>NC_092527.1:6257500-7507500 GCF_037038585.1 Patagioenas fasciata
ATACACGTGGTGCTTTGTGGCTGGTACCAGTTCCCCACTTGTCCTACTGAATTTTAGCACCTGCTAAAAGCCAAGGACACGACACCCAAGCACTCACCAGCGCACACAAAGGAACCGTTTTGGCTTTCTTACATCTTATATTAACTCAAGTGTGGCTGCCTTTGCCTCCAGGAAACATCCTGAACTCCAGCTGGCTTAGGTTTGTGTGTCTGTACAAACCTATACTTCTCTATTCTAACAGCAGCTACACCATAAATTAATTTACATCCTAATTTTCAGTCAGTTGAGATGGGAGACATTGTCTCACTGCTTTGAAATATTCCCTTTTACCATTCTTCTCCATGCTAGATGTTTTTCATGGCATATAATGATATTTTATCTTTCACCTGGCAATCTTCTGGTGGAAAATTTCCATGATTTTCCAAGATAAAACTTTTAATTTAATTTTGGGACTGCTTTGTTGCTCTTTGCTCTATTAAGGGATGGTAAATACACTGACTTCACAGTCAAGAAAAGCAGACACATCCATTTTTGTTGGTCCCCATCAGTGCACAGGACTGGATCTCAAATTCAGACGCTAAGCCAGTTTTGATTTCTGGGGCTGGAGGGGAACAGGACCAGTTCCTGGGGATCCTCGTTTCTGGTTCCAGACAACACCTGGAGCTGCTGGGAATTTCCTGAGTCTTATGGATGACAAAGTCCATTTGCCTGCTATTTCAGATATGCCATAAAATAACCTTCACAAACTTACAGACTCGAATTAAAAGCAGTTTTGTTGATACATCCATTGAAGATGCTTCCAAAACTTGTTTCTCTAATGGTTACTCACCTTTTTCTGTTCCTGAGTCTAAATTTACTCATTGCAAGCTTAAATCTAAACTCATGGACCAAACCCATCTCAAGTTACAAGAGTTATTTTCTTCCCCTTTGTATAAAAAACTCCAAAATCTTCTCAGATTTTATTTCCCCAAGTTACACAAATCCAAGTCTCCTAGTTCTTTGTCTAAAGTTCTTTTGGCTTCCTTGTACCTGGACCAGCGTGAATTCATCGTAGAATCATAGAATCATTTTGGCCCTTAAGATCGAGTCCAACCACAACCTAAATCCTTTGTGGATGTAAGTGTCCCCAGAGGTTTGGAATACTCCAGAGGTCCCTGGGGTTTTGTGCAAGGGTACAAATACTGCCCTGTTCTCACTGAACACACCTCTAAAGGTTTCCTGAAACTCCATCTCATGCTGTTTAATTTCTGCATCTGCATGTGGTGGCCACACAACCTCGTGGTCAAGTCCAGAGAGGTGATACCTGCTGGGGTTCCCCTGCCAAAAATTTGGGCTTTCCTGCACAGACACAACATGTGGCATTTTCCTTCAAGCCTTTGCAACAAATTTGGAAGGAAAGGTTAATTAAGGATTGTGTAATATTGCTGTTTTCCAGCTCATAGCTGCCTAGAGGGCCCCACTGCTGCTGACACCTCTTGCTCTTCCCCGTTAATGATGACACTTGTGACTTGATAAGATTTACACCTCCGGTTTCACAAATTACACTGATCCGAGCTTGAGGATGGAAATAATGAGGTCCCTAAGTCCAAACTTTCCTGCTTTTTAAAGCTTTGATTACTTTTATTGTCAATATTACCTATGCTTTCACCTTAACCTGGACGTACAGCCACAGCACAGCCAGCTACAACCACCCCCCCCCCCCCCAGCCAGTGCCTGCTCTTCACTTCATAAAAACATAAAATTCTCAAAGTTTTCCGTGATTAAATCAAACAAAAATCTCAGTTACTGATCCCACTTTAGTCCGTTTAATGAAGAAAACAAGAGCTGAGTCTGCTTGGAGCAAACCAGGAGCTCCAGAGGTGCCTTCTGACCCCAGTGGCTTGTGCTCCTGGGATGAGGACAAGAGATAACAGCATTTTGGAAAACATCAGTTGAAGTATTACACCAAACAGCTGCTTTACAGTCTTTAAAGAAATTAGATCAGAAACAATACAAGTACCAGCATAACCAATAACGCTCTGTTGAAAATAGTGCTTAAACTTGAAAAAGAGACTGATTTTCAGCTAATCGCAATTCTGGTCCTAAACACAACGTCGCACACACGTTTTGCAGCTCATTTCCCCGAATATAGTCCCTTAGTAAAAGCCAAATCTAAGCAAGGAATCACAGAGCAAGCATCCAAGATATAACGTTTGACTCTCCACAACTTTGCTCTATCCACAGGAAAGCAGCAAAAGGAGTTCTGATAGAAGCATCCTTGTAAAAGGAATAACCCCCATATTTATTATCCGAGAACATTACAGCCGCTAGAATACATTATAGTGATAAAAAGTACTTTAAGTTTTACAACAGACGTGTCTAAGAGAATTACAAGCAGCAACATGTCCTGTTGTACTGCAGAGTGGCTGGTCATCTTCTGGGTGGACACATATCACCCCCACGCAATGGATTTCATTGCTTCAAGGGCTAGTTTTATACGAGTTTCATATGACACGCACTGATTTGATATCCCTGATATCAAGGTGGAAGATTCGGCAGTCAGCACCGGGGAACATCAAATAAAAACCTACGCAATTATTATAGGCATAATTTAGAATCATAGAATCATTATGGTTGGAAGAGACCCTCGAGATCAAGTCCAACCGGTAACCTCAATCTAGCACTAAACCACATCCGTAAGAGCCTCAGCTACATATCTTTCAAATCCCTCCAGAGACAGCGGACTTAAAACCATCCTAACCCTTCAAGAAACTTTCTCCTTCTTTAATTTATATCAGCCAAGCAGATGTTTAAGAACAAGTTGTGATGAATCCCAATGTAGTGTATGAATACGAGGTCATTTACCAGGGTCTGACAGAGCCCAATAGGGCCCGACAGAGCTCAACAAAGCCCAACAAGGCTTGACAGAGCCCAACAGAGCCAGACTGGGCTTGATACAGACCCATAGAGCCTGATCAGGCCTGATCAAGCCTGACAGGCCCAGACAGAGCCCAAAAAAGCCTTACAGGGCCCGACAGAGCCAGACAAAGCTCAACAAAGCCCGACAAGGCCTGAGAGAGGGACGACTCACAGCAGTAAGTCTGAGCGGGTGTAAATTTGTTAACCTTTCCCACAGTTAACACCCAAAGACACCGCGGCAGGACCACAGCTCTTCTCCAGCCCATGGACAACTTACCAGACCATCATCGGCTTCACCTGGAACAAAACCCCTTGTACGCCACAGTCCCATGCAAGAGCCTCAGCACATTAAAAGGCTCCAAATCAATTGAGTTAAGACCATGTCTCTTTTGGAGAGGCAGACATGTCCCGCTCCGTATTGTATTTCTAATGCAAATCTGCATTTTAAAGGGTAGATGGACCTGAAATGAACCCATAAATGTTAATGGTTTGACATCTGAGTGATTTGCCCCCCAACTGGAATCAAGGCGAGTCCAAGCTCTGATGGGTGAAGTGCATCTCTGGGTCTGCACTGAACCAGACATCGGTTAAAATGTTAACATGGACAATCTCTTATTGACACTTGATAAGAGATTGGAAGGTTTTAAAAGCGATGCCTGACTGAAGAAGAAATACAAGTTAAAGCTTAGGTAAAAAGATCAAGAACACTGAAACAGGTTGGCTTCCAACCATTTTTAATTGATTTAACATTGAACTGCATTTTACCTCAACACATATAAAGAAAAATCCAGAGTTGGAAAGGGAGAAAGTTCAGGTAGGATTAGATTTTGGGCATAAATCCCACTGAAAAGAAAGCTTATATTATCTAAAACAAAGCACTGGGCTTTGTTGTCATATCAAGTTGCTTAAAACCCACTGGTTTAGCAATAACATCTACAGAAAAAGAAAGCTTTTTATATCACTCAATAGCAACAGAAAGATTACCTGGTTTTCTTCCCTGCAATCATTATTTAGCTCAGATGCCAGCAAACAGCAGCAGAATTTTAAACAGATTATACTTGTAATTTATGAGTATCGCTTTCCATAACTCCCATCCGGCTGTACAAAACGACTGTGACAGGGATGACTTCGGACTGTTTCACTGCATTATGGCCCACGTCATCTTCTATAACCACAAAATGCAAACCCTGCATCAACGATCAAAATCATCTACCTACAACTTCCATCTTCCCCGCAGTGATCAGAGCAGTGGCAAGCCCAGAAATCTGATTTATAGAAATGAGGGTTACAGCTGAATTATACAGATGGCTTTCGAATTCAGTGGTCTGAGTACGCTGCGATAGTCATCTGGAAATCCAGAATTACGTTTCTTTGTAAGTGTTCTTATATTAATATTCACAATACAGATCCTGTTTGCTTGGCAGTAATAGTGCCACAAGGTGTTCTTGGGATGTGTCTCTATGGGAATGCAATTTCTGCTCGATAGATTTTCTAAAGATAGGAAATTCTGCTGCACCCAGAGTATTAACATTAATTCTGGTCTTCCCAGAGTATTAACATTTTACACACGTATTTCAAGGAAAGATTCCCATTAGCATTATGTAGGCAAAATAAAGGCACCCCTAGGTAAACACCGATCTAATTTTTCAATTCAAATATATTTTTTGAAAAATATGTATTTTATTATTATTATTTTAAATCCATGAAACAACACTACATTGTATTGTGTTTGCAACCAGTAAGCTAAACGTAAAATACTTGTTCATGGCTTTTGTTCACCATTCTTTGCATGTGTTCAGACACAGGCTGGGGCTATTTCGACTCCCTGATAGTCTAATTCAGAGTGTCGCTGTCTGAGCCCTGTTTCATTTGTCTCATAGCAGAAAAACATAGACAGGGATCAATAAAACCAGTTGATTATAATTTTTAGGCCCCACAGAAAAAGGTGAAAGGTAAGAAACTGTAAGGAAGCAGCTTTTCACTTCACCTTCAGTACTAAAATACAATTTTTTTTCTGTGTTTTTTTTTTTTTTAAATTCAAATGAACTAAGCAATGGGAATTCTAACAAACTCTTATACTACCTTGTTCAAACACTCGTTCTGAGCCCCTCAGTATCATTTTATGATGCGTTGTAAAGCCACGTGTTCACTAAACGCTAAATATTTGCATCATTCTGCTGAAGGCGCATGATACTGCATTATTTTCTGATATTATATATAACATAAAGGTGATGATACCGCCTTGTTTGCTGATAAATAGCACTTACCCAGATTCACAGCTGGCAAAACCCACACGAACACCGTTTCCTTTGGTGTCATTTTTGTTGGTGGATGAGACAGGAGCCAAAGTCCAGTGTTTGCAAAAGCTCCAACGAAAGAGGAGGATGAATTTGGGAAAAGCTGTGTCCTCACCTCAGCTCTTCACCCAGGTATTAACACTTGAAAATGCAAAATATCAATTACTGAAGCACTAGCACCCACAGTCTGAACAGACATCAGCAGGTGACAGTGGGTCCTGCCCCGTGGGTTCCTTCCCCTCCAAAGTATTTTCCTTTCTTATCTGCTGCATTCAAAACTTTAATCAGCCATTTTAATTTGTACATACTGAGCCCCATCAGGGCCGCCTGAGTCTGTGTGAGATCCGGGGATTTATGACTTTCTTGCATTTACTTTTAGTACCAAACTTTGCATGACAGTGAGACTCGGATCCTACATACAGACCAACGGCAGAAACAGGCTCTTCGTGTTATCAGCTTATGTGACACAGATCCAAGTTAGACCAGATCATCTTGTCTTAGGATAAATATAAATGTTCGCTATTTAGAAATACGGAATAAATATTTCCAGTTTAATTCCTACAAAAGTTAACGTTTCCTGTCTCTACACAAGGATTGCAGGAACATTAATCTGTATATTCTCCTGCCTTGTGAGCCTAAAGAACAAAACCTTACATATTCAAAACCTTATCTGTTCAAAACCTTAGATATTCAAAACCTTATCTTACATATTCAAAATGTTTTCCTTCTCAGAAATGCTTATTTTAACACATTTTAAAAAGGAGGTTTGTATGGCTTGTATGCTTTACTAAGCAGCATCACTCCAGCCTGTTCTTTACTGAAACCAGCGTTGCTGCTCCTGCTTCAGTAATTAATTCTGGTCCTTGTGTAACGTGTTGAACGCAATCGATAAATTAAAAGTCCTCCATTTAAGCAAATAAAACAAAATTTCTTCTGGAGCTGATTATATACCAATCTCAAACTGATAAAAATATCAGAAAATACAGTTTTATGAGCAGGCATTGCAAGAGCGACATCCCAGTTCGGCCCATGCAAGCAACTGGAGTCAATGGTGTGAGCTCTCTGCCCTGCAAGCAGCTTCTGCAGCAGAATTTACTTGCAAATTTACAACAACCAAGTCCTAAAAGTCCTTCAAAAATGACATTGCTGGGGTCTTTTGTGTGTGCTGGAATGACTGCAGCATCCCTGACTTCTTTTGTATAGCAAGAGTCAGAAAGGCTTCCCTACTTGTGCTTCAAATGGTTCTTCTTTTCCACCCTCTTTCTGCTCACTCCTTTTTCATCCCCTTGTGAACCTTCACTGGGTTTTCTTTCACTTTGTTGCAGTATTTTCTGCTTTTCCATCATTGCACAGAGTCATTGTGTGTGTGTGGGGCAAAGTCCATTTTGCACTAGAAGGCAAAATATAAGGGACATGAGGAATCCAAAGAAGAATCAATCCAAATTTCTTAGCATTTTTGGGCTGTATTAGATTTTCTTCAGTGACCTGCATTCACCACACAACGCTTGTGAGTCTTGCAGGTGGTGGAGAATGGGGCAAAGATGCCGAGTTTCGCTGAATTTCACCCATTTTCTGTCACGTTGGTGC
The DNA here is from genome assembly GCF_037038585.1 of Patagioenas fasciata. Classification (NCBI taxonomy): domain Eukaryota; kingdom Metazoa; phylum Chordata; class Aves; order Columbiformes; family Columbidae; genus Patagioenas; species Patagioenas fasciata. The sequence goes on from NC_092527.1 coordinate 6,264,283, forward strand.
AGTGGGGTCCACGGGCAGCGCTCGGAGCTGCTGCCAGACCTCCAGGAGCGCGGTTCCCATCACTGAGATGGCAACAACGCTTCCTAATCCTCCTCTAACAGTTCAAAAACCATTTCCAGCAGTCTCAGTCCCATCCGGAGCATCCCAGTGACTCTCACTGAAATCACTCTGTTGTATTTATATGATTCAGTACAGCGTTTCCAGAAGACCAGAAAGACAGAGAAGAGCAAACGCAGTTGTCTATAGGAATGAACATTGATTTTTTTTTTTTTTGGTAGGTAAAACGTGGCTTAAATTTAGTATGGATGAAATGAAAGACTACAGCAGAATCGGAGTGACGGAACACTGTCACTAGGATGTTAACCACGAAATCGTAGAACTGTTTGGGTGGGAAGGGACCTTCAAAGGGGACATCTTCACCTACATCAAATATCTATTTGCTTCTCAAATCTGTTAGCGACTTAAACCAATTATTCTTGTAATTGATTCTCAATTATTGTAATGAACTAGTGTCTCACTAGCAACTAATTAATAATATTCCCTAAGCAAGACAACCCAGAGGTATGAAATGACTAATTGTTTCATTAAAAGTGCACTAGTATCCTACCACATGCAGTACCGTTACTATTTTAATCAGCCAGTGGGTGACAAGAGTGTCTTTAAGACATATTACATCTGAAGTATCGCATTCAAGAACAATTCAATGAAACCTTGGGCAAATCGAAGAGTTCTATCAACCAGAGCCTTGCAGACCTGCTCTGCATAAGGTCTGGATCCACCAGCCTCCATCACATAATACAAAGCCAGAAGACCACGAAACTTCTGCAGGTAAAGAGGAAAACACTTATTTGCATCCACATTTCCTCAAAATAAATACCTGCGATTGAACAAAGCAGGGGTCGTATTCTAATAAGTTCTGAACAGCATAAGCTGTTTTATACCTACTAAGATGGGTCTGTTTAGATATCTACACACGTGTATCACCGTTGCTTTTCTAAGTCTTTTTCCTTAAAAAATACATAACAACTGGTAATGGAAAAGGAAATAAATAGCAAAGCACAGGGTTTTGCAAAGATTACTTGCAGAAAAGCAATTTGCAGAGCTGCAGCTACAGAATTTGGCAGATGGAGCCACACGAAATGGCCTTTTGACCCGTTTTCTTCATGAAGGACTCAACGGCTGCACTTGAGCATATTATTTAATAAGCCGCTAGAGATAAACACAAACAGGGAATAGAAAAAAAAACCCCGAACTCTCTCAAATAATTCCTTCACTTTGGGGTATATTGATATTTTAACCTTGTTAAAGAATCAAAGAGTTCGGAGGAAACAAAGTCCTATTATTAGTAAAACAATTAACTGTCAAAACATATTCATAATGAGTTGAATTTCATCCCATTAAATAGCATGAACAAAATGGGAGATCAAAGTCTAGCTAATGAAAACAGATGCCTGAGTAACTCATACAAAATGAAACCGGTTGAGAACTTGGAGTTTCTCTTTAGTTTTCCCTTGTTTAAGCTGTTTAAATCAAGGAAGACCAGTATAGTATTTTATATAATAGTTCTGTAATATTTTATCTGAATAAAATCCAAGGAATGTGTTATGTGTCTCATTCTTTCGAGCTTATTCAAGCCAAATTATTGCTGCCCAGAAGAGACATATTGCTTGCAAAGACAGAACCTGGAAAAGCAGTGGAGGGACCAAACTCTTGCACCTCTCCTGGTTTGGCTATGACACAAAACCAATGTGCATAAAATAGCTTTGAACTCTTCAAATGCAGCCTGGGAAAGCAATGCAAAAGCTGCTTCTCCACTTCTGTGTCCCCAAAAGATGTTTGGGACGGACAGACACCTATGGACATGCCACATGATGACTCTACGGCTCATGACCAAAGGCAGCAGCGACTGTCTCGGGATGCTTTTCCGGACTCGGGGAAGAAAACGTGTTGCTTTGTGATCTGCAAAAGCAACAGAAGCTCTTTTCCAATGCATTTGTATATTAGGAATGAGTGTAGGAACCTACTGACACCTTGATAGACTGACAGCCTACCAGTGGATGGAGAAAAGAAGGAAAATAGGGAGGTGGGAAAGGACAACTAAACTGGATAAACAATTCTTCCTTGAGCAAGGAAAAAAACGAGGTCCTTCACCCATTGTTGAGTATAAGTACACTGTGTATACGGCTTCGGTGAAACCCACTCACGCACTCTGATTATTTGAGAAGCTGAGAAACCCAAGGCCAAGCCCTGCCTCTCGTTAGGCACTACAGCTCCTGCAAGAGACATTTAGGACTAGAAACGGAGAGGGGACTGAAAAAAAGATGGCATGAGCTTCCCCAAAGGGCTGTGGGGCACTGGAACAGGCTGCCCAGGGCAGTGCTGGAGTCACCATCCCTGGAGGGTTGGACAGACGGACATGAGGTTCTCAGGACATGGGGCAGTGCCAGGGGTGGGTTATGGTTGGACTCAATGATCTTGAGGGTCTCTTCCAACCCAAATGATTCTACGACCTGCAAGCGATGAGTTATTGCCTGACTGTACAGGAATAAATGAATGAAAGCGTGGCCTAATTCAACTGCGTCTCCTGGAGTTCATCCTTCCCCAGCAGGTCCTGACCCACTGTAGACGGTGCCACCCAAACCCATAAGCCACCACCGATTATACCATATGCAAAGAGTCAGGGCAGTAATTAGCAAAGTTTGCAATGCTACTGGTAAATGAATATAACAAAGCCTCACCAATGCCTCCCATCAAACCTGCCACCTCCATTTTACACTGTGTGCACATCAATATTGGGCTTCCTATCAACTGGACTGCTCCTTCTGTGGTCCAAGCGTTGGATGGACCACGCTCCTGCTCTTCTCGCTGAACACAAGAAACCATTTTATTCTCATAATCTCATCAACCTCATCGCATGCTCATAATAAAGGAGATAAAACACATGCCAATGAACATGATGAAATCCAGTACAGTGCATTTGATCATGTATAACATTATCCACTAAATTATGCCTACTGAGACGAATAAATACCATCCTTTGGTACGGTTTTAACGTCTCGCATCATTAAGTTAGATCTGCTGCTCACGAAGAAACAACCTCTGAGAAAAGTGTGTATATTTTACCCTGGCTAAATCTGAAATGCAAAGCTTTGCCTCAGCAGCAGAGCAGTGCTGCGATAACCCAGCTGCCTTTGAACATCCAAAATGAGTCTGGGGACTGGCACAGGGCTCATAAGGACACAAATCCAGTAGCTCAATTCCCATATGGGTCCTGGCACATATGTTGACTAATTCTCAGAACACGGTGGCTTGTCTTTTTTTTTTTTTTTGCATAAGCAACATTTTTTAAATAAACTGCTTTCCCCTTGTGTTTTTAGAAATTAAAGGGAACTTCATAATATTTATTCAAATATTCTCCTTGGTTAGAAGCGCAAAGGAGATGAACTAATGTTGGAAAGCACGACAATAAAGCGCAAATAATCAGGAAGCACCGGAGCCATTTAAGCGTGCAAACATTGCCAACAAAACCATCACCAAAGTCACAGGTAAACTGAGGACCTTGTGCAGCTCTTGGGGAGTACCAGCAACAAAATTTGTGAAAATTGCTGGGCTTAAGGGTCTGAAATCAAGTCCTTTTTGCTGTGGGTGACTCATCTCTGCAGGCCTTGGCTACCGAGAACATCTTGAGCCTGGATGGAACATGAAGACGCACAAAGCGCGAAGGCGCCCGAGGAAGAACATGGTGTCGAGGTGTCAGTGTCTCGGTACTAAATCAAAGCTCCTGACGATTTAAAATACTTCCCATCCACTCTCTCACTATCCTTAACCCCCTTTCCACATGGGGAAAACATCTTCTACAGCCATAAAAGGCAAAAAAATGGAAAACTAGGGCTATAAGGTTAACTACAATACTTTATTACAAGCCTATAGTGAACAGTTCTAAAACGATAAAGCATTTTCTAAAGGAGTTTGCGTTCCTCCGAGACACCCCCTGCCTAGAGAGGTGAGATCTTTATCTGTAAAACTTGGCTCAAGGAGCCAGGCTGGGGTTACTTTAAACTCTATGTGTTTCCTAAATTCTTCATAGCAATAAATAAAGAGCACAAAAAGCTCAGGTTTTTCCCAGCATTCTAAAGATCTTCAGCTCCCTTAGGTAGAGGGATCTCTCCAAAACTGCCAAATTATTTAAGTCTTTCTCCCAGTCTCCACGTACCTGTCCAGGAAGGACATACAATGCAAGATTTAAAACAAATATACTGTGATGCACATGGATTAAGTAATTTGCTTGCGTGGGCCACCCCCAAACCCATGCGGATAGATACGTTCCTATTTTCATTACAATAAAAGACTTAGTGCCATGATCTAATCAATGGACTGGAGCTGGACCAAGGGTTGGACTTGATGATCTCTGAGGTCTTTTCCAACCCAGTCGATTATGTGATTGCTTCTTTACGGACGAAGACTGAGCTCAAGAGTCGCAATAATCCCTGTTAAATGCCGGATTGTTTGGCTGGAATTACTGCGGTTGGGATTTTGTTTTTCAAGCGCAAATTGTCATTTAAGAAGTTCAGGTTGGACGTGACGGAAAAGGTCAACTGGTGACAGACGCTCAACCCTTGGAGATTTTCAAGACGAGGAAGGACAAACAATGAGGATTTGCTCCAGCATCTGTGACAGCCCCACTTGGACCTTCAGAGCTCCCTTTCAGCCAACAATAATCTGATTTTTGATCTCCTGCCCATGATTCTCCCCTCTCTTCCCAGTAAATTCAATTAATTTTTAAGTATTGTGTAATACAAGGGTCACTTTCCGGATTAAAACACTTTCACTCTGGCACCAAGAAATGTTAAAAACCACGGTATAAACTCCAGGTCACTTGAATAATCAGAACCAAAAGCCCTTCTCTGCCGCCTCTCAGATTTCCTTAAGGCAGATATATTCAGAGAAAGCTTGAAGATGGCACTAAAAGAATTTTAGATGAGGATTTCAGATGTGAGATCGGAGAGAAAATCACAACTAGAGTCATCTTGACTTTAAAAGCACTATGCTAAGCTACAGAAATGTAACGTGTAGGAAATATCTGCCTGCAGAACAGAATAATATCGAATTTAAAATTCATGCCATCTCCTTCTGCAAAGTTTCAGCCATTACCAGAGCGAATTTTGAAACGTCCAAGGTCAATACATGAAAATGCGGGGAAGACTTCAGCTTCACCGGCAGCTGCGGTGGGTAACACACGTCACCTCCCCGTTATTTGACAGAAAAGAGATTTACTCTATGGCTTTCTCATAAAAATGATTTTGAAGGGGACAATCCAGGACCAGAAGAAGCTCGTCTACGTATTTCACGTCACCGTCTACCACAGCACGGTGCAAAAGTCACTAAAGCATGGCAGAAACCAGGCAAGAATTACAACTAAGGGTGTGCTCACACTCGGTGTAGATTTTTAGCTAATTATCATTGGGCTTTGGCCAATGTCACTGGTTCTTCTTCACTCAGGGTTGACTTGGGCTGGTCACCTCAACACTGAAGGTTCCTAAGATAATAATTGGTCTAATTAGGAAGAAATCTTAAAAAAACTTCTTGTGACATCAGCATAAGCTATTTTCTTTCTTTTTCTATATAAAGTGACTTTAGACCCAAGAGAGCAAAGACAAGCCAGCAAAACCATCATCCCTCTCTCCTTATTCAATGCTTATCTCCTCTTGATGAGTTTTACTTCCTTTGCACTAGTTTGTGGTCTCTGTTTCAAAGAAAATCAAGTACAATTCTCATGTTATCACCCAGTTTAAGTCAAGTTTTCTGTGAAGTTCCCAAACATCTTCTATCTAAAGCTACACTATGGAATGGGAAAATAAAATAGCACCTTGGACAAATGATGATTAACCTGCTGTAACAGCCATTATCATCTTCATAAGATCACGGCAAAGACTATTCTAAAATGTTCCAGTTTCTTCTCAATTCGATAATTGAAAATATTTCTTCATTTAATTATAACATGATTGAGGAAATAATGGAATTTAGCAAGTGCCTTAAAGATGTGCGTTTTAGAGCTTTAGACCTCAGGAATCAAGAACTTGATTTTACAAAGCCCAGAGGCTCGGGGGGAAAAAGAATTGAATTTGATGGTAATATAAAAATTATATGAATTTAAATGTCTGCCGGCCCCTTCAGCAGTCAGAACGAAATTGCTTCATTAGGGAAGCTCTGCCATATAAACCTGTAACACTTGTTTCAGCCTGAGCAAAGCTAAGATTAAATTAAGATGAAGGTTGGCTGCAGTCTTAGTGCTTAGATAAATGAGCTTTTTTCCCTTTTTAGTGACTATAAGCACAATTAAACCTCCAAAAACAGCTGTGTTCAGTGCCACGCAGAGACCTCAGTAAGAAACATATATATTTGCTGAAATAAATATAGGAAATCTAGTTATTGTCAGCAAATTAGCATCTTCTAGAGGGTCTAGTGGTGTAGACCTGTGTATTTCCTAACTAAGGCAGGAACAATCTATGATTTTGGCACCAAAATCATCACTCAAAGAGCAAAAGAAAGTGGCTGGCGAGGAACAGGGGAAAATATATAGGCGGAAAAAAGCTGTATGCAATGGCTCAGAATGACAAGATGTGGCCTTAGCACATGGCCAGGACCCTGCTACTGGGAAACAACTCCACGCACATGGTAGCAAAGATGAGCTCGAAGCAGCACCCAAGCCTGGCCAGATCTGTGGGTCTTCACGAGGAACTTCTCCCAGGCTGGGGGTACCAAGAAGCAGCACAAAAGTACCTTTTACTCAAGCATAATAAATGGGCAAAGATGAAAAGGGAGTGAGGACCCAAATAAGAGGGTCTGGTCAAAGCAATCATTTAGGATAACGGTAATTGCAGCAGCAGTTTTACCATGTCTTCAGAGTAACAAAAGACCATAAAAATCTCTGGAGTATTTTGCCACATGAAGGCATCTTGGAGACTTTCTATATAGAGGACTTCACAGTTGGACTCGATCTTAAGGGTCCCTTCCAACCAAAATGATTCTATTCTATGACTGTACAGATCTGCCCTAGCTTGGAGGTGGGGTTTTAGAGAAAAGCCTGAAGATGACACGTGCCTTGGAGACATGAAGGACACTCGGGATGACACTGTTGTGCAGGATGGAAGAAACCAGTAGAATGTCCGTATAATTTACTGGAAGGCAACTGGCAGCCAGTCAGTCTCTAGTAGGTACCAAAGAAACATCTGAGATCCTGTTTGGAGGGAAACAAGTCCAGAAATGAGCTGTGAGACATGGGGACAGAGATAACAAGCTGAAGTTCCAGTGAACGACACAAAGCAAAGGACACCAAGGAGGAAAAAAACCCTGAGAAAACCTGCACAGAAGCTGAAGAACAGACACAGCTTCACCACATACTGGAAGACGAAAGCTGGAGATACCAAGAGAAGACCATAGTTGGCAGCTCTGAATCTCAATGACAGCTCTACGAGGACAAGAACGGATTGCTGGTCCTGTTTTATTTCTGAATGCTTAAGAGTGGCTTTGCTAAGAGACCATAAGTTGAGTTTATAGCCCAAAAGCTGAAGAAAGGAAGGGAAAAAGCATTTTGGATAACGCATGGACATGTGTTTGGACATGGCCCTGAGCGACCTGGTCTAGTTTTGAGCATGGTGTTGGACCAGGTGGCCTCTGCAAGTCCCTCCCCAAGCTTAAATAATGAGTTGATGATGTTGTAAATACTGGAAGACAAGGAATCCCAGCAGCTTTTACTACACCCAATGGTTTTGGTGGTAAGAAGAGAGCGGAATGAGGCAGAAGCTCCTATGTCTGCAACCCAGGAGATCAAAATGTGTTCATCTGGGGAGGGAGAAGATCTAAGAGAGAGAAAGAAATGAAAGAGTAAAGGAAGTTACAGCTTATAGACAAGATATATGTTAATAGCGGCCATGAAGATGACTCCAAGAGGAGACCAGAAGAGGGGTTGGATGGGCTCCCAACCAGCCAGATGCCTCATCAATGGCGCTGATGTGACAGCGAGGCTTTAATAGAGCAGATAACTCAGCTGAGGAAAAGGCAGCAAGGTCCAGCCTATCCCATAAAGTCCCATTAACTAAAGGTTAATCCCAGCACCAGCACTGGGCTCTTCTTTCACCTTTGCTCACCGGCAGCCTGATGCATTGTAGAAAGCTGCTTAAGGCTCCCATGTCCTCCAAAAGCATCTCTATGGAAAAAACCCACATCTACCAGTGTGCTGAGGAGTGCCCCAAGAATAAAACACTTGAGGCCCGTTGCAGGGTTTGCAGAATCCCAGCTACGACGGTTTAGGGGAGAGCTCGCCAGAGCAGCTCCTATTCCAGCAACCAGCTCACACGCTGTCCCACACAATTGGCACAGCTACGGTTCATTCCCCAGCTAAAGCTGACTTAAAAATGGAAAGTCCGAGCCCCAGATGAAGGTTTTGAGGGTCAGTTATAACATGGTTCAGTCTAACAAAATTTAAGTACCTATTAGGAGCACTCCTAAAAAAATGCTGCATATAACAACCAGAATCTTTTGTGTTAAGTAACCAGATACTTTCGGTAAACAGTCGCAATGTTACAAATAAATAACACGCTCTCCTAAGAGAAAAACGATTTCCAAAACTCAGTGCTCAGATATTTGTTCCGGGAGCCAAACATAAAGGTAACACGAGCTCGGCGCACGAGGTCCCGATGCTGTAACGGGAGCGCTGCAGTGTCTTTTCACAAGCTATGCTCAGATTGCGCCTTCGCCTAAAATAAGACCTGACTTTGTTTAGTGACAACACAATCTATTTATTTTTAAACGTTAGAACACGGAGGGTGTTATTTCCAGCCCGCCCAGGGGCTCTCCCAGATGCCAAAGGCAAAGCTGGTTCCAGGTTCCCTTTCGGAGCCCCAGGGACAGCCCACGGGGACAGGGACAGGCTGGGACAACAGGGATTTGCTTGAACGCACCGAGTACTTAAAAGCTTAACTGTATTGATCGCATCAACAACCAACGCAACTTGCTTCATGTTCAGAGGCTGGAACTGAAAACGTAGTCATCAGAACCTGATTTGCCATTGACAGCACCAACAGCCCCTCTGCCAAGTTTAAATGGGGAAAATGTCTGTTCTAAGACTTTAAAATAATCTTAATAATAATTAAATTCAAAGCAAGGGGTTGGTATACATATGACTGTCAAGAAATTGAAATCTATACAGTACAGGAATAGCACCCAGTCTATGAAGGAAGAGAAAAGCAAAGCTTAAAACGTAGTGAAGAGGCCCTGCACCCATCACCTGACCCCAGGGTGCATCTGTTTCAGCAATAAAGCCATTTTGACGCAGCGTGGGCACCAAACCTCACCTCTCCGGCCAGGTTACTCAACTGCCGGTCCAGGTGATGCTGTTCATGTCTGCATCAGGAATTAAATTCGGCATCGCCAGTTTGCAGGACCCACCAAAGCGCGGCTCCCGCTGTCAGTGCTCGCTCGCTGTCCCCAATGGTTCTGGATCCACCTGAGGTAAAAAGCTTCCCACCTTGTAACAAAGCCCTGAAAGAAGTTAGAAGCCAGCTAAAAAGTTAGATGGAAAAAATAAACTCGGCTTATCCCTGTGGCACTACCGGGCTGATACTACCCACTGAGGGATGCTTTGCAGACAATGGCGCCAATTCATGTTTCAGGGTGACACACCACGAGGTGTAAATGTAATTAATTGCCATTAAACGCCTAAGCGAACATGATTTCTTGCTGTGGTTTATTAGCCAGCTTGGTCTGTGCGGTCCAAATGGGTTTTTCTCTACCGCAGGACACAACACCTATGTAATCCCACACCGGGTTTTCCATCTTCAGCTGCTTCCCCACCACCCTCCCCTACAACAAACCACACTAAGTTTGCTCTTACACAGAAAATATCTCCAGGATGTAAAAGCGCTGGTGCCCGACGTGCTCCAGGAAAAGGAGCCGCTTCTGTAAACCAAAAAAGCAACAAAGAAAAGAGCATTTCTCATTTCTTGGACATTTTTGACTGGCGTTATGGTGGGATGCTTCAGCCATTGCTCCTGGCTCTGGTTTCCAGCAGACATGCAGCCCTAAAATTTGCTCCATTTACTCATCTGGGAAAGAGATGGGAGCAAAAACTCTGGAGCTGGAGAAGGTCAAGGACTTATAGGTGCATTCCTTGAGATGCTCAGCGCTCTCAGACAAGCTGCAGCTTTGCGTAAAAGCCTCAGGTTGTGTGCTCTGGCCTTAGGAAATGCAATGGTGAAGCCTTTTGGGCACAGATGATGTTCTGGCTCTGACACGGAGAGAGACTTTAGCCCATCACCAAGCACATTCCTCACACAAAACCAGCAAGCAAACCAAAAAAAAAACCCAAAACTGGACACTCTGGGCTCAAAAGTTTCTTAAGCTAAATGCTGTATAAGAGGACATAGCCCTTTTGATGTCTTGTCAATTTAAATGAGCATTACTTGAAAAGAGTGATCTTAAAATGGGCTTTTAATATTGTTGAGTTCCTAGCAAAATAGAATTAAATAGGCATTTATAGAGAGAAATAGCCAGCTCCAGTCCTATAAATATTTCATCCTTAATTTTGAGCATGTGTGGTGGTTAAACTATGTCAACGGTTGGACGGCCGTAACACAAAATCTGGAGGATAGATGTTCATCACTAGGTTTCCCACTGCTAATAATTAGAAGGACCATCAATTATTTCACGGTGTTGCAAAAGTACGCAATCCATCCAACTTCCCTTAAGTGCCAATTTATCTAGTTTTGGTGTCGCAACACGATATTCCTCTTCTTAGCTCACAACTACTGCGTTGCCATGAGCAAAACCAAAGTAATCAGCGCTGGGAGAACTCAGAAAGGCAGTTGGGTCAATACATTACAAAAACGCTCTCTTCAAGACCCTTTTCCCCTGCAGAATAACCTAGGTGACATCAATTAAATCAAAAAGTCATTACATGCTGTTCATAATGCTGAATACAGAAACAAGATTAAGCAAATAACAGGCTATTAGAAACATCTGCTAAATACAAACTTGCACCAACTTCTTCTTCCTAATCTAGTGCATTACGGCTAAATCTTGGTTGTGTTAAAATCACTATTTAATTGGCCAACACTTTGTATTTAAACTACGCAGCACACAAAACAAAAGCCACGAATGTGCATTACTGTATATTTTTAGAGGTGGAATTATTCTAATATGCTTCTGTAAGGAACCTTCTACTATTTTAAGATCATATCTTCATATCAAGTATTTCATAATACGATGGTACCTTATAACACTCACAAAATGACGGGCACTGCATCCCATAGCAGGTCGCTCTATATCCTTGCGGAAAAAAACCCCTCAGTTTTCTATGCATGAACGATTTATCAATGATAGTTATTTTCTATGGAGTTCCAAGCCTGAAACACAAGACCAAATCAATGCTGGTATAAAAAGGAGATTTGACGAGGGGCCACATCACATTGTGCCACGTGTGAATCTGTCTATAAATTAAAGCCGCTCTGGGAGGTGCCATTAAATGTGATGGCACTCAAGGACGTATGTTTAAAAGCATAGCTGCCTAAACGATATCAGAGCTAAGAAAAATATAAAAGACACAGCAAACATAGAACATTTTTTGCTCTTTTTTTCTCCCGCTCTGATTCCACACTGCCGAGGGTTTCAATTGCGGGGTGACAACAAAACCCTGGCAGATGTGTTGTTAACCTCCTCTCCCCTTTCCCACTCAGGACAGGCAATCGGGAGGGAAAGAAGGACAGACAGAAGAGAGTTGGAAAAATTAAAGATGTTTTACTAATGCTACTGATAAGAATAGAGAAAATAATACAAAATATACAAAACCAATCCTCAAAGTCCCAGCAACTGCAGAGCCGGCACCCGAAGTCCTGGACTGGACTCTGCAGCCAACCGGAGCTGGGTTCAGTCTGTCACTGGGCCTCAGCTCGCAGGGACAACTCGCAAGGTCCTCTCCTAATGTCGGTCATAAGGAAAAGGAAAAAGAGGGAAAAGGGACAAGATCCTCGTGATCTCCAACTTTTATATGAAGTATTCACGTGAATGGGATGCAATACTCCGTTGGTCAGTTCCTTGGTCACCTGTTTCTCATTGCCCATCCATGCTTAGCAATGGAATGCGAGGTTATTGATATGTTCACCAAAACATGGATCTGGTTCTCCAGGAAAATGCAGTTGATATGAAGCTTTAGCTGAGAGGCAAATTCACTACAAGAGAAACTTGGTTTTAACAAAACCAGGACAGTTACCGGACATGAATTTTTCAAGAAAGCCAAGAGAATTATAATTCCGTGCTGTATTTCTCAGCTCCACTTAATGTTCACACACCTGAACAGAGTAAAAAACTCCAAATACTACAAATTGCTGTGGGACAGAAATTAGGTTGCTTGGTTTTTTTTCCAGAATAAAGGTGTTGTCTTGCAAAAAACCCATAAAAACAGGCAAAGGGGAAGAGTTTGGAAAACTCAGCCAGCACCAGAAGCCTTAGGCCCTTCCAGGCTATTTCACACCTTCCAAAGGAGAAAAGCGAACCAGATTTTTATAGTTATAAATAAAAAAATGTAAAAATAAATTAATATTTGTTTTATATTAATTAGTAGTCTGACCCCCACAGTAAATTCTATCACTAACCCGTTTCACTCATCCTGTTCATACAAGAGGATACGTCCCCCAAATTCTGCTCTTTAGAAACCCGTATAATAAGAACATAATGCTTTTATTAGATAACAATGTAAAAGTATTCCTATAACAAGCAACACCAGCTCCGTGGTATTCCCCACGCATTACCTATTTCAGCAACAGGGTTTCTTTCCTGCACTGAAATAAGCAAAAAGACACGAGAACGATTTTCAGATATGTTCAGCGCTCTAAGTGTAAGCAAATATATTTGTAACTAGAAAACCTGGGTAATTCTGCTTTTCTCCATCTGGCACAATCTTGTTGCCCAACATTATACGTATATATTTTAAACGCAGTGGGAGGAATATCATGCTTGCTCGGTAGGGCTGTATCCTCAAAGGAAAACAAATATACAGTTTTAGTTCCCAGGCTACGATTCAGCTGTAAAAAAGCCAGAACTATTAATCAGCTGTGCTTTTATAAACTAACCATTATTATCTTTCAGACGCAAAGCAACCTGATTATTTATTAACTCCATTTGAGTCATTAAGTTGGCTCTGAGTGTAACTTCCCTGCAAGAAACTGGAACAACTTTCTTTATGTAATTTTGTTAAAGTAGCAAAATTTCAAATTTATTGCTAATTGTCTCCTAATGGTTATTTTGCCCCAAAGAAGCCTTTTGTTTGATAGAGTAAATAAAAAGCCAAATATTTGTTCTCTTTTCTACCCCCCTTAGACAATAAATAAACCAGGCGTATTTTGTGCACAAGCCTTCCACTACTACAATTGTCTCTGTTCCTCCAGTAACTGATATATTTTCATGATTCTGTATTTTACATAAGCAGGTTTGTGAATGCAAAGCGGCTGCTCAAAATGCAGCATGAGGCGGCGATGGCTGCGCCCCCAAACACTCCAATGCTGCTGCTCGCTGATCTTGCTTAAGTACATAATCATTTGTTTTTCCTCCCCAATGCGGTGTTTACTGTCGCTCGACTGAAACACGTTTTGTTCGGTGTTATTATGAAATAAAGCCGCGTCTCATTTCCAAGTCAATTGCCCTGAAATTCGAGAAATTGGGAAGCAAGATATTGAACAATGGGGAAAATCAAGCAGCTGAAAAGCCCCGATTCATCATCTCGCCGCTTAACTCCAGCCCTACGCCAGCTTTTCAAGCAATCATCTAAACACAGACATTAAAAGAACCTCTGTGGGCTCCTGTGGTCCGAAAGAAACCCTTTGCCTATTCAAATTTGTGTAATTTGCCATGTGGAGCAAGTAACACCTGCACGGCTTTTTGGGAAGACTCACCAACACCTGCTAGAATACGACGTTACCAGTTTTCTGTATCGCCAGCACACAAATGAGTAAAGAAAGGACTGAGGTTCAGAGATCTTCATAAATCATTTAAGATGCTAGAAGTTTTAAATAAAGAAAAATTATTATTTGTCTTCACATTAAACAACTTATTGCCACATCTATAGTCTCAGACAACAGAGTCTTGAGCTCTCTGCAAATCAAGAAATCAACTGCACACCTGAGAACCTGGAGGCACCTTGTAAAAGAGGAGCAGATGGCCCATTGGAAATAAAACCAACCCAAACCAACACATTAAACCCAGCATTTCTCCTGAGCCTGCACGCTTGAACTGCAGAACTAATTGCCACAGAAAGCCATGCGTTTTCAAACTGCTTGCTGCGGGTTTGCAAAGTCAATCAACAACGTGCTAAGGGTCATAAATTATTAAGCCGCCAGCACTGGTTCAGGAGGTTCTTCCGCAATTGGTTCTGGTTGCTGGAAGAGATGAGATGCCGGGCCGGTTGGACCTTTGGTTTTCACTTGGTGGGACCCATTCCTATCCACATTTAAGAAGAATCAATAATATCAATATATTCCTGTGGGAACCTTAATCTCAGTAGTAACAACACAGGACTCACATGGAGGGTGCTGGTAGAGCCAACACGCGTTACCCCTTTTCCCCCATCGTTTCTCCATATACATGGTGGCTGAAGCTCAAAAAAAACCCCCCAGATTAATTTCTGCTGGATGACAAAAGTAGAATTACGTTTTTGTGAGTTAGAACAGGCCTAACAACAACTGGGGTGATCCTGCCAGCTCATGTTAAATGGGTTTGGATGAGACTCTTCATTGGGAGCATCTTCCCTGCCAGGGAACCTCCCAGAACATCAAGAGCTTTTGGCAACCAGCTGATGACAACTCGCAATATTGGCTCATGTTTGATGAAGAATGAAGAAAGCGAAGGAACTCCATCAGCAATCAACACATGCTTGCAATAGTGTAATTAAACAAAGTGCAAAGGCCCCAATGAAGATTTCTTCATTTACTTTGCAACAGCATTAACATAAAACATCCTCATCTGTGCTAGAGTGACGTAAGGACTTTGAGGCCAGGGCACCTGAACACCAGAAGCCAGCTGGACAGGACAGAGAGGCATTTTAGCAGTGTTTAATTACCATTAGATCAGCAATCCGAGCCAAGGTTCACCCAGCCACCTCTCCCAACCCAAGCGGGGACCAGATGCCGGCAGGAAGAAACCCAACCCTGCCTGGAACCATATGGTGACACCATCTTCGTTTCACTTTGCCTCCTCGCTTCCAGCTGAGCTCTTGCCCTCCAAAGCCTCTGGGAGAGTTTTGTTTCAGGGTTTGGCCAACAGCTTTTCCAAAACCCTTTAAAAGCTTCTGATGTCCCTTGTGTCTGGGGGTGATGGGTCAAAACATCAGCTGTCACCGCCTGCTCCCACCTGACTTTATGGGCAGGGATCTACCCAGGGAGGGGAAAAGGATGGGAAATTGAGCTGTAATACCTTTTAAGATCACCAGAGAACTGTAGTAAATATAAAAAGCAGCTGATGTAATGGATAAAATAACTTCCAGCCTGTCCTGGGAGGCTGCATGTTGCGCCCACGCTCCATGAGCTGCACACCGCATCAGAGGTGCCAGGCAGGAAAAGGGTGACAGAACGGCCAGGACTCAAAGAAAGCCCCAATATTTAGCATCGGGGTGATAAAAAAGGCGCTTCTCAACTTGCTCCCTCCTCTTAGCCCAAGTTAAAAGTGTATTTTTCCTCGTCTTTAAACTCATTCTCCTGTGCAACACCATTGGAAGTACTGCTTCAATTTTAGAATGACCACCGCTGCTATGGGTACACCTTCCTCACCATGGGACTCAAGGCTGGAAAAATGCATTTTCCTGAACTGAATTTGTACCCTCTGGCTGGTTTCTTCTTTCTTTTTTCCCCTGCTCCTGGCTGGATGGAGATGGGAACAGCGAATCTCCTCACACTGTGATCCCTGGCATGACAAACGGCTTCGTGCCGAGGCCATGAGCAGACAAATCACCACAGGTGGGAACCTCCCAGCAATGTCCCAGCCAGGACAGCATGGCCCGTTTCCCCATCCCCTTCCCATCACAGATCCCATCCGCCTTCTTACGCTGTCATTTGGCTGCTCCCCAAACCCTCCCCAACACACTTTGGTGTCGGATGCCTCTTTCACAAGCACCCCACAGAATCACAGAATCAACTGGGTTGGAAAAGACCTCAGAGATCATCCAGTCCAACCCTTGGTCCAACTCCAGTCCATTGACCAGATCATGGCACTAAGTGCCATGTCCAATCTCAGTTTAAAAACCTCCAGGGCCGGTGAGTCCAGCACCTCCCTGGGCAGCCATTCCAATGCCTGACCACTCTCTCTGCACAGAATTGCTTTCTCATCTCCAGTCTCAATTTCCCCTGGTAGAGTTGAAGCCCATGCCCCCTTGTCCTATTGCTGACTGCCTGGGAGAAGAGCCCAATCCCCACCTGGCTAGAACTGCCCTTCAGGTCGTTCTAGAGAGTGCTGAGCTCACCTCTAAGCCTCCTCTGCTCCAGACTAAACAAGCCCAGCTCCCTCAGCCTCTCCCCATAGGTCTTGTTTAAGTCCCTTCCCCAGTCTTGTTGCTCTTCTCTGGACCCGCTCCAGCACTTCAATCTCTTTCCTGAGCTGAGGGGCCCAGAACTGAACACAATACTCCAGGTGTGGCCTCCCCAATGCAGAGCACAGGGGAAGGATCACTGCCCTTGTCCTGCTGACCACGCTGGTTTGGATACAGGACAGGACACCATTGGCCTTCTTGACCGCCTGGGCACACTGTTGGCTCATGTTGAGTTTCCTGTCAATTAGTACCTTGATTGCGATAGAACTAGTACTTCCCCTTGGACAGACAACTATAAAAAAATCCCCTATAAAACTATATTATCTGGTAGGATATATAGAGATATTGTATAGTTATATACATAGATATCTACCTTATAACGCCACGCTGAGAGAAGACTCCCATTTACCACGTTTATATTTGTGCAGTCACCCTGGAAATCGTTACTGCTCTGGCACCCTCACTATGAAGAAGTTTCTTCTCAAATTTAAGCGGAACCTCTTGTGTTTCAGTTTCAACCCATTGCCCCTTGTCCTATCACTGGTTGTCACCGAGAAGAGCCTGGCTCCATCCTCCTGACACTCATTCTTTCTATATCTGTGAACATGAATGAGGTCACCTCTCAGTCTCCTCTTCTCCAGCTCCAGAGCCCCAGCTCCCTCAGCCTTTCCTCACACGGGAGATGCTCCGCTCCCTTCAGCATCTTGGTGGCTGCGCTGGACTCTCTCCAGCAGTTCCCTGTTCTTCTGGAACTGAGGGGCCACAACTGGACACAATATTCCAGGTGTGGTCTCCCCAGGGCAGAGTAGAGGGTCAGGAGAACCTCTCTGACCTACTGACCACCCCCTTCTAACCCACCCCAAGTACCACCGGCCTTCCTGGCCACAAGGGCCCAGTGCTGGCTCATGGTCATAACAGGTAGGATTCAACAGCAAGGGAGTGTGAAAAACACCCCATGTTACTGCAAGAATGAAAATCGGTCTGAGAAGCATCATCCACCTTACAAAAAAAATAAATCATTGTGATCCATTTTACCATGTATTAAGTTAGCTATTTTCTATCTGCTGAGAATCCGTTCTACTCCCCCCAGCATTTGAACTGAGTAAATAAATTCCTCCATCCCTTCAAAAGTTATTAGGGAGCAACAGGGGAAAAGTATTTCGGGGAAGAAAGAAATTAAACAGGCAAGGAATAAGATAAAAAAAGGCAAGAGAGAAGAGAGCAGGGCACTTAAACAGGTTTCCAGGTTTTCCCAATTAGGTTCTTAATGAAAAACTTCATTTTTAGGTTCTTATCTGGGAAAAGAACTAATCTAAAGGTCAGTTTAGCAGTAGTATCACTGCAACTCGACAGAAACAGATTCGGAATTCGACCAGAGGGAAGATGGGCATGAGTGGGACCCCAACACCTCTTCTACTATTTATAGAGATATAAGAAAAATGACTAATTCTGGCTGCAGCCAGAGAAAACAACTGCGTATCAGAAAAAGAAACAAATCTATAACATTGCCAGCCCTCTAATGCCCTATCTATCCATGGCTCATTCTTTTCTCACCCTCAGCTCCTGGACCTTTTAAGGTTTTCAGGATGATATTCAGTTCCTCTATCAATGTATGAATAGATAAAGCTCTGGCATTGCAAGATTTCAAGAGGCATCAGCATCTTCTGATGCTCAAGGACAACTTCAATCCCAGCAATTCCCACTATTTTGAGTGGGAAATACAGTATAAAGTTTTGGGATGGTCAACAAGGAAATTGCCTTTTGACACTCCTGCCCATACAGATATCTATCTATAGATAGATAGATAGATACAGATATCTATATATAGATATATAGATAGATACACACACTGTTTTACTGCTCCTGTGAATTATCAGTGCACAAAACACACCTGTGGGATTTTGGGGAATTTTAGAGGAGAGATGGTTTCTGTAACAGTGAGAAAATAACTACACAGGAGCCTCAGAGGTGGAGATATAAACAGGAAAAAGTATGAATTTTCTTGAAAGGAAGATGCATTATGTTGCATAAGGGACAGGTACTATCATACTCAATTTCAAATCTTCATGAAGGTGACACAAAATTGATATATTAATCTGTTACAGTCGCTGAATTATCACTATAATTGTCACCACGGCACAGCCCCTCCTGCATGACCCAAAGGCCACAATTTCTTCTTCATCCTCTGCCCTGCAAATACATTTTGAAAGTAATAAAAATAAATAAACCACGTGTATTCTATTCAGAGGCTGAAGGGAGGACACAGACTCTGTGCCAAACAGGAGCTTCCCCTGGTGATCCCATCCCTGAGTTGACCCAGAAACATGGAAACATTCCAAATTTCCACCCCTTTTCCATACGTTCTGCCCTAAAACTCATTCACACCGGTTGCCACGCCGCTCTCATCTCCTCCAACTCGTTTCACTTGCGGTTGAGTGAACATGTTTTTCACTACGCTACAAATATGCACCTGTGGGGGTTTAGAAATCAACGCCATTGAAGATGAGAAACTCTAAGCGAATAATAAATAATTTCATTATTTTCAAAGACGGCTCACGTGGACAAATACGGTGGTAATATGGTGAAAAAGCCTTAAAACGAGCTGCCTTTCTCAGTTACCATGTTGAAACATCTTTGCCAAAGCAAATTTGTGCTGACTTAAATCAAAGGGTGGCACCTGTACTTCCATGACTTTCTTCAGTAAGGTGCACTCCTGGCATTTATATTTATACACAGAGATATAAAATAGCTGTATTGTTAGATATATATTATTATTATCTATTAATAGCTATATGGTGGGGGGCAGGGCTTGTCCGATCTCCGCTTCAGCCTGGGCTGCTCTCCCAAATTCTTCCTCTTTTGCTGCCACTCAGGAGACCTGAGGCTGCTGAGTGTTTAGGGGCCCCTCTTTTAAAAGCCACCAAAGAATCCCATTTATTTGACCTCAAGAGTTGGTCAAAAGAGTTTTGAACTCCTCCTGGATGCCAGTCCTGGGTGAAACCCTAAAATGACAGCTCTGTCTAAATACATGATGTGATATGTAATGTAAAAATAAGGAGGCAATGGCTCAAACTGCTCCTCTTTTGAGTTGGTCTATGGGAAACAATTTCTGAAGAAGAAAGAGCCTCTTCTTGTATTCCTTATTTGACTGAAGCGTTATTTCCCTATTGATAGAAATAACTATTGTAAATAGCCTTATGCACTGTTTTCTGATTGTGAGTGCGCTGTAAATCACGTATCGCTATACTGTACACTATACATCTTTTATCTCGGCGCCAATTAGCCGGGAAGGTTGGGGCATTAATTTCAGATGATGCGGCCAATCATTTCATGAGTTGTTTTACTCCTGCCGGTGTGCAATGCGATCCGTGAAATGACGTTTGCCATATGGCGCGAGCACCAAAACCAGAGTAATATATACTGTCAGAATAATGTATATCAGCACTCTGTGGCTATGTCAGCGTACGTATGTACAGCATACAATTAAATAGAGGAGAATTCAGTATTGCTAAGCAAGGCCTGGTACAGTTTTGATAAATTAGTCAAAGATGAAAAAGGAAATACACTGAAACTTCTATTTGATCCGCAGCTCTCAGCCATTACTGTAATTTACGTGTGTAGGAGAAATACCCCAAGTTGCTGAACAATGATATATTACAAAGTCCTGAAAGAAACTAATTTATTAGCAATTTATTGAGCTGCTGGATGCTTTGCTTTACAGTATTTTCACACTATTCAATGTAAATCTAGCTACAGAACTACTGAGCTTACTAGCAAACTGAAGGTATGGTACAGCGGGTATGTCACGTCCCTAACAAAAAATAGGTTAGAATGACCCTTTCCTCATGTGCTGAGAACATCCTCTCAATTCATCCCTTTTATTTCCAACACCTAGTCTTCTTCAGAAGATGGGTTTGGTTGGCAAACTCTTGCCTGCTCCCGCTATTCCAGCAGATGTCATGAGAGATATGTGGCGCTTCTTTAAAAACCTACAAGCTCCAATGAGTCAGGTTGCTGTGAGGCTCCAACCAAACCGTGTTTCTATCTTACGTGTTTGCAGGGAAAAATTTTAAAATATAATTAATCTCCACCTTGGTACTAAAAAACTAACCAAAATAAAGACATTTATTTATTGATAACCTTACTACTTATTCATTAATAACCTTACTATTTTAAAATTAAGGTATAGATATACAAGGTAAGACGCAAATTTTGTGCTGGATACACCTCCCTGGCTGCCAGAAGTGACACGAAATTTGGGCTGCAAATGTTCTGCCTTGTTCTTTTTGGAAGAAGGTTGGTTTAGGAGGGATTGAACGTGTTATCACAGCACCAAAGAGAAGCCCGATAGCCCTCATGCAGCAGGATGAAGCGTTGGTCCATTGGGTGCCCCAAATTCCTGCCTAAATCACGTGCTTTGCTATTCCTATTCTTATTCCTCCCCATGGATATAAAACGTATTTTTATAATAATCATCCATTGAATACGGAATTACAATTTCACTTCTTATAGTTCAGAGTTATCCCCAAGAGCAAAGGTTTCTATAAAACAGGTCGATCACGTACAATTCTCGTCTCCACCAAAATAATACCTCCACAATATGCCCATTCTAGCCCTCCCTGCACCGCTTTGCTGTCAGTCGCCTGCTCCAGCAAAATGATCATGATTACGCTCTTCCCGGACAAGAAAGCACTCCAGAGTCACAACACATCAAACCTTTGGACCTTGAAATGCATGGTCGGGGAAAGGGCAAAGATAAACTATTTTCTGATGTCTACACAATCTCCATTTGGCCACTCAACTGCAGAACTATCCTTTTTCCTCCATTAAGGTACAACACACCCCACCAAGTGATAAAGCCCAACTCCCAAAGCAGAAATCCACCCTCTATCTTCTTCCAAATTGCAAGAGCGTCCTGAAGTCCTTGAAGAACGATCTCGATGTAAGAGCTGCACCACGAGGCACACTTACCCTTGAAGGGCTTTTTCTCCAAACCAATCTCCTTTCCCAAGAGTACGGAGAAAGACCGGATCTTCGCTGGGGAAGTCTTCACGAGTAACATTGACCTGTTGAAAAGTCAAAACGTTTAGAAACTCTTTAATTAACAAGTACAACCTGTTTGTTAAGAGAGGGATTCGGTATCTCCCAGATCTCTCAGGAAAATCCTCTGGGAACCACGTAATTCTTCAGGGTCCTGCATCCTTCCCTCAGCATCACCAACCAACCGCCCAGGAAAACAAGCAGTTATTTGCCACTAAGGTACCTACTAGCTTTGCAAAAACGTGATACTTATGTTTTTTTTGAAGGTTTTAACTCCAAATACGTAGCTGGCTGCACAAGCACAGTCATTGCCTGTATGGAGTCAGCAGCAGGAACAGGTTCCATATATTTTCTATCAGACAGACACATAGCACAGGCTCTGTCAGCTCTGTTCCACATGATGTCTTGCATTGCTAATTCTGCTTAAGGGAAAGGAATAACAGAAATCATCTAAATTCAGACATAACTGAAATGAAATGGTTTGGAGCATTACAGGATGAAGGGCACCTCCTCTTTTCCTGTCCCCCAAGCTCAAGGAAAGGATAACTCGTAACTGGAGTCAAAATCAAATCTTTTCGTTGAAGTTCAAAGGAAAATATCATCTTATTTCTGCAGTGAAAGAGAAAAGCAATTACTGCTGATGGAAAGCAGACTTTCCACCTACTGCAACACCACAGGTAGTACAAGCTGGTGGAAGCCTATGTTGAAGATGGCACTGCCATGACAAGAAGACAACCTCCTGTTTCACAGAATCCCAGAATGTCAGGGGTTGGAAGGGACCTGGAAAGCTCATCCAGTGCAATCCCCCCATGAAGCAGGAACACCCAGGTGAGGTTCCACAGGAAGGTGTCCAGGCGGGTTTGAATGTCTGCAGAGAAGGAGACTCCACAACCTCCCTGGGCAGCCTGGGCCAGGCTCTGCCACCCTCACCAGGAACAAGTTGCTTCTCAAATTTAAATGGAACCTCTTGTGTTCCAGTTTCAACCCATTGCCCCTTGTCCTACCACTGGTTGTCACCGAGAAGAGCCTGGCTCCATCCTCCTGACACTCACCCTTTCCATATTGATCCCCATAAATGAGTCCCCCCTCAGTCTCCTCTTCTCCAGCTCCAGAGCCCCAGCTCCCTCAGCCTTTCCTCACACAGGAGATGCTCCACTCCCTTCAGCATCTTGGTGGCTGCGCTGGACTCTCTCCAGCAGTTCCCTGTCCTTCTGGAACTGAGGGGCCACAACTGGGCACAATATTCCAGGTGTGGTGATGATCTATCACTGGTGGGGCCTTTTTATTTTCTGAAAGTATTTCAGAGAAAAAACAAAATAGTAATTGATGGTCTGAACAGCCTTGGTTCCAGTACGGGATATCAATCCCAGCTGCCACTAACAACACAGCCCTGACATCCCTGGGTGCTGCGGATGGCACAAAACACAAAGGATGCAAAAGGCTCCATCGAAGCCGAACACTGTTGGTGTAATGACACGCTATGAGAAGTATTCTTCTTTTTCAGATGTTTTCAGATGCAACTCATACCTCTTATGGTATGAGAAGGCAGGTGAAATACAATCTCCTGCTATGAGCGCATGGTGGAGATCCCTCCTCCCAACATCTCTACAATGAGTTGTCCATGCTCTGTCTCTGCTCGGCGGAGAGAGACGGGCACTTCTAAAGCCTGAGCTGTCCAAAATTTAACTGAGACAAGCAACTCTCTGGAGGAACTTTGTGTACACAGGAAAATCTCTCATGCGCTTCTCCTTTTCGGGACGTTGAGCTTTGATTGGAGCTTTTGCAGATGCAAACTCACCGACCCCAAATCTGAGATGTCAGACACATCCTTTCGGATTTAGAGACGTTCCAGTTTAATTTAACCGTTAAATTCACAATTGTGGCCTGTGGCTTCTCCCGTCTCTTTTACGGTTGGTAAAACCAGTGGGTTTGAGTCACTAATGAGCGCTGGGGCTCCACCACGCTCCATTTAACAGCTCAGTGATTCATCATCTGAGATCAGATGAGGGTTGGGAACACGGAATGGATGAGCCAGAAAGGTTTGTAAACAATGACAAAAACAAAGGCAACTTTAACACATATTTAAGCTCTTTTCCATGATCTCCACTGATTGTGAGCAACGAGTGCTGAGGGCTCACAGGAGTGCAAGTTCTATGTGGTTCAAAGCCATGAGCCATTTGAGTGGCCACGGCATCGACAAAGAACCCATGCAATCCGGCATTAAACTGGTGCCACGCCACGGCTTTTAAAAGGGAAATGGTGTTTAATGGCACAGCACACACCGTGTCCCTGGGGAAGGGTCAGAGCAGGCCTGGAGCAGCAGCTTTTAGCAGCAGAAGGGACCGAGCTGTTCTCATCCGATGTATTATTCAACAGGTTTCTGCATGCCAGGTGTTGGGAACACATTTTGGATTTCTATTCGGTTGGACTCGAGGAAACACGCGGAATCAAGTGTGGAGGATGGAGCTGAGGGAGAAAAACGGGAAAAGGTTTTTCCTCCTAAGAGAAATGTTCACAGAGCATGAGCTGAAAGAAAACGGAGCAGAAGCCTTTCTAAGTACTTCTGAGAAGAATGCTGGGTTCAGAAATGTAAAAAACCATCTTCTCTGTTCACTTGACCGACACTACAGACTCTGACATAAAAGGCCGGGTGGAGTTTTGATAAGCAGTTCTCACTGATAACAGCCACACGATGCTGCTGCATGCAGAAAGTATTTCTGAGGCCCCGAGCACAAGTTTTTCCAGCTTATTAAGCTGCCTGGGTCAGGTTTTAGCGTGGGAAATGGGACATAAGTGGCCCTGCTTCAGCGAGTCCCAGGCAGCACCCATCCACTTGTTGATTCTGTATTTTGTCGCTATTTATTCCACGTTTCAGTGCTAAGGTTCTATTCCTCCCATCCTGGGCCGTATCCTCAGTATGGGTTAGTTTTTACATCCGCTGTGTAGATTTTATATCCCAATACAGGCATTAAAATCAAACACTCTCCAAGCCCATCCATCTCCTATCGGTCACTGATACCTCTTTTGCAAACAAGTCAACTTGGAAGAGAAAAGTAGGCAGAATATAACTATCCTTGTGGGAATTTCTGTCAGGCTTCAGGATCTGAGGGTCTGAGAATTTCTCAGCAAGCCCGTGTGTATTATTTTACTTTAGCTCCTTCTTTCTGGCCATTAGTTGTCATAGTAAGATCAAGCAGCAAAGGTTAGAGATAAAGCCAAGGAGCACCTCAAGCAGGACTACAGGACCCTGGAGCCATGGCCAAGGCCATGGGTGGTTTGCTCCTCCATCCCACGGGTGAAGTGAAAGGGCTTAAGGAGGTTCAGGTCAACAACTGGTTGCCCAACCAGTGTCAACAACAGACCCAAGGCCTCATTTTGGAGATTGAGAACTGCTATGAAGGGATGGGATCCACCTGCCCAAGAGGAGTAAAAGCATCAGCACCAACAGGCTTGGCCAGCACAGCAAAGAGGGCATCAAACGCCTGATGGAGGGCAGAGCTGCACCCTCTCAGTATTTTTGCCCGTTGGAAATGGTTTACACAGAAAGGATGTGAAGTGTTCGTCATGGTTGTCCTTGTTCTGGAAGAAGAGGAAACACTGCTTTGAGTGGAAGGAAACAAAATGGCAAGAGGGGGTCCCATCAAACTTGGCCTTCTGCAGTCCAAGATTATCTTCATTTCAGAAATTTCTCCATGATTACCTTATTCATCTGAAAAAGACCATTGTTTTTCTTTCCCAATGAAGATTGGCTCCCAGAGACAACAAATGGAAGAATATGGTGAAATCCCAGTTTAGTACCTGAGAGCTGACAGCTGCCTCGGGAAACAACCCAATGGAGCGTGCGGACACCACGGGGTTTTGCTCCCCTTAATTACGCAAGGCTAACGTTAATTAACACATGCAAACGTCAGATCCACGACCCGGGAGGCTGGGGCTGGGTACTTTCAAGCATATTTATCCATTTCTGTTGACTTTCAATGTACAACACCTCATCTGCAGTGGGAAATCACTGTGTATTCCCTTGAATATCTCCATCCCACTGCAGGGAAAGAAGCCAAATGTTTCTCAAGTGTAACAGCATTAGGCCAGCTAAAAAGAAAACCAAAAACCGAATGGAAGGAAAACAAGAAATCTATAAAATCCCATCAGGATTTCATGGGAAGAGAGGTCAAAAAGCTGATTTTCCCTGTGAGCAGTGAAACAGAATCTTAGAACTTTTTTCTTCCCTAAGGAGCCAACTCTGACTTCATCCTATTATTTAATGTGGAGAAGCTGAGAAGCAACAGCAATGAGAATGAAATCTGGAAGTCAGCCTTGCAGGGAGGATACTTAACAAAGAAAACATTGAGTATTGTACAGTAAACTGTTTTAAAAACAAGGAGCTTTTTGGTCATTTACTGAGAGACACAACAACTGTCTCCAACCCCAAAGTGTTCACATGTGTAAAACAGCACGAGATCTATTTCTTTTCTCCTTCGGGGCACTCTGCTGATACAGTGCCAAGAAGTTTAATTAAATGTCAAGCGTTGCAGCATTTGTGCCTCGGGGAGGGGAGCGAGAAAGCGCCGGCTGGCACCGAATACTGAGAGCACATCCCACTGTCACCAGCGTCCCCTCGGCCTCCAAACGGTGTCACCTTACCTTCCCTTTGCTGATTATGAAGAACGTGTCCCCTCGAGCACCTTGCCGGATAATATACTCTCCGCTTTCGTAGTGCGTCTGGAAGAAAAAGAAACATAAATTAAGATGAACAAACAGAATCAGAGACTGTTATTCAGCAGACAGTTTGGCACTTTTACAAGATAACGCTTATGGAAACATAACCCCGAACCGATTTTATCCCAATCTGACACTGGCCGTGATTTAAAAATTGTCCTGTGTCAAGGAATATAATAATTAAAATGAAAATGTTTCTGGCTTGCTCATTTTTCTTCCTGCTGTGCTAAGGGCCAGTTTTTGCCCAGATGAATTATCCTCATGCCCTAAATCCATTTATACTAAAGAAACCAGACAGAGGAATTTTCAGCAGAGAATTTGGTATGTGAACTAAACTGCAATGATAGGTCTGATGTAAAAATAGTTCTTCTTTGGTTTTGGTATTTTTCCAGCTTTGCTAGCAAGGGCTTTATTCAAATTATTTTAGCTTCTCTCCAGTTATTATAGTAGTTCGATCTGTCTTTTTTGCCTTGTTTTATGGAATATTTCTTGCTACATTTATGTCACAGTTTCCCACCGCTTACATCTAAACTTACAAGTACAGTTTTGTCCCTTGTATTTCCCCATCCAAATCAATACACATTTTCTTAATCCAGCCCCTGCAGAGAGCTGGAGGCGTCGGGCCTCCCACACCCCAGCATTGATTTGTGACAAAACTACCCCAAAAACGGCCCAAACCTTCCCCAAAACATCCCTGCGCTCCAGCTCGGGTGTGGTTTGAAGCAACATAAAAGCAACAACGTCCCAGAAAAATTCTGCAGATCTTTTAATCCCAAAGTCTGTATATACAAAGCAAGAAAGGATCTGAGCCAAGACAGAGGAATTAATCAGAATCCTACAACTGGGAGAAGCTGGAGATGTTTTCCTTCAAGGGTATTTTATTGACCTGCCTTTATTTATTTATCTTTACACTCAACCTTTTTAGTGCCACTTCCACACTGATAACAGACTCCACCATGGAAGCAAATAAATAAAAGCTCATATAACGGTATCTGCTACAGCTGAGAAAAACAACTCCTTATTTTGGGAGCACTGGGCATATGGGGATATTAATGATAAGAAATTGTCCTAGGAAAAAGAAAAGGTATCCAAGTGAACTATAACATGGAAATCACAGAATGGACTGGGTTGGAAAAGACCTCAGAGATCATCCAGTCCAACCCTTGGTCCAACTCCAGTCTATTGACCAGATCATGGCACTAAGTGCCATGTCCAATCTCAGCTTAAAAACCTCCAGGGTCGGTGAGTCCAGCACTTCCCTGGGCAGCCATTCCAATGCTGACCACTCTCTCTGCACAGAATTGCTTTCTCATCTCCAGCCTCAGTTTCCCCTGGTAGAGTTGAAGCCCATGCCCCCTTGTCCTATTGCTGACTGCCTGGGAGAAGAGCCCAATCCCCACCTGGCTAGAACTGCCCTTCAGGTAGTTCTAGAGAGTGCTGAGCTCACCTCTAAGCCTCCTCTCCTCCAGACTAAACAAGCCCAGCTCCCTTAGCCTCTCCCCATAGGGTTTGTGTTCAAGTCCCTTCCCCAGTCTTGTTGCTCTTCTCTGGACCCGCTCCAGCACTTCAATCTCTTTCCTGACCTGAGGGGCCCAGAACTGAACACAATACTCCAGGTGTGGCCTCCCCAATGCAGAGCACAGGGGAAGGATCACTGCCCTTGTCCTGCTGACTACGCTGGTTTGGATACAGGACAGGACACCATTGGCCTTCTTGGCCACCTGGGCACACTGCTGGCTCATGTTGGGCTTCCTGTCCATTAGTGCCCCCAGGTCCCTTTCTGCCTGACTGCTCTCCAGCCACTCTGTGCCCAGCCTGGAGCGCTGCAGGGGGTTGTTGTGGCCAAAGTGCAGGACCCGGCACTTGGCCTTGTTCAACTTCAACATAATTAGGGTACTTTAAAATACATATAGCCCAGCAGTGGGTGCCGTACACCACCCTAAAAGAAACCCCATGGTAAATAAAATCAGAACGTCAAAGCAGCATGTTGGTAATCACTACTCTTCAGACTCTCTAGAAGATTAATAAATTAAAAAATACAGTTCTCTATCAGAATCACAAATGGACAATATTGTCATGACTTTCTTCAGAAAAGGAACCAGAGAAGGTGGGTCAGGAAGACTCAGCTTGTGGGTTGCCCTGATCCTGGATGAGCTCCAGCAGATCTCAAACTGGCAGTATTTTTCCTATTTCTACGTGCCCAAGTGAGAAGAGGTAAAAAATGAAATTAAAAAGAGTCTGGAAGAGACCACGGACACAGACTTGCAGAATTCTACTTCTTACGTGGGGTGTTTCTGGGCAGCAGATTTTGAGGATGCACATTTTTTGAGCATTCAAGTTGAGAGTCCTTAAAAAGGCCCCATTTTAGAAGGTGTCGGGATCTTGTAGTCACCCAAAAATCGAATGATTGAAAATAGTGGTCGAAAGGTTTCCAGTTTTAGTACGAGCAATCTACATTCATTAGACATATCAAACTGCCGCTGTTTATAGGATTTGTGCCATTTTCTGACGCTGCTTCCTAAAAGGCCATTTCTTGGTCTTAGCCACCACTTCCAGTCTCACCAAACACTCAGCACTGAAACTCTCAGTCCTCCCAACCAGTCCCACCCGCAAGTCCTTCCAACCCACAGTCCACCTGCGAGTCCCCCCCAACCCTTCCCACTCAACAGTCCTCTCAACCCTTCCCACTCAACAGTCCTCCCAACCCTTCCCATCCAAGGCATGGAAGGAGAACAAGTTTGAGCTTTGAAGGACCTGAAGCTGTCTCTTACTTCAGCACCTCTTGTCTACTGTATTTTTTTCCCCCCACGGGCTCTAATCTCATGCAAAATACTACAGATCCTTCTTCCACCATTCAAATCACATTCTGCTAGTCCTTCCTTGAGTGCCTAATCACTCAGAGCTTTCCTTTTGCTTGACCTTCTCCTCATCAGCACCTCTTCTCATGCCCTTCCTGCGTCCACATCTTCATCTTTATCTCATTCAGCCCATTTCTTTCACAGCTAATTCCACCTGGTCTTACCACAATTCTTCCTGCTTGAATCAACCCGTCCTTCCCCATCCTCTAACGATGTTCCTTCTCTTAAAGAATTACAAGCCTCTCGCTTCTAGCTGGTCAGGTATAAGGTAGTGATACATGCTCAGGTACACATGGCACCATTATACAAAGTCATCTGAAGAAGCTCTTTGGCAAACATCACTCATGTTCATGGTATAGCTGACCCGTATTTTAGCAATGCAAGCTCCATTTCACCTAGAGAAAACCAGTCCGAGAGCAATACAAGGAAAATCGAGAAGTCTTACAGCTTTACAACAGTGCGGTGGCACACGCAAAGGAATAATATTTGAATTAAAATACAAAAAAGCAATAAAGCATGCGAGTTCATAGTGTTTTTCCTAGCTTGAGATCAACCCCGCCGCTTCTTCTGGCCTTGCATCAAAGATCAACCTCAATGGCTGAGCTCTAGAAAGCCACTGGAAGGAGGACTCTGTTGAAGGGGAACCTTCTGATGGAGACGACAACAACTTGTTGGCATCTTCTGAAATTTGAGCTTCAAATCCCTGTACAGAACTGGTGACAGAAGTTCCAGAGTGCCTTTAAAATGGCTAAGAAGTATTTCTACCCCACCTTTGCAGTCAGCAAATAAACACAGAAAATATGCAACCAGTGTAACACCCCAGATTCGGGCTTGGAACCTCAATTTCTTTGGTTTTAGATTTTTCTCCCAAAAAGCGTTTGGAACTCTGGGCAGAATAGCGTATTTTCAGAGGCAACACCAAACTTCAGTGATGAAAACTAATTTAGTATCTCAAATGAACTTCACTGAACCTTAAGCATCACACAAGCTTTTGAGCACACTTTTAAAGACATAGTTCCTCCAGGCCACGATAAAATTAAAGCAAATCACAGAAACTAATTCCCAGCTGGGAGAGTTGACCAGATTATATTAACTATTCTTACATTTTCTTCTCTCGGGCAGAAAAACAAGAGCTGAAAATAGTCCAGCGTAAAAATTTGGATGGAGAAAACCCAAATAGAAGCGGAGGCTGCAGAAATACAACCTGCCAGGGGTGAGGTGACCAGGCACAACAGCCAATAATTGCAAAGGTCTTGTGTGTGCAGAAGGAAAAAATAATAATAAAAAAAAAATAATTCAAAAAAAGAAATATTATAAGGCATCCAGGTCCCAGTTTGGCATCAAAATCCGAGGCAGTCATCGCTCAAAAAGCAATGATGATAAAGCTGAGAAATCACTGCTGGGAACGCTCATGCTAGCAAGCCACAAATGTATATTTTATAAGCTCTGGCAAATAGGGATAAAGGCTCAGCTTGAATTATAAATGTGACAAAATGTAGAGCATTTGTCATGCTAACTAGACCATTGTTTTGTAACACCAGGCTCTTAAAGTGCTCAACTCTGAACTCAAATGGGTTATATTCACAGGAAGAATTTCCTATTAAAACATACTGGTTAAGGACCTGCTCTCCTTTCCCTAAGAAAAAGGGAAAAAAATCTGATTTTGTTTTTATGAACTAATACAACATACAAGAAAAACTCTGTAACAAGGAGACCTGCGCAATCATCTCGCTTCCTTTATGAGTCTCATTTTCTCACCAAGAAGTAATAGAGATTTCTTTCCCTTGTCTCTTAAGGGGATCACTGAGTTCAACTAAATAACACTGGAAAGGGCTGGATCACCTGGGGAGTGACAGCCCATCCGGGCAACTCCTCCCCTTCGTGCTTTTACATTCCATAACATCACGTAATGTTAGGAAGGCTGGAAACAATGCATTTAAATAGCATTTTTGATAGCGGGCCAATACAAGACCTTTGAACACAACGAAACTCAACAGAAATTAAAACTATTTCTAGTAAAATTAGCATGAAGGTTTCTGGCTTGTTGGCCATGGAGAAGACAGGAGCCATCCCAGTGACACCAGTGGGGATCCTCAGCTTAGATCCCTCTGGATTGATAAACACTTTTCCCCCTCTGTATAAGCCAACACCTTGATTTAAAGGCAATCCCAACACACAGACACAATAGCAGACTTGCATTTATCTTGATTTTAGGAAGAGCGAGACTTTGAACATTTGAACTGGGACCAAGTAGTGAGCGCTGCATCGCGCTCCCATTTTTAAGCTCTCCACTACCATCAACGTTACCGACATCTTCAAATACTTCAGGGTTTGATACTTGGGGTGAAATCCTAGGTACATCCAGAATATAATAGAAAGTGGAGAGAGATAAAAACGTACACTATTGGAATGTTCAAGGATAACCAAGAGCTGTTTGATGGCCTCAAGCTAGCTGTAGAAATAATGAATGTCCATACTGAAATCTAAGTATTAAACAGAGCATTAACTGTTTTGGTCACTCCAAACTATCACTTCCCTTTAGGGTAAAGACAAAAACGAAATGAAGTTGTTTAAAAACACCAGACAAACCCTAATCAACACCAGTTTCTACGAAACACCAGAGCTGGATCTTAATTTGACGCACATACCACTCCGTATCTAAACGATGTTCACGCGTTTAGGTTAAAATGAACCCCAGCAGACATAAAAGGTGGCATCTTTCTTGAAATACCCTTTACAACCTAAATTAACAAATCCTCGATGCTCCTCCTCTCTTTCAGGTCCTTCTCTGCGTGGCTCACAAGTACCTCTCTCCCGGAGATCCCCAGTTTTAATAGCGACCTCTATTAACATCGTTTTTTTCCTTTCTTCTATTGGTAATTTTACTTTAAATGAAGCAAAAAAATCTTAGTGCCAAGAGGAGAAACATTTGCTCAGCGGGTTTGATTGGGTATGACATTAGTAAACCTCCCTGACGTGCTCAACGCACCGCACAGAAGAAATCACAGAAGCACGGAGCATCTTGTGGCTAAGTCAAGATTACTCTCTAAAAGATAAATACCCTGCTTTCTAAAGTTCTTCATCCCGACAACACGGCTGGGAGGAGATGAGGGAGTTTGAAATCTGCATTCTGCATCTCGTCCTTCCCCAAGAGGTTTCTACCACAACCTTCCGTTGCGCTCAGAAACTCGCCGTATTTTGCTAACTGGAAGAAACCAAATCAGCAACCCTCTGACTGGTGGGAAGAGCCAAAGCGGAGCAGCTCAGACGGACACCCCCAAGGGTTGCCAGATGTGCACGCAACATCTGGGCATCATGCAGAACCTAACATTGGGCCAACCAGAAGACCTTAAGAGGCCCTGCCCTGCTTTGGGCACTCCTGGCGTGCAATCCCACGGCGATGACGTTCTCCTCCCCGCCACCCTTGGGGACATGGCTCACCCACTATGGTTGACCCAACGTGGGCGTTGCACCTTCAGACACCTGCATTTGGGGTAAGATTTGATCCACTGGCCTTATCTTGTCAGTCACCAACTTCAATTAAAGCTTCTGCTCTCAACCGTCATCAAAAACTGAGAAGCTTTTAAAGCCCAACCAAGTGTTGACGGAGACTTTGCAGAGAAACCACAACGCTGGAGACCAACCCAACAGTTCAGCTTCTGAAAAAACTCCTTTTCCCCCAGCTGGGTGCCTTCAACTGCTGTATTTGTCCTGAGAACCTTTGGAAAAAGGTGGAAAAATAGATTTGGTGTTTGGAGCGCTACGTTACCCCCGTCAGCTGCAGCCAAACCCCCGTCAAAGGTCCCATCAGGGCAGCAGAAACACAACGATGGCTTTGAGATGAGAAGTTTCACTCCCTGAAGCCAGGTTTGCACCACATAAACCAGGGAGGCTTGATGACAGTGCTCAATGTATAAACCATCTCCCACAAGGTGTACTTAAGGTTTAAATATGTTATTATGCCGGCAGTTTAAAAACATACAGAGCCATCAGCAAAACTCCAAACAGAAGCAACTTTCAAAATGCTTTTTGTTTCTGTTCTGGACTTTCTGCCTCAAACCTTTAAGTCTGAAATCACAAGAACAACGCTAACAAAATAGATTTAAAAAAAATAAAATGCTTATTTGCTGAAAAATGTTGCAAAACCAAGGAGGTTAATAACTGTGGTCTTCATTGAATTCCTTAGGAACCATACAACTTTGTTTCCTCGGTTTTACTATGTATCTCACTCCCAGGAATTACCTGAAAATGCTGCTCCTTGAAATAGCCAAAGGGCAAAATTATCATCTTGTGGTCTGCGTTTTGACCCTCAAGATACCTCAATACCCCTCCAAACAGCAGCTTAGCTGCAGGTAAGCAAACGGGAAACGAAAATATGAGCAAGACGGGTGGATGATGGGAATGGAGGGTTAACTCCTGCTCTTTAATTCACCATCTCTGAGCTGCAATCTTCTCTAAGAATTTTTTCTCCCTAATGGATTGCAGACCTACTCTTCTTTCTTAAAAAAATCAAGCTATTTGAATTCAAAATACGTACTTTAATATATTTTGAAGTCAAAGGGTTTTTTTGGAATAGTTACAGGCTGTCGCCTTGGTAAAGCCTTGTGGTAAACATCTTATTTGTACTGCGCCGATTCACTGTGGCGTCTTAATGGAGCGTGACAGCGATGAAAATACATCATCCTCCTGGGCACCTTTTGGACAGTCTGGGTGTCTTCTCCAATGTGGTGGTTTCTGGGTGGTTCCCATTCCTGCAAAAGCACCCCCTGAGCAGCAAGACTTTAATGCACCTCTAGGGATGATTCACGTGCGGACGCCCAAGTCCAACGTAGGGAATAATACAAATAACTCCAAATGGTGGGTTTATTTGTCCTCAGCTGAGGTTTTCTTCACATCCTCCTGATATAGAAGGTATCTGGTACTAAAGCTACAACTCAAACAAGGAGCAACTGGTGTGCTAAGAAATACCTTTTCCTTAGATCACATAATATATCCTAATATCAAGATATAATACGTGCTTCTGAGCTCTCAGTCACATTGGTTTCCCCAGGTGAATGTAACAGGACGAATGGGAGCAGCCAAAGAGGTTATAAAGATAGAAGCTGTGCAACAAAGGGACTCAATATACTCAGTTTAGAGCAAGAGAATCTCCAACCTCCAACGTTTCCAATTCTTGACCAGAGTTCTGATGATCCCTTAGGCGAAACTGTCAGTCTTGAAACACAGGCTGAATTTTCACTGTGAATTCAAGACTTTTGGTTGACCTATAAATGCGACATTACCGTTGTGATCACTCAGGAGCTTCCTGAAGGTTGAACTGTCACAATGAAAGAAGCGGCAGCGCCACATCTCCGGCATTTCCATGACCCACAGCACACAGCTGGTCAGTTCTGTTCCTTGTACACCATAACAATCAAAGTGTTAACACCAGAACATCCAACCTTAGCTACCCTTATGGTAATAAGCAGCAGATAAATACAACCACTTGTAACTTATGCAAGATACATACTCAAAGATATTTTAGGTTGGACACTGAACAAACGTTTCTAAACCAAGCAAGATTAAGGACAGTAGGGATAAACTTCAGTGGTATCACTGTGTCATCATAAAAACCACAACATCATCTTTTTTGCTTTGATTTTATCATCTTTCTTCTAGATTCCAGTTGGACTTCAACCCAGCGCTCATCAAGTGCAATTTTCAGGGATACATTAAAGGCAACACAATGCATAAGGGACCACATTTGGCCAACGTTGGCCCATGTTCCTGCGGTCAAAATGGAAGACATGCATTGGATGGACGGAGCTTTTGGGCCCATTTGCTACTCCAGAGCACTTTCCTTTTGACCCAAGTTGGTGTGTGGCACCGTTACAGGAGGAAATACCTTTGAACGATTTTCTACTGGAGGTTCTTCTCTCTTTTGTACTCCTCAAAAGTCAGTGAAGAACGCTGTTGCCCTCTCCCACATCATCCGAAGGCTTGCTCAACTCTACTGGAACCTTCCGACCTGACATGACTCAAAATGTCTCGGGCAGGAGGCAAGTCCTGCTGTCACCTTCAAGTTTCTTTCCCAGCCCACTCTCCAAACCGAGAGCTCTGAGCAAACCTGAGCATGTTCAGAGATTCTTGAAGGCCCATGGGACCAGCTGAACAGCAGAAGCTGTCCACTGAAGATGAAGATTTGTTGAGCTTCAAAGATCTTTCTATAGGACTAAAGGACATCACAGAAATCAAGTAGGTGGTGAGACAACTGCAGACTGCAAGCTGGGATGATTTTGACTGTATTGAGTCCATTAAGGTTTGTAATGAAGTCCCGAGATACAGTTTTGATTCCTAAATACACCATGCACTTTTAAGGGAGAAAAAGGAGGAAAGAGAATCTAAAAAAGCCTTATTGGTTTAATGCATTATCGCTAAAAAAAATTCCTGTCTTAATCTGCTCTAAAAGTAGAAACAAAACATTAGAAATTGCATTTTAACTCTCGTTCCATGCCCGCTGTCACTGTAACATAGTCTGACAACTGTTCTGGAGAGCAATCAGGCTTCCCAAGCTGCAAACGGGAGCTGACCACCTCTCGGCTCCCTTTTCTCTGTGGTGCCGAGGCAAACATCTGTTTCTGCCTGGAAAACAGATGGAGCTGCAAAACGCTGTCATCAGCTGGTGCAGGGGCCACCAAACCTGATGCTGTCCTGCCGGTCCCGGGTCGAGGACAATCTCCACGAGTAGGAGCACTTAGGGTGGAGGTTCAAGACATGTCCAAGCTGTCGCCTTCAACACAACACCTTCTTAGAAAGGAAACGTGTAGGAATAACCCCAGCAACTCAGAAATGGCAATTTTTGGAGGCGTAGCCACCAAAACACAGCAAAGATTGACTTGATGTAGCCACATATGCAGCAAAGATTGATGTGAAAATATAAGAGGAGAAAGAGGAGACAAAGTAGGTGGCAGTGGGTGAAAAGGATGACTGGAAATCCTGATGCTCTTGAAGAAAGACCATGTATAAAGATGCTGGAGGGGTGAAAGGAAGGATGAGGGATGAGAGGAGGAAGCCCAGCCCTGCCACCACACATGGATTTGGTGTCACGAGAGGCCACCAGAGGAGATCCGCAGCAGAAGTGCTGTCAGCAGGGAGAGCTTCATTTCCTTAAGTGCAAAGACACAGGAAAAGCAAAACAGAAGTAGATTAATGGGAAGGACGATCCTCTGAAACAGTAGTTTTAGAAGGATGAGAAACGGAGAAAGGAGATGCTGAAAAAGCTGGAAAGTTCAAAGAGATACAGATGGGGATGAGGTGAGTAAAGGGTCAAAAGAAACCTCAGAGATGAGGATGGTTTATTCCCATGGGAGTTGATGGCGATAACGAGAGACAGCAAACGAGTCAGGTGAAAGCTGGTGGTGGTATTAGGACACATATCAAGCCGTCAATGAATTGCGGTAGAAAAACCAACACTCTGCTTGCCAGCTAAAATCTTAACTGATTCACAGATAATCGACGTGAAACGTGGAGAATTAACCGAGCGGTAGGTAATTAGAGAAAGGATACCTAGGCAATACAATGGAATTAATCAGTTATCCCAATTAAAAACTAGCAAACAAAATCAAGAAAAATAATTCAAAAGATATATAGATCATGTTTCAACAACCTATCAGCAAAGAAGGGGAAGTGCTTTGTTTTATTCATAAGGAGATGGAAAGGTCTCCCTCTGCAATACCGACTCGGGCACCAGAAACAATGTCACACCACATCACCGTGCCATCAAACATCTCTCCAATTACAAGCAGCTTAATTAAAACCCCACATACTTAAATTTCATTGAAGTGCGAGAAAAGTAGCTGCTCTTCTCTCCTTACTGAATAGCTCTGATTTGTTTGTCCTCTTTTTGATGGCAGAATGTGTGTGGAACACTAATTTCCCTCCATAAATCCAAAGATGGGTTCCACAGCTATTACAAAGGCAATCAATTCCTCACAAAAATTAAATTGGAAGTAAACAATATAAATCAACATATTTGTTTTGTATATTTTTTCCTCAATTTGCTCCAAATTTTCTATGTGTATTCAGACAAGTTATTTGCATTGCCATGAGGATCCAAACTGATTTTCTAATCCATCCTGAGAAATAAAAAATCCATAATAACTTATTCAGCTGCTCTTCAAGGAACCTGGGATGAAATATATTTGCTTTTTGTGGTCTGAATCAAACAGGAAACTCTACTGTTGCATATGCAAACGCACTTCTTTAAATTGTCACTAGGAACAGACTTTACTGGAAGCAAAATCATGAAGACCACGCACCCTAAGCTGGGTTGCAACTGTCTTCCTGACAACAGAACTGGCCAAATTCAGATACAAACTCTATTTTAATGTAGAAATGCAAAATATCCTCCCTTAGGTACAGAATTCAGTATTTATTACTGTTAATATAGACTTACTACTGATAATACGCTCATGCAACTCCACCCGTGCCGATTTGAAGTTGTTACAAAGAAAATGGTACCAAACCTTTTCACTGCCTACAACTTATTCCGGGCTTCTGTGCAACTAGAAAGAAAATATGAAGCAAAAACAAAAAATAAACCAAAATAATCACATTATGAATTCAGAACATGGTAAAACTTTACATGATCAGAAGATAAAGCGTGTCAAGAATTAACCTGCAACAGTAACATCTTCATCAATCTCTCAATGACGTATAAATACTTGACTGACTGCATCTGTTTTGTACTATAAGGTGGCTATTTTTGAATATAACTTAATCTAAGCCTTGAAAAGAAAACCAGACCGACCCTGGGCAATGTAATCTATGTCAGATCTTTGGCACAAGAGGCAGCGCATCCATCCAGAGATGACTTCACTTGGGTTTTACTGAACTCTGTAGCACAGAGCATTATCCCTTTTGTGTCTTTCTCCACGAGGAATTTGGAAAAACCGCAATTTGGATTTACAAGTGGACAAGGATGGGATTGAGTCTGATCGCAAGAGAGTCGGGATTCCCCATAGGAATCAGCATCTGTCCCACTGATGACCTGACATGGGACATCAGCATTTTCCACTGTGGCAGTACCTTAAGTCTTCCCTGCAATGAGCTATTTCTTGCATTTGTCTTCTCTCCGTGTTACTGATATAGTCAGTTAATTTTACATTTATTTTGCGATAGAGTCTTATTTTTCAGCACAAGTTTAATGGCAAATGGAAGTACAACACCTGAGGGACACAGATCTGCACTGAGAAATCCCTTCTTGCTGCTTTTCCTTGACTTCCAGCTGAAGAACCACCAACTTGGTTCACCCCAAGCAGCCTTGTGGCCAAGCAGAAAGACGAGTTTCAGCGCTTCACAACTTTTAGTTGGTTTTGGGGGGTAGATTCCCCCCCTTTTTGAGGACACCCAAACACACAGCGAGCTCCTGACACCCCAACTCAGGGAAATTCAAAGACGAAGACTGAGGCGGCACCTCCGGCCTACGACCCCCGAGAACAGGGTTCGTTTTCCCGCCAGGCTGGCAAGTTAGGTCTGAGTGTTTTTACTATTACCCCTGGGTACAACACAATAAACAACTGACCTGAGCTGACTTTTGCAAACCTGTAAATCCCACCTGCAGTTCTCGGTGGGCCTGGACTACAGGGCCAGGCTCGGTCTTTGCCCTTCCAACCCCCTTACAAGTGAGGGAGGCAAAGAAACCACCACAGGGTTCAACTGTGCCAGTCTCAGTTCCTTATCCTACATCAGCCCTAGGCTATACCACCAATTTCCATTGCCCAAATAGCTATTCGGCTTTTTAAAATTGCACCAGTGAGGATATGAGCCTGGACTCGGGTTAAATACACCTGGTCATACATTACAGCATTAGGCACAGCCCAAAATGATACATATCTCTCTTTTATATTTTAAGTTCATTGAGAAATATACATTTTCACCAATCCAAGTACACATTTTAGAGGCCAATTTCTCTGCTATCATGCTTAACTCCTACACATTTTGAATAATAATGAGATTATTTTTTCTGATGAAAGCTCACCCCTGGATTTCACTCCAGATTTCTGTTACCACGACGGCACTGGTGTGGTCCTCAGCTCCACAACACCAGCAAGGGTCTGCCAGGAACCGGTGGGTTACAGAGCCCTCTCAGTCCAACCCTTCCTTCAAAGTAAAGGCCGAGCCAATACGGGAACGCTCCAAAAAAGGTACTGAAGACAGATCTGCTACGGGAACGCTATACAAAGAGGTTCACCTCCAAGTTTCAGTTCTACAACTTTAGGTGGCCTCGTGACAATGTTCTGAGATGACGAGTTCATCCCTTTTCTACAACTACGGGGTCTGAAGCCACACACCCAAAAACTTGCATATGACCCCAAAATACAGCCCTGTGCTCTTATTTCCACAATCCCTGAAGACTCCAAATGAGAGGTAGAAGTTCCAAGCTGTGCTCAACTTGCTTGATTCCCTGGAAGGTCTGAAGATCAGGAACACATTTTTGAATTTCACACCTTTTTAGGGTCAGAAGGAACCAACTGAGTCAGCTAATCCTCAGAAACTCAAAGCCAAAACCAAAGCCCAAAAATATAAATAAGAAAATATATCTCCAACGGTGTTTCGCTGCATTCTGTGCAGTATGGAAATAAAGCCACTTCAATTTTCCCACATCAGTAACTCCCTTTCTCAAGTCTTCCTCCCACGGCTTAAGCTCGTGGTTATCTATTAAGATATCAAGTGCCCCTTATTCCATGGATTAAGGGTGAAGCGGTGTTCTGCTATCAGAAAGACACTTTCAGTTACTACAATTACAATTCACAGGTCCTGCAAATATCGCACCAACAGCAGGAAATAAGAAGTAAGTTCAAATGTACTCCCAAGACCTTAACTGAATTATTAATAACACATGGGCATGAATATGAAAGCTGCTCAAGCAAGTGCATTTCCCAAGGAAAATAAACTCCCTGAAAATAAAGAAATACCTGCCAATGGGGGGGTATTTTGAGCCACCACGGTCTGGGGAAGGGAGGAAATGTCTCCATTTTCACGCTTCATCTTTCCTTCCTCCAGCACAAAACTGGGATCTCACCACTGGTTCCACTGCTGGAGGGTCCTGAGCTGCTGCAGGAAGACTCCAAGTTTGGTGGCTATGCCTTGGGTGGCCACAGGTGTCCCCACCACCACATTTCCTCTTCTTTTCAACATTTTCCTAATTAATCCCTGGCATAACTTGGTCACAACGTTACGGTCCTGCTCAAAATGCCAGTAGGTGTCACTGTGGGCAACGGTATAGGAGGGACCAGCGGAATAAAGTTCCAATCAAAGGGAAAACACTCCTCAAGATAATTAATATTTTTTAATATAATTGCTAATTATATTTTTCTGCTTTTACAGATAAAAGTGCATTGTCTGTGTCTCACAGATAAAAGGAGCTTTATTAGAAACAATTCTCTTTCTTTTCCTGCTTCAGACAGTTCAGGGTTGGAGATGGGAAATCATGGAATATTTTCAAGCAAGCAGAAGGTTGCATTTTGTTTCTTTGGTTCATTGCCATCAAAATTAACCTACATACATATAAACACATACATTGGTATTTCTTTAACTGGTGATATACAGGTTAAAATTAGGGATTTGGGGAAACTGCTATTTAACTAAACTAGCTAGACTAAGCTTAGGTGGCAGATGCAGGAGGAACCGAGTCCTTGGAGATGTTCATGTACTTTTTTCATAGGTGTAGTTCATTAACATTCTACAGCTTTGTTTTCTCTTCAAATTTAGAGCCAAAGAATTATTATAATTATATTTTAAAAGGGGAGCATTTGCTATACGAATCTATGCTCTGCCCATCGTGTTGGAGCAAGACAATACCATACTTTGCTGCTGATACATCACTAGAAACAAATGGACTCTCAGAGGAGTTATTTTTTTACCTAATATCTGATCTAGATGTTCTAGATCAATGTTAAACATACTCAGATGGAAAGGGATATATATCCCTGCAGGGGTTTTGGCCCATGGCCCCATTGCTTGCAGCAGAAACTGCCAGATGTGCAAATTTGAATTATATTTCAATTACAGAATCACAGAATGGACTGGGTTGGAAAAGACCTCAGAGATCACCAAGTCCAAGCCTTGGTCCAACTCCAGTCCATTGACCAGATCATGGCACTAAGTGCCATGTCCAATCTCAGTTTAAAAACCTCCAGGGCCGGTGAGTCCAGCACCTCCCTGGGCAGCCATTCCAATGCTGACCACTCTCTCTGCACAGAATTGCTTTCTAATCTCCAGCCTCAATTTCCCCTGGCAGAGTTGAAGCCCATGCCCCCTTGTCCTATTGCTGACTGCCTGGGAGAAGAGCCCAATCCGCACCTGGCTAGAACTGCCCTTCAGGTCGTTCTAGAGAGTGCTGAGCTCACCTCTAAGCCTCCTCTGCTCCAGATTAAACAAGCCCAGCTCCCTCAGTCTCTCCCCATAGGGCTTGCATTGAAGACCCTGACTTCAAATCTTTTGTATTTGCTCCATGTGAGAAGTGAAACGCCACCACCAACTGACAGACCCCAAATTGCAGGCAAAAGCAACAAATAAAATGCAGAGAAAAGCAGAATTCAGGTATGCTGTGTCCAAACGTATCCGGCAAAGCCTCCTAAACTGGAAACTATCAACTAACAAGCATGGGAATACTAAGCATACAGCTGGTTCAAGGAGGAGATGTTTGCTTGGACATCCCAAGTTGCAGCCTGTGCCCTCCCTGATGTCCCACGTGCTACAAAAAATTCACGTTCATTTGTGTGTTTCTTAAGAGTTGGCAAATCTGTCAGTGCAAATGATAATTGCAGACGGAAAACATCTAAGATTACCCACCAAAAACACTTATTTTTTTTTCCTCTTTCTTTCCTAGTCATGACAGACTGTCTGAAAAATCCGCTTACAGAGAACAGAAAAATATATTCCAGATAGGCCATAGTTGGGTTTAATCCAACCTGCCAAAGATGCCCAAAAAGCTGCTTAACCTGAGAGCAGCGACAGCAAGTGCAACAGTTTTATAAATCAGCGTCTTATCACCGACTTATCAGAGAAAGCTTTAACATCCACTCCACCTGAAAATAATCGTACAAATGAAACACGGGGGCTCAAAGTAGCATTGCAGGTATTTACATTCATATGTATATACACGTGCTTTGCATGGCTCCAGATGTAATTTTCCAGGTGTGGTACTATGAACTGACTTCAGCAGATTGTACCATTTGCAGTGAAAAATAAATAAAAATAAAACCAACAACCAGTGTTTGCAGTTCAGGAAACAGCCCAGAGAAAAAGCAGCAGCACTTCTGATACTATATTAAATAGTAATAAGTCTCCGGGGGAATCCAGCTCCCTGGGGAAAGCTTCTGGGAAAAAAGATCCCTCCGAAGCTGCTGGGATTTTCAGTGTAAATGCAAGTTACTTCTTGAGAGACTTTTAACATTAATTTCATAAAAATCAGTTAAAAAGAGAACATAATTCCCTGACCGCAGAGCCCCGTGCGACTGGTGGCTTTGTAGAGAAGACCTGACGCTGTTCGTCATGCCAAAGCGTGGAAGTTGGGGAAACAGCTTCACGCCTGTTCCCTACAGGGATTTCTCTGGAGAAAAGGAGGTTTGGTTGGTAAATGATGAGAAGGATGAGTGGGGGAAGAAAAGGCGACAGAGATTTTTGTGGAGAAAGAGCCAGACCCAGTTGACCTGCAGGGCTGGCAGGAGAACTTGGAAACAAGACCAATCGCTGAAAAAACTCCAAGAGCGAAGCTTTGAGAAGCCAGGGGAGGATTCAGTCAAGGCCTCGGTAGGGAATCATCAGGGCCAAGAGATGATTTGGTACAGAACGAGAGGCACCGCACAGCAAACCGCAGCAGGGATGCCCACGAGGTTCCTCGCAGCCCGGGGACGGGATCCGAAGCAGAAACGGAGCCCGAGATGAA
This sequence comes from Patagioenas fasciata, assembly GCF_037038585.1. Classification (NCBI taxonomy): domain Eukaryota; kingdom Metazoa; phylum Chordata; class Aves; order Columbiformes; family Columbidae; genus Patagioenas; species Patagioenas fasciata. Next base: position 6,307,394 of record NC_092527.1, read on the forward strand.
CAAGCCTTAAGGAAAAATTAAAACTAATTCTTGGCACATTTTGCCAATGTGGAAATACTGAGCTATCTCTAAAGAAAACAGCCCTGTGATGAGCAGAACACAAGTGCGATGTATTTTAGAGACACACATTAAAAAAAACCAACAAACACATTACTTGAATTACTTCCAATGCTAAAGCATCACCCTAATTGGACTGACAATATTCACATCCCAGGTCTAGAGTACTTCTTTGCATACAATGGTTTTAATTCAGAGGAGCTTCTTGGCACAAATCCTGTTATTTTAAATCAAAGTCATTCTTTTGGGCTTGTTAAATCCAGCCAAGTCTCAGCAAAGCACCACGGGGTACCCAAACTAAGCGGTCCTTGCACAGGTGTGGTGTTTTATTCATAATCTGTAACTCATTCAACATCCCAGACGTATGGATGCTGAACCTTTTCCCTGTGTTCATGATAAGTTGGGGAACGACATATTAGGGAGCAGCATAGCGGAAAGGGACCTGGGGGTCCTGGGGACAGCAGGGTGACCATGAGCCAGCACTGGGCCCTTGTGGCCAGGAAGGCCAATGGTACCTGGGGGGGGGTTAGAAGGGGGTGGTCAGTAGGTCAGAGAGGTTCTCCTGCCCCTCTGCTCTGCCCTGGGGAGACCACACCTGGAATATTGTGTCCAGTTGTGGCCCCTCAGTTCCAGAAGGACAGGGAACTGCTGGAGAGAGTCCAGCGCAGCCACCAAGATGCTGAAGGGAGTGGAGCATCTCCCGTGTGAGGAAAGGCTGAGGGAGCTGGGGCTCTGGAGCTGGAGAAGAGGACACTGAGGGCTGACTCATTCATGGGGATCAATATGTAAACGGTGAGTGTCAGGAGGATGGAGCCAGGCTCTTCTTGGTGACAACCAGTGACAGGACAAGGGGCAATGGGTTGAAACTGAACACAAGAGATTCCACTTAAATTTGAGAAGAAACTTCTTGATGGTGAGGGTGGCAGAGCCTGGCCCAGGCTGCCCAGGGAGGTTGTGGAGTCTCCTTCTCTGCAGACATTCAAACCCGCCTGGACACCTTCCTGTGGAACCTCATCTGGGTGTTCCTGCTCCATGGGGGGATTGCACTGGATGAGTTTTCCAGGGCCCTTCCAATCCCTGACATTCTGGGATTCTGTGATTTTGGAAAGGGCAGCGATACCACCCTCTCCTCATACATTCCTAATAATCCCATCTTTATACTAAAGCCAATATCCATCCCTGTTATTCACACCAGCCATTATTTGGTTAACTTTTGTTTGCAGAGATGCCCAAAGGCGATTTCTGCCCCGCTCCCACCCAATAAAGGGGACGCACGTGGGAGCTGGATCCCAAATAAATAGAGGAAAAAAAATAGCGCCCCAGATGAGCGTCGTCTCATTTAGTTTCTCTGGGTTTCATTTCTGCTCGGACAGACAGGCAATGGAAACCATTAAAATAATCACCTTTTTTTTGTAGGATGGAAGGGCTAAAGGGGTCATTCAGTTCAGCTGCAAATATTGATTTTACCAGACAACCTGCCCTGTCATACCTCAACTTGCTTTCAAATGAAACAACAACCTCCAATCTGAATAAAAGATCATGGATACAATAAAACACCCCTGCGGATGACGCTGTTCCTGACAAGGACCTGTAACGACTGGGGAGGATTGAACCCCTTTCCTCTGCTGCGATAACTTCACCACAAGCTTCTTTGTAATTGCCTTTAAACGGTCAGTGCCCACAAGAAACAAAAATCAAAAGGAAGATTTATATCCAGGTCACATCTTTTACCCCAACACAAGTGCTTAGAGCAGCTTCTAACGTGAGCATCACTACAGAGTCACGCCATCACCTATGGAGAAATAACAACATTTTTCTCCCTAATATATTTAAAATTAGATTTAGGTGATTCCTCTGCATTTTGTAGTCTAATGAACACTGGAAGAGATCGAGCTATTTATTTATTTGATCAGCGCTCCTTGTTTCCTCGCACTGGAAGAAATTGCTTCCAATTCTTTGAGCAGCTGTGATTTATGGTAGAAAATACAGCACGCATGCACTACACAGACACACATTCCATAGGTTTCAAGGCCAGAAGAAGTTTGTTCAGTAACATCAGGAGAGACTATTCTACTACGTCGCTCTACACGCGGCAACCCGGTACTTCTATTGGACTTTTGCGCACCATTTTTCCAACTACATTTTCTTTTCTAATCTGTTTCTTTTCTTTTTTTTTTGCAGTAGACCCAAAAAGCCTTTTCCTGGAGCATCTGCAAAAGCAAAGCTACATTTTCATAGATGCCATTTGAAAAATTAACATGAGTACAAATCAATTGAAATTCTGTCCATATACGATTGAACCAATGGCGATTGCTTGTTTTGTTGCCCCCACAGGCAGCACCTCTCCAACTATATCCTGCAGTTCCTCGGAGCGCCAGCTATAATCAGAAAATATAAAAAGCAAACTTACTAATTCAACCAAAAGCTAATTAACTTTGCTGTTCCATTCACTGTCGCCACTGCGTAAAAGGAGGATTGTGCTCAGGCTGCATTAATTAAACAGATGCATCCAAAGAATTTCGGGTCCACCACTGTGCAGAGCAAGAAGGATGCTCGGCATCTCGGGATGAAGCTGGTGAGACACGAGGCAGCTTGTGAAGCTCAATCACGCAATAAAACTTGTTTCAAGACCACCCAGCTCCATCAGGGATGAGTTTTGTTTTTCTTCTGCCGTTTGCATCTTAAATTCATTAATTGAGTTAAAAAAGCAGCAAGCGGCACATAATTGAGAGCAGAATTAACACCGTGGCCACAGCCAACGCTGTGATCTGAGCTTTCAGCACTTGGAGATCACGCTCCTGAGATGCGAGAACGCAGATTTTGATCTTGGCGTCGCCTGCCCGCAGCATTTAACACGTTTTCCTTCACTCGTAATGCACAAATAGTTTGGCAGCGCCGTTTGTCTACGGCCACGAACGCGTGGGGATCAATGAGGCGGCCAAATGGCAGCTGCCTGTGTTTGGAGGGAGCACATCGTTGGTGCTCAGACCTCTGCACTGCATTAAATTCAATTAAAATCATCAAGTGTCAACGCTTCGAGTGAAATAATTTCCAAGATGTGCACAGGGAGGCATGTGGAATGGAGCCGCAAAGCACGAAAAGCTAAGATTCGTTAGTCCAGTGGATTGTATCCTTGATTTAGGGCAATTAGCCATATTTATATGATATTTAAACATCTATTTTATATTGCATATGTAATACATACATACTACATATTTGCAATATATTATATGTATTACATACATACTACATATTTGCAATATATCATAAAACATTTGTATATACACATAGCGATAAATTATAGATGTCAAAGCTATCTAGAGTTCTGGATTCACAATAAATAAGAATCTGTTTGATGTGGTTTTTGATTTGACATTATCTGCACAAATAAAAAATCTCCAGTATTTTGGTAACCAAACGGAAACTGCATTTGTTGCCTTGTGTCACTCAGACTCGCACATATAAGATCGCGTATGGATTAGTACACTAAATCCCAAGCAGCCAAGGAACATCAAATATACGGGATTTAGAAAAGGCTAGAGTTGAAAAAAGCCAACAAAACCTTAATTCAACCCCCTCCTGTGTATTTATAACTACAGAACTTTTAAATCATGAAGTATTTTCTCCAGGTTCTGTGATTTCTGTCCCTTTTCCCTGCCCTGAAATCCCTACACAACCCAAGGGAGATTCGGGTATCACAGATAATGCGCCCATCCCTAACACACGACCAATCAATCTCCTTCCCAAGAGGATTAGGAGTCTGAGTTGGGAGGCCTGTGAATAATGAATAATTTTAGATCAAATGGGTCAAGTGATCAAAATCATAAGCAAATGGAAATTATTTCAAGCAACCTTGAGTATACTTATTGTTACCAAGCTATCAATTTGAGATATAGATCTTCCAAGGATCTAAGTTCTACATTTGAATGACACAGATTATACCCTTGAAAGACGAAAAGGCTACTAGAAAGTGAACCGACTTCAAGATGGAAGAGAAATCCCTGATTTTTACCCCGAAGAAACAAAGACGAAAAAAGAACAAGAGAAGGTGATGCCAGCACAGAGTCTCCCATTCTTTTTCCCCCTGAAATTCAGGCTGGAGCACCCAAGTGTGGGCATTACCTAATTCTACGGGTGTTTCAATGTATTTTAGTTTCCTAAGCAAAAATAAATTAATACTTTATTCCTTTCCATTATAAACTGCCCGGATTATAATGAAGATGGAATGAAGTTGAACAAGGCCAAGCACCAGGTCCTGCACTTTGGCCACAGCAACCCCCTGCAGCGCTCCAGGCTGGGCACAGAGTGGTTGGAGAGCAGTCAGGCAGAAAGGGACCTGGGGGGACTCATGGACAAGAAGCTCAACATGAGCCAACAGTGTGCCCAGGTGGCCAAGAAGGCCAATGGTGTCCTGTCCTGTATCCAAACCAGCGTGGTCAACAGGACAAGGGCAGTGATCCTTCCCCTGTACTCTGCATTGGGGAGGCCACACCTGGAGTATTGTGTTCAGTTCTGGGCCCCTCAGCTCAGGAAAGAGATTGAAGTGCTGGAGCGGGTCCAGAGAAGAGCAACAAGGCTGGGGAAGGGACTCGAACACAAGACCTATGGGGAGAGGCTGGAAACGGGGTCAATTGCAACCCTAAAATGTCAATTCCTGAGAGAAGATCTCTTGGCAAAGGAGAAAAAACACCATCATTGGCAGCTTGGGTTTGAATGTGCTGAAACGGAACTCAACTCTCTTGTTTCTACTCTCACGTATTTAAATGATGAGCAACTTCACTGATCTCACACAAGTCAGAAGCCACCGCCAAAGGGAATACCCCCGGTTTTTGTTAATTCTGGAATTATTCAAGGAACTTGTAGTATTGCCATCAATTCAACAAATGAAATTACATTATCAAACGCTGACCTTTGGACCTTCCCACTGTCCAGAACGTCATTCCCAACTTTGATGTGGGTAACAAGCAATTCAACCATTTTTTTTTTCCCCTTGCTTCTGCATTTCAGATATTTTCCAGAAACTTAACCAAAGAATATAGGACAGCAGCATCGCATTATTCCCAGCACTGTATCAAAAGAAAAACTGCATGAAATCTTGACATTGAGAGTTCCTCCGCCCCGCCTCAAACTGTGCCAAATCAGTCGCTTTTATCCAATCCTTGTTACAGCACAGAGAATAAAAACAACTTATTGCTGCTTAGTTGCAATACATTAGATACTGTTACACACAAAATGCATAATATCATAGTAGAGTGATTTATTTTAGTTTATGTAAAATGTGATATGTTAAATCAAAGATAAACCCGGAGGGAAGAACAAGGGGGAGTCCAACTGGGAGCCGCTTCCCAGTACAAACTGTGAGGACCAGCCTCTCGTACCACACCATCCCCACAAGGGCACAGCATTCTTAACAGACCCGCAGATCCTCATTTTGCCAGGAAACTTTAAGTGTCCCTGGAAAAGTTTTCTTGACTTTATTCTTTTCCTTACTGCTTGATAAGGAGATTAACGCTGGTTATGTGATCCAAGCAAATTAAACTGGTTTTTTGTTAGGCATGCGGTTTTGAGATAGGGAAATTTAATTCACAGCATATCGAGTTAATATGTCTTTTCTCTCCAAATCTGAACACTTCTCCGGCAGTAAAGGAAATAAAGCTTATCTATGAATATGCAATTATTCTGTATGACAAGCGTCTGATTTGTTCGGATTACAGAATTTATCTGTATACTGAAGGCAAAGAAATAACAGTGCGCGAGCAGCACTTTGTTAGAACCACTGGCAGAGGCCGTCCAAACATTTTCCTATAAACGCAGGTATAAAGGTTGCTCATAATGGCACGGTGTGTGAGAAAAAACAACAAGGAACGACATAAAATACTGAAATGTGCGGGCATTTCCCTTGCTTAAATCACACAGGGCTTCATTTTGAAGGGTTTTATTAACAGTTTCTGTTCTATTTAATGACACAGAATTCCGCAGGCCCAGAGCAGAGCGCTACACGGACAAACTGGCGGCAACACAACTCAAATATTTTACATCCATTTTGCAGGTTCACTGAAAGGGCAGGTTTGTGTTTCTTCAGGTTTCTTTTGATTTTATTTAAGTATTAATTTTTTTGTTCGGTTGGGGATGTGTGTTGGGGGATTTATTACGCGGTACTATTATCATAACATTGTTCATACTTCTAGCCAGGTAGGAAAAGTCCAAATATCTCCAGATTAATTCCACCGTCCCTTTCTGCTGTAACTCCTATGGGAGCAGCTTTTCCACAACACCTCCTTTAAGACATAACATTGCCCTCTAACCTAAGTATCCCATCAAATTTGAAAGGAGATGGTATTTTCACACCAAACCAAGAGCTGGAGAAGAAGATTTCCCTTCTGCAAACAGTAAAAAATGATTGTTTTGCTCCCCAAATGGCACAAAAATCAATTAGAAGTCTGTAAGCCCTGTTAGAAACCAGATTCACTTTTCACACAGTTCCTCGACGCGTCGGAACAGTCAACCCATAATTGGGAACAAAACTGTGAAGCTGCTCCTTAGGCAAACAGAGCCTGGATATTGGCAGCAGAAGCCTCGCAGCCTCTGAACTCATTAGCTGGCAAAATCAAAAGCACTTACCTCTTCGAGGACATCTGCAAGCTTACTAAGGATCTCCTCAGGAAGGCTCTGGAATGTGGGAACGCTGCAATACAAGAGAAATCTCAATTAATGGATCCCTCTATACACGACAGAAATGCAGCTGAATTTCATTTCTTTTCCTGCGATATTTTGCCCTTGTCGTCTAGGGCTTAAAAAGCTTTCAGCAGAAAATCAGCATATATAATGGAGATCTGATCTTCTCCTAGCAGTATCTTGTTATGATGGGAACCCACTGGCAGCAAACATCTGGAGAACCACTCATCCAGCTGGTAATCAACTAAGAATCAATTAAGGATTTACTGGAATCAACGTGTGCCACAAACCTGCTCGGTCCCTCCTTTGGTCTCTTCTCCTGAGTAGCCAGCAACAGGACAGGAGGAAAAGGCCTCAATTTGGGCCAGGGGAAGTTGAAGTTGGATCTGGGGAACAATTTCTTCCCTAAAGGGCTGTGGGGCATTGGAACAGGCTGCCCAGGGCAGTGCTGGAGTCACCATCCCTGGAAGGGTTTAAAAGGTATTTAGATGAGGTTCTTAGGGACATGGGGCGGAGATAGATTTAGGTTAGGTTATGGTTGGACTCGATGATCCTGAAGGTTTCTTCCAACTGAAATGATTCTATGACCGCACTAAATTTTTCCTGCTCTGCTTCTGCCCCATCAGAAAGAGATAATAATTAAAATAAAAGGCAGAAAAGATCAGCTCCAACCTGCTGATTGAGATGTGAGGGCAATAAAACAATAACAAGCCCACCCACCCCAGGTCCAGGACCGAGATTTAATTCAGCCTCAGGTAGGATGAGGGATGTGAAGTTGGGTTTCCAAATCTCCTGCAAGTTCCCTGACCTTGAATCTCTATCTCCACAACCTCATAGGTTGCCCAGCAAGCTTGTGGAGTCTCCTACCTTGGAGATACTCAAAAGCCATCCGGACATTTGGCTCAGGTTGGTCAGAGAGGTGGTGGATGAACCATCCCTGGAGACATCCCAGGCCAGGCTGGACGGGGCTCTGAGCAACCTGAGCTGGTGAAGATGTCCCTGCTCATGGCAGGGGTGGCACTGGGGGAGCTGGGAAGGTCCCCTGAACCCCAACCATTCTATAATTCTATGACACGGTCCCTGGCAATCAGCTCTAGGCAACACAGCTTGGGCAGAGAGGCTGGACCAGACCATCTCCAGAGGTTCCTGCCAACCTCAGCCAGGCTGGGACTCTGCAGTACCTTGGCCTCTCATTCTTTATTTTCCACAAAAGCTCCATGTTCATCAATATTCCCAAGTGACGCTACACAAAACACACTGACACAATGCACGTTCTGGAGGGAAGAAAGCAGTGCTGTACCTGTTTTAATTAAAAATGCCCATCATCAGTAGACTAATTAGCAATGCATCTACATGAAATACTAGCCCAAGCCTAGCACCGATATGATGCAGCCCTACAGATGCTATTTGCAAGAACAGCTTGCTCACACGTTGCTTTATCACAGTCCATTACATGGTGTAAACGGAGCTTTATGCTCCTTATATTAAATGGAGATCCCCAACGCGTTGCTCTCATTTCAGGAACGCTGACGATCAGGCACAAAGTGAGGAAGGAGGGAGCTGCTGGGAGGTAAATATAACCCCAAATAAATCACACAAGGTAGCGCTTTATATTTGGGATCAGGAAACTACATGGAAGTTATTCTCTACGTTTCGGGGAGCTAAAAATACAAACTAAACCCATATGTCTTTTGCAATCCTGAATGCTGGAAAGCTTGTGCCTTCAGGGTAACCACCCCAACCTGTGTTTCATGACCTAGAAATACTTTTTGGCTGCACAATTTGGCAGCTGCTCCTGCACCCAGAGAAAACCCCCAAACAAAGCAAAGGCAGGGCTTTTTGCAAAGTGCCAGGTGAACTTCATTTGTGAGCAGGTGAATTTCATTTGTGAGCACAATTAAAGCAGAATATTAGCTTAAATACATGCTATGCTGCAGAGGAGCTGGAAACTTTGGAGGCCTTTATTATTTCTTTAAAAAAAGAAATAACTTCAACTAAATGTATTAAATTATAAGAAGACATAATTGCTAATGCTCTCAACAACATGTTTTGTGCTTTCCCCCCGCTTAGGAAACACACAGGTCCATGATAGAACGAGAGCAAATGGAAACAACTAAAAAAGAATTGGATGATGTCTGGGCCTGAGTAACAAATCAAAGTTTGTTACACCAACCTTAGCATTCCCAAATGAGGGATAAACTGATGGGAGAAAATAATACTCCCAGACATCTGGACAATTTTTCCATTACATTCCCAAATTGGGGGAGAAGGCATCACAGTGTATTTTTTTACATATAATTATCTTTGTGCAAATCCAAGGGAGCGATGGAAAACATCTATGATAGACCAAAATACATCAGAAATAAGGAAATAGCATATGAGCTCTAACCAAATTCTAAATCTTACTATCAAAAGCTAGGAAAATTTCCTAAGAGAAATGCTTACAACTTCAACACAGCAACAGGGAAGTAATGGGAAAATTAACTTGTTGATGACACAAACTCCAAGCACCTCTCATCACAGAATGACACAATTAATTATCACAGATTCACGGTCATTTATAATGGGCCGGTATCTTCCTGAACAGCTCGAAGTGACAATATAGCCAAATTCTATTTGAGTTTCATCAGAAAACGTCTTACAGGACTGTCCATCACTTTACTACTAAAAAGCCCTGTACTGAACAGAGTCTTTATAAAATACTGGAGATAAAGCATTTATTGACCTGTTAAAAGTTGTTACAAGTTCAGGCCAACAGGGCTGAGGATAAAACCAACAGAAACACAAGATTAGAAGAGATGTTTGAGTATATAAGACAATATTGAAAGTTTAGGCTTCCTTCTGCAGGTCAATAAAAACATCCCCCCGCTCTCTCCAAGCCAACAATAAACAGATTCTTGCTTGGCTCCAAAATCCACCTGTATTAGCGAAAGATCTGCATCCAAAAATCAATGTTTTGGAGACTCTTTCCACAGGGGTACTTGCACTCAAAGGGAAATGGAGCCTCAGCTCTAAAGGGAGAAAACAGTCGAGCTTCAAATGGGCAAACACAAAACAGGAGCAGAAGAACCAAAGGAAATCTTTGCAGACCTTGCAGCACAGTAAGAGTTCAGAAAAACTATATTTGGCGCTCTCCAGTTTTGTGAAATTTCTGAAAAAGTCTGAAAAATAGACAAAAGCCAACATTCAGCACTTGAGTTTGGGTGTCTTCGTTACTTGGGACAGAAGAAATCACAGCAAACGCAGCTCCACCTCAGCCACAAATGACTTGCTCTGCACCTAACAAAGCAGGATCAAGTAAACCCATCCTTTCTCAGACAAGTTCTTCTCCAACTGCTTCTTAAACCCCATCAACAACACAAATTGTAAACCAGCCATGTTACCAACTCCAGGTAGTAACAATTGCTACAGCTAGGAAAAACAACGTTCTGGTATCTAATGCCCAAGTCTCTCACCAGAGTTCAAAACTCGTGACTCTTCTGCCTACCTGCAGCACACGTGAAGAACTTCATGCCGCTTTTCTCCACGTCCATCTCCCACTTCACCCAGGACCTCTGGCTATTGGAGACTAAGCCCTAACAGCTTACTCAGCCCTTTCCTACAAGTCCTGCTGTGGGCTTTCTCCAGCTGCTTCTCATTCCACATAACGAGAAGCAACTTCCCCACCTGCACTGACGATATTATCCAGAAGTTGGCCTGAAAGGGAAAGATCTGCTAAGGTTGGAATCAAAGCCCATCTTGCTCCTCCTGAGTGGACACCCTGGCCGCTCCTGGACCAGCGAGAAGATGCCCAGGGCCTTCTCTGCTGCCTAAGCCTTTAAACACATTTTGAGATAAACTGGTAAAGCACTTAATTGGAGAAGAGGCTCCAGCTCTGCTCCAGTTTCCCCCATGCAGCAAAGAGCAGAATGGTGGTCAGCACTGCACCACCCCATGCTCCTAATGCTGATTAGTTAAAAACACAAAACAAAAACCCAAAGCCATCCCGACATGACGAGTTCATGGAATAAAGCTGGATATGTAAGAGAGATGCTTTCACAACTGATGTTCTCCTACAACTGACATTCTACTCATCTGCAGCCCCCCTTGCTCCTCCAAGTTATTTATGGTGATATGGATGTTAAAAAGAAACATCTACCAAACTATTTATGCCTATTCTATAGGCCCCCTTTGCAAAAGCTCAGGCCAAGTTCCACGTGAAACTGCAGGTAGCACGTAACACAGCAAACCAGATCCCTACCTTAAAGAAATTGAGTTTTAACAGCAAATGCCAATGAACCCAGTGGTTTTTTTAAGTCAATCCACAAACATCACGACGCTTTATCCCAAAAGACGCATGGTTGCCACTGCAGGTAACACAGGGTGAGGAGCAACCTCAGACCTGCTCTGGTCTCAGCAGACCTCAGGAGACCCTTCTTCAAGCATGGAAAGGAGACGTAGCTGCTCACGTTGGCAGCGAGAGGTGACTTTTTGCTGGTTGTGTTCCACGCTTGCAGCTATGGAATATTGTGTAGGGAATGACAGTCCATATACACAGGGAGGGCACCGTGGGGAGTCGCTCGCGAACGGCCAAGCAGATATTGCGCTTGGTTCCCGAAGCGACGCGTTTTCACAGAGAGCTCAACGTGCTCAGCAGAAGCCGTCAAAATAGGGGAAAACAGCTGCGCCGAAATGCGCACATTCAACCTCCAACCTGAAGGCGGCAGAAGGAGGCGCGAGAGGTCGGGTTTCCATCCCTGGTCACTGAGCTGCTCTCAACTTTTAGGTAGAAGCAACATGCCCCATTAGGAAAGCTTTAATTCACCCCATGGGATCACTCTAAACCAGCAAGAGCTTCCAACTAATCCTGGCTGTAACCCAAGGGGTTGATTTTACCTCGGTGGCAGAGCTGCCAGCACCCCGATAGGACATTTATCTTCCAACACACGTGAAAACTGTGCAGGGTTCTTGGCTGTGCCCTTCCTTCAGCCCAACATAAAAGCAGCTATTCACTTTCTAAATACGTTTCAAGATGCACTCCCCACACTTTGGAAGGGTGTTCATTGAAACTGCTCATCCCGTTTCGCAGTCAGGAGCAGACGGTCCTCGTGGGTTAACTCTGAAACAAACCCTTTATCTTTTAGTATTGGTTGGCACCGGAACAAATGCAGTTGTTGCCGCTCTCTGCCTTGGGCCAGATGGGTAAGCAGAGTTTAAAAATCAAAACAGCTCAGTAAAAGGAAATAAAGTCTGTCTGCATTCCCTGAAACTCTGTTTTTTCGCATCCAACTGGAATGAAGGTTGAAAAATATTGATGTCCTTGTTTTCCCACATTTGGGATGCCCCATAGCACTGTCTCTCCGCTCCAAAAGAACCGAGGCTAAATCTCACCTGGCGCTTGATTTAGGATGCTCACAAAAACTGATGTTTTGAACGACTCAAGCTGGAAATGCTACGTACAGACATCTGCCCACCGGCCATCACGTTGTGCTGGGTGGGGACTGATAGCTTCCTCAGCACCACCGCTTTAAAAAAACAACCAAGGAATGTATTTGCAGCCTTATTCATGAAAGTTTACTGTGCAATCTTTCATGTTGTCTTCCCTTTGCATTCTTGAACTGGGACGTGTTGCAGCAGAGAACCCCGTGTCCTGTCACCTTTCCCATGGTGACAACTGGCCTGAGATCTGGTTGGGATCGGTTAAAGCGAGATCCTGTAGAAGACAGCTTCAGAAGGAAAAAGCCCAACAACTCTATGGCTCCTACGCCACTTTTATATCTTAAGGGAAAGATTGCGTCCTTGTCATGTATGTTAATACAGTCATACGGAGGATAAACTGGGTTTTATTCATTAGAAGTGGCTGAAAATAAGTTCAGAAAAGGTATATTTAGTTCTCCAGAAACTCAAGCCTTACCCTATTACAAATGTCATTGGTAAGTCAAGGCCGTTTTCCTCTGTGTTTTGCTTGGCTTATAGAATATTAGAGAAAAAAGGAGAAAGGGCGATGGAGCGCCAGTCCCTCACACTCACATTAATTACCCTTAGGTCTGGCCTTGAAAGCAGCTTGTAGGATGCAACCCTGAGGAAGAGAGAACAGGTCTCTGCTGAAGCTACAACAGCATTAAAATAATCTGCCGTTTTTAATCTTGAGAAGGGTGAAAAATGTTAAAGTTACAGTTTTAAAGCACTGCTGCTCATAACACAGACTTCATTTTGGGAAATCAACTCCTGAAAGGGGTTTGGAGTGAATTCTTTTCTCTCAGGCACGTGGTGGCATCCGAAGAGCTGCTACGCTGAAGAGATGCAGAAAGCCAATGATATTTTTCCCTTCGGAACGGAAGACTGAAGTAAAGCCAGTGTGAAGGGCTTAGTTTTTCCCTCTCGTGGTGAAAGGAGACCAGCGATGCTAATGGGTTAAGCGCTCCGTTGACATCACAAGGCCAAAACTCACCCGGGCCATGCGAAACGATTGCAAAAGGATGCGATTGCGCAGCCCCATTTTGGTCCAGGCTCTGTTCATGTTCAATAAGCCGCCCGGCCACTCTGGAGTATTATTTTCCCCTGCTTCTGTCAATCCCTGACAGGGGTTCATTTTCAGCCCTTGCAGTGCATCTCATTTGGCGGCCGCCGGGGAGATTGTACCATTTAAAAGAAAAACAAAATTAAACTGTTGCTGTCACGACGAGACGAAAGGAGAGGAATTAGCAAGTATGTAAAGCCCTTCAACCAATTTTACATGCATTCACTCAAGATTATTCATCTTGAAAAGGACAGTTGCTCTCCCAAAGAGCTGCAAAGGCTGAAAAGCAGTGACGGCTTTGGGACTGTCACTGGACTTTAGGGAGGGACAATGTTGGTTACTCGTCTCAAGACAGGGGATTCCCGCTGCTCTTGTGCCAGCCCCTGGGCAAACCCAGACCTGTTCTTCCTGTTTGTCACGGGTCGCTTTTCTGCTGTAGTAGTTGGTATTTCTTTGCATCTGCAAATCAAATCATACCCATAGTCCTAAAGGAAAGCTTCTGTACCTTCCAGCTCACCCGTCTTTTCCAAAATTATTATACAGTTATCAAAGATAAGAGCTGTTCAAGGAGCCTCACACCCCTGTACCCTGCATGTTTCATTTCCATGATCCCGTGTTCGCAATACAGCCAAAATGAAATTGTCCGTGGCTTGCAATGTCACGATTACCTTTTCAAAACAGCTTATTGTCAAGGAGTTACTCTCTAGTCATTTTTCCCCATTATCTGGGAGATTTTGTAGGAAATGACCCCCCCCACCTTCCATCCTCGGCGCACGACCCTGAGGGGCTGCACCCGCTTCGGCCTTTGCATCTCCTGAAATGAGAAACGCGGCCCTCCCGCGCCGCAATGAAGTCGAACAAAACCCATTCTCTCCCGCGAGACGCCAACTCCTTGCCTAGAAAATGGAAAGACATTTGCCACCGGCTCTTGAGCCGCGTCTCAAAAAGAGCTCCTCGAACGCCCATCGATATTTTGAAGATACGGTGGGGTTTAACGAAGCGACAAGGCGCATTTGCATGCACGGTCTGCTTTGTCCCGCTCCTCCAAATTGGGTATTTACATCTTCAAACACAATTGAAGGCAGGCATTTGGCTCTAACAGCACTTGACAGCAAATTGTCATAATAATATATTTTTCACAGAGACACTGACAACACCATTTCCAAAGCACGGACCCTGTTTTGCGATGTTCGCTGCTGTTCCAACGCTGCTTCCCGCCTACACGCTTTTCAACGTCACCATTAAATGAATGTATTAAAGACATTACCATAGTTTTCTGTCTTCACAATTACATATATACAAAAGAAAAATACGCAGTAAATGTTTCTAAGGTCATCTGAGTCACAAGCATTCCACGTTCTTCCGCACAACTTCTTCCAGTGCCCACTAAACCAAAGGGACCTGAGAATTAGATCCCTAATATTGAACTTTCAAAGACAAATGACTCCTTGACACAGATGACTGAAGCTACACGATTCACAAAGCGAGCATTAAAATGTCTTAATATCCTCTTTCTGTGCTACAAGAAGAGTCAGATGACTTTTTGCATGATAGGAAATGAATAATCTGGAATATTCCTGCCTGACACATCCCTACATGGCAAGTTGGTGGGGGTGACCCCTTGGTTGGCAGCAACATCAATTGCCAGACGCAGCAAAACGTTTGGGGGCAATGTGGAGTTCTTGCTCTGGATCACCATCCCTGGTGGGATTTAAAAGATACGCAGATGAGGTTCTCAGCGATGTGGACTTGGCAGCGTTGGGTTAACGCTTGGCCTCAATGATCTTAAAGGTCTTTTCCAACCAAAATGATTCTGTGCTTTTGTGATCTGAGATGATTTACTGAGGAACAAGTCCAAACAAAAGCGCTGTTGATCAGCAGACCACCACTGAGAATAAGTCTTCCAGGTACTGACTTACCTCCCCTGTAGAGAAATAAGCTACAAAAAAGGCACCAGAGTCCAGAACTTGGTTTCTCTTTGTAGTGGAAACCTAGGACAACCACCCTCGTATGAATTTATGAGGGTGGCCCCATGTAAACTCATCTCAGAGTGCTTGAGACCTTCCATTTGAGATCTTCCTACAGACAAGAAGGGTTGGTGCAAGCCCCAAGTAACACCAGCAACTACTGCAAGACAACCAGGACATCCTAAACCAGTCTAATTCGGTGATTCTAACCCAACACACTGACAGGCAAAAAAATAATCACCTTCCTCCTAATTTCTACCCTGCACAGCCCCGGGGCAGCGTTAAATAATGACTCCTCAGTTGGAGACACAAGAGGAACAGCGACTTCGAGACTCACCAGACGCACAAATACACAGCCAGCAAATCCCCTCCTATTTTAAGCTGATCTGCTGGGCGCAGCGGAAAGGACGGCACTGCTTTTATTGATTCGGGGCTGTAATTCAGGACATTCCCCCTCTTCGAGGCTCCGAAGGCTCACAGATGGCGGCTTCTCTTAATCCCTTATTTCTAAGGGCTTTTATTCGTCCTCTTGGGAACGCGGCTGCTGTTGCTCTTCATCTTTTCGTAGAAGAGCTGTTTTCTCTAAATGCCTTTTATGTTACAGGGACCTTTGCCTGACTTGAGTTTGGATCTACTTGAAATGCGTAATGCTACATGTTTTAGGAAGCTCTGCATACCAAATGCCTTTAAAATGCCTCTAAAGCCATAACTGGCACACATCTCTCTTGCCAGGATATGCTTCAGTCCCCTTACTGAATTAAAGAGAAGAACGATTCATCTTTGAGTTCACGATGGTGTTGATTTTCTCCTCCACTCAGTAAAACCCTTAAGTCTCTGGAGTCCAAAATTTCCTATGCACAATAAGCCTCCGCAGCATTTCTCTTTTTTTGGCACCGAAAATAGAACGCAGCTGAAAGTGAATTAAATGTTGAAGATTTTCAAGTGGCTCGGATTGTATTGGAGAAATAATCAAATCAGGTTGACAGATTCGAAATAAGGTTTGAAAATTCAATTATTTAAGAAAACATAATCTCGGGAATATTACTGACAGGCAAGTAGTATAATGGGAAACAAAAACCCAAACCAAAACAAAAAAATCCCCGTGCTGGGAAGACAATTTCAATTATTCAATACCACTCTATTCAGTTGCTGTCAAACAATCTTTGCTTATCGCCTACTCTGCATTTGCTGGAAGAACAGCTCGTCTAGGGGCTGCAAGCCTAAAACCAGCTCCTAGATTCTCAATTAGAAGACATCTCTGCTAAAACCAGGCTCAGCCCCAAGTCCCTGTCGGTGCCCAAGCCATCCAACGTTCCAGCTGGAGCATCTCGCCAGGGGACTGGGATCATCGATACCCAAGGATGGTTTGCTCATGGTTGAATCAACCTCTAAGGTTTTTCCACTTGTCCTGTTTCAAAAGAGTGACAAAAACGCTTTTGAAACTTGAGGTTGATATTTAGATAGGACATAATTTCAGGACTTCTGTTCCAGAGCTGAAGCAAGCAGAACAAAAACCTAACCCTGAAATTAGCCCACTGGTCTGTCAGTGACGGATAAAGAACAGGAGAGTTGGATCTAAAAAGAATGAAGTTGTGATACTCATTTTTGGGGCTTATAACCCAGGATGCGTCACGCTCCCCCTTTTTGCTGACGGCAGCATCCAGTGAACAGTGATGAGCAAAGTCTGAATCCAGCACCCTATCAAAATGTCATGATGAGAATACAGCTCTGGCTGACGAAGGCAAATGTGGTTATTTACTGTACATTGATTTATTCAAGGCCGCACAGCTTCTTGATTAAAAATGTCATTGTATATGTTAAGAACGGAACACTTCAGATTAAAATCTGACTCACTGGCAGGTATCAAAATACCGCTAAAAGAAGTGAGCTACTGCTGTTGAAAGCACTTCCCATAAATCCATTTCTAGTTCACTGTCATTTCTGTTTTATTAATGATCGTTCCTCACATCTGCAGATAAGGCAATTTATTCCTCTTAGGTGATTAACGTCTAACAAAACGCCCCTTAATAGTCCAAGTATTCAATATCCCATTTCAGGAGCTGGCACGTGGATCGCAGCCGCAGTATCCGAGCGAGCACACAGGCACTGACTTTTTAAGGCAGCCAGGTCCCCCTGACAACATCTCCCCAAAAAGCTCCGTTAACATGTGTTGGAATAATACAATTGTCATTCGATACAGATTCAGCGCAGTTATTACCTAGAGGGGAGAAAGCTCAGATGGTGAAGACCATCTTAAAGGTGAAGGAAGGCAAGGTCCAGTGCAACTAGGGATCGAATAAACTGAGATTCTTATCTCTCTAGCAATAAGGAAAATACTAGAACAGCATTACCTGTGACAGAGCCGTCTTCATTTGGGAGCCTACAAGACAACATTGAATATTTCCTTATAAAAACATGTTTTCCCCTTTCTCTAGTAAAAACTGGGTGGCATATGTCTGTGGAGGTTGCAATGAGCTTAGTGGCTTAGGGAGACTGTCACTGTTTAGTTGTTCCTTAGACATCCAGACCCCATGAAGATGGAGCTGGGAACAGTTTGCTTATAGAATCATAGAATTGTTCTGGTTGGAAAAGACATTTAAGATCATTGAGTCCAATCATTAACCCAGCACTGCCAAGTCCACCTCTAACCCGTGTCTCCGAGAACCTCATGTCCGTCTGTCCAACCCTCCAGGGATGGTGACTCCAGCACTGCCCTGGGCAGCCTGTTCCAATGCCCCGCAGCCCTTTGGGGAAGAAATTGTTCCCCACATCCAACCTCAACCTCCCCTGGTGCAACTTGAGGCCGTTTCCTCTGCTTCTGGCGCTTGTTCCTGGGGAGCAGAGCCCGACCCCCCCTGGCTCCAAGCTCCTTTCAGGCAGTTCAGAGATCAGAAGGTCTCCCCTCAGCTCCTGTTCTCCAGCTGAACCCCCCAGGTCCCTCAGCCGTTCCCATCACACTTGTGCTCCAGCCCCTCACCAGCTCCGTTCCCTTCTCTCAGCTCGCTCCAGCACCTCAAGGCCTTTCTTGTCCTGAGATGATCCCGCCACCCCTCTGGCTACCATTTTGAGCCCTGAGGTGATTCTGATGCCCCCAGGGCCGCCATTTTGTGTTTTGACCTGATCCTGGTGCTCCTGGGGCTGCCATTTTGTGCACTGAGGTGATCCTGGCACCCCTGGGGCTGCCGATTTTTAGCCCTTGAGGTGCGGCGCCCAAAACTGCCCTCAGGATTCACAGTTTGGCCTCCCCAGGTCCCAGCACAGGGACGGTCACTGCCCTGGGCCTGCTGGCCACACCAGTGCTGGTACCAGCCAGGATGCTGGGTTGCCTTTTTGGCCACCTGGGCACACGCTGGCTCATGTTCAGCTGTTGTCACCAACACCCCCATGTCCTTTTCCACTCAGCAGCTTTCCAGACACTCTTCCCTAAGCCTGTAGCATTGTGTGGGGTTGAACAGGGAAGAACAAAAGCTCCTGAATTTCTGGTGCCTTTTAGAAGGGTAAATCCCATCAGGCTGGACTTGTAAATCCAGGTCATGAATTGCAACCCTGGTTTCCACCACCGGAGGATCCAGGAGACACTGAGCACCTCCCTTCCCTCCGAGCGCGGCAGAAGCCGTGGACAGGACACCTCTTCCTTCTCCAGAACTCTGCGGTGGTTTGATCACCAAAACCTCAGCTCCTGTTTTCAAGGAGAGTTTGGAGCAAATGATCCCAGGGCTTCTTCAAACATAAACTACTCTGTTACCACACGCTGCGAAAGAAAATGCTGATTTCTCCTGTATTCAACTGCTCCAGAGAAGAGCTTATACTTCATTTTAAATACTAAGACAGATTGATTTTTAAAAATAACATCTTTTCTCTTTCCGCCCTGGCGCAAGGCATTAAAAATCCTGTGTATCCGGATGTGTGCGCTCGGGCACACGCTTTGAATGTTACCATCAAAGTTTTGTATATCCAGCAGTTTGGATTTTCTTGTTCAAATCAGCATCTTATTGATTTGTGGTGTGCTGCAGCCAGCTGGTCCTCCCCAGCCTCCTCAACTAGCAGTTTCACAGAATACTAATTCACCGCAGGTCAGCTCTAATTTCTTAAATTATTAAGAAGTTAAGCATTTTTACCATCCCTCTGAGGACACTTAAGCCTAAGCCTGATTTGTCTTCATCCATAGTTCCATTCCGCAGCGTAATTCCTGCAAACACATTCTGCGAGACCATTTTCTGTGCTCTTTCCATTTTCTTTACACTTTTAAATACATATTTCTAAATGCATTGTGAACTACTGGGGCACAGGCTGAGTTTGTCTCCATTGAGCTGTAGAAACTCTTTCCATTTTCCTCAAGAAATAATTATGCTGGTTTATCGGTGTCTATAGGAAGTTTAAATTATTCTTCCTAATATGCATTACCTTGTATTTTTTGAAGTCGCGAGTAATACGCTGTTTAATTTCCATAGTTTAAGTCACTCTGGTGATTACTGTCCTCCTTAGTTTTCGGTGATCTACGAGTTGTATTTATTGGCAAGTCACTTGTGTGGTATTTCCAGTATATAATTGAATTTAAAATGCATTTCTGATGTTCATAAAACCAATAAAAATGACACCTTCTGCTCGCACATTAAAAATTCATCCCATGCAAGTAGAGGACAAATGCATAAAATGATCATTAGGATGTGCAAATGTACTAGATACAGGAAAATGAGACGGGTCTCTGACTGGACATAAAACCATTTAATAGACCTGCGCTCAAAGGGTGGTATTTATTGAACTTTTTCTAAAGATGCCAAAGAAAAAAGGCTATCATTAGGAACTTACTAAGTCCACTTTAGCTGGCATCAAAAATGGGATTTGTACCATTACTAACAAGCAGACGGACCCTGTGCGAAATTAGAATTAATTCCCCGAAATAAAACCCCCAAATACACCATTTCATCTTAGGTGATCCTATCAAATTATCTAAATTATCAAATTATCTCTTTTTCTGATGAACAGCTAGTGCTGAATTGGGGACTATTAGCGTTTTGAATCTATTCCCACCAGAACACAACTTGAGTACTTATTTAAGGGTCAGAATCTCACCTCTGGGGTTGCTGTCTCTGGGAAACCACGACAGCGGAGCTGCTGGAATTTGTCTTTTCTCTTCTAAAATACTGTCCATACGCACCTTCTAGGTTGCTATCTCTCTTTTCTGACCAAAATCTACACTAACAGGGGATTTACCTTTAAAGTATCAGCATCAAGATACAGCCGACACCTTGTAAAAAGGGGGAAAAACCCCTCAGAGCAGGAACCTTCTCCCCAGAGCCTCCAAGTCCATGCAACAAACTAAAGCCCTCATTTTAAAACCAAAAAGAAACCATTATTTTCATTAAAACATTAGCTCAGGAAAGCCAAGAATACTCTCTCCTCCAAATACAATGTTGATTAAAGTGGAGTCATGCAGTTTCGGTCATTCATAAACTATTCTTACGTGTTACCGCTGTTTGCTGTAAGGTTTTGCTTGGAAGACCTCAGGAAAACACTTGCACAAAAGGAACCACCAAGTGTGGCTGTTCTCAGCCTCTCCTGGAGAAATTCCTCCACCTGGCACGGAAAACATCTTAATTATCCAGCCAAAAACGAGCTCATGGAAGCGGGAGTGTCCCAACATCAAGGTCAAGCATTGGCAAACATGTGCACGTCTTTGGGACAGTCTCTTTACTTGGAGGCTCCTCACAGGCGCAGATTGAGAATGGGCCGCCCCAAATACGAGCATGGTTAGGGCATGATGCTGAGGAGCAGGTTTAGGTCAGCCCAAGAATGAGAAAAGAACTTGATCCTGAACTGTCAGACACAAGACAGAATTGTTGAGCTCAAAGCAGATCCACAAGGAGCAGATCTCCACTTCTCTCTGCTTTGGTGAAGGCTCCTTCACTCTCTCTCACATTCACTTCAACTGGAAGCTCCCAGGTAGGGGTCTGATTCATTGTTTTCGTCAAATTAACATGAATTTAATGCCTACAAGGGAAAAATGTCATTCACTACCAGCCTTTCCTGTTATTCTGGTCAGCTGGTGAACCAAAGCCCCTTCGGCCCAGGTCTTTCCGGGCTCACACACCACAGGAAGACGAGTAATTCATCAGAAAACGGGCTCACATCACTCGGGGAATATTTTCGCACAGACTGTGTCACAAACAGAGACACCGGGAACTAGGGTTGATGAGGAAGACAAAATAACCCATTTACCAAACCGACAATCCGCAGGAATTCAGTGATCTAATAAGTTAATTTTCCTCGGCAGGATATCACACTAAACAAAAGCTCCTGAACGAGA
Source organism: Patagioenas fasciata (assembly GCF_037038585.1). Lineage (NCBI taxonomy): Eukaryota > Metazoa > Chordata > Aves > Columbiformes > Columbidae > Patagioenas > Patagioenas fasciata. The sequence continues at coordinate 6,328,899 of NC_092527.1, forward strand.
TCTACTGTTGTAAATGCCAATGGCCACTTGCTGTAATGGTTCATTTTCTGCTAGTTATACTTGCTTATCTTTAGATCAATATTTTCTGTATCTCCATACTTCAGCTTGTTAAACCACTCTGAAGGAAAACCAGTATTTGTATGTACAAGGCAGATCGTCAAGTCTCAAGACAATTACAAACAATAAACGAGATACACATCTAAACAGCTATTTCTGATCACATTAAAGCCTTTGTACTTAATCTTTCTTGTACTTTGATAATATAAACCACAACAACTACCAGGTAAAACATAGGGATTCAGAGAGATGAAGATGTGCTTGGAGAACGGCATCTGCGGGGCCTTTTCTTGCCTTCAAGCGGACCATGACAAACCCAAGAACTTATCCTACTCAGTGTGTTTTCCTGTTGGAAAAGCAGTTTCACATTTGAATATACAAATAACCTTCCTATTCTCCCACTATCACAATACACCGCCCTGTGACAATGAAACACAGTGTGTCAACCACGGCAGACACGGTGTTTCCATTACAACTGTCGATGCTCCTGGCCCTTCAGAATCCACCGCTCTCTGCTTTGCTTGACTCTGCAACCCCTCCATTCTCCTCCTTCAGCTGGTTTTAGACATTGGTGGATGTCGCCTCCATGCCAGGCCGCAGACTTTGCACAAGTTAAAAACACCTCAAATACTCAGAATAGAACCACAGAATTGTAGAATTGTTTTGGTTGGATAAGTCCTTTAAGATCATTGAGTCCAAGTGTTAACCCAACACTGCCAAGTCCACCTCTAAACCACAGACTTGGGCTGAAATGATAGCAAAGCGATGAGTACCACCTTCAAAGCATCTCCCTTGGAGTGAGTTTTTTCGATATATTCATGCCAAAAGACATTGCAAACATTTTTCTTGCCTTTGAAGATCAACGTCCAATTCCATGTCAATAGGTTATTTAAAGAAAAGCATAAAACCCAACACCTTCATCACATTTCTCATTTTGTTCCAAGCTACAGGACAGAGAGAGAAGCAGGCAGAGGACAGCTGCAGCCTTGGGAACCATGTACATTGGGAAAAGATAGAGGAAATACCTCCAGCAGCTGGCGGGGTAGTGGGACAAGCTTTATGAGCCACCATCAGCCATCGCGCCCTACAACTGGTGACCAGCCCGCAACAATCACCTTACATTGCTCTCACCCAGCGACAACAGCGTAAGAGGCATGACACACCTAAAATCAATCAAAGTTAAACGGAACAATATCAAAAGGTAATTTAGGAAAAGTCCGACGTGCTCCCTCTGCTCTTGGTCCATAGGTAGCCAGGGGTGGTTGTCGGGGGTTTTCTCTGGGTATCAAGTGTAGCGGAACCCACCACTCTGAGCAAGGAAAGAGTAAAAGCTCCCTAAGCCACCTTCAAAAGGTTTGTTTCAAATATTTTTAAAGCCAAGTTTCTTCTTTTATCTGCCAAATTAGCTATTGACGAGCTCACCAGGCTGTAGGCACGTAAGACAGGGATAGTATTGCAATGTACAGGGACTGAACACAGATTGCGTGAGCATAATGCATTTAAGAAGATTTTACAGAGATATATCTAAATATAGAAAGGATCTCTTTTCCTTATGAATCACTGTTATCAGCCCACGAGCATGACGCAATACTATCACAGTATTTCCCTCAAACCTCTCACCGCACCCAACAGCGAACCTGCAGCGCTTTCTAGGCCGAGGCTCCGTCTTCGCGCGCTCTCACGTCTCCTGCAGAAGCTACGGCACCTTTTGTCACGTCGAGGCCCAAATTAGCTGCGCAATTTCTTGCCAAGGAGCATCAAAGGGCGGCCTCGCCGCACGCGGCCTCGCAGACAACCCGACCGAGGGCCGGGCCTTCATGAGCTCTTCGTTTGGAAGCGTGTCCAGTTCTTTACTTCATTTGGCCTCTTGGTTCTGCCGCAGCTCAGAGTACAAGATGTGCTCCCTGGTTATGCACCACAAGACAAATCGGAAGATCCCGTGTCCCTATTTTTCATCTCGATGGGGTTTGGTTTGCATCCAGCAACGTCGTTTATTTGCAGCCAGCAACTGTTTCATCCAGATAGGACTAACGAAGATTAAAATTGCCTATTCAGAAGTCTCTAGACCAATTCATGCGTTTTATGCTCCCGTATGCATGGATCCAATTTGCAGAGGAAGTAATAATTCATTTTATTTCAAAGATCCTAAGAGCCAGTAAATGCTATTTCATTTTCGCTTGAGCAAACATAGACTTCGACATGTATTAATCCCCAAAGGATTTCCTATCAGCAAAACACGATTATGTGATCTTCATTCAAACTAGTACATCTGAAGGGTTTTGTGTTTATTAAGAGTTAACTGAAGTGACAGCTAATCAGATTCTTGAAGAAATCTTTGTTCTTCTTCACATACATTTTTTGCAAAGGTTTGCTAAATGGCCCAGAAAAAAACCTCACAAGTTCAGGGACAAGTGACACATCAATTTTCATTTTGCCATCAGTCTGTTTCTCACCCACGGCTGGGTTAGCTGGGCACGGGGATCATTGTCAGCCATCCATAAGGGACGATGACACGAAGGCTGAAGTCTTTGATACGCTCGTTTGCTTATAAAACCATATGGGTGTTTGGTTTGGTTTGTTTTCCACTGTGGTTCTCTTTAAAAGTACCGGCCAACCTTTTCCGGCAGAGCGCCAACCCACTTCTTCATAATCTGTCTAAATGTACTTAGCTAACAGTTATCAAAATGCCTCCACTTGTGAATCCGTATTGCATCTTTCGACTTACAGGAAACAAATGTCAATTAGATAACAGGAAGAAATAACACCTTTCTTGGCTTTTTGGCATTGTCTTTTTTCCTGAGCCCATCAAAGGAACGTGGCCAGCAGATGAGTGGGCGCTGATATCCCTCCTACCCTCCTGCGGCCATTTATTGATATTTCTCAAAAGAAGAACTGGTCATACAGTGAATTGACAATTAACCAATTAACACTTAAAGAGCTAACCCTACCCCACATCACTAAAGACGCTTAGAGAGTTAACCCTTTAACCCACATCACTATTGCCCAGCCTTGCTTAACTCTGTGTAACTTATTGTACGAGAAACAGGAGTTGGCTGACGCCTTGCGAAGATCCTTGGGTGCATCCTTGGTGGATCCTTGGGTGAACTAGACAACGGAAACTTGGGCACAGGACAAGAGATACACCAGTATTAACCAACTCAGCAGTCTGAATCCCAGCCAACTCATCACACTGGACCAAAGGTGAGTGTGTACTGAGAAAAGGACCCGGGTTCACGACCACTGCGCAGCTGCAACCGGGAAGGGCCGGAGGTGGAGACTCTGGAAATGGTCTCCTGAACTCATTGTGATAAGAACCGCCTTCTCGGGGACAGGTGATGAATATGTATAGGTGTTCCTAAAACTTTCATGAATATGTAACACTTTACTGTATTTAACCAAGCTCACAAGTACTGTAAAATACAGTAAGTAAATGACTAAGGTCATTTCCATGCCTCACTGGCACCACCCAAGCACCACGATACTCTGCCGGGTGTAATTCCAGTTACTCCCAGTTTTCTTCTCTTCCTCAGCCGCTGCAATTTAATTTCCAACACTGGGATTCAGGTTGCGCATCTCTCAAAGGAGGCGATCTGGTTTAGGTCTGTGTTTCTAACGCATCCTTTGTAACGGAGCCCGAAGTGCGTTCTCAGCCAACACCGCCTCACCGAGCGCTACTAAAACCGGTGCCAGGAGGCTGTGTGCAGCAAGGCTTGTGCAAAACGCTGCGTCTTCACACTGCAAAACCACCTCCTAAACGCTGGACGCTTTCACAGCAAATTTAAACTTCAGCAAATCCTTCATAAAAAAGTGGACCCCAAGCTAATGCATCGCTGACTACTCACTGACATCGGAATTCCTCCCCAAAGGTTTCAAAGCAAATCTGTCATCAGAAATCTTTCTATTATATCACTGATCACATCCGAGGCCCAACTTTGAGGGTTTGGGAATGGTTTAAGTGTGGGCCTGAATTCAGGGAGCAGCCATAACAGGAACAGTCTGCTGAGACACAGTCACTCAACGTTAAATATTTACCATTTGCCCTCTAAGATCTGAAATCTTACTCATGTTTTCATTTCCTTCCCAGATCTCAGCTTTCCAGGCTGTGAACTGATGCTCCGGACTCGCCGCTCTAGCAGAATCTATTAGTGGCAACTTGCATTTGTCAAAGCAACTAACAAGTCTGATAATAAAATTACTCCATGCAAAGTGTGTGGAAGCTGCACACCAAGGTCCTCCCTGTAGCTTCATCAAAACCACCCCGCAAGTTCTAGGAGTAAAGGGAAATTTCATCCCGTCGCAGCTAAATGTGGAGTTTGAAACCTCAGACAGCTATTGTGTTGGGAATTTTGTCATGTCCGTTCAGTTCTAGACATGATAAGTAGGAGGATAAACTCACGCAAGTCCTGTTGCCACTGTGACCTCCTCAAGTGCATCAGTTAAACTGTCACGTTTCTGACTTTGACACCGAGTTTTACCTGCACCTCTGAATAGGAAAAAACAAACAAGCAAGCAAATAAAAAAACCACGACAAAAAAATCACCCAAACAAAGCTCACAGTCCTTAAGCCAGGCTTAGGCTTACACCAGGCTACGGCTCGAGACTCCCAGCACAGCCAGGAGGAGGAAACCCTTGGCAAACCACAACCTGCACAGAAATGGCTACAAGAGCCTAAAATAGGCTGTGGAACTGCACACAAGCTGTCAAGGAGGGAAATGCTGTTTATTGTCATTTCGATGCCCATCAGGTCACTGTAAAAATAAGCCCATTTAAGTCCCAGCAATGAAACTAATGTCAAGAAATAGCACTTAGGCTCGAGTTCGCCTTTTCCACAAGCGATCAAGCGGTTGCCATGGAAATGAAGCTGATCCTGCCTGACCTATTTTTCCTTTATGTGGTGGTCATCATGTGAAGTATTACTTTGTGCTGTGGCTTTTAGCCTCCATAAATATCTAAACTTGAAAAAGTATCAGGGTTTTAACTACTCAGGCACATACAACCCCCCTGCTTGCTTTTTATTCTTCCTGTCTAAGCTACTGAGTGCAAAAGTCCCAGTTATATTTATTTAACAGTTTTTTAAGAGCAGTTGATGTTTGTAGACTTGCTTTGAAATGTGAAGTCACAGGAAACATGTGCCACTACTTTGAAGCTGATAGTATCTAGAAGTGCTCATTACTGCAAGAAAGAGACTGAAAAAGGAAGACAGCACAGTGATGCAAAACCAGTACACAACATTAGTCTATTAGAAGGCAAAACAAAGGTGATGGGTACAATTCCTGTTAAGAAAGTGGCATTTTTTATTGCAGAGGCCTACCAGCCTGGAGAAGTTTCTGGGGAGACCTGATTGCGGCCTTTCCGCACTTCAAAGGACCCCATAAGAAAGATGAGGACAGGCTTTTCAGCAGGGCCTGTTGTGACAGGACAAGGGGTGATGGTTCTAAACTAAAGGAGGGAGATTCAGGCCAGACACGAGGAAGAAATTGTCTCCATCCCTGGAGACATCCCAGGCCAGGCTGGACGGGGCTCTGAGCAACCTGAGCTGGTGAAGATGTCCCTGCTCATGGCAGGGGTGGCACTGGGGAAGCTGGGAAGGTCCCCTCCACCCAAATCATTCTATAATTCTATAATACTCCAAGTTGAGCTTCATGAGGTTGATTTTGACTCAACACACAAGTTTCTTTCAAACGAAGTTCCACTCTTTCGCTTGACACCAACAGCCCCCGGATGCACATTTGCTGAAGGTGCCTCTGTCCCAGCATCCAAGCTGTCAGTGACAACATGGATTATCTGTCCCAGGATCAACCCCTAAAGTGCCTTTTCACAGGCACCATCAAAACCATTAATTACATTTCTCCGACGATCCTACCAACCTTCAACCCATTCAACCATCTGTATGTCCAGCCCATTCGTCCTCAGCTTCCAAATGACAACGCTGCAGGCAACAGTGTCAAAAGCCTTTCTAAACCCCAAACAAATGACACTCGCCGCTCTCCCCTCAGCCTTGTAGTCATTCCATCCTGCAAGGAATCCATCATCCAGAGAGCAGAGATTTCTTTCATTATTTCTGAAATATTCTGTCAACAAATTATTCAGCCCTAAAGCTGCATTTTTCATCAAATAAATCGTTTGCCAAAATGCTTTGCTTGGCATTGTATATTTGCAGGCAAACTCCGATTTTTCATTAGGATCAAAAGGCAGTTTGGATACACAGTTTTCAAACATTAAGCCTAAGATATCCTTCTAGCAATTAGTCTGTACTCCAACTCTTCCACCAGCTGCAGAAAAAAGGCACTTCTTCTACTGCTTTCCCTCCTTAACACAGCACATATTTTCAGCATTTCAACTTGCACGCCAATAAACCTGGTTTCCTTGGGGCCCACTAGTTCTGTTTTCACTGGAGACATCAGCTGGTTTTCCAATTACCAACTCGAGACAATGAATAGTTTTGCAAGGAGAAAAAGTATCGGCAAACGTAACCCAAAGCACGACGGACCCCGGGCAGACCCGGCGCTTGTGTTTCTGTGCCGTGGGCTTTGATGGGTCAGAAAGCATCATTGGTGTAAAACGCTGGGATTCATTTAACATGACTGGCCCACTGCATTTTTAACTATCACTTTGGATTGAAAAAGCGAAAGCAATAATAGAGTGACACTGATTTCTGGAAACGTCTTTAAAGCTGCCTCATTTGGGCAAATATGCGTATCAGTGTCATCAAACTATTTGGCTTGCTTTGTAGATGAGGCGCTTCATCAATTGTAATTTAAAATCTGTTAAATAATTTAAGGCATGTAAAAATGTTATTTACTCTCAAGTCTTCTAACGAGCTGAGGGCTTCTGTATGAGATCAAATACATCACAGTGAAATTCAGGTATTTCTTCACAGAAGGGAAAAAAATACAGAAGCTAAACTTAAACCTGTACCTTTCCGTCAAGAACTGTTCAGGTCACTCCCTCATTTGAAAAATAACAATAAAGACAATAGTCCTCCTTTCACATAGGAGTTGATATATGTTAACCTGTGATTAACAGTATCAGCTGAAGCAAAATGAAGTTTGGAAGCCTCCAACTGCATTTCTACTGGTATATAAAAAGTTTCGGAGTGGCTGCCGAGAAGTCCAGACTCGCTTTGCTTGGTCAAAAGCAAAACACTTCAAAGCAGACGCTGGGCACGGCTGAAATCCTCCCGAGCGATTCCTTTGAGGACAGGAGACTGTCAGATGCTTTGGTAGGTGTCTATTTGGAATCTGAGCATGAAAATATGACACAACAATAGGGGCTGCCTGGTGTGATAACAGGTTGGACAGGTGGCTAAATGGGCTTTTTATGAGAAATGTCAGACACAAGCATGAGCTCCCAAATGTCTGTGACTATCGAATGGCAGCACACCGCCCAAGGGCTCCAGGAGGGAACACACTTCAATGGGCCATGGGAAATTCAGCCTTGAAGAAGAAGGTTAAGAGGAGGACCTGGTCTTCAAACAGATCATCTTGTCTTTGCTTTGCACCCAGCATGGCGACCTGGAGAGCGCCCGGATGCAAACCCAGCTCCTCGGGCTGCTGGGCTTGTGCCTTTCCTTTCATTAGCGGATTAATAATCCAATACTGATCACTTATAAGGAGCTGAAAGGCTCTGATGGAGCCAAATCCAGTTGGCAGTTGGTCACAAGTGGTGTCCCCAGGGCTCAGCATTGGGGCCAGTTCTGTTTAATCTCTTTATCAATGATCTGGATGAGGGAATCGAGTGCAGCCTCTGCCAGTTTGCAGATCACATCAAACTGGGCGGTAATGTTGATCTGCTGGAGGGTGAGATGGCCATGCAGAGGGGTCTGGACCGGCTGGATTGTTGGGCTGAGGCCAACTGGATGAGATATAACAAGACCAAGTGCTGGGTCCTGCTCTTGGGTCACAACAACCCCATGAATGCTGCAGGCTCAGGGAAGAGCGGCTCAAAAGTGCCTGGGGGTGTTGATCAACAGCTGAACATGAGCCAGTGTGTGCCCAGGTGGCCAAGAGGCCACCAGCATCCTGGCTTGTGTCAGGAATAGTGTGGTCAGCAGGCCCAGGGCAGTGATTGTGCCACTGTACCGGGCACTGGGGAGGCCAAACTGCAAATCTTTGGGTCAGTTTTTGGGCCCCTTATCATAAGAAGGACACTGGAATACTAGAGATAGTGCAGAGAAGGGAACGGAGCTGGTGAGGGGTTGGAGCACAAGTGTGATGGGAGTGGCTGAGGGAGCTGGGGGGTTCAGCTGGAGAACAGGAGCTGAGGGGAGACCTTCTGATCTCTGAACTGCCTGAAAGGAGCTTGGAGCCAGGGGGGTCGGGCTCTGCTCCCCAGGAACAAGCGTCAGGAGCAGAGGAAACGGCCTCAAGTTGCACCAGGGGAGGTTGAGGTTGGATGTGGGGAACAATTTCTTCCCCAAAGGGCTGTGGGGCATTGGAACAGGCTGCCCAGGGCAGTGCTGGAGTCACCATCCCTGGAGGGTTGGACAGGCATTTAGACGAGGTTCTTAGGAACATGGGTTAGAGCCAGTGTTGGGTTATGGTTGGACTCAATGATCTTAAGGTCTCTTCCAACCAAAATTGTTCTATGATTTTATGATTCTTTGGATGGGACACTTGGCCTAATTCGGCCATCCTGGTCAAACCACACGGGCAGATGTCAACCCAGGAACATCTAAGGTCATAAAAGAGAGAAATGGTTGAGCATCACACCCCTTGCTATTTTCTACATTGGCAGCAAATCACATCAGTACTGTTTTATAAAGGAAGGAGTAAAGACTACGGCATTTCGCCCAGATAAAGGCACCAGGAACAAGTTTTCTGTGATTCCTCCTAAACGTTAGATTCAATATCAATACTTGCATGAATCATTCTCAGTGGGTATCAGTTCAATTACAAATAACAGATTAGTAAATTAGAAAAGCCAGATAATAAGCCGTGTACTCTGTCCCTGGTGCAACACGGGACTTTTTGAACTAACTGCTTAAAGCACAATGCAATTTTTAGAAAAATATCAAAATCTGATTTTGAAATGAACAAGACAACCCATCATCATCCTTTTCATATTGTTTCAACAGTTAAGAATTACCTTTGCCGTAACAGCAGGCTCACTGCTATCCTCACTTTGATATTCTTTCTGGATTTTAAGAGCCTTTTATTAAAGATTTTTCCCTTCATAAACTGTGACCACGTTACTCCGCTGTCTTCTCCAGGTTGGCCCAGACATACTCAGCTCCTTGCGTCCCTCAGTATCAAACACCTTTTCCAACCCCATCATCATTTCCATGGCTCTTCTCTCAACCCCATGCAATGTATCCCTGTCCTGGTTCAGACTCTCCATACAAAGGTTTCTACAATATTTTTGCCCCAGGACTGAATTAGTTTCATTTCCAGCCACTGATGCAGACCCTCCAACCCTTTTCTAGGCCAACTTGCAGCTCCTTCACGCCAGGTCAAGCTCCTCACACGTCTGATTGCAGAACACCAGTGCTTCCACACTTAGCATCCAGATTAGTTCCATCAACTAAAAGACCCTAAAAAAACCTCCCAAGGCTTATATCTCACAACCCTGACATCTTCTGTATGGTCTGAATCCCATTTCAGTTGCCGTATATTTTGTTCAAGACCAGTATCAGCCCATTTCATCAACACTCGTTAGACATAAACTCCACCTTCCACTTCTGGAACCTCCGAGCTGTTGCAAGATTCATTAAAATCAGCGTTAACGACCAAACCCCACCCCCAACAACTCTTTGATGTAAGCTACCTAGACTTATTGATTTCAAAAGAACTAATTCTAGCGGTTGTTCAATTTCATCAGCAGCATATTTTGTTACATGTATGTATTTCACTTTTCTGTTGTTCCTACTTCATCATCATGACCCTTCCTCTGCGGTTGAGATGATTTCCCAACAGACAGAGCCCTTCAGGTCAGCACACTTCAGAGCTGACTTCAACAACTCCTAAACAACCCATTTCATCTCAATGCCGGTTTGTCTTCTATCTCTCTACGCAGGAATCCCAAACTAGGCCTGAAAAGACTCCAAAACGCCTCATCTTTTACAGTTCATCACGATTTATCCATCTTTAATGCTCTAATACCAAGTATCGCTGTTTGGCTCCACTCTGCCGCAGACAGGCCATGAACGATGAACCTGGACATTTTAAAGAGTTGATAGATCAAAGACTAACCTGGACATGTTAAATATTAATAGTTGATAGATCAAAGACCCAGAGATTATCACGACATAACAGCCTAACCAGTCTCGCCCAGTTATTCTGGGCTGCCTCCTCAGCTCGTCTAAGAGAAATCTCCGCAAAGCCATCCAAGGCATCCAGTATGTGTGGAAAACAACCTCCTTGGTACATCCAGCCACAAACATCCACATCGTGTTACAATACGAAATGTTAATTTGGTAAGGATGGATTACTGCAAACAAACCCAAACACCTTAATACACCTCGGGTTTGACCCGATGCAAAGTTACCGACGAGAGTTTTCTTTCTCCGAACAGGCAGCAAGTCGAGTGTGACCATCCCCACCGGTCATGAAGCACCACTGCAAACACCGAGGCCCAGATTCTGGTCCCATTTGTACTGCTATAACCCACATTAAGCCTTGGCTTACCACTAATTGCATCCTGCTGATTGATCTGTACCTGAGATCAGACTCTACAGGTGCTGAAAAAGTAACGTGTGATTCTGACCATGGGAAGAAATGATAACTGATGACAGCATTCATCTTAAAAAACTAATAAGGATTTGGAATTAAAAATGAGTAAAAATAAACATCATTATTTTTAAAGGCTAACAACCAAGAGAAAAAGTCCTAACATCACCTCGCCTGCTCAATTAATTACCAGTTCTAATGAAGTAAGGGGCTAAACCACTGCAGAAACACAAGTGTTCCCAGAGCCCCGGACTTTGCGTAACCTGCAAGAACAGGCACGAACCATCCCCAAGCAAACATCCTCTGCCAGCCACGCACACGACACAGATCCTGCACCGACACCCGCAGCCTGATTCTGGTTTCACTCCAGTTCGTGCCGGTTTTGCCCCTGCCCAGTTCACCCCCATGGCTCCTGGGTTGGTTTATCTTTGGCACGTTTTACAGAGATTTATTTAAAAAAACGTTTCTCTCTTCCAACTTCCATGGCAGGATTGCTGACTAAGCTGCATTCTTTTTGTTCTGTTGGGTTTTACCCCTGTGACAGTGAATCTTTGTGCATGAGCTTTCCTCCCTTCTTTCTATGAGAGGTCACAAAGCTTCATTGCTTCATATTTTAACCTTTAGGGCTAAAGGAACTCTCTTTTCTGTGCAAGAAAGCCCAAAAGGCTCCACGTGGACCTGCAGAATAGATTTTACCTGGATGATGCTGACTTGGAACCACTGCAGTAGAATAAACTAAAAGAAGATGGCAGAGATTTAAACCGAAACAGGATCTTGTGTCTACTGAGATCACGAGTGCATCTTTGAAGGTACTTTTCCTTATGGATAGTGGGGGACAAAAAGGACATATGTGGCTATGTTCTCCTTTAAAATGTAAATGTAGTACTGGTAAATTACTTTTTAGGTCCCCAAGAAAACGCCAAGCTAAATAAATAATAATAATTAAAAAACAATGGGCAAAGAAAGTAAAACGCTTCAAAAATCCTCACCCCAGCAGATGTCTTATTACCGCTGTTACCTGTGGCCTCCCTCGTGGAGCCCACGGTTTCCATCTCTGCATCCCTGGTCCCTGCAACCGTTTCTTTCCCACTAGATGGATCAATCCACCATTTCTGCAAAGCCCTAAATGGCCCCAGGGATGGATGTTTGGAACAAAAGCACTGTCACCTGCCTTGGGTGAATGAATATGTCCCTGCTCATGGCAGGGCTGGCACTGGATGGGCTTTAATAGTCCCTCCCCACCCAAATCGTTCTATGAGTCTAAGATTCAATGACATTATAAAATGAGACACAGTCTCATTCCCATTTGTATTAAGCCACATTTCAAATAGAGCAGCCACTGTCACCAATGCTTTGGGGTGGTTCAGGGGCTGCTGCCTTCAGTCCCCTTCACCGAGTTATTGCGGCTGCCTCAACTGAAATGCTCACACATCAAATAAAATAGCAATTATTCCTCTCCTTTCCTCATGCTCTGAATCAACAAGAACATGAGACTTTCTCCTTCTCTTAACTTCTCCCTTTTCCTTGTGGTGTGTTGCCTCCAGCAAAGATTTTCCTTAGATTAAAAAGTAATTGGTCAATGTTAAACTTCTATCACTTATAAAATACCTGCCTCAGCCCCTTCATATGCATTAGCAGCATTCACAAGGGATTGAGTCTGAACTGCGGTTGCTAAACTAATTAATTACAAAAATCTTATGCTGACCTTCTCTCCACTGAAGGCTGAGAAAGAATATTTCTCTTGCAAAAGGGCAGCAGCAAGCTGACAGGCTGATCCCGCGCTGCGCCGTCTCAGCTCCGCTCCAGCGCCCGCCTGCGCAGGGTGCTCGGTGAACCCGCCTCCCGCAAACAGAGAGCGCCCGCCAGGCACCCTCAGGTGCCCCCAGCTCAAACTGAATTTAAAGCCGTGAAAAAAACAAACACATCAGACAGACAAGAATTTGTCTGACTTCTGAAGCCGAAACACGGCTTTTTCTTTCATGCAGAACTCCTGAAATACCGCAAAAAAACATCAAGAGAGGTTCTCCTGCCCCTCTGCTCTGCCCTGGGGAGACCACACCTGGAAAATTGTGTCCAGTTGTGGCCCCTCAGTTCCAGAAGGACAGGGAACTGCTGGAGAGAGTCCAGCGCAGCCACCAAGATGCTGAAGGGAGTGGAGCATCTCCCGTGTGAGGAAAGGCTGAGGGAGCTGGGGCTCTGGAGCTGGACAAGAGGAGACTGAGGGCTGACTCATTCCTGGTTACAGATATAGAAAGGGTGAGTGTCAGGAGGATGGAGCCAGGCTCTTTTCGGTGACAACCAGTGATAGGACAAGGGGCAATGGGTTCTAACTGGAACACAAGAGGTTCCACTTAAATTTGAGAAGAAACTTGTTCCCAGTGAGGGTGGCAGAGCCTGGCCCAGGCTGCCCAGGGGGGTTGTGGAGTCTCCTTCTCTGCAGACACTCAAACCCGCCTGGACACCTTCCTGTGGAACCTCAGCTGGGTGTTCCTGCTCCATGGGGGATTGCACTGGATGAGCTTTCCAGGGCCCTTCCACTCCCTCACATTCTGTGATAATTTCCTGACCACAAAATGCCCTTTTATTATTATTATTTTTTTAATATTTTTTAACAGTTTTATATTTTTTTCAGAAGAACAAATTGCATTATACACACTCCGTGTCACTGGGATGTTCCTTTCATGGAAAAAACAGGGTAAAACCACTGCATATATTTCATATGATGATATATAATGACTCCAAGGAGCCCTGGTGACATGAGTGCAGCAAGATGAATGCAGAGATACAAACACTGTCATTTCACCCCCCCAAAGCTGCATTTCTATTGCAGTTTGTTCCTAGGTGAAAATATGTTATTGAAGAGAATAACCATGACATTACTGCAATTAATTACAAGATTAGACAGGGTGAATTTTTTAGAACACTGCAAGCAGAAAATAACGCTTTCCATCACCACTGCCCTTCCTCTCAACAGGCACCAGTGAAGCTTTTGTTTCTATTCCTTTTCATTTCTTAACAAGAGCATTTTCAACCAGTTATTAATTAGGAAAGAAAATAAAGGAACACAGAATAAGGTCAGCAATTGACATACTCCATGTTTTTCCTTGAAAAACAGAAGGAAAGCGCCCTTTAAAAATGAGCATTTTATGCAATAAATGGCACTTCCATTGAGCTCGAGGTGGCTATTGATGCGCGGAGGACAACCGGAAAACACGCTGGGTAGATCCCATTTGGTGACGGCTTTCCTGCAGCTACCCGCCCCACGCTACAGCTCTCACATACGAGTTCTAACTGGAAGTTTTAGGAAGAAAACACCAGGCCTTTCTAAGGAGTGCAATGTGCTGGACACCCTGGAACGGGCTGTGGCCCAGGAGCTCGGACAAAGCGCGGGGAAAACGCTTCTCAGGTTCTTCCTCACACTGTTTGCTTCTAAATCAGAGCTGGGCAGGCTCTGTGGAACCCTCAGCCAAATTCATCTTGACAATCTTTTAGAAAATCTCTATTAAAACTCAAAGCTTAAGAGCTTAACGTGTGTGTAGTTTCTGAGGCTCTAGAACCCATCTGATCTTCATTTTGGGGGTTTCATTCACCAGCACACAAGGCCAAGGCTTGCTCATGTTTGAATTCGGGATTTTTTTAAGCACTTTTAGTACGGCAACAGGTTTTGCTGCCTCTGCTGAGGTTGGTTGTCAATAACCATCAACTGATACACCGGGGAAGGGCCCAACTTTGATGACTACGCTTTGATGTCACCTCTGAGCAGCAGAACCATCTCCATGGAGCTCCTGGTCCTCTTGTGCTACCTGGGCAGGTTCTTCGAGTGTCATTATTTTGTTGTTATTTACTTTATTAATGGGTGAAACTCCAGGCTCCAAGGAGGTGGGATGTCAACCCAGCCAAGAGTCAGTTGGGCAGATCTAAGTGGTTAATATATTAATTAATAGCTATTTATATATACCGATAATATATTATTTTCCTCCAGTACTAACGGAAGAAAAAACAATTGAAAGTCGAATGAATACAGTCTAACCCTCCCATTTACATTGCTGAATGCCCAAGCGAACGTACGATGCGTGATTTTCCAATTTTAGAAGCCTTATGCTTGAAAACACCTAAAAAAGCAGGTCAGAAACAACAGGAAATCAAGCACATGACACAGCAGGGTAAAAATCAGTACGTTCACATCAGGGAGACCTGTTACCTGTTCTCTGATAGAGCTGCGGAGGATGCATTTTTCACTTAGAACATCCTTTAGAAGGGGGTGTATCATTACTTGGGTTTTCTAAATCTTACAACAGCGCATTTCCCCAAAAACCTCTTTGGAATAAAGAAGCAGCTTCTGAATTAGTTGCTAAAACATTTCCGTCTGCCGCAAATGGGCCAGGTATAGATTTCCCCTGGTGAGAGGTGGGGGAAAGGAGCCCAGATGTGAAGGATTTGGCTCAAATCCCCAATCCAGCATCATCATTTTACCCTCCTCCCCATCTCTTGCATTTTATCACGCTCTGAAAGGACTTGCTTTATAGCTTGCAAAACAGATTTTCTCTAGAAAAAGGTGGTGTTTTTTTTTTGTTCTAATGGATATTTTCTTTAATAAGATACGCTTTGAATGACTCATATTAAAGCTTTTTCTCTTGGAGCTCAGCTGCGTGACTCAGTAACTCCCAATGGGGATGGAACCCAATTGCGGCAAGAGTTAAACAGCAAATGAAACCAGAAGAGATGAGAAGGAAACAAATCAAACACTGCACACACACACACAAAAAGAGTCAAAAGATGAGGATGGCAGGTTTTTGGATAAAGTAAACAAGCGTCATACCTTTTTAAAAATTCCATATACTCAGTATGCTTGATGAGGCCTGTCCTCATCATTATTGTTTGAAAACATTGCCGATCAATAGCCCAAAGTTTCACATTTACGAGAGCTGGAAAAAAACAAACAACAAAACAAGGGAAAAATGTAATTAGCAAAATGTCAAAATTGGAAAAACCTGTTGTGAACTGCACAAGCAAACAAATTAATTCGTGAGAAAGCATGAAAATGGGGACACATTTCAAACCAGTAACGTAAAACTCATCCACTGGACAATGGGCTAAGCGTGCACTGAAATGAGCTGAAATAGCTTGAGTTTAGCTGTAGTACGTGGGGTTTTGGAAAGAGCATCGAGAAGCAGCTGCGAGATGAGAGGGAACCAAGGCAAGGAGGAAATGGGGTGAGACACCATAACCTGGGACACATCGTCATGTAAAAATCTGGGAGATTCGGGAAACTTTTAGCGCGTTATCCTGTTTCTCACAGCGGCAAATCCAGGAAGGTTTCACCCTAATCCCAAAGTAAACGACTCATTTCTCCTCAACCTCAAGAGCTTTTCAGAACCGAGTGTCACATCCTACCGACCAAGCACCTACCAAGTGGGGATGCATTGAGGCATTTGGTTCCAAGTTGAGTTTGCAGGTCTTGGATAAAACTTCAAGACTTCAGTGTTTCGCACCATTCACTACACCATATGGAATATTTCAGAAGCAAAGGCCAGTTGTAAACCCAAATGCAACAAATTACCGGTGCATAAAGCGAGAAACCAAGACGATGTGAATGGGATGCGCAGGATCCCACACGCTCCAGATTTTCATCTTCGCTATGGTTTAGACATTTGCATTAACCAGAGACATTTGCATATATACAGTTTCTAATAGAGCTTCTCCTTCGAGAAACAGTTTAATTAAACACAACTACTCTAAAGACCTCTGCACTTGTAGTTATTTTTTTTCCAGCGTGTAATTAATTTCATCCCCATGTCCCCTTTCACTACAGGGAACAGAAATGAGCAAAAAGACTCCAAAAAGCCTTTCCAAATATTGTCATGAATAAAAACCCGAGAAATTACTTTGCTTTTATTTGCTGGTCCTTTAGTTCATAAACACCTTGGTTAATGAGTTTTTCCTCCCTAAGCACCTTTGCAGTATGGAAAACCTTCAACGTGCAAATTCCAGTTTTGCTTATCAAACTGCATTGCGAATGCGTCACATTTAAAGCCTCTTCTCATTTTCAAGGCAGAAATTCCTTTTTGAGAAGGTTTTTTAGTTTTATAATCAAGCTGGTGGGAAAGAATGACCCATAGCTTTGGGATGAGAGATTTCTGGAGACCAAAATGAGTCTTGTACTCTCTTCAGAGAGGAACAGACAATTGTGGTTTGTATTCAATGTGCTCTAATTGTCATGCAAGGTAAAAAGGCGACTTGCTTAGTCATGAATGGCAAAAAACTCATTGATAATTGAATATTTAAAATAAAAGCACGTAGTGAATGTGAAAATAATGAATAAAGTACAGGCTGGTGGTTTGGTTGGTTGGTTTTATTGGATGGAAGTGTGCAACAGCATCACAGTGCCCTGTCACAAACAGGTACCACAAACGCACCTTATCTGCTCATCAAAAGGACTTGCCATCCTTCAGTGGGAAATTCAAGTTTCCACCTCTATTTCTTTCATACAATCTTCATAGCAAAGTCATAACCATTAAGCTGGCCCCACTAGTTGAGTGAGCTCAGAGGACGACAAATACTTCAATTCACCTTTTTTTTTCCTGTTACGTCCCATAATTCTGATTCTAATTGTTTCCTTCCTGGAAACAATTCTCTCTGCTGCTGCATCCCAATGGATTCGAATGGATCGTAAGCAAACAGTGCTGAAAAATAAAAGGTTTCATCCCATTCTAATCCTGGCCACTTGGTGCTGAATGGACACGTTTGAGTGACTCGTCCTCCTCCGATGCTTCCCGACATCGTATCTGATATCAGTCCACAAAGGGCAGAGCCCGTCAGCTCGTGCTCCGGCTCTTCATGCACTTCGGGAAATGGGAAATTGTCTTTTGGTGCCTCTCCAGCACAATGAGGATCCATTGATTGCTGCTGGAAATCGTTCCATTCAAACAAATCTATGCAGTTGGCAATTGGCTGGGGAGCATGGGACTGAGGCCAGAACACTGCACGTGTATCTATATCTATATCTAATCTATATCTATATCTATATCTATATCTATATCTATATCTATATCTATATCTATATCTATAATCTATAGCTATAATCTATATATCTCTCTCTATATCTCTGTGTCTGTATCTATACCTGTATCTATACCTATCTATATCTCTATATCCATATCTATACCTACATCTATATCTGTATCTATATCTCTGTATTTGTATCTATACCTATATCTACCTACATCTATATATCTATATTCATATTTACACCTACATCTACATCTCTATATCTGTATCTATACCTGTATCAATACCTATACACATCTATATCTCTACATCCATATCTGCATCTATATCTATATCCATATCTATATCCATATCTATACCTACATCTACATCTATATCTCTATATCTCTATATCTCTGTATCTGTATCTATACCTGTATCTATACCTATATCTATACCCATATCTATACCTAAATATGTCCAACTCTATATCCATTAATACAGATACACAAAATTACATAAGCCTACACACATGAATATATATAAAAAATAAATATACACACACATAAATATGCACATATAATTATTTATAATTTTACAGACACAGTCCATGCATTTACATAGTATATATTCTATTTTCTGTCTCTTTAAATCCACATCCCTCAGTTCTCCATAGAGCTGGGCACTAGCGAGCTGTGCTCATAAGGACCATGCAGTTCAGGGCAAGTGAAGTGCAGACAATGCGCTTCTGCACCACTAATTAGAATCACTCCTGATACTTTCTATGCACATTTATCCTGCCTAATGATAAACATACGATTTAATAATGGCTAATCACAGTAGACTTTAAAGGTCAATAAGACGCTTATAATCAGGTGCGAGTATCATCTCCTGTTATGCTTTAAAACCTCTGTAAATGTGTTAGAGGGTTACGGAAGGAACAGTGTAAATTCTGTAAGAATTGATGATATTAACAACTTCAAAGAGATACATTTATGAGTGCATACATACGTAACGGGAGTTGCCTAGGACTACCCAATAATAGAAAATACTATACTGCAATCAAAGCGGTTATACTACAATTCAAGTTTATTGCCTCTTTTACGCTTTTTCCTACTAAAACGTTATAGTCGGGGTTTTGTTTTGTGTTTCTAACAGCGCGTAACGCAATCACAACCAGGTGTATTATAGAATATACATTGTCACATGCACTCCTCCTTCACTCCAAGGCATGGAGAAAAGTAGGAATGCTTTATTGCATGATAGAGATGAGCCACCCCATCCAAACGAGGATGCGGTGTGAGCTCCCAACAAAGGCGCTAGATAATTAGAATTAATTAATTAATTAATACAGTCAAAGCACAGAGCGGTTGAATTAACACAACTTGCTTTTTTGGCAAGATTTCCTTTGAGAAATGGATTTCTCTGAATCTGCAACTCCAGATCAGAGCAAGGGTTGAAGATGAAGCAAAATATTCCTGGATAAAGAGGGGAAAAAAGCAAGAGCCGAAGCAAAATAAATTGGGATTTCATGGCTTGAAACTGGATGGGGGTGGAGATGTTGCCCTTCAGGTTTAAATTCGAAGTGTTGATCATGATCACGACCAAATTCCTGATGATAAGTCCACTGAAATGATTTCCATCAATTGTTTCGAAGTCGTGCCCCTCTCTACACAAAAAGCACCAATGAGGCACTTCCATAGAAATTAGAGAAAGTATTCCAATTTTCTCCATCTACTGCACTAAATAACAGGAACTACTCGTTATTGATCTTCTCCAACACTTAATTATCTTAATTTTTAACACTGCTGTTGTATCCCCAGCAGCCCAAAATCATGAACTTGAGGCTCCAATCTGAGCTCCTCCTTTACTCTGCCGCAGTGAAATAGGGGGAAAAACAGTTTTAAGTTAAAAAAGTGTTCACAAAAAAGCATCCCGAGTATTATTTCTGCTATATGTATTATATGAAATGGTATATTACATGTTAACGTAGCTGGGGGAAGCCCTTCACGTGCAGTCGCTAAGACAAAACTGAAAATTTTGGCTCATTTTGCATCGCATTATTGGAAAATCACCGTTTAAGCCCAGCTTACTTTTCTGCTTTAGATCCTTAGAGCAACCACCAGAAAAGCGCCTGGAATTATTTCTAGATTAAATGCAATACTAATATGGCCCTACAATCTTTTAGCTCTGTTCGGAGTTTTTCCGTGCTCGGTGAAGCCTTTCCCCGTGTTTCGAGGATCATTGAGTGAATCGTCCTCTCGGGTGGCGTTATTGGCCCCGCAATCTTTTATCACCTTGCACCATAAACCACAATTCATCACCTCACTCTTGCTTTCAGGCTATTTTATTCAAATTGCAGTGTGTTTATTCGCCTCAGGCAAAGCAACAGCAGCATCTTCGTGTCCTTAGGGCCTCTGTGGCACTAACAAGATGCAAAATTTCCAGCCAGATTTAACAATGCGCCCACTTGGGTTTGACTTTGCAGGGGTTATTGTGCAAATTACCCATGGGGAGAATGCAGTCATTTCCAGTTACTTGTGTTTCGTCATGTACACCTTATAAAATGACGATGAAAAGCATCTTGAACTCAACAGAAGGAGCACATTGAACTGTTTCACGCCTGTTACACCATGGCCCAAGCAGACTCCGTGTCAGGCTACGGCACAGAGTGACGCGGGATTGTATGCAATGTGTATTTAACAGCTAGCGCAAGAATAGATTTCCCTATTCTCAGGCGTTTCTGTTTCAAGATTCTATATAACAACAACTGTAGCAGTGGCACAACGACAACTTCACCCCAACACTGTTTTCCCCTAACTCCCCAGGGGGATTTTACCACCTCCCAGCGTGTGAAATAAGGAGTAACGTTACGTTTGGTCATGGAAAAGTGCAGCATTCAAGTATTGTTTTGCATTCTCAGGACAGCACTGTGGCTTTTCCTGGAGCACAGTGAAGGACAAGGGTGTATCACATCCTCCTCCCCCGTCAGCCTGTTTAGTTGGTACCAGTCTTTAAAGCAGAGCTCAAATAGACATTTGGTTTATGCCTGAAATCGCCAGCGTATTGATATGACCTGAAGTAGGCAGAGTCAGTTTCATCTTTACTCTGATCCTTCATATTTATTATTCTCATTTTCCCCCTTGAGCTTGACTAACTTGAATTTTACATTAAAATTATCTGTGGTGACTAATAATATATTCAGGTTATGTGGGGAGGAACCAAAGCAGGAAGGACATAATTCAATGAGAAGTTCTCCAGACACCTCCGCTCCCGCTACAATAAACTGTGAACCCCCCAAACATCCCAAGGAACTGCAGATATTTTCCACTGGAATGAAACACGCCTGGGTAAGATCAGATCTGCGTAAGAAAAGAACCCGATCAAAATGGTTATTAACAAACTCTGCTCTTTCCCACCGGAATAAAAACACTTCTGGTATTAAAAAGTCAATGAATCAAATTCGAGAGGCAGTAACATGAGCGACGAAGACGGCTGGGAAAAACAATATGAAACACCACAGGTGGAAATGACTCAGTGGAAATTACAGCCACACTTTCTGTTCATCTTTAGTAAGAAACTAGTACATAGAATAACTGCTGATATTTAATTACAAGTAACAGAACTCACTATTGGTTTGACTGAAGTTTTGGTGTATTATGCTGGAGAACGTAGGCAGACTCCTTCTCCCACTGAAGCAACCGCACTCTGCAGAGTCCACAAAAAGCTCTGTTTCAAATAAAATCTAAGAAAGGATCAACTCATCCCATTGCCCATGGGATGATGTTGCTATTCTTCAGAGGAAGGGATGCCCTTGGGGTCTGGAGGACTCCACAGGGAGACCTTTTCCATCTGGGATTCACATAAGAGCTGGGCCCACTCAGGCTCCCCCGTGTCCATCCCACGGAGCTCTTGCCTCTTCGGTTCTCTTACCATGGGTGGTTTCCCCCCTAAAAATCCTGTATCACAGCAGGAGAAGAATGAAATTCTTCATAGAGAAAAGGCAACTGGAGTTTGACCAGTTGGTGCAAGCGCTGAGGCCATTGGAAAGCTTCAAGTCAAATGCTGGTTGACTTCAACAGAAAGGATTCCATCCTTACTCCTCATCATAGGGCTTACAACTGAAAATATCCTCACACTTCAGATCTGCCATCTATCAACACAATAATCCACATTAGATAATCCATATTAGATAATCCATATTAGGTATTGAATCCCAGGACTTTTCTTGCCAGAAGAATGAACCGACTAATCCAACCTTTTGCCCCAGCTGCCACCTTCACCCAGCGTTTCAAAGAAAACTAAACATCTACTGAATTAATCAAGAATAACCCCTGCCTGGGTGGGTTTGTTGAAGGCCCACAGTGTTCAGCTGATTGTATATATTGTCATTTGTTTTTATCTACTGCAGTTCACAACCTTCCTGCTGCCCCCTCGAAATATCTCATTCCTCTTCTGAAGACTCATAACTTCTTGGTCTTAATGAGCCATTGTGACAAGGATTAATTAAGCATTATGAAAGTCTTTAGTTGCATCAAGTTTTTTTTTTCCTTGGAATTTCAAAACACGCTACTTGTATTACAAAAGCTGCTAATTAGATGTCCTAATATGCTCTTTTTAAGCTGCTATTTTATATAACCCTTACTATGTCATCTCTTCTTCATCCCTTCTGTATAAATGTAGTTCTACTCTTCTTACATTCCTGTGATCCAAAAGTTTTGCTAGGTTTTTAATTAAACTTACTTCGTATGAGCAAAAGCTCACAAGCCATTTAAGACATTGTATTCATTCTAGTATTGAACATCCATATGAAAATGAAAGCTGAAAGAGTTTAATAAAGTCGTTGGGAAAGAATACTTTCAAGTATTATTTTGAGTCTGATGGAGAGTGATGTGTAACAGGTGAGATTAACAGAAAACCAACAAGGGTCTAATGCAGGTCAGAAGCCTAAAATTTAGTTGTTCAAACAACCCCCAACAGGGGTTGCAGTAAAATGTCTCCAGTTATTCGCGAAAGGAAAAACAGAAGAAACCCCATATTCACATTTTAAAGAGACCTACGACTCAGTTCTAGCTCATTGCCTAAAAGAGCCCCACGAACAACGAAACTGAATAAACCCAATTACAGGAGGTATCTTAATACTGCCCTAATTTGGAAGGGAAGGCATTGACAAGTAAAGAAGCCAACTTGGGAGACCATTAAAAAAGCAAGGGAAAAAGTAATAAGAAAGAGCTGAAGCATCTCAGAGAATCCCCAGTGTAGAATGCAGTTCCCTGCAATGCAGATGGGGCTGCACGAGGGGTCCGCAATTTGGGAAGGGAGGAATCGTTTCACCGATCGCAAACAAAAACGGACCAGAAAAATCGTGTGGTATCAGCAGGGAAAGAAAAAAGGTCCTAAAAAGTGGAGGCAAGTCCCAGGCAGGATCACTGCAGCTCCTGGTCCGGCCAGGAACGCTGCAAAAGCTTCATGGAGAAATCCGAGAACACGATATATAATAAATACATCCTGCAAGTTGTTCCGTTTCTTGAAGGCGTCAAGGTTAGACAAGGATCCCTTTGATAGTCCTTCTGCTGAAAGAGCCTCTTCCATACTTTTCACTTGAAAACCACAAAAATCGTGGTGTTCACACTGGAAAATGAGCTGGGGAAATAGAGCGGCTTGAAGAGTTGATAAAAGAACCATAAATTCAACGAGCCGGCAAGAAAATGTAAACCAACAGGGCAGAACTTGGGTTAATTCTCAAGATGATCTTGCACAAGTTTAGAATTAGTTTGATTATTCGGAGGGAGTAAAGGTTTAACTGAACGATTCATGCCAAGTGTTGGTATCCTAAAGAGATATGCACTTGAAAATTTGAAAGGGGTTGAGAAATTCAGGAACGATTGGAAAATACAGGAGAGAAGCGGAAGGTCCTTAATTACGTCTTGGAAAATTTGTGAGCTGTCAAGCACTATATATCGATATCGCTGGAAAAGCAGAGAGGCCTTGGAGGAGGGAGCTTTGCTGAGACTTCAGCTCTCCGGAATTCACCAGTTCTCCGGTAGATGAACCCAAATCTTCACCTCAAAGATAAGCCTGGGCTCTTCCATTGCTCCCTCCCCACCTAAGGGAGCACCTACATCCAAAACCAGCTGGAAATAATCCACCTGCTGAATGGTTTGGTAAGGAAGACAGTTTTTTAAAGAGCTGTCCAGATATAGCAAAATTAATGATACTTTCTAAAAGGTACCAGATCGCTATTTTACTTTTCTTCTTCTTCCTCCTCTTCTTCTTCCTCCTCTTCTTCCTCTTCTTCTTTTTCCTCTTCCTCTTCTTCTTTTTCCTCTTCCTCTTCCTCCTCTTCTTTTTCCTTCTCCTCTTCTTCTTTTTCCTCTTCCTCTTCTTCTTTTTCCTCCTCCTTCTATTTCTCCCCCCTCTTCTTCTTTTTCTCCCTCCTCTTCTTCTTTCTCTTCCTCCTCTTCTTCTTTTTCTCCCTCCTATTCTTTTTCTCCCTCCTCTTCCTTTCTCTCTTTCATTTTCTTTTTCTCTTCCTTCTTCTCCTTCCCAAGTTCAAAGCACCAGTTGGTTATTTAGCCCCCAAAGTCACCCCTCCGCCAACTTCCCATCCAGCTCATTGAACCAGAGCCATCAGTGCAAGCCCACGTGGAAATCCATTTACACAGCCAGACACTTGCGCTCATAATTTCGCACTGCGGGACGCTTTAATTTATGAATAATAACAACAAGAATGAGCAAAGTGCCATCTCTGCCTTCACCAGGTGGAACTAATTGACCAGAAACACCATTGCGCCAATATATTTGTACTACTTTGACGTCCTGGTCAGTTTGAGTACGTGGCTCCAATTTGTTTGGCTACCAAAGCTCAGAGCTGCTCGCAAATTTAGATTGTTCTCTGAAACAATGGCACGCAAAAATATAAATACAAAGGAAGAGCAAAAACGCAGCTGTCGGTATGCAAAGCAATGGGAAGAGTTTCTTTTTACACCATGTTATTAGTAGAACAGTCTTACTCTGTTAACCAATAGGACACATACAAAAATGAGGGATTTTTGGACTGTATAATACTAAGCAAGGCGATCAAACAAATTATTCTGTAAATAGCGATGGTTTTAGCTGAGAAAAAACCCTGTTTTTTCCCCATTTCAATTAAAATTCCCCTGGGTTTCTAATCAGCAGCCGCATAAACTTCAGTCAGCACAACCAGCCACGAACTGGCCCGAGTACAGCAGCACAAGTGAAGATTTTGTTACTTCATCGTTTTGTTACTGCATCATTTTCAGCAAAATACTGTGCACAGTTCCGAGTTTCACTGCATGCCTGCTGTCTGCAAATAACGCTCCATTTTAGTCAAGGCAGGATCGCGGGCTCACCCCTCCTTCAGAAAAAATGGTTTGGGGAAGAACTCCAGTCCAGCCACAAGTAGCTACACTTCTATTTCCCAAAGCATTTCTTATTAAAAAAAGATGATAGCACCTAAGACCTATTAATCAGATTTCAAATGTCCTCCCGGAGGGTTATTTCCTCGCCATGTCCAGCCTTCCCAGTGAGGGTGTGTAAGGTCTGACAGCCGGCTGTGATTCAGCCTGTTTGTTTTTCCAGTCTCTGCATCTACGTCTTCCTGAAATGACCTGATCTCTGAGAAGGAACTTGCTTCTGTATTCGAAAACCAGTGGACGACCACAGTCTGAATAAAGCAACAGTCAAACAGCAGCAATAACATCGGATACTGGAGAACACGGGCAGGGAAATGGAAAAGGGCAGTTTCAAAATATCACTTAGGAAACGGAAGGACCGAGCACTTTGTCTTTTGAAAACAAGGTCTTGTTAGTCACCGGATGAGAAAGCAGGAGGTAGGAGATACGACATTGCCTTAAAGCACCCTAAGAACTTACAAACACTTGACTGTTCAGTATTTTCCTACGCCCAGACAGCCAGGGCTGGTCCCTCCACACAGCATTTAACAGGGAACTGGCAGAGAAACCTTCTCCTCTTCCTCTTGCAGCATCTACCCCATCCCCTCCTCCCTTTTTGGGGAGAAACCCCCCCTGCTCTGCACCAAGGGGGTTCGTTCCAACACTCAGCTCAGACAGGGGAGAACTGCATGGCCACAACCGCACATGGTCCCTTGAGGGTCTGTAGTCCACAGCCAGGTCAACTCCATCCACCCACCTGACCACAGCCGGGTCACCTCCATCCACCCATCCATCCATCTGACCACAGCCAGGTCACCTCCAGCCACCCACCCATGGGCTGGAGGGCGGACAGGGCCACAGTAGAAGATACTGGCAGGAAAAAAGAGATAATAGTGAAAAGAAAGAAGGTTTTGGGGAAGGGCTGGGGAGGTGGAGATGAGTGAAGGAAGTGAAGGGATGTCACACCTGGAGAAAGATGCAGGAAGGAGCACAAGAATGACTTTGGGGCATCGCTTGAGAGCCTTTTTGGGGTGCCTGCTTCTGAAGTCAATGTGGGAGAACCTTGTAGTTGCAGAGACAGGTCTGGATACCCAGAACTTGGGTCCCACCCAGAAGAAACTCACTGGCAGGTGCCGAAACCGCTTCACATAGCAAAGCAACACCCGACCACGCTCTGAACCAAACCTGGAGGCAGTCAGAGCCAGCGGCAACGCGAAGGGCACAACATCTGCTTGGGTACAGCTGCTTAATGGAAGAAACCTAAACACAAGGAATTTTTCAGCAGAAGAAAAGGGGGATATAAAGGCTGGGAAGAAAGGACCAGCCCCAGAGCACACAGCCAAAGGCACAGAAAAAGCTGTAATTTCTCTGTTTGCTTTCTTTGGTTCCTTTGGGAGGTGAATCTCCCCAAAATCACAGGCCCCCCATCCCTCCCTCCCAGGTCCCAGCACATGAGGACATAGGGAAGTCATTAACGCTTGTCCTGAGCCTCCAGATCTTGCTCCCCTGCCCATCCCACCTGGGTGGCAAGAACATTTTTCCTGAGCCCGTTGCTTTCTTCAGGTGACAGAATATTTAATGTGATTCATGAGGAGCTATTTTCCAAGCCGTTAAATACATAATACAGAAAGCAAATAACACTGTGTATTTCATTAGAGAAACTTGTGGGGTTTTCAATGCGTGCTGCAAAGGACAGTTTGCAATAAGAAAAGTTTCTGATGCGTTTACTGATGTCGTTAAGGAGCACACAGCTACAATGGCTGTTGATTAATATATATATATACATATATGTATAAACTAAAAATCCCTTGCTGATCTGCAGAAGCATCATTCCATCATTAGAAATCCTTTTGACTTTGATGAAAAACGCTGCTAACTTCAAACCAAGGGTGGTAGCAGGCATCTCAGTGAGCAGCAATCATCTTTAAAAGCGGTATATTCAAGAGTTTTTTCTGCCTCTAATAACATTTATTAATTATTTGAAAATTTCTCCAGTCCCCAGCCAGCAGTAATTTTTTATAATTCACATCAAACTGGATGCTGCATCCCAAAGGCAAGCAGTAAATGAGGTTAAAACGCACTGAAGCTGCCCTACCCTAACAAGTTTGCTTGTTGACTTTGGAGCTACCTAAATGTCATTGCTGCTCGTTAGGATTTTCTTTTTTAATTGTTTCTTTCTAGTTTTCAGAGCCAGTAGAGTATGCAACACAAGTCAAAGCTGGACTTGGTTGTTTACAGCTGTATAAATCACAAATCAAAGCTGCACTTGGTCATCTGCAGTTGCATAAAACCTGAATCAAAGCTGGACTTGGTCCCATTTGCAGATGCATAAAACCCAAGTCAAAGCTGGACTTGGTCATTTGCAGTTGCATAAAACCCGAATCAAAGCTGGACTTGGTCGTTTGCAGTTGCATAAAACCCAAATCAAAGCTGGACTTGGTCCCATTTGCAGATGTATACAACCCAAGTCAAAGCTGGACTTGGTCATTTGCAGTTGCATAAAACCCGAATCAAAGCTGGATTCCTGCAACTCAACCCACTCTGAAGGAGAAGGTGACCGATGAGTGCAAAGCGGATAAAGTTTGACGACCAAGTCAAACTTTTTGGAGGTAACAGCAGAAGAGGAGCTGCTGCTGGATCCCACGTAACCCAGACGTAGATCTGGGCTTGGATTCAGTGCTAATTAACACCACGTTCATTAATACAGAGAAGCCTTTTGTTGACGAGGGTGCGTCAACGGCACCGCCAAAAACACGGAGAGCACCCGCGGTTCTGACTTAGAAGAGCTAAACGTCATCCTGACACAGACCCACACTGCTGCCTTTTCCCTCTCCCGTCGTAGTTGCAATCAGAAAATATCCTTTAGAACCACTATTTTTTCTCAGCAGGATCAGATATAGATCCCAGATCGAGTTACTGGCATCTCTGGCATTGTGGCTTCACTTGTGCAAAATACCCAACCCTGGAAAATCAGTGTCATTGGGGGAAAATGATTGCATTTGAGGTGCATTCAGGCACTCCCCTGCATTAAATGTACGCAAACCTGTGCCACGGAGGACAGGTAATTCTGACAAATTCAATTAACACTGCCCGCCTCATGGGCAAGAAAGAAGAAAAGGGATGAACAGGGTAGGGGATTTTCCTTTTTTCGTCATGAAGATGTTGCCCTTTCAGGGCAGACTTAACCCAAAGCTCTTTGAGAAAAGGACTTAATGCCTTCACTCTTCCCAATAATCTGTAGGTCTGCAGAGGAGGGACCATCAGCCTCACACTTCCCATGTTCGAGGTTTAGAGAAGTTGCCATTATTGCACCCAGTATCAATATCAGCGATATGATGTATTTGCTCGTTCAAACAGGTTTTAGCCCGTTTTTAACCTTTAAAGTGCAGAAGTCCAAGATTAATCCCAAACAAGGGGGTTAAATCTCCCCGACGCCAGGACTGGCTGTCCCAGCTGCTCTGCAAACGCTCTCAGTTCAGAGACGACTTTTAACAACCTTCTTAATTAATCAGGTCGAGCAAGCTCAGCAGAGACATTTTTATAACAGGCTCAGGAGCTCAACTCTGCTGAAACCTGTCCAGAAAACATTAATCTTTAGATGATGGGTTATTTCCAGCGGTTCTGTCGCTCCTGAGCAATCGCACTCGCTCCGGCATCGGTTCAGCATCGCCCCACTGGCAGATCCACGTCCCACAGCTTTATTTAATGAGACTTGCATTGGAATCCTTTCAGAAAATTGCTGGGACTGTGGCTCGTTCGGCCATTCAAAATCCATTCTTACAGAATTGCTCTTATCCAATCTCGATTAATCCTCTCCCAATATGAGATTTTTCAATGGGAAGTAGAGAAGTGAAGTTTATTTGTCTAGAAAGCGCATGTTTTATCAAAATACCAGGCATTTATGCTATGCAAAGACTCCAAAAGAAGTAGAATAACAGAATCCCAGAATGTCAGGGGTAGGAAGGGACCTGGAAAGCTCACCCAGTGCAATCCCCCCATGGAGCAGGAACACCCAGATGAGGTTCCACAGGAAGTTGTCCAGGCGGGTTTGAATGTCTGCAGAGAAGGAGACTCCACAACCTCCCTGGGCAGCCTGGGCCAGGCTCTGCCACCCTCACCATCAAGAAGTTTCTTCTCAAATTTAAGTGGAACCTCCTGTGTTTCAGTTTGAACCCATTACCCCTTGTCCTATCATTTGTTGTCACCGAGAAGAGCCTGGCTCCATCCTCCTGACACTCACCCTTTCTGTATCTGTAACCATGAATGAGTCAGCCCTCAGTCTCCTCTTCTCCAGCTCCAGAGCCCCAGCTCCCTCAGCCTTTCCTCACACGGGAGATGCTCCACTCCCTTCAGCATCTTGGTGGCTGCGCTGGACTCTCTCCAGCAGTTCCCTGTCCTTCTGGAACTGAGGGGCCACAACTGGACACAATATTCCAGGTGTGGTCTCCCCAGGGCAGAGCAGAGGGGCAGGAGAACCTCTCTGACCTACTGACCACCCCCTTCTAACCCACCCCAGGTACCATTGGCTTCCTGGCCACAAGGGCCCAGTGCTGGCTCATGGTCACCCTGCTGTCCCCAGGACCCCCAGGTCCCATTCCCCTATGCTGCTCTCTAATAGGTCATTCCCCAACTTACACTGGAACTTGGGGTTGTTCCTACCCAGATGCAAGACTCTACACTTACCCTTGTTCTATTTCATTAATTTTTTCCCCGACCAACTCTCCAGCCTGTCCAGGTCTCGCTGGATTGGTTGGTTGGTTGGTGTCTGATATCGCAACCAAAAACTTAACGCTGGACAAAGCCTTATTTTACATTTACACTTGATTGACCAGACCCCCAAAACTAAAAAGCCCAGCCCCACAAATCCACTAAAAAGCAACACCTGTGGCTTTCTTGTAGAAGGAGTTGGGTCTAGAGCTGGTTTTAGGTAGACCTTGATCAACTGGGGTTTGGTGGCTTGAAACCACATGGGACCAGCTTGGAAGTGGAGAGGTTCCCTGCGTCTGCGCTGGGTTAAATTTGAACTCAACTCCTCCAACACATGAAGTTGTTTCCTTGGGTTGGTCAAGACTCTATTTTATCAGAGAGGTCGGGGCTGCTCTGCGGTTCCTCTCTGATGAGATGTTTTCCCAAGGTTCATGACATTTTCTTTCTTGTTTTACTAATGCTACTGATAAGAATAGAGAAAATAATACAAAATATACAAAACCAATCCTGAAAGTCTCAGCGACTGCAGAGCCGGCACCCGAAGTCCTGGACTGGACTCTGCAGCCAACCGGAGCTGGATTCAGTCTGGCACTGGGCCTCAGTTCACAGGGACGACTCATGAGGCGCTCTCCTAATGTCGGCCATAAGCAGAAGGGAAAAAAGGGGTGAGATCCTCGTGATCTCCCACTTTTATATGAAGCATTCACGTGAATGGGATGTTATACACAGTTGGTCAGTCTCTTGGTCACCTGTTTCTTGTTGCCCCTCTGGCGAGATGTCCATCCATGCTTATCAATAACCTCGCTTTCCATTGCTGTGTTCACCAAAACATGGATCTGGTTCTCCAGGAAAATGCAGCTGATATGAAGCTTTAGCTGACAGGCAAATTCACTACAAGAGAAACTTGGTTTTTAACAAAACCAAGACCGTGGTCAAAGTAAATCTCAGTTAACTGGGGTTTTTTTGAGGGCTTCTGGTTTGAAAGTTGAACCCATCATTCAAAATCTTGTTTGGATTTGTCTGAATGGCAGTTTATATCCATGTAAAAATCATGGCAAAGGGAAAAGGAGAATAATACGTCTTCATGGTGAAAGGAAACCAGGTGGGTCACAACTCATCTTCCATTTTCCTGTTGTCCCAAGCAGTTTATTTCTATCAGCTGAGAAATGACTGAGAAGGAGCCGACATATTCAGAGGATAAATGTGCCAATGCTGCACACACCCTTGTATAGTTGATTTTTATTGCTAACTCGACACATTTCCAGATTTTTGAAGCCTGAAAAGGATGTTTAAAGATCTCTCAGGATTGGCCGTGCTGCACTTTTCTACTCTATTCTTTCCAAAGTAAAAATGACATTATTTTTTTGCCAGCTGCAAGAAATGCTACATTTGAAACACCTAATTCTCCGAAGTTTTCATGGAGATGCGGTCTCTGGGAAAATGGTTTTAGTTTAAAAAATTGTGTCGCTTTCCCATTTCTGGCTTCAAAAGTCCGGTTATCTTCATCTGCTTAACTTGAGCTTATGCCCTGGATACTGTTGGTGTGCTCCAAATCCAGCATTTTCTCATCAGCAAAATAGCCTGTCTTTATATATTATTTTAATATTTTTAAGCCGTTTTCCATCTTTGTAAAATATTTTAATTAGTGTTTTGTATCAGCCCCAGCTTTACATTTGTATCGGGTGAATTAGTTGCTGTTAACAGGTCTGGAGTTCTGTTTCCTGCAGCTGAACTTTTTAACAGGAACAAGCAGCAGGGAATTGATCCTGCAGATCCTGGATAAGTTGTCTAAATGTGAGCTCAGCAAAGCCAGTTATCCAGTCCTGCCACAAATACATCAAATATCAGATATTCGGAAGGTATTTGGTGTTTGGATAACGGGCAGGAGAAACTATTTGTGGTCAGTGATAAAAGAGCTTAGAGGAGAGGATGCGTTACCTCCAGACAGATCCAGCGCGCTACAGTGTACTCTAGGGGCTAAAAGAGCCTGGAAGGCAGAATTAACCATTATAATATATGTATTTTTCCTTGTCTTGTGTGAAAATCGTGCACCACAGCGAGCTTGGAGGGTGCAAAAGCTCTAGCGGGAGCTGGATGTGCTGCTGTGCAGCAGAACAGCAGAGATGCAGTGATCCAGGAGTTCAGAATCCCATGTCTCCCAGGCAGTCAGCAATAGGACAAGGGGGCATGGGCTTCAACTCTGCCAGGGGAAATTGAGGATGGAGATGAGAAAGCAATTCTGTGCAGAGAGAGTGGTCAGCATTGGAATGGCTGCCCAGGGAGGTGCTGGACTCACCGGCCCTGGAGGTTTTTATACTGAGACTGGACATGGCACTTAGTGCCGTGATCTGGTCAATGGACTGGAGTTGGACCAAGGCTTGGACTTGGTGATCTCTGAGCTCTTTTCCAACCCAGTCGATTCTGTGTGATTCTACGTGACTCTGTACGTGCAGAAATAAATGATCAGTGTGTGAGGAATAGGATTAAACAGTGTCAGCATTTGGGATATTGATGATGAAAACTTCGGCATCCCGGAATGGGATTACATTCTGTAGCATTTAAAAATGTTATTTATTTGCATATACAATGTTAAGGCTTCATATTCCCTATACAGCACTTGAAGGGCTTTCTCTCCCCAGGCTGAATTATATATGTCTCTGGGTAAACTGCTCTCGGTCTGCGTACTGATTCAAAAAGACAGTGCATTCTCTCCCAGGAACACTTGCTTAGCGTTCTATGTTCACGACCTCGCGTTATTGCCAACATTATTCTCTGCAATCAAGACATAACTCTACGTAGTTGAGCTAATTTTTTAGATTAAAAAATTGCCATGAACGGTATTCAGAATTAAAAGCGCATCAGCTGAAGGGGATATACGTGTTCAGCTCGGGTGCAGCGGTGAATTACACAAAATAACGCACAAGGTGGCAGAGAACAGGCTGCAAATCCAGAACCTGTGACGGTGTCTGAGCTCCCTATAATTACACTGGAAAATTCACCTAGAACTGTATATTCATAGCAAACTGCAAATTACGGTGTTTCTGTCCAAGGAGGGGAATAATGGCAAGAGTAAGATGCAAGGAAATCTCATTCTCCTTTGCTTTCCTCCTGCCCGGTCAGCCCTGACACCAACTTGTTTCATCACAGGCATTACACAAACGTATTGATCCATTAAACACTTGAAGAAATACATTTAAATTAGGCATTCTTTACGTTTATATTAGTTTTATTTGATATACTATATATAATATGCATTATATACGGTATTATAAACTAGTTTTATTATAAACTAAAATTCACTCTTGATATGTCCTTGGCATATGAGGCAGGTTTATTCTTTTAAACTCAGGCTCAATTTTTCATCTCAACGTTGTGACCGGTGCTGCTGAAACTCCACTGTCTAATTAGCCCCATTTGATTAAAGGGAAGTTCAGCTTTATGATTTAGCAACTAATTGTTTTCCCCTTCTGGCGTTGATGACATTTCACCCCAAACCAGCAGAAACATGGCACAAATAGGCAAATTAATAATAATTCTGCTTCTCGAGGCCTATCATGAGAAGGTTGCGCTGGATTTCAGCATCCTTAAACTGGTGGTCAAACTGTGATCTTACAGTTGGTCTGGCAATGGGTTTTCAAGCTAAGCCCAACCTAGTCTTTCTTTCCATAACATGAAGTCGTCTAGTTAGTTTGAGATGATTTTTCTAGCCCAGTTGCTACCCTTTATTACAAATAAGAGCCCAGGAGCAAGAGGATTGGGGGGGGGTTCAGTTGTCTGGCGGTGCTGTGGTTCCCAAGGGGCCCAAGGCCCAGGTGTGCTCCATCATCACCCCAAAGCTCGCTTTGCCTGGCTGATAATCACGGTTTTACAGCCGGATCCTGAAGTACTGCCAATTGTAAGACAGCAGTTTCTTCAGTGTATGATTTCAAGCCTTTCCCTATGGATTTGCAAGGAAAAGGCCAACGCAAATTTAGTTTAGAAGCTGGTAAAGCTTGAGGAAGCGCCTCAGCGGCCTGTCAGTTTAGACACCGCCATTTCTTTCGGCCGAAGATGAACCGATGTGAGTCTCTCCTAACTGGGTTGGGGTTGAATAACCTTCCACCCTATTTATAAAAAATACATTTTAAAAAGAAAACAAAAACAACGTGGAGAGATAGGGAAGGCTGTTCTTGCTTATTCTAGGTGGATAAAGTGGGCCGAGCTGGTGTAAAGTGGGCACTACAGAAGGTTTTTTAGCCATAATGTGTGTGTCACAGTAACTGGGGACATCTGTTTTTCGCACGCTCTCATTGCAACCTTATATTCTACAACTGGTAGCTTCTATTTTTCACGAGTATGCAAGAATTTACTGGTTCCCTTAACAGCTTTTTGGGTTTAACTATCGTGTTTTATCTTGTTGACAAACTGGAGTAGTTACAGCGTAGTGATACCCGAGATGAAAGTTTTTGCTGAGTTCTAACAAAAAGCCAATAGCAACATATAGTATAGTATATACTACTAATAATGCTGTTGTTGGACATTATCTAGTGCCTGAATTTAAAACAGCAGAGAGAAGAATATGCCCAAATATTGGTTCTGCCCCATTGGCGCTGTTATGTCCCAAAATGGTTCTGTGGCACATCTGCAGGTGTTAATTATTTCTGTAGAGATGGGATATAGAAATGGCTTTAGTTGTAGAATCTTCTTCTGTGGAAGATTCAGTCATATGGAAAACAATGAGCCAGCAAAGTGGGATCTGACCTGGATGGGCCAAATCCAGTTTCTCTGTTAAAATAAACATCTTGGCACCACGGTCAGGATTTCAATGTGAAATTCTTGACTTTGTAAAATGATAGGGTCCTAATAAAATACAGTGAAAAACGAAATAGCAATTAGATTATATATAAAGCATAAAATCTATGGTTGAGTAATCTTGTAGGTTTAATGAAAAATAATCAGCAGGTGTTTACTTTGTGTTACTCAGTGTTTGAGTAGTGATTACTCTCTTGTAAAATACATGGCAGGCCCCTTAAATATTTGTCCAGCTGTGTGTTACTTTGTGTTCTTTATTCCCCCAGATTTAATAACCTGAACATATCGATAATGTAGATCGTTTAAAATGGCATCTTATTAGTGAAATAGGGTTTGACTTTGCAGCAGTGACTTTTAAATATATATTACGTAGCAAGTATTTTGAGAAGTGTCTCTATAGGATGACAAATGCCTATAAACAAATCTCAGATAGTGGGAGAAGTAGCATTTTGAGTATTTTCAGTTGTGAGGAGATTTGTGAGCATCTTATGGAGATGTGGGACTTGCTGTTAGAAAGGAGAATGAAGGCAGAGGGATGGAAAGCTCAATAGCAATCCTATTTTTGTATATAAGCTGATGGCCTCGGAGCTGGAGCTAATAATTGAGGAATGGGGTCTTGGGTTTGTGAAAAGGTCAGCCAAGTGGCCTGTCAAAAAAGCCCAATTGAGCACTAGGAGAGAAACAGAGATTTAAAAAAGAGAGATTTAATACCCGTTTTGAATATATCTTGAATGCTGTGTATGCTTCTGGTTCCCCTGCTCAGAAAATCTGTCTAGTCGAACTGGAGAAGGTTGGGAGCAGTGTGAAAAGGGTAACGAAGGTATTTAACAGCTGCCGTGTGAGAATACCGGCTACGCCTAACCAGCGTGTCATCTGGAAAAGAGGCAACAGCACAAGATGTGTAAGATCATGGATACCACAGAGACCTGAGGACAGATCGCGTGTTCCAGTCTGGGAATTTGGGAGATGCACATGAAGGCTGTTGTGGTCTGCCTTGACTTGAGTAAGGCGTTTGACAAAGTGTCCCACAGCATCCTCACAGCTGAACTGAGGGAGTGTGGTCTGGATGAGCGGGTAGTGAGGTGGACTGTGAACTGGTTGAAGGGAAGACGCCAGAGAGTCGTGGTTAATGGGGCAGAGTCCAGTTGAGACCTGGATCTAGTGCAGCGCCTCAGGGGTCAGTACTGGGGCCTGTATTATTCAATATATTCATCAATGACTTGGATGAGGGAATAGAGTGACTGTCAGCAAGTTTGCTGATGACACCAAGATGGGAGGAGTGGCTGACACTGGAAGCTGTGCTGCCATCCAGAGGGGTGAGTGTCAGGAGGATGGAGCCAGGCTCTTCTCGGTGACAACCAGTGATAGGACAAGGGGCAATGGGTTCAAACTGGAACACAGGAGGTTCCACTTAAATATGAGAAGAAGTTTCTTCCTGGTGAGGGTGGCAGAGCTTGGCCCAGGTTGCCCAGGGAGGTTGTGGAGTCTCCTCCTCTGCAGACATTCAAACCCGCCTGGACACCTTCCTGTGGAACCTCAGCTGGGTGTTCCTGCTCCATGGGGGGATTGCACTGGATGAGCTTTCCAGGGCCCTTCCAACCCCTCACATTCTGGGATTCTCAGAAGGAAATTTCTTGGGGGTATTTTCAGTCGTTTGGTTTGTTTGACTTTTTTTTCTTGACGGCTACGCAAAATATTTTGTGTTTTTTTTCTTATCTGAATTTATAAAAGGTTAATCACGGCAGAAGTTGGCTCATGCTCAACGTTAATCTAAATAAAAACAAGCTAGAACTTTGAAATTAAAGTTTTTAAAAGGTTAAGGCTTTTTCCGTGTTTCAGCGGTGTACTAAAATAGCCCAAAACTTTACTGCTGACATTTAGTACCTTTCTGCAATTAGGTAACATAAAAAAGTAACATAAAACATGGAAATGATGGCTTTATCACATGGAAACACTGAGACAATGTTACGATGAAAAATTTATGGGCTTCCAAGCATTATTCCTCTGCAGAGAAATATTTCAATTGAGTAACTTCTAAGATATATGTGAACGGAAAGGACACAGGTGCATGCGTCTGGAGACAAATACTTCTTCTATACAGACATATATATCTAAATAGTGAATTATCTAGATACCTATGAATGTAACGTGTATATATATATTTTAAATATTTAAAATGTGTCTGTAGAGCTAGAGGCTCTGTTTTCTGGATTGCTATTCCTGTAGCTAAGCAAGGATGTCAACATTTCCACGAGCGAAGTCAAAGCAAGACCCACCATTGATGGATGGGTAAGAAAAGGGATTTTTGGTCTTTTTTCATAGCCAACGTCAGAAAGTCACGTCGGAATAACAACTGCCCTGGAACGGCGGGGCTGTCAACCAGTGACACGTCTCGTCTCATCTCGTCTCCCTTTCCTTGTCAGCAGAAAGAAGCAAGATAAAAATGCACGGTTACGCAGGCGGTGGTGACGAAGACAAAACCTCCCCTTTGTACAAATTGACCTGTAGGCTCTGTTGTCAGCAGCTGAACTATTTCTTCCTGAGCTCATTTTAATTCAGCCCAATATGTAAATTTTAGAACACAGGATGTGGACTCAGAGGCGATGTCGCCACTTTTGGCTGGTGCGGGATCCGATGATCTAATCCCAGAATCAATCAAAAATCGCTCGGTTACCGCTGGGTCTTCAATTTCTTATTCTTTGTCAGGAACAGAGCCTATTTTTGGACTGACAGCAAACTCTGTCAGTTGTAATCTAGCCCAAAATTGGAAAAGCTTACACTATTTAACCTCAGAATAAGACAAAGATCCCGACAGCTTTTCCCGCAGAAATCGGCATGGTTTGTACTCAGAGCCCAAGGCTGAGAGTAACCGCAGCCTGGATTTTCACTTAAAACCGTATTATTCCTTGCATTTTTTTTGTCACTACCTGTTTTGGGAAGCACTTGATGACAGTGACTTCTCCCGCACTCCAAATCTGCTCATCAATAGCGGGTTGTATTCAAAACAAGGCTCCCACCTACCAAATAACAACAACTATGAGCAGAAGCAATCGTCAAACCGCTAAACTTGGCCTAAAGCGTTTAAACTGACTTGCAAAACTTTGCTGAGTGTTTCAGAAACCCTGCGAGGGAATGGTACAACTTAGCATGAAAGCCCATTAGAAAGGAAGAAGCCAAAGTCCCGTTGGTGTTTTAAATGGTGTCTTGGTTTCTAAATATCTGGTGTTGCTGAAAATTGGAGCTGAGCGCTTGTCTTGAAGCACTTCTGCATAGCACAAACGGCATTACCTTCCTCAGGAAAGGAAAAGAAGCTGCAAAACACTAAAATAATAGGAAAATGAGAGCGGGACACAAGCTCCATCCTCCTCTATTCATTCTTCCAAACGTAAATTATTCCAGCAAGTCTCGGTAGCGTAATTAAGTCATGACATTGATTACATACTCAGCTTTCCAGTTCTTCACTATTAGCATACAAATATCTAAGGCGTTCATCCACTGCCTCGCCACTTTACGAGGTTGTTATTTCAGGGTGAAATAAAGGCACATCTGAAATAGTTTTAAACTGAGAAAGAAATATGTTGGTCTGTGGGTATCGAGAAAGCACTGATGACTGTTCTAAAGCAATCAGAAATAAACCTACCCTGTACTGGTCTTACAGCTGAAGGAATTCTGCAATGATATACTGGAATATAGTTGGAAAACCAAAATTCTCCCCAAATTTTTCTCAGATAAAGTCAATCAAAGAGATCATTTGGGAAAAGATCCCACCCAGGGGACAATCCATGTCTTAATGGTTCCTAACGAATTGAGCCGCTGGAGATCTTGATGTGAGTTATTACAAGTCTTACTATGACTATGTGTGTATATATGGACCCAAGGATGGCATATGTGTATATACATATATATATATATATGCAGTATGTGTGTGTATATATATATACGCACACAAAAAAACCCACAAACCTTTGTGGATTAGCAAGACCTAAAGTGTATGCAACAGCATGGGATCATTTTCCGTGACAGCAATGCTACCAGGAGACAAAAATAAACCCAATTTCCAACTAAATCAGAAGGTTCCAATCTACCATACCAAAAATTGTTTATATTCTAGATATTATTAATTAGGCACGTGCACAGGATTCAGTGCATGGTCAGAAATACCAGCGCTCAGCTCTTTTCTAAGGTAAAATTGCCAGGTTCCCAGGGGGAATTTGCAGCTCTGTAGAATTTCAGATGGAGAAACCCAAGAGAACCTGAGATTTCAAATGGCAAGTCATTTAGGCAAATAGTTAACCGATGGCAATCAGGTAGTAATTAACAAACCCATGAATATCCTCCGGAAAATTCTCCATTTGCTGAACTTAGTGCGTCATTTACACCTCTGGGAGCTCATCTCTCCTTCCCAAATACTTGATCCGACTGCAGTAAGGTGATAAAATTGCCTAGTATTCCAATAGCAGTGCCTAACATACTTGATTATCCTGGACTTCGGGGGGGTTTTTGCTTGGTTTGTTGAATAAAATCTTTTAATAAAGATTCGGGCACGGAAAAAATCATTAATTGGGGGTGAGAGGTGGCTGGTTACACAAAGAGGATTTTAGATTTTCGGAGACAGTATTTTAGACTTCATCTTCTATGATATCAAAGCAAGAATATTATGACTGATATAAAAGGCAAACAACTGGCAAAAAGTGTCTTACTGGGGAATTAAATGGTGGGAGGTTGGTGAAGGGCCAAGGGCAGAGCACAGACATAGCGGGGAACGAGTAAGTGTAGGTCGGTGATTGGCATTACAACAGAAACACCTTATTGTGACTATAAATAATACTCTCCCTTGGTATCCACATAACCATTTTTCACTCTTCAAATATGCACGATCTCATAACGATAATCGGTACAAAGCCTTTTCTCCCCATTCACATCTAGAGAAACTCTCACTTCGCATGTACAGAAATAGAATTTAATGCTATAAGGGTTCCATCCGACGACTTCTTCATTTTGCCAGTTTGTAATCTCTTCCAGCTCATAAACTCTCCTGCAGGAGAACTATTCTCAATAAACACTTCCTAAGGCAGAGGGCAGATTCTCTATTAAAATGTTTATTTTTCGGGGGAAAAAATTACTATTAAAAAACTAAAATGCTACTTTCTTTGTTGCCAAGAGGTGAGATGAAGTGATGAACCAGGACAGATGCACATCTGAGGGACAGACGGACACGTCCAAGGGCACTTCAGGGACTAAATCCAGCTAAAGGGCTCAGGTCCCCTTTGGGACTCGCTCGACTCGAGGATTTGCCGACGTTTGCGGCACCAAGAGCTGAACTGAGCTGCTAAACCCGCAGAGCCAGCGACGTTCCACCAGCATCACCCAATAGCATTAAACAGCTGCTTTACTTGTAGGCTGAAAGAGACAGAGGCTATGTAATTTTTATATCTAAAATGTAGGTATAGAAAATGAATTACAGATATTATATCTAAGGAAATATTGGCATTTTGACAAGCTCCCCGAAGCAAAATAGCTCTGGGTTCAAATCTTTCTCTAGGAGTTGTTCTCTTCCCACCATAACTACCTCAATTCTGAATTTTCCTTATTTTCTTATTTATAGGACTGTGGATACAAGCATTTAAAGACTGGGTGCAGGTCCAGCCTTGTGCTTCTGAGTTACTAAATCCTTGACTGCAAATGATCCGAAGGATCATTTCTGAATATTTACCAAGCACAGTGCTTAATTCAAATCTCTCCCTTACATCATGCCAATAGAAGTAACTTATTACAAAATAATACCAAAATATTAATTAAAAACAAAATAGCTACGACCTGTCTTAATTTTGAAGATTTATGACCAAAAGCATTTCAACGAATTTTTACGCCTTGTTAAATATTTTCTTTCTCCTTCTCATATCCCTAGTTCTGTGCACGTATTTCAATTCAACTTAAGGTTCTTTTTTAATGAATGCCTACTGAGCGTGCAAAATTGTTTCCCTCATTTCTTTCCGATGACCCGATGGCTCTAATACCAAATATCTGATTCAGCGCAGCGTAAGACAACAGGTCACACCGCGTCCCATAATCTTGGAGGAGCAGCTCCAAAATTCACCCATTCAATGCTCATGACTCATATTCTCCTGACTCAAGGTATTATTTTGTCCGTCACTGTCCCCTTCCTGGGACTTGTACCCATCATAAAACAGTGATTGTGTCATTATTGTGTCGTTATCTAGGAACACATATCTGCTCGTCACCCCACATTTCATCTACGCAATGCCCGTCCCACACCTTGCGATGTTGCACCAACAGCACACATCAAAAGGAATCCAAACTAATCCGTGATACCACTGAATATCTCAATTTTCTTATCCTTTTGCTTTTAGGACCTCATGCCAACTTGACATTTCTTAATCTGAACCTGTTTTTCAGGTCAATGATTCAATTTCTTAAAGCTTTGGCTTAGTTGGTCGAGATTAGTGTCTTGCCACTGATCTTTCTCCGCGTGTCTTTCGAGTCCGCGGTTCTCAAAGTATTAAAAAAACCCCCAACACTGTGCAAATAGTGGGGCCTGAGTCGCACTGAGACCTTCAAGCAGGAAGTCAAACACAGTTCGACACATCAAATCCATCTCTCCTCCTGATGTGACACAGAGAATCATGAGATCTGCCCCACGGGGAGCAAAATTTGTGTAATATTTAGGGCACAGAGTTCATGGGAGCGACATTTGCCCAGCCCGAGGGAACGCAGAGGACTCGGCCTCACTTACGGTTCGATTCTGACATTCGTTTAACACCCTGTCCTTGTTCCCCTGCCCCTGGTGATGATCAAGGAATCCAAAACCTCCTCTGCAGTGCATTTCTTCCTTCCAAAAACTGCATTTGAGAAAAACTCGGTGAAGGTTTTAGACTTTTCCCAAAGGCAACACCAAGAAGCCACAGGAACACGACAGCCCAACACCAAACCCGCAGCACCCAGAGTCAACCCATGGTCACCCGAAGCTCCTTAGAGCCGTATTAGGACTTTCACGGTCTCTGAGGTCCCACAAGTGTGGGATGGCGGTAACTGTGTGGGGTTTAACAAAGACAAGCCCAAAGTCCTGCACCTGGGACAACAAAACCCAAGAACCCAGCACAGACTGGGATTCGTATGGCCTTGCTGAGATGGACCCGAAAGACAAGGTGCTGCCATGGGAACGAAGATGGGTCAGAGCATCCGCAGGGATGTGAAGAGCAGATGTGACCATCCTGCTCTACTCAGTGCCCATCAGGCCAGCCCTGGAGTTGTGTGTCCAGTTCTGGTCCCCACAACTCAAGAAAGACACAAACAGACCGGAGAGGGTCCAAGGGAGGGCCAAGAAGATGACCAAAGGGTTGGAGAAGCTGCCCTATGAGGAAAGATTGAAAGAATTGGGCCTTTTCTTGCTAGAGAAGAGAGGGTTCAAGGGGACCTCAGTGTTACAGAACTTAAAGGGGTGCTACAAAGATGATGCTCCCTTCACAAGGAGAATCATAGAACCACAGAATGGTTCAAGTTGGAAAGGACCCTCAAAGGCAATAAGCTGGAACATCCTCAACTGACCAGCGACATCCCCAACAAAAGAGGAGAACGGGCAAGGCACAAGTTGCACCAGGAAAGGTTTCATCGAGACCTAATCAAGGTATTTTTTACAGTGAGAACAACCATTCACTGGAACAACCTCCCCAGGGAGGCGCTGGAGCCCCCAACACCAGATGATCTTCTGAGATCCCTTCCAACCTGGTCTGTTCTATTAGTCCACGATTTCACAATGCACACACTTTCTACTTAGAATCTGCTGCTTCTCAGCTGTATCCTACATCCTTTTTTAAAAATGTAGATGTCACCTCCCTAGGTTTATGACAAAATAAATTGTCCACCCTTTCCTGTAGATCCAAAGACTCGGGGGTCAGCTCAGCCTGTTTTGGAGGGGAATGGCTGAGAACAACAGCATAACCTGAACGCAACCACAGCCACCAAATCCACAAGACTCTGGGTCTTGTGTGGAAAAGGTCAATGTGATCTAGAAGTAGAATCAGAGAATTTCAGTTTGTAATTTAGGTTTAGTTAAAAGTCAATTTTTTAAAATCAAAAGACAACACTGAAATAAGAAGTCTCAAGCCAATTTCGTCTTGGGCTCAGTGTGGTTGGGCTGGGCTCAGCAAAGCTTTGGCTGTGATCTGAAGAGGCCCATTTGCAGGTAAAAGTGTAACTTAGAAAAGGGTATTTTTAAAACGATCCCCAAAGCTCCAGGATCCAGATGGCAGAAGCTGCACTTGCCAACAACAGGGAAACTTAAGCCCTCTACAGATCACCATCTTCCACCCAATATATACAATATTTGAGGTTCTAGCTCAAATTAACAGAAAACAGGGTGTTAACATGTTACTGAGTCCCTAATGGATACAAGGATGCCAAGCAAAATCAATTTAAAGCAGATTAAGCTGGGGATACACCTGATTCTTCCATGTATTTGTTATATGCAACCACACCATTGAGCGCCAGGGAGCAGCTCACTCATTTAGGAGCAGGCCTCCCAAAAAACTAACGATTTGGGGAAATGATTCAGTCGACGGAACTGGACTAAACGGATCGATATGGGAATAATCTAATAGGGTTGGCTGGCGAGGAGCTTCCCGGCTGAGTGCTCAGATTAACAGAAGCTGTCGTTAGGGTTCGAGTCATACCCTGTATTGAAAAGCCACGGACAAAGCAGTGATTTTTTGAAGCTCTCTCAACCCTGAAGTGCATCAGGGCAATCGCTTTGCTTTTCTAATTTAGGAGGAGTTACCAACAGGCTCTCGAGCCTCATTCGGAGGGCAAGGGATTGATTAGCATAGGAATGACGAGGTTAAATCCAATTTATTTGGAAGAGCCAGCTCTTCCCAACAGAGAGAGGGACAAGGGGGATGGAATGAAGTCCTACAGAAGACATGAGGAATTATTTTGGATATGTACTATAGGGGATTTGTTACCTTTTTGGCGTGAGAATAGAGCTCTGCAAGATTCTTGTGGTGTCATTAAAGAGAAAATTATTTTAACATTAGATGAGAAATACAGGGTGTTCTCACTATTTCTGGAATAGTTGAGGAATCTTCCTTCCTTGGGGTTTGCTTCTATCTACCATCTCAACATAACGCCAGCGCATTAGAGACGGGTAAAACTTGCTTCTATT
This sequence comes from Patagioenas fasciata, assembly GCF_037038585.1. Taxonomy (NCBI): domain Eukaryota; kingdom Metazoa; phylum Chordata; class Aves; order Columbiformes; family Columbidae; genus Patagioenas; species Patagioenas fasciata. The sequence continues at coordinate 6,372,701 of NC_092527.1, forward strand.
TCTTCACAGCAAATGCTAATACTAAAATTAAAACAAAATATAAAAAAATAGTGTTGAAATTTGCTCTGGAAAGATTTTCTATTCATTAAAGGCTGTTCGAATTCGCCTTCATTTTTAACTTTCACACTATCTGTTCCATAAGTAATATAATACACAGAACAACACTTTTGAATAAAAACCCTAATGTTAAAGGAAAAGCAGCTTGAGGCCAAACGGAACAATCTGATCCTTTCTTACTGATTTTTTTTTGCTAACCAAAGCTAAAATGTAATTAATATCAACATGTTCCTGTACAGCAGCCTTGACACAATATAGTATTTAAAAACCCCAACAACCTTCTAATGAGCGTTAAATGTCACTCCAGCAGTTGATATAAAAGCACCAAATAGATGGTATTGAATTATTAAATGTAATATAGGTTATTTTTCAAGCATGATGGCTCCAGGATCACCAGGGAGCTGCAAGTAACCGTAACTGGAAATCCGACATGTGAAATTATTTTCAATAATGAACAGTACCTGGGATGCTTTACGTTTCCGTTTGTAGATTGTTTAGATTAAAATTAACCATTATGGGGGGGAAAAATGAACATCTGCTGAAAACCTGCTGGCAAAAATGGTAGATGTTGACAAGCAACCTGTATTCATTCAAGGTGGCCCTTGACCAGTAATCTTCCAGTAAACCTCAGTAAAAGAATATGTACATATTCACATGTATGTACATAAGGGATTTTTCTTGGAAATCAAGTATTCCAACGCGTTCTTTGTAATGATGCTTTACCTGTGCTCACCCGTATCCTTGCAAGAGGAAGAAGTATGATCTGTTATGATATTATAATATTACTGCCAGTCTGGCGTTATATTTTTATAAAATGATTCAGAAGTCACTTCTGAATGTAGCTGATCAAGAAGCCTTTAAATGATGCAAATCTATATATATATATATATAAAAATTAAGATGTTTCCAAGTGTCTGGATCCTGTTTTACCCAAGATCTGAGAGCAAAGGTCCTCAAGCCCCACTTGGGAACACCGTAACTATCACTGCATGTCCCAGCCCAGGAGCTGATCTCACCTGCATCACCTCAACGCTTTGGGTTTACTACCTCGAGTTTACCGCAAAGCAACACTTTACGATATTTTTCAAATAGCTTCTTATAGAATATATTCACCACGGTGTTCACGACTTCTAGCTGAATTAAAAATAGAATCATCAAAGAAGGTACATAATGAAAATAAACCCCGTATTGAAATTCATGTTAAATGCGGTTTGTTGGGGTTAAAATACCAAGACATCTTAAGCTCCATCTGCAGCTTTCAAAGAGTTGTAAAGCACCTCGACCATGCAGAGCAGCAGCACATTTTGAGCATCTTGGCCTGAAGCAAAGGAAACAAAGTTGAAATTGCTCCTGTGATGTTATTACAAAACTATCTGTTCAGCATCTAAAGGCGCTGCTCAGTTTGTGGGTAAACTTTTCATGCTGTAAGAAAGAAGGAAGCATCACATGAGCTGAGTGATTAATTCACACTCACCTTCACTTTCTGCTTATAAATTTATATTTATATATATATGTATATATATATGTATATGAAATAAAACTTCCCTAGATGAAGGAGCAGCTGCAGGTCAGGAGGTTTATACACATCAGTTCTGTGTTGATTTTCGGTGCAGCTCTACAATGAACAGCAGTAAAAGGTCAGCAACCACGTACCATGGAAACTGCTCCTTGGAGGCCTGACCTTTGCATGGGATGCTGGACTTATCAAAGAACGCCTTTTTTTTCTGAACTATGGGAAGAATAAACGACATCTCCAAACAAACCTCTTGCTACTGACAAGAAAACCATAAAGCCACCCTGCTCATCTCCACCTCCCTTTCTCCATCCACATAAATGGTTGTAAATACCCACATGCTGACGCAGCATTTGCTTTTCCATCCCGAAATGTATCGGCTCCATCAAGAACACAAAAAAATAGTTATAAAAGTAGCCTGACTCTCTTCTAGGTGAGGAAATAAAGGGTTTTTTGGGTGGAAAACAGCTCTGCAGGTGGCCAGAGAAGCTGTGCTCCATCCTTAGGATGGAGCCCTGACCCCAGAGCTTGGAGAAACTTGGACCAGAAACCTCCCAAGGTCCCTTCTCACCTTGATTATCCTATGGGTTTGGCTATTTCAGTTTTTAATTCAAAATAAATGGCATGATTAGCACCTGGTTCATCTGTAGCATGGGATGACTGCACTGGATGGATGCGCAGGGAAAGGTGGAGGTGGCAGATGGGACAGGTGACAGTAAAGCATCGCTGAGACATTCCCTGTATCCTCACTGCAACGCCTTCCTCCTCCGCTAATTCCTTTGCCAATCAGAGATACTCTCCTATTTTAGACACTTAGAATTTTTTAGCTTTGTTACCCATGACAGAGCATTATTTTCATCAGAAAGCATATTTCTATAAGAAAAGACTCATTTCTTAATAACAAGGGCTAAGCGGTAATTTCTCGTTCCAATAAGTATGTATCCAGCGTAAGTACCTAGAAAATGTCAAAAATACCCAGGGAAAATGTGCTATGTACCTTAAAAGGTGCAGAACTAATGCAGACTTAAGGATGATCTTGTGTTCAACGCAAGCAGAGCGACCCCCCCGCCTCACAAACCTGGGTTTGTGTCCCATTGGCACTGAGACTCCCCGTGTTGCACCCTAAAATCGCTCCGAACAAACACAAATCCAACTTTTTTTGCTGAAAATGGGTACTTTGAAGACTTCAGTTATATATCCATGCTATTTATTCCACATTTTCAACATCTCCCATCAAAAATAGTCCCGCGGGAACAAGTGTGATTATCTCGTGTGGCTCTGCCCTGTGAAAGATGTTAGCAATGCATGTAACAGCTATTAGGAGCATGAGGAACGGGAGACAAAACGAGAATTATGACTTTGGGATGAGCTGATTACGCCTAAATAATGAAAACACAGAGCAGGGACAGTGAGTTTGTTGGTTGAGAGCTGGATGAAAATAATCCGCACCACGCAACCAAATTACAGCGAGAAATTGTTGCAAATGAACTTTCCCCCTTAGGAAATGTTCTTTAAACAACCTGGGAACCAGCCCACTTGCAATTCAACAAAACCCACATCGACTGGTAAAATATTTTACTGTCAAGAAAATGTAGCAGTATTTACATGGGAAAAACTGTTTTCTTGTAAACAGCTCCTACAGTTGGCTCAGAGGAAATACTAAAAAAAGAAAGACATTTCTACAATTTCTACTACTTCTACTATGCAGTAAATCTCTGCAACAGACTCCGCAACTTAATTGCGGTCCAGCTAAAGAGAACTTCATGGAACCAAAAAATATAATCTCTGTGGCTATAATACATCCAGCTGCAAATCCTGAGAGCTCTGCTATTTCCATGTATCAATTAAAGCAGAAAATACAGAATCACGGAATGGACTGGGTTGGAAAAGACCTCAGAGATCACCAAGTCCAACCCTTGGTCCAACTCCAGTCCATTGACCAGATCATGGCACTAAGTGCCATGTCCAACCTCAGTTTAAAAACCTCCAGGGCCGGTGAGTCCAGCACCTCCCTGGGCAGCCATTCCAATGCTGACCACTCTCTCTGCACAGAATTGCTTTCTCATCTCCAGCCTCAATTTCCCCTGGCAGAGTTGAAGCCCATGCCCCCTTGTCCTATTGCTGACTGCCTGGGAGAAGAGCCCAATCCCCCCTGGCTAGAACTGCCCTTCAGGTAGTTCTAGAGAGTGCTGAGCTCACCTCTAAGCCTCCTCTGCTCCAGACTGAACAAGCCCAGCTCCCTCAGCCTCTCCCCATAGGGCTTGTGTTCAAGTCACTTCCCCAGTCTTGCTGCTCTTCTCTGGACCCGCTCCAGCACTTCAATCTCTTTCCTGAGCTGAGGGGCCCAGAACTGAACACAATACTCCAGGTGTGGCCTCCCCAATGCAGAGTACAGGGGAAGGATCACTGCCCTTGTCCTGCTGACCACGCTATTTTGGATACAGGACAGGACACCATCGGCCTTCTTGGCCACCTGGGCACACTGTTGGCTCATGTTAAGCTTCCTGTCCATGAGTCCCCCCAGGTCCCTTTCTGCCCGACTGCTCTCCAGCCACTCTGTGCCAGCCTGGAGCGCTGCAGGGGGTTGTTGTGGCCAAAGTGCAGGACCCGGCACTTGGCCTTGTTCATCTTCATCCCATTGGAATCAGCCCATTTTTCCAGCCTATCCAGATCCCTCTATCCAGAGCCCTCCTGCCTTCCAGCAGGTCCACACTCCCTCCCAACTTGGTGTCATCAGCAAATTTGCTGATGGTGGTCTCAATCCCCTCATCTAAATCATCAATAAAGATGTTGAACAGGACTGGACCCAGCACTGACCCCTGGGGACACCACTAGTGAGATGCAGTCCCATTCACCAGCACTCTCTGGGCCCGGCCCTCCAGTCAGTTCTTAACCCAGCAGAGAGTGCACTTGTCCAAGCCATGGGCTCCCAGCTTTTGCAGGACTATATTATGGGAGACAGCGTCAAAGGCTTTGCTATCTAAAAACCAATCTAAAAACCCGCACCTGAGAGGGAGAGGAGATCCGACGTGAGCGCTTCCTTGCCCATCTCGCTCCTCACAGAGATAACGTGACATTTTTGGTAACGGCGGGGCTGGGATTTGGGAAATTTAATTCCAGGATTAATTCTGGTTTGGTTTTGGCCATCTCAAATGCGCTCGCTCTGTCTCAGCTCTCCCTTGGTTCCCATTGCCGCTTTAATAAAACATAACGATATACTAAAGTACCAGGAAATAAAATAGAAAAGAAAAAGGAAAAAAGACATGAGGAGGCAATTAAGTTGAGGTAGTAAGCACTAATCATAAACAGTAAGCTAATGAGAGCAGTATTTTTAAATGGCACCTTGTAATTAAAGAAATTAATTAAAAAACGCTTATGTCATATCTCATTCCCCAGCTTGTACGCCGGAGCAGAGGATGCGAAGGGGAACATACACCTGGGACTAACATCTAATATCAGGTTAGCGGTATAAACACCTTCTCTAAACCCGAAGCGTAAAGACAGATCCTTTGCTGTCATTTCCAAAAATCAGATTTCATACAAACGAGCTCGGGCAGCGAATCCAACACGTCCACCTGCCGCCCTTTGAGCTGAAAATTCAACCAGACGGCAACGACCCTCCCAAATTTGCGGTTGTAAAACCCGACCGCAGACTGCGAAGGTTCAGCTCCTTCTGCCCTGGGAGAGAGATCTGGAATAAAGGGGTTTTGTGCGTCTTTAAGCAGAATTATCAGATCAGACCTAATCAATTTTTCCCTCCTAATCCTCAGGCCAAGCTCTGGGCAGCATGTTTATCTCAATTTGAGAAGGGAGGCATTTTTGGAAGAGTTCTTAGGGGTTTTAGTCATAACCCAAGTGCCTTCGCAGAGACCTTTTGGCACTCACAAAGTCCTCGGTGCCCAAGGGATGAATTTAGACCTTCCATTTAGTTTTTATTTCTTTAGGCATAGACAGATGCAACCAAACTCCTTTTTCTTTGGCCAAGAGGAAGATGGATATGGAGGAATGGTCAGAGAAAAGCCACTGATTTAGTTGGATTTATCTCCTGCAGGTTTCTCTGGAGAGCCTGGAAAAATCTCTGTCCCGTGCTGACACAAACACTGGATTTTACTGTTTCGCCGGGATCTGCCTTTTCCCTTTTGGATTGATTGATATCACTTCAAATAGATCCCAGCAAAAAGGAAGCCACATAAGCACCCTTTCTCCTCTGAGACATCAAGTTTTCCTGTTCCTGTTGTTATTAAAAGCCAAATTTAAGATCCAAAGGAAGGTACAGATAAACAGGTTCATTCCCATGTACAGAATGACACTAACTTAGAGATGTTCGGTGTTTCATACACAGAAAACCCCAATTCAGGCTGCTTGTACAAGCACAGGGGGGAAAAGGAAAAGTATCAGATAGAGCAAATAAAAATACATTAGGTCGTTAAGGTAACGCAACTTGTTAACAAGCTTGAGGAAATGACAGCTCCTGGAAAGCTGCACCTCGTCCTTACAGCAACACAAACGGTCAAAGGAATTGCTTTTAAGGATTTCTCTCTCAGCATTTTTACCAACACCCCAACAGGATAATATGGTCTTATGGAAAGAACGGAGGATTTTGGTACTTTTTGCAAAACGAGCAACATTGGTAGCGATAGGACAAAGCGGCTCCTTTTGGCACCTGCAGGTCAGTGCATTAACAGCAGATCACGCTCGTGGCGCCAACCAGACTCACAACTAATCCCAACAGCAAGGTTGGAAGAAGATTGGTGCCAGAAGTGAAATTTTGATGGAGAACCGTTAGTTCTAATGAGTATTTTGCCTTACTGAATGCTGCCTTGACTGGAGATGCACCACGCGAGCTGTACACCACCATTGCTTTGCACGCAGGGTTTGGGAACAGCAGGTTTTGCAAATCAAGAAGTCAAAAAGAAATATTTTTAAGAGGCAAAGAACATCCCTTCTCCAGGTATCTGATAGATTTGTTGTGCTTTAACTGTCAATGCCAACGGTACCATTAAATCTGAGTGCAGCACACTGTATAAATACAATATACTGGCAGTAGAAAACCTTATGGCATCACAGAGCCACCATGCGTTGTATAGACTGAGAAAATACTACCTTTATTTACGGCAAAATTAGGCCCATGAATACATTCTGTTCAGCTGTGTGTGTGCAGAAGATATAAAAACGTAATAATTTGGTGAAAATACAGAACCCTAAGACTCTAAACCTGAGAGATATTGCATTGTAAAGAATAACACAGCACCAAGAAGTCTATTCTGGTTATAAAAAGTGCAAAAAATAACCTTTCCTCACTCAGCAGCATAATCCTGTGAAATAACAGGTACTTTTTAATCCAAGATTATGGAATAATAACCAAAACTAAAAATAACCATGGCAGTCCAGCTGATAGAGATGAGTAAGAAAAGGTGATGGCAGAGATTTACAGCTGGAACTGGGTTCGGTCTTAACTAGAAGTTTCCAGCACATGGTTCTAAGCACACTTAGGCAAGAGTTTAATTTATGGACAGCTTGCAGGTTTTACACTTTGGTTTTGCTTTCTTTTTTTATTAATATATTTCTTCTAATGCATTTTCATAGTTTCATTTATATCTGAGCATCACCACAAAACTGCCAGTGTGCCGGTGTACCAGTCCCTGTGTGAGAACAAAAAAAGGCCATTTAAGTGCATTGATTGATGGACTTTGCTCCCCCTAAGTGAGAAACGAGAATATCTGTGTGTGGGAAAAGCGACAGCACAAGTATTAATGAATCCCGATGCTCAGGCGAGCGCTTTCATCCCAAACACAGTGCAAACGAGACTCCGTTTTCTATCCGGTTCCCCAAGCAATTGCATTGTCTCTTCCCAGCAATAAACTGGGGATTTGGGCAATATTATTAATAATATTAATACTATTAATATTCTTAATACTTAACGAGTAAAGCTCCGGCATTAACACAGGAGCCGCTGTTAACGAGGACTGTTTGGGCATTTAGTTTTGTCTTTAAAAATAACTACTTAACCACGTATGAAAAAGGAGGCCGTTTGCATTAAAAACACTTAATGTCTATTTTAAAGCAACTAGGATGGTCTAATTTGGCGTGATTTCAAGAAGCGTGAATGCGATGGGGACGTGCCCGAGCCCCACCTCATCCTCTATGACTCCGCGAACCTGCCATTTCCATCCTTATGGGAACAGCCACTGCAAATCCAGCTCAAAAGCACCGATTCAATTCTAAATAGATAAAACATGCAAAGGTGACCAGAACACGTCATGAAGAACAACCAGAGCTTTTCCACCTCCTCCACTTTTCCCGGGGAACGGTATGAAAAGTACATTTTTGAAGAAGCAAACTGGCAGCCGAACACAAAATAATCATTGTCTTGCCACTCTTTGGCAATATTTGTGTTGCTGCTTTGAGTTACGCTGACAAGTTAATCGATGCAATGTCAGGATGCTGCTGTGATCATTTGCTGTGTTGCCACACGTCTTTCCGATGACTAATTGGCGGCTCAGCCGTTCAAGGTTGAACAACAACGCCACAAACGCGCAAACAACCGCACGTAGGATGGTAGTCAACGCTATTTTTAATTATACGGAAGCAGCCGATGCTGCCGATCATTAGCAAGTTGTTGCTCTGTAAAGGAATATGCTTCAATGTTGATTTAATAGGGTGAATAGCAACAATTCTTCTGATGATAGCGAGGCGTTAAACAGCTGCCTTCGCCTCCACCGCGTTTTGGTATTATAGATATTAAGCTGTCACAGGCATCGTGTTTGGAGAACAGTCAAATGAGCAACTGCAGGAACAAACATGATGCTATTAAAGAGACAAAGAAAATTCTGAATGCTTCTAGTAAATGCTAAACCTTGAGGAGCTTTGTGGAAAAGTATTAAGGAATATGGATAAGTAGTTTTAGAATTAAGAATAAAAAAGAAGCCACAAGCAGCACTTGGGTCCAGGAGGTCGCATCCCGCACCTAAATCATCGGCTGGTATGGAGATTTTAACCTAAAGAAATGAACTTTATTTCCCAGCGTTCAAGAAATGCTGGGAGTATATAATGGAGAAAATACTGGTTTGAAAAGAAGGTTCTTCACTCGTTGTAAAAATAAAAAAGATAATGTGATAACGTGATAGTGAATGCCATTAAAGACCATTGGAAGAGTTGCAAACGTAAAAGGATGCTAGAGCTGCATAACAAGTCAATCACTTATTTACCGGTTCCAGAGAAAAAGGGAATAAACTGGGACAGCAGAACACTTTCTGAAACCACTTCGGATGCAAACCCCATCTTTGGAAAGAAAGAACAAGAAATCAACCCACTGTAGTAAATAGATAAACCCAACAGAGAGTACTTGAGCTATGGAAAATAAAAATCAAAGGCTAGCAGGTAGCAGTTCTGAGAGCTTTGTGGCTTCAAATCAAGCAAGAGCCTGAGAAATAGGGTAAAAGAAATAACGAGGGACTGGGGAGATGAAGCAAAAGCCCGTTCTTGTGTGTCTTGTGAGAAGATCTGGAGCTGGAAGGCGAACAAAAGCTGCAGAGGTGCTTGACTGGCCTGAGAGCAACTTGTGAATCTGGTAAAGAGAAGAGAAATCCATCAGGTATGAACTACAGAAAATACTGAATGATGGGAAAATGGTTTAATACCTTTTTAGTGCTAAGACCAATGGTTCTGAAATCCTTGTGACTTGAACTGAACGTTAAGGAGCCCAAGATGCAACAAGAACACCGAAGAAATATCGTCTTAAGAAATTGCTAGAAGGCTATTGAACAAAAGGCTTTGAAAATAAATTATGAAGCAATAGAGGGCTGAAAAAACAGATTCTCCAAGGAAGGAAAGGAGGAGGCAGGGTGGGCAAACAACAACCAGGGGGAAATATGAGTTTGAGTTGACTCAGAACCAAGTGACTACTTGAGAAATGAAAAGGCAAAGCTCATTTGGGGCCAAGGGTTCACCCTACAGATGTTTTATCCAGAAACATGAAGCAGATATCAATCATTGAGGAAATTTCTTTGGTGTTCAAGAAAAACATTCCCCGCAGGTTTTGGGTTCCCAACCTCTTTTTTGTCCATGGTCTAGTTGTATTTCAACACAGCGGAACCTGAAATGGGAATTCGGATGCTGTGGAATCGCCTGGAAGCAACACGAACCGCTTTCTCTCCATCATTTTTGGGATGCAGAGAGCTAAAGCAGCACTGCTGCTCTTCAACTCCAGGTTCCTCCTCGGCGTCACAGATGAGCATCCTTCACAGTCAGTATTCTGAATAGGTTCAAAATGAGGCGTTCACATTATTTCCCTGACAATGTTACTGAAATGACAGAAATAAACGTATATTTTGGGGGGAATTTTGCAAGAGAGCTGACATATATGCCAGGGCAAACAGGAGCCCGGCTGTGCCGGTGGCTTCATTTTAGGCAGGGCAAAGGATTTCTCCACAATTTAGTATAATGGCCAATTTTCTTCTGGGAAACTGCACGCTGAGTTTTTTGTCCACATCAAAGGATCAGCTACTTCATCATTACACTGCACCAAGCATCAAATCATTATTCTGCCTTACTGCTGGCTTCACAACCAACCTGAGTTGAGCAGAGTATTTGTGTAATTACTTCTCAGCACAATTTGGGGACAAATGTGAACGGAAAAGGTACGTCAGTTCAAACCCAACACGCACCGAGAACAACATACAGCATATTCACGTTGTCCCAAATCTTTCAGCACGTCAATGGCCATCCAGACACCCTGATCCGCATCCTACGTAAGTCATTGATTTGTCTATTTCTCATTACTTTGCTGAAAGCACGAGTATTAGCACATCTTACACACACAAGACTGCTGCAGGAAAAGCACCGTGTACATGGAAAATGTTATTAAGAAAATAAACTTGTTAGAATAAAGTACTTGAGGAACAAACCAAACCAACACAACACAAAACTACTTCATTTTTCCTCATGGTCCAAACCATTTAAAGCTTCAGTTTACTGCAAATATTGCCAAAGCATTTCTAAAAGTGTTAAAAAAGATAGCCAACAATGCAAGACAGCATATTCCCATCATTCTAGCTGACATTTTGGGATGTGGGGTCTCAGCCAGCCCAACGTGCTGCTTGTTGTTATTGATACCAGTTCGGCAGGTTGTGCAAATTATTAATACTTTGGTAGAAGGGCAGGAGGAACGGTACAGCTGGGTCTGTCATCGGGACGGACACACGGATGATTTAGCTCTCAGATTTCTTCTCTTGCACAATCACGAGCACTGTGATCAGGCCATCCATCTCCTCCACGCAGAGGTGCACCGCGGCACGGCCAAAATGAGCCCTTCATTCGGAATTTAAAGGGCAGGGAAAGGTTCTTCTCTCCCTGGCACAGGCTACCCATTGGGTTCAAGCACGCTTGGTTGTTTGGAGGGACAAAAAGCAGCAGAGCCAAGCGACACAGACATCAGGAGATGCCACTTCTGCAGCACCCAACAGCACCGAGAAGAACCGGGGATAACACCGACACCCACGCTGAAACGCGTTAATAATTCCTAGGACGACTTCGACAGCAACAACATGTTTTCTCACTGAAAGAAGCAATCCTTATTTATCACTAATTCTGGATAAATGCCACCAGAAGGCTAAATAACCCATTTCTCAAGCCCAAAATAGACGTGTGTCCTCCAGAGTGCTCACAGCGGGCTGCGCCCACCGCGGGGGCCCTGACGCTTAATTACTCGTCAATCATCTGCAGCCATTTTATTATGAATTCACATCATCCCATTTGCTCTCCGTGGCCCCTCAGACCACAGTGGCGTCCTGCGCATCTGCTGGGATGTAAATTATGTCCTAACGCAAAGCCGCATTGCCCTGATGTTCCCATGCTCTGTTCATCGTTGCCCCGGCGCTCAGAGCGGGTTGAGGGCGGCCATGCATTAAGTCAAGGGACTTGACAGATCGCCTCATCTCTGCGTCATCCCGCGGTGACAAACATTTCCTGCTGGTAATTTGTTTTCTCCAGGAAAGTTCAACATCCAGCCAAACGCTGGATTGATTTGTACACGGTGTTGAAACGCCGCGTCCAAGTGGGGTGGTTACGTGAAACAGGGCAGGTGATCAAAGCCTCGCAACAAACGTACCTTATAAGTCCTGAGTATAAGTAATATACACTGAGGTTCGGTGTAGGGATTTGGGGTTACCATTTCCAATGTTACAATCAACTCATCTTTTCCCAAATGAAATTAAAAAAAAAAAAAAAAAAAAAGAATCCTGTCATTTATTTAGGTCTATATTAAATCTAAGTTGATGTAAGTGACCATGGCCTCTGCATCAAAATAATCTCAACGTAGTAGGTTGGGGGGGGTTTCTTTGCTATTTCAACTATGGTTCAAGAAAATAAAATGTTGTCATTTAGTGATAAAAATAACCCATATCAAATATCTCCATGTCTAGCTGATTCATAAATGAGATTTTGCTTCCCTAACTGTTCCAGCTCTGATGCGACCTCACCTGGGATGGCACCTCCTGTTCTCAAATTTCACGCTCCCCAAACAGCAAAACCCCCATGGCACAACCCACCTCTGTCCCCAGAGAAGCTCACACCACAGACAGACGTCAAAACTCCGAGGAGAAGGGTCTACCTCCAAAGGCTGCCAGGACCAGGGTCCTCGGAGCACCACGCATGTGGAGATTCATCCACCTGTGGAGATCCAGCCACCCCACCGGCTGCAGCGGCTCCTACCCAGGAGTTAAAGCACTTGAGGGGCACCGTAACTTAATCCTCTTGAGGACAAGGCTCCTTCATTCCTGAATAGGAGCTGGGACAGAGCTCGAGTGGACCTTGAGCTTCTGGTGGGGATGAGGGAGAAGCGAAAGTGAAGGAGGAAATCAGATGGGCAGAGGAGCCTGGTCGCAACAGGGACACGCGCACCGATACGTCAAGGTTGAAAACTGAAGGGTTAGGCCTTTGACGCTCCACCATTGCAAGAAGTTCAGCCGGGCAGCTCACGTGCAGAGATCGCCGTTAAACGGCCCGGTCACAGCAATATTTGGAGAGGGCTGACATGAGCTTTTTATTAAAATAACGAGGCTGGAGGGAAAAAACTGCTTTAGAGCTGGGCAACAGAAGCGGTATTTCCATCAGCTGCCATTCCCAACTTGCAGAGGTGAGAACATGCGCATTGAAATGATGATGTCCTCTGTTTTTGTCCAAGTCAGTATGAAAACTTCCTTTCGAGGACCCGAGCACAGAGTCCTAAAGATGAAAGCAGGAGCTCCGGAGCCCGGCAGAGCTGGTGCTTTCTGCCACCGGCTACCGCAGAGATAACGGGGAAACCTTGTTCCTCGGTTATTTCACTTCTGCCCCAAAAAGGCCACGTTTTGCCACGGTTAAAAGGATTTGCATCCTTCTCTTTCATTTAATCCTTGCTTTCTCATTTGAAAAATAGAAGTACTGACCTGAAATGCTGCCCAGACTATGACACGGGATTTGGAGCAGTGAGAGTCAGCTCTGGATGGTACGGCCTGATAAGGTGGAGTTTTAGATTCCAAACCCCAAAGGTTAAACCCTTTGTTTGTCAGAAAGAGAAAGGAAAGAATAACAAGGGAAAAAACTGCCACAGGGAGACAAGACGGACAACCTACAAAGTCCAGCAATACCACCGTAAACATGCGTATTTATAAATTTAGCATTCCTCTCAAATTATTTTTCTGTTACACTCCACTGCTAGTTAGGTTCTAAATATTACCAGGGAATCAAGGGGAGATATTTTTCTTTTACCTGAATAAGGTATATACAAGTAGATATTCACACCCAGTTCACACATGGTACATTTTACCAAATCCCTAGGAAATCCAAGAACAGCAAATAAGAGAGGAATTTTGGTAATACCATCAGAAAGTCCCACTGGTGCATCTTTCTTCCCCTACAAACGGCAGGTAACATTTAGCATTTCAGAGTGGTTGTTATTTTATTGTTACCATCTCAAAGAAGCAGAATAACACCAAAATACTCTTTTCCAGGATTTAAGATGTTGAAATAACGTTAATGACTTGACAGAGTATTAACTCATGAACTAAAATAATTTGTCGCTTTGTTTTTTAAGGCTCATGGTTAATCAGAAGCAGATCAATTCATTTGGAGATGGAAGGACCTTCGGGGCGCAAGTCATACCGTAAGTTTTGGCGACTTCATGAATAACATTTTCTCTTTGGCTACGGACTTAAATTCCTCACCATCTTATTACCAGGACCGGTGTTACATGGTACACCATGAAAACTTGAATTTCTAACTAAACCTGATGGTTAAACTTCAAAGGTGGCACCTCCCAGAGCCAATGGCTTGCTTTGCATGTAGAAATTTAACCAAGTATTAAAACAACCACTATTTTAGAGACACATACTTGCCCAAGCCTTAAACGTTACCGGCTGCAGAGCCTCCTTGTCCAGATGCAAAGGAATTTCTGAGCATCATTAAACTGTCCCCACAAAGGTCTCGCCAGCTACTGCAACTTTTTTGCATGTTTATTCCATATTCTTCTTCATTTCAAAGAGCTCCTTTCATCCGAAGCCGTTCTTAATTTTGCGAAGCAGTTAAATCACTAAAATTAGGAAATTGTAAGAAAACACTGACAGATCATTAAGAGAGCAACGCTACCAGACGGCGGTGACTTCACGTCACACCTTCTCGTTTGAATTCCAGCAGTTAATTTTCATGCCTGGTGCGTTCTTGCTCTTCTTCTGCTAAATATTAACACGCACATCAAAGCGAGGTGAGATTTGAAAGTGGGCTTAGCCAGTGGCGGAGACTTAAAAACCAATGGGTGCTTTGAAAAAGAGAGCAAAATCCTTCATTAGCTTGGCAAACCATCAAATTAATGAATGTTGGGGGTTTTATAAAGAAAAGGTTTGACACTGATGACAGTTTTAGACTGTTATCTAAAGACAAGGTGATTTTTTTTCCAGTCAACTCTTATGGAAATCATCTTTCTGATGTGGTTTCAGAGTCCTGCTGCCCTGACGAGGCTGGCGCAAGCACGCGGCCCAGTGCAGAGTTCGGCCTTTTTAAAGCTTTACGTAAATATCAATATCGCTAAGACACTATCAATAAAGATGCTTTGCCCAAATGCACCCGTATGGTTTTTGCAAAGCACCCGTCGGTGCATTTGCTCCCTTGCCGGTGCATTCGCTCCCTTCCCCAGGGTTGTCCACAGCCCCAAAGGAGCCACCTGTGAATCCACATCTGCTGGATGACTCCAAACGATGCTTTCCTCGTTAGCCAAATGGTGTCAGCTGCTACAAGTTGTCTTGAGGACACGGCTTATTCAGATGAACATTAAAACAAAAACAAACGAACAAACCCCACCACACAGCAAACAGAGAGGTACAGGCACCCAGCCTGACAGGAGGCGCCATCTTGGTCCCTCTGTGTGGTGGGAAAGGAGCAGGGGAGGAATGGAAGGGGGGAATTTCAGAGATGAGAGAAAGCAGAAGGAAAAAGTTGGCATGAACTTGCTCCTCTTGCTGCAACAAACCGATTTCTGGTGCTGCAACAAACCCCAGACTTGCTGGTGCCAACATCTTCTCTGGGGCGGGTTGGCGTCCCACAGTACCACAGTGTGGGAGATCTTCTACGGAACCGAGCGCGATGGTGGGACAGACCAACGGGACAAACTCACCTGCATGTTCCCAGCAAAATGACGAGCTCGCAAACAGATACAATACCTCAAGAGACCTCTTGAGTGTAATGGGTTTTCAACTAGGCCTTGTTGTTCTGGCAAGGAGGCCCTGTCTGGAGTGAGCTCTGCGCACACCTCACCCTCTGTCGCTCCCTTTGCCATGGGAGGAACATTGGGCCGACTTCAAAACTTATTGCAAAAACAAAGCACAAAATATACAAGGAATTCAAGACTTTCAAATACTGTAAAATCAAACTAATGGTTCAGTACTTGAAGGAATCAACGCTTAAGAACTGCAGCTAGAAAGTTTAAAAAAATCCAAACAAACACCAGTAGCGGAGCATTATAAGCTTTTTAGAAGGTTTGACTTTGAGGAGACTACTTCTCAATCAAGATAAAGGTGGGTGGTGTTTGCTGGGACACGGGCATTTTAGGCATTGCTGCTTTTCTATTTGATGGGCAGGCATCCCTCCATCAGCCATATGGACATCAAGCCTACTGGATGGGGATCAACAGGCATGGCAGCTCCTCTTTTACGTGCTCATTTTTGTAATGTTCGATATTTTGTCTAATCTTGGAATTAACTTCACCACCAGGAGGGTAAAAGGCTCAGATGAGCTGACAGACTCGTCGATGCTCCAAAGACAGGAATTGATAATGCTGGCTCCTGAGGACAGGAGAAATTGTGTGGATGTAATTAGAGAAGACGGATAATTAGGTTTCTGCACTGGGGAAACCAGAAAGGCGTTTTACAGGGACCACATCAGCAACCAGTGGTGATGCCACTGCAGTTTTCACTAATGATACAAAACCACCTACTTGCACCTCAGAGGAAGCAGCATCTTTTCAGGTTTACAGCAAATGTGTGAGTTAGAAACTTACTGCTTTAGAGGCAACATATAAATAAACATAATTTCTTAAAATCGTATTATTTACAGATTCTGAAAATTGCTAAGAACATGCTCATATGATGCTACTTCAGTATTTTTTGGTAATCAAATTTGTTAGGTACCTGACCGCCACGAATCAGCTGCGGTTGCCCACCATGCCCAAGAGAAATCATTTACCTGGAAACCAGAGTTATGATCTAAGAAACGGATTAAATCCTTGTTTTAGGTAGAAATAAATCCGTAAGAGCAATGTGATTAATACTCCTCTTGGCGAGGATTTGCCATCGCGATGGGTGACATCAAAAAATACCCGTTTACAGAAGGATGCTGGGATGCAGGTACGGTGAGGATGATGTTCTTGTTTAGAGGGGATGGGAATGTTGTTTCTGCCTTGTAAATCTAAGCATATGGCTGAACATTACAACAGGATTTTGAAGGATTAATCTTGTCAACCGTTCAAAAAGTTATTGTGTTGAGCTTCTTTTTGAATTTTTTCCCCTTGCCAAGCTTTCCAGTTTGGTTTTTAGGTGCTGAACCAACTGCAGTCCCAAGCAATAGTGTTAAAGTTGCAGGACAAAACTGCCCGTTAGACATTAGACTCAGTTACGGTTATGGTAAGTTCATTTACTTAAGGCTGTTCCTGATCAAAAGACTGTTTTCAACCTTTACTCTGTTATTTTGTTTCTGGTTTGTTTGTTTTTCCCCTTACCACGAAGAATAAATTGCTACTTTCATTTAGGAGGAAGTACAAATCATGTTGTCATCACAACAGAGCCCGTACCGCGATGCTAAATGCTAAAATCTACCAATTCTTGTGCTACAATGAAGCATCACGGCACTTAGCAGAGTCCCTGGGAACCGAAAATCGGGGAGCTGGAAATCATCTCACTCCTCTACGTTTCTAATAGAGATTTCTTACCTCCCCTGTTCTCTCTTCACGGTAAATGTATGGGCAACTGCGATCAAACTATATACATTCAGTCAATGAAAAAGCTTTTTAAGGAGCCATAATGTTCTCGGTATTTTCGTCAAGTCTCTGGAATTCATCGGGGTGGCTGCTCAGATCAGAGAACACTTGCCCCAGGAAACCACGGCGCGCTCGCCCCACTCCTCAAATGACCATGGCGCTTGGCTTTGCCTGCGCGTGTCCCAGCTCAGATGGGAGATCTTCGAGTTCGTTTTACAGAGATCTACAAAACGGGAAAGCTGAACTATTACTTAACTAAATGGGGAGTCTGTGGCATAGCACATCTACGCATTTTGAATTCCAGTTTTCTACCCAATCCTTTCCAAAAAAAAACCCCTACAAATCCTTCTGAAAAGCCCCGCCCCCTTTAAATGCGCCTCTGAACACCAACGGGAACAACTCGGACTTCAATATTCCTCCCTCACCCTGCAGAAACGTCCTTTTTGTTCACAACTGAGGATGGGAGCGATCCCAGGTGCTCCGCACTCATCGATCTGCACCTTTTCACCTCTAATTCTTGCACGTGGAGGAGCAAGCACAGTACCAACAGCACTGCTGTCCCATCCTTAACCGCAGAATCACGAGATTGTCACTTTATTGTGGCCCACGGTAATAGAAGAATCAGAGATAAGGGCTGAGATAGCTGCGGTAAGACAGAGAATAACAACCAACACAGAACATGACTGGAAAACTAACCAGCTCTGTGGGTTTACCTTCTCTTAACGTTTGCTCAAGTGTGAGAAGGCTGTGATGATAGCATAGTTATTAATACTTAAAATACTCACTTTTCTTAAAGTTAATCCCTTTTATTATCTTCACGAGCCATTTATGTACAGCCATGAGCACTTCAAAGGAGGAGTAATTGAGAAAATAAAAAACACAGGTGCTTTAAATATGTTTCTAATAGATTATTGGGCTGTTACTAGAGCTACTAGATTACAAAGTAAAAACACGCTTTCAAGGTATACTTCGTCCCGTTTTATGAAAAAGCACAGTTTTCCTACCAAAGCTACACGTTACTGCCTGATGCACACATGAAAACGGAGCTCTACACATTTTGTGGCTGTTCAGTTTGTTCGGCAGGACGTACAGAACCACAGAATCACAGAGTGTGAGGGGTTGGAAGGGACCTGGAAAGCTCATCCAGTGCAATCCCCCCATGGAGCAGGAACACCCAGCTGAGGTTCCACAGGAAGGTGTCCAGGCGGGTTTGAATGTCTGCAGAGAAGGAGACTCCACAACCTCCCTGGGCAGCCTGGGCCAGGCTCTGCCACCCTCACCAGGAACAAGTTTCTTCTCAAATTTAAGTGGAACCTCTTGTGTTCCAGTTTCAACCCATTGCCCCTTGTCCTATCATTGGTTGTCACCGAAAAGAGCCTGGCTCCATCCTCCTGACACTCACCCTTTCTATATCTGTAACCATGAATGAGTCAGCCCTCAGTCTCCTCTTCTCCAGCTCCAGAGCCCCAGCTCCCTCAGCCTTTCCTCACACGGGAGATGCTCCACTCCCTTCAGCATCTTGGTGGCTGCGCTGGACTCTCTCCAGCAGTTCCCTGTCCTTCTGGAACTGAGGGGCCACAACTGGACACAATATTCCAGGTGTGGTCTCCCCAGGGCAGAGCAGAGGGGCAGGAGAACCTCTCTCGATGTTTTTTTGCGGTATTTCAGGAGCTCTGCATGAAAGAAAAAGCCGTGTTTCGGCTTCAGAAGTCAGACAAATTCTTGTCTGTCTGATGTGTTTGTTTTTTTCACGGCTTTAAATTCAGTTTGAGCTGGGGGCACCTGAGGGTGCCTGGCGGGCGCTCTGTGTTTGCGGGAGGCGGGTTCACCGAGCACCCTGCGCAGGCGGGCGCTGGAGCGGAACTGAGACGGCGCAGCGCGGCCTGACACTCACCCTTCATATATCTGTAAACACGAATGAGTCCCCCCTCAGTCTCCTCTTCTCCAGCTCCAGAGCCCCAGCTCCCTCAGCCTTTCCTCACACGGGAGATGCTCCACTCCCTCCAGCATCTTTCTTGCCCTACAGATCCCATTGCGGAGGCACCGGGCAAACCCCAAGCGCAGAAGCGACTCCCGCTCCCCATCAAGACAGTGACTTTGTCAGGAGACTCAATTCTCTCTGCTGCTCTCCAATCACAAGAAACGTTTTTATTATCTCCTCCGCAATCGCAGCGCCACCTCTTAACGGCAGAGCTCTTCCCGTAATGTGTCTCCGTTCTGCCTGCAGTGACTGATCCAGGACTCGTAAAAGTCAATAAGAAACTTCACCTTTGACTTGAATGGGCACTTAATAAAAACAATCTCCCAGGAAGGTGTTAGTTCTATTTTTTCCCTGTGCAATCTCTGCTCCTGAGCTGTCATTCTGCCACTATCAACACAGCATTTTTCAAAGAGGGATGCTCGCTGCGCCTTCTACATCATCACAAGGAACGACAGAGCCCTTGTAACACAGCTCCTGACCTTGCCAGGGGAAATCTGGATTAATCCATTTTATCCCAAGACGATGCCATCTCCTCTCTGGGCATTTCAGGGGTTGGTCAGGGTGAAGATGCCAAGATGATTGAAGCCACGAGCTGTGGAATTCCCAGCTTTTCCCTTTGTTAAAACTGCTGCATTCTCTCTTGTGCTGGTCGCTGTTGTCTTTTTTAAGAAGGTTTTAGCCAAGGGGACTCCCATTGCTCGTAAAAAAAAAAATCATGTGTCATCCCATATTCTCGAGACGAATTAATTTAAAGGCTTTAGCACACTCACACTTTATCACAAGGATGTGGCATCTTCAAGAGGCATCTTCATCTTGGCATCTTCATCTTCCTCTCCGAGACACCGCTCTCACTGAAAGTCTGCCCAAGTTACAGTAATGAGCTTTGAAAAACAGGGAGGCGAGTCTTGTCGAGGCTTAGAAGTCTGAACATGTAAAAAAATACAACAATTTCATCTGCATTGGTTAGAAGAAAAGATTCCCCGCGATGAAAACAGCCAGGAAACGTCTGTGGACTGGACCAACATCCATGTTGAACGGGATTATCTGTATGTGCTAGAGCCTCCACTCAAAAAGTCAAGCAGTTTCTGAGAGCCTCATCTCTTTGCTCTCAGTAGGGTTTTTAAGAGCCCCTGGAAACGTGTCGTGTTTTTGTGTTACCTGGGTAACACGGTACCTGACCGCTACCCATTGGGAAGTCGATCTGATGGACCACCTGCTCATGAAGCTTGTTTGGTGCTGTACGATGGCATTTCTGCTTGGATTCCGGTTTGATTTTCTACAAAACTTCGGTAGTGAGAGAAAAATCTACATTAGGAAACACAGTATTGGAAAGTCAGAGGGCTACTTGAAGGAAAAATGTCCACGTATCATTAATTGCTTGGTGAATACACATGGCGGTACTGCACTAAGACCATCTGCCATCTTATTCCAGGTCGGAACAAAACCAGTCCATGGAACAATTGACTTCAAGACTACATCTAAAGAAAGTGAACGAAGGTACAATAAAGAGGCATTCTCAAACTTCTGAGCTGCTTTTGCAATTCCAATGGCATTTTTGCACCCTGCTCTTTTATTTGTAATACAGAAATATGGTTAACAACGTTCTATCCTGGTTATTAAGGATTTGCCTGTGTGCGTGTCCAGATGAAAGTTATTTTCAAGTCACACTAAAAAAAACCCACCCCACAAACCAGAGAAGGGTATTATGGGTCCTGGTGGACAACAGGATGACCATGAGCCAGCACTGGGCCCTTGTGGCCAGGAAGGCCAATGGCATCCTCGGGTGTATTACAATGGGGGTGGTCAGTAGATCGAGAGAGGTCCTCCTTCCCCTCTACTCCACCCTGGTGAGACCCCATCTGGAATATTGTGTCCAGTTCTGGGCCCCTCAGTTCAAGAAGGACAGGGAACTGCTGGAGAGGGTCCAGCGTAGGGCAACAAAGATGATTAAGGGAGTGGAGCACCTCCCTTATAAAGAAAGGCTGCGGGAGCTGGGTCTCTTTAGTCTGGAGAAGAGGAGACTGAGGGGTGACCTTATTAATGTTTATAAATATATAAAGGGTGAGTGCCATGAGGATGGAGCCAGGCTCTTCTCAGTGGCAAACAATGATAGGACAAGGGGCAATGGGATCAAGCTGGAACACAAGAGGTTCCACTTAAATTTGAGAAAAAACTTCTTCTCAGTGAGGGTGGCAGAGCCTGGCCCAGGCTGCCCAGGGAGGTTGTGGAGTCTCCTTCCCTGGAGACATTCAAAGCCCGCCTGGACACATTCCTGTGCGACCTCAGCTAGGCGTTCCTGCTCCAGCAGGGGGATTGGACTAGATGATCTTTCGAGGTCCCTTCCAACCCCAAACATACTGTGATACTGTGTGATATTGTGATTATGTGGAGAAATAGAAGCATTTCTTCCAGAAACCACAAAGGAAATGATACTAAAAGGAGGAAAAGTATGTTTTCAGAAGAAATTATTGTCCTCCATCGGTGATTAGATAAAGCTGCAGTTACCAGCATTGTTTTTTGGGAAACAAGAGAAAGGTTGGACTTAATGAGACAAATCCAGTTTAATACTATTAATATAAACCCACACTTTACTGAATTAAGCAGCACGAAAATCGCAGTCACTAAAGCCCCGTACAAACACTATCAGATTAACCCAGAAGGGAGGGGGTTTGCCAAAGGCAACCGTGAGCCCGCGGCACAGAACCAGCCTCAGATCCAGTCCTAAAGATCAGCCTTTATCCCTTTGGAAGGAATCACGGCTTGGAAAGTTGTTCCCCACTCAAACCAAATCACACAAAATCCTCCTGCCAGCAGACAGATCCTCTCTACAAACCCAGATACACCGAAAGCAACTGCATTTCTGGGTAAAACCTGCAACGTGCTCGATAAAAATATATCCAGGTACATAGTTTGGCAGCAAAATTCATAGAGAACAAATGAGTAATGATACAGTCATAGTTTAATACTCTGAATTTTTCAAAGCTAAACCTATGGGAGGTGAACTCACTCACTGAAGCTACTCAGAGCCACCTTCGCTATGATGGGTTTGAGCTTCTCCAGGCAGTGATTTACAGCATCTCCACCTCTGTGGTGAATGTACAGGATCCCCATCACATCTATAATTACACTGCATCACTTAATTGCTGTCAGAAACACAGGATTCCTATAATATGGAAAGCTACAACAGGAGGTGGCACAGTGGCCGTAACGCAAGGTGGTTGTTCATTCTACCAGCAAACCAAAAAAGTTGGGAGATATCAAAAATAGCTCCGAGGTACAAGGGCAATAATCATTTTGGTCTATAATGGCACCGAAAATGCTGCAGTGTCAAGACCAAAACCTGCTGTTTGATTCCAGCCGTCAAATTAATGCTACAACATGCGATCCCACTCAAACAACATCCACCAACGACCTGGTCTCTCGCTTGCCTCGCTAATCAAAATAGAGCAAAATAACCCACGAAAACTGGGGTCTGTATGGATTTCAGCTCTAAAACATGGTTTCACACCCCAAGAAGTGAGTCAGTCGCTGCCACTGTGCAATGCCAAGATGGTTTTGTCCCGCTCCGTATGGACAAAATTGGCCCCTACCCTCAGCACCGAAAGGAAATAGTCCCTGTATTGTATAGGTGATTTTATATAAAAATAAACAGCACCAACAGCGATTAAAGCAGCAGCTGAGTAACAGGATAAATTTCTTGTTCTATTGCGGGCCATTTGTTTTGTGTGACAAACTTCTCTTGGAAACAGAGGAGGTTTCCGCGGGCTGTTCCAAAAGGGAAATACTAAATGAGCATTCGTTTCTAAGAGACGGGATGCACTGTGGCTTTGCTCAGTACTTCGGAGTAGATCTGGGAGATGAAATGCTGGTCCCCTTTTCATAGAGAAAACATGGGCCTTTCTGCCCCCGCTCCAACCTCTGTCACAGATGCTATAGGTGAGATTTCAAAAATCATCCAACTTTTCACACCTTTCGCATCACAAATTCATCTGAACGTTTCTACCCACTTAGGGATTTTTAGCCTTTCTTTAGAAAACGTCAATAGGAAGTGACATCATTAAAGCCAAGACTTCTGGTACCTCCATTCCCTCCATCTGTTTTGCAGAGTTTCTCATAACTCGGATCAATTTTCCAGTTTGGGCTCTGTATTTTCTTCCCAACATCTATTTTCAGCAAGATGGGAAACAACAGCTTGTTGTCATTACACCCTTGAGTTGTTTGGAAATGTTCAGAAATAGGGCAATTTTTTCCCTAAGTCAGTCATCATCATTTCAAATTTGCGAGAGAAAGCAGGAATGGTGAGAGAGGCCCAAAAATTCGCATCCAAATGAAGAGAGTTTACTGATATAACCCATTATTGCTTATGCTCCTCATAAAGCCACACAAATCAGGTGTGCAATAAATAACAAGCGAGGGGATTTCCAAAAGCTTTTCTATGCCAGAGCTCGGCCCACGAAACGACAAAGCGGGAACAGAAAAGTGTTTCATTTAGAAATAAATTAATGAAAAAGAATATATTATATCCTATTGTTTAGTGCCTTATTTTTTTGTTCTTTTATTGCTTTTTCCTTTATTTTGAACTTCCTAAGCTGTGGATTTACTCCCCGCTGTTCTTCCTGCAAAACTAATAACAACAGAAAAGCATCAGCGAGTAGCAACGGAGCAGTGAGGAGCAACAAGAGCAAAATTACTGAAATTAATCAAGAAAAAAGAAAAGCCAGCTGGTATTCTAACACAAGAATGCAAAGCGGGGGTTGTAATTTAATAATCTTACCAAATAACTGGCAAGCAAAGTTGCAAAACATCAAGGCAGTGAGTATGCTGGGGTTTGAAACAGAAAATGGGAGGGATTTGAGGGTGCACCAGCCTATTCCACACTCAGCTGGTCACCTCTGGGGAGAAATGTCTGAATATGTCATTTCCAGGTTCCTCCGAGCCAAAAAGCCCCGACCCCAGCGCTCCCAAGAAGCGCAGGAGGGATCCCAAAGATGGACACAAAGGTATCTGAGAGGAGACAGCAGAATTCTCATTCCCATTTGCTTTTATCTATTCATCCTCAAATTGAAAATGGATAATATTATTCTAGGAGTGAGAGGTCTCGCCATGGGTAGAAAAGGATCCAGGCTCCCGTCCCATCTGTTTTCTATCCTGTGTAACTCATTAATCTCAGGCAAGAGATAGTGTTGGTCTGCACGTCCCAACCTCATTGGATATTTGTGCAAAATATAGATATTTTCCACGCGCACATAAACCAGGAGGTTTCCACACATAAACCAGGAGGTCGCAAACACCGCAAGGTTTCCCACGGAGATGCAACTGCTGCCTTACTGGGTGAGAAAAGCGTGTTATAGCAGGTTCACAGTTTGCTCATGGGCACCAGACAAATACTTAATTAAACACTGGGGAAGTATTTAATTAACAGGCTCTGTTTCTAATTAGGATTGGAGATGATGGGAAGGCAGTTCTTCTAAGCTGAAGCGGTGACTCAATTGCTGTGGTGCCAGGAGAGCATTGATGGAGCACTAGCACACCACAGGTAATTCTGGCCTTGAGATCTGTTTTGATATCGCATCGTATTAAGCAAATAAAAGAATGAAGCACATGACACGTTGGTTGTGTCTGTTTTGCAGCTGTGAATGATAGAAATTTGTTCATGCAATATCACATACCCACATGTACCGCGGAGCCACACGTTGAACCCCAATGTCACGGGCCAAAAATGCAGGGTTCTTATTAGCAATAAAGATAATAATTATTAGTTAATGATTAATAATTACTAAAGAGGACACAACTGTGAGGACTACATCACTCAGGGCAAAACAAAAGAAATAACATACAGAAAGAAAATATCTTGAAATGCGCTAAAGACGACGCGCATCGATCGCATTTGGGCTCCAGGCCATGAAGAGCGTGAACGATTGCCGTAGCCATCAACTCTAAGAAACCCAAAAGCAAGCTGGAAAAGAGCTTTCCACTACAAAAAGATCAGTTTTCAGATGAATCATGCTGAAGTTTTGAGAGACAGTCAGACAAGCATTTCAGTGATGTAGCCACTTCCATTAAACTCGGTGCCATTCGCTCTGGAAATTTAAACAATGAAGACACAGCTATTAAGAAGTTTCTTTACCAGACTGCTTTCCCTCCTTCAAAAGCAAAAATTATGTCTTGTTTCAGGGCTGTAATTATAAACCCACCTATTTAATAGCAAACGCAACTGGATATTAACTATACCAGCACAGTGTGTGTTTTTCAAGGGCTATGGACACATTTAACCCTTCAACTCCAAATAAAGTCCATGACATCCCTGCTCCTGAATCTCACAAAATGCCCTAATACGCTACATATTTTGGCTGCTTTTCTATTAAAAAGAATTAATAGTGGAAAAAACAAACCATAGAAAACCAAAACCATTCGGAAACATTTTAAGAGAGTCAATATCCTTCTTCAGAGAGGGTTTGGGATCCACAAACCCCTTCCACAGCTCTAATAAAAAGATTATTTGCCACCTGCCTACCCAGTTGCTTTGCTCTCATCATTTTATAGCTCAGAAAAAGATCTTTAAATGGTGTAGGGCTGTTGTGTGTCAAGCAGCAACCCCAGAGCAAGGCAGAAGAAAGGTCTCATTTCAGGCAGCACCGATCCTGCTCCTCAGAATCACAGAATCCCAGAACGTGAGGGGTTGGAAGAGATCTGGAAAGCTCATCCAGTGCAATCCCCCCATGGAGCAGGAACACCCAGCTGAGGTTCCACAGGAAGGTGTCCAGGCGGGTTTGAATGTCTGCACAGAAGGAGACTCCACAAACCCCCTGGGCAGCCTGGGCCAGGCTCCCCCACCCTCACCAGGAACAAGTTTCTTCTCACATTTAAGTAGAACCTCTTGTGTTCCAGTCTGAACCCATTGCCCCTTGTCCTATCACTGGTTGTCACCGAGAAGAGCCTGGCTCCATCCTCCTGACACTCACCCTTTCTATATCTGTAAACATGAATGAGGTCACCCCTCAGTCTCCTCTCCTCCAGCTCCAGAGCCCCAGCTCCCTCAGCCTTTCCTCACACGGGAGATGCTCCACTCCCTTCAGCATCTTGGTGGCTGCGCTGGACTCTCTCCAGCAGTTCCCTGTCCTTCTGGAGCTGAGGGGCCACAACTGGACACAATATTCCAGGTGTGGTCTCCCCAGGGCAGAGCAGAGGGGCAGGAGAACCTCTCTGACCTACTGACCACCCCCTTCTAACCCACCCCAGGTACCATTGGCCTTCTTGGCCACAAGGGCCCAGTGCTGGCTCATGCTCACCCTGCTGTCCCCAGGACCCTGTGTTTGCAAATCAACTACATTTTCAGCGGTGATCAAAATGTTGTGGAGGTTACTTTATTTCTAGGAATTATTCTCCTTCAGGGTAGGAAATATTATCCTCAGTCTTGTTCACACTGCCATTCTTTCTTTCACAAATAAAAAAAATAAAGTTGTTCTATGGGAAAAGAAGGCTCTTAGAAATGAGATATCTGCTGACTCTATTTATAGAATAGCCTTGTGTATTTTTGGGACTATTCCTCATCCAACACTTTCAAGGCTTTTGAGACTAACCCCCTCGTTTTGTCTGGAGACATTCAATTCTTCCCATCGTCCCGCACTGTTTGGTGCCGATCCAGTCGCGTCTCTGCTGAGAAACCTGGAAGCAAAGAGCGGGTCTGGGCGCCACTAAACACTCTGGAAATTAAAAAGCCATCTGCAAATAAATTAAGAATCTATCCGAATAAAACGTTTCCCCGTGAAGGCATTTGTAACAGCATCTAACACTACTTGCATAAGCTCCCTTATTTTTTTCCACTTGCTTGGGTAATGTACATTCATGAGTGGCACCGGCACCTCATTATCCAATTAAAATGACTCATTTTTAACAAAGAAATAATGTCAGAAAGGGAATTATTAGGTTAATGATTAATTCTGGCTACTCATATGTGAAATAGCTTTGCAATTAATTTGGGGAGGTTTTAAGCTCCTCAGCGTAATTACGACGAGTTACATCACCGGGTCTTACGGTTTCCCCTCTCTAATTAATTTGGTAATATAAGCACAAAAGGAATCACCTCTAGAAAATAAGAAGCACTGCCAGAAGTAAAAAGAGATTATTCATTCAGGAATAGCTTACTGACATCTTTCCTATAGTCAATGTGACAGAGCTGCCACCGACTTCTGTCACGCTACTGGAAAGCGTAACACATCGTATCTGATCAGTTAATTACGTGCTTTGATTGAATCATTACATAATCACCCAGCTTCAGAACCAGCCAGCAAACCATTTGGTAGGTGTTAACCTCTGGAAATTGCAGTCTAAGATCCAGGTTGTATTCTTGGAATAAATTCCGTGTGAGATCCTTATGAATCACCCGAAGGGAATGTCACTGATGAATTCAGAGCAGAACAGCCGCAGAGTGCTTCTCTGGTCTATTTCCCTTTGGTTTTGCTTCACTCTCTATTTAAAGGTCCTTTCCTGGGTGTGGGATTTTGCAGGCTCAGCCCAAACGAGCTGTGATTCCCCCCACAGGTGCACCAGGACCCCCCAACACATCCCAGAGGCAGGTGAGGATGCAAAACCCTCTTTTCATGGCACTTGGCAGCTCCTGATGAGCCACAAGCGACCGTGAAATATTATTTGCGAGCCAAACCCATTGGGCACCAGATGAAATTCTTCCTTTTGGCCCAGATTAATGGTGTTTAATGTTTATGTCTCACTTACTTTTATGGCTTTTTCATGAGCTGCTTCCCTGGGGTCACCGGTGACCAGGTGTTGTCACCTGGGTTACTGATAATGTCATTTAGAGCAAGCACTTGAGCACCTTCAAAACCTGAAGATAAACACACATTTTTGGCCATTTTGAAGGTCTGATATTTGCTCCTGGTACAATTTCCAGGTGCTGCCTGTTCGCAGTGTACTGACATAACTTGCAGAAATAATCACAGCAGTTTTTAATTTCTCCATCTTACAGTCCAAATATACCATTTAGGATTAATTTCTACTTGTGTTGTCTGCCTCATATTTCCTATCAGAAACATGTGAAAAGCATTAAGTTGGGTATAAAAGCTTCTCTAACTTGTTCTTCCCCCATAGATCTGAGCCTATGTAAAAGTAGGATGACTTCAATACCCAGAAGGCCGATGTCACGTTCACCGCAGTGTAGGTCACCTCGTGGAATCAACCTGTCATTCGAAAGCGGTCCCTGATTCCCAACCTTCCCCTCTGCACAGACATTTGCCATGATGAATCCTATTTCAGCACTAAGGGAAAAAACATTCAAATCTTCATTTCTTTTTCCACTAGTGCTCATTCTCCCCAAAACACCTGGATGGGCATCAAGGCTCATTAACAAGCCCATATTTTCCTCCCTTGCTAAGCCACGGCAAGGGTGTGAAAACACGCATTAGACGTGTTGAACTGCAGCTTCGACCACTCCAAAAATCACCCTGAAAACAACCCAAGAGGTAACTAAATCAAAGCAAAGGCAGAACAGCTCCAGCTCTCCGGTTGACAGAAGAGAAGCTTTATGTTAAGGAATAAAATATCCACTGCCCCAACTATTCTTTAACTGTACACAAAGTCAAAGCCTCAGGGGTTTCAGGTGCAGGAACACGCAGGGAAAAGCAAAAGATATTTACTAAATATACATATATATATATTTACCAAAAAGCAAAGGTATTTATTGCCAAGCAGAAGAGAGATAGAAGCCACAAGGATGTGTAGTGAGCCACTCGCGCTCTGTCCACAAACACTTTTTGGGCTAAAGGGAGACAATCCAAGCAAACCGAGATATTTCTGTGGAGTTTTATCTGTCTATAGGTGGGCTGAGAAATGAAGGTCCGTGTCAGGCAGCCACGGTTTGACCCACCAGCCAGGAAGGGAAAGGCCCATGTGAAGATCCAGGACACATCACTGGAGCTATTTCTGACATCCAGCATCTATCTTCTGCTTTCAAAACCAGCTGGGTGATGTAAAGCAAAATTCCCTTTGCATTTGGGATCACAGCTGCGAACCCGTGATGTATGAACAATGCCTTTTTTTCAGAGAGGCAACCAATTCATTTTATTATGCCAGTTGAGAGGAGTTTGGAGATGGAGTTACAAAGCATGTCATGATCAAAGAAAATAGTGAATGATATAAATAGAGATGTCCTCCCATTCCTCATTACCCTATTCATATCCCTTCTAAGAAACGTCTCCCTGTGGATTATGCTCATTCTCATTTGGAAAAGCACAAATATTATATTTATTGTTCAGTGGTGACTAAAACAGACTGACAGGAGCTGCCTCCATACACATGGTGCTAAAAAAGCCTTTCCAGCAAGAAGAGAAGAGGAAATGGGCTTTTCTCACTCTAATTGTCCCGTCTCACAACTCTCATAATATATATAGATATATATTTTTAGTTAATCTTATGGTCGTAATAATTTCACAGAACAGCCGAGTCTATTCAAGTTCCACTGCTACTGGCATCCAGCTTCAGCCAAGCTCTGTACATTATGCATTGTTTTCTTTTGGAATTATTTCCTTACTGGAAAAAACGTGATGTTTCCTTCAAAGGCAAAGTCACCTTTCCATTTTAAACCCTGTCTTTGACATCAGGGATGACTCGTCCATGGCATTGCAGTGAATGGCACCAGGAGATACTGGGCCCAAAATAAGGGTATCGGTTTTTCTACTGCATTTGAAAAACATTCATCTTTCATGGGTAGGAAATATCCATGTGCTTCATGGGAAAGAGGGAATCAAAAATCCATCCCCCTCTCTGCTTTTCAACATGATACACGGTAGTTTTTTTCCTAAAAATAAGCAGCACAATCGTAAAACTCTTATCCAAGACCAACCAGAGCAGTGACTTGACAGAGTCAAACTCAGAAAAACTGAGCAATCCCTACACTGTAGGGATTGCTGGAAAGCTCATCCAGTGCAATCCCCCCACGGAGCAGGAACACCCAGCTGAGGTTCCACAGGAAGGTGTCCAGGCGGGTTTGAATGTCTGCAGAGAAGGAGACTCCACAACCTCCCTGGGCAGCCTGGGCCAGGCTCTGCCACCCTCACCAGGAACAAGTTTCTTCTCATATTTAAGTGGAACCTCTCATGTTCCAGCTTGAACCCATTACCCCCTGTTCTACCATTGGTTGTCACCGAGAAGAGCCTGGCTCCATCCTCCTGACACTCCCCCTTTCCATATTGATCCCCATGAATGAGTCCCCCCTCAGTCTCCTCTTCTCCAGCTCCAGAGCCCCAGCTCCCTCAGCCTTTCCTCACACGGGAGATGCTCCACTCCCTCCAGCATCTTGGTGGCTGCGCTGGACTCTCTCCAGCAGTTCCCTGTCCTTCTGGAGCTGAGGGGCCACAACTGGACACGATACTCCAGATGCGGTCTCCCCAGGGCAGAGTAGAGGGGCAGGAGAACCTCTCTGACCTACTGACCACCCCCTTCTAGCCCACCCCAGGTACCATTGGCCTTCCTGGCCACAAGGGCCCAGTGCTGGCTCATGGTCACCCTGCTGTCCCTAGGACCCCCAGGTCCCTTTCCCCTACACTGCTCTCTAATAGGTCATTCCCCAACTTACACTGGAACCCGGGGTTGTTCCTGCCCAGATTCAAGGCTCTACACTTGCCCTTGTTCTATTTCATTAAATTTCTCCCTGTCCAACTCTCCAGCCTGTCCAGGTCTCTGGATGGTAGCACAGCTTCCAGTGCCAGCCACTCCTTCCAGACCGGTGTCACCAGCAAACTTGCTGACAGTCACTCTGTTCCCTCGTCCAAACCATTGATGAATATATTGAACAATACCGGCCCCAGCACTGACCCCTGAGGCACTCCAAAGCATTGACTTCAGGGCCACCCATGGTTTGTATTCCCTGGAGCATCACACACGGACATCAGGAAATAAAAACCCAGCCCAGGAGAATTCTCCGGCACCGAGGAAGGGGGAAAGTATGTTGGGAGAGGTTTTTGAAACTTGTTTTAAGTGACAAGTTCCAAGCTTGTTTTAAGTAACAAGGCCCCTTTCTGGGGTTTTCTACCCTCTCATCCATCTTCTTCACAACATAAAATACAAATTACTTTTGTTATTTGAAATGTACAGCGGCAAAAGGAGCAGCTTGGTATCTATTTTCAGTATTTTAAGGCTGCCTTCTCCCCAAGACCAACCAGAGGTGCTCAGGAATTCCAAGCACAACAGCTCATTTATCAGCATCTCCTAAACCATAGCACACGTTAGGAATCTGCACGGTCCTTGTAACCCATCTGCGATGGAAACGGTTTGGGCAACATCGAGTCTCCTGCCCAAAGGTTTATTGCATTTCCAAAGCCTATTACTGTTGCAAACAATGTTCTGAGGAACCCTCATCTTTGTTGCAAAGCTATTTCTTCACTCACCATGTCCCATGGGTGTAGATTAAACACTGCAATATATTACACTGATGGTTTCTGTAAGAATCTGTCCAAGTATTGTTTTCGTTATATATATGAAAATTTGAAGATCTTTTCCTAACAAAACCTTTCTGGATTTCCTTTTTGTCTTTTGCTGTTTCACAACCACTGCAAACACCTTCCAAGTTTTGAACAGCTCGGAATATAACTCTATTTCTCAGCAAATTGGGCGAGCACATCAAAAACTTTCTCTATATGCTTTATCTTCCCACGCTGCCCACAAACACCAAGCCAAAACAAAACCATCCTATTTTAAAAGCCTTTTGTTTTGTACCATTGCATTTATTTGCACTATTTGAAGTTATTTCCTTTGGGTAAACGATATTTTACACCTCATGTCAATGGAAGAATATTCTCAGTCTAATTCTAACAACTGTTAAAGAATAATACAAGCAAATCAAGACTTTTCTGTGGAGTTTTATCTACCTACAGGTGGGTCGAGAAGTTAAATTCAATTACCTTTTTTGAGTAGTGCAGATTAACCAAGGGATCAGTGCAACTAATGAACTATTAATGAGCAGGATGAAGAACATGGAGTTACAGAACGACAGCATCCATTAGAAGAAAAACAGGTGAGCTAAGGCCATTGGAGATGATAGAACCTGGTTTATGTTCCTAGTGGCTTTGCATTCAGGGACTGAAATGATCACATGTAAGTGGCCAGAGCGTGCCAGGTTTGTTCAACATGTGAGATGCCAGATCACAGAATCCGAGAATGTGAGGGGTTGGAAGGGCCCTGGAAAGCTCATCCAGTGCAATCCCCCCATGGAGCAGGAACACCCAGCTGAGGTTCCACAGGAAGGTGTCCAGGCGGGTTTGAATGTCTGCAGAGAAGGAGACTCCACAACCCCCCTGGGCAGCCTGGGCCAGGCTCCCCCACCCTCACCAGGAACAAGTTTCTTCTCAAATTTAAGTGGAACCTCTTGTGTTCCAGTTTGTACCCCTGAATTCTTTTTTGGAGTTCACCATGTCCTCATGTCCCAGTGGAAGGTGTGTGATTCTGTGATCTGCATAATGACGATTTATTGTATTTTAAACATACGGCACTCACGCAGCGTAATTGGTCGTGGTATATTTTGCATGACGAGCACAACAAATTTGTCTTTGTGGAGCTTTTTCATGCAGCTTTTCAAACCAACAAATTAGTGAAAGCCGCATTTAATGACAAACTAAACAGAAAAAATGGTTTTAACCAAATCTACTGTAAAATCTCCACAATGTTATTTTATTCAAGTCTCTCAAACTACACTTCATTTCTCAGTATTTTAGTGCATGTCTATTACCTCTAAACATTCACAGACCAGCGTGTGTAAATAACAGTTTAAAGAACGGAATAGAATGTTTCCATTAGAGAGTTGACTTCTTGATCGGACAATTTTCAGACCATTGAAATATCTATTTTATAAACATGGTATTTTCAAATAGTTGGGAAAAGCGACTGCGTTCGGAACAGAAAAATCAAAACATCCGCATTGGCAAAAAGATACCGTTTTACGTTAAAACGTGTGGAAATCTATGGATATAGATACAAGTGCATATACATATACAAACAAAAATATAAAATTGCATAAAATGTAAAGTGAAAACAGTAGTATCTGGGAGCAGATTTAGATTCTGCTGCACGTTGAATGACCAATAATTGCACGTGTGATACAAAGGGACAAGTTTACAAATGCGACCATCAGCTCCTTGTTGGCCAAGATACACAATCTCTAAGATTTTATCAGTAGTCTTCCATGCTAGAGTACATCAGGTAAAGAAGGGAGCAGCGTGAAAATGAATTCAGACCTCCTTGGGGCAGAGAGGAGGATTTGGTTGGAGGATTTTTAGGTTCTGGTTGGACTCCATGATCTTTAGGGTCTCTCTTCCACCCAAACTGATTCCACTGTTGTATTTTTGCAACCTCACGTAGCGTCTCAGGATCCCCCCTCTGCCAGCAGTGGGACAAGCGTGTGCAAACCAGAAACCAAGACACACCGGCAATTATTTCCACTAATTAGTAGAATCTGGAATTGTATCACCTTACAGTGCTACAAGTTGATTTCGTTGTTCTATTGTTGATGAGTTTGGGTGTCTTCTAGTCCTTGGGACTCAGAAAGATACAATTTACAAGAGTGTTTCACATCAGTTTTTCTCACTGTATGGAAAAACATAATTGCTACTTCAGTGAAATTCATCATTGTCATAAAAAATTAATGGACTTGGAGTAGGAGTGAACTTGGCCCATGCTGTGGTCCTAATTATCACGTTAGTCTTTAAGCAGTTACACTCTCTGCAGCGGTTAATAAAAGCTAATGCCTCTGCTATGGGAGAAATATCATGTGCAACTTGACAAATATTTGGTGAATAGTCAGAGAAGCTGAGGAATAAGCCCAGTTTAGAGCAAAATTAATCCAGCAAAAGGTCTTCTAGACAGCCCATTTTCCTCGAGAGGGCTCGGAGGCACTAACTTGTCACGTCCTTAACCTTTCCGTCGTAAATTCTAAATCTTAGAAACTGTTGAGTGAAGCAAATGCCAAAGCAAGCCCTGGTCTGAGTCTTTAGGATTTCTGTGGAACACCTAAGAAGCTGGAAAGGCATTAAGCAGCTGAAGTGAGTTTAGTTAGTTAATAATACCACCAACTCTGAAAAGCACAGCAGAACCCTTTGGAATGAGGAGCATTTCCCCCACCTGACGCACGGTTCAGCCAACCTGCTGAAGCCAGTGGTCCCAGTGGAACGGATATAACTAATCACACTCCAGGCAATTTTTTTCCTCGCCCTCAACTTAGTTTCAAGCTTTGCTGCTCCATTTCAAGCCTGAAGGAAGATTCCCCAGGCAGGAACACGCCTGCGGGCTCAGCCCTGGCCGCACCGTTACCATCACCGCAGAGCCAAAAAAATCACTCCTGCACGCAGCTCTGCCACATAAACCCCTGTAGCCAAGCATGGCTGGATTCTACAGGGAAACAAACTCATTTCTCTCCTCTATCAGATGTCTCTGATAACACCTACAACAACAGTGATGATTCTCTTTAAAGCCATAACGTGGAAGGGGACTGACAGCACTTGGGGACCGAAGGGCAACACAAATACAAGCTCCTGTGCTAAGGCCAAAGCCCTGGGGACTCAAGAACTGGGGAAAGAAGGACACTCTGGCAGGACATTGTATTTATGTCTAATGATGAGCTTTTCAAAAGCCTTAGGAAAATGCAGAGACCTTCCCCAGTGTGCAGGTTGCTCTGCTGGAAGTCGTATAAAGATGGACGCTAGGTAAAAGATACGTATACGCATTTATAGTATCTGCATCCCTTTTCAAGTAGAAATAATGGACGGGTTTTTATTTGCCTCGCATCCATCAAAGGTAGCAAACGCTGTTTGCAAAGGTGGTTTGTGGCTCCTCCAAACCCAACGCAGCCCTGCGTTTCAGACACGGGAACGCTCCACTGCAGCAACAATTACAATGGTAATTAAAGGACATTTACACCGTTCCACTCTTAATGTGATGGCTGAGATCGGACACGCGATGAATGCAGAGTCTGTGCGTTAATCGCCCATACAAATCCGTCACAGCTAATTAAGTAAGACTATAACATTAAAAAGAAGCAGCAATATGGAAATGAGTATTTCTTTCCATGAGGAATCATTATTTCTTTACCAGGTTCTGCTCCTATGCTGTTCAAGGATAAATTGATGTTAGAGGACAAAGCTCCTGGCATTTTCTCTTCAAGTCAAAGCAAATAAGGAATATTTAAACATGGTTTCACAACATTAGTTTCCCTCTTTCAGAACACAGCACGTATAAGAAACGCGTTGGGATTTAATTTTCAAAATAAGTTGGAAAAGTAGAGTCAAAACATTCCAATGGCTGGGAAACGCTTCCCAGTCTCTGCAGGAATTCCAAGCACACATTGGCTGCATCTCTGGGTTTTGGCCAGAAAGATCCTCTTGGGCAGGACTTGCTCAGTGTCCCCAGCCCTCCTCCCGATGCGTTGCAGCCGGAGCCGATGGAGCTTCATCCCGGGAGCTAACTGGGGGACTTGGGGGCAAATTGCTCAGCATAGGACACTCAGGACATGAAGAGACCGGGCTGGCCCTTTCCCAACTGAGGACTTTTTCAAATATAATCCCTTTTCTCTCTAGAGGAAGATCCAGCCCTTCCAAAGAGACACATGGCAACTGGACGGAAACACCTTCCCGCCTTAAAACCTGGCTTTGAAATGCAAACTCAAAGCTGGAGAGATGTGAGCATCCTCCTTGTTCCTATTGAAACAGAAGGTGCAATGACAGAGTCGCAAAACGCTGTGATCCTTAATCCAGCCCTCCAGAAACCGCAGAGTTTCAACCTCTGTGCATCTTTCGGTGTCAATATGTTGCTACTCGCATGCTGATTTATTGGAAAGGAAGCAGCACTCTGGGCTGCTTTTGCTCTGTTTTATTAATAAAAGATAAGAATGCTTAGGGACAGAAAGCCCTTAGGAATTCTATCCAGTTATTGGCATGAGCTGGGCTGCCAGCATTGCAAAACCAACCTGTTCTCAAGACCAGGAGAATCCAAAAAGATTCTTGACACATTATTATAAAATCCCTATAAATGTATTAATAGAGATGAGGAAATATGGTTGAAAAATGACTCTTTAGCACTGTAAAATGAAAGAAAACCTTGCAGCATTCAATGGGTTAAGGGAAAGCAGAAGGAGTTATTTTAAACCATAAAGAAGCCGCTAGCAGCAGCAGCCAAAACTAAATGAGCTTGTTTCTCGCTCTCCGTAACACTCAGGTATTAGGAAGTCTTTGTAGGTATTACAATGTTTGTCAAGCGACAATTAAAAATGCAACAATGCTTAAGCAAACATCGTGAAGCTTCTGTAATTAATTTGAAGCAGTCAAATATTAGCAGAGTCTAGAACAGCAGCAAAAAACCATCCAAATCAAGTGTAATATTATTAGATCCTCTGAAGATTGAAAATACTTCATTTAAAAAATGGATTTTAAAAACCTCCACTTAATGGACTGTATGCATTTCCTTATAATGAATGCGCTGAAGTGCAAACACTGTTGGAAAGGTATAACTACCTAATTACTGGATGGGTATAACTACCTAATTACAATCTAATCACATCACATGTTATTGCAAGTCAAATTTGTTAACTTTTCAGTGTCCACAGTTTCCAGAGGAAGCTAATGGCAGGTTAAAAACCCCTTCTCTTAGTAAATGAACATGACAACAGCTAATGAAAAATCTAAATTTGCCAGCAACTAAATTATATGATGCAATTATCATTGTCTTCTGCACAAAAAGAATATACTAATGAGATTCAATGGCACATCAGCAGGTTGCATCAGATTTCTGGTTCGATAATACTCTGTCATCAGCAATTCCATCCAAATAATTATTACTTGCATGAGAATAAAGTCCCAATAAGATCGGTGCCAGCTGTATCAGAGAAACCAGCCCTATCCCAGAAAGCTTGTAACCTCGGGCAATGCTGCAGGTTCCCCAAAAATCACTTTATCCTAAGGGATTTATGTAGAGCCACACTAAAGGACATTAAGCGCGGTCCCTTGCGAAATGTGGGCCAGCTGAGCAGGAGCTCTGTGGGCCCCCTGGTGCCCTCGCCTTCTCCCACTATAACCTGGGCAGCTCCAGATACATCCAAACAGCCCATAGGCTGAAGCAAGAGACACTTCAGAGCCTGTGAAATCTCACCCCAGCATTATAACCCAGAATAAAGAGGGTTTATGCACTTTCAGCTGGTTTTCACTGCTACCCGGAGCCGTGCTGACCACTCGCCTCCTCTTCCACGCTTCCCACCTATGAAAATGATTTTACTAAACTTTCCAAACTACAGACAATACTCAGAACATGCAGAGTTTGGGAGGTTTGGGCAAAATCTGTCCCCAGGAGGGTGTCCCTTGGGATCTCTGTCCTTCAGAGTTCCAGGACCTGGTCAGATCAAGCCGTGGTTCCCTCTTCACGCAGGAGGTTGGAGAAGACACAAGCCAAGGATCAATCCAGTGGTGTCTCTGTCTGTTCCCCACAGAGACACCACTTCAGCTTCTCCAAGAGAGTCTCCAACCGCTTCACTAATTCAGCTGCATTTTCCTAAAATCACCCAATAACTACAGCTTTGCGTTATCCCAGGTGCTGGGAAATTGGAGCTGTGGTGGCCTTGAACATACTGCTGGTCTCCACGTTGAGAGCGTGCATCATTTGTCGTAGATTTTGGTATCTGGTGCACAAGCAAACTCCTCCCTGCTGCCAGGAATAGATAGTACACACAATTCCTTCCATTAAACAGAATTAGCTTCCCGCATTGTGCTTAGAAAAGTAGAAAGTCAGGACTGCTCGTCAAAGAGGAAAACACGCAGCACTCCCACAGGAATATCTGCTATTTTAGCCCACAGGGGTTTTAATACCAGAGCAACAAGCACAGCCTGTGTGATCAAATAACTAAAGTTCCCTTTAGGATGACACAAAAGGTGAGCTAATGGTTTGTAACGAACGGCACCACAATCTCCAAGTGCCTCCTCAAAACCAGCAATTCAGATGCAATTAAAACAGGGCACTAAACAGTTGCTGTGAGCAAGGGATTAAACAAACTTTTTCAGATCAATCACTTGAATGTCTTTACCCTTTAAAAACACCTTTAAGTCCTGATTTATTATCCCCTTTCTCAGCGCTGGGCGCTTTTCTGGAGGTGACCAGCTCGACTGATGTTCTTCAGAAGTCAGGAGTGTCCATGACCACCACAGACCAAACACGCCACACAGATGCCAGGGATATAAAACGTCACACAACCACAGAATTATTTTGGTTGGAAGAGACCCTCATCAAGTCCAACAGCTCTCTTGCCTCTCTGAGCAATTCAGGGTATAATAAGCTCCCTCATCCCGTGAGAACGAGGTGCGATTTGCTTTTTTTGCATTACGGTGCTGTCTGGGGCTCCTGGCTAAAATGGTGCCCATCTGTGCACATTATATATATATACATACATACATATATATTTATGAGTGTGTGCATATATATGACATAAGATTAAGAGACTGCGGGCAAAATCATCTTCTCGCTCAGAGGGCTGAGCAAATACAGGGAGGTTTTCAAGTGTCTGACAGGGCAGGGTGTGAAGAACAAGAATTTGGTTCAGAGCCAGCAAAAGGCAAACCCATACTCACCTGAATAGCCAAAATAAGGCTCAGCACAAATAGCTATAAAAAAAGCTAAGTAGAAAGAAAACCCGCAACAGGTCACCCTCAAACTCACGGAGTTTTGAACTATTCATTTTCCTTTCCAGAGCTGAACTCCTGGTCCAATGGTTTGATAACTCAGCTTCACGATCTAGGAGAGTCCCTTGTGCGAGCTGCTCGACCCTGATCATTACTGCACATGTTTATTTCAAACATTTACTTCAAACCTACACATACACACATGCAGGACGGTGGATGAAGGGAGATCACACAACTGCACTGCCACCGTAGAAGGAAGAAATACATCACTTGTTGAGCAACAAACTACTTGGAAGCAAAGTTTTGGAGCTTCTCCTAAGCATTCCCTCCCAGCAAAAAGCGTATTTCTGCAATTCCGATCAGGCTCCGGTTCCTGTGTGGGGATGTGGGCTGCGAGCAACGCTGCGTGTCCTTGGGTGCCGCCATCACCTGCAGCTCCGCCAATGCTACAGCACTCAATGCCTATAAAACTATCAGTGTTTGTATTAATATTTCTGCCAGGGCACAAAGAGAGGTCTGACAGGGCTTTGATAGCAACTCCAGTTTGATATCTGTGAGCAGGGATGTTATGAAAACACAGAACAAAGCAAACTTTGCTTTTTTGCAGAGCGTATCTGACAACAAGAAATCTGTATTCGGGATCTCTTGCAACGACTGTGAAAGAATCACAGAAGTGGGTGAAAAAGATGAAGGGCTACAAAAGCACCGGGAAACACAAGAAGAAATTCGGAGAAAAAAAATAAGAAAAGGATCATGAAGTGGTTCAAGAGACTTGTCAAGCAGACAATATGGGACCTAATCAGACACTAAAGAGCATCCTCCTGCATTCCCAGCATGAGTACTTTGAGAACTTGCTGTTATTTGCTCCTAGATGGGTAGATTCTCCTCTTGCCTCTCGGTAGGAGCCGTCAGCAACACTGTCCCCTCCCAACAACTTCCACAGACACACTTACACAAAGCCCCCTGGTACTGGAGTAACTCTATGTGACTTTCTTGGCAGTGCCCAAATGACTCCTGCAAGAACACTTGGTTTCACCAGCGTTACCCTCACACTTACACACCAGGGGTATAATTTCTTCATCTAGGAGATGTCTTTAAGGAAATAACATTTTACTCTGAGTGGTGTTATAAGCATTGCAGCTCAATGTCCTGCCATGCCACAAACCACTTACCCCCCCAATTTCAGTGAATTCCCAAACGCTGCCTTCTTCAACACCCATATTCCACCACAACGAGACTCTTCCCTTTGCTTTGCCCGTGAAAGAAAAATCTAAGTTTCATTTAATCCACCGTTACTCCTGCCCTCAACTACAGGTAGCGCAGGCAGAGTAACCTGAGAGCTGGAAAACACAACAGATACAGACAATTCTTGGAAGGCAGCAGGGATTTTTCCTTCTTTAGATCCCTGTGTTCAATTTCCAGTGCTGAGCTGCCCTGCTGGCTTTAAATGTCTCAACTTCAACTCAATTCTCATTAAAACAACAATTTCAGGTGTCCTGGACAAGCCACAGAAAGTAGAAAACAGTTGGACGGTGGCAACTGCCCTTTTTTTCGTTTATAGAGGCTTCAGACTACCCTGAAAAAGCAAAGAAGTAGCAAAATATGGTGAAGCCTCATCACACACTCCTCCTTCTTCTTGGGAATTAAAAACAAGACACTATTTAAATCTCATTTCCTCCTACTGGGTGTCAGGCAGAGGCCAAGAAGAGCAAACCGTTCCAAACACCGATCACTTGTACCTTCAGAAGTCAAGGTTTTTGTAAATACCTCAGGAGGAGTGAATCCAGTTGTCAGAGTCTGTTGCCAGGGTGGTTTTTATTGTAGTCTCCAAACAAATAAAAGCTCTCCCATTCCGATTACATCCAGAGAAGAGATGGGATTCACAAAATGTAATGAGTTTTTCAGACCTGCAACACCGAGAACTTGCTCAGTTGCTTTTAATTAAAGAAAGTCTATTTGCCATGTTGTCAATTTATCCAAGTGCTTTTAAACACTGGCACTTCAATAATATGAAATCCAGCTTTGGCAGAAACCTTTGGAGCAGGTAAGTGCAAGTAAATTACGGCAGTGCAGACTTGAGTAAATCTTGGTCATTGCAGACTCCATCTAAGGTAGCACAATACACGCAAGCTTCTCATTTTTATTGCCCTGACTCAACCAAGGTGCCACTAGCAAATGGATTTATGGTTTGAAGATTTACATAATAGAG
This sequence comes from Patagioenas fasciata, assembly GCF_037038585.1. Classification (NCBI taxonomy): domain Eukaryota; kingdom Metazoa; phylum Chordata; class Aves; order Columbiformes; family Columbidae; genus Patagioenas; species Patagioenas fasciata. Next base: position 6,413,621 of record NC_092527.1, read on the forward strand.
AAGAATTCAGTTGTTTTGTCCCCAGATGAACAAGGCCGGTCATTTTGATGAGACAGACTCCACAAATACAGTAGCGGTTTTTGGTTCCTCTTGAGAATTTTGCTTCTTCTAGGAACTGTAACCGACATTCATCATTAATCACTATTTTGAATTGACGTATCACAGCAGTAATACAAAAACAAAGGCTTGTTAATACACAGTTCTAGCTGCCCTAAACAGCCATTTCTTAACTTTAAATGTTTCCCTGCAATGTAAAGAAAATATCTCACCTGCTCTTCGTCCTCTCTCCATTGGATAAACTAATGCCCCACTATTATCAGCCAGCTGAAAAGTTAGTAAAGCTTGAAAAGAAGAAGAAACAAAAGATTTGCAGCTGTTCTCAGCTCCTGGTTAATACTGGTTCAAGAACACGGTTTTGTGGGGTTTATACTCCCTGAATAGGAAATGGGAAATAATTTGCCCAGCGGATTATTATGGGAAATGCTGAGACGCCGGGTGTCAGCCCTAAAACTGCGCATGGTAACATACAGGAGGACACCAACCCTGCTCAAAGGAATTTGCGATTCCTAACGGCAAATCAGCAATCACAGATGGTGAACAGTGGGAATCAAGTCTACGAGCAAAGTTGGCAGTGTAGTAGATAGATGTGTTTTCTTCCATCTCTGTTTTGTTTTTCCATATATTAACTATAACCTCAAACACTACGTAATGCAGCACATGGTGAACCCATCTGCTGCACCAACACCTCTTCCTCTGAAAACACCCATGCGAGGAAAACGAAGAGTGGCAATCGCTCTTGGAATGAGCCACCCAGCAGCTCCATCGGCCACAAACCACCCACCAAAGCCGCTTTCCACCCTCTCCTGGGGGATCCCCCTCTTCCCGCCACGACGGCACGGACACCAACGTACCGTACTGACCAAGTTTCTCTTTGATTTGGCAGGAACGTGACGTTTCGTTGACTCCCAAAACAAGCCAACAACCGCACTTGAGCATCTTTCTCCCATTCCTGCCTCCGAGCCAGTTTGTATTGTTTGCACGCAGCAAAAACCACTCAACTGCCTCCAAAAGTCGGTCTTCTTCCGGTGCTTTATTTTAACTACAAACACTAATCGAAGACTTGGAGAGACAAGGCAGATTTGCATGAGAACAAAGACAAACACCCCCCCATGAGAGCATTTAAAGAAGTGGCGAACAAGGGATTTCTTGTGTTTAATAAGAGCTCACATCAAGGAATGAAAAATCCACGGTGACAATTCCCGGAAGCAGAGCTGGCACTTGGTCACCCAGCAGAGCCCGTCCCTCGCTTCTTCATCAGCTCTAATTGCAATTGCCCCGACCCAGCAACTGAAACACAGCAGCCTTCCAATTAATACATTCATCTAATAAAATGGGGAAGATAAAGCATTCCTTCAGAGAATCAAATCAAACGTTGCCAGAGCTCGCACCTTCCTTATTTAGAAATCATTTTTTATTTCAAGTCTTATGATTCGTAGAAACTGGATATGTGGGACTTGTTTTTCTTTCAGACCTTTTACATTAGAAACAATGGAAGGGAATACAAATGGAACAAAGAATGAAAGTTTTAAACACTGAGGTCAGAATAAGACAACACCTCTCCTTCTGTGTTCCCAGGGCTAGAAAATGTCATATACAGCAGAAAGCACCTACTGCCCAGCTAGGATTGGCAGCTTTCTATACTGAAGATGTTTCGGTGGCAAAAGCCTGCGTCAAAGAGATGTTTCAATGCACTGTGATCCCCAGACTCCCAAAGCGGTGAGGATTCGATCCTCCTGGCCAAAGAATCCCAAAATGATAACCAAAAATCAAGATGTAAGCAGTTGGGGGGGAAAAAAAAGGTCACATACAGAAACAGGAGAAACAAAGTATATGCACCACAGTTCCGCAAGCTCTTGCAAATGCAAAACGCCGAAGCGCTGCTTATGAACAGACCATCACCAAGAAAAATCACTATACTGGACAGAAATCAGTTTAGGCACTGACTTGATGCTCAACCTAAAGCAAATCCAAATTGATTTTCTTCTGCTCAGTCATTTTATTTCAATTTCCCCCTATTAAAAGCGCAGTTCAAAGGAAGGAGCTGCCTTGGCTGGATTCCACAGCCAACCACAACGCCACGAACCGCACGAGAATTTGTCCCTCAGCAATTTGTGTGTCCAGACACTCGTTTCCCTCGGAGAGGACGAGGCCAACGTCCCGTCCCCAGCAGGGTGAGGCCAGGGGGATGTCACCCTGTGCCCCCCATAGGACACAACCTCCCGCCTCACCTTGGAGCAAAATGTTTCACCACGGCACCAAACTCCTCACTGCTTACAAGTCACTGAAAATCCAATACGTACCAACACATCCCAAGATGAATCATTCCATATCATTCCATATCTCCTCTTTTTTGCCCTGCTGCCTTAACCAGCTCTTATTTTTGCCACTGAGTTCGACAAGCCTGATGATGATTCAGGTACACAACCACCCCAGGTGTTGTATGAATTTGTCAGGTTCTTCTTCCCATCCCAGACTATTCCCTCTTGGATTAGCCTGTCTCTCGGTGACAATTTCTCCCCATTCCTTCACTTGCATCCCCTGAGATGCCACACTGAACACGCGGCAAAAGTTCTGCTACATCTTTGTCCGTTGTCCTCAACATCATTTTCTCTTGTCGTCTTTTCCTTGGAGGAATCATCCTATTCCACTTTGTCCCACTGTCTGGCAAAAACTGTCAAGGGCAGAGAAAAATGCAGGCAGTGGAAAGGAGGGTTTAAATGACTTTCTCTGACGATATATCCATTTATCGCCTGCGACACACACCAGACTGACCTGCAACCAGACCATCTCTGGCTTGGCCAACCTGGTTTTCATATCTGTAAGTACTATCAGAAAGGCATTAATTAAAGGGCTGAATATCTTAAGTCAACTTGTTTCCAGCAGGCATGATCGTTTTGAGAAGGTCTGAGCAAGCTTCACATTAGCGCCCGTAATTGCTTGAAGAGAACCTATGAAGGCAACACCTTCCTCAAAGGATTAATAAAATGAGTTTTAATTAGCAACTGACTGTTGCTAGCAAGGGAAGTATTTCCATTTAAACACACAGCGGTGGAAAACTCAAAACTCATCCAAGCTCGGCAAGGGTTTGCTAAACCACTGCCTTAATCACACGGAGTGGCAACGAGGTTTGTACAATTAGCGCTGCTGAGAAGCAGAGAAGCTTGACAAGTTCTTGCGCTGGCTTTTGAGAAGACACGCACCCTTAGTTTCACCAGGAAAAAGATGTATGCCGTTTACAGTTTAACAACCTTCACCAATACTGTTTTCCTAAAAACATGGATGGCTGACCGCCAAAATCATCAGACTTGCATCAAGATGGTTTTGTGGGAAGCTTTGATTCCCGTTTTACTCCCAAGAGAATAGCGTTTCAGATGCTCAGGTCACTTCTCAAATATAATACCCCTCGTGCCTGAAGAATCCACGCCTTTCACAAAATCAGCGCTCTCCAAAACTGCCTGCAACAATACCCGTTAACTCTGTTCATTGGGTTGTTCGTTAAGAGGAATAAGAACCACTGCGTGCTATGAACAGCAGATAAACTCCAACTTACTAATAAGATCTTTTGTGTTATCAAATGAGGAATTACAAAGTTTTATATACAACTCGAATTCAACTGTTTTCAGAATTTTGTTTTATTCTGGGGTGTTTTTTGTCTTTTCTAGAAGAAAGTAGCCACCTCAAGCAGAGGTAAACAAAAACTACAACAAAACTCAGTATATTTTTAATATTCAGATCACATGCTCAGTCAACAATGTTCTTTCTGAGCGATCTGGAAACCCTGCTTATCGCCTTTACTATTTTAAGACACTCAACTAGCATCCTCAAAGAGGCAATGACTTGAGATATACAGGCAATGAGGTATATCTGCATTATACCACGGTCCCAGGGGACTGGAAATGTCATTTTAGTTGCGAGATAACGAGTGGAGTTTTCTTTCCCTTATTCTAACACACCAAATTCAGTTATTTATTGGAATCGGGAAGGAAAGTAAGTGATTCTGCTCTAAGTTGCAAGTAGCATCAAGTTTTGCATGTAGGTGTTTGAGCAAACAAACCCAAACACACTGCACAAACCACTAAACAAAACCAAAATAAACCAGGCTCTCAAAAGACCTGGGTCGTCTTATTAAAGAAGTCACAAAGAAACAGAAGGAGTCGGATCAGAAGAATGAAAGGCTGAAGTTGCATAGAAACAGAAGGAGTCTGATCAGAAGAATGAAATGTTAAAGTCTCCTAAGTTACTTATAAAAGACAAAGCTCTTCCCACAGTGATTTATCCCTTTAGGTTTGCCATCTCCTCCAGAGCCAGCACCAGCTGAAGAGACTGTGGCAACTCATTTGGTGAGTAATGACACCAAAAACTGTATAACTTCCAAAGTTAGAGGACAGATACTGAGGCGTTCCAGCAAGAGATGCCTTGATTTAAAGTGTTTCTCTAAATGAAAGCTGGATGATGCCCCTCGACACAGCTTCAGTGTTGTCTGGGTGTCTAATCTCATTACAATCATCATCCCTCCCAAAATAAACCTTGTAAGGATCAAAGTCACCATCAGACTTTATGGGATATTTATTAGAATTCATGGCATATATATATATCATTTAGCCAAAAGAACAAAGAGATGTTCAAAGCTGTTTGTTAGCAGACACGGCAACAGTTTAACTCAATAACATGCCCTGAACTGATCCACACGCCGCCAAGACCTCGGTTCAGTTAGGCCTGGCTGAAACAGATCCCAAAAGTCAAGCTGTGACCTTGTGTGCCACCACACTTGAAAGGATTTAAAGCCAATTACGAGCACGACTGTTACTCACTTGTGCTGTAATGAGAGAGAAAATACCTAAAAGTCACTCGCTGGCATTGGAAATGAGATTCCGTGCCCGACAGCTGCCAGCAGAAGAAGGGGTGTAATTACCATAGTTTTGTGATGCCAGTAAAGGAACAGACTATAACAACAACGGTAGACACCTCTTTCTTGCAGAACGATCTCTCTGAGGATGGTTATAGCAGTGGCCTTACTCCTGCCCCCAGTTTAACCAGGAAAAATGATGCAGTAAAACTAAGTGCCAAGTGGTAATCCAGAAGTTTGCTCAAGAGAAGAGACTTAGGATGTGAAAAAGGAAGCGATAGCAAAATTGATGGTAAAACCTGCTGCCAGTATGATGTTCTGATGGAGTCACTTGTACAAGCAGGTTGAAAATGGACATGGGAACAGGGTGACTACTACCTGATGTAACATTCGTGGTACTAGAGGATCGGGCAATTTTAGTTCTGCATTCTTAAGGGGAACTAAACCACGACCATCCTCCTGTTTCTTTTTCTAGGATTTGACCACCTACCCCCTTTCTCTGTTCTTTCCAGTTTTTGGTAACTGTCACATAAACCTGCAGCTTATCCAGATTCATTGCCACCATCAACCCCCCAAATCTTTAATTAGTCAGAAAAACACGTGTTAGGTTACAACTGCAAAGTCTGTTCAGTGAATCAATGAGATGCACTGAAAATGGCATCGCTCATCAGAAAGGGCCCCATTTCTCTCCACAACAACGCCCAAGCGCACATCGCACAACCAACACTGCCAAAGCAGAGTCAACTGGGCTACGAAGTTTTGCCTCGTCCACCACGTTCACCTGAGCTCTTGCCAAGCAACCGCCACTTCTTCAAGCATCTCGACAATGTTTTGGCAGGGAAAAACGCTTCCACAACCAGCAGGATGCAGAGGATGCTTTCCAAGAGTTCGTCAAAGCCCGAAGCACGGATTGTTAAACTACAGGGGTAAAGAAACTGATTTCTCATTGGCAAAAATGTGTTCATTGTAATGGTTTCTATTTTGATTGATAAAGATGTGCTTGAGCCTGGTTATAACGATTTAAAATTCACTGTCCAAAACTGCAGTGACTTTTGCGCCAACCCAAAACAACGAGAAGATGCCCTCCACGGATCCAACACTGCAGCAGCATTTGGGATTATTCCAAAGCATTTGCTCATCATTTGGATTACTCCAAAACATAAACTGCGCCCCTGACTGCCTCGTAGTTGAGGATTTCCCTGCCATGAGCAGTACTTGTGAAACAGCGAGTGTGTGCATGCGAAAACAGAGTACACCAGTCAAGGTCTTTGGGATTATGGAGAACAGCACGTTTTCCACAAAAAATTCCAGTTATCTTTTCCTGTTTTGTCACTTCTGCCCATTTGTTCTCTTTCTTTCTTTCCCTTTGCTTTTTGAAGCACAATTAGGTATTTCTAAAAGGCTTTCTTCTGAACAAGAACTCACATACTTCGCTATTCTGGTACCACTTGTTTGTATTATTCTATCCCATCTGTACACTTCCGACTTCTCCCCTACAGCATCTTTAAACCACAGAACTATTTATCATATATAATACCCCTCCGCTTAATATGTCACCATAAACTCCTCCAGGTCAAGGAGGACTGTGATATCATGTATCCCAAATCTCAACTATTAATCTGAAGTCAAACAAAAACATATTTATGTCATAACTCGCAATGTGATTTCCCTCTACTTATTGTACAGCCCAGGACATTCATTAAAGAAACCAGATTACAGGACAAGTGCCAAACACTCAGAGCATGAGATCGGTGCCATCCAGGACTTTTCCCCAATTTTGTTTAGTCAGTTGAAGGGGAAAACAATGACTCGTCCTGAAAAAATACGTAAGTTTTACTTACAGAGTTTTACAAAGTTTCCCCTTGAAGTCTTACATTCACAAGGGTCAGATATGCTCTTCTAAGCAAGAGCCATATGGCGAGATTCAGCAGTGATCATAAGGAAAGCTACGGTATTAACGTAGGACATTCCCTACACCAACAAACCTGAGCAAAAGAATCCGGTGGAGTACATCTTTTCAATTCCATACTATAATTAAATTCTTTCCGGCATGGATTAATTAAGAAAACGGAACATCTAACAGAGGCTGCAAGTCCAAAGGCAGAGATGAGAAGAACTCTACATCCCGGCAAAATCCCGAGCCGTTCAACATCAAAGCTCAAAAAGCATCTTACTTTTGACAGTGGCCGTCCGGGTGCAGTTGTAGAGGATGGCCAGCTCCCCAAAGACTTTGCCGGGTCCCATGGTGCACAGCTTCACGCCTTCCTTTGTCACTTCAACCTTCCCCTCTGCCAGAAAGAAAAAGCAAACCACAAATGAGCATTTTAAAACGGACATTAAATTCTTTTGGACTTAAGTTTTAAAACGTATCTGAGTATACTGTGAGTAAAAACACCAGGAGTCCTACAACTTGAATTAAATGTGTTATGAAGGAGAGGGCACAAACTCAGAAAAAGTTATAAAACGGTTGTTGCACATATAAGCTTTCAACACTTGAGTTTTCTTACTGAGTATCTGTACACTCAGGAAATACTACAATACACTAAACTCAGCGTGAACTTTGTTTCACGTCTTACACTTTCAGGTGAAATTTTCTCCAATTTTTATGTTAAAAAGGGGAAATATTTAGGTCTTGAACACCATACATGAAAACCATGGAGTAATTTTGCTCATTTTCACTGAGAAACTAATCCCTGAGAATGTTAATCCATGAATAACAGTTATTATCGAAAGGAAAACTGCTTTGACCCATGGCCATAATTTAATCCCCACCTCAGCACACCTTTTTGAAAATCTCACGAGGGCAGGTTTGCTGCATGGGCTCACCAATACTGCACCATGAGGAGATGCAAAAGGGACTTAAAAGCAAAGGTTGAATGGGGAAAAAAGCAGCCCAGGCCAGTTTGAGGGTTTCAAAGGACACCTGAGGAATGCAGGAAGGGACTGAAGATGGTGCCACCACCTTGTGCACACACAAGTGATGCCATGACCAGAACCAGACTTCACTCACTGGGAAAATGGGGGGTTATCATGCCTATGACCACCATTTTGGATGTCACAAATAAGAGAGTAAGACAGAAAAGTCAGAATTTCATAGATTCATAGAATCATTTTGGTCAGAAGAGACCCTCAAGGTCATGGAGTCCAACCATAACCCACCCCTGGCACTGCCCCATGTCCCTGAGAACCCCATCTCCGTCTGTCCAACCCTCCAGGGATGGTGACTCCAGCACTGCCCTGGGCAGCCTGTTCCAATGCCCCACAGCCCTTTGGGGAAGAAATTGTTCCCCACATCCAACCTCAACCTCCCCTGGCGCAACTTGAGGCCGTTTCCTCTGCTCCTGGCGCTTGTTCCTGGGGAGCAGAGCCCGACCCCCCCGGCTCCAAGCTCCTTTCAGGCAGTTCAGAGATCAGAAGGTCTCCCCTCAGCTCCTGTTCTCCAGCTGAACCCCCCAGGTCCCTCAGCTGCTCCCATCACACTTGTGCTCCAGCCCCTCACCAGCTCCCTTCCCTTCTCTCAGCTCGCTCCAGCACCTCAAGACCTTTCTTGTCCTGAGGTGATCCCGCCACTGCTCTGGCCGCCATTTTGAGCCCTGAGGTGATTCTGGTGCCCCCAGGGCCACCATTTTGTGTTTTGACACAATCTCGGTGCCCTGGGGCCACCATTTTTTAGCCCTTGAGGTGAGGGGCCCAAAACTGCCCCTAGGATTCACAGTTTGGCCTCCCCAGTGTCCAGCACAGGGACGGTCACTGCCCTGGGCCTGCTGGCCACGCTACTCCTGACACAAGCCAGGATGCTGGTGGCCTTTTTGGCCACCTGGAAACACACTGGCTCCTGTTCAGCCACTGTCACCAACACCCCCAGGTGCTTTCCAGCTGCTCTTCCCCAAGCCCGCAGCGTTCATGGGGTGGTTGTGACCCAAGAGCAGGACCTGGCCCTCGGCCTTGTTGACCCTCAGACAATCAGCTTCGGCCCATTTCAAACGTTGTTTTCCCCCAAAACAACACAGCAACAAAGAAAAACAAACTTCGAATACTATGAAACAAATTTAGACGCCATATACCTACTAGACACAGAATAAGGTAACTCAAATTGAGTAGAAAGCTTCAAATATTTCCATAGCAGAATAATGAAAGAGGGTAAGGCAGGTAGAGGTGGATGGAAGAAGGTCCCATATTTAGGCAGGGCAAATTATAAAGGGCACAAAGTATTTTGTAGGGAGTGGTGTAACAGACCAAAATCTATTGCTGATTAAAAAACTACTTGAAAAATCTCCTTATTTATTAACTACAAGTTACTGTTCGATAAATGTCAAGACCTGAATGTTACACAGTCTGTGGATGTGTAAAGATTGCAGTTGTGTGTTGTGTAACAAAGCAGCAGAGAGGGTTTGGAGGTGGTGATTATTAACATTTATTACAAGTTATTACTACTAAGCAAGTGCACATATACATATATGTATATACACACACACATACATACAATGCTATCTTAAAATGACCAGAAAGCAAGTACATATTTCAACAGTAACAGCAAGTCTCTGAAAGTATCACTAATAAAAGACTGGCTAACTTTCCTTTAAAAGTCAATTTCTTTTTCATTATTAGTTTTTACGTGCATTTTGGTTGTTCTTCATAAGTATCAATCTACCATGAAGGGCAAAAATAGGTGTTTATCTTCAGAATGAGCAAAATTCACTTTTAATGGTGCCTCACACGCTCCTAAATGATTTTGAGTATATTTGGTTTTTTAACAAAACAGTTTCAGTAGAGCTGAAATGGGGAAAAAAAAAAAAGAAAAAGCACTCTACAATGAATATGCACAAAGGGAATGAGTTTAGCCCACTTTTAATAGACGGGAAATATTAGCTCAGCTCCCATCCATTCACAGCCTGTTTGTCACATGCAGGAAATTGAACTCACTGCCAGACCTTGATGACAAATTCCTGCCTGATTAGGGCAAAGGGCTTCGACATGTGAGCTGGAAAGCACAATATTGCAGAGAGAATTTTTATTACAGTCTTGGTGATCCTTTTACTGCATCAACCACTTCTCCACTAAGCAAGGAACATGCTGGTGATGACATTAAGCTACTAATGCAAACAGCACAGAGAAGGCTTCCTAGCAAAATATGGCAAACATACAGATGATGGTCTAAAAAAATAAAACTAAAGCAAACTAATTTCTCTTAGAAAAGAGGGGTCAACTTGCAAAGTTGAAGTATTTTTTAAATCGAGTTATTCCACCCACTGAAGTTTGAAGCAGCAGCCACAGAGTTGAGCAGAAAACCATCAACTTCAGGTCGCAGAATTGTTCAAATTCAATCTGGTCTCTGTTTCACGGCAAACCCAAAAAGCCATCGAGATTAAGACAAAAATCCTAGATAAAATTTATTACAAGCCAAGGGTTTGGATATCAGGCAGAAAACAAGCCAGCAAGCATTTATTGATGAATTCAGTGACGATTTCCTAGACCAGAACTGCTCAAATTTGGAGGCACTTACCAACAACGACCCTTCACCGCTTCACAATTTCAAAGTAAATCAATAATAAGAAATTAAATGCTCAGTTAACATCTACATTCAAACCAGTTCTATTCCTAATACCGATATCTGAAGCGCAAAAGAGGTGCGGGTGGGCTGCTTCTCGTTTGGTATGGTTTAGTAATGAATGTGCTGTTTAATTACAATTTATCGTACCGGAGAACATCTCCCCTCCTCCCGTTGTGTAATGAAACAAGCTGGAACATTAAACACCTAACAGCGAGCTCCGCAGACCCAGAGCCAAATTCACCTCTCGCAGAAATACAAGGGTATAACCCAGCTATAAATAAAGGGAATGTTACCCATTTTGTTTCCCTGGCTGGCAGCCTGTGCAGCACTGTTTGCCATGCAGGAAACATCCTTTGCTTTCACGTATCGACCAGATAAAGAAACCTGAAGAAACGCAATACAATATTGATCAATTAACGGAGCTAAATTTGCAACTTCCTTTGACATCTCCATAAAGCAAACGCTAAATAATGCAAGTGATGCTTTACTCAAGGCAAGAAGAAAAGACTGGAAAATGCTGTGATACTGAGCATTATTGAATTCAACACTGATATTTCATTTAGAGCGGAGCTGATTTTGTGGAGCTTCAGCTTGCTATTAATTTCTATGGCAGCTGTGGGAAACTATTCCATATTGATGGAGAACAATGCAAGTTATTTTTCATACAGAGCATAAAATCAAATTAAAAAATGTGGGTGTCTTCGCTGTCATGGAGAACTCCCCAAGAGCAAAGCTTCGCAGCTGCATTTTAGTGGTTATACTCTGGATTTCTCCCAACTCCCTCATTCTTCTCCATTCCCACAGGGCCAGGACATGCCCTGATGTCACCTGGGTGATGAGTCACTTCACTAATGGGCCTTGGCCCCATCGCCTTGGTGCTTTCGGCACGGCAGGTTTTCCGAATCAATTCTCTCGCTCACAATGAACACGAGGAGGTGACCAGCGAGGGGACACGGAACACAGCGATCCCTCCAGAAGCCACCAACAAAAACTGCCAGGAATCACTGCAGCCACATGGAACTCAAAATATTTGGGGTCTGGCAGATGCTCAAAAGTCTCAATTATACAGGAGGTTTTTTGCTTCTTTTTCCATTATTTGAATCACATCCCACCTTTGGCAAAACTCATCTTTATGCTGAAGTTTTCTATCCTCATTCCTGGGATTCAAAACCCAGCAACCTTCTTTTATCCTCATTCCTTTTTTTCCAGGAATCCTCCTGGATGACGAGAGCTGAAGTATTATCCTCGTTCTCTTACGTAGCTTTTTATCTACATGCTATTCACCCAGAAATCACATTTCCACATCGTCAAATGCTTTCCCGACCAGTTTTTCACTTGTCAGCTCTCCTTAGCGGCTTGTAAATTCAACTATTCTTGCTGCCTCCTAATACTTTTGTGATACTCACTGTTTGCACTACTATTGGTACTTGAAAACCAGAGTCAGTTTGCAAGATCAGAGGGAGACGCGCTGAGATTTTGGGAAAGGCAGCTTTTCCTATGAGACCCAAGTGGGAGCAGTTTCCCTTGCTGCCCCGGCCCCACGGTTCCCTGAGCCAGAGTCAACGCTTCTGCAAATTAAACTGCACACTAATTACGTTGTCGCTGCAAATTTAATTGCAGAGCAATTAAAACTTTAATTGCTAAGTGGCTAGTTGACATCAGAGCCAGTCCGATTAACATTTGATAATGTTTGTGTTTGTTTCAAAACAGACTGATAACAATCTGCGTTATTCACGGGGTTATGCCCAAGCCACTCTATGTCTTAACTGTGGTGTCTGTAGAATATCATATTTCCTAATGACAAATATTAACGTTACTAAAAGTAAATCCTTTTTGTTTTTATTCTTAAAGCCTTTTTTGCTCCTTTTGTGTCCCGATCCAGCCCCACATGTGTGTCGGTCCCCGCCCCCACCCCCGCCCTCGATGGCAGCATCACTGTCCCACCCTCAGGCCATGCAGTGACAATAACTTAATTCAGAGTCATTGTAAGCAAAGAAAATGAAAAATTGAAGCACGTACAGAAAAAGCAGGATGGGATTTGCAAAAACCGCATGCCCTTGTCCTATGTAATAACACCAGCAAAGCACACAACCCGTTCTTGTTTCGATGAGGACATTTGGTGCTTTGTCACCCTGAGTCCATCCAATTAAACATTCAATAACATCTTTGCATCCACGTCCCTCGAATAAATGGAACTATAAACTAAACCGCACTAATGTGACTCTCTCAATTAGTAGGATAATTTTTTTTCTCCCAATAATTAAACGGTCATTTTCTCTTTCCGGGTGCAGCAGCAAACAGATTAAGCTGACCGGAGGAATCTGTTGGCCTGTGTGTCATTTCTATAATGGGCAAAATCCTTGCGGTGCGTGAGTGGCTCTCCTGTCCCTCTTTGGCTCCGACATGCGTGGAATTCCTCTTGCTGTTTCAAGCCCAAACCAGCCCCTTAGGTACTTCATTTTAAAGATACAACAATAACTAAGAGGATTTTTAAGAATTCAAACTGCATTTCCATTTCAAAACCAGACACTTTCTTCTGTCGCCCAGGAACACCTTTAACAGCAGGAATGAGACAGTGACATTGCCACTTGTATTTTTTTTCACCCAACATCTGGAGGGCCTAATCCTTTCTTTGTAATTGCACATCCTAGCACTGCCTTTGAGACATGAATAAGGGTCATCAGTTTGATCATTATTCACATTATTGGTCCCTTTTTAGATCCCAGACCCTTAGAAAAAGGAGAAAACTAATTACTCATTCCATTTCCATGAAAGGTTTAAAAATAAAAAAAGAAGTAAAATAAAAAGTAAAGAAGGCTATATTACAGAAATTAGGATCTAGATTCCATCCCACGACTAACTCTAGAACAACAGGAGGGGTGGGAAGGGGATTCAGCATTTTATTGTGTCCATGCAGTTTCACACCCCGACTGAGGCTTTATTTATTGGATGCTATTTGAGCTCTGCTCTGAAAACAGGATTATAATTATCTGTAATTAGTTTTCTTTAGGAAATATCCCTACGGATCTGTAGATTTTCCCAAACAGCACTGAACGTGTTTTCAGAAATTACCCCAAGATGAAGCAGGAATTGTCCCACCAAAGAGCGACAAAGGCATTAAGGTCGGCAGCACCCACGCTGAAATGCCCAATAGAGAAGGCTCAATAATGAGTTTAGTTTCATTTATTTTACCAATACTTATCATATAGACTTATCCTGAAAGCCCAAATCTGCTAACTTTAAATATAGCTTTCAAATAGTCAGCATGTTGGGAAATCTTTGCCAAATTTTCAATCATGTTGCACTGCAAATTGTTGCAAGAGTGTTTGGAATATGGAGAAAAATATGACTTTTCCTTAGACGTCTCCCTGGAAAAGACTAACCAACCTCCGATGCTGTTTTTTCCTGAATGGTTTCATTTGAAGCCGCCACCTGCAGCAGAAGGTTAAAGCTCAACCTTTGAAAGTGTTGTCCTATTGCTGACTGCCTGGGAGAAGAGCCCAATCCCCCCTGGCTAGAACTGCCCTTCAGGTCGTTCTAGAGAGTGCTGAGCTCACCTCTAAGCCTCCTCTTCTCCAGACTAAACAAGCCCAGCTCCCTCAGCCTCTCCCCATAGCTCTTGTGTTCAAGTCCCTTCGTAAGATCCAGTAAACCTGTTTCTAGTCGGACAAACTTATTTCGTCTGCTGTCGAACACTCTTGGAGAGACAGCTCAAATCAGGGGGAGCGCTGGGACAGTCTCCCCAGGATTGTCCCCCCCTTGCCTACTGCCCTGGGGCAGTGCGGAGTCACTGGGCTCCCTGACCCCATTGCTTTGAGTGCCAAGGTTGATTTAGGAGAGTTATGCAGAGCAAACCCCATGCTGAGACGTCCACAAGAGATGGTCCAAAACCAGCCAGGACCTACCAAGCCGCTCTGGTTGGGACCCGCTAACAACACCAGTTTTGTTGTGCCTTTTCATAAACATCATCATGACTACTTTTTAACATTTGCTTTTAAGAAATCGTTTTGAAACTGGGCTCGATACCGCGAATCAACAATCCCGGCAGGCCGAAGAGGTGAATAACAGTAACACTTTTTGGATTTAAATCAAGACTGACTCTAGGGAAAGGATTACCAGAGATAAGAGTAAATCTGCATCCAAGTTTCTATTCTGTCTGCAGAAAGATTTTGAAAACTAAAGAAAGGAAATAAAGAAGGTGATGGCCACAATCTGTAACAGCAGCCTGGGGGCAGAGAGGAGCTTGAAGGATTCAGAAGAAGAATAAAGAAATTTCCTCTGGGCTTTAAAGGTAGGAACTCAAACTTAAATGAGAGAAAGGTAGGGAAGGGAAGCAAACAAAGAGCACAAGGTGTACCCGGCAGTCAGAGACTAAGTGTGACCAGGTAGAGAAAAAAATAACCCAGACACAGATGGATCGAGGGGGTTGATGGAAGAGAACCTGGGAATCACCAAAGCTGTCCCCGGCCAACGCCACACGGTCACACAGCCTGTGAACGCACACAAATAAAGCAGCAAACGAGGTTGTTGGATGGCAAAGCCACACTGGAGCCGGCTCGACAAAACAAACCAGCTGCCCAAAGCAATTCAAAGCAAGGTTTTGCATCCAGAGAAGGAAAAGCAACAGACTGACGCTGCTTTAACACTTCAGATTTAGTTCAAGTGCCTCTACGGTTATGGTTAAGCCTCCTTTAACACCTGCAGGTGATAGGAAGCTCTCCAAAGGATGCTGCTAACGTGACTCTGCAAAGGAGAAGCAAACGGTGCCTGTTGCTGCTTTGCTAATGAACGATCCCGGCAGAAACACCTCTGCAGACATGTTAATGCTCAAACTCCCTTGTGAGCTGCCCAAGTCAGTTCTGCAGCTGAAACAAATTCAATGGGTACCTTCCCCTTCCAAGCCTGGCGGCTTCTGCCTGGGAGGATCTAAAAATTGGGCACTTTTTGCTGTCAGTATTATTTTTATTATTATAAGAATTTTGCTAAGGGTGGGGGCTGAAGGATCCACTCCCAAGTGGAAACACACATCCACAACCACCATATAAAACATTCCAAAATATATACATATATACATACACACCTACAAATATCTTCTCTTTCTAAGCTGGAGAGGTGTCCTCCAGAACTCCCTTCCAACCTCAATACTCTGTGACACCATAAATTACTTCTGATGTGGGTTTGTTTCAGCCTAAAGGTGTGTAACATAGGATTCTGCAACTTGCATTGGCAAGCACAGTATAATGAGTTTGTTTGTGATGAGGCTCTAAAACCATATTAAAAATCCGCAAGATGGTCAGAAGAGCTGCTGGAGAAGCCTCGTAAACCAGGGTGCAAGCTGGCAAACAAAGGTCCCAAGGACTCAAGGAGATAGTTCGCTATCAAGTGGAAAATATGAAGAAATGCAACTAAAGTCAGATCAAATTTTGTCTTAGGTGTAAGATTCCTGACAAGACAAGGACAGAAGAAACAAGAAGCCAGTTCTACTTATGTTCTATTTATGGTATAAATACATATATAAATATATAAAACACTAAAGAGTTCTTCACTGTCCTACAACACCAATAGTTACCTTCTGTACAGCACCTGTACAGAAGCAGCTTCAACACAAAGGGGTTATTAGCTGTTAATTCCACAAGTGCTGTTTTCCAGTGGACAGCAGAGTGTGCCAGGAAAAACTGCACTGGGGGGACTGCTCAGTGTGATTTTTGACGTGAAACTTGAGGTGAAATTCAAGAGAAGGCGGTTTCCTTTGCCCATGGGAGATGCACACAGGTCACATTGGCAATTCATCCTCACACACAGTTCTCCCATCACTTCTCAAACTTATATATGAAAAAAAAAGCTATCATCAAATAGAACAGATGAGTCTCATATTTATTTGGTTTTTTCAATATTTTATCTAGAATACTTTTGGGGGAAACACTGGGTTTGCTTTCCTAATTTGACTCAGTCTTACCTCAATAAATAATACGTTTCAATCTCAAAAACAAACAAACCCAACAACCTCCAATACAAACCGCTTTTCCCCCAAGCAGGTGCTATAGAAATAGCCATTTTGGCTGAGCAGCAATTAATCTGGCATTGCGACTGCGATGCCCTGAGTGCAAACGGCCCTGTTTTGGTCCTCAGAGTCTCTTGTGAGCACAACCCACGGGCGCATCCGTCCGCTAATGGATGCGACAAACGGGACTTTGCTGCCGTGGGAGGTTTGTGGGATCTAAATTGCACTTAAATCGCTTCAGCCCACGAGTAATTTATTTCCCTGGCTCACAGCAAAGCCGTGCGGTGCAAGAACAAGCCAGCTCGCCCTCAGGTGCAGGTGCTGCTACATCAGAGATCCCCTCAGCTAAACCACTCTGGGATATTTCTATATAAGATGTTTCTTCAAGCTGTGCGATGGGTTGGTAGTAAATGGGCCACAGCAGCCCCTGAGGCAAGCAGGAGCTCGGGTGGGAAGTCTGAACAGGCTCCGCTGTCCTTTGAAGCTCTTCAAAAGCAGAAGAAACTGGTTTTCTGATTTATAATGAGCAGAGAAAGAAGAGGGCAGGTCTGTAATGTGGCAGTGGAGGTGGGAGGAGAGAGCGGCTCTGTTCCCAGCGGTACCAACATCTCGGCTTTGCTGTGGTCTCCAAACCACACACAGTTCTCCACAAAAACAAAACTTTACACTGGGCTTCTGGGTTTCCATACCAACGCTTTTGTTACTGACCTATTTCAAACAACGAGAAACCCTGACGACATTTTTTCCCCACCAGCCTTCTAAGACACTTTGTTAACTTCATCTCTACTAAATACTGAGCTGTTTTCTGTTGAAGACACTGAGAGATCTCTTGTTTCACCTGCCCTAAACAGCTGTTTGATTATCCTACCCCAATTTATTTCCCAATTACAATCCTCCTCCCTTGCTCTTCAGAGCTCTGGCTTTCATTTCTTGGCTTTCCAAAATATTTCGGAACTATTTCAAAATGTTAGGAGCAAACAAGGTTGAAGCTATAAACATATAAACCACCAAAGTGACCAATTTTAATTTATTCTTTTAATTAAAATGAAAACCAGACTTGGTTTTGTGATATGACAAGTGACAGTGGGGCATGTAATCATTGCAATCTCTTATTAAACGTAACAGAACAAAACCAGAGGTTGAGATCCCTTTGAAGAACAACATCATCATTCCCTTCTCTCCCTTTTTGCCCATGATAATCTTGTGCTTGAAAGGCAACGATAAAAGGAGAGATACATTAAAAAATAAAGTGAGACAGGCACTACACACAAGTTGGAAATCCACAAAAATAAGGCTAAAATTGATAACATTTACACACCGGTAATATTTTACACTCTATTATATGTATATATTAACTTATACTAGCATGTATAATACCACACGGTTTAGAACATTGACTGCTAAACACCCAGAGGTAAGGAAATCAAGATTAGCAAAAAGAAAATAGTTGAAGGGAAACCTAGGTGAGAAATCGGTCACATCCCTGAAAGACGCTTTGTGGGGCTCAAACATGCCCCACGGAACAAGCGAAAAGGCCCCCGGGCTCAGTTCTGATCTCAGTGCTAAGCAAACCAAGATTATCCCCACAATTACACGTTTTCTGGCGTAACAAAGAGGATGCGAAGCATCCAAACTCCATATAAAGAAGTGAATCTGAAGCCAGTGCCAGCGAGGGATACAGACACTTCACCTACAGCTCCCAGAGCATCAACCCGCCCAAAAACACTCAAGCCCTGGACCAAGCTTTGCGGTTGATATCCCACAACAACCAGAAGTGTCTTTACGTCTCTCTGGCGGTCCCGCAATCGCATGGGGCTTATCAGCTCAGCTGGAGCTGGATCTGTTGAAGCACCGTGGTGCTTTCAAAGCGCGTCGCGCCATGCGCAACGTGGTGTGTGCTGCTTCACTTCCTCCTCCAGCTCCTTCCTATGGCTGTTAAATAACGCAAAGAGAACTCTATGGATAACCTACAGCCTTTGTCTGGAGTCTAAGATTGAGTTGGTCCTTCCAGCACATGCTGAAGAGCTAAAAGTGCTGTATAGTTATATTATTAATCAAAGATGCACATTCAAAGGGAAAAAAAGTAAGTATTCTTGGTACTTGTTGCTGTCTTTGGAAACATGGCACCTTATCACACAACACTCCCAGTGCCAAATAACAGTAAGCCCACATATGTTCCTGCAGATCTCACGTGCACAAAGCACAGTTCCTCTGCCTGCTATTTTCCGTGTTTTCCTGGTAAATAAACCCCTGGGATGAGGTTGAACCGCATCTGTTGGCAGCAGGAAAGCTCAGACCTGGGCCAAAGTTCTCAGTCAAATGACTCGGATGAAGCAGGAAAAGGTCTTAATTAAGTCAGTATTTTCAGTGACACCTGCCACGACAGAACCAGGGGCATTTTGGGGGGTTTCATTTCTTGTCCAGACATGAGAGTTTTTAAATAGTCGGTCAAAAAACTCTGTAGCGTTTCTGACAGCAGAGAGTTACTGATAAAACAGGCACTTCAAAATTTTACTCTCTTTCTTGCTTTCTTTCCCCACAAGGCAAAAAGTGCACAATTTCTTCTGAAAACAAATCCCTTCCCACTTAACAAAAAGTAATTCCCCACCAAGAAAGATGCTGCTAGATTCCCAACCCCCTTCAAAACAAACTGAAACACTTTCATTAGGTACTTTAAGCTTCTAAGCTGGGAGAACACTTGACCAACACGCTGGGGTAATTCCACTTTTTAGCCGGTTGCCAGCTTTCCTAATCAACAGCTATGTGCTCTGCCTTCCCCCAAGTCATGCCCTGCAGCAAGACCTCACCTTCTTGGCAAGTAATCCTATATTCTTGGTACCCTTGAGAGCCCTCGTCTTAAATTTGCACATTCTGGATCCTCATTTCTAAAGCTACATGGGATTAATTCTTCATATGTCATCCTGGACCTGTGGCTTGTTCATGTTGTCGCAGTGTAGAATGATGTTGGTTAGCCCTGTTTCTAGTTGGTTCTCTGCTCCACAATTCCAGTTAGAATCAAGATCATTTTGAGTTTATCGCCTGCCTGATTTGATTTTCTAAGCCTCCGTAAAAAGCAGTAATGGTGTTTTCTTCAAGCTTAAGGATGAAGCTTCTCTAATAGGAGTGAATAAAGTAATGAACAGAGTTGTTTTCAATCTCGGCAGGTGAGAGTCTCCTTGCTCCAGCTGGTGTTCGATCGCTGTACAGAAAGGAGTGACGGGATCTAGAGACTGTTCGCTGATCTGAGGCACAAACACGTGCGGAAAACAAAGCCACGTCAGAGCAAGGTCAGCAGGAATGCTCGAGGAAAGGCCTGTCAGCGGGAACGCGACACGGGGAAATGTTCTGCTGGAGCAAATCGAGGTGGCAGAGGGGGTTTAATACCTCAGCTCTGTAAGCAGGCAAAACATGCAGCAAGGGGTTGGGAGCTGCTCCCCTTCCGGCACCTGCACTGCAGCCTCCCTGAGAGGTGAACGCCTCTTTTTTTTAGTTATATTAGCCTGTTATTTACTCTACTTTGCACTGAGGAGACTCCTAACTCTGATTTAAGACCTAAAAAGCACCCTATGGGTGAAGGAAGGACAGTTTTCTGCTTTTTTCTGCTAAGGAGAGAGGGGAAAACAGCATCACTGTCTCAGCAGCAATCTTACCAAAAAGATGTCAAGTGTGTCAAAAACCATCCAGAACAACCAAGAGGAGAACCAAGAATAGGAACAAACTGTCGGCAGCAACCAAACCACCGGCTCCTCCAAGCCCCCAAGCCCTGGAAGACTCGGGTTTCAAAATGAAGTTGTGGAGGACAAGAACCTAACAGCAACTTCCATTTGTCTAAGAGGTTTTGCTCTTTTACTGCTCAGCACCGCTTCCCAAATTCACTTTCCGTTCATATTGCAAAGGAGCATAACTCTGGAATCTATCAGAGCTTTACGGTTGACACGGGTTGTTCCCTTCTCCAGCATGCAAGGATGGCTTGAAAAATTAGGATTTCACCAAAGAACAGCAACAGGATACAAGGAATATAGTTTGGATTAAACAGAATCATTTTGCCCTGTGTCTAAAAAGAAATAAAGTGGGGATGCTTCAAGAAAGCAAAACGTTTTAGGGTGTATTTTCTTCCTTTTGGCTAAATTCAGTCCTGTCCCTGCTTTCTCCAAAGGGAAGATGAAATCACTGGAGAAAGCAAAAAGAGAGCAACAAGCAGAAATAGTTTGCATGGAACTCCGAGGAAAACAAAGGCTGAACTGAATGGATTCTCCACCAGCCAGAAAGGACCATCTGCATTTTCTCACTGCCAGGTTTCGGAGGCTGAGAAAGAAGAACAAAGCAGCTCAAAAGCAGCGTCGTGTTTCCCTGAAGGCCACACGTGGTTGTCGTGCTCCAGGTGGCAGCTGACACCTGAGAACAGGAACGCAGGAGCTGCTCTGGAGAACATTAAGGAGTTCATCATTTGGAAGTAGATACTATGCTATGAACTTGAGGAGATCATTGGGTTTAAAGAATAAAAACCAGGAAGGAAGTGAGGGGAATATGTCAAATATAGTCACTATTCCGAGACAGAGAAAAGGTGAATTTATCATCCAGGAACTACTTGTTTAGATGGTCAAACGCCATCACCTAAGAATCAAGGTGGCAGCTCTGAGAGAAGAAATCAGAGCTTAATTGAAATAAAATGTTTCATTCTTCTTCCCCTCCTCTTGCAGACCCGCATATTTACATTATACAGCATTTGTTCCTACCAAGATACACTGCGAAATGCTGTTGTGAAGGCTGTAAAACTGCACGAGATGTGTTTGGTGGGCTCGGGCGAGAGCAGCATCTGCACGCAAAAAGCTCCTTTCCATATGCAGAATCTCATGTGCAGATACCCCCAGCTGAGCTTTGGTAAAGTAGAGCCTCCTCTTTCTCAAGTAAGACTAAAACTAGCTCAGACTTAGACTTCAAAGCCAGCCTGCTTGTCTGGTTTCTTGGGCAAGCCCAACAGAACAGTCCATTCCTCAGCAAAATTACACGGTGTTGCTCATGCTGTACAAATGTGATACATCCCCCTGCTCCACAGACAAACTAAAAGGTCTCAGAGGAGATATTTTATACAACACTGAGTATCATCCACTTGCAATATCAAGGTAAGAATAGTTATTTATTCTTACAAGGCTTGCTGAAGGATCACTGCTAGAGAAAGATTACTTTGCCCTAAGAGCGCTTGTTTAAGATCAAATTTGACACATGGGAATATTGCAAGATTGGAAACACCTTGAAATACAGAGGGATGTGATTTTTCAGTCAAATGCATTTGAAGTCTCTTCTGAAAACAGGAGCAAATTGAGTTTTTAATTAGTTTTGCATACAAAAGTATCTGCTGAACTTTCAAGTAGCAAAGCTCCAGTTCTCTTGCTGCAGCTGCAATCTGCACTGCTCCAGGTTAATCCAAAGTCTACTCTTCAAAAATGCGAAATGCATACTTTTATGAGATGGTACTTCATGTTTGCAAATCAGCATGTTCATTCGGCTCGGTCAGATGTGATTTATTACTGTCTGCAGACATCAGAGAGAAGCAAGAATCAGCGCAGTGACATTAATTGATGGAGGTAATCTAGACTGGCAAGTCCCATTCTGCTCCTGCGTTATGTCGCCAGTCTCTCGATCGTGAAAGAAGGAGGAAAAAGAAAACTGATATTGCTCTCTCTGGGAATGCAATTTGTGAAAACAAAGCAGATAGATCTGACGATCTGCCTGCAAACAACTCTTCAGCTCACAGTTGGTTGCTCCATGGTGCGGTGAAACAAGTTCTCGGCGAGCCACGAGAAAGTTTCAGTATTCCTATCCAAAAGAAAATCGTAAGGGCCAAACATTAAAGCCAAACTTATCAAGTACTAGCGCCCAGGCCAACAAAACCAGGCCGGGAGTTTCAGTTTTGGATGGGAAACAGGCTTGGTGCATTTGAAGTTCTTTTCATGCAGCAAACACTTTCATGTGCGCAGCCCAGGGTAACATCCTGCAGATGCTGGCGGGTGCTTCAATCGGCAGAAGCCCAAAGCTCGAGCACCTGACGTTAAACACTGGCAATCCGCTTCTCTTTCAGTGCTGCCGTGGGGATGCAATTATCCTTTTTCTCTGCTTGGCCTCACTCTTCTTCTTGCCCAGGAACTTCCCAACTCCTCCATAAGCGCATCCGACGCTTCCCCGAGCGGCCGCAGAACAACGCGGTGTTTGTAAGAACTCACCCCAAAGAGCCGGCCTGTATTTCACTGAACGACACACCACTTATTTTTCCAAAAAACCTGCTGCGTGGGAAAAAACCCCTTCCTCTGGGGTCATTCCGGAAGCCATGGGGGATATTTTGTTCTTGTTTTTGCAGACTGACAGGCTGCAGGCTTTGTGGTTTTTGATGCAAGCGCACCCAGGCTTTTTGTCCTTTTGGATGCAATCGCACCCAGGCTTTTTGTCCCCCCATCCCATTCAAAACTTCTCAGAAATCTCAGCTATGAACAGAACTCAGAGAGCACTCTGGGTGTGAAATTCAGAAGATCTGGAAGAATTGAGCCCTAATTAATACATAGCAGACACACCAGCATCAAGAGCTCCAGGTGAATACACACAACGGCATAAACCAAGAGAGTTCACACCAGACTGAAGTCTGTGGATGAAGATTAAAGTTGCAGAAGGGAGCATTAGTTAAGGAACAACACAGACAAAACAGCTGCAAAGGTTATGGACAAGAGCTTCTGAAAAGAAGCAAAAGAAACACTGAACCACCCACAAATCTCATTTGCTTTGTTTTTTTTTCTCTGAGTGCAGATGAGAGAAGGAGGAGAAAAAGTCACCGCTCAGCTTTTACACAGATTTTCTCCTCTGAGGTTATTTACTCCTATTCATAGGAATGTCACTATTTTCAAGAACTAACTCCCATCTGTTTCCCAAGAGGATACATTAATTTCTCAGGTTGAATAAAGCTTTTTACTACTACTCCGAGTGGTTGCCTTTCTCCTACAACCCAGAATTGCCCTGACACTTCTTGAGGCTTTTAATAACAAGTATATAAAGTTATATTGAACACCAGTAGATAGAAAACTGTACGTTGCACAGCACTGCAGAGCCATAAATCCAGATCACAATTAGGGTTTCTCTAGTGCATTGTATTTGTCAGAGTGGCACAAACCATCTCACAGATAAACACAGTGAGAATGCTCCAAACTCACCCATGGGAGGAGGCTGTGCTCCCTAAAACTCAATTCATTAACCCCTTTTCACCTGACCGAACATCCCATTCACTAACACAATTTACCTTGTAAATCAGGAAACAATCCCACTGTTAATAAATAGTTTTGGCTAAACTTAAAG
Organism: Patagioenas fasciata; assembly: GCF_037038585.1. Classification (NCBI taxonomy): domain Eukaryota; kingdom Metazoa; phylum Chordata; class Aves; order Columbiformes; family Columbidae; genus Patagioenas; species Patagioenas fasciata. The sequence goes on from NC_092527.1 coordinate 6,437,417, forward strand.
ACCCCAACATTTTGTCCCCATTCCTGCTTTCCCCACTGCCAAGAGCAACACAACCGCGACCCTGAAATCCATGGCACAGTATCCTGGTTTTGTTAAAACTAAGTTTCTCTTTCAGTGAATTTGCCTGTCAGCTAAAGCCTCAAATCAGCTGCATTTTCCTGGAGAATCAGATCCATGTTTTGGTAAACACAGCAATGGAATGCGAGGTTATCAATAAGGACAGATTCACATCTCACAAGAGGGGCAACAAGAAACAGGTGACCAAGGAACTGACCAACTGTGTATAACATCCCATTCACTTGAATACTTCATATAAAAATGGGAGATCACGAGGATCTCAGCCCTTTTTTTTCCCCTTTTCCTTATGGCCGACATTAGGAGAGGACCTTGCGAGTCATCCCTGTGAACTGAGGCCCAGTGCCAGACTGAATCCAGCTCCGGTTGGCTGCAGAGTCCAGTCCAGGACTTCGGGTGCCGGCTCTGCAGTTGCTGGGACTTTCAGGATTGGTTTTGTATATTTTGTATTATTTTCCCTATTCTAAAGGGTGAAGCAGGGGAAGAGGAGGTTAACAACACATCTGCCAGGGTTTTATTGTCACCCTGCAATCAAAGCCCTCGACATACGAGCAGTTCAGAGATTTATACCTGTTAGATAAGCTATTTAATACCACCCATAAGACTGACCTAACTCTGCTGGCACCTACTGAAGGTCCACCAGCTCCCTCTTGGAAGGACGCTGGCTGCCCACCTCCTGCAGAACAAGCTGTAATGTCGCCTACGCTGAGGGCTGCTTAATTAGTCCTCAGCATGTAATCCATCTGAATGATTAGGATTAATGAAGGGGTTGCCTGGAGAAGGCTCTCCCAACATGCAGATCTCACGGCCTGTGGCATACGGTGTGGAGAATACATTAATTATGTTGTTCAGTGGCCACTTCGGCAACAGTTAGAAAGCAACAGGATTCTCCTCCCTCGCCCCCTCCTGAAAGGCTGGGAACAGTTAATGATGGCTATGGCGATAAATATTTAATGCCCCACGAACGTACTCAAGGTCTGGGATTAAATGCCAAAAGATTCAGGTGCAAACATTGGCCTATGCAGAAAGCAAACTGTTTTCCTGCATTTCTGACCCACTCCCCATCACTCTTCCCCCCGTGCCTTCCTCCTGGTGTTTGAAGAGCAAGAGATACCAAAGCACACTTAATTTTTGCAGTGCTATTGCAAAACGTGGATTTAGCAGATAGAACCTTGGGATTTGCAAGCGCTTTTGCTGCCGGGCCCGTCGCCGCAGAGCGCGGGCAGGACAGGGGCACAGGGCAGCAGCTTTTGCCCAGCACATTTCCCCTGCTGGGAGGTACCCAGCTCAGGAACAGGTCTGGGAGATATTTCCCATCCCTATGTGCAGCTTTGGGATCTCGCCTTGCACGCCAGAGCCCTTTTGGGGAGAGAGAGCTGACGTTTTGGAGACAACATCCATCCATCAGGCACTTTAAGGCACGAGGAAATCAGCGTTTCCCAAACGAACTGGAAGCAGAGAGTTCCTGCAGTGGGGTTCACCATTTCCAGCACACTTTCCATCCCAAATTAACATTGTCAGCAGAACGCTTTGCCACTTTTGTGACTGCCTGATGCTGAAGCACACTGACGTGACAGGAAACATTCCTTCAGATACCTTGAGATGGCAGGATTAATTAAAAATATAGAAACATGTCTACCTAGCACATGTCTCAGGAGGAGACATGCAAACCTCAATCAGACCCACAGAAACGCCCGCCTGGAGTGTTCTGGCCTGTTAAATGCCACAGACGGACACAAGTTGAAAAGCACTTTTTCAGTCCCTCTGCCTTTCCAGGGGCAGACCTGTGCTTGCTGTGTTTTACGGAGCAGGTTTGTGTGCCGGTTTCGGAGGAGCGGGTGGCACAGCCTCGCTTTGTCACCAGAGTGACTCCAGGAGCAGGCTGGAGCTGGAGCAGCTAAATGGGAAGAAACTTTCTTCTCGGTCTGGAAAACAGAGCAAGCATCGTCTATTTTGGAAACTTTAAGATGGGAGAAATGGGCTCATTAAATCCCAAGGGGTCCAGAAAGCATTTTATGGGGAAGACAACCGCCTGTAAGAGTTGCTATGTACAGAAAAGGAGTTAATTTACTTTTGCTGCTGTAGGTACAGCAAACCTTGGCCAACAGACAGCAGTGAGATAGCATCGCCATCGATTAATTCATTAATTCCTGGCTCCTTTAGTGAAGACAAATGAAGGTATAAACCAGTGCACTCATGCTCAGGTTCCAAGTTGGTGTCTGGTGAACCCCAGCTCCTGGTAAACCACGATTAACAGAAAGCAAGATGCAAACAACTGCTCAGATGTTCCATTAACACAGAAAAGATAAATGGATCCCTGCAATTCAGAGAGGGGGGAAGAGGTACAGATACTCCTTTCTACCTTCCTCATTTGGTTACCTTCAGGTCCCAAAGAAATGCATCTTTGTCTCCATCCTCCTGCTCCCTGTCTCTCAAGGCACAATTTGGGAGGCAGAAGTAATGGGAGAAGCGTCACCACGAGCTGAGGATCCTTCCCCCATCAGGACATCTGTATTTAATTAGCGCTGTTCTCTGGTTCGCAGTTTAAGCACAGGTGAAACTCAGGAAACAACGCTGGGATAGGCAGCGAGGTACAGCAGCTCTCGGGAACGTGGGAATTGAAATCTGACTCTCGGGTGTATTCTAACAATAAATGGCACTGCTTGGAACAACTACAGTTACGTCACACCAAAAATTGCCTGTTTTCACCTGAAAATCATTTCCTTATTTGACATACTGAATTTTAGGTTCTCCTTTACAGGCTTAAAACACATTCATGAAAGGCAAAACCTTTAAGCATTCATTATACGCTTACCTAAATTTAATTATATTATTATTATTAACATTTCCCTTACTTGGATAATTGCATTTCTCAGTAATTTGGAAAACAGGAATGTTACAAAATAAAGGCATGTGGTGTGTGCTTAATTTCATGCATTTGTTTCATCCTTATTTCTCTCAGAGAGGAGGAAAGGCGGGCACAGCTACGGGGATTTCAGCAGTACAGGCTCCGCTGTTCCCACAATCAATCGCTATTTACTCTGTGCAATTATATCCATTCATAGCCACACACATTTATATCCCGTTCTATTTAAGGGAAGAACAGTCCCAAGGTAAGAGAGCAAAAGGCAAAGCAAGAAGTTGTCCAAAAGGTTTAATAATAAAAGTCAGTTTGCCTTAAAATGTTAAACCTGTTGCATACCGAACACTGGAAGGTTCTGTTCTGAGTCCTCCTATTTGCTCGTTTTCAGAGGAATCTAGTAGTGAAAGGAAGTCATGGGAGATTTACTGCTCTTACTTCATCAACTCTTATCTTCCCCACACACACTTACAGAAAAAGAGCTGAGCTGCAATTCAAAAGATAATTAAAACTGTATTACCAAACAAGAGCCACGAACTCATGATCAGCATCAAGAACATGCACCCCACTGACGCTGAAAAATTGCAAGTGTTTTCAGGCTAGGAGGCATGGTTTGCTGTACAGTTCTTTTTCCTTCCCTTAAAAAGCTTAGCTCTTCACCACAGAGCTCCCTAGCCACTATTTTCTAATGTCACCACATTTAAAGGAGCTCAATTTAATCACATACCACTCTAATTTTTCTGGTTTTTATTGGTGTTGAACATGTCACTCCATGGACACACCTGGGTTACAGAATCAACATCTCCATCATCACTGCACTCCTAATTCATAACCTAAGATATTAAGCAAGTGAGAGCTGATTATTTCCTTACATTTAGGAACCAATTATGAGCAGTTTATTAAGAACAATTTCAGAGGGTGCCACAAAGCCGCTGACGGGGTAGCAAATTAATGTAGGAGCCATATTTACATACAGTTTGCCTCTGTATATCCTCTCTAAAAGTAGCTATTCAGTGCACTTGAATTTATTGGAACAACATAATGCACAATTTTAACCTAGTAATTGGTTCTTTTTACTTAACCTATTTCTTATTGGAAGAGTTGTCTTGGAAAACATACCTGCTTTATCTCCTGAGACTCAGGAGGCAGTTTTTTTGGTTCACTTCTCAGCAACTGAGGTTTTCTATGGTTCCTCTAAGAGCTATAACCCACAGATGGGATATAGAACCTCTAAGTTTGTATTATCTCCACTTTAGGGACATAGTAGCTTTTGGGCACAATTCCCAGAGGAAGATGTAGGGAGGACCAGAACAATTCAGTTCACAGAAGCTGGGGAACCACTGGAAAGTGAGTCCCAGGTTTGGGAAGGTCAGATCGAGACTTGCCCCTACCCCAAAACCCAGCCTGAAATCCAGGCCTTTTGCATCAAAGTCAGACACAACAACCCTGGAACTTGGTGTTGCCGGAGGCAGAGACATGGCAGAGGACATTTGCACTCAAGGTGAGAACTAAGAGCCACTAATATTTATATGTTTGACTTCACAACTTCAATAGTTTGCTGTGCTAATTTAATTGAGCACAAGGACTTGGTATTTGCTTTTCACAGGCAATTGAGAGAGTAAAACTCAGTCCTACATTCACAGAAACTCAGAAGACACGAATACAACCAGCCAACCACAGTTTAATGGGAACAACTATAAATCAGACACTGCTATTCCACCATCCAGAATGTACAAGGAGTTCCCCTGCTCATCTGCATCCAGGAGAACACAGGACAGCCCACACAGCCACGGGACACAGCTACAATCGCTCAGAAAATGCAATATTGCGAGCAAAACCTTTGGCTGATCCCAAAGTAGCATTACAGAATCACAGAAACATTCTGGTTGGAAGAAACCTGCAAAACCATCAAGTCCAACCATAACCCACCCCTGGCACTGCCCCATGTCCCTGAGAACCTCATGTCCGTCTGTCCAGCCCTCCAGGGATGGTGACTCCAGCACTGCCCTGGGCAGCCTGTTCCAATGCCCCACAGCCCTTTGGGGAAGAAATTGTTCCCCAGATCCAACCTCAACCTCCCCTGGCGCAACTTGAGGCCGTGTCCTCTGCTCCTGGCGCTTGTTCCTGGGGAGCAGAGCCCGACCCCCCTGGCTCCAAGCTCCTTTCAGGCAGTTCAGAGATCAGAAGGTCTCCCCTCAGCTCCTGTTCTCCAGCTGAACCCCCCAGGTCCCTCAGCCGCTCCCATCACACTTGTGCTCCAGCCCCTCACCAGCTCCATTCCCTTCTCTCAGCTCGCTCCAGCACCTCAAGACCTTTCTTGTCCTGAGGTGATCCCGCCACCCCTCTGGCCGCCATTTTGAGCCCTGAGGTGATTCTGATGCCCCCAGGGCCGCCATTTTGTGTTTTGACAGAATCTTGGTGCCCCTGGGGCTGCCATTTTGTGCGCTGAGGTGATCCCAGCACCGCTGGTGCCGCCTTTTTTAGCCCTTGAGGTGCAGGGCCCAAAACTGTCCCCAGGATTCATGGTTTGGCCTCCCCAGGTCCCAGCACAGGGACAGTCACTGCCCTGGGCCTGCTGGCCACACCAGTGCTGGTGCCAGCCAGGATGCTGGTGGCCTCTTGGCCACCTGGGCACACGGTGGCTCATGTTCAGCTGTTGTCACCAACCTTTCTCGGCATGAAGGGCCCAAACTGACCCCAGGATTTGAGGTTCGTCCCCCCCAGCACCTCCATAGGAATCTTCAACAGCACATTTAGAGAATGAGACAGGAAAAGCAGAGAGCAGGTCCCCTCTCGTAGGCCAGCTGTGCCCAGCCACAGGGAGCAGCTACACCAGCCTTGCCCTGAGGACAAAGCCTGGCAGGAACAGTCAACTGCATTTTAGATCTTAAGGTCCTTTCTGCAGCGCCAGGGTCAGCAGCAATGCTCTCTGGCCCAGGTCAGAATCACTCCGTACATCACATCCACGCTCTGCTGCCACATTATATTTCATCCTTTCTCTGCCTTAACCAAGTACCATCCTGAGATATTTTTCCTTCTGTGACTTTTCCTGAACCCCCATGCTTCAGTAATGAGACATCTGCTTGAGTAGCCACTCCAAACCGATGGTAATTCCTGGGCATCACCTTTTTACTTACTTAGCTTTTATTGCGTCCTACTCTTAACACAATGGGTCTAATCACATCAACTCTTATTTCTTAAGGTTAATAGTGCCAAACTCAAACTCCCTTGCTTTTCCCTTATTCAAGGAACACCAGGAAAAAAATAGATAAGAAAACAAAGTTTAGCATGTAGATCAATCTCTTTGCAAACATTCTTCTGTCTGGAGAACCAGATCCATGTTTTGGTGAACACAGCAATGAAACGCGAGGTTATTGATAAGCATGGATGGACATCTCGCCAGAGGGGCAACGAGAAACAGGTGACCAAGAGACTTACCAACTGTGTATAACATCCCATTCACGTGAATACTTCATCTAAAAGTGGGAGATCACGAGGATCTCGTCCCTTTTTCCTCCTTTTTTCCCTTTTCCTTATGGCCGACATTAGGAGAGGACCTTGCGAGTTGTCCCTGCGAACTGAGGCCCAGTGCCAGACTGAATCCAGCTCCAGTTGGCTGCAGAGTCCACTCCAGGACTTCGGGTGCCGGCTCTGCAGTTGCTGGGACTTTCAGGATTGGTTTTGTATATTTTGTGTTATTTTCTCTATTCTTATCAGTAGCATTAGTAAAACATTGTTAATTTTCCCAGCTCTCTTCTCTCTGCCCTTCTTTCCCTCCCAATCACCTGTCCTGAGTGGGAAGGGGGAGAGGGAGAGGAGTAAAAGGGGAAAGGGGGGAGGAGAGGAGGTTAACAATACATCTGCCAGGGTTTGATTGTCACCCTGCAATCAAAACCCTCGACACTCTTGTGTAATTGCTCCAACAGGAAAAGAAAACCAAAACACCACCCAAAACCCAAAGGTAAATCATGCCGTCACTCACATCACTTGCCATCTACATGCTAGATAAAGCAACCCCAATTAACAGACAATCTACTCCAATTTGCCAGTGCAGATTCTGAAAAATCAGAGCTGCGTGGCAACATCCTTCCCAGCAGCAAATGAAGGACTGTTCGTGCAGCCCCTAACTCGGGGACATGGGGTTTGCACCATTTTATGTGAAACAAGAATTCTAAGCTCTCACTTTTTACTTATTTTACTCTATTTTAAATTGCCCTGTTGGGTATGACAGCGTGAAACGGTAATTGCTGAACTGAAGAAGTTATCACTTGTGAGCACACAGAGCTAAGACTCAGGGTTTGCCTCATTTACCTCTCCAATTTGCAGCCTACTCCAATTAGAGGTGTCACCAACGCTGTAATATTCCACATACATCACCAGACCTTTTGGGTGCGAGTCTCATGATGCTATTGAGCGCAGTAAAATTACAGAGAGGAATGAAAACAAAGGGGATGAGTTGTTACCCCGGTTATACAGCAGTGTCAGGCCTGCCAAGGCAACAGGTCTCCCATCGCTTGCTGAGATTAATTTAAAGCATTTCTGAAAGTTGGGAAGTTCCTCCTGACAAGTTTGTGTTGTTATGAAAATAAAACTGCCTGCTTCACAAAATGAGCACTTCGGCTGGCAGAAAGCTATAAACTTCCTAGATTAGGATGCTTTTCCCTGGCAAATACTACTTCTACTTGCCAATCAAGTGTATTTTAGTCAACGTGAAAGCTAAGAGATATTTTTCATTTTTGTTGTTTGCTCATATGGAGAGTTTTCCACAGACCAATTTGGAGAAACTGCCAGTTAGGTAAATATTTTGTGTTCAGAGCATATGTTATAATAGACACAAAGAAAAACCTACATTAAAGAAGAACTGCCATTAACAGCGAGTGAGTCATTTTGCTGCCTGAAGCAGGATTTCAGACACCGAAATGCCACAATTTCCACACCCACCTCCAGCGGTGACAGGTCCTGGGTGCTCAGAGGGTGTATTGCATTATATACCACTGCAGAACACCAGAGCTCCGTCCCTAACGAAACACAGCTATTTTGCTTAAGTTTCTTACAGAATGGCATTCCAAGAAAGAAGATTTGATAAGTAGCCCGCGGTATTCACATTTGCGCCTAGTTTTGTCAAGCAGGTTATGTATTAATTATGTTTTATAGATGTCAACTCCCCAGTTAATTGCCCTACACAAGAAGACTGACTGGCCTTTGTAATTCACAGATACAACTACAATTCTAAAGATTGTATAATAAATAGCCTCAAAATCCTCACAAAGGTCCCCTACCAAGAACAGGAGGGAACTGAACACAGCAGCAGAGTCAAGCCTCAACTCAGATGGAGGTAGGAAATGGCGTGTGTATATATATATAAAATATATAATACATATGCTCTCACTGACTTGTTCAACAGCATTCCTTGCCAAGTCAAACTGTCCCTACCTTGGGTTCTCCTAAAGAAAATCATGATGGGCATTTGTGAGAAACAAAATGGAAGGATATGTTTTGCAGCTGGTTCAAATTCGAGCCTCACTTATTTCTCTCCCTCTTTTCATGGAGTCCTTGTCTTTATTCCTCTGCAAACACCAACAAATCCCACTGCAGCCCCACTTCTAAGGTGCTTCCAAAGCCAGCAAAAGGAATCCTGCTTGACATGTTCTCAACAAACAAAATAAATAGAGATATTGGGACAACAATGTTTTGTTATCTGTGCTAGCAGGGAAAACTGCTACTCTCTTCTAATCTTGTTAGAAAGAGAGTTCAAAAATCCTCTCAAGCACCTTACTGTCCACAAGTAACATCATGGCAAAGACCCTCCTGCCTTCTTGAGGTGCCACAATGACTGCGGAGAAAATAAAACCTGTTTGCGATGAAACACAGTGCAAGGGAGAACTGATCCCAGGGCTTCGGGTTCTGCTGCTCGCTCCGTCTCACCATCGGATCAGTCTCATGACTGCTCTGGTTTCACAGGGAACTTCTCACTAATCCTTTTAAAAGATATGAGAAGATAAAGGAAGGTTACCTAATAAAGGGCAGCTGGTACTGGCACAGCAGCCACACATGAAAGGCAAACCCAGATTTCAGTAACAGCCACACCAGGAATTAGAATTTCTGAGGACATGCCGCATCCCAGCTAAGCCAGGCTTAAAGTTTTCTCCACTCGGACCCATGCAGTTTAGCATTTTGATTTTGTCTTCAAACGACTAAAGCAGGTTGGGCATAGATTGTGCCCAATTCACACATCACACAGTTGAGAAAGTAACAGAAGATTTCCAGACTGTTGTTTCTCAGAGCCAAAACCAGCATTCTGTGCCTTGAGCCCTAATTAAACATCTTTCATCTTCCTGAAGAAATTTGGGAGCATTGTAACTGCCTCGGGCTTGCTAAGTCCGCTGATCACTGTACCATGAATCACTGTTTTCACATCCCTTCCCATTCTCCTGCTTTTCTGCGGTAATGAAACCGGTGGGAATTCAGGTAGGGATGCGCCCACAGATCATGTCGTGACGCTGCTTCTTCTGGCTGGTGACAAACAGCCCCACAAAAAAGCAGAGGCTGTATCTGTCGCAAAAACCCAGCCAGCTCCTCTTTTTATAAGGTTATTTGTCACTCTTCAGTGCTTTCAAGAAATTTATTAGCAAGCTGAAGTTATTTGATAAAAAATGGCTAGTTCAGTTGATCCAAGCACGTTCTGCTACCAGCACGCAGCACAAACCCAAAGGCCTCAAAAGTCTTCCCCCCCTCCCTTAAAAGGAAAATTCATGGGTCTGTTTAAGAGGAGTGTTTTAAATGGGGGAAATTTGTCCCATGTTGGTGTTTCATGGTCCTAATTGGCAATTTTGCAGGGCTGGGAAGTCAGTGGGATAGAATCTCTGCTCTGGATGGCAGGGAAGATGATGGGATTCATGGGTGGTAGAAGCTTTTCTTGTTGCAAAGGGTTTTCCTACTACATACAGTTGTTATTTGCTGTAGGCTCTGTCTACAGCGAGTTGTTTCCAGGCTGTCTCGTATACAGTTTTTCATTGGCCTCAATACAACCACCCAGATTTAATGGCCATGGCACAGGACCCTGTGGAAGGAGGTGGGAAATGAAGGTGCTTGCCTGTGTCAAAAACATATCAATGCACTATATATGTATATATTTTTTCCTGGAAGAGATATTTTTTTAAGAGAGAGAATGTGTCCTCTGAGATAAAATAGAGGATCGTACTTCCAAAGATTGATGAGACTTGTAAAGAGAGAAAGCTCAGTATACAAGGCAGGTGCCATAAATAAAGGGGCAAGATAAAAGTTTACTCTGACAGCAGAACAGTACAGAAATGAATACAATTTCATAGCTCCACGGTCCACAGCTCCGCGGGGAATCACTCATGGGAAGGTGATGGAGAAAAGCCAGCATGCTGTCGGCAGGCTGGGGTCACAAGAGAAGGTCTGCACCTCTCCCAGCAAATGTTTCAGTGTCTGCAAATCAAAGGCAGCTGAAAGCAGCGGCCGCAGAGCGCCCAGCTCCACGTCCGCCGCGCGCCGACCTGCCAAAAGCAGCCAGATTTAGTGTCAAGAAACAGATTTGCGAGGCGTTCCTGCAAAGGGAAGGGCGGGTAGAGCGCAGAGGAGGGAGGCTGCAAATGACGGTTCTGTCCGGGGAGCGCAGGATGCGGCCATCAGATTCAACAGCTTGTTTTCACCTTCGGCCACAGCAACTTGCTCAATATTTGAGTAAAAAACAACCATCAAACAGGATAAACTGGGTGAGGTTTCTTGTAATAAATGCTGCTTTAACTCAGCTCATCACTAGCGACTCCTTGATTTATTTTCTATGTCTTCAACAAATATTCTTACTGCGGGTGGTGATGATGACTGATACCTTTCCAAAAAGACTCCAGCAAAAGACATAAGGAAGTCATTTTCCAAGTTACAATCAATCTAAATAGATTAATAAATGTATCTGACAATAACGTCTTCAGTAAGGCAGCTGAAATGTGGCGTGAAAACCGCGGCTTGAGACAGCAGCCCTTGGAGACACGGTCCTCAGAAAGCAACAGGAGGGTACAATAAGCCAAAAGTCATTTATTTCGGTTTTGTACTGGTAAATCAGCCCACCTGCCATCACTGCTGTGTTTTAGAGGGGCCAGAGCTGCCCGACAACTCACATAAAAGCTGTGTCGGCAATGCCGAGTGCTCTGAATGGGAATGGGCACTCCAACTTCAGAACACGTAATAAAGGAAAAGGAAAAGAAAATTAAAGAAGCCTTCAAATTATCTCAAAATTACTTGTTCTCTCTCTGACTGGAGTAATTCCTCACCAGCTTCTTTTATTAGTGTAAAGCAAACACTGGCTTCTTCAGATGTTCCCATTACAAAGTGATGCTGATGACCCAGATGTCCTTATAACCACAAGTCTTAAACCAACAGATTCAGCCAAAGCCGAGAGGAGCAACATCTTTCAGCTTTTTTTCCCCTTATACAGCTAAGGCTGGTGATATATCAAACATTTTAACCTGACTACATCAAACAAAATGTTTTATGTCATGTTCAGTAGGTTTTAATGACCTTTTTTGATTTTGAGCAGGCCACATTAGAAAGATCAGCCTTACTCAAAATACAGATGGGCTTCACACAGAGAACAAGGTCGTGCACTAGAGAGAAACTACAACTTCAGAAGGAGAAAAGTATGCACAGAGCCTAGGGAAGTGGAGTTAGAAAATAAACTCTTCACTTCAAAACTGAATTTTACTGTCACCGGTACAGTAACAACAGCAATTAGACCACGTACCACTGCCAATGACTCCGCAAATACAGGCAAAATAACACATCCTCTTTCCAGCAGCCACGCTGAGCAGTTTACAAAAAGCTGGTTGGTTCAGTGCTTTGAAAATGTAACACACCACATCAAAATTAGCCACTGATTTATGCCTCAGACTCCTGGTTACTGTTGTTGTCTGTTCAACTGAGCTTTACTTCTGTTCCCAAAGTCCTCGTCTCATAAGCAATAACTACCAGCTGTTGTTGGCCTCTATTTAGGAACCATCGTGTTTCTGCATATCATTCCACTACTGGTAATAAATAACCAAGTAGTCTTTTGATTGTCCTGTTCGTTCACTGAGAATCAAACCATTTTCAGAGATACCAGCAGAACAGCACAGGGGAGACACCTGATCCCTCGCACTACAATTTTGCTTCACTCATGTTTCTAAGAGGCCTTTTGGCCTCAATTTTAACCAAAAGCTCTCGCCACATCTTCCTTGGGCAGGCTCAGTGAAGGTTCTCTCTTTAGGTCATCCCATTTCTTTGATGCTTCTCACAGTTCTCAGCTCTAATTTAATATCTCACCCTTTGCATTTTGATCCAGACCCCAACAAAGCCCTTTCAGCCGTGGCTCCCAACAAACCTGGTGCAGACACTTGATCCTCCAGGAACAAGGGCTCTCCAGTCCCCACACCAATAAGCCATTTGTACCTTTGAGTGTCTCATTTGGTATTACAACATTTTCATTTAGCATCATATATACTAGAGGTGTTGCATTCCAAAGACCTACAACTTTGGCAAAAAAAAAAGTCCGCTGATGAATAGGTGACATTCCCTTAGGACTTACGGAATAAGTTGTCAAAGCACTCCTCATTAAGTGTATGCATTCCATATTCACAGCCTTCTATAGTATGCACAACTCCCACTCGTTGCTTTGAAGTTAAATTGGGCTTGAACCAGACTGTCTAAACCCTTTTAATGTCTCCAGGGCTCAGAAGGAAAGCATTCAGATTCAACCCCAAATCCCCACGGTGAAGTTGCTCCTCCAATTTTTGACTGGATGCAAGAACAAGATTAGAGGTTTGGCAGTCCCTGATCTGCCTACCTTGTCAGCTTCTCAACTTCAAAACAATAAAACAAAATAACACAACACCCCAGCACAACATATCAAGGCAGCAGCTATAAAGCAGCTGCTATGGGCATGTGGTGCGTACAAATCCCTCTCTGTTAATCCCATTCCTTTACAGCGATGTTAGAGAGCAAAACAGAAAAAAAAAAGTCAAAACTCAGGATGATTAGACAGAAATGAAGAGATCAGATGTACATTGTGCTACCTTGGTGATACCAAACAGCATATTCCAGCATATAAAGCCCAAGCTCTTTCCTAGTAGTGTTTTACATGAATGACTCATCTCCACAAATGATAACGGAGCTAATTGCTCCAGAATTATTCTGCAGCATGTAACAACGGTAGGTAGGTGAAAAAAAACACTCTTGCTCTTTCAAACCAACCATTTTGCACTCTGGAACTGGAATAAATCTAAAAGCCGTGGTGTTGCTCGCAGTAGGATCCTCAACCAAGACGACACACACCCCAAAGTCTTTTTGGGGGGCAAGCGGGTGTCAAGCACCCCCATTACTGGCTGCTGTACAACAATGGCTGAGAGGCCATCGCAGGATTTGAAAAGCAATTTACAAATATGACAACTTTCAGTTCTCACCCACTCTGCCAGTTCTCTTGCATCCGCTATTGTAAGGTTAATTGCCAGCCAAATGGCTGCTGTGTAGACCTGGAGAACAGAAATCATTTACCTAGATACCGATATTAGTGTTCTTCAGCTGGCACCAGGGTCCTAGGCATTTAGACAGAGCCTTCTTAAAACACAATGGCTCCCCTTCAGCTTCAAGAAAATAAACATGCCAATCCTTGCCAATAGGCCGAGCTTTATCAAGGATGCGAGCAAGCAAAGCCTTCGTGATCCAAGGTGGACACAGGGTTTGGACAGTGCAGGCAGGAACAGCCAGAGGTGTGTGCAGGTAAAGCCTGATGGAAACACCAAATCCTTAAAGCACAGGAGAGCAGGCTAACAAATATCAGAAGTGCAAATACAGGTATTAGACCACAACCACAGCAAGCATTATAATTTGCTGTTTAAAGCAGAAAACATACAAGAAATTCTCAAAAAGAGAAGACATGAGTCAAGGTTTTCCAAAAACCACTTGCTACTCTTCTTTTTAATAACAGAATGTGATTTGACTGACAAATAAAATAACAAAGGTACTGTCAAGGAGGCTACTTAAGATGATTGATCATGTGTTTAAAGGCAATCCACCCCCCACTGCCAAGCAGAAAGCTCAGACACACAGAAAGTAGCAGTTACAAAGCCCAAAGGCTCCCTGATTGCCTTCATTAATGCTTTGGGTAAGTGTCATCCTCAGCAGATTCTCTTGGATCTCTCAAGGAGAAAATGTAACACAACCTTTTTTGTACAAGACTTCACATATCCACTTCCTCTGGGATCTCTTCTATATATCAGAGATGCAAATACAGGTATTAGATCACCATCAAGGAACAAACCATAGAAAACATTATAATTTGCTGTTTAAAGCAGAAAACATACAAGAAATTCCCAAAAACGCTTTTATTGGACTTCAGCTGTTGAGAGGATAGAAGGGAAAAATCAGAGTTGTTTTCTGTAACTTTCATGCTCATCCATAAGAGCAGAATCTTTTCTGCCACCTTAGTCTGAACACTTCTGCTCAGGAGAAGGATGTTTTTCCTTGCTTCCATTCCCAGACAAACAGCCAAGTGTGCAAAAGGATTCCAACTCCCCCACTTGGGAAACATTTTCCACAAAGGACTGTCATGGTGAATGAAAGAATGGTGATAATCATTTCAAAACATGGGCTTACTGCTGATGGAGAGTTTTAATTAGTTTTAATTTAGGAATAGGGTGCTCAGCTGCTCTTCCAGCCTGTGTCCTAAGCAGAACATACAACTTTCGAAAGTTGGTTGATTTTCTTTTCTGAACAGGATGCGATCACTAGTGGGTTTTGGGGGTTCTTTTTGATCATCAAGACAGGGCCTTGCCCTGGGACAAAGAGAGAGCCCAGGAGATGAGACTTAGTTTGCTCATGGAAGAAATATGTTCCCCTCAAAACAAGGGAATTATTTCTAATATCCACTGCTACCACAGAAATCAAATGCAAAAGTGAGCATGAGAACGAGAAGGGGTTCTTTCCTTCCCACAAGGGTAATGTTGTAAGAGCCTGATGGACCAAACTAGAGGTGCCATTACTGGGCTCACCCCTGACCCCCCACGCTCACGCAGCTCAGCCGGGAGCACCAGAGGAAGGAGGATACAGAAAAACGTCAGCACAGGACACACATGGAGCTGCTGGACAGGGGCCAGAGGAGCCCCAGGAATGATCCGAGGCTGGAACAGCTCTGCTGGGGGACAGGCTGAGAGAGTTGGGGTGTTCAGCTGAAGAAGAGAAGCTCCAGGGAGACCCCATGGTGGGCCTTCCGGACTTCAAAAGGGCCCATAAGAAACACAGGAACAGACTTTTGAGCAGGGCCTGTTGTGACAGGACAAAGGGTGATGGTTTTAAACTCAAGGAGGGAGATTCAGGCTGGACATGAGGAGGAAATTGTTGTCCCTGAGGGTGATGAGAGCCTGGCCCAAGGTGCCCAGAGAGGTGGTGGATGAACCATCCCTGGAGACATCCCAGGCCAGGCTGGACGGGGCTCTGAGCAACCTGAGCTGGTGAAGATGTCCCTGCTCATGGCAGGGGGGGCACTGGGGGAGCTGGGAAGGTCCCTTCAACCCAAACCATTCTGAGATTCTATGAGTGTCCCCTCCAACCTGTGAGCATGACAACCACACTCCCACATGAAAACACCCTCAGCACCAGCCGCTGACATGGGTTTGCATCAACCATTTTGCAAGAGTCATGAAATAAGACCCAAAAAAGCTACTGCTGTCTGTTGTACCTTACAACTTCCACGGTGTTTGAGACTGTTCTCTCTTTACCTTAAATATTTCTCTTTACCTTAAATCACCATCCCGCCCTGGTACGAGGGGCAAAGGGACTCGTCCCACTGCGCAAGTCAAGGGAGCCCATCTGCTTAATACACTATTTACGTTACAGCATTTCTCACATACACTCAATGTCTCAATATTTTTAGCATTTCAAAGAGGGATGGGGTGCAGGTATTTTGCTGTTTATTGCAGTAGCCAGTTGCTGGGGAAACGGCCGGAGCAGGGAATTACATCGGCTGCATCGGCTGGAGTTTGCAACAGAGAAAAACAATTAGAAATCCTTTTCTCACTGTACTTAATATGCCAGAATATTAAGAGACCATCGCACGCATGCACACATGTGAGATTTTACACGCCATGTCACCTGTTGTTGCTAAGAGCTGGTTTGACTCCATATGTTGCCCCTGCCGGCGTTATTCTCCCCCCAACATCAATAATAGAATCTGTAGCCTTTACTTTGCATTTTATGCCAAAAGTTCCTGAGCAAACAAGTCCTATAGCCAGTGCTGTCTTGCTGCTTGGGGTTGGGCTGCTGCAGGTTAACAACGAGGCATCTTCTCTGTTGGTTTCGACCTGATATGTGTGATTAGTAAACAAGAAACACCACTGATCTTTTTAGTTATTGTTTGTTTTGGTTTTTTTTTTTTAGAGAAAACTGAGCAAAAGGTAGCAGCAGATGGCAGATATTAAAACCCAGAGGTGAGGAACACACCGCATCAGCCACAAAATTCATTAGCGCCGTTTGTTAGAGCCATTACACTCCAGAGAGCACACAGGCTGAAGATGTTTCAGGACAACTGAGAATTCCTATTTCATGTTAAAATCAAAACAGGTGAGGCAGAACTCCAGAAAGGCTCTTTTTACCTATGAGTTATGCCTTCCCTTGTGCTATTTTACCAAAAGATTCTCCATGCAATTTTCCTCTCTGTTAAAGCAAACGAAACCATCATTCAGCAAAGCTCAGCGATCCTCTTTCCCCAGGTATTTCTAAGCTTTACAGTGCAACCTGAAGAATAACTCAACATCTGGCTTACTTAGTTCCTCAAAGCCTATGAAGCAATAAAACCCAAACTGGATTACAGTAATTTCCCTAGGGACAGTGGAGAAAAGCGGAAAAAAATAAGGAAAGAAAAGTCTATCGGTCACCTCTGAGCAGAAAATTGGAGAAGATACTAAACCTGGCAGGTTCGTCCTTATCTTATTTATCACATGCTGGTAACAAACTGTTTTTAAACAGGAAACATAGTGGTTGAAATCGGAAGGAAAAAGTAGCGTCCCAGCAGGTCATGGCGAAAATTGCTGAACAGCTAAAACCGGAGCAATCAAAACAGGCACTGTCTGTTCATTTACACATGCACAAAACCCAACAGGAAACAGCACAACGACAAGTACACATATTTTCAAGTTCACGATGGAGCCCATCTCACCAACCAAGCAGCAGGAATTTAATGCAGAAGAGATGTCCCTCTTTAGGAAATGGTAATAACGGTTTAAAATGTAATTAACTTGTGTCAACGGGCTACTATTAATGTAAGCATGGACTAAAATAGTACATCACAACAGGAGCTGTCATGCTGCTGTAAATAAGCCCCGTGAAAAAGCTTTCAGAAGTTAAATGAAAGGAAAAACTGTCAAACATGTTGAAAAAGAGCTCTTCATGGGATTATTTTAATCTGAGATATGTACTTTTCCGACTCTCTGGCCACTCGCACACAAGTTTGGCATCACCCAAGTCACCCTGCTCCTTTTCAGCTCTTTTCTAGTGTCTTCCCTTTAATTTACTCCATCAGATCATTAGACAGAGTTTCACCTGTCCTCCCTGTGGATATAGACACCCTTCACAAGCTTTTTGCATATTATCCAGTACTTACAGCACACACTTTTCTCCCTTGAATTGTATGCAGTAACTCTACACCACTGTAAGTATTTTGCTCAGTGCTTTTTCCAGGGGCTCATGAAGAAGCCTTCAACTACTCCTCCTTTTTGAGGTGGTGCCAAGCCATCATCCTTATGTATTTGATGGACTTGAAGGGTAAAACATTCCCATACATTATCAGGCACGACTCCTGGAGTGGTGGCTCTCCCTTCTCCTCGCTCACCGCGTGTAGGACCAGCCCTCCCGTCCCCCTCCCCAAAAACAACACCTGGACACAGCTGGTTTACACTTATTTTCCTTCACACTTACTGGTTCTTCATCTCTTTTGCAAGAAAAAATATTATTTTATATATATTTCTATCTGTGTTTTGATTCAATGAAGAAAACTGGTTCATACAAATCACAGAATGCTCTGAGTTGGAATGGATCCACAAGGATCAGAGTCCAACTCCAAATATAATAATCCTGGGAAGCCCACTAAATGTAAAGGTTCAAGATCTCATCAAAATGAATCCTGCAAGAACAAGGCTGCAGCAATACATATTTTCTTTAAAATACTTGTAATTTGCGAGGTTTCTTCCAAAACTTCATTTCTGTTGGAAGCGACTGCAAACACAAAGGACACTGACTTGGCAAACGTATGCGAGAGAAGGTGAATCAGAGACATATCATGGGTTTTCTGTTGCATCTGGGAGTTCACCTATTTTCAGGCACTGTTTTATTGTAATGCCTCTTAGTCAGCTAGAGGAAGCAAACACTCCAGGCTACTTTAATTATGCTACTTCAATTCTGATCTAAAAGGAATCTAATGATGACTGAAGGTATCCATTTGCTCTTTGGAAATGGGAAGAAAAAGAAAAAATCACATTAAGGGGAGAAACTTGCCTACAATACCATTAGTTTTGGTTAACAAGTGTCAGTCCCAGGCTTTTAAGTGCCCTGTGTGGAGTGATAAATTATCTCAGCAAAGAAGCAGAGATCAAGTGATAGATATCACACAAGCAACAGAAAATCAGTACCTTTGATAGCACAGCTCCTAAAAGAAGACGACTCTAAAATATTGGATTTCCCCCGTGGTACCTGGATTATGCAGCATGTGCCAAGTGCACCAAAGATCACACTTGGTCTGTGATCCAAGAGGGAGAATATCACATCTGTTCTGCCCTGTCCACCACTAAAAGGAAATTATTAGGAAGGCAAAGAGTGACAGAAAAGGGGGAAAGAAGAACGGCACCTCCAAGATACCTCCCAGAGCATAAATACCATTAAAAAAATCATTTTTCCCATATATATCTCCTGATATCCTCCAGCAGTGCTGGAAAGGTGTTAAATCAGCCATGCTGGAGACTTGGGAGCTGGAGATACCTGAACCTGCTCCGTGAGCAGAAATGGGCGCCTTCTCCCTCGCACTTTTGTATCAGATTTCAGATAAACAGCAGGAGACCTGGGCATTGTCACAAAACGCCTCGGCTAACGCTGATGCCTGCAAGAACATGCAGCCTGCCCGGCTTCCACATCAAGCACTGCTTGAAAGGACAAGAGATGGAGCAGTAAATAGAAGTTAGATGTTGCTGCTAAGCTTAATGTAACTAAAAGCTGGATCTGAAACCCACCAGGTACAAAAAGCACAGCTTTTGATGCTGAAATCCCTTACCTACAAAAGGGTTTGGTAACGCAACAAGTAGCCCAGACAGCCTGATATTATGCTTTTTCAGAACGAATACTGGTGTTTCACACTGCGGATTTATCTATTATATGTAGTAGCTGCTGCAAACTGAAGATTCAACAAATACAATCCATCACATGAGCTGAGGAGATGGCACCTTCCAAGCATCTCATGGCATTTGTAAATTGGCAAATTGGATTCAGCCTTTTGAACCGGCAGCGCTGCTGGGAAGAGCCTAATGTCTCATTAAAGGTCCCTCGATATTCTCTTGAAATATAGCTGGTGTTAACTGACCTCTTGGCCGATTCGGGACTGGTAGTTGCTAAAGCTGTTGAGCAGTTCCTACCCCGTTTCCACCAGCAGCTCTTAGGGACAAAATACTGTCCCCAGTGGCAGATATTGTCTGTAGAAACGTCCTGCTCGGCCACAGGTGCCTGAGAAAGCTTGCATAGAAATTAAAACTTTCTTGGTTTCCTTTAGAAGGTTTTTGACAGGAAAAAAGCCCTCCCAGAGCAGGACAGCTAATTAAAGTCTGCGTCATTGAAGAGACAGACTGCAGGCAGCTATTCACTTTGACTCCTGGACATCCACACACAGGAACATTGCGCTTCTCCATGAACAGGAAGGCTGGAACAACTCGATTACCCCAAAACTCTGGCTTGTAAAGCGGCAGCTAAGCCTATTTTAAAGCCCTAGTCACTTGGTCATTTTAATGATGGACCTGCCAGTGCAGACAAGCTGCAAGAGCCTTTTAATGCTGTGAAGAAGTCAACAATTGCAACCACTGGGCAAACCGCATCTGCTGCCAGATTCCTTGCAAGCTTCACCAGCAACATGTCACAGATGTTCCAGCAGCAGAAGGAAAAGGAGACATTCCCGAAAGGGAAGCTTTGCTGTCTAATGGATTTCAAAACAAAGAAAACAAAAGAGTTAAAAATGTCTGTCCTATCTATTGTTTTTGTGGAGTATTTTGCTGTGCTTCAAGCTGAAACTTCCCATCAAGTCCTTTTGACATGCTACAGTCATCTGTCTTCTCAGAGACAAAAATACATCGGCATCTTTCTGATACTGAACATTCGGAAAACTGTCTCAAAATACTATTTTGCCTTGTCAGGATATAGTATTTCAGACTGTGCAGTGACTTAACGACATCTCAAGGCAGCGTCTTTATGTACCTTTCATTATTCTCTGTGCTTCCTACAGCTTAGAAAAAGCCCAAATTACCAGTCTCCCAGCTCTTTAGTGTCCACAGCACTAAAGAGCCCAACCTGGGGACAAAACCTGCACATCCCTGGTTTCTGCCTGGGTATCTCACGCACTTTCCAGCCAACCCTGTGCAGCTCATGAGCCCCAAACACGTTTTACTCCCTTACCACACCACGGCTCACACCCAAGCGCTTGGGAGCGGATTTCTAAAGTTAATCTTTGGGGAACCACTTTCTGTAAAACAAGGGATGTCTACAAGAGGTAGGAAGCAGCTTCAGATGAATTTAAGTGAGAGCTGTGAAGTCCACGGTTTAGATGTGCACCTGCAAAACAGAAGCGGAACACGAGCTGTGGAGGCGGCACCGCTCCACAACAATCGCTTTCTGCCAGTACGAATGAGGGGAAGACCGCTCTGTCGCTATTCTAAGCACTCCCACCTTTTTATTTCTAAAACAGGAAAGAAAAAAAGGTCTTGGTGCAGCTGAGAAGATAGAATAATAGGTATAAACTGCTTGTATTTAACCTGCTGGGGCGTGCAAACAATCCACAGCAGAACTGTCAGGCACATGGAATTGGAGTCACTAAGAGTATGCAGAGATATAAAATACATCCAGCCGCAGAAGAGCAACAGCACTGTATTTTATACTACTGCACTATACAGTGATCACTTCCAGTATCAACTGTGACAGAGAGAAATTATAGGGAAAAAGAGAGCACTTTGAGCAAAGAAAGCTCATGCTTTTGGGAAATAGGTGCCCAACACACTTACTGGTAGCACAGCTTCCAAGCCTTTCTTGGCAAGATACATTTAGACACCATTAATTTCCTTTGCAGCAAAGTGTTTTCAAGCATCGTGAGGTCTCTTACAGAAGGGGAAAATAAAGAAAAGCATAATCTATGGAACATCCCTGTTTTAGACAAGATCATGCTGTAACCAATCCAGGAAAAATGCGACAGTGTTGCTGTTCCAGCCCAGCCCCGCTGCAAACATCAGGATGTCTCTGCTCACTTCAAAAGAACAGCTGGGAAAATATTCCAAGTGTTCCCAACAAAATCCACCATTGCATTTACTCCAAAAGCAACTCAAATTAGTGTAATTCTTTTCTCAAAAGAAAGATACCTTGAAATAACAAGCCCTCATGTACCTCCTGCCAGAAATAACCATTTATTCTTCTTTAACTAATTACCTCTAGACTTTCTTTCACCTACACTGAGGTAATCACATAACCATGAAATCTTCCCAAGAGATCCCTGTTGTGGTTTTATTTAGCAAATGAATTGTGTAAGTTTTATCATTCAAACAAATAGGACTGAAAAGCATTTCTGAAACTTGCTTGGTTTATTTTACAGGCAATCAAAGTCTATATCCAGGTTGCAACCTTTCCTGAGCAAGGCTTGGAGCCAAATGATTCCAACATGTTTTAACACCATCCCATCTCTTCTCCTTACGTGTGTCGATAAAGAAACACACGAGCAGGGGCTGGGAGCAGAAGGACAAACACAGCAGAGCTGCTGCCAACCAGCAGGGCTGAGCTCACTACATCCAACACTTGGGCATTAACAAAACAGTCACCTCAGAGAGCTGAATTTATCTGTTTTTAAAAGGAAGAACACATCTTCATCTATGCTTAATTTCTGCAAAGTCAACTGCAGAAACATTTCAAGCTTGCAGAGGCATCTCGATTGACATTTACTTGTGATGAGAGCAGCTCGTCGCAGCGCAAAGCTCCGAGGCCTTAGCCACCCGTCACATCAGCTTTATTTAGCAGAACACCACAGTATTTGATAAGTGACATTTTAAAAGTAAAAATCTGATCAATTCTCATGTGCTTGGGTGCTCCTGTGAAGAGGGAGCCCCAAATCATGGGGGAATTTTAGCATATTTTTAAGACACAGTGGGATTTAAAACTTCTCTCTGCATTTGACCAACTGGAAAAAATTCCACACTACCAGCTGATATCTCATGTTTAGTTACGCTCCCTGAACTTAAAACAATGTTTCATTCCGATTTCAATCACAGCAGCGTAAATTAGAATAATTCCATTATGTAAAACCAGCATGTGATTTTGCTCCATAGCTTTACCTTAGAGAAGTAATTTTAAATTCTTATTTTGCAATAAACTAAGGATTTCTATGCTCCACAGCAGAAGAAAAGAGATGTTTAATAAGGAACATCGTTAGACTAAAATTAACAGCGGTCGCTTTGATGGTATCAAACAATCTGGAAACAGTTGCTATGTGTTACTACCTAAAAGCTCTGATCCTTTCTCTTCTGTCAGTTGTTCACACAAAGGCTTCCCAAAGAAAATCAAACAGAACAGGGCGGGGAAAACAGAACATCTAAGCAGAAGTGAAAGGTTTTGGAAAGCCCAGAGAGCACAAAATACTTCCAAGTGATGGTTAAGAAGCCGATGTTGGGTTGAATACGCTGCCGGCTTGGCTTTTGCTGAGGGCAGGAAAAGCTGGATAGATCTGTTTCCACTGGGTTGTGAACACGAACAATCCTCAAATGATTTAAGAACATGGATAGAAAAGAATATTTGTATTTTATGCCCATTTTCCATCAGACAACTTGTGACAGAATAGCCAGCAAGAGCGATGCTGGAAAAACACAGTTGTAATCCACTTTGTGCCCACAAAATTACAGGCTGTTAAAAATAAATCACAGACACCTTACGAGTTGAGCAAAATGATCTGTCTGTGTAAACGAAGGTGGAAAAGGGTGTCCTTCAAACCGACTTAACAGTCATGGGTAAAAGCAGTGAAGGCACTTAAATATTATAGCAAAATGAAGGGGGGAAAAAATACTAACTAAGAACTCAATTGTGCTTTAGCTTTCTGCAAAAATATTGACTTCCAATTAATTCCTAAATATCCTGTTCAAGCAGAAGAACAACCCTCCAGAATGTGTTGCTTGCACAAGACTTCACCTCCTCTTGCAGAGAGGTGAATTCAGCTTTCCTTTTTGCGTTTGTGCAGATGGCAAATGATGGACTGGCAGCAGACGACTTTCCCTGCCACGCTCCATCCCATGCCAGGCTTTCAGAACACAAAGAACAGTTTTGTTTGAAATGAAATATGATTACGCGCGCTCCTCGCTCTGTTTGATTCGGAGCTGCCGCTGTTGCGATGCTCGGCTCAGTGATTCCCCTCATCTATCCCATGCTAATGGGGGATGCTCAAGCCAGTGGACTCATTTCCCAAAATATCCCATAGAATAGTACAACCTATAAAGGCGAGGTAAAGAAAAGCTGTCCGAGGAAAGACACTGTGAGCGGAGTCAGAAATAAAGCTCCCTAAGTCCTTGCTGCAGCAGTAAGGAAATTCCAGGGAGTTTGCATTGCTTGGAAAAAGAAGTGTCACTGTTTACATTAGAAACATATTGACATCTTTGGATTTACTTTAAGTCAAAGAGGCATTGATTTAAGAAGAAATCCCTGAAACACTTCCCAAGGGCCACAGCGATTCACTATAAACTTCTCCTCCACTTTAACTCCAAGTGCCAATGTACTTGGTAGTGATGTTAGCGCATTATTCTGGGTGAAAACAGAGGAGAGACCAAGCAAATCAACAAAATCCAAATCAAAACCCACCCAGAAGCTTCACTGCAGTGTCCCTTTGTCTCCCATAGCACCAGAGAGTAAATGGGATATATGTGATGTGGACACAGCCAGGTTACTCAAAACATCTGGCAGAAGCTTTTTCCCCTCCCATTAATTGGACATTTTTCTAGTAGTCACTTGGTATCTCCTTTCCTCTGGATACAAATTGGATCAGCTTCCTCCTCTACCGTATTTAGAGCATGTTTCTGGCCTTCTGATTGTTAGTATTTCATCCTCACAAAAAAGAGATGTTTCGTTCTTCATTTCAGAGCCGAGACTGAAAACACCTCAAATCTCTCCACCTCACCTCGTTATGTTACAGTTATATGGTTACACATGAGATGGGTATTGGGGTATTTTTTGCCTTCATTGGATCTTGACTGAGTCAAAAACATGAGTTCCCTTGGAAGTCTCTACTAGCAACACACACTCAATGGAATTTGTCGCTTCACATCAACGAACGAAGGATCAACAACAAACCGAAAGCTGTGATTGAGTTTCTCTTCACATTCTTGTACAGTTTCGGCACTAAATTTGCTAATATGCAAGTAAACTGTATTTATCTAAAATTAGAAAGAAAAAGATGCATTATGTTAGAAAACTTGCCAGGAACTTTCCCATAGAAACTTCTTTCTGTTTGCTGGTTGTTTATTATTTATAGCTATGGGGAGGTTTTGATCCTGGAACGATTGTAGCTGTTCTGCTGGCTGAATCTGTGCCGAGATCTGGCCTTTCCTTGGCTTTTTGTCTACAAGTACAGAGAAAGAAATTCAGACAGTTTCAAAACAAAGTGTGTGGCTCTTATTTGCAGACAAACAGAAGACGACAAAGGTTCAGCAACCACTGATTTTCAAGAGAACAGATGAAAAGAAGGAAAAAAAGTCTTTGCGCTGACACTTCAGAAACCAGCTCTGTAAAATAAAAGGATCTGAGCTGACTGGGTTTGTTTTTTCCAGGCTACACAGCCCTTATGACAGAAGCTCATGTAGAAATAAGAGGATGATCCATTTATCTCAAATGATTAGATAATGTCATATGTTTCCATCTCCACATGATTACACAAAGAACATTTTCCTTTGTCAAAAGGATCAGATACCTGTATGGTTGCATTAGGTAGTTAATGTATAAATAACTACAATAATTCCATATTGCAGGTGCGTTTCCTGGGTATACCATAGGAGTAGATACGGTTTTACACAATCTATAGTCAAAATACTATTTCAGAGTATTGCATACAGACACTGCTGACTCAGCTCATTAAGAAATTACATATTCCTGATTCATTTTTAAACCAGTCTGTCATTTCTTTTCATGCACATCATACCCAAATCCATTCAGAGCTTGCTTCTTGTAAAAACACATGCCAACGCCTGTCTGGCACATATACTTGAAGTTTAAGAGAAGAACATATTTTAAATAAAGAAATTTGAACGTCATGTACAGAAATAATGCATCCGACTCCATGTGAATGGAGGTAGCAAGAAAAATTGCACATAAACCTTCACTTCAAGACTATTTGAGTGCTCAGCTCTCTTACTTCACTTGATTTTGTTTGCTGTGAAAAACATCACTTGTAAGCATGAGAAAAAGTGACACTTGAAAAGCAGGCGGTTGTTCCGCTCACTTGCAGTGCTGTCAGAGCATCCAAATGGGGACAATTCCGCAGATTTCAGGGCATCGGTAACAAGCGATTGCTCTCAGAAACCAGCCCACGATGTCGCATGCCCTCAGACACTCAGCTCCTGCACTCCCTGGACGAAAGGGACAATTTCTCCTGCTTGGGCCGCAGACTGGAGCCTGAATTGCCATGATCAGCCCCAGACGCAACACCTATCCAGCTTACAGCAAAGGGAACGGCAGAGCTACAAAAACACTGTACAGCGCAAAAAGCACGTTCCCACAGAATCCCAGAATGTCAGGGGTTGGAAGGGACCTGGAAAGCTCATCCAGTGCAATCCCCCCATGGAGCAGGAACACCCAGATGAGGTTCCACAGGAAGGTGTCCAGGCAGGTTTGAATGTCTGCAGAGAAGGAGACTCCACAACCTCCCTGGGCAGCCTGGGCCAGGCTCTGCCACCCTGACTGAGAAGAAGTTTCTTCTCACATTTAAGTGGAACCTCCTGTGTTCCAGTTTGAACCCATTGCCCCTTGTCCTATCACTCCCCCTTTCCATACTGATCCCC
Source organism: Patagioenas fasciata (assembly GCF_037038585.1). Classification (NCBI taxonomy): domain Eukaryota; kingdom Metazoa; phylum Chordata; class Aves; order Columbiformes; family Columbidae; genus Patagioenas; species Patagioenas fasciata. The sequence continues at coordinate 6,463,664 of NC_092527.1, forward strand.
ATGAATGAGTCCCCCCTCAGTCTCCTCTTCTCCAGCTCCAGAGCCCCAGCTCCCTCAGCCTTTCCTCACACGGGAGATGCTCCACTCCCTTCAGCATCTTGGTGGCTGCGCTGGACTCTCTGCAGCAGTTCCCTGTCCTTCTGGAACTGAGGGGCCACAACTGGACACAAGATTCCAGGTGTGGTCTCCCCAGGGCAGAGCAGAGGGGCAGGAGAACCTCTCTGACCTACTGACCACCCCCTTCTAACCCACCCCAGGTACCATTGGCCTTCCTGGCCACAAGGGCCCAGTGCTGGCTCATGGTCACCCTGCTGTCCCCAGGACCCCCAGGTCCCTTTCCCCTACGCTGCTCTCTAATAGGTCATTCCCCAACTTACACTGGAACCTGGGGTTGTTCCTGCCCAGATTCAAGACTCTACACTTGCCCTTGTTCTATCTCCTTTAAATTTTTCCCTGCCCAACTCTCCAGCCTGTCCAGGTCATTTGAGTTCTCCTCACGCTCCTCTGCAGGTTTATTTTTCTTACCTTCAGACAGAAGCTAAGGAAGTGATATTCCTGTCTAAAATATTTTAAAACAAAAGCAAAAAAAAATAAAACTAGTTCTCTCTACTGGTTCGAGGTTCTCTCTACTGGACCTACTTGAAAAATGACACAATTAAGAGCAGAAGTTATAACTTTTCTTACAGAAGCTGCACTTTATATAAGCACACAACTAAAATTTGTCCTTTTTATAGCTTGTTTTCTGCTGAATTGACGTGCCTGAAAGCAGGAATCTTGTGAGATCCTACCAAGTAGAGATGAAGTCCAAATCATCTGGAGGACTCCTATACATCCAACACAAACCCTGCCTCAGGGTGCCAATACATTTTCTCAGGGAGTTCACAGCAGTCAAAAATGAGCCACGTTTTGCTTTCAAGGTGAATTCCCAAAACCTGCACACTCACACAACTAATTAAACAGAACAGGAACAAACCAGTGGGAACTAGCAAAGTAAAGTATTTTTCTCCCTGGTCTTTTTCACTGACCAAAACAAAACAGTGGAAAAAACCTTTCTTTTAGACATCAGTTGAAGATGGATCACCAAAGAGCTAAAGCCACATGCTTCATTAGCAGCTTCTATCTCCTTGTGTTCTGTTCAAGGCCCAGGTTGACTGCATATAACTCCTGTGTGCAGCCCCCAAGAGGAACATTAGTGACAGCAGCAGGACAGACACGCCAAGACAACAGCGGCTTCCTTGAGCGTAGGTACAACGCCATAAAGATACTACTAAAGACAAAACAGAGATGCATTAAGCCTAAGTACATTTATGCACATTAAGCATCACGAGGAAACGTCCGCAATAGCCTCTGTTTCTGACAGTATTTGTTTCTCTTGGATTTAAAGGATCAAGTTGACAGGTCTGAAAGAGGATGGCAAGGCCAAGGGGAATCAGAGGGCAGTTAGAAATTCTGCAAAAAAACAAACATCAAACAGGAGGGAGAAGATGGAGCAACAAGTATGAGGCATATGAGAATGCACTGTTTTTTACTTTCACTGAAGCACTAGCTTTCCCGCTCTCTCTAACCTGGACCACCTTTGGAGGAGGGTGATAGAGAGTGAGCAAGCACTCGGTGGCCCCAACAGGAGGAGATCACAGTGTCCCCACACCCTCATCCCAGTGGTTCAGAGACAAGAAAAACACTCTCCCTTCACCAGGACCCTTCTCCTTTGAGCACCAGAGGAAAGCAACTGGCTTCTGCATGATGCCATTCGGTTTCCACTCTCCTCCAGGGCAAAAAAGGAAGGAAAACTATAATTTTGCCCCAGGATCCAGACAAAATTAATGTACATTTGTACACTAATGTACATGTATCTTAGAATCATAAAATTGTTGAGGTTGGAAAAGACCCTTAAAATCACAGAGTCCAACTGTAAACCCAACACTACCAAGTCCACCACTAAACCATGTCCCTAAGCACCAGGTATCTTCTTATTTCCCATGTAGTTACAACAGTGAGAAAACCCGTAACATCTATATGGGAGATATATGACCCAGCTGTGCCCACAGTGAATTAAATGGCATTTTCTCTTGCACAGGAGAACAATTCCCCATATTGGGTGCCCTCTGCCACAAAATGGTGTCACAAGACTGCCAGTGTTCTGTTGATGAGAAAATGGGGCTGGCACAGGACAAGTTGACAACAGGCAAAGCTCAGCAATGCAAAAACCAGTTGCACCCACCTTTACCTTCTGCTGAGGACTGCCGGCGGCAGCGAGGAGGCTCCATCACACCACAACCTTAGGCAGTGCGATAGCATCCATCCTCTTTCATCCTCCATCCTTCCCAAGGAAAGCGCTCAACACAGTAAAGATACCAAAGCATAGGAAACGCTTAAATATGCTTTTGCCTTTATTCCAGAAGATAAACTTAGCAGAGACAGGAGCCCTGCCCAAAGGGAATGTAATTAGCAAAGCCCCTGCAAAATAGGGGCCAGCTGCTGCCCCCTCCCAGCTGTACCAGCACCCCCCCTTTGATTGCAGCTGCAGAGCTAAATGTCTAAATCCTTGTAGGTTCACCTTCCTCAAGTATCAGGAAGCTGAAATGACTTGAGCTGCAAAACAATCCTGCACTAGAAATCCAGATGGTTTAACAAAAATGTGGTGGGAAAAGGCTCCTATGGCCTCTGAACGCACAAACAGAAGCGGCTACAGCTATAAACCACTGAAGACCTCCAGAAATGGTGTGTCTGGAAAGCCTCAAGGCCCAGCGCTACCCTGCAGACCTGCCTGTGGCACATCCAGCACTAAGAATCAGTCATTTCCATGGACAATGGAACATTATACTAAGGAAAACCAAATTTTGCACTGGCACACAGAGCTGGTGCGAATACAAGTGCAACTAATCCCCCGTCAGCCACAGAGGATCTTTGCCTGGGAGGCCAAAGCAGCCATGAAGAAATCACCTTATTTTTCTTTGTTTTGGTGGGGATTGTTTTGTTTTCAAAAATTGGCATCATATGGCAGTGTGGATAAAGCTGCAGAAATGATTACTAGTATCTATTGTTAAAAAAAATCCACTTTTTACTGGAGGGTTTTGCTTTCTCAAGCAACAAAAAAAAAGCTATTTTTTTATTCACAACCAGAGAACTTGCTGCCAAAATAATACCAACATTCCTGAAGGCTCTCTCTGGATTTCTGTGGAATAAACACTTCACCTAGTTCATATAAAGAGCTTAATGCTTTTTTCCCCCCTCTTTAATCTGCTCCAAACATGCATTACTGCGCTACTGCCTGGCACAGCGCAAACAGAATGGCTGGAGCCATGGATTTCTTTGCGAACATTTGATTACTGTAAGGGCAGGAGATGTGATTACTTTCTCCCTGAGGATGCACTGTATATTTGGATACCTTTCTATGGCTAAGGATTGGCTTATTTCATTTCCTTGGCAAGCGAATGTATTAAACAGAAGCAGAAGATCAAAAAAAAAAAACCAGAGCCCTGCTATTATCTGCCCGATGTGGATGTATGTGCATAGGGGCTACTCACCCTGAGATTTCCCTTGGGATACAGGGAAAGGGAAGGAATGGGAAAGCATCAGCAAAGCTGAACTTTCCAAAGTCATGTTTGCTTATTCAAAAACCAAGCAAGCAGCCTGCAAAACTGGGAACATTTCATGTAAACAACATTATCTGGGATCCACAATGTGTTTTTTGCAGCGTCTTCATTTCTCTAAGGCACTTTGCAAGCGACTCGCAGCAGGAGAGCTAATAAAAATGCATTGCAATATTAATATTTCATGCCAGAGCCCACCCAACAGGTGAGAGGCAGTTGCACACTGAGGAGCATGGGGACATTGCCAGGACACTCAGCCCTATATGTAGCACAGAAATCCCTTATTTCAAAAACTGCATTAAATATACCCCTCACTAGAGCAAAATCCGAGAGGGTAAAGCTACTCATCCTTCCCATGGCCTCCCAGAGCAAGAGCTACAGGAGTCGCCTCTGGGTTTTTATAGGAACAGATGTATGCCAATGTGCACACACACACACCTGAAGTACGGCCGAATACTAAACTAGGACTGTCCCCACTGCCAAATCCACTGTGTAGTCCAGTTTATTGATAGACTTGCCCAGTAAAGGTCTGTCTCAGGACACACCAACACAGCAACATTACTTTAGGGTAGACAAGCAGCCCACAGGAAAACAAAGACTTTTGGGTCTGTGAAGCTGCAGCATTCAAACGGCACATTAAAGCATATTTTCCTTGGAATATCTCCGAATTGTTGCATGGCAATGTCATACAGCATTTCTCACCTGCAGTGTTGTATACATACTAGGAAAAAAGCCGATGTTCTCCAGGAAAGATGGGACTTTTACTGAAAGTCCTAGGTTCACCCTAATGTACTGATGGTGAGGGGGGTAACAGCCACCTCCCACATATCACACCCCCATGCATTAACCCAAATTCTATCAGCGAACAACATTTCTAAGCAACATAAGAATTTCTGCAAGAAAGGAAGAGTTGCAATTTTAAGCTAAGCTAGAGTATAGATGTACACAAGTTCTGTAGCATATAGCTTGTGTATGTACATAAATCAGTCACCAGCAAAGATACGACTCCACACCATATGGAGGCCAAAGCAAGACAAGTATTTTTGGAAGAAGCGAGAGACTCTAGATGAGAGCCCTGCCATCCCCACCTTCTGCGTTGAAGCAGGTGGGTGGATGCAAAGTCACAGAAGACAAGTTGTGATCCCTCCACATACCCACAAAATGCTATACGGGCATAAATCTCTCTCCTGCTTGCAACTACGGTGCGAGCACCTTGCATCCAACAGTTTGTTTGGATCCCTGCAAGTCTTTCCAATAGTTAAGTACCTGAAGAAATACATTAGATATGGTAGGCAGCAGAGCAGTTTGAAAGAGAAAGCCATACTGTAATCTAACAAATGGACAAGAGGAGTAACAACAGCTCATTTTTCTTCAGAGATGAGGTGACATAAAGCAAAAGATCAAAATAAATGTTTTATAACAGCAGTCAGTATCATTACTACCCAATGAATTTTTATTTTGCAAGCCCATGGAAAAAAATAAGATTGTCAGACAACAGAACAACATCCCATGATATAGGAAAGTTGCTTCCTCCATCCATGGAAGCAACACAAACAAGTGACAGAGCAGCTGGTGCAACGACAGATGGTACCAACATCTCCATCCTGCCACAGAGCGGCAAAGACCACGCAGGGAAAAGGTGCTGAAGAGCCTGTTAACAGATGGTGCCTACACAGCTGGAGCAAGAGGCATCTAAATCAGACCCAGACTGGAATCCAAAACACGGCACGTTACTAACAGTAGCAGGGAAAAATCCTTCTGTTATCATTTCCAGTGAAAGGAGGAGTGCCACCCAAAAATAATGGCAAAGCTTCAAGCAGCATCAGCCTGGCACCTGATGGAGCAGCCAAAACAACCCTGAGCAGGGAGCTCAACACACAGCAAACTCGTTTCTGCTCCAGTAAGAATTGCATTGGGGGTGTGTATATGTGTGTGTGTGCATATATATGCCAAGCAGAAGGTTTGATACCAAGGCATCATAAAACTTACTCTTCATTAGTTCATCTCTGTATACCATACAGCAGGTTTTGGCATGGCTTCAGATTAAATACAAGGCAATGTCCCTAAAATTCATGTAACATCTGTGCCAGAAGACTGCAACAGAGGACTTTGATGAAACAGCATGGTCAACAAGCAAAAAACATGTGTCCACGGTTGAAGGGGGCACACATCACACATCCCCTCATATCCCAGAGCATCAGAACCAGAGCATGCAGAAAATACAACCCAGAGCACACCATAAAGCCGTAGATACTAGTCCGCAGCTAGAGGCAGATGAGCTCCAGAGTCACAGACTCTCTATATAAAACACCATAATATAAAAGCTTCTCCACTCATCTCATCTTAGCCTGACTCCAGAAAAAACACACCCCTCTGATCCCTACGTAGCAATTACAGTTTGAGATACTTGTCTCATTCAGCGAGAACTTGCTTTAATTTATTGAGCAAAGTAAGTTAAAGGGCAAAAGAAGCACATACCAGTGATGCAGCTAAGGGTTTTTTTTCCCTAGGATACTCTTATCTCAGCAATCACACTGCACAAGTACACAGACTTCAGGGATTTAAACCCTTCAGCTCAAGCGTCAACTGAAGTTTCCTACAGGGAAACGTTTGGAAAAATTAATCCAGATTAATACTAAACAGCTATTTATCCTGGAGCATCTGCGCAGGCTCTCCTTCGGAACACCATGGCTTTCATGGGGTTTGCTTCTCCGGCACTGCAGGTGAGTCACACTAAAGCGAGCCAGGGAGACTTGAAATCCAGCCAAGAACTTCCCCGCAGGGCTGTAACTTATCCTAACCCCTTTGCGCAGGGATCAGCACTCCTGAACGCTCCCATTCAGCACACCTACAGCTCAGGACTCTGTGCCTGGGGGTGCAAAATGCTTCATGTGTCACCCGATCACAACACCTGAACCAACACTGCTCAAATTGGAAATTACAGCAGCCTCTGCGTATTTTGCCCTCGCCAAGCACCGTGTCTTAGCTCAACTAACAGTTTTGCACTCTGGACTTCAAATCATCCCATGAGCTCTCTCCCAGAGAAGGGATGAGGGCAGAAAAATGTCACTATGGATGGAAGGAGAGGAAAAAGGAGGTTTTTTCCCCCAACCACCACTACAGTTTTACTAAAGTCAAGTCAGCATTTGGGAAATGAGCCGGGAAGGAGCAAGAGGGGGTTACCACACGGAGGGCAGGAGAGAGAAACAAGGCTAAGAGAAGGGACTTGGCCTTTAGAAAATAAAAGTTGAACAGACAAAGGCAGCAACAAAAATATCAATATGCCTAAATCTTATTCAAACTCATTTGTTCAGTCTTTAAAGAAGTAAACTTGAAAGAAGTTTTCCAAAACATAAGTAGCTCTAGCTATAAAATCTTGTACAAATATATTGCTCCTGCTGGTCAACAGGGAAATCTGGATATTGCCACTATAAAAAGGAATCAATTCTCTTCCACGTCCCCGTGGGTTTCTGTTTGCCCTTACACAGCCTCCTTTCAGAATTGTTATTATTTTCCTCAGCATTATGAAAATGGCTGGGTCCTTCCGTAAAAAAAAAACACAGCAGGGGGAAATATACTTCAATGGTTATTTCCTAAGGTCTGTATCTGTATCAAAACTGAGGCTAAAGGCATGTAACACCCTAAAATAAGCGTTCGGCATGTGTTAAGCGCAGTGGGAAGAATTCTCAACACATGCAACCTTCACCGCTGAAAGCCAATGCGCGATTTTCTATGCTGCTGCTTTTCTTCTTCCCTAAAGCAAATTACTGTTACTAGGCAGTAACATCATCTTTTAGCATCTTGCCATTTACTGTTTCCTCATTAGCATTTGAGTCCATGTGAGTGTGATGAAAATTTTCAAACAGTGCTATGTTCTTTGGTCAAACTTTCATATAGTCAAGGCAAAAAAACACCAATAAACTCAAATTTCTCCCCCTGTGCTCTAGTCCCAGGCTAGCAGAACCACTCCATTATATTCATTAGAGAGATACTGATCACTAAGTGCTTTAACCACACTGCAGAACTGTTATACCAATATAATTTGCACAGATGTCAAAGTACCCTCAGAATCCATTCAAATACAAAAACACAGGCCATCGCAGCCTGCTGACTTTTAACCAACCGAGCCGGTGCCTAAAGGCAAAGTGTTTGACAGTGAAAATAAAATACTGTAAAGGACACCGAGGCTTTCAGCATTTCAAAGAGAGACATGCAATCAAAACATCTGTGAGTGAAATCATACAGTAGATTCCTATGCAACAGCGAAGAATCATAAACATTGCTCCAATAAGGTAAATGCTGTGATACACACAGATCAAATTACATACAGCAAGCGAAGATGCTGCAACTGCAGATGGGAGAACAAGATGCACCTACACGTTTTCCTCAAAATAGCAACACGTTCGCAGGGATCACAGACATTAAGTAACAGGGGCAGCACATGGCACTAGGATTTCATGATGCACCCAGAGGCAGCGGGGTGGAAAACACACAGATCACGTTTCTGATAGGTTAAAGACACAGAGAAGATGGATAACTTCCATGGCCATGGGGCAAAACTCTGTCTGTTATGCCAAAAAGCACAAACAGGAGAAGTACTAAAAGGGAAGAAAAGCAAATGTCAAGGACAAACAGAAAAGAACCAAAGAAAGAAGTAGTTTAGCTGAATAGAAAAACAGGGGGAAAATAATAATAAATTTTAAAAAATAAAAACACCCAAGCTGAAAGAGGAGAAGACATCGTTTTAAGCAAAGACGGTGATTAAATGAAGGAGACACATGATGTTTTTCAGGACACAAGAAAAGGGAGAAAGATTACACAGTGGAAGGAGGATTGAAACAAAGAAAGATTGAGTGAAAACACTGAGTCTTTGAAAGATACCGTCACAAATTCAGCAACAGGCAGCAAATGTTTCTGGGAATAGAAAATATTTTCTTCTTTGGTTCACAGGGACAAGAAGAGAAACAGATCGGGAAGTGAATGATGCTTCTATTACACTAACATATTCAAGAGCACATAAAATGCAAACATACTACAGCTTTTTGAGAGGGGAAAAGCACAAGAGGGCAACAATTTCAAGTGTAGGTGTTGTGCGATCTCCTCACAACAAAATAGTGTTTCATCATGATCGCTGGTATGAAACAGAGCTGGATCTCTCCACTGCTGTTTAGTTTCCCTGCGGTCTGAAGAAGTTTATAGGGAGGATAAATCTTGTCCCAACATAAACAGATGGCAAAACCATGAAGGTTTCGTTTGGGCTGGTGATACCATGCCAAAGAGAAGGCAGATGAACTTGAGAGCTGAACCGAACACACCTACATGGCTGGGAGAAGGAGGTCCCGCTCCCCAGCCCCTCTGCCAGACTGTCCGAAAATAAAAAAAGCTCAATAGCTCTTTATGTGCACTACGGCAAAGTGACCGTGTTGGAAAGCTGGCTGCCAAGTGGAATCAGCAAAGCAGAAGACCATCAAAGTGCTCCTGTCCCAAGAAGGGAAGGGGCAGCCACTGCACTTCCTCAACTCCAGAGGATCCAGATTTAAGGTGGACAAAATATCTTCAAAACAAATCCACCTTTGTTGCCAGCCACGTGGCTCTAAGAGAGCTCTGCCACCGCCTCAGGCATGTTGACTGATCTGCAAAAAGATACGGGATGTCAAACAGAAGGACTTCATCCCCACCTGAGATTTTCAAGAATTGGGTCATTGTTGGTACCCATGGGAAGCACAGGACACAGAGCTCACACCCTTCATGTCACCACACACACCACCCTGGCAGGCAACCAGAACAGAGGATGTGACGGTTCTGGTAACGCCACGAAAGGGACTGTTTCCTACGCTTTACTCTTCTGGTTTGGTTACCATAAAACATTCCTGTGCTCTTCTCCTTGATAATTCTCATGCTCTGCTGTTCAACAGCTGTTCCTCATCAACAGCAGCACCTGCAAAACCAGAGCTCAGGAAAGAAAAGGAGAAAGCTCACAGAACCATAGAATCATTTTGGTTGGAAAATACCTTAACATAATCAAGTCCAGCTGTAAACCCTATGCTGCCAAGCCCACCTCTAAGCCATGTCCCTAAGAACATGATCCACAGCAGCCCTGACCACTGGTAGGAGCCAGCACAGCTGGACCAGCCCCTGAGCCCTGCGCAGTTCTCCTTGCCCACCCCGTTTCTCCTTTTTACATCACATAACCTTAATCACAAGATAAAATACATGATACTGAACCATGTCATAACACATCATGGGTTCTGGTATAATAACCAAAACATTTCTCCACATGAAAATCATGAGAAGTAGCTACAATTTGGCTTGACCTGAAACATCCCTTCCGCCTGAGACCGCCGATGGGAAAGATGTCTTGCTTTTGCTCATTCCCCTCACTGTTTTTAAGCAGCATAGATCAGTGAAACAAAGAGATACAGTTGGCTTCCTTAAAGAAAAAAAGCTATTATTAGCTATACCAGCTGGATCTTATCTACTTTTACTGCAACTAAAAAGCTATCAAGCTGCTCTCCTTGAACAGCACAGAAGTCACCATCTCCATTGTTTAAGCTGGAAATATCTCAGTCTTTCTTACATTCCCCACCAAAGAAGGTTTTCTGAATACAAGAGCTCTTACAAGCTGAATAAATTTTACACTAAATTAAATTAATTCAACAAATCACAGAAATCAGACCTTCCTCCAGCTAAATGGATAGCTTTAATTCATGGGCTTGTCAAAATTCTCTAATACAATTATCCTGACATTTTCTTCGTGCTATCCTTTCTTTTAAACTATCTGAATAAAAAAAGGCTTATATGTGTCTTCACAATATGTTCACGATTGTTCTACCCTGCATCGTGTTTAAGATACAATATGATGCTTTGAAACCATTTGTAAAAAGACTGAGAGTTCTACAGACTGTGGTGGCCTTTTCTACTGGATCTCTTAATATCATAAGCATGTTCAATATTAGCAACTAATTTTTCTTGCTTTAGTATTTGTGCATTAGTGCTAATACCATGCAAGCAAAGCAGAATCGGTGCTATAACAGCAGCTTTTCAGAATGAAGTGTTCCTTGCAACCTTTGAAAGAGTAGAAGTTGGATCCTTCTGTCAGAGTGTTTATTTAATGATTTTCATGGGAGTTCATGATCATCAGAATGTCCAATTCAACTCTAAGTTTTGTGAATTTAGAAGATTTTAAGTTTTGTTATTTGATTAACGTAGTTGTTATTATTGTAATATTATCGAGCTCTTACTGAACAGTCACACAAAACACTGACCAAATCACCAAGCCCACCCTGCAGCTTGGCACCAACTAAAGCTCTGTTTTAACATCTGTTTTTGCCGTTCTCTGGAAGATCCTCACAGAGGCACTTCAAACCCGCTTGTACACCTAACACACCCATGAGTCTCATTAGCACTCCTGCTGTTAATGACCAGAAAACCCTGGCAATGGGTGCCCAAGGATCCCAACTCTTCCTCCTGCAAAAGCAATCAAAACCTGCACATTTTTGCTCCTCAGCTCTGCTGTGATGGAAATCAAGAGTCAGGATAGAACAGAATCACAGAATAATTTCAGTTGGAAGAGACCCTCAGCATCATCAAGTCCAACCATAACCAGCTGAGCCTCTCCCCAGTCATCCCACCCAAACACATCTTAACTCTGCAAACACTGAGTCATGGGGTACAGTAAAAATGCAGCCGTTGACCTTCATAGAAAAAAGGTTACAGTGCAAAAATCCTGTGCTAGGGTGGGTTTGTGTATGTGTGTGTGCTCGGTTTATTTTTTAAGTGAGGATTCACAGGAGAGCACAACAGAACCAAGAGGCTGCGGCTGCTGCTGGAGAGGGTGAAGGGGAAATGGAGCCCACAGACAGATGGGTAAACCAGGAGCATATGAAACAGGGAACTGTTCTTCATTTTAATGAGCTGTTAACATTGAAACATGTTGCACTTGTGCTTGCTGACTTTTAAATGGCCTCATGCAGTATCTGCCTGCAGGGTACAGGAGACAGCAACAAGCCTGCAAGTTGCAAATAGCCAAGCCAAATGGTTTTTAGAGTATTCATACAATTACTGTGCTTTCCACTGTCCCCCTTAATTGGTGTTTGCAGAGCTGGATTCCTGCAGTGCAGTCCATGGAAATACAGGACCCGAGCCAGCAGCAACAAAATTAATTTAATTTAATAAACTAAAACACTGCTGTAACTGTCTTGATGGGCAAACTTGGGAACCCAGCTCAGGTACCCCCACAGGGAAAAAAAACGCTCTCAGAAATCACTGTTTCCATATAGGCAGAAGACCAGGAGGCACAACCTGTGTTATGAAGCCCAGCCCCTCAAAACTACAAGCAAAACTTTAATGCTTTTCAAGTCAAAAAAAAAACAAACCCCAACTGCAGTCCCAACCATCCTACATGCATTTTAGACCTTGGCTACAAAAGGCAAGCAGCCCACAGCACTACAACAGGGCATCTAAAAGGACACACTGATGCTTGTGGTCCCACAAAGCATCTGTTTTTTAAAAAAGGAAATTCCAAACCAGCTCATCTGGGTGACAGGGTACAGCTTTTCAGGTTGCAAAAGGCTATTTCACTTTCAAACCACATAAAACTCCTGCAATGTACTCACTTCAAGAAAAAAACAACTCATTTTGCATTAGTACTCAGTAGCTGTTTAACACAATAGTCTTACAGGTGGCGTCACAAAATAGGTTTCGGTAAAATACAAAACAATAAGGAAACCCATTGGAAACGCTTCAGTAAGCACGTAGAAGATTTGCTGCTTGTTAGTAAATACCAAACACCAAAGGCAGAGCACGATGCCTGAGAAAAGCCATCCCCTTGAACGCTTAATGCCTGCAGGGACCTGCAATTGCACTCACTAGACTGTTGCAAATATCCGTGCGGTTTCAGGTTTGGTATTCAAAGCCTCGGGTGCTCCGGCAACACTGTCATAAATCCCATTTCCATGGTTTCAGCTGTGCCGCCGAGCTCCCGGCACGTCCTGGCGCGATGTTTTCCAGCCTGCGACGTGCCACCTCCTCCCCCTTGGCGCCTTGGTTTTTCGAGGTGCACGCAAAACCCAAACACCGCTGCGGTGACACATTCCACACGCAGCATCCTTTAACCCAAAACACATCCAGCTTCCACATAGAGGGAGGATCACATTAAATTGATGGTTTTCCGCAAAATGATGCCAAAACCCCTCTTTGTGGCAAAGCTAATGTAGAGCCGGTTGTTGTACATCTACAGTTAGGTTTGTTCGCACCAGCTGTACCATTCTGTGCTGCTTGACATAAAACTTGAGTTGCCACATTGCCAAGTGTCCTACCATGACTCTCACAGACTTCCATTTGTACTACACCATCAGACCAAACTTTGCACCCCTTTTCCCAGATCTTTTCTGAACACGCTGGACAGGACGAGGTTGAGCAGAGATCACATGAAGGGCACCGGTGACCATATGGAGAGAGCAGAAAAGCTCCACCAGGGAACCTGCTGGGCATCTCTTTCCTTGGAGATATTAAAAATTTAGCAGACTGGGGAATAACTTGACCTCATGTAGATGTCACCACCGCTTGGAGCAGCAGTCTCCACAGGTCCCTTTCCAACCTATATTATTCTATTAGACTATGATTAGTCCCTAATGCAACATGTACCCAGAGAGTAATTAGAACCTCCCACTATTATTTTGTTCCCTGCCCTCACGACCGCTCCTGTCTTACTCAGCTTATCACAGCCAATGTAACATGCAAGGATTGCACTTGTGGAAATTGCTCTTTGCATTGTGTTATTTGAAATTTATTGACTTCTGCTCTATTCCTTCCTTTTTTCCCTAAATAAAGAGTTCCTAGGGACTTCATTTCTAAACAATATGTACTAGTGGTTCATCTGCCCCTTTCATATTTTCAAACTCCCCTATAGATTCAGAACTGCTTGGAGCACTTTGCGGAGGAAGGAGAGATGAAAAAATGATCTCTTGGCTTGCTACCCCAAATTTTAATCAACTGAGTATCATCCTTCTACAGCCTGACCAAAACTCAGCCTAAAATCCCCATCCTCCTGTCGTCTTCCAGCACTGACGCGCCTTATCCACAGCTCTACATGTACATTTCAGAAACCCTGAATATACAGCTGCTTTGCCAGCAGAGACCCCTGACCTCCCCAGGCCGCTGCTCCGTCCTCATCACCATTTCAGCAGCCCCCTCCCATTTGTCTCCCCAGTGTCACACGTGGCTCATCACCCTCAGCTCTTCCAGACAAACAGCTCCAGCCTCCCATCCTCCTGCCCCAAAGCTCCCACTCCTCAGCCAGGCACCAGCTACTTTCAACCTGCAGATTTATATCTGAACACTACTAAAATTAACTAAGTTAGGCCCAAAAACCAAGCTCTGAATACTTATCTTCACAACTCTAGGCTTGCATGAACTTCATGTATATCTCCTCTCTTAAATTTCTTTGAGACTGGAACCTTAAATCTCTTAAACACGTTTAAAAAGCAGCTTTAGCCCAAAAACACAGAGCAAACCATCCCAAGTGGAAGTTTAAAATCGATCATTATCAACTCAGGATCAAACTCTGAATTCAGAGCTGTACTGCAGAACACAAAAATCTTACGTAAAAGATAAAAGGAGAACAATATACCCTTGATAATGCATTTTGTGGTCATTCTTAAATGCCATTATGCTGTATCTGACCCAAAGTCTTCAGTCCCACGTGTAAAAATCCACCAATTTGATCACCTGATGCTTTAAAGAAGTGAAGCACTTTGGAAAAGGCTGCTTTCAGCCCCAGCGCACAGTCCAACAGCCCCACATCACACTCCCAAAGTTCCTCGCTGACATGGTGACTCTCACACGGTCTTGCCAGGGGCCAAAAAATACCGGGTGAGCATCATCGGGGCGGATGAGCTTCGGCAGGTCTGACACTTGGAACATGCCTGGGGAGCTCACTTAGTTAAATACTAGCTCTGTTTCAGCAATTACATCCAATACTGCTTCCAATTGACAGCATCTTCCTATAGAGTGCCTCAAAAAAGAATTGAGGCATCTGCACAAATTCTGCCAGGAAGGGAAATACATCTCAGGGAAAGGCTCCATAGCATCTTGAATAACTCTGCTTCCCTCAGACTGCAAAGAGATGCCCTGTTCCACACACCAGCAGAGTCTGGGCTTTGTTCATTCCTCCCTTCACCAGCAGAAGAAAAAAGAATTAAGGATGGGATTTGGCACATCCTGCACTGCTTGTCATGAAAGCGAAGCTTCTTGATAGGTTATCTGAGTGGGAAATATAAAGGGCCATGTGGGTTTTAATACCTGCCTCACTCTGGGGAAAAAACAATTCATTGTTTTAATCACTAGAAAATGTTTGGGTTTTTTCCAGAGGAATATTTTAATACATCCTAAAGCTGGATTACATGCTACTTATAACAATGTCATATATTGTAAACCTTGAATCCTCAGTAATACAGGTCCTTATACCAAAGGCGATGCTCCCACATCATCTGACACATGATATAAAGCTTATAATTAGCTTTTCCTAACAATTAAAACACAATAGAAAATTGATTTAATTACAATCCGATCTAGTGGAAATCTCAAACGCACATAAACAGCTCCTTAATGAAAGGCATTAGAATTTGCGTTTTTAATGCACGGTAATACTTATAAATGCACAGTGCATATCTTGGTAATGGAGCTCTGGTCTCAATTTTGCTAGGTTTTTCTCAAGTTCTTAACCTTTAATACTGGATGTGTATTAGAGACGGTTTGAATAACAAAATTCCCTTCAGAAATTGATTTTGGCTGAGAATCAATTGAAAGGCAATTTGCATCGCAATAAACTATTTCCTGTGGAGAAAGAGAGCAGCTCAGAGAAATATGAAACTCAATTCCTTGCTATCACTATGATAGAGTCTACATGAGCACACACTCGCATTTCCACATAGATGCTAACGAAAGCACGATTAATTATTCATGTTGCCATCTCCTACACAGAGCACGGGCTGTATTGCAGGAGTATTTTGCTCTAATCAACAGTCAGTTGATATCCTGCTCCAATGCGGTGCTCGGAGAGCATTGCTGGTGACCCCGCTTCTTCAGAGATGTGGCACGGCTACACATATCATTAGTATTCGACTTTGTCAACCTGAGAAATAAACATCTACATGCATAGACCCGGAAACTGTACCCACACAGATTGTCCTCTTTTACATGCAATTAGCTGGCATAGTCTCAGCAGCCACTGAATTCTGGTATTGTCAAGCATCAGAGAAAGAAAACCGCTCTGCCACACTGCAGTTCTTCCAAGTATTTACATGCCGAGAGACATTTGGCTCTAGCTTTTATAATAAAAAAAGCACATAAAACAATAAAAAAGTCACTACACCTTTTGAGGATGAGAAGCTGCCTAGAGCAGAGCTGGAGCACCTCTGTGCTTCCAGTTGCTAGAACATTTCCTAGCTCCTCTGACACATGTTTCTCGGACAGAGCTGGTAAGGCTCCCAAGTGCAGAAACTGAGCTTTCTGGCATTCTATATTTGGGCAGACTTCAAGCTAAGTTCAGAACCAAACAGAATCCAGGCAGGGACAACACTGCAAACCTTGCCCTAAACCAGCCGTGGAGCTCCTGAGGGGCAAAGGAATATCATGTCTAAATCAGTTTATCATAAGAAAGCCAGACCTGTTCCAAGGGACTTCTCCACATAGCTTTCAAATATTTATTCAATTAAACATGCTTACGTTTGAGCTATTTGCCACTAGCTTTGTGTTAAAATACTCGCTCACCTCATGCCCTTTCTTGCAGCATTTCCAGGTATTTCTTATATTTGCTTACTTGTGAACAACTCCTTTCTTCCTGCGTGAGCAAATAAGGCAAGGATGTGTCTGTGTCAACCTAAAGTATCTTTAAGAGATATCACACATACTCATGCAGCTAAACTTGATATAAAACCTAATGCTCTACTAGAAAACCTACAGCAGTTCTCAGCTCAGTGGTACCACACATGGCTTTTAAAGAGCAGAAAGACCAACAAGCATGAAACACATTAAGCTCCATGGACAAAACTTTGGACAGACTTACTGCTCATACCAACAAGTGGTTTGAGCCTGAATGAGCTTCACCAATCACAGTATTTAGTCCTGCCAGATGTATTTTGAAAGATAAACCCAACCTAGTCACACTCATTAGGTCAGAGTACTGAAAGTCCCCAAGCTTTGAGTCAGCTTAGGGCTGTAATCCAAGCCCTCACAAGGCAGCCACCTTCAAACATTTCCAAATAAATCAACTTGCATTTTGTTGACCATCAAGAAGTCTTCATCACATTAAAAGAAAGTTAGCCAGCACTAACAGCACAAGCAAACCACCGTTCCCCGCACCGTTCCCCAGAAGGAAAGGTTTCACATTTGCTGGGCACTAATAGCTGCCACTTCCCAACCTAAACACCCTTCAAGACGACGACTGGCACATGGCTTTTTAAAAAGGCCCCCACACTCCCAAAATATTCGTACATGTTTGAAACATTGACCTCGACTCTTCATCTCCAATATACATAAATACAGACAGGTTTCTAGGGAGAAATTTTAAACACAAAGCAGAGTTCACCAGGCAGAGGAGCTGAGCTACAGCATTTAATACTCCTGTTTCACTTTCCACTGGCTTCCAGCAAATTGCCTGCATGAAATTCATATCCTGTTTAATATCTACAAATCCCTAAGCAAGCCGAGGCCTGGGTTTTGCTTCTGGTTCTTGCTTTTTGGGGAGTAGAAGGGAATTGAAGCATTTTGCATGCACAGTTCCCACCAGCTGCTTGGATCAGAGGTGCTTGGCTGGGGAGTGATGGGGATGCTGCTCTCTAACAGGAGGGAGCCGATGCTCTTCAAGGATGCCACAGAAACACGGCCACGTTTGCCACAGGGGCAGAGAAATCACAATGGGAAATCACTATCAGATCTGAACACCTTGAAGCTCCTGCCTCCACAAGTTTATAACTCAGCCAGACCACGGCTGAGGAGAAGGATCATATTGCAACTCCTGATAAATGGTGAGAAGTCCACAAGAATTTGTAGTATTATCCTGAGAATACAGAGCAAAAGATATCTGTATCAGCCAAAAGCTGCACCGCATCTGTTCTGCTCTGCCCATTAACATCCAGAATTCACGATGCTCCCAAGAGCCATCCACAAGCTGCAGCACAGAAATACGCCGCGGCCCCTCATTTAAAAATGAAGCAATATCTGTGACCATCATACACCTACAGGGAACACAGCAGGGCAAGAGTCAACCTGTTATTTGCTGCTCTCGGTGCATTTTCCAAGATAACAAGCTAAAGTGGCCACATTTTCACAATCAGTAGTCAGCTCCGCTGTGCAATTCTCTTACCTGGCTCAACATTATTCTAGGTTTTAACAAAGCTTTTAAAGGAAGGGAAAATACGTATGTAATTGGCTTATAAGGTCTCCGCAGGGTTAAAAAGAAGATGGGAAAAAGCAAGAGAGGCATGCATAGTGTGAAAGCCATTTCCATGCCCTGCTTTTTCAGCTGTGGAACATTTCTTTCAGAAAATAGTCACAAGTAAACTCTAGGGGATTCCCCCCCGCCTCCTTACAACAATAAATATTTCCTGGGAACCAATGTTCTGAAAATCTCAACAGGTTTAGAGGCTCAGTTTTGCACAGATAAGTATCCCAGAGTTCAAATGTGTATCAAGGCTCCTTTGATCTACACAACAGACTGGAAATCCTAGGAGAAAAAGCTCTCTTGCAAGATTTCCTGTATTCCTACACTTTGGTCAAGGTAGAAATAGCTTATTCCTTTTCCACAGCAGTTCGGTGCTTTTACTTCTAGCTTAGCTGCAAACCAGAGACACAAACAATTTAAGGGACACCATCCAACTAAGAGATCCTCTTGCACATACATGAGCACACAGGAAAACCTCCTGGCAGGAACTGAGACTTCTGAGAGTTTCTCAGAGTTAAAAAACAAGTGTCAGACCATTAAATATTTGAGGAGTTGGGCATCGAACAATACAGCCATTGTTTGTGTTGGACTGTTTTATCTTGCAAAAAAAGCTGGCAAAAAAATAGGGTTTAGCCTCCCAAGTTAAAGGATCCCACAACACAGATTTTTCTCAGCCTGAACAGAGGAGGGTGACCTTGCAGAAGCCACATCTGCAGATCAAACATAAGTGATAATTAAGTAGTTGATTACCCTCAGGTCCTTCAGCCCGGCTGCTAACCTGGAGTCTGTGCTGCATTCTGCTGCCACAAGGGCTTCATCCTAAATTCCATGTGCCAGTCTCTTTTCCTACACCTTGCAGGAAAGGCCTAAAAATTAGAGAAATCACCTCTGCAGCTCACTTTGAAGCTCAAGTTGTGCTGTCAGGCTCCTATCACCCTGTCCCAATGTGCTCTACCCTAACAACAGGCTCCCAGTAACGAGCAACAGTGCAAATGATTCTTTAGCTGCGGCAACCAACCCTCAGAAACTAATGAGAGGGGGACCCAAAAGCCAAGCCATGTTTAATTCACATTGCCCATGGTCTCAGAAGGCCAGAAACAGGTCTTGAGTCGCAGGACTCTCTGCAATGATGCACAGATAATTCTGCTGGTTTTGGGGTTTTTTTTTACCAATGAAGAAGCTGCCTGCCATTTTGAAGCACAGAGGTAATTCTTATCACAAGTCCTGCTCTCTGGCAAGGAGAGGGAAGGCAATCCAATTATCTCCCCAGACAGGGGGATGAGCAATCAGCACACCTGAGAGAACCACACACCAGCCAGACTTGGGCCCTGCTTCATTTACACACCCTACACAGCTGAAACCACCTACTTCACTGAAATTAGCAGCAATGGAGGGTGTGGGGCTTTTAACCTTTATTTACACATGGACTCAATAAGCATCAGGTGTGTCCTGAATGAGAAGACCCAAACCTGACCCTGCCAGAAAATAACCCTCTCAGACTAAGGGCTGTCTAGGACAAAAATGAAATAACAATATGGAAGAAAAGGCTAATTTCAAATATATAAAATAGTCTTTTTATCGTTTTTTACTTTTCCATTATTGTAATTATACACTCACTGGGAAAAATGCACCCAAGCTGGTGGGTGTTATTGAGGGACAGCCCAGAGACACTTCCTCACAGAGACACCCCTCAAGTGCCCAAACCTCTCATCTTCATCAATAAAGTATTTATCCCTACAGCTTTTCCACAGTGAAAGCACACTACCCTTCTTCGAGGCTTCCCGGGATTATGCTTTCATTAGGTTTAGAGCAACGGTGCCCAGATACATCTCAAAAAAATGACTTTTTAACCTTGCAATGTGGTGCCACCCAGGAGTCAACAGCTCAAGGAAACATTGAATCAATGAACAGTTGTGAGAAAAATAAATACACGTATACAAAAAACGGAAAAATAGATGCTTAGAAGTGACCTCCCACAATTCAAAATGCTCATTTTGGTGTTTCTCATTGAGCAAACCTTTTATTTTCACCCCAACCCGAGCATGTCAGACTCACCCAGCAGGCGCTCCTCGTCCCAACGCTTCCCCCCTCAGCAGCTCCACACTGACTCCTAGCGGGACCTCCCCGCCCGGGGCTTTTATAGGCACGGGCCACGTGCTCCGTACATCACTTTTCTGCGTTATTGCGTCACAGTGACTGGCCACACTCCCTTAAAGGAGAAGTGAGCCCGTTACCAGCCCGCCCGTGGCCAAGGGCCGCCTGCCCCACAAGATGGCGCCCGGCGGGCTGGGCAGCTCTCTGTGCGCCATTTTGTAGGAGCAGACGTGCTATTGATCCCAGGTTCCAGTATGAGTTGGGGAATGACCTATTAGAGAGCAGTGTAGGGAAAGGGACCTGGGGGTCCTGGGGACAGCAGGATGACCATGAGCCAGCACTGGGCCCTTGTGGCCAGGAAGGCCAATGGTACCTGGTGTGGATTAGAAGGGGGTGGTCAGTAGGTCAGAGAGGTTCTCCTGCCCCTCTACTCTGCCCTGGGGAGACCACACCTGGAATATTGTGTCCAGTTGTGGCCCCTCAGTTCCAGAAGGACAGGGAACTGCTGGAGAGAGTCCAGCGCAGCCACCAAGATGCTGAAGGGAGTGGAGCATCTCCCGTGTGAGGAAAGGCTGAGGGAGCTGGGGCTCTGGAGCTGGAGAAGAGGAGACTGAGGGGTGACCTCATTCATGGTTACAGATACAGAAAGGGGGAGTGTCAGGAGGATGGAGCCAGGCTCTTCTTGGTGACAACCAGTGATAGGTCAAGGGGTAATGGGTTCAAACTGGAACACAGGAAGTTCCACTTAAATATGAGAAGAAACTTGTTCCTGGTGAGGGTGGCAGAGCCTGGCCCAGGCTGCCCAGGGAGGTTGTGGAGTCTCCTTCTCTGCAGACATTCAAACCCGCCTCGACACCTTCCTGTGGAACCTCAGCTGGGTGTTCCTGCTCCATGGGGGGATTGCACTGGAGGAGCTTTCCAGGGCCCTTCCAATCCTTGACATTCTGGGATTCTGTGATTTCCCTGCCTGAATTTCACGCTCGTCCTTCAAGCACTCTAATGAATCTAGTAATATTTTCGGCTAGGCAGAATGTTTACTTAGAAACGAGCAGAAAGCTACAGCAATAACCTCCAGGAGCCCACAAACCCGTGACGCTGGCCAGGGTGGACCTTCTCCCACCAGAGGGTTCACATCCTCCATTGCAATCAATGAGACACATCAGCAAAACAAACAGTTCTGCAACTGTAATTAATGCCTTGGGGGCTTAACACCCCTTGTCCAGACATTAAATTATGCAATTTGGGATTGAGATCCTGCGGCAAAGACGGGAAGTGCAAAATCCAGGCCTTGGAGGAACATCCAAACTGTTGAGGCACAACCCAGAAACTTGTGCTGCTCTGTCTCCAGCAACACTCAGAGCTCCTGTATTAAACATGCGCCCATGGTCACAAAACGCACTTGTAGGAATAATTTAGTAAGCTTTAAACTTCAAAAAGTAAATGGCTTTTTTGCAAGTCCAGTGATTTCTGATTTCCTGGTTATTTCTGTAGGCTTGCAAAAAAAAAAAATGGAAACACTTTAGGTTAGGTGAAAATATTGAAAAACTACAGCAAAGGAGCTTCTAGGGGAATAAGTATGCCCAGCTGGTTCATTTATTTAAATATTGTTTATATAACGAATATTTTGAGGGAGTGTAGTAAATTGAGAAGGAGGTTTAGTGCTTGAGGTATCTTTGGTGGCATTTGTTCTCCATCTGTTTATCAAAACTCGCAAGGTTACAGCGGTCAAGAGGTGCAGATGCTTTTTGTTTCATTAGCTCAAATAATAGTTCAGTTATGAAGGCTCTTGGCTTATTAACTTAAAAACAAAATCCAGCAATGATGTGAGATTCCTGCCTCTTCATGGCTCAGCGTTCACAGGATTTTGTTGATCCTCTTGGAGCAATTTAAAAAATGTAAACGGAATCCGAATGTAGCGTTTACCTGGCGCCGCTTTATTTCTGCGTGGTTTCCATGTGGTGTTTGTTTCATTCCCAGTCGTGACTCGTTGCTCAGATGTTGCGGCGGCGCGTCCGGTCTGTGTGTACAGTGCGCGGGAAAGCTCACGTACCCCGTCACACCTGGCACCGCGTCGCAGGAGCTGAGCGCGGTTTATTAACTGTTCGCATTGATAAATAACAAAAATCAAATATCTGTGGATATAATACCGATTAGTAGAGACGAGCCTGGGGGAAAACACAGAAATAGAAAGAGATTTACCCTCCGCTCTCTGGTATCACTTTCTAGGACTACCCATGGAGACACGAGCAGCATCCACCTCGCGCTGACACACGTCTCTCAAAAACAGAAAGGAGAAAAAAAACGTGATGTCTAAACCAGGGTATCAAACTCATTTTTATCAGCCTTGCCATTGCCTTCAAAGGGCCAAATGTAATATTAGGACTGTAAAAATATAACTGCTCCTTTCCAGCATTAGGCAAGCAAGGTGTTCTTTGCCCCTCAATAAGAGGATTTTCAACTCTTTTTGCAACTGGAGCTCTTCTTGCATAGACTGCAATTCACAGTTCAAGAATGTGGCAAAATGCTCAAAGCAAAGCAAAGAGACGTCACCTTCCCAGCACATCACCCAGCAGCAAGTACACTGGAAAACGGAGCTACCGTGTTCTTGCTTATAAGCCTCAGTGGCCTTCAGGAAGCTGAAAACTCAAGGGGAAGCTCAATTTGATTTTCTTTAGGAGTTATCAGCACTCTCCATACACTTTGTTCTGTTTACTGATCTGTTGCTTATATCAGAAGTGAAGTCCATAGTGGCTTCAGTGATTCTTGGAGCTGCAATCAGAATGGAGGCATCTGATCCGACACTTCACCAATACTCACATTTTTCTGTGTGAAAAAAACCCTTTGCATTACAATTTTATTCTCTGGGATACCAAATACCTCTCTAAGAGCTTCTATTCCGATTAGAGCACCGTATTGTTTTTAACTTCAATTCAATACAGCTACCACAGCTCTGGACCAGAGCCAAAACCCCATATAATCTGCGCTATTATTGACCTACTGAACTGCTTATTCTTAAAATCTAAGTGGGACTTCTACTGGTATTAAATGGCATGTTTTGAATGGAAAAGTTCTATGCTCGACAAAAATCACTTCTCCAGTTCAGATCAGATTAACTTTTCCTGTCTCAGCAAGCAGATGTGAGGGCAGGAGACCGTGGTGGTAGCGCTGGCTTCTCCTTCTGTAGGTTCACTAATTCAATGGTAGATCAGCATCAAATACAAGGTCCAAAGCCCTTTTGTCCCAAACCTAACAGCTTGCACACGTTTCCTCCAAAAAACGTTACCAAATCCCCGCTTCTGCCCCTAAAACATCCATCCTAAAAGCAGCAATGGAAATGGTTTGGGCCCAAGGAACCAGGACGGGTCCCCACGAGTGAACCCGCGGTGCCGCATTTCTTGGATCTGGAGCCTGTCAGACAGCAGCGCTGCTGGAAAAAAAAACAGAAGGCTAATAAAGCGTTTGAAAAGTTGGCTCTAATAGGTTAAATAGATGCCAGCCTTGCCTAAAAAAATGCAAATGAAACATGTCTGCAGATTTCACAGAGAGCTGCTTCGGCTCTATTGAAAGAGTTAGATGTCAAGTCAACTTTCTTGATTATCTACCGCTACGCGGCTGCTCCCCAAAGGCGGCTGGAGCACGGCTGATATTGCAGAAACAATGCGAGAACAAAACACCAGCGTTTATAAATCGAAAAATGTGCTTGGCCCGCCACGAAGGCATCGCTGAGGCAGATATTGCACCCCAGCCGGATTTTACAATCCAGTGGGGTCACACTGTCTGCAATACTACAAAAACATATTTAATCTTCTGGGAGCTGATGAACATGGAATATAAAGTGCCTCTGTAGATTTTTCAATTCAAAACTAACCAGAGTTGGAACCTTTTAAATCGCTCTGGCCGCAGCATCCACCACTTAAATCTTTCTAAGCTAGAAGCTAATCTGTAGCTCTGACAAAACAGAAAGGGTTTTCTCTTGCATAAAACCATCTTGGGCCAAAGACACAGACATAACCAATACGGCAAGAGCGCAGTTTGTCCCCAGATCTCACCGATTTGAAGAGAAATTCCGCAACAGATCCCAGGCAGATCTAAAGCCCCACAGGAAAGTCTGAGACCGCTTCTGAAAGGATGATCTTGGCAAATAAAACGCGATGCTAAGCGTTTCCCATCGTATCGCAGCAAGCGCACAGATAGAAAAGGGAAATGCCGCTTCTAAAACTCCAAGTCACAGTGAAGTGAATGGCTGACACCGGCTACGTGTCTAACAAAAGGTACAATTCAATGACAAATAAACTGTGCATAAGCTGTCCTTGCTACGAGAGCTATGCTGGCGTTGCCATTGCAGACCCATTTGTCAGGCCAGACCCCACTGAATTTCATGGCGTGAAATCTCATTAATGACCCTCAAACGCTTTGTCGGATGAGATAGACTAAAAGCAATGTATATACACCATCTCCTAGAGGTCACGCTCCTGATAAATACAACCATATGGTAAACACAACCACAACGAGCATCGCAACAAATAAACAACGTGTTAATGAAAGCCAGTGTTACAGAAACACTGAGTAATTGTGAACACTCCTCCCACCTCCACAAGCAGTAGGAAACCAGCGGGAGAATCTCATCCAGACAAACGGGGGATGCGGAGAGAAAACTCGGCGATGACTGTGGCCAACGAGAGAACAGGAGGCTCAAGAAGCCCTCAGGAGGTAGGAGAAAGATTCTGGTGACAGAACAATCCAAAAAGAGGTGGGAAAGACCAGACAGAGCCTCCTGTTGCCAAAGGAATAGATGGGTCAGGCATCAGGAGGGAACTGACAACGGACCAGATTCCGGAGAACTCTGGGTATACGGCATCGCGCACATTCACGACCCCATTGGTTCAAAAGGGAGCATCAAAGACCACAAATCCCATCTGGAAATTCAATTTTTGAATTCATTCAGAATGCAGAAAGTATCTAGATAAACCCAAAAAATATCAAGGCGGTCTTCTTACCTACCCCGAACTCCACCAAAAACCCGGACCTTGCGTTTAATCAAACACTGCATATTACATATGAGCTTCGTTTAGCTGGTTTAAAAACAAGATTTGAAGTTAATCTCTCTGGGTAACTAACCTCTGCCATACAGAAAAAAATAAGGAATTGACCTATTATACCTCTAGAAAGGCAGCTAATTGCTTAAAATACATACACTGCTCTTCAGGAGCGGCTTCGGTTTTTTCCATCTGCAGTGCAAACCATCTTTTCTGCACGGTAGATTTCATGACTTTTCAGGTCCATTTCTAAATTGAAATGGATGTTTTAATGATGAAAAATGGGGCAAAGCGATGAATACTTCATTAAAGCACATTATTTCCCTGTCAAGCTTTTCTTCTCCTGACTGTAAGCAAAACTAATGTCTGAGCAGAGTTAACGTTGTGGGTTATCAGGGCTGCAGATGCTTCTTGGTTTTGATTGAACAAATAAGCTATTTCATAACCTGCAAACAAAAAATGATTCAATAAATTGGAGTGTCTTTTCCTCCTGATGAAAAACAGAGTTTTCCAACTCGTTAAATTACCTCCACGTAATGTGAAAGACACTGAAGATATGCTATTTCTACCTGTTTTCTTTCAATGCAGCATCTTACAAGCAGCAAAGAATATTAAAAGCATCAATAGGTACTCAGTGTATACTCGATCAGCCGCTCCTTTTGCCAACTGTATTTAATTATTTTAATAAGATGAGAAGATATAATTTCCTACCAACGCAAGCACATGATGAGGAGCCGGCAAACTATAGAAAACATTCATCTCTATCACACAAATAAACACGCGCTGTTTTTCTATAACATTTCTCAGTATATTTGCCAATTACCACATATTTTTGGACTGAAGCAAGTGTTTGCTCAAGCATGGAGAAATGATAACATAAATATCCAAACAGAGCCTCCTTTTGCGCTTAGCCAATTTATTAAACCAACAAGACATTTCAGTATGGCATGAAATTGAAAAAGAGGGGAAAAAAAGAGCTAGAAGACGGGGATTGTATTAGAGTTCAGAATAAAATACTAAAAGCCTTCGAAACCATCAAGCATCAGACAAAACCAAGTATTGTGCTGTCCCTTGGGACTGCGTTAAGCAGCTCTGCTTCAGTTAGGACCTGGCCAAGACTTTCCCAATGACTTTCAACACGTCGCCTTCTGAAAATGGCCAAGAGGAGACTTTTAAAATCCATCCCGTGTTCAACGGATCGCTCCAGCGCCTTTAATAATCAATTCCCTTTGCAGCCGTCTGAACGATCAATAGCCATTTGGGAAAAGCTGAGCCGGCGTTATATGGTTTTTTAGTAGAATCATTGTTTAGTAGAGATTCTCGATGAGCTAAAAGGCAAATCTGAAATGCGAGCGGGCTGTCTCAGAGCTCACCACTGAACAGAACACGCCAAAACACTTACAGACTTCCAGATGCACAACCTGAGTTACATTGATTGTCCCACCCCCAGGTGGGCTTTGATAGAAATACAGTTAAACTCGCTTACATCTTCCTCTCCCTGTCAAAAACCACATTAGATTCATAGGGACATTTGGGAGAATTAAGGCAAATTAACATAAGACATGCAGGCGTGGGATGCGAATTGAAACTCTTCTCCTGAGCCCAGCAAGGAGATAACCTGGCAACAGAACAGCTACGGAAAGTTCTACCGGAGCTTTGGGTATTTAACCGAATGGGGGAAATACTACAATATGCAACAATACTCAAAAAATTAAAATCACGTGCTCTAATTTTATTGTAGTGCTAAATACGACACTAGGTTTAATTTCGAACATCGTCAACAGGAACAGGGTGATTAGGCAGAAAGAACCTTCCTGGATTTCTCCATATTCATCTGCACAAGGTATGAGGAAGAAAACGATGACAGTAGCGACTTTGCGCGATCGATACATATTGAAATAGCTTTAAAGTACTAATGTTTTGCTTGCTCAGTGCCTGTTTCTTTTCTCCGTAATTGATTTTGCACCGAAGTTTGAAGATTGCATTAGCAGCCTCAAAATAATCGCTCGGAAAACAACTAGTTTATACCTCTAGTGTCTTTTCCCAACGAGTTAATCTCAGGTGGAAGACTTGCTGCTGATGGTGCTGCTTAGGTGTCCACTTGGGATTTTCATCAGTTGTTACATGTTTTTCTCTGTTTCTACAGCACAAGACGCAAGGACTTCACAGACAAGCCCGTTCTATTTGAACCCTTAACTGCAGTCTGAGAAAGCCTGACAGTGGCATCTGTACTTTTGGTGAGCAAAAAAAACCAACCACAGAGCACATTTCTTTAAAAATACCGTTTCATACACGCCTGAAGGGGACGTTAGGAATGGATTATATAAAAAATATTGAAAACACTTTGATCGCAGTCAAAAATATTATGGCAAGTCTGTAGGTCATTGCCAAAGGCAACGAGCAACGTGCGATCCGATTCCTGCGACTTGAGCCGACTTGGCGCCTTTGAAACCAGTTTTGGCACCAGTATAAAACACATTTTTGCTGGTTTAAGGGACTAGAAGCAACAATGTAAATTCAGCTTTTGAACCAGAAACAAAAGTACTTTGGGTCTAACATCTGCCTGTGGTTAATTTTCCTCCACGGCAGCAAAACCAGAGGCCCGTCCTGCGGGTGCCCCCGGGTCGTGTACGGTATTCACGGTATAGCAGTCGTTCCATAGACTCACTGCTGTGTTTAGCTTGGATCCAGAGCTTAACATTTTCTAACATAGTTTAAATGGATGATTTGGAGCCAAACGGGATACAAGGATTTTCAGTTGGGGTTTATTTTCCTTTTGGTAAGTATAGTCCTCCTTATAAACTGAGAATTCTTACATACGTACTATATGGAAGGCAAGATTTAGAAATACACAGCCTACCAAATAGCTTCATAAACCAAGAATAGAAGGATTTGATAAGATATATGTGAAGGCACAAGTAGAATAAATTCTACATTTTCTTTAAAAAAAGGGGAGAAAAGGTAAAATCAAGAATAAAATCTTGTCTGCAAAAGTTCGCAAAAGCTACATTTTTTTGTAAGCCAAGAAATTTACAAGTAAAAGTTCGTATTCAACCTATTCCATCACTTTACACAGCTGCATACTTAACAGACTGCACGTGGATCAGTGGTATTTAAGTTCCAGTGATGGAATCAGTTGTGTTTGCTACAGCACAGGACGGTGGTTGAAGGCCACCAAGCTCCATTTACAGTATCTTGCACATCTGTAAGCAAGTCCTGTGGCGACATGGTACGCCAGAAAGAATTGAATCAGACAATGGTACGCGTTTCACAAACAGTATTATAGACAGTTGGGCCAAAGAACATGGTATTGAGTGGGTATATCATATTCCATATCGTGCACCAGCCTCTGGGAAAATGGAAAGGTACAGTGATTTGTTAAAAACTACACTAAAGGCACTTGGTGGTGGAACCTTTAAAAACTGGGATTCGCATTTAGCAAAAGCCACTTGGCTGGTCAACACCAGGGGATCAACCAATGGAGCCGGGCCTGCCCAACTGGAAATTCTTCGTACTGTAGAAGGAGATAAAGTCCCTGTAGTACACATGAAAAACATGTTAGGAAAGGCAGTCTGGGTTACTCCTGCCTCAGGCAAAGGCAAGCCCATTCGGGGCATTGTTTTTGCCCAGACACCTGGCAGCACCTGGTGGGTGATGCTTAAGGATGGAGAAGTTCGGTGTGTACCTCAAGGGGATTTGATTCTAGGTGAAAATATTCAATACTGAACTGCACGATGTTAATTGCCGTACTAACAGTGTTTAATAAGTGTCTTCCAGATCAAGACAGTGATGATGAAACCAGAGTGGGGCCTGACAACTTCTTCAAAGTTGATAGAGTCTTTTAACCCACTAACAGTGGTCATGAGATGCACTTGTACCATTTTTTCCTGCCCTGGGAGACTGTTGTGACAAAATGAACTTAATGAACTTTTCAAAGGATGGTCCACTGATTCAGATGAATTACTCCTGTGTATATATGTACATATGTATATATACATATATATAGAGAGTAGTGATTAATTACATTATATTGATAGATTCTATTGATAAGGTTTAAGTATACTGTGAATGGCATATGACAAGGGGTGGAATGTCCTGGTTTTGTTAAAACCAAGTTTCTCATGTAGTGAATTTGCCTGTCAGCTAAAGCTTCATATCAGCTGCATTTTCCTGGAGAACCAGATCCATGTTTTGGTGAACATAGCAATGGAATGCGAGGTTATTGATAAGGACATATTCACATCTCACAAGAGAGGCAACGATAAACAGGTGACCAAGGAACTGACCAACGGAGTATAACATCGAATTCACGTGAATAGTTCATATAAAAGTGGGAGATCACGACGATCTCGTCCCTTTTTCTTTCCCTTTTCCTCATGGCTGACATTAGGAGAGGACCTTGCGAGTCGTCCCTGTGAACTGAGGCCCAGTGCCAGACTGAATCCAGCTCCGGTTGGCTGCAGAATGCAGTCCAGGACTTCGGGTGCTGGCTCTGCAGTCGCTGGGACTTTCAGGATCGGTTTTGTATATTTTTGTATTATTTTCTCTATTCTTATCAGTAGCATCAGTAAAACATTTTTAATTTTCCCACTCTCTTCTCTCTGCCCTTCTTTCCCTCCCGATCGCCTGTCCTGAGTGGGAAGGGGGAAGAGGAGGTTAACAATACATCTGCCAGGGTTTTATTGTCACCCCGCAATCGAAACCCTCGACAACATCAAAGTTGTTTTTACCAGAAATCACTTTCTCAAAGTCATTTCCTCCCTTACCAGGAGATTCCCCTAAATCCATAATTACAATATATATGGGTCTAAGCTTTAGGTGTGGATGCTTTCCATCACAGCCGCTTCTAGAACACGCAGACACGTCTTCATTCTGTTTGTAGTCAGCACAGATTCCTGCTCGCGATGCCTTTTTGGAAAGGAGGGAGTTGATTTTCTTTGTGTCAGTTCTATTATTCTCTGTGTTTCTGTTGGCTGGTAGCAACGCTACATAACTTTGTTTCCTGCTTTTTTCCTTTCTCTAAAATTGCATTTCTGTTGTTTTCTAGACCGGAGATCCTGATGATGGATTTGTCCCAGGATGAGGCTTTTTGGCTACAAAACAAGGGGAAGAAAGGGGATCTTTTCTATTAGCAATTATGTTCTAACCGCATTGCTCTGAGAAGGTTTTTTTCCTAACATTTCATTTTAAAAGTATTTCAGCCAGTGTTCAACAAAGCAATTTATTAAAGTAATTATTTTTAAATCCTCGTGTCCGAGCTTTGCACAAAAGCACACACTTCTCTGTGAAATTAATGCTTGCAGGGAGATCAACAAGAAGCATTCATAAACGCCTTTCCCCAAGACTGACACTAAATCAGCATAAAACTTTGGGGAAATAGGGACATGCCATACACAAAACTCAAAGTTTTCTGAGTCTCTATTGACTTCCATAGTGAGTCAATTTTAGTGCAAGACCCTGCAGGCCAGGCATGCTTGCCAAAAATACCAACTGGAGATGACATAAAATGAGTGGAAAGGCTGGAAAAGAGCTTTGATTAAACAATTTATGGCATTTCTGACTGTGAATGCAAACGGAATCATATCAGTGACCTTCAAAATGAACTGAAGCAAGGGGTCCTTGGAGGTGCCGAGTCAGAATAGGCGGCTTTTTTTTCTCTGAGGGTGAGATAATGCTCCAAGTCGAGCTTTTTAATACATTCTGCTCTGTATATTCAGTTCGGGGACAAAACTCTTGTAAAATATTTGATTTCTGGCATGGAAACTACTATGTTGAATTTGTAAATCATTCTGCAGTAAGTCAGATTTTTGAGGCTTCAGAATGGCTTCTTTTCCAGAGATTCGTACTCACTGATCATTTTCGTAGATGTTTATCCTGGTTTTGTTAAAAACCAAGTTTCTCTTTTAGTGAATTTGCCTGTCAGCTAAAGCTTCATATCAGCTGCATTTTCCTGGAGAACCAGATCCATGTTTTGGTGAACACAGCAATGGAAAGCGAGGTTATTGATAAGCATGGATGGACATCTCGCCAGAGGGGCAACGAGAAACAGGTGACCAAGAAACTGACCAACGGAGTATAACATCCCATTCACGTGAATACTTCATCTAAAAGTGGGAGATCATGAGGATCTCATCCTTTTTTCGTCCTTTTTCCTTATGGCCGACATTAGGAGAGGACCTTGCGAGTCATCCCTGCGAATTGAGGCCCAGTGACAGACTGAATCCAGCTCCGGTTGCCTGCAGAGTCCAGTCCAGGCTCTGCAGTTGCTGGGACTTTCAAGATTGGTTTTGTATATTTTGTATTATTTTCTCTATTCTTATCAGTAGCATTAGTAAAACATTTTTAGTTTTTCCAACTCTCTTCTGTCTGTCCTTCTTTCCCTCCCAATTGTCTGTCCTGAGTCGGAAGTGGGGAGAGGAGGTTAACAACACATCTGTCAGGGTTTTATTGTCACCCTGTAATCAAAACCCTCGACGATGTTAAGTAAAAAATAAAGGAGATTGTTCTGAAGGAGCATGTTTGGTTTCAATTTTTTCCCATAGGAAACAGCTGATATTAGCAGGACCCAAACTTTGGAAGAAATGTCAACAGATGAGACATGGAAAAAACCTCCACGCTGCTAAACGTCATTTTTTCCTGTAATCACATAATACGTTGCCAAGAAACCTTGAAATATCATATATTCATTCACATGTGCTTTCTGTAGCATTATCCAGCATCCCCCATGTGGAACGTCACCAGCGGGGGGTACCAAGCTTTATCACAGAACCAACACCAACCGCGCCCCCAGCCTGAACCCACACAAGCAGAACACTGGGGATGGTTGGTGGGTGGGTCTCTTGGGAACAGCCTCTTACAGTGTCTCCCAGGATAATTTAATAAAAACAATTTCTCTGCAAGACCATTTCTGATCCTAAGAGTCACCTAAATAGGATGGCGCTCTCATAATCTCCTTCACTCTGAGGACAACTGAAAAATAACATGTAATACTTGGCTAATCCGCATTTTTTCTTTCAACTAATTAGCACGTTCATGGTGACCAGCTAAGTGCCAGGGATGACAGGAGATGACAGGGACGGTGGAATAAAGGAGATGATGTTTTTCTTTTTCCCTTGTCCAAAACAGGACGTGTTTCCAGTCACAGCCTTTTCTCAGGCCGTTGCAGTAGATTTGTGCATCTCACAGAGGGAAAAAACATGGTTACTTATTGGATCTCTGAAGCTTAATTCAGTCAAAACTCAGCAGTTACTCTGAATTGCTCTTAGCTCTGTCAAGCAACATGTAGCGAGGAAAACTCCGAGCAGGGGGTGTGTGTGCAGAACCCAAAACTTGGAAAGGGAAAATGCATATATTGCTGTGGATTTTCCTCTCCATCACCGCCCCAAGCTGCTGGTTATTTCTTCTCCTCTATCCCACGAAACAGCAGCATTTGCACCCAGGACAGGGATGGCTCAGAGACTCCCAGAGATCGTCTCTACCCTTTCTATATTTCACAGAACCCCAGAATGTGAGGGGTTGGAAGGGCCCTGGAAAGCTCATGCAGTGCAATCCCCCCATGGAGCAGGAACACCCAGATGAGGTTCCACAGGAAGGTGTCCAGGCGGGTTTGAATGTCTGCAGAGAAGGAGACTCCACAACCTCCCTGGGCAGCCTGGGCCAGGCTCTGCCACCCTCACCAGGAACAAGTTTCTTCTCAAATTTAAGTGGAACCTCTTGTGTTCCAGTCTGAACCCATTGCCCCTTGTCCCATCATTGGTTGTCACCAAGAAGAGCCTGGCTCCATCCTCCTGACACTCACCCTTTCTATATCCGTAAACATGAATAAGGTCACCCCTCAGTCTCCTCCAGCTCCAGAGCCCCAGCTCCCTCAGCCTTTCCTCACACGGGAGATGCTCCACTCCCTTCAGCATCTTGGTGGCTGCGCTGGACTCTCTCCAGCAGTTCCCTGTCCTTCTGGAACTGAGGGGCCACAACTGGACACAAGATTCCAGGTGTGGTCTCCCCAGGGCAGAGCAGAGGGTCAGGAGAACCTCTCTGACCTACTGACCACCCCCTTCTAACCCACCCCAGGTACCATTGGCCTTCCTGGTCACAAGGGCCCAGTGCTGGCTCATGGTCACCCTGCTGTCCCCAGGACCCCCAGGTCCCTTTTCCCTACGCTGCTCTCTAATAGGTCATTCCCCAACTTATACTGGAGCTCCAGCTCCAGCTCTAAAAGAGCAAACCGTGGGTCATATTGATCATATCCGCATCGTTCAGTGGTGCAGACGTGTTCTGTACAGCTGCCTCATACGCAATCATTTCTTTTCTCTCTTAAAACGGGAGATTTCTTAAGTGTTATCCATGAATATGCAACTATGATGACTTATGGAAATGTGTGTTGGGTTTTGCTCATCGAACAGCTTAAAGACTCATCCAAAATTATTGGGTTTTTTTAGTGCCATTTCACCTTCCGAATGCTGCTGGCTGGACCGAGCTTTCCTTCCACACATCTGCCCGCTCCATACACCTCTCCTTGGAAATTGCTCCCGTGCTTTCGAGGCTTCAGTCGCCGTCCTATTTCTGTATCAATTTGGATGCCAAGTAAATAGTATTCAATCAAAATTACTAGTCGGGGTTTGGCAGCTGGCACAGCAGCTCACAAAGCACGTAGGAGTGTAACGAGATGACAGCTACACAGTCGCTTTCCAGCACAGAAATGGCAAAAACCCAACATTGGTGCAGCGGGTGACAGAGTCAGGCAGGTTTTCAATGCCAGCTCCCAGCCTCTGCCAGTTAAGGCAAATAACCATTTAATTTTCTTGCAGAGAGGGAGACAATTGACTTTTCAATCAAAGCGGCCCTGAGAAGGTCAGCAGCAAAAAGAATCAAAGAAATATTGAAAAATAATGTAAATATCCAAGCTGAGATGTGCTTCACCATGCTGGAAGGCCTGTATTCGCAAGTGTAAGCGGGGGCGAAGCAGGTTAATACCACCAAACTCTAAATTCTAAATAAAGCGCCCTTCTCCAGGCACCACCGAGCAGCTTCACGGAAACAATGAACTCCGTCGCGGTCCTTTGGATGCAGATGATGCCCAAGTCTACAACCGCCCCGGGACCCCGCTGGAAGATGAAGCTCCAACAGCTTCCCCTCCATCACCTTCCCAGTTTCTAACGCCAAAGGGGTTTTGAACGATTTCTGCTGAAATTCCGGTCATGTAAAATTTACACATGAGCTCAGGCAGTGCCGGCGATTGCCAGAATGACCTCAAGGCTCAGAGAGGAATCCAGATTAGAGGGACGCTTGTGTTTCTGCAGTAATTTAGTAGCAGATGGTGACTTTTGTTTAGACCTTCTGAAGAAAAGTAGCCTTGAAAACAGGTACTTTACCAGTTTAATTAACATGATATTGAGAGGAATATTAAATGTCTAAAGCAGGGACAATTCCCAGAGCTTCACGCAACCTTTAACAAATCAAAACTCTAGTCCTGAAATGTGTCTGGTGCCTATTTTATGAAGTGCGTTTCAAACTTCTGATTGATGCTTCTACGTTCTACGCTTTCCAACTTTACTATGCAGTGAAACGAGATCAGCTCAGCTTCTCAATTAAGGTCTTTGCTTGTAAAATGCTGAACGTTTTACAGCTCTCGGCAGAGGCTGAGACCACTCAGTGTTTCACCCGCATTTTGTTTGCCTGTACGTAAAACAAATCCCCAGCAGCTCTTCCCTTCACAATGTGGCTTAACAAACCATCTGGAGCAGCCTCACTGAACACTCTGAGATCCCAGCCGGCCCAGTAATTTCCAAAGTTTAAAGCCGGACTAAGGAAAGAAGTAAAACAGGCCAAGATTTAAGAAGCCAACTGAAGAAGCAACCGAATGTGCCGCGCGTCACAATGGGTCAGAAGTCAATAGTGTCGCATCCCGAAGAGCACGCCGGTTGATTTGTGGTCAACTGGTCAAATGTTGCCATGTATTTTCACAGAATCCCAGAATGTGAGGGATCGGAAGGGCAGAGCAGAGTGGCAGGAGAACCTCTCTGACCTACTGACCATCCCCTTCTAACCCACCCCAGGTACCATTGGTCTTCCTGGCCACAGAGAATGGGGAAGAAAGTTGATGAAGCAAGAGGAGAATGAAGAATTAAAGTAGTTTGTGATGATACATGGAAAGTGCTGAGTGTCTACGATAGTAACTAATCATGTATTAGCTACAGAAACGTAAGCAGCGCGTAATCTAACTATAATTATCCAAGTGCTGCTCTCTAATAGGTCATTCCCCAACTTAAATGTTTTGGACTCCCCTGGATGGAAAATGCTGCTCTCCTTGCATCATTTTGACTGTTAGGAGTATACGACAGCCTGCCCTCGCCTGAAGAAAACGCGTCTGTTGGCTGTTCTTCTCCGTAAGGATCAGAACAATGTGTTTACACCAGGGTGACATTTCACAAACTGCGTCTCCACCACTCTCCCACTTACTGCTTTGACACAGCATCAAGCCTGGACTGATGCAAGCTAACAGGAATAAAAATGCTTTATTTCAGCTACTAAATGGAGACAGACCAAGAGGAATTCAATTACAGACAGAAAATATACATTTCTAACCTGTACGTCCAAAGTACGTTTAAATGACTCCTTTATATGAGCTGAGACATGCACGAGGTTTCTTGAAAGCCTTTGTATACCGCTAAAAAAAGTCCTTCCAGCAGCACATATGGTGTGCCAGAAAGCACATGGAATAATCCTATGAACAAACAACTACTGGTACGTAAGTGAAGGCAAAATCATTTCTCCCTTCACTTGCTATTGAATGAAAACCATCCAGAAACATTAAACCTTACAGGGGGAAAAATGGCCCTAAAAACTGAGAGGGGAACCGAAGACCTGAACTTGCTTGTTTAACCCAAATGATGCATTTCTTTTGCTGTAATGTGTTTTTATGTCAATGATATTCTCTTCTCACATACTGTTTCACACAGACATACCAACATCGTATGTGGTTCGAAGACTTTGAGGCTCAAGGTGAGGCGTTGTAGCACAATAGCTGTTCAATTGTTTGGCGTGGTGTTTATGTAAAAGCGAGTGTTTTGAAGGGCGCTATGCACCTATGCAAACGCCGCCGAGTTATTCGTATTCATGGTGCTCCCTCACCAATTCCATCAGTCCACCGCTTTTTAAATCTATTACCTTGGTTTTATTTATTCTGCAGTGCTACAACTGAAAACACTCGAGTTAAATCTCCCCGATCATAAATTCAAAGAGGAAACCTACAATTGAAGGAATGAGTTACTCTGCTTCCAGCTACCAAAACGCATTTATAAAATATCTCCAGGAAACTTGAGCTGCATCAGATCTATAATAAAAAAATACTGATTCCTGTCAAAAGCTGCAACTCCTCATTAATTGCGTCCTGATTAATGAAATCCTATTAATTGCCATCAACATATATTTGCTCTGAAACGGTAGAAATGTTGCAGGTTAATCATTTTGACAAAGCAGTCAATTCCGTGGAATAATTTTCCCCATAAAGGCTGGATCCTCAGCAAAGTCTAAATTGGAGAAGCTCGGCTGGAGCCAATGGAGTTACACTGATTTATATCAGCTGTGGCCCCAGCCAAAGATTTCTCTCTGTTTCAGTGAAAATGCATTAGTCAAAATCCTCAGGGAACCTTGGGACATATTTTCACATGTTGAGCCGATGATCTGCTTGGAAAGGCTTCCAAATTTCTTTTGGAAGACAAGCTGAAAAATGCATGGTCATGTTATCCCTTCAAATGGTGCTGCGAGGGGCTACATTGACCTTTACTTAAGTGTATTTTAAGAATAAGAGTCACTTGGGGAATACTTAATGTCTTGGAATCTTGTGTCCAGTTGTGGCCCCTCAGCTCCAGAAGGACAGGGAACTGCTGGAGAGAGTCCAGCGCAGCCACCAAGATGCTGAAGGGAGTGGAGCATCTCCCGTGTGAGGAAAGGCTGAGGGAGCTGGGGCTCTGGAGCTGGACAAGAGGAGACTGAGGGGTGACCTCATTCATGGTTATCAATATGGAAAAAGGGAATGATAGGACAAGGGGCAATGGGTGCAAACTGGAACACAGGAGGTTCCACTTAAATTTGAGAAGAAACTTCTTCATGGTGAGGGTGGCAGAGCCTGGCCCAGGCTGCCCAGGGAGGTTGTGGAGTCTCCTGTGCAGACATTCAAATCCGCCTGGACACCTTCCTGTGGAACCTCATCTGGGGGTTCCTGCTCCATGGGGGGATTGCACTGGATGAGCTTTCCAGGGCCCTTCCAACCCCTCACATTCTGGGATTATTCTGTGAATAAACATGTTGAGCTGGAAATGAGACCTAAGCAAGAAAACCCTAAACAAGAAAAACATATTGAAGACCTGGCTGTGTGTTTTAGCACACTGGACTCGCAGTGTCTCCTCTTTAGAAAAGACAACATCAGGCATAAACAGGAGAATTTTGGTGCTGAAGTTTTCTTTGACGCTGCGATAACTGAGCGTTCCATGAAACCGAGCGGCGCAGCGGAGCTCGGCACATTTAATGAGCTGCCTGACCCCATGGGAAATGCTGCTCCTCATTTCCAAAGTCATCGTTAGCATCACTCGCTGCTAAAACTGCAAACCGCACAAAGGAAAACACGCACCCATTGATCTTAAGCTGAGCTTTCTCCACCGTTCGCAAAATATCTCACAATAGCGATTAAGGTTTCATTTTTTGTTAACCAGTGGTTTATCACGGAAAACTTGACATTTAGCAACACGTGGCTAAGAAAAGCGTCTTGGCAATGCTTTAAACAAGCCCAGGACAACCCGACGCAGAGGTATTGCCCATATAGCGGTCACGTGAGGATGGAAAAGCAGCAGGTTGAGACGCTTTTCCTATAAAAGTGAGGACCAGCGCACAGATTTTATCAGCTTTCAGATTTAAAGGTAATTCTTTGCTATTAAATCTCATTTTTAGCCCTCCCAAAAGACATCGCTTGAAAAAGAAGATTCAAATGACAGACTTCTTTTTGATGCGAGAATAAAGCAAATATAAGGGAAGCCATATATCAGCGCAGGGCCGAGCCTGAAGGACGCTTTGCCCGGGCTTAGCTTGTAAATACCATTAAAACCAGCAGGGATCAAGAGCGACGGTACCGAGGGGAAGGTGACACGTATTAGCGGGGATTTGAGCGGGTGCAAGGGGAGCTCTGGTCTCCCTCCTCCGCAGCGTTAACAAATATTTATCCAAACTGGAATAGATTTAGGCCAGGCTGAGCCTGCCTGTCCAAACAGGAGGCAAAGACAGACTTGGTCCTGAACAAGCCCGCCGTTGGTATTTAGTGGATCCTCTGGGAATTCGGGCCTGGCTTAGACTAAGATCAATAAAAATGAAGTCACCTCCCCAGGCCTAGTAATAACTAAGTAATTTAAACTATTCGAGGTTAATACTGGGACTAAAGCTAGCAGTAGGGTGCCTGTGTCAAGGCCAAACCAGCCCACAAAACATCAGTGTTTTTCTCACAGTGCAATTCAGAGCAAATTAAACACACTGCGATGCGCTCTTCATTTCTGATATTAGCGGCAATCGCCCCTTTTTTCCTAATAAAAACCTCATTTTTATTTTCAGGTTCATTACAAACAGATGTAGACTCATTCAGTGCCCTTTAATCACTCGTGCAAACACAGGCCCAAAAAGAAGCCGTAAAGCCTGGGGCAGGATCCATTTTTCCCTCAAAAGTAACATCTTAGTAGCCTTGTATTATCTTATAACTACAGATTAGTTTACTCCAGAAGATGACACCCAGAAATCTGCACTTCATGGATTTCCTAGTACACAGCAGAAGGGGGAAATAAAAGGAAAACTGAAATATTTATTCCTAGAAATGCTGCACAACCCAAAACCACCCAGAAATTCCAGGCCTTGCGTTCAAACTTCAGCCCAAAAGTAAAAATCCACTTGCAAACCTCATCATTCCTGTGCAATTGAATACCCGGAGGTAAGTAGAAATGAACTAAAATGAAGAAATAAAATTAAAGCCTCCATTTGGTGCAATCCAGCCACAATCATAACCTTAACTGCCACAATTATTTCGCGTATTTCAAATTTCCTCGAGCGGTAAGTAGATCAAACCCTGTGATTGTTTTTAATAGAGGAGCTGACTCACTTTTCCCAGTATTATTTTAACTGTCAGCAATTTATTATTCAGATTAATAGGAGGGTAATAAGAAGCCGTGCTGCAAAAACGAGGTCTGGGCTGTTGCGGAGAGCGGCAGGAGCAGCTTCTCACCATCCTCCTCCTTGTTCTTCCCTTAGCAAATAACATCATCCTTTTTTATCACCTGCAATCAGAGACTTCCTACCCATGCGAGCTTCGTTGGGATGTTGCCTTGGCCAAGGGGTTACTACTGAATGAAGAACAGGCATGAATAACAGCCAAAAAAGTCAAAAAACCACCACCAAGACAGAAAATACACTATTTCAGCTGCTACCCTCGGTGCCGTGGGGTTGATGGCAAGTTTAGGGTTTGATGTTGGCTCGTCTCCCATCTCAGGCACCTTCTGCAGGAGCTGCAAACAAACTCGCGCTTTTCCTACCAGCCAAGGCAGGGAAAACGGGGGGGTGAGCGCAGAGACAGCAAAAAAAATGGGAAGCCAAAGGTTTGTGGAAAAATGAAAGGCAAAAAGCAACTAATGATGAAAATACCGCTGGCTGCGAAGCCAGGGATGTGTTTGCACCAACGGGCTCTTCTCACAGTTAAGATCAGCCAATACTTACTACTACGTATATAAAATATATATATATAACTGTGGGATGGTTTCTGACTGCATCGAGCTGATCCAGGCCACAAGTGGAGTGTCATTGAAAAGGTCTTGACCACAGAATCCCAGAATGTCAAGGGTTGGAAGGGACCTGGAAAGCTCATCCAGTGCAATCCCCCCATGGAGCAGGAACACCCAGCTGAGGTTCCACAGGAAGGTGTCCAGGCGGGTTTGAATGTCTGCACAGAAGGAGGCTCCACAACCTCCCTGGGCAGCCTGGGCCAGGCTCTGCCACCCTCACCATCAAGAAGTTGCTTCTCAAATTTAAGTGGAACCTCCTGTGTTCCAGTTTGAACCCATTCCCCCTTGTCGTATCACTGGTTGTCACCAAGAAGAGCCTGGCTCCATCTTCCTGACACTCCCCCTTTCCATAGTGATCCCCATGAATGAGTCAGCCCTCAGTCTCCTGTTCTCCAGCTCCAGAGCCCCAGCTCCCTCAGCCTTTCCTCACACGGCAGATGCTCCACTCCCTTCAGCATCTTGGTGGCTGCGCTGGACTCTCTCCAGCAGTTCCCTGTCCTTC
Source organism: Patagioenas fasciata (assembly GCF_037038585.1). Lineage (NCBI taxonomy): Eukaryota > Metazoa > Chordata > Aves > Columbiformes > Columbidae > Patagioenas > Patagioenas fasciata. The sequence goes on from NC_092527.1 coordinate 6,504,142, forward strand.
TGGAACTGAGGGGCCACAACTGGACACAAGATTCCAGGTGTGGTCTCCCCAGGGCAGAGTAGAGGGGCAGGAGAACCTCTCTGACCTACTGACCACCCCCTTCTAACCCACCCCAGGTACCATTGGCCTTCCTGGCCACAGAGAATGGGGAAGAAAGTTGATGAAGCAAGAGGAGAATGAAGAATTAAAGTAGTTTGTGATGATACATGGAAAGTGCTGAGTGTCTACGATAGTAACTAATCATGTATTAGCTACAGAAACGTAAGCAGCGCGTAATCTAACTATAATTATCCAAGTATAAATAATGTAACTACATAATCGGCAGTTTAAGATTACATAACCTGATCAAATTTTGCATTAAATGGCTTCAGTTTATAACTCTCATAGAGTTGTTGGAGTCCATTCTTCTCCCGCATATAACCCATATAAGCCCAAAGTTTAACAGTGTTTTCTTCTCCTCCTCCCCAGTTTTCCTTCTGAAAAGGAAGGGGCTGAAGTCACATCTGACTCTCCCTTGGCCTTCAGATGCCTCTCCAGACCAGGGACACCAGCTCTTTCCAGATGGCAACACCACCATTGCTAATGATCCCTTCCTTCTGCATCGCTTCTACACATCACACAGCAGCAGAATAATAAATATAACCGTCCCGCTTGTAAAGCTGAAGCGGTTGCTTCCATAAAGAAGCAGAACTGTATCCTCAGTGGCTGGTAGACCCTTCCCCAAGGACACCAAAACCAGGCACCTCCTGCTGCATCTGCACATCCCGACGGGACTTTGAGGTCTCTGGCTGCTCCCACAATAAACTATTATCACAGTAAACTGCTATCAATGTGATTTACTTGCTCAGGAGTGATGGCACGAGGCGTCCCGAGGATGAGCGAATTAACCTGGCCAAAATTTAGTGCAAGGATGAAGAGAAGCGACTGTTGACCTCAGGCACCAGCACATACACCCCGGGGTGAGCAAGAAGAGAAAACAACTTCTCCTTTAGTGCTTGGACTTCTCGTGCGTAATATAAAGAAGGAAATAAATTCAGAAAGTGCCCCTGCAAGAAGGATGATGAAAAATTTAATTTCAGGATGATTCAATAACTCTTTTCTTCCCTGTTGTTCTGATGAATGAGAATTTGAGTTAATTTGCTGAAGTTAATTAGTTATTGTTATAAAACATTACGGCTCCCGGATGGTCACTGTTATTGTAACAATCACCAGGGAACCTGCAGCATCTTGCAGGGGCCTCTTCTGTTTTATTCCATTCAAGAAGAAAACAGAAGTTATCTACCAATTCTTGGAAAAGTCCGTCCTCTTCATATTATCACTGCGACCAAAGCCCTCTCCCCACACCGACCGCTCTCCTTCTGCCAATAAAAGGCATCAAGTGCAGATTTGGCTTCAAAAAGAGAGAATTAAGCAGCTCCTTTCACGCACATCACCACAAAGGCTGAAAAGGGCGAGGGAAGAGGCAACACTCGAGGTCTGCAAGCCCTTACCCGCTGTTCCCCTGCCAGACCTCAATATAAACTGCAGGAGATCGTCGTGTCTCTGGTTTTTACCCTCCGAGGGGCCAAACTGTTGCTTTTTCTGTTCCAGGAATTGAAGAAGAAATTAAAATCCTGTCCTGTATCCAAACCAGCGTGGTCAGCAGGACAAGGGCAGTGATCCTTCCCCTGTACTCTGCATTGGGGAGGCCACACCTGGAGTATTGTGTTCAGTTCTGGGCCCCTCAGCTCAGGAAAGAGATTGAAGTGCTGGAGCGGGTCCAGAGAAGAGCAGCAAGACTGGGGAAGGGACTTGAACACAAGACCTATGGGGAGAGGCTGAGGGAGCTGGGCTTGTTCAGTCTGGAGCAGAGGAGGCTTAGAGGTGAGCTCAGTACTCTCTAGAACGACCTGAAGGGCAGTTCTAGCCAGGTGGGGATTGGGCTCTTCTCCCAGGCAGTCAGCAATAGGACAAGGGGGCATGGGCTTCAACTCTGCCAGGGGAAATTGAGGCTGGAGATGAGAAAGCAATTCTGTGCAGAGAGAGTGGTCAGGCATTGGAATGGCTGCCCAGGGAGGTGCTGGACTCACCGGCCCTGGAGGTTTTTAAACTGAGATTGGACATGGCACTTAGTGCCATGATCTGGTCAATGGACTGGAGTTGGACCAAGGGTTGAACTTGATGATTTCTGAGGTCTTTTCCAACCCAGTCCATTCTGTGATTCTGTGACTAAGTGAATGATCAGAGTGTCTTTGCAAGGTCTTATAACATTAACCCCAGTAACAGAACCGCCACACTTTGGCCTGGAGACACATGCAGCTGCACATCAGGAAAACTGGGAATTATTCAGCTGTCCCTAAAACCCCCAGCGAGACAATATCCCAATGAGAAATCCAGCTTTCACAATCTCTTCTTACTAACATAGCCCCATTGCTTCTTGACCCCGGGCAGGACAGAAAGTCAACACCAAGGCTGGGCTGAGCATTCATTTTTGTTTTATGAAACATTTTCTTTCTTTCAACCGAACGTGTAAATCTGATTCTCAGCTGCTTCAGCAGAAAAACAGCAATTAGATTTGGAAAAGTGTGGCCAGCAGTGAATATGCATACAAAGTAACTCTGGAGTGTCAACAAAGCTGGTTTAAACCATTCCACTTTATTCTTTTTCATTAGTTTGCAGAGATTATATTCGACTATTTGCTTTTTAATCGCATCTGAAAACATTAATTTCGTATAAACAGTCCTGATTTCAAGTGCAAACACTGCTTAATTAGAACTAGTGGGGAAACGATTTTAGGTTGTGTGGAAAACGCTTTCATTTCAGACTGAAAACCACTCGCAGCGCGAAGGGCGTTTGTTTTATTCCTGGAGAAAATGAAACCCCAAAGATGAGAACCTAAAAGGCAAGGAGGAGGATCAAGGTTCTCTCAAGTTCTGAAGGTAAAACATGGTCCCTGGTGCGACAACCTGGGATAAATACAACAAAGCACACCTTTCCAAAAGCCCTGAGTCTATAGAAAGCTAATCCTTTAGGGAAATAAACACCATTTACTGATATGAAGCCAGTTTTAAAGAAAAAATAAACCAGCAACAAGAAATAACAACGGGAAAAGCAGAAGGTGAGGATCTGAAAAGTCTTGGGACAAGCCAAGTCAGGACGCACAGCATCTCCCTGCTCGTGGCCACGCTCCCTTCTCATCAACAGATCTGTCCTACAGCAATTCAATTAAGGAAAGGCAAAGAGAAGTTCTGGGTTTATCTCCAGTGTCGCTCTGTCGGAAGCTGCTGCCATTTGATATTCACCATCGTGCTCCCTGTTCAATTCGCCCTGATTTACTAAACATTGCCTGGGCAACAAAGGGGTGGGAGAAGACCTCAAAACTTAATAGAACAAGACTGTAATGGATACATCGATAACCCCAGTTGCTGCAAAAAAGTGGACTTGGGTAGGAGGTTTTTAATCCCCACGCACATCTACTTAAGGAAGTCAAATGGCGAGTGGTTTTGAGTGGAGGAAAACAATACAAGAAGTAATGGGAGCGTTTAGGGAGACATATCCATAAAGCTAACTCGCCAAACAGCCGCTCTGGTCACCAGAGCCCACGCTACCATTAATTACCAGCCCCAATTACTGACTGCTGTGCTGAATTTTCACTCCTGCGCTTGCTTTGCTGAGAATTCCCGGTGCTGGCAAAGCAAATTCGGGCCCAGACATGACCCAGGTGACAACAGAGCCTCGTTTGGCACCATGGCTTTTTTACCCGATGTCCGGCAGTTTCCTTTTCCCTAATTAAGTAAACACATCTCCTATAGATTACTAAAATACCTACTTTGTGCATGCAGTCTGTAGAGGATGCTTGTACCAAAACCTTCCCTTTGCTTTCCTCCTCCAAGTTTGACAGGGTTTGTGTCATTCAAACCGTCTAAAACATCCTTGAAAAACAGAAGCTGCTTGACTCAGACCTTTATGCTGCGCAACACCCCGGCTTGTGCACAAAAAGAGTGATCTTTGCCCCAAAATTCATAATTATGATGCTCCCAGCTGTCCTCAGTATTGGCCATTACCTTCTGCCTTGTATTGTCATTCCTGGCCTCTCGAGCTATTTGCAGAGCGCAAATGAAGGGGCACAAACGCAGCTACCGTTGCTCTGAAAGTTTTCAGGAATGCAGTTTTCATAAGCCAGCAAGTTTTTCATCTTTTATTCATCTGGTTATCTCTAACTGCGAAAGAATTGTGAAATTGAAAATTAAAGATTGGACAGACCCAGGAAAGCAATTCAAATGCAAATACCAGCAGCCTGGTGCAAAGACAATGAAATCCAACACAGGGACAGAGGTTTACAACAACAACAAAAAAAGATCATTAAAAGAGGTGTCAGAACAGACAAATAACTGAGCAACCTGGTGCAAAACACGGTGACAGAAATTTCAATAAATCTGCTTTACAAAATAATCAGGAGCTAAATATTTAACACAAAGCTTCATCAGACACCTGGCGTGAGGGTGAAAGGTAAGACTTGAGCCTCTTGGGGTTTATCTGAGATAGAAAAGGGTTTCTGTGCCCCTATATAGAGATTTTCCATGCACCTGCATCTGAACCATCTCTCACTGGGAACAGTTCAGCTGTTTAGCAAGCCAGGACTTTTCTCTAACAAAAATAAGTCTGGATTGGTGGGATTTCCATCAGCACGCTGCCTCTGTGTTGCAGGAGCTCTCCTTTGGGTTTATCGGGACCATTGTCCTTTGGGAGCAAAGATGCAATTCTGGACTCGGTCGCTCTCCACAGCGTCGCGTTCGTCCTCCTGGAGCTCCATGAGGTCGCTGCCTTGAGTGCTCGGAGAAGTGACGAACATATCAATTCCCTGCCGCAGCACTTGCATGCTGATATCCGCCCGTTGCGGTAGCTCCGCAAGAGCCGCGGGGAGGGAGGGAAGGAAGGAAGGAAGGAGGGAAGGAGGGAGGGAGGGAAGGAAGGAGGGAGGGAAGGAGGGAAGGAGGGAGGGAGGGAGGGAGGGAGGGAGGGAGGGAGGGAAGGAAGGAAGGAAGGAAGGAAGGAAGGAAGGAAGGAAGGAAGGAAGGAAGGAAGGAAGGAAGGAAGGAAGGAAGGAAGGAAGGAAGGAAGGAAGGAAGGAAGGAAGGAAGGAAGGAAGGAAGGAAGGAAGGAAGGAAGGAAGGAAGGAAGGAAGGAAGGAAGGAAGGAAGGAAGGAAGGAAGCTCCTCATGTGCCTCGTCCTCAAAGTGGGGAAACTCGGTTTCACAAATGTGGCGTGAAAGATAAGCTGACTTAACACAGGAGGTGTTATTCACAGCAGTGTGAGGACAGTCCAGAATCCACGCTTGTCCTCCCGTTCATGGAAAACACTTGGTGGTCCCAGAATGATTTTAGGTGACAAACTAATGCTTGGTTCCATCAAGACTTCCGAGAACATAGCGAAGTAGGATGGAGGTTAAAACCTAACTTGGCATGATCAAAAAGGAAACACAGTGTTTCCTGCTTCACTCAAGTGCAAAGACCTGAATTTCATGCCTGGAAAAGCAAGTATTTTCAGCTGTGATGAACTCAATATATCCCCTGTTTCCTTGGGACCTACAACCAAAAGCGATTTCCAGGCTGAGGTGCAGCCCCCATACAGCACACAGCCCACCGCCGGAAAAGAACATATATTTCAGTTTATATGCAAGAAAAACTGGAAATTAGCATCTTCCAGAAAAACGAAACCATAATAAACAGCCTAATAATGCCTGCAGACTTGATCTCCATCACACAGAAGCAAAGGGCAGGTTTCCTGCTAGATGACATTCGCTCCGCTTTAAACAGAAACTCATATGGTTACAGCTTGCCACAAATTTGGGGGAGTTCTTTTTGTTTGGGTGTTTTTTTCCTTTGAAAGGGCAAAAAGCGAGCAATTGAACATCTTCTGAAAGGATGAAATTGCTGCCAAGTCGAATGTGAATCAGCTATTAAACACCGCTACGAAGCACGGCGATGGCTGAGGAACGCAAACCAGCCCAGCGCCGGCCAGAAATGTCAGAGAATATGGGATGAATCACAGCGGTGACGTTGCCGCTGCTGTTGAAGAGACACAGCCCTGTCTCTCCAGTGACGACAGAAAACGGTGATGTTATCAGATGTCCCAGAACAATCACCCACCACTACAGATTGTATTTGTTTTGGTAGCTGCTTATGAGAGCTTTTCAGGTGTAAGGCTGGAAAGCAACATTCTCACCTCATCACCTCCTCCATCTACCCATTAAAGAGCAAATTCTCTGAAATCTTCATTTCTTTTTCTTTAAAGTACATTCCAAAAGTAAAAAAATGTACTTAAAAGGTCAGAGACGGGTTTTCTTTCTTGCACATGAAAGATGGAGGCATTTCTAAGCTTAGCGATATTTTCCAAGCCAGTCTCTTCTATCGCTTTCAAAAAGCTGGAAGAAAACAAAATCCCTTTCTGCACCTGCTATTTTTGTTCCTCCCTCTAAACGAAATGGTTGTTTCCCCACTCACTGAAAAAATACGAAGCAGATAACGAAGGACAAATAAGTGTTTTCAGACTAAGAGAAAGGGACCCCGTGGGCAAAATGCAGTTCATCCGATGTGGGGATGGAGGATGAGATCAATTAGATCAGAGAGAAATTGGGTGGTAAGTGAAGCTCACCTGCATCCAAACGTCCCACAAACCCGACTTCGCACGCAGTCTGTCGTGCATAAAAAGAAGCCAAGATTATGGAGTGCAAGTCCACAGGAGAAAATGTGATTGCTTTTGGAGCAAAAGAAGCTTGAAAGTACAATAAAATCTCCAGCTGCTTGGTCCTCCCATAGGGTTCGGTCAGTAATTCATACCAAAACAAATTGGAGGATTTTTACCTGGATTACTGATGAAAAGATTGTGAAATTGCCTAATATATATTCACTCAGGATTATTCAGAAAAGGTGTCACTGACTAATTCTTGGTCTGCACATCACTCAGAACAGACGCTTGGAATACTTATAACCTGAGTGTATTAAATCAACTGTCTGCGTGAAACCTGTTTGCTTCTAAGAATAAATTGTCTTTTCCCCACCGAGACAATTGGGTTTTGTTTTGTTCCTTTGAAGATGAAAGAGAATCCCCTCGGCCCTTTAGGCAAGTGCTGTTCTTTCTGGGCACGGTGCTCTGAGATCCTGGATGTACAGCACCCAAACCCTCAGATTTATGGCACCCTCGTCGTTCTGCCGAATCACATTGGGCTTGAGCTTGGAGAATGAGTTTTGACTTCCTTGCCCAGGTAGAATTGGTTTGCACAGGCACCGAGTCCTGCTCCTCCATCCCGCTCACGCGCTCGCGGGGTTCTGCACATGTATGTTCTACCTCTCATTCATCCCAGGGCTGACGGATGAACTGGGCATCTACGTGGACCCGAGACTCCAAACTCCAAGCTCCATCAGCCCATCTAACAAGCGATTTCTCCTCCTACAAACCCTGCTTTCCTTTCAGACTAAAGCAGATAAAATGACTTTGTTACCAACACCGTCCTGCCATTCCATTACAGTATTCAGCATCCTTGTCATTTTTCCTCAATCGCTTTATCTGTTTACTGATCTTGTTTTTCCCCCTTCATTCAGGAGATGCATCCCTCATGGCATCACCCCATTCTTCTGGCTCCCACGGTGCAAGGATCGATAGTTTTTGAAAGACAAACTTAAATTACCTATTTCAGAAGCCAACATGACTCTCCCTTCCCCTCCCTGCGAGTCTGAGCTGCGTTGGCTGTGAAACAAACTCATTTTTGAGGTTATTATCCTGCGCTGGGAGAATTCTGCACATCTTATAAAATGGATTCCTCTGGTTCACACAGTTTGTTGGCATGATTAACACACCGGACGTACCGGTGATTGTTTCAGCTCCGTTCCCGTTTTAGGTTATGGAATTGCTTTTGCTGAGGTTGTTCTTTAAATTAAGACGGTTTCAGATTGCCTTGAAATGCAAATTCTTAGAGCAGCTTAGCAACAACAGCTAAAGGGGGAACTATTACAATTACAGAAGGAAGAAAATATGAAGGATTTTTTTAAAATCTCCTGCAAGACCTTTGTTAAAACTTGTCAACAACGTTATTTGGCTGCTCTCATGTTGCAAGAATTAGTCTTTACTTCTGTAAACACCTCTGGGCAAAGGCGGGACTCAGTAGTGCAAGATCTGCATGGGGAACCCTGCAACACTTAGGTATTGAAGCGCATCGCGTCGGGTGTTTAGGTTTGAAAACTCTGGCCCAAAGTCTACCGCAAAGTAAACTAAAAAAGTTATCGCCACAAAATACCTGCATCTATAGTATAAATACCGCTCGCAGAAAGCAAAATTAAATAGAGCAGGTCCAACCCACAGGCAGGGTACCCTGCCTGAAAACCAGGCTGAATTTTTGCAGGAAAAGCATGAGCAGAGCAAGGCTACAGAGCAGGATTTTTAGCCTATCACACAGGCTAATGCCTGGGGATCCAGGGGTGCTACAAACTGCTCCCCAAAATCCTGAGTTTAACACCTGAGCCTGGAGGGCTGATAATGTACTCTGCTATAGGAAGGACACTAAGAACTGAAAGGCTGAGGGAGCTGGGGCTCTTGAGCTTGGAGAAGAGGAGACTGAGGGGTGACCTCATTAATGTTTACAGATATAGAAAGGGTGAGCGTCAGGAGGATGGAGCCAGGCTCTTCTCGGTGACAACCAATGATAGGACAAGGGGTAATGGGTGCAAACTGGAACACGGGAGGTTCCACTTAAATTTGAGAAGAAACTTCTTCATGGTGAGGGTGGCAGAGCCTGGCCCAGGCTGCCCAGGGAGGTTGTGGAGTCTCCTTCTCTGCAGACATTCAAACCCGCCTGGACACCTTCCTGTGGAACCTCAGCTGGGTGTTCCTGCTCCATGGGGGGATTGCACTGGATGAGCTTTCCAGGGCCCTTCAACCCCTGACATTCTGGGATTCTGTGTAATAAAGCACCATCTAGTCGAACACTGATTTGCTTGGTCTATAAATCATGAAAAGAACTAATGTTATCAACAAAAAAAAAGCTCAGTTCTGCACTTAACACTTGGGCTACCGTATGAGAAAAGTCCTTTACAAGCTCCTGCTGGAAATCTCCGTCACACCAGGCAATTTGGAATACAACATGAGATCAAGAAAAATCACACAGTAAGGACTATGAGGTGAACTGAAAGATGGGTTGTAATTCGGGAGGGCTGGGAGGTAAAACTGGGTATCCTCAAAGCCAGAGCTCAGCCAAAGAGTAAGAAGTGTCAGTACTGCTCCCACCCTGTCATATGGTTGGTTTGTTGAGGTGGTCTGGAGATTGTTTAGTTTTATTTTTTAATTTTTTTTTTAGGATCCAAAGTTGAGGGGTTGCAATGAATTGCTCTGTTCTGACCATCCAAACAGGGAGCAAAGTGTCGCTTGTCCAAACAATAACGCCACCCCTTCCCAAATGAGGGGCTTGCTTTGGGACAGTAGCTTGGCGTATTTCATGGTACTGCACAAGTCAAATGAAAATCCAAATTTATTCAGCACGTGGCCCTGGTAATGACTATTACCAAGGTTTTTAATCCCTCCAGCTGAACTTACCACAACTAATAATTCCTGTTTCCTGGGAATGATATAGAATACAAGACGCGCTTCTTCAGCAAGCGGCCTTTCAATTCAGGAAGAACCGAGTTTTAATCGCAAGTCCTGAGTCATGCACTGATGGGTGCAGCTTCTGAAAAAGTAACGCCATGAACTGTTTCCATCCAAGAGCGCTTTGGAAGTGCGCTGGCTATGTTTTCATATACCGGGAACATTCCTTGTTCCCAAGTTCCTTCCCTTTCTTTCTTTGCCATGTCATTAGTTACGCACGGACGTGTGGGGCCTGACGGGTGGAAATGTTCTTGATCCAGAGCAAAAAGCCGGTCAGCAGGAGCAGACTCCACACCACAGGGACTTTTAGCCTTTTCCAATAAATACTGGAGGAAAAAGCACTCGGCTTCTCTGTTAACATGACTTACGGCTGTCACAGACAGACAGACAGCAAAACAAATGGCATAGAAGGAAGTAACTCAGCCAGACTACGAAAATTACAGTTTCCCACAATGCGTGTTCCCGTAGGAATTTACAAATGAATTTACAAATGAAGTGTTTCTGTGCTTTGTAAATAACTACTTGTACGTCCTTTCCCACAGCAGAATAAGCAACGAGAAAGTCGAGGCAACGTTGCTTAAACCATCATGCTCTTTCATTAAGTTAAAGCTTAAGTAAGTTCTTCAGAAGATCACAAGCTTAAGAGTTGTTTTCTCCCTACCAGCAAGGAAGCGTTTTCACACTGGTTTTGTGATGGGAAGCCTTGAAGTGGGACTGGGTTGTCCAGATACGCTGGGTAAAGTCAGGATCACAGCAAAACTCTATGCAAAACTCACCATGTGGAACAGGAAAGGCACAATGCACAGAGCTGATGTGTTTCAAGCACTCAAAGGGTTTAATTTCAGTTGATCTGTAAAGGAGATAAAAGTCACGGTCGTCCAGCAAGCAAGGCTGAGACAACTGCCAATTAAACTGTTGAAGCTGCGGTGCATGGTTTTAGCAAAATGGGCTCAATCCTCTTCATTCTGGTCTCTTTGACTTTCATGACATGGAGAAGTTGAACATGCCTAGGAAAACCACGGGGTTTTCATTGCTTTGGGCCCTGGCTGCTATGACAGAATGATGTAAGAATACAAAGCCGTCTGGAGAGATCAGCGGTAATATTTTAGCACATTAGCCATGGGGAAAGCTAATTTTTTTCTCATTATAGCCTCATATGAAGCTATGATGTCGAAGAGTTAAGCTCACACCTGCTCCCAGCTTGTTCTGGGCAAGTTTATGCGGTGATCATTAGGGGAAAATGTTGGTAAAAATGTTGGTAAAAGTCTAATTTCAAAAGGAACGTAGAAGCTATTAATCCACACCAAGAGCAGATCAACCCTGCTGGTTCTTAACGCGTTGCCTTCTTCAGAACATGTTCAAGGGACCAGGAAAGACATCCATGACAATGCTACAGTCTCAGAAGCCATCAATGATACTTTCTAAATACGCTACGCGTAGTAAAGATAGTAAAAAAAAGTGCCACAAAAGGAAATATCTAAGTCAGATTAAGAAAATGACAATTTTACAGAATGCATATTCCCTTGGAGATGTATTCATAGTTGGAATTTCAAAGTGTTTCTACGCTTTCCACTTACACGAGATTTGCATACAGAGTCTGACTGATGTTTTCTGAAGCATAAAACACCCAGAATCGGTGCAGCTTTTGCCACCAGCTTCCAATTCTGTCTGATGAGGAGGTTTTGTATCCACGGGCTGCCCGATGCCGAAGGCTTTCTGCCCGAATTGCCTCCCCCGTTCCTCCGGTCGTGGGTGCATTCAGGTGCTGCTCCCAAGGGATCTCGTTCTGATCCCCAGCAAAGACAATGGGTCGCAACGGAAGAGTGGGAGCGCTCTGCAAAGATGTACCTTAGTCCTCTTTTCTGGGGAATTTTATGTGTTTGGCTTTATATATCCTGTTAGCATGACTTTCCCCACTAAAGAAATGCATTTTTGCTGTTGGAGTTTGTTGCCTGTTCAGGTCTGTTGGTCCCTCCTGATTCCTGGATGGCGGGAAGCCCCTTCGCCCCCGATGTATTTTCATTCCTCATTCACCTTCTCCACAATATCTTTAATCTTCATCATTTCCTTGCTCTTTCACTGCCTCTTTCCTACCATTTTCTGAAACCATTCCACACCTCCCAGCATCCCTCCCTCTGCAACACTTTAAACTCCTGCTGGACCGTTTTGCTTTGGGATCAGCGTTGCACAAACCCAGATCCTACAGCGTGCTGTGCCGATGCTTTTCGCTTTACCTTAAATCCTTTCTTGGTAAAACCAAAGCCATTCCTTTCCTCATCTCTGGACACGAGGAGGCACAGCCAGGAATGACAACTCCAACCTTTCTCTCCTGAGTGCAGCAGCTCATTTAAATCCCATCACTCCGTGTATCCAGTGCAGCTGCTGCTCTGTATTTACTGACACCAAGCTTCACCTTTCCTATCATCCAATATCTGCGTTTTGTGTAGGACATTCCTTGTACATAGAAAAGTGTAATTTATACAAACAGGAGCTCAGCAAAACAAACAGTTTTACACTGTGAAGTGTGAGCATTCCCAGATTTATTCGGGAGGCCTCGTAAATGTGTTCAGTTCACAGATCTCAAAACTCTTTGATGCCAAATTCAGTAAAACTGGATCTCCTCCTCTGCTCACAAAACTTTCGTGAGCAAACAGGCAAAGCTTATTTTTGTTGGTAAAGCAAGCAGATGACCTAAAAACCATACTTAGTAAAAGCTGCCATCCTATCCCACAGCTCACTACTGTTCACCAGCTAGCACACAACTCTCAGGATCCACGAAGTCCACACATTCAGCATTCACATGCATTAGTTATACATTTCAGAAGCAGCGACAAGTGAGCTACAGTTGTGCTTTTTTTAGCCTGCCCTGGTTTACGTAATGAAATGTTCTCTTCTGTGATCATTTTTAAGTCACTACCACAGCTTTGCACAGTTGTTTGCTCCCCCTTCTCGATCTTATTTGCAGGAGTGAGGGCTTGCTGGTAACAAATCATTCATGTTGATTTACAAAGCTCTTCGCTAATTGACAGCAGAACTGAAATATGCTCTAATTTTAAGAGCAAAATTAGAAACATGACGACCCACTACTGGCACCCAACTGCAAGTGTCCCCTCCCAAGCGTATCTGCAAGAAACCACCATGTCCATGACCAGCACCAGCAAACGGGGTCGGTGTTTCTGTGCCATTGCGAGGAGGCGACGTCTCGACCCACCGACATTCGCTGCTGTGGATGCTGCTGCTGCTTCCAAGAGGGAAAGGAGGGTAATTTAGGAATAGGCATTTGCTAATCGAATAATAGTGTGGGTTTAATTCGATATAGCGCAGCGCACCTTAGAACAGCTCTGTTCTCAGACTGACAGATTAAATTTATTTGCAAATTTTTCCTAGAGGTGACTTCATACGAGAACTGTAAATTCTACAGCCTTTTTTTTCCTTATGTAGTTACCCTTTGTACTAATGGGATTATTTTGGTGGATTTACAAAGGCGCATACACAATTTTTTGCTTTCTACATAAAGGAGTCTCCCAGTCTTTATAAACAACTTTGGGAATTTATTCTCAAGAATGTTTTCCTGCCCTTTCCCACCGTACAAATGGACACGCGTGTTGAAAATCCCAATTACCCCACCACGAGAGGTCGGCAAGGAAAAGTCCTCTACCTAAGGACAGAAGCCGGACTTTGTTTTTCTATCTACTTTAAAGGTGGGCTTCTTAAAGTTTAGGAAACTATGCAAGGTTTATGGGAAAGCCTCGGGGCTAAAGCACATTGCACTTTACGGAGGAACAAATTTGCAAAGCTTCTTGCTGGTCACCATGGGCTCCCCTCACACTAGGAGCTCTGTCAAATGATGTTATGGGGAATAACATCCTGAAAAAGGTAAATAAGTCACTAACAGGGCTAGAAGAAAACCTAACACTGGTGTTAATGACAACCACAGCGCTGAAAAAGAATTAAGTTGTTTATGGTAAGCTTTTATAAATGATGATTCTTTCTAGTCCTTATGGAGCCCTTAAAAATCACTAATTTGTAATATTAGAGTGAATACTTACTGATTTCTATTCTCGGATCAGAGCTATTCTGAACTCAGATCTCCCACAGTTTGACAGCTGATCTGCATAATATTGTGAATACAGCATATAACACATCTCAAGACGGTGAAATAAGCCTTCAGTACATCTCCTTTCTGTGCGCTGCAATACTATAAAAGATTTATGGAAAATGCCTACGGAGTGCTAATTCTAACTCGTAGGTATTGGAAAATGCAAACTATATTCTGAAACACATCAGTCTTGTCACTTACTTGGGGTTAACAAGAGCCCAGGGAGAGCTTTTAACCCTTAACCTGTTTAGACATAAGTGACATTCCGTAGGGTGACTCATCTTGTTGCTTAACTTAATAAAACCTTTCTACTTCTTATCGATTTAGCCTGATTAACATCAAAAAATCATCTCTGAAAGTCCACTATTCTACGGCACTTTTACTCCCATATGCTTTCATTTACTATGAGCATTTTTTGTTTCGCTTTCATGTAAGCTTTCATTCTCTTTTTAAGCTGCGTTATTTGAGGACAAAACCTGAAGGAAAGGTTTAACTTACTGATCATCTTGTTGTGGTAAATAATGACATTAAAAGAACGGGGTCGGTTTCCTAGAGCACGGAGCCCATTGGCCGCTCTCTGTCCCCTGAGGACCTGGCTCCCAATGCTGAAATATGACAATCGCTCCACTATGGTACTGAGAAACAAACCTGGCGAGAAGTAAGACTGATGAGATCCCCCAAACCTTTGTGTCACCATGGCAGGAGCCATTGTCACCCTGCACCGAGCCAAGGAGTTCGGACTCGCCACCGGTCCCGTCCATCCCACTGGGCTGGCACACAGGATTATACACCAGGAACGACAGATGCTCAAGTTCCACGATATCAGGAATAGATGCCACCATGGATGTGCTTTGAGGTCCCTGTGACAACCTTGAAGCACTGCCCCCATCCTTAGCAGAACAAAGGACCTTGTTATGCCTTAAACGTCTGGTTTTTGTTACTTTGGGAGGAAGAGATAGATGACACCTCATCCTATCTTTCCCAAAGTTTTATGGCCATGAAGGCAGACACCTTGGAAGATAAGGACAATTAACAGTGTTGCTGTGAAAGGCCTCATGGCCTAATTGGGATAGATGATAGAGAAGAACCATGACAACCAACTACTAGAAGAAACCACGAACCAACAGCTACCCCTGAGGGGCAAGACAACCCACTTCTGGTCAATACCATGAACTTTCCCCTAGTTTGAAGACCCCAGACCCATTTCCAGAAGAGTCTTCCTAATGAGCTTGAAGAGCGAGCAGAGGGAGGAGACGAACCGCCTTCTCCTATCTCGCATGTAAATGAACTGGGTTATAAAACAACCTCACGTATGATACAGGTTGGCGGCGTGTAAATCTTCAATGCGTCCCCCCCTCCAGAGGTCATCATGGGACCGATGGACCTGTGGAGTGGTGATCTCTTACTCTCCCTCTCCGTCTCTTTCTGATATCTTAGTTGTCCTCTTCTCTCTCTCTCTTCCTGTTTCTTAAACATATAAAGTAATACCATTGCAAGTTCTGCTGCTAAAGTCTTGCTAAGTTTTGCATTACAGATACTAATTGTTGCTAATCCACCGTTTTTAGAAGGGCTTTTGCTGTCAATGTATTGATAAGTTTTGTGGAACTATAACATGCTTTTGCCAAGTCACTAATTGCTGTAATTTGTATACCACCTTGTGCTTTTAGTAAATTCATAATTAGACCCCCGGAGTGATTGTCTGTCATTCACTTCGCATTGCCGCGCAGAATTAACCCGGAGTTAACTCTCACCCGGTCTCATCTGTTGAGTCAGGGCGCGTGTCGTGTTCAGGGTGAACTCATCCCTCATCCCATCTGTTGGGACGGGACAGACCCAAATTCTCCAGACTTTGGAAAAAACCAGAAGCGACAGAGGATACATACTCTTAGATTCCCCAGCCTCCTCCCCAGCGTGTTTCCACCAAGAAAACACAGCCCTGCTTGTTGTGACAGCTCAATAAGACACATTTATCTTGCAGAAGTAAGACGGAAAACTGAGATGTAAAGGGGTATAGCAGCACGGGAAGCTGCTGGGACATCCCAGGACTCCGCTCTTCCCAACCACCACCAAAAGCACCTGAAGAAACCCAAAAGCTTCAATTCCCTGACGATCGCAATCTGTTCAGCCAACAGAGCACAAGATTAAGAAATCAATTATCCCCAATTTTGAGCAAGGTTATTTCTGCGGCGTTGAATATTTTCAACTAAGTGGGGTGTGTGAAAAAGGCTTGTTTTTTCCAAGCAGGAAAACAACGTGCTGGAGATAGCTGAGCAATGACAACAAGCAGGAGCTGCTGATGAAAAGCAGAAAATAAACTTGCTCTATTTTCATTCATCTTGTGGGAGTTCCAGTCGTTCCCCCCAGACGAACATCACCAAGGACAACTCCCCCTCTTCTTATCTCCTACCGATTGGGAACAAACACATTCCTCGGTTAACAAAAATCTGCCGTGGATTTAGTTCAGTCCAGATTTTAACACAGGAAACCAATGTTTAAAGGAGATCTCTGGAGATAGTTGTCATTTTAGGGCATGTTGACCACTTGGCTCTAAGAACAGTTGATACTGAGACCTACCAGTCCCTACAAACCTCAGCAGGTCACTGGAAAACTACCGGGTTTAGGGACAAAAATCACCCCATGGTCTTTAGGAATATTTTTGCAGCCACGTCTGCACTCAAATTCACAAGTTTTTCATCATTTTGTACCAGCGAAGTTCGCGGGGCTCTGCCACGGACAGTTCTCCATTTCCCACTGAAGATATTCTACCAATGTTATAGCTTCACTTTTCCAATGGAAAGAACTGCTACAGAGCAAAAGAACACAAAGTTTTGGGCTGAAAACCCTGAAAAAGCCCATTTAACTAAGATTTCACCTAGTTCTGAATACAGTTCTTTTACAAGCTCCTGGATCTCTCCATCCCCCGCAAAAGCAATGACAGAAAAGAAGTGGAAGCAGATGAAGAACAACATGCAATGCAAAATACAATTAACTTTAAGAGACCTGTGAAGTTATAAATGAACATCAGGAAGTCGAGTTGAGGCCTGTATCTAGTGCAGTGCTTCAAGGGTCAGTACTGGGGCCTATATTATTCAATATATTTCATCAATGACTTGGACGAGGGAATAGAGTGACTGTCAGCAAGTTTGCTGATGACACCAAGCTGGGAGGAGTGGCTGACACTGGAAGCTGTGCTGCCATCCAGAGACCTGGACAGGCTGGAGAGTTGGGCGGGGAAAAAATTAATGAAATAGAACAAGGGCAAGTGTAGAGTCTTGAATCTGGGCAGGAACAACCCCAGGTTCCAGTGTAAGCTGGGGAATGACCTATTAGAGAGCAGCGTAGGGGAAAGGGACCTGGGGGTCCTAGGGACAGCAGGGTGACCATGAGCCAGCACTGGGCCCTCGTGGCCAGGAAGGCCAATGGTACCTGGGGTGGGTTAGAAGGGGGTGGTCAGTAGGTCAGAGAGGTTCTCCTGCCCCTCTACTCTGCCCTGGAGAGGCCACACCTGGAATATTGTGTCCAGTTGTGGCCCCTCAGTTCCAGAAGGTCAGGGAACTGCTGGAGAGAGTCCAGCGCAGCCACCAAGATGCTGAAGGGAGTGGAGCATCTCCCGTGTGAGGAAAGGCTGAGGGAGCTGGGGCTCTGGAGCTGGAGGAGACTGAGGGGTGACCTCATTCATGTTTACAGAAATAGAAAGGGTGAGTGTCAGAAGGATGGAGCCAGGCTCTTCTCGGTGACAACCAATGACAGGACAAGGGGCAATGGGTAGAAACTGGAACACAAGAAGTTCCACTTAAATATGAGAAGAAACTTCTTCCCAGTGAGGGTGTCAGAGCCTGGCCCAGGCTGCCCAGGGAGGTTGTGGAGTCTCCTTCTCTGCAGACATTCAAACCCGCCTGGACACCTTCCTGTGTAACCTCATCTGGGTGTTCCTGCTCCACGGGGGAATTGCACTGGATGAGCTTTCCAGATCCCTTCCAACCCCTCACATTCTGGGATTCTGTGAAAAGACAAAAGTCCCTCGATCCAGCCAGAAAATAACTTCAAGTTTCTTCCTACTTCAAGATAAGGGTTTATAATGCTTCAGCAATGATGAACAGTCCCCTGTGGAACTCTCCTGGAAGGATGCGCCTGCATAACTACAACAGGATTATTGCTTTTCCAGATCTGCATCATCTCAAACCTCAGCTGCTGCTGTTATTTATAATAGGAGAAAGCTACCCAGGGTTATTTCATGTTCTAGTCACTTCACAAAATAGCAGTTTCAGTCAGAACTTATACAAATATTTAGCACAAGGATGGCAAACATCTTATTTTTATTAGGTTTTCGGTCTTAAATTCCTGCATATTGAGATTGCGTTTAATAATCAGCTGTGCTTGGATGTGCTGGAATAGCAGCTGCTGGAATACATTGTAATTTTCATGATTTCAGAAGAACACAATGCGAACACTGATCTGACATTTTGGTATCTTCAAGATTGCTTTCCTAAGAGCAAAACTCTCATCTTCCCCCCAAAACTCATCTGCCTGGGTGACACAAAAGTTTGAGACTAACATATGAAACCAAAAGAGAAATAACAAAACTTTGCTGAAGAATGAAATTTTAAAATAAATCTCTGCACTCCCCTGGCTTTATTCGCTTGGATGTCTATGGACCAGAATTCCCTTTCTTTCTCAATTTTCCTGTTTTATCTCTTTCGATTTCCACTACAGATACAAGAGGCAGGAAGCCTTTCTCTCCTTCCCCTCCTCAAACTCTTTATTTTGAGCTCAGTACAACCTAAAGCATCAAAAAAGGCCAATGGAGCCTAACAAAGGGAACACTCTGCCTCTAACGTTCCTTTAATAATAGTTTGGATTGCGAACACTTGAGTCTTTCTGTCTGCACACAAAGACTAAATTATATAGGCGTGGATTTTAATGGGCAGAAACAAAGGTCAAAATCCAGGCGCTTTCATGTGTGCTATTATGATAAAAAGTCCTTTTATTTTCCATTTCAGTTGTGGGAGTTTCAATAAAAGGGAATCATGGAACGGTGGGGGAGAAAGAAAGACATTTGGTCCTCCCTTTTCAGCTCCTATTAATAACATGAATGAGGCTTTATCTCACCCGTTTATGTTGTAAATAAAACCCCCTTACCGACAAAGCAATCTCTGCATAACTGCTGAGAAACAGAAAAAATAAATAGCACATCAACTATGATCTTATGCGAGGCAACAAGCACACATTCATTACATTTCCTATACAGCGGGAATCTTTTGAAGGAGGTTACGCCTCTGTGTTTTCTTCCCTGAAGAGCGGAGAATGAATATTTGGCTGCCTGCAGATGAACCAGGTTGTACGAATGCATTTACAGGGTCTATCTATTGGATACATGCCTCAGTACTCCTCCCTAGCAATGAGGGCTAGAGCTTTTGCTCAATCTGCTCCAGCCTTGCTCCATAATACACTGCAAAGAGACTGCGAACTTTAGATTCCGAGAAGATAATGATGAATGAAATGGTAACAGTAGTAAATATGAGTGAATGTGAGCAGATGGCAAAGAAAGCTGGGCATTCATTTGAAAAAAAAATATACATATTATATATATATATATATATAATTTTTTTTCATGTCATCTTGACAGTATAACTTCTATAGCATTGCTTAAGAACCTGTCAGCAGAACTTTTGCATCCAAATCCCCCGGGGAAGCTTGTGCTGACAGCACAACTTGAATGAGGCCAGAAGGACGAGACTCAGCTCTGCAGGTGCTTGGCTGCTCTGATATAAACGCATTATATACTGTATAAACCCTCCTCTCCGCTCCCAGTTTGGCAATGCCTTGAGAAATTTGAAGCTGGTTGATAATTATGACCGTTATTATCATTATTATAATTATTTAGACAGCTACAAGAAATTATATTTGATAGGTCTGAAGTCATTAGCTGCCAGCTTTGATTGCATTTTCTCCTCCCCCCCTAGCAAATATTGGCTTAGACTGACCAGAGGTTAGGTTTTCATTACTGAATTACTCAATTAAATACGATGCTCGGAATATGGGTACATCCTCTTGCCATTCCTGAACATAAACTGTTTTATGTTACGTAAATTATTATATATATATAAACAGAAATTATGATATATTACATATAATATACTATATCTATATAATAAATGAGGTTCTTAGTGATGTGTTAGAGGTGGACTTGGCAGTGCCGGGTTAACAGTTGGACTTGATCTGAAATGTCTTTTCCAACCAAAGGGATTCCATGATTCTATGATCCCCTCCATCTCCCAAGTGCTGGGGAAGAGTTCATAGAGCAGAGGGGTGAAGAGTTAAGATTTTAAAACACTTCTGGTTGCTCCTCTGTCATTACACACTTTTTTGGTTGCTATATCTCAAGGATTTCCGTGAAGTTTAGCCCACCTTCCTTGGAGAAATATCAGGCTTGGTTTAGCTTTAGTTGATGCTCTGAGACTGTTATGTCCAGCCTGATTATTGCGAGAATCTTAGTGATGTTACTGTGAGACCTGCTTATCTTTAAGGTAACAATATTTTTACTTTTGGCACTGTTTAGAGATAGCACTTTTCTATCACTTGCCCATAATTCCAGTCATGCCCCTGACCAGGTGTCTGATGAAAAAGACGACTGAGTACATACGTTTTTATCAACTGTGCCTTGATATACTTGGAAATACTCAGAGCATCTCACTGTAGCTTCTTAAGTGGTATTAACAGCCTGAGAGTGAACCGAGGAACCGGCAGCATAAGAACAACAAAAGCGCTGCCACGACTGGGCAATCACCTGCATTTATGGCTGCGACACGAAAACCTGGCGCGCTCCAAAAACCCCCACGGGATCAAACACGCAGCCACACATTCCCTGCAGCGCTCTGGGTCTCCATCGAAATCTGCTTCGGCGTTTAACCTGGGGCCTTGTGTGTCTTCAGAGGGGTTTGTGAACTGTAAAACTACGGTTATTTATTGGTTACAAAAATCCACAAGTATTTCTCGCTAAGTATTTTTACACAAGTAGGTAAAGCACGGACTGCTCTGTGTGGCTGCCCCATGGAGAAGGCTGTTAGAAGTGTGTCTCTATATTTTGCCAAATTTTTATCAACTTAAAACCTGTTTCTAGCAGTCTTCTAGGAGACGATAAATCGGAT
Organism: Patagioenas fasciata; assembly: GCF_037038585.1. Classification (NCBI taxonomy): domain Eukaryota; kingdom Metazoa; phylum Chordata; class Aves; order Columbiformes; family Columbidae; genus Patagioenas; species Patagioenas fasciata. The sequence goes on from NC_092527.1 coordinate 6,525,005, forward strand.
ATTCAGGTGCTGTGTTCATTTACTGTGCTGGTGTGAGAGAGCCTTGCATATGGCTTGTATCATAGAGAAACTGAGTTGTACGCTGTTCTCATATACAATACAGTACAAATGAAAATCTTCCACCATTGTCATCTAGTTATTTTAATTTTATAGTGTTCTAATAATTGCCTTTTCAAAAAGTAGTTATTTACTCATACTAATGGCAGTAAGTATTTCTTGGACTTGTTTCATGAGATGAGATAGGATAGGAAATGCTGGTGATCACTATGGCAGTGGTTTATAGGCAGCGATTGTGCTCGTGACAGATACAGTTTGATATTTGTTCTGTATAAAGTAATTATTTTTAAGGCTGCAGAACTAACTCTTAGCACTTTAAATGCAATAAAGACACTAGAGGTTTATAAACACGGTGCTGTAATAGTTCTGCAACATGGTACGGGTGATACTCTTACTTACCCCTTCTCCTAAAATAGCTCCAACCAAACAGCAAGTTGTTATGTATTTTTGGTAATAACTGCTATGAAACTCTCTCAGCAGGATGCTGAATCAGAGCAAAGTGGGTTTATAGAAGGAAAGATGGTGGTGCTTTAAAAGGACAGTGGGAGCATTCATTGTCACCTGAGCCGGGATCAGGGAAGGAAAGGCTGTGTAAATCTTACAAGTATTAGAAAAGAGAAGAGACCCTCAAGACCACTGAGTCCAACCATAACCCACCCCTGGCACTGCCCCATGTCCTGAGAACCTCATGTCCGTCTGTCCAGCCCTCCAGGGATGGTGACTCCAGCACTGCCCTGGGCAGCCTGTTCCAATGCCCCACAGCCCTTTGGGGAAGAAATTGTTCCCCACATCCAACCTCAACCTCCCCTGGCGCAACCTGAGGCCGTTTCCTCTGCTCCTGGCGCTTGTTCCTGGGGAGCAGAGCCCGACCCCCCCTGGCTCCAAGCTCCTTTCAGGCAGTTCAGAGATCAGAAGGTCTCCCCTCAGCTCCTGTTCTCCAGCTGAACCCCCCAGGTCCCTCAGCCGCTCCCCTCACACTTGTGCTCCAGCCCCTCACCAGCTCCGTTCCCTTCTCTCAACTCAGTCCAGCACCTCGAGGCCTTTCTTGGCGTGAGGGGCCCAAAACTGCCCCCAGGGTTCGAGGTGCCAGATGTGAAACCATCTACTGCCAGCACACTTCAAGGAACTTGGTTGACAACCTCCCTTGCTCCTTTGGCCCACATGCACATTCACAGCATAAGGAGCTCTAGGAATACTCTTTTAATGCCAATGCATTGCCCAAGGGATGGTCTTCAAGCCCTACAAAAACAGTGGCTCCATGAGAGGCCAGTTTCCAACAGGGAGCTGCTGAGATGTCCTGCACACCTGGAACGACACCGGATATTTCCCCCCTTGCTCGCTCCAGCACGTCCTCACAAAGTGTGCTCTGCAGTGGGGTCATCTTTGGAACGAGACATCAATCCTAGAGAACCTCCAAAAAAGGCCTTGCGCTGATACCCAGAGGTCTCAGCACCGCACACGGGAGATGTGGGGAGGGATTATAAATTTCCTAGACAAGCAATGACCACTAAATCACTTATTTCCATGGGAACACAAAGGCTTGAATAAAAAACCCATGAAGGTTACAGGCTTCCAGCGAGCAGCAGTATCTCTGAGCACAGGAAAAACCCTACTCCTGCTCCACTCTGCAACAGCAGCATAAAAAAGGAAGAAAAACACAGAAGAACAGGAAAAAAAAGAAAGGTATGGAGGGAAGCCAAAGATATTAACCAGATGAGTGCAAAGAGACACTGCTGCCACAGTACATTTGCACAAGACGAAAGGAAAATCCTGTGAAAGGTGGTTCTTCAGAGGCCAGTGATTTGCTGGCAGGCTGCGCAGAAAATCCCACTTTGCCATAAGTGTCTAATTGATTCCTTCCTACACAGTGCTCCGTATGGACACTGAATAAATGCTCTCCAGTCTCAAGAGCCACCTCCTATCTGTGCAATGAGCTGCTATTTTTCGACGTTTGCTTGGGAAGGCAGATCCAAAGCCCTTGAGGAGAGGCTCGGAGACTGAGGTAGGGCCCAAGACACTTGTACTGAAAGACAGAATAAATCTTAGAAGCCTCAATTGTGTTGGAAAATCCCTGATTGCAATGGATGCAGCTACTAGTACCTTCCTGGGTGTTCCTGGGAGATGTGGAAAGGTGGGAATACACATCAGAGGATGTAGACCAAAAAGGCAGGAGCTTCATGGTGGCCTGAGACATCAGTCCACCAATCTTGAGGATGTCGAGAGCAAGGATATTATCTGGGGAGACATGACAAACCCACTGTGCAGCCCGGCAAATCCCAACCTGCATGGGCTCCACTCCCCCTCTCCGGGTACCATCTCAGAGCATAAAATGACCCAAAATGCCCCGGCAGACGCAAGAGTTGAGCCAACATCTCTGCATTTAACTGACTGAACCAGAAACTGCACGTTCACACTTGGCCCCAGAGACTAAACAAATTAAAAACGGATTAAAGAATTCGTAAAGTTTGTTCCTTTCACCAAAACTGGGAAATAAATACAAGGAAAAAAACCCCACCCAACCAACCAACACCAACACCTCAATATATTTTTGTTTGAGGTGAATGAAGATCACCATGAGCAGTAGCAAATACCAGCATGGCCAGGAGAAGCTCATGCATTTGCACCTTGCAATGACAATAGTAACAGGCCGTAGTAAAGTAAGGGACCTCTTGTAAGCACAGAAAGATACAAATAAATGTGGTGCAGGTCAAGAGACATGCTGCACTCTCTCCACTGATGTGACAATGCTACTGCTGTTCGGGATTTGTGCTGGGGAACAAAGTCATTTAGCCTGCTTAAATCCAAAATGGGCCTCTGTTCTCCATTTCTCTTTCATTTAGAAGACTCAGTCCTACCAAATCCTTTCTCCGAGAAGGAACCGACTCAGAAGACCCAAGGGCTCGAAGAGCAATTACATCCTATTAAATCAGATCTTCACGAGAGCAGTCCATAGAGAGAGATAACAGAGGGGCCAGAGGGAGGGTGACACACAGGCAGACGGGACGCAGTGCTTGGGGATGACTGCACATCGGGCTGCAGGGATCATTACAAAAAGCTAAATCACAGAACTGCAGAGTTAGGCAAAAACAAACAGGAGAGGAAAGGGTGAGACTCTCCGGACACATTGAGAAGCAAGAACGAGGATAAGCGATGATGAACCCTTATGGCATCACAAAATGCGGGCTGCGATTCCCCGCAGGAAGCAGCAAGGGGGTGTCTCGAGGACCGTGGGCAGTGTCAATGTCCCTGCTCTGGTCTGGATTCAACAGCAAAAATCCTCAGAGATGGGGGGATTTTGTCTGTGTGAGAGCAGCGAGCTCTGAGCCCCTGATGGGAGGTCTTGTACAGCCTCCTGCATCTCTCTTTGCACTCCAAATGGCTGCGGGGATTTTGTTTGTCTTCCCTCATCAACACCGAGTTTGACATCCCGTCAAATCCTGCAGCTCTTCGGAATACATTCCTACCTGAGACATCTCTGACTGCCAAAAAACACATTCCCATGGGAAGTCACAATTAGCCGCTTCATCGCTTTGGAGAAGCCACCAAGAACGAAGCAAGAAACAAAGTCTCCTTTAAAAATAAAAGGCAAACCTCCACGGTTGAAGGCAAAAATAAAATTCAATTTAAGAAGCGAGAAAAAAGCTACTAAAAGAAGGGTTGGGGGAAGCGTAAGGCTGTTTCTCAGCATGGATTCCTAAAAGGCTGCTTCTTCCCTTTTCATGCCTGCAGAGCTACGAGCCCACAGGGTATTGGTGACGCTGTTTCCCTCCAGCTGTGGCGCAGAGGTGCAGCCTCAATGGGGCTTTGCAGAAGGACAAACAGCCAGGAAGAATCTTGCAACACCCGCCGCCAATACAAAATCAGAAGCAACAAAATAGTTAATTTAAGTATTTTAACCTTCCTTCCCCCTGCCGGCTGGCTGTATTATTTCTTCCATACTTTATGCGAATAGCAACAAACATAAAAGGAGGGCTCTTTACACCTATTAATATAGTTTCTAAAAAAAAATTGGGCATCTGTTTATAACAGCATGACTCTTATCCACAAGAGTCTGAAACTTGTACCTTGTCGCCTGATTTATCTACAGCTCTGCTGCTACATTTTCTTTTCATAATGCACCCATCAAATGTGACACACTGCAGCTGACAGGTTCAGACAGAGAGGGAGCACAAGAGGAAACATTTGGTTTCAGCTGTGGGATATCGCATTTATCCTCATTAGTGTGAGGGAACACCCCCGCATAATTCAAACCTGTCAACACGGCTCCGAAAGAGACCCTCCCAGGTTTCCACACTTTTAAGTGCTTTCAGAAACTTTAAGAAATATTATGCCCAAAGAAAGCTTTGAGATAACCGATGCAAACCCGCAAAACTAGAACTTGGAAAAGATTTGGTTTATTTTTCCTTAAAGAAAACTGGAGGTGGTGGGTTAATTTAAGAGGCAGAATACGAGTAACCAGTGAGAAGCTTTTCTGGCTCTGAAAGAAACTTCAATTTTAAGACATTCTGTTGAACCCCCAATGTCCTTCCTCATCAGAAAGGTAATATTTCCACTCAGTTTATTTTAGTCTCAGCGTTGTTTTACTTGCAGGGTGCCAGCACAGCCCAGTGCAGGTGGATGAGCCACAGCATCACGTGTTCCCCTCGTCACCCTCGCTTTCACCAGCCCAGAGGGATGCTTCATGCTTTATGCTTCCAGCAATTTCAGTATTCCTTAGAATACTTGCTTAGATCACAAGTAAGTTCATTTCCACCCTCAAAGCACAGCTACAAGGGATATTTTTTGTTGTTGCTATACATTAAGGGCATTTCTTTACCCAAGTCTGTTAATATGCAAGTCATGGGGTTTTCCTGCTGCTCAAGGGGACTAAGGGGTGTTCCCCACCCCAAACCATTTCAGAACTTGATGAAACACCAGTTCCTACCTTGCTACTTCATACAAATCCTTATTCTGTAATTCCTGAGAGCCACCCAAGACAGATGGACACACGCCATGTGCCGCAAGAGACCATTATGACCAGTTACCTTCCTGCAGGCGTAAGGGAAAACTTTGGAGGGGAAGAGAAACACTCGATTGTACAAAACCCTGCTAAGGAAACACGGGTTGCTCTGACCCCACCCCAAATCCAACAGATCTCTGTCCTGAGAAGTCTTTCCCAGGCACAGGATCCAGTTTGTGTTACTATTTCACCATCACACAGATACCTGATGACGGCACCGCTGCTAAGGAACAGAGAAATATTTAAAATGCAAAGAACAGCCTGTAAATAGCAAAAAAACCCTAATGGAGGTCAGGCAAGGCATAAAACCATAAGATCTCTTTCCATCGGGCTCCGATGCAATGGTCCCTTTTCTCCCACGCTCCGGGTCATTGTGCTTCACTGTGGGTACCTCCCTTCTCTCTGGAAGAAATACATCGGCATCGACCTCATTAATTGTGTTAACTGAACAAATGTCTCCTTGGCTATTTGCATTTAATGCACAAGGTGGTCTGTGCCACAAATCCTTCAGACTCTGTCACCTCAATGATGTAAATAAGCAGGATGATGCTAGAGAAATATAGTGTTTCCAGGGCTGGGACACGGTGGGGCCAGCAATAGTCCGGAAGGGCTGAAGGTAAGTCAGGGGCTCTTATTTTCCAAAAGATGGCAATCTGGCCAGGAAGGCACAGACCACCGCTAGAGTCAGCACAGAAGCAACACACTAAAAGCAAACCAAGGCCTAAATTCGTGATTCAGCCTCCTGAGAAACTTCAGTTTCAGCTCCTGACTGGTAGAACGTTTTGGTTTTCTCCTCTCCCCATCTACAGCACAGTTTCCAGTTTTCTCCTGTTTTCTTCTATTGTGTTTCGCTTCTCCCTGCCCAGCTCAGCAGTTAGATAGATAATAGGTTGAATAATTAAATATGTGAAATATTTTCTTCTTGTGTTCTCAATGACCTCAGTCTTTTCTCAAACTTCACTGTATTAACTGATTTTTCATCTCTAAAGTCCAATCTGTTCATATGAGTGCTGCTCTGGTTCCCAATAGTAAAAGAAATACAAGGAGGGCCAAAAATCTGAGGAAAGACATGAAATAATAGCAAAGAGTTTGTGGGTCAACATTCATCATTATCCAGCCTTTGAAGATTCACCAAGCTCAACAAGTGTCACATACACATGGATTTTAATGTCCATGCCAAAGAACCCAAATAGTTAAGGATCATAATTGTAAAGGTCTCATCAGGATGAGTAGAGTCCTCGTGTCTAAAGAGGAAAATTAAAACAGAGATTAAAACAGAGACTACCGCTACTTCACCGTGATAAACGAGAATGCGGAAAGTAGCAGTGAAAATGATGGATATTTTCAAATCCATCTCACTTAAATTATTATTTCAAATTAGTCCAAGGAAACATCACCAATACATAACTCAGACTTCTGGTAAGAGGCTCTATCTAAACGTTGAATCATAAATTATAGACATGCATAAGGGTATTCGGTATCAAATGCTTTACATGAGTGATTTTTATTCACATTCAGCACAGCTATAAAGCCAAGTGAGGAATTCCAAGAGGAACTTATGGAAGCAAGACTTGCAGCATTTATTTGATTCCTGAGGCAAGAAAATAGCTCTCATTAATACTCATAAAGATGGGTTTCTCTAGTAAGAGTTTTGTATAGAATAAAGTGTATAAGTTGGGCGGCAGGGGGTGTGTTAATAACCAGGAGGCCACAGAATGATGCGCCCAAATAAGCGAGCGAGCCTGCTCTCGGAACCAGAACCCAACCCAGCTGATAACGTCTGCCTCCATTTCCATTACTTCACCATCACTCGTTGCATTATGTCTAAACATAGACTAGAAACTCTCCATAATTTTGTTTGCAAAGCATTATGCATATTTACGGAGCTGTCTAAATAATCTTAAATTAAGTTACGAGACCAACCGAAGACTGGGGGAGAGCCAAGTCGTGCCCTCATACATCGAGGGCTGCCAGAAGAGCAAGGAGAAGCTAAAGTACACAAATACCCCGCAAAAGTTGGACTTGATTTGACACAAGAATCAAGAATTGAGGGATGGAGTTTGGACCGACAATTAGAAACATCTGCTTAATTCAAGGAAGCACCAGTAACAGTAAATCATCATTGCATCAGATAAAGGGTCAGCTGAGTACCAAGCCATGTTCAGTACCCCAAAACACGGTGGAAATCCCTCCCCAAAGAATGTGAAGAGACTGAGCGAGAGAGCAGTACGCGCTGATTTTGCCCGTGTCCTGTTTTAGGGGTTTTTTCAAGGGACAACATCCCAAACCAGCCGTGCAGCAAAAGAACTGTGAGCGTGCCCTGATGCGCTCGTGTTTGGGAAGGGAGCGCATAGCTGTGCACTGAAAACCCTCCACGTTTTCTCACCAAAAAAATACTATTTCAGTATTATTTTCAAGTGGTTTTCGATTAGCGGCAGAACAGATCCTGCACCTCAGCAAAGCAGTCCCTGTATTCAAATGGAGGATTGAAAACCCTAAATATTTACATGCAATGCTGGGGGTGGAAACATAATTTGCTTTGGTATCCCACACTAACTACTTCATAACAAAAAATACCACTTGAATACGCCAAATTTAAAACTATGAAAAGCTGAAGGAATTAAACCTGTGGCTTGAGAAAGGACTTAACCTTAAATGGCCAGAATATTAAAGCTGTTTTGGGAAACTAGGGAAGAGCATTTGCAACTATTCAGCATTAAGAGCTTGGCAGGAAACCATGTTTAAAGGATGGCTTGCTGCCTTGAAAGTGTTTTTGTTTAAAAGAACCATTTAAGAAATTAATTTGTGCATGTAGATGTACATATAAACACACGAGTTATATATAACCTGTAGTTCTGTGCCCTATTTGCTCAAAAGATATTGGCAAGCGAGGAACCTCCATTCCCCTTAGGTGTTAACGGGCCAAAATGCGTGTGAGTCTACCAGATGGTAAGAGCAAGAATTTTATAAGCATTTATCCATTTGTGTTGTACTGAATCACTTGTTGCATTACCCAAATTCAAACAGGGACCTTTGCTCAGAACTCACTATCAGTCACAAACACATATATATAAGATGCCCGATTTGACATGTCAATAGTTATCCAAAATGCAAATAGCTGACATTTTGGAGAAGCAGAGCACTGACAACACCTATCCCACTAAAAGATGTTCAGAAACCTGACGGCTCCCAAGAACAACAGAACATCCACCGCTCTCGCATCCCACCGCAACACAAAACCCTGCCGCAACACATACTGTGACAAATCAGATGTGCTAAACCGCAGATGCTACACTTATTTCGCTCACAGCACAGAAAAATACCATTTTCTATTATACAATGCACTGCTTCTGCAGAGAGCCCCATGTGCTTTGTCAACATCTCCAAACTCGTCCTCAAAATACCTATGAAGTAGAGAGCCCTGACCACATTCTCCTTGTTTTACAGTCTTTTCTCCTTTCCATAACAACATTCTTTCTGTTAAGTCCTTAATTTGTATAGCAAACCATTGGTATTGCCTCAAAGCCAAAGAACCACATTTAGCAGAGGTTTATCCCGCCGGATGTCAGGGCAAGGTTTGAAATTATTTTTGCCTTGAAAGAAAGTTTCCATCCCTGTATGTGTTGAAAGAAAGGAAGGAAATATTCGCTTTTTAAGCCATACCTTCCATGACATACACGAGGGAACCCACGTCTCCTTCCTTGATGATGCAGCTGTCTTTGCCATATTCCACGGGATACATACAATCCACAATCTCCTGGATCTGAGACAGCTCCAGATTCTTCATGAAGTCATTGTCGAGGATCGCCTCCTTTATTAGCTCCTTGGACCTGCAGGAAGAATTAAAACAGCAAGATTTAGCCACCATCCATCAGCTGAGTTAATTCATAGCACGTGAACTTTAGCACAAGCACGTGGTGCCCCGGTAAGTATCTCCTTGGGAAAAAATTCCAACCTTTTCCCTAAAAATCTGATAAAGTCCATCTGCAGAGAAACACAAAAAATGACAGAAATGTCAACTGGTAATTATTTTGTGTAAGGAAGTTTTAGATCCGTCAAGTATTGAAATAAAAATAGATTTCATGTGATTGCAAGATCCTCTTTTAGCCACGAGTTTCACATCTATAACAACATCAAAGCCTAACACAGCAACTTGAAATATCCTCCATACACAAAGCTGAAAGGAAACACAAACAAGAAAAGGATTTATGATGCAGATTATTACATTTTTCTATTAAATTATACAAATCAGAGCCCACAAAAGTGTGATAGCACACTGATTCTTTGAGTATTAATCAAATACTAAAGGCCATCCTATTTACTAGAGGAACCACTCTTAATCAATCTAAATGGAAAACTCCAATATACTATTAGTGTGCATAAAATTATATGGGCCGGTTTGGTTTGGCACGCAATGGGGCTGGAAACCTGGAGTTCTTAGCAGCCACTTTGCAAAGCTGAGTAAGGAAGGAGTTGTTTCCGAAGACACAGCGTTCTCTGGGAGAATAAAACAGGTCCGTAATGCAAGCTGCTCTCTCCAAAAGTGCCTCTGCCCTGCTCGTGTTACGATAGAAAACGTGCAACAAAATAACTGATGTGTTTTTCCTGTGATTCTTCTGATTCCTACAACTAAAATGCTCCCCAGTGGTGAGTCCCACTCAGGTGAACCCCCCCAGTGTTCCCATCGGACCGGCAAGTTCAAGCTCTTCCACGTGTTGATGTGGCGTAACCACCGCGTGATGCCATTTTGCAAATACATCCCAAAGCAACTTGTGCAAATGAACAATGGAGGAGGCTCAACCTAGATCTAGACCAAAACTAAAGCTCCTAAAACACCCCCAGGCTGGACACCGGGACCTTGGCCCTTCATTTCTCCTTCTGCAACTTCATTTCTCTGGGCTGATCTATTTGCTCACGTGCTCGTAGCCCAGGCAGATGAGGGCTACCTGCAGAGCTTATGCATTACAGAGAGATTGTTTTCTTTTGGAAATATCAACATGAAACACGGTTTTCAAAGAAAGATACATTAATGGATCATATCTTCTTGCAAAAGAGCCAAATCGGGACTTCGGAAGTCCAAAGCCAGACAGATAGCCTCAGAGATATTACGCTACAGTCTTTTTAAAATACACCTCAAGGTTACATGCAGCGCAGATTCGCTTTGTTGATGTTTAAGGTGCTTTTGATGCTTTTGGTAGCCACGAGGCTGTTTCAACAGGACACATCCCGAGCCCATCAGCACCGACAGGCCAGGAAGCAGAGCAGACTCCTCAAGCACCACCCATGAGACGACACCGGCTCCCACCGCCCCAAAAACCCTTGTGCTCTCCAGGAATCTTAATTTGACTTTGCATCCTGTCGCTCCAATTCCTCACGCACGCAAATAACAACCACCAGAAACCCCACGGCTGGGTTCCTTCTTGCAGCGAGCTGGTGATTTGGGAGGTTGACTAGATGACAACCCGCTTTCCTTAATCCCTCCTCCTGCGTTAGAGCAGGACTAGCTTTTTAGGCTAAGCCTTGACTCAGTACTGCTCTTTTGGTCTTCGCCACCCGCATGGGTCCCCCCCAATCCTCCCAACAAAGGCACTAATTATCAGCATTACTCAAACCGCCTGCTGAAGAAGAAAGCACAATGAAAGCTTTTGCATTAGTCATATCAAGTAGCGTTACCATTTCAGCCATTTCTTTCATTCCGAGGCTCCAAATGAGGCTTTCTCCTTGATAAAATAAAGTCAGCCTTTCAAGTGGAGTGTTTGGAAGAAGAGCCGCGAGAGATCGGAGGGAATTCGGACACTGTTCAAGTCAGACCCCCCTCCGGTAATTGAGAGGCCCTCGGAAGAAAAACAATGCTTTTCTTGTCAAAATTAAGCAGAGCAAAGGATTTGAAAAGGATCCATGAAACCTGGTGTAAACGACGGCGAAGGAACAGCACAGGAGCTGAGAAAATCCATCCCAACTCCATTTTGGGGAGAAGCAGCAAAACATACACAACATGAACAAACTTAGGGGACTCATGAGCTTAATAGGATTATTACAGTCTAAGAGAACAACTGATTCACAGCCCCTGCCCTTCAACGTAGAAGTATCAGCGAAATTAAAGCTCAGAGACCCAACCAAGTCATTCCAACCCTTTAAATGACAATATGAGATACAGCCATTATGGGAAAAAAAACACACTGTCCGGGACGTCAATAACGCACTTTCATCTCTGCCACATCTAAGCACCTTAAATTTAAATATCTCCACAGAATGGTCTGGATAACAACTCAGTCATGCTTGAATGTAACCAAAATACATATTATTTAAGGATAATTAGCTAAAATTAGACTTCAAATACAAAGTGTGATAGAAAAGCACCTCCAGCTGCCCACAAACTGCGCTGGCGGGAGGAACAAGCACCTTGCAGCCCAAAGTGCCTATTTATGAGTGTCTAAACTGCACTTTGTTGTTCTTAAGCTACAAAGCTTTTCCCCAGGAAACGCTCCATCTGTCTGGTTTGACACATTGGAGAATCGGTTGATAACTAAAATCCCATTGTCATAGCTACAATACAAGTTACCCTATTGTTGCCTTCAAGAGGATATTCGTTGCTCTAATAATTCAAACAAATGACTCTTGCAATGTAGATTACCATTCCCACGTAGTTGAACACGCCAGGCCTTCAACAACTTCTACATTGTTTTATTACATCATTTTCTTTCAGTATAATCCACAGGTGCATTTTCAGGGAAATAGGTTTTTCTTTTATATGAAATGAAACTCAAAGAATACAAATTTACTCATAGTTCACAATTATTCCATAACTAATGCCTTTCTAAACCACACCATTCCCTAATCATCATCATTAGTATTTGAAAACAGCGTCTATCCAAGATGTGTGAATACACAAATCTACCTAGTAATATAAAAAAGGTATTTAAAATGGTCAAAACTGCACTCTTGCTATTGGAAGTAAGTGGTTTAAACAAGATACAGCTGTCTCACTACCTCTTATTTTCAAGGAGTATTTAATCTGTATTTTCAAGTTTCTAACAGGAACAATCTGCAAATAAAATCAACTACTGTATTTGTAAGGGACCAGAACTATTTCCAAATGACCCTGTTTTGAGAAGGGGGTTATTTCCATGAATATTCACTTGGCGTCGAATCAAAGGGCTCCTAATGCAGAGGGGCAATTCAGAGGAGAAAGCGGCTGCTCTCGTCTCCCCTCTCCAGAGGCCGGAACCTGGCACTACGCCATCGCTTTTGCTGAAAGATTAATGATCAAATGCGATGGAGACTTGATGAACAGTTAAAAAATTTAAAAAATAAATAAAAGGGCACAATCCTTTGCGATACATCCTTTCCCAAATCAGTTTAAGCCCACCATGGTAATTAATAAGGCAACAGGAGGAACAAGCTAATTGCATTCTAATTTGCAGAAGTCATGCAAAAAGCACCTTAAGAAGTTTGCTGAAAATACACTTAATACATGAAAAACCTGTATGGCTGGTTGAGAATGGCGCTCAGAAGAAAAGTGGATATAAATTCACGCACATCCTAATTCTGTAAGCTGGGCCCCTGCAGCCAGCTCAGAGCCGGCAAAACACAGGGCAAATATTCCACCCTGTTTTCTGTCTCATCAGACAGGGGCCGTGTGTCGGCTGGGCTGGAAAAAGCTTGTGTCCAAGGTTTGCCTCGTTGCAGTGGCCATAAAATGCAGAATTTCACAGAATCCCAGAATGTGAGGGGTTGGAAGGGCCCTGGAAAGCTCATCCAGTGCAATCCCCCATGGAGCAGGAACACCCAGCTGAGGTTCCACAGGAAGGTGTCCAGGCGGGTTTGAATGTCTGCAGAGAAGGAGACTCCACAACCTCCCTGGGCAGCCTGGGCCAGGCTCTGTCACCCTCACCATCAAGAAGTTTCTTCTCATATTTAAGTGGAACCTCCTGTGTTCCAGCATGAACCCATTGCCCCTTGTCCTGTCACTGGTTGTCACCAAGAAGAGCCTGGCTCCATCCTCCTGACACTCACCCTTTCCATATTGATCCCCATGCATGAGTCAGCCCTCAGTGTCCTCTTCTCCAGCTCCAGAGCCCCAGCTCCCTCAGCCTTTCCTCACACGGGAGATGCTCCACTCCCTTCAGCATCTTGGTGGCTGCGCTGGACTCTCTCCAGCAGTTCCCTGTCCTTCTGGAACTGAGGGGCCACAACTGGACACGATACTCCAGGTGTGGTCTCCCCAGGGCAGAGTAGAGGGGCAGGAGAACCTCTCTGACCTACTGACCACCCCCTTCTAACCCACCCCAGGTACCATTGGCCTTCCTGGCCACAAGGGCCCAGTGCTGGCTCATGGTCATCCTGCTGTACCCAGGACCCCCAGGTCCCTTTCCCCTACACTGCTCTCTAATAGGTCATTCCACAACTTATACTGGAACCTGGGGTTGTTCCTGCCCAGATTCAAGACTCTACACTTCCCTTGTTATATTTCATTAAATTTCTCCCCGCCTAACTCTCCAGCCTGTCCAGGTCTCTGGATGGCAGCACAGCTTCCAGTGTCAGCCACTCCTCCCAGCTTGGTGTCATCAGCAAACTTGCTGACAGTCACTCTATTCCCTCGTCCAAACAATTGATGAATATATTGAATAATACAGGCCGAGAGTTTGGCTCCAAACCTGCCGCTATGGGCTGCTCACACAGGTGCGAAGGCACAAGGTAGAAATTTGGCTTTGCAGTAGATGAAAAAGACACTCTGAGATGTTACGCAGCCCTAGATAAGAAGCAAAGTTAATGCTACCGTGGTTTGCATTGCACACAGTAAAATACCCAACCTTGTAATACAGCCTGTTGTTATCCTGGCAGTAATTTGCATCTTACAAAGAGCAGAATGAATCCTCATCTTGAGCTCATCACCCATAGCAATAAAACCGCCACGTTTTCTAAGCTAGATATGTACCTTCTGGCACATACGACAAATATTAGGACAAAAAGCTAATCTTTGTCCCAAAAGGTCTTATTTCAACATCGGAAAAGCTGCTTGCTAAGTTTAAGGAAGGGAAGAATCGAAGTGCAGATGGAAAGACTGATGCCGTGTACATGTGGGGATGCTCATGCAAACGCGGAGCCATGGGGTTTGCCATGAGGTCTGCAGGAACCTCAGGTCCACAGAGCTGATTAAACAGGAGAAGAATAAAAGGAATGAGGAGTTCAATTGAGACGACAGTGACACAAAGCAGGTGGACGCAGACATGAATTTTACGCTGGTCATGAGTATAACACCACAGCTTCGTACCGAAACCATTTTAAACTCTCAGGCTGGAGCAAAGCAAGAAAAATGAAAAGCAATATACTGGGCAGACAGGCTGGAAGGTGGCTCTGAAAAGGGAAGGAGAAAGCATATTTTGTATTAATAGTCAAGAAGAAGAAAAGAAAAAATGCAAAGCCTTTTCTTTAGCTGTTCCTCTCTCCAAATTTTAAATTAAACTTTTCAATATGGTGGTTTTCTGCCAATGCTAATGGGAGGAGAAGGAGCATTTTTTCTAGAGCCTTCCCCATTGAGAGTCTGCCAACTCCTACTAATGACCTAAACGCCCATATTCTTCAATAACACACACAGAAATTTGACCGGGCATTGGGATGGTGTTCACTGTGTTCGGAGCAGTAACAACACAGCTCCCCGGGAGCTGAGAACTCCATTTACTCCTCTGATAAACCTCGCTCAAAGCCACTACAACCAGTAGCATCTTCTTTGTGCTGTTTCATCATTGCTGTAAAACCCCAATTAAATACGTGTGTACATCCTTCACATCTATCCACTGTCGCGGTTGAGAGGGACAAACAACATAGATCAAGTTCTTCAGGATGAAAGGAGCAGATGCCATTTATTGCCACAAGTGCATTTTTATACAGTTTTACCAATTCATGTGTCTCTTCACTCTTGGTTACAACATCTCGTTGGCTATTTTTGCTATCATCAAAGTTACTCTTTTACTCCCTTCTCTCTCACGGGTACATCCTTAACATTTCCGGATACTCCTTTACTCCCATCTTTCTCACGGGTAGGCCTTGATATCTTCAAGGCTAATTTCTGTTCCCATGCCCTCCATCAGGGAATCCACGGACTCACCGTAGCCCCACAATCCACTGACTAAACCCAGCGAGTGCATTTAGAGAAAGTCGTGCCCACTTTTGGGAGCTCTCGCACAAGGAATCGAACTGATTTCAGTAGATTAGAAACACGGAAAAAAATCTGCAGCCTGGCTCAGAATATGACGAGCAATACAGGAGTCCAGACAATTCCCACCACAACCATCTGTTTAAAAATGCACGCTGCGAAATGTTTAGAAGTGTTTACCTATACATCCCTTCATTTCGTAAGGGGGCTTCCCTTCCAAGTAATGCAAAAAGCAAAGGCTGCAGGTTTCTAGCAGGTTTGGGGAAGCTCTTTGCTCAGAGTCCTCATTCACAGAGCTTTGAACTACGTTTTTAAGAGTACATAAGATCAGAACGTATACACGCTGCTGTGGAACAGGACCTCAGCATTTCAGCTCCGAGTCCAGTTAACACCGAAACACCGGGGTTACCAAGTAGGAACCTTTGTTCTCTCTTTAACCAACAAAACTAAAGAAAATCTCTGACGGAAAGATGTTTAATCATTGAGGACAGCAAGAATGGACACAGTGAATAATTTGCGTGTTATAAAAGGTCTCTATAGAGATGCTCTCTTCAGCATAGAAAAGCCCCCACCTTCTAACAAGCAGTAAATATATAGCTACAGATGCCTTACTAAAAAATTGCTATTGCTTGCTATAAAATCATTCCGTTCACCAAGTGGCCCATTGATCCTACATGTGTTTTTCCACATGTTTGGCTCTGTTTATGAAAACTGTGGCCTGGCCAAACACACAGAGGTTCAAAAGTAACAGCCTAAAGTCATAAAATGACACCGAAATGCCTGTCCAGAGGAGAAGGGTTGAGATCTCACCCTTGCACTCATCCCTTCCCAACCGGTTGCGTTACGTGTTGTAGGTCTCTCGGGTTCCTACGTGAGAAATAGAGGCAGAAAGCAGAACTTTCCGAGCTGCTGATTTGATCCCTCCCACAGAAAAGCCCAGACCTTTTGGCAGAATCTGGAGCTTGTTTGGACTCTCATGTTATTACCAGTCCATAACTCTCCATTAGCTGTTTGTTTTGGCTATGGATGAAGACAGTATTGAGTGTTCCTTAAAGGGAATTTTAAATATAACTCCAGAGAGCTATTCTTGTCTCATTTAACTGGGAATAAAAGTAGGATTCAAACCCAGGACTGAATAACACGAAGGCCCTTAAATATACTTGAGGATTTTCTTTACAGTGCCTGCCTTTCCCACAACATACAACCCACAGTTGCCAAAGGAAATTTCTGAGTAGGATCTTAAGCATCTTCAGCCGAGACTGATACTTCTATTGGATAGAAGAACACGTTCTTCAGAGGAGTACGCTAAATTGTTTTTAAGCCAACATCCTGATCTAAGAGACAAGCAACAGGGAAAGGGAGCGTGCCCCAATCTAAACCTGTAAAATGAAAATAATCTCCCCATTTTAATTTTTCCTTGTATTTAAATACAACTTACGGTTGCAGAATTGTGTTGCTCCGTAGAGAACACGTCAGTCAGACGGTTCCACTTCAGATTTCTAAATGTATCAGTAAAACATGCAGTTCATGTACACTGCTGTTCGTTATATCACATTTTGGCATTCAACATTTAAAAGGCAAAATGATTTGAGAAAAAAAAAATGATGAAATCTCCTTCCACCTACGCTGAAAACTTTCAGTACAGAAATACTGCAGTCAAGAGTTGGTTAACTCCTGCGTTTTAACGTCTCACCCCACAGAGCTTGATTTACCATCCTTTTCTAGGCTAGGATTTTGCATCCTACAAAAATCCAGTTTTAAATATTGGAAGGGTTGGCAAGCTCAGTAAAACAAAAACCAAGTCAGCTCTTGCCAACACAATTTGCCTACGTCTGAAATATCTGACACCTCCAAGGAACTCCCACATGGGCTTCATTTTGACAAACCACTGCTGATAGAGCCAAACAGCATCGAGCAGCTACCTGATGACCTGAAGCAAACAGCAGAAGCTTTGGGCAGCGAATTACAGGTGAAAACATGTAGCAAGGTCATGGTGAAGAGGGAATAGGGAGATACCTGGCCAAAAATAAGTGGTCTTTTGAGGGGTGTTGTCCCAAAGCATCTCGCAGTTTTGGTGCTCGCATCCAGCGCCGCTGAGCCGGAGTCTTTTTGCACCAATAAAAATAGCAGAGAAAACATATGTAGCCATATGTCGCAACACCAAGGGATCCAGAAACAATCCCAGCTCCTCCAAGAAGGAGTTCAGTTAGCAAGTGTTGAGTCGCCGAGATCCAGACAACACATCTTGAAGGTCACAACGATGCATCTTGAAAAGAACCACCTACTTTAAAGGCAAGAGTTTCTCCATCAATCAAGCAATTATCCACATACGCTCCCACTCTTGGCAGCTCCACGGAGTGAATTCTGGCTGCAGGCAGGTCTGAGGAGTCCAGCTAAATGGCAACTAAAACAGCTCCCTCAAGTTTATTAGCATATTTGGAGGTCTGCGTGGCTCCGTAGTGATAAATGAACATGCGAATCGCGTTCAGATGCCCTGGAGAAGAAAGTTACTGATAGCCTCTACGGAGACGGCCTTCACCCTGGTGGGATACGCAGGAAACCTGCCAAGTGGCCGATAACCTAATTTAAATAGATGCAGAAATCCAATTAGAGATCCTCTGAGCAGAGACAGCTCATTCTCATCTCTTGGATTAGAGGCTACTAACACGTGGCAAGCTCGTCTCGATGCACTGTTGTCCGGGAGAAATGAACATGCTGCGCAAAAGCACTTGGAATAAGAACATCAAAAAGAGAACGTTGGCACAACGGCATAAATACATAACTCCTGCCAGTGTAAGTTTAGGATGGGGTTTCACAGAAAATGTGATATACGGGCGGGGGGAGGAAAGTGACAGAGATTTAACGTCACTTACTCTGATTCACCTAACACTTCTGATGGATGTTACTGTCACTAGGAAAGCTGCTTCAGCTCTTTTGCTTTTCAGCCACCTGGAGAAGTCCCCAGCTGAAACGCCATAGGTGTACGACAGCAGAATGCAGATGAGTGCTCGGAGCCTTAGCCGCTCAGTAAATATTCTTAGGGATTTTAGGGAGAAATACTTCTTCCTGCTTTACAAGCCGGTAAAAGGACTGACATGAGCAGCCATGCTTTGAGATATAAATATCTGAGAGACGTATGGGATTATCTAAACAACACACCCCCCACGCCGAGGAGCAGGCGGCGGGGATTTAGAGGCAAGCGCTGCCGAGGTGCCGACGTGCGGAGGGGTCACTTGGGGAGACGGCAAAACTGAGTGCGGCCCTGGGAGCTCCATCATGCAGGCTCTGCCTGGTCTCCTAATAAAGCAGATTACAGCCAGGCAAGCACCTTTTGGCAGACAACACGAACAACCACACAACTTGATAACATTTAAATGGAGAAGGAACAGCAGCATAAGGTGTCTGTGGAGAAGCGGGGAGGCTGGGGCTCGTAGCAGGGCAGAACCACTGACAGGTTCTTTCCCTTCAAAGTTGCATATGGGAGGCATAGTCACATTACAAATATTATCTTCTAAGGTGTGTTTCCACTTGAGCATTGGCTGTCACGATCCTGCTAAGCTTTGAAGAATATCCCGACAGCAACTGCCTCATGTAAGATGCTGGTTTTGTTCAGAAATGCTCTCGCTAATCTTGTTTTAGGAAGTCTGCTAAGAATCCCAGGCTTGCGATGCTGCCTTTGGCTGTAACCAAGAAATGGTACAGAAACTCTGAAGCAGAAGGATGCAGATGTTGCCTTCGCGGTGGGGTGCTGGGGGTGAGACGGCACGAGAACCGCACAACCCAACCACCTCCGGGAAACACATCTAGAATCATAGAATCGTTGTGGTTGGAAAAGACCCTCAAGATCATGGAGTCCAACCATAACCCACCCCTGGCACTGCCCCATGTCCCTGAGAACCTCATCTCTGTCTGTCCAACCCTCCAGGGATGGTGACTCCAGCACTGCCCTGGGCAGCCTGTTCCAATGCCCCACAGCCCTTTGGGGAAGAAATTGTTCCCCAGATCCAACCTCAACCTCCTCTGGCGCAACT
Source organism: Patagioenas fasciata (assembly GCF_037038585.1). Taxonomy (NCBI): domain Eukaryota; kingdom Metazoa; phylum Chordata; class Aves; order Columbiformes; family Columbidae; genus Patagioenas; species Patagioenas fasciata. Next base: position 6,544,248 of record NC_092527.1, read on the forward strand.
TGAGGCCGTTTCATCCCATCACTTGCTACCTGGGAGAAGAGACCAACACCCTCCATGCTATAACCTCCCTTTAGACAGTAGAAAAAAAAACTACTCACAAGAAAGCCACCATGACCCCAAACTTGGTAAACTGCAGCCTCAGGGCAACATGTTCATAAAGTCTCGGACTGTGCAGTAAAGAACAGGAGGCAAGAGGAAATGTGCTGGGGTTTCAGAGAAATCTCCCTAATTCCCATCAAATACATGAGACAAAGTCTAGGGATACCTGCAACCTATTCCACCCCAGTCAGAATGAATTTTTTTAAATTGTTTTGAAGAGTAACAGTGACAAACCCATTGCCCCTTGTCCTGTCACTGGCTGTCACCGAGAAGAGCCTGGCTCCATCCTCCTGACACTCACCCTTTCCATATTGATCTCCATGAATGAGGTCACCCCTCAGTCTCCTCTTCTCCAGCTCCAGAGCCCCAGCTCCCTCAGCCTTTCCTCACACGGGAGATGCTCCACTCCCTTCAGCATCTTGGTGGCTGCGCTGGACTCTCTCCAGCAGTTCCCTGTCCTTCTGGAACTGAGGGGCCACAACTGGACACAATATTCCAGGTACAGTCTCACCAGGGCAAACAAGAGCACTGCTTGTTTTTTGAGGACAGACAGCAATGTGCAATAAGCAGGTTGCTATTCCACCTCCTGCGGCAAGCTGAGAAAGCCATTCCTTTAACAAGACAAGAATACTCCAGGCTGGTTCTGTTGGGAGGTGAGTGATGGGAAGCACATGCGTTTGCCATCCCAGGACAGGCTCTGCAGACAGCGAACATGGCTCTGTTCTCAGAGACGGGGTGTGTGACATGTCCCTGCAGCTCGTTACTGTCACATCAGGGGATGGGGGGGACTCCCTTTTGACCACGGCACATGCAAAGATTGTGGGTGAACGTGGGATGGGCTGATGAACAGGAAAAGAGACAGGCACATACTGGTTTGCTGGTAGGTGAATTATTGCACACAGCAATGACGATTTGAAAGAGTGAGGAATCACACCAGAGAACAGAGCAAGATGACTCCAGTCCCACTGAGAGAAACATAAGATGGCTTCAGAAGCTTTAGGAAGGATCATATCTTTAATCCTCAAGCCTCTGGGATGATCACTTTACACAACGTCATGTGGTAGGGCCTGGAAAACCAACCCACCACCACAAATGATGCCCTGGATGCAGGATTATGGTGCATCAGGTGAAATCCAAACAAAGACACCACTTGGCCATCACTACCCCGTACTTCATTGCTGCAAGAGCTCTAACAAGAACTCCATAATATACTTTCCTCCTAGAAGATTTTTAATGTGTGACGCATGGCAGATCAAACCGACATGTAGGGATTGAAGAGCACCTACTTCAACATATGTACTATCTATGGACAGGTATCAATGCCCCCGCTGCCTATAATCGCTAATAAAGAAGTGGTGCCAGTCTGCTGCCCATGTCCGTACAGAAAACGTTCTGTTCGCAGGAAAGCTCTAAATGGGGGCATCAGGGAGAATAAACAGGCCTTGAGGCTGAGAACTGTGACAGAAAAGACAAGCCAGGAGAGGGCACAGAATTAAGTTACCTTTATCTGCATCCTATGAGCAGAAAAGGAAGTTTGCTCACATATCTAATGTACTTCTATGATTACTTTCTTTTCCTTGCACTACTATCCTGTGCTTACTCTTCAATTTCCCACCACCCATCACCTCCAAACTCAGAAATGCTTGTTCCCCTTACAACAACTCCACATTACCTTCCTTTTTTTCGTCTGAGGCCCTTACTTGAAATTCCTACTGCATTGCACTGTCATTTCCTTCTCTCTTTCTTTCCACCCCTCAGATCCTCCATCAGGCTCCTCCACTTCTGCATCTTCCCGAGTAGTTTCTCCCCACCTTGCAAACTGTTGCCCCTTTACTATTTCCACGCTTCCACCAGTCAGTCCCGCAACAAACAGCAACCAAAGCAAACGGGGAAGAATAGGAAAGGCAGAAGGAAATAGCAGAGGGACATGCATCAGATTTGGGGGGAAAAAAGAAATCAGTATATCACAATGAGAGGGAAACAGTGATCCTTCTGACACAGCACACGTGGCTCTCGAGGGAAACAGTTTGTTTCCTGTGTCCCAAATATTTCACAGGACTAGGAATGCGGTTTTGTTCACTTCCTGAAAAGCCCCTCAACAACTCTTGCACATTTTGAGCCTGTTCCACGCTCTGCAGGCTGCGTTTAGGAAATATTTACATGAAGGAATACACAGAAAGAGCTAACAAGAGATGGAGAAAATGTGCCTGCCAAGGAGCCCGGTTATTTTGGGATAGGAAACAGGAACCACTAGAGTGAGCTGAAACAATTTCAGATCCAGTTTAACCCTGACAGACCTGAAGAGTATAACTTGAAAGATGCATTTTGAAGATGCTCAGACAGCTCATTACTTCAAAGTCAAAAGCAGATACAACCTCTTCGCATAGATGCTCATACACCACATATTCATGAGCAGAACATGATGAGGAAGATTAGCCCAAGCGTGTGTTAAACCAATGAGCACTGAAACTCCTGAAAAAAAAACCTCCCTTTGGTGAGTTTATGGAACAAAAACATAACAAACCGTGCAAGTCTGTGAGCAACCAGCAGAACTTCAAGTATTTTGCTTTTAAAATCTAAATCCAGCCTATTACCTCCTCTGGGCTAAAAAGAAAACTCCGTGGCAACACCGAGACACAGCAGCCAATCTCTACACGTCATTGTTCGTCTGAGGACCTGGACCTTCACATCTGCCCCTATGCCAAGTTTGGAACATCCTCCATTTTCACCGGCCCTCAGTTTATTCACCCTTATGCACCCACTGGACCATGCAGATGAAATACCTCTGCTCACCTAACAAAACACTTTTAGCCAGGTGTGATGCACAGACAGAGCTTGGGAAATGCGCTTTTATTTTACCTGTGTCCCTATGAACGATTCACTCTACAAATTAAAACTCTGGAGTTTCTCCATTATGAAACACAGAGAACAGGCATCCGGCTCTTCAGGTTCAATTAACTCCCCAGTTTTGCTTGCTTGGGCAAATTTCCCCCCTTTATTACCATAACAAAATTACCAGCTATTTAATAATCTTTAACCCTGGCATCTCTTAGGACAAAAGCTCTCTAAAATATTAGATGCAATATTCCTAAATGGATGCTAAAAGCAATAAATATGAAGATTTGGCTTCCCGTGTTTTTGTTTCTGTGCAGGGTATGATTTCAGTAATTGGTGGCATCACCTTCACAGCATTTCTTTCACACTGTAACTCATACAAGTACTTTTGCTCATATCCAAGGCAAGAGAGCTTAGGAATCCAACAGCCAGTTCTCATCTGCTGCTTTTCTGTATACGAATCCGCATTTATTTGGCAGCAATCAGAGAGAACTGGTGTATCCGGTGCTATTCCGTCCAAATCCAGGTGGGATGATTTGCCTTTCTGCTCGAGGAATAAAAGCCCAACAATTCCCACGTATGGTGGTTAAAAGCATGCTGCTTTTTTTTTTTTCAATAGAGATACAATGCTGTTCTATTTATAAAGGTCAAGTAAATTGTATGCAGTCTGTGGAGCCTTAACATCTTTGTATTATTAAAACAGAATATCTTATTTAGACAGCCTCTCTCAGAGAGACAGAAAAAATAATTTCTCAGAATAATGTCCTTCCCCTTCCAATTTAAGGCATGGACGTAATTCGGTGTACACTGAGAAGAACAGGAATACAAGTGTTTATTTGTTCTTCGCTTGAATTATAACAACTGTTATTTTTTTAAATGCTGTAACATTTTTACAGGTTGTTTGGATAAGCCACTGCTATAAATCCTACTCGGCTGTCAAGCTTTGCATTATCTTGTGGGCAATGAAATAAACTGCCAAGAACAGCACGGGGAATTGGGGGTGAGAAGAGGTTTAAACTGGGTTTAACATGCTTAAACTGGTGTCCTGGTTTTGTTAAAAACAAGTTTCTCTTGTAGTGAATTTGCCTGTCAGCTAAAGCTTCATATCACCTGCATTTTCCTGGAGAACCAGATCCATGTTGTGGTGAACACAGCAATGGAAAGCGAGGTTATTGATAAGCATGGATGGACATCTCGCCAGAGGGGCAACGAGGAACAGGTGACCAAGAAACTGACCAACGGAGTATAACATCCCATTCACGTGAATACTTCATCTAGAAGTGGGAGATCACAAGGATCTCGTCCTTTCTTTTCCCTTCTGATTCTGACCGACATTAGGAGAGGACCTCGCGAGTCGTCCCTGCGAACTGAGGCCCAGTGACAGAGTGAATCCAGCTCCGGTTGCCTGCAGAGTCCAGTCCAGGACTTCGGGTGCCGGCTCTGCAGTCGCTGGGACTTTCAGGATTGGTTTTGCATATTTTGTATTATTTTCTCTATTCTTATCAGTAGCATTAGTAAAACATCTTTAATTTTTCCAGCTCTCTTCTCTCTGTCCTTCTTTCCCTCCCGATCACCTGCCCTGAATGGGAAGCGGGGAGAGGGGGTTAACAATACATCTACCAGGGTTTTATTGTCACCCCACAATCAAAACCCTCAACACCTGGGTCCTCGGGACTAAATCATTGCTTTCAAAATCTGCCACCATCCCAAACTGGAATGATGCTCCAACCACGGATCCTTTCACACCAATTCTTGAGGAGGTCAGAGAAGAATTCAACATAGGAAGCTGACAATGCTCAGATCTTCCTTTGCTGTGTTGGAACCAGACAGACATTTTTTAATCTGGATCCAGTGCACAATAACTTCAAAACAAACAGGTTCTACGATCCTACTGATGACTGCACCACAGTGAAATGCCGACCGCTTAAATGACACAGCTAATGGTACCTATAGAGATGGTGGCACTGCAAAAAGCCCATCCAGGACCCTGAGGAAGGTGAAAGATGAGCAAGCAAACATGGAAATCCCATCTAAACCACTCTCAATCACAGCTAAACACAGTGACTGGCCTTGAAACCACAATACGTAAGAAATTCCTCAACTGAACCTGGTTAGGAAATTAAATTCCTGATGACAGACCTTTGATATTCTCCTAGCATGGCCAGGAATGGCCAAGGGCTGCCCTAGGCCATCGAGCCAACACCAAAGAACAAGAGACCTCCCCAAGCTGCAGTTTTACAGTTGTCATATTTCTCAGATTAGTCCATAGAGATCACGGAGAGCAAAGAAGTGCCGGGCAGCATTACAACTTGCAGGTGCTCTAATTTCATGGGTTTGGACAACGATGCCCAGCACACCCACAGCTGGAAGGTAAGAAACCTCAAGTGACCAGCCAGAGCTCCCAAGAATCAAGCTGGGCCTCACGGAGCTTTTAAAACAAAAAGCACACAGAAAGTTTCTAGTCTGAGTTTCAACTCTTCAAAACAGTCAGCTCTTCAGACTCTTGGCATTTCTCTAATAGATATAAATCCAATTTTAAAGATTGTTGTGTGATCTACTCTCAGGTTAATAGGAAAAGAAAACCTTAAATAAATCTGTCATTAACCTATACATGTATTAAATTCTGCTATCTAGGTGGAAAGTTGGGGAAAGCGCCTCTGCCTTTGAAAAATCAATGTCCCTTAGATGTGAGCACTGGAATTCTAAGTATCTTGGTTTTGTTGAAGATGATGCCTTGCAGTTTGCTGTTTAATTAGGAATGGAACCTAATTTCTAATCACCAAGTGCTCATGCTTACAAAAGAATTACAGTTAACGTATTCTCTGGGATACAAAAATTAAGACAAATGCTGGTTAATCAGCATTGAAAGCCAGACAGATCACAGCCTGCACCGATGGGGACAGACCAAAGCTTGTGCTGGCCACAATCCTCTCTCTCCGGGGCCCCAAGATGCCCAAATTCTTGTAAATTAGGAGGCAAAACCATATGAAGAGCACAAGTGTGTCTGAAAAGGGAAAAATAAAGGATTAAATTGACTTCGTCCTGCACTCTGGCCGCCCTTGAGGTTGCAAAAAGCACTTTACATGGGCAGATGAAATCCTTCTTGTCGAGCACAGAAGAGGATTGTTGTGGATCCGCAGACTCCCTCTCCTAATCTGTTCTGGCAAGATGACCACACTCCTTGCTTCCTTTAAAAACAATTCAATTTATGCATCCACGAATAAAGGGCTGACCGTACAATGAGTACCAGCAGGAATGCCAGGAAAACAGCCTGCCGCAAGATAAAAATGGGATGTAAAAGGCACCAGATAAGGAAAAACACTTTCTTTTAGCTCATATGGATCAATAAGGTTTGGGTCACAGAGAAGAGTTTTGGGGGGTTTGGGGTTTTTTTTAAAGTACTAACGCTTTTGTACATAAACCAGTCTCTGGATGTAGCACTAACGAAGGGCTGAGGAGAGAGACCAAGTTTTCAGCTGTGACAGATGTCCTTTCCCCTCCGCTTAGAATGACTCTTTTTGCAAAGAACAGAAGCCACGAGCAGCCAAGACATTTGCAGACAGTATAAAAAGCGATTTTGAGGGTGTGAGGGGGAGGGTCAAAAGCAGAAATCTGTTTATTTGGCACCTAAATATAGCCCAGTTAACTCAGCAAACATTTTTTTCTCTCCTACATGCTATTTTGTCTATATTTAGAGGCTGTGAGGAACCAGCTGTAGCATCACCATTTTATTACATTCTCTGATGGGGAATTGGCTTTTGTTCCCCAGAACAAATCTCGGCTGTTAAGTGACCGTGACCACTCACCCGAGTCTTGGGCACGTATACAAATTAAGTGTTCAGCCGAAGCACCAGCGGCACGGCTGAGTTCTCACCCTCCGCTCCGCTGTGAAGCAAGCCGGGAATAATCCAAGCGGACACGTTGGGAAGCTGCTGTTCCACATCACACAGGAAGGGGTCCAGGCGGGTTTGAATGTCTACGGAGAAGGAGACTCCACAACCTCCCTGGGCAGCCTGGGCCAGGCTCTGCCACCCTCACCATGAAGAAGTTTCTTCTCAAATTTAAGTGGAACCTCCTGTGTTCCAGTTTGCACCCATTGCCCCTTGTCCTATCACTCCCCCTTTCCATACTGATCCCCATGAATGAGTCACCCCTCAGTCTCCTCTTCTCCAGCTCCCTCAGCCTTTCCTCACACGGGAGATGCTCCACTCCCTTCAGCATCTTGGTGGCTGCGCTGGACTCTCTCCAGCAGTTCCCTGTCCTTCTGGAACTGAGGGGCCACAACTGGACACAATATTCCAGGTGTGGTCTCCCCAGGGCAGAGCAGAGGGGCAGGAGAACCTCTCTGACCTACTGACCACCCCCTTCTAACCTACCCCAGGTACCATTGGCCTTCCTGGCCACAAGGGCCCAGTGCTGGCTCACGGTCACCCTGCTGTCCCCAGGACCCCCAGGTCCCTTTCCCCTACGCTGCTCTCTAATAGGTCATTCCACAACTTACACTGGAACCTGGGGTTGTTCCTGCCCAGATTCAAGACTCTACACTTGCCCTTGTTGTATTTCATTAATTTTTTCCCCGCCCAACTCTCCAGCCTGTCCAGGTCTCTGGATGGCAGCACAGCTTCCAGTGTCAGCCACTCCTCCCAGCTTGGTGTCATCAGCAAACCTGCTGACAGTCACTCTGTTCCCTCAGCCACAGGTTGATTAGTTATTTCGTTCAATGCGCCGCAGCCACCAGCAAAAGAGGTTTCAACCTACTCCATTCAGAACGGAGATTTCTTCCAAGGAGAGCCTTTTCGGAGAGCAAACCGAAACAAGTCTTAACATTTGAAGACTCTTGTAAAAAGCGTTACAACCCTCCAGAGTATTTCTACCTTTTGTTTCTCCTTTTTGATGGGATAGGATTGCATACCCGGACACCTGTAGCGTGTTGAGGAAAAGGTTTTTTGTGATGAAAAGTACCATGCGTTAGGATTAGGGCTACACAGAATGATTATTGTTTTTCATAATCACTTAAATCAAACCTTGCCTGCTGAAGTTTTATCATAGAGTCAGATCTGTGTCAATGCAGCATCTGATTTACCTCTTTAGATAAGTGCACAAGTAGACAATTGATTTAACCTCTCAGAATCCCCTCCTGCACAACAGATACTTTTTAAAAAGCTTAGGCCATGGGCAACAAAATGATACCTTTTTACTCAAAAGAAAACATATTCTACAATTTGCCTCCAATGCTTTTGCGCTGATTTGCTGAGGTAGTTGTGTTTTATTCTCAATGTACAAACTGCAGGAGAGTGCGCTTGAGTCTGCAAAGCAATACGGGGAAAACGGTACCAAGGCACCAAACAGCTCTGCCCGAGCAATCTCAGGACCATCAACACAAGCAAATAAAAACCCAGGCTGTTAGGCCTTCCAAAAATCACGCAGAGCAGGAGAAAGGTTTAAAACAAACAGGTGATGTGGGTGGAAGGAAGAAAACCTGCACGGCGCAGCGCTGCTTCAATGGATGGGAAGCACCGATGGGTGATGTCCCCACGCTGCTGGTCGCCTGTTGCTTGGTGACCATCGTGCTTTGAGGTCAGACACACGGGATTTAGGGTCTGATGGCCCCTCTCACCTCTTGGCCGGGAAGTCAAACAGAGAGCCAAGGTAGCTCTGAAGGAGCTATGGAGTCAACAACCTGACATCAAGTTAGCTTCTTTGTGCATCACTTCTTCAAGAGAATTGATAAAAATTCCATTAAGAAGCTTGGAAAAAGCGTGAAATATTATCTCCCCGTGATATATCATTTCTTCAGTATCAACAAAGTCAAAAAATATTTCAGCTGCTGACCAACGAAATCAGAACAGCTCATGCAGTTGAAGGCTTCCAACTATGCAAGAACAATAGCCCAATATACAGGAGCCAACATCCGAGCCTCATAATGCTCCTCCAGCTTACATTAAGGCTTCAAATACCTGTGAAGATTCTACGTTACCCAAGCATTCACACTTTACATAGTTGTCTCGACCATCCTTAAGGCATCTGCTTTACTTCAGCGTTGTCTGAACTTACACATCCAGGTCCTACACCGCACAAACACGGTCCTAGGTCTTGAAGCTTTACATTTGGTTTGCTACGTATTCATAGATTTTTGCATCAGTTTAACAACTCTGCCAACAATGTTCTAGAATATCGTTTTGCTGTATTTAAACAGTAACCTTCCTCGGTACCAGCCCTGCTGCCAAAGTTTTTGTGGCCACTAAATCCAGTGAGCTTAATCAAATAACGTGGCTCCAGTTTCTAACACTTGCTCATCGCAGACCACACCAAGAGTCTTTTGTGGTGGAAAAAGTTAAAAGAAACAAGTGGAACCAGGTTCATTTTGATTAAACCTGCAATTGAAAAGAGTCCTGTACAGCTTACGGATGGAATTTCCAGTCGAAAGAAAGAAAGAGAAAAGAGCCACCGTGCTCTGGAGGTGAATTTGAGTGATATGGACTTGTGTCCCTGGCTCTGCCCAATTTCAGGCAGGTCTCCTGTGTATTTGTCCTTGCTCCGCTGATGAGGCAGCCTCACTCTCTAGGGAAGCTTTTCCATTTGTACCTGCAAATGCTGAGATAATGCCTTAACCCGGGTTTATACATCTGAAGTGATGTTCTAAATATCAGGCTAGTTTCCTATTTGAGCTCTTCTTGGTTTTCTTATTAAAAAATAAATTTAAAAAAAACCAAACACCTGTTGTGTCTGGGCAAGAGTAGTGGCACAAAATCAGCGCACGTCCCTTTTGGACTTGCTTTGCCCACCTAAATAACAGTGACAGTCATTTTTGTACAAGGTCTGAAAGAAGAAAAAGTTGAGGATTGAAGAGGGAAGTGATAATCTGTTCCTAGTCAGGGCCAACACAAGCTCTAGAAGTACCTGCCAGGATGGTTGATGGGGAAATAACACCACTTGCAAAGTAGACGGTAGAGCAGCTGCTTTCCACACATCAGCTCCTCCACCAGACAGAGCCAGAAGTCATTTTCCCCAGCGCCTAATCCCTAACGAACGGTGGTGGCACACACCAAATATCCGCATTCGCAATTACAGGCTTGGGCGCACAGGCTCGCCATGCCGGCAGAAAACACTCCTTGACGGTGCATGCCCTCCTGCAGGCGCATTAATAAATCTAGCAAATGAACGGAGAGAAAGAAGATGGGTAGTTAGTGTTCCCTTGGGACTCCTCTAATGAAAGACTGCTGGGCTGCAAGACAAAATCCACCCTGCGACGCAGCGCTGCGCCGCTGCCAAAAAATAAGCCACGTGAGCTGTGCCTGCCCAGGCGAGCGGCGGCTCTGAGATACCCTGTCACAGTCAGTTAAGAGGCAGCAAAAGAAGAGAGACTTGCACCACCTGTGTCCCTTCTGCAAGCAGAAGCATCCTAAAACTTCAATTATCTTCCCGCAGCAAGGAGTCTAATTCTAAGCGGCGAGTCAGAGGCTGCATCTTCCTTTCCTGAACCAAGGTAACGTCCAATACCTTGTTTCCCTGAAAATAAGACGGGGTCTTATTTTAATTTTTGCTCCAAAACTTAATACTTTTTTACATGTAGAGCTATTTAAATTGACCTTTTTTATGAGTGCAACTAGAGCTTATTTTTGGAGTATACTGGCTTATATTTCGAGCATCCTCAAAAATCCTGAAGAATCATGCTGGGGCTTACTTTTGGGGCAGGGCTTATTTTCAGGGAAAAAGTGTATCTGCCTTACTTAAGCTCTCCCAACATACTCATTATCATGGTATCTGAGTACGTCTGCATTTGGATATAGTGCTAATAGAGAAAAGCCATTGCTGCTTCGTGCTTCATTTCTCTCGTGTGCCTCGCGGATCCAGGCTGCTCCTGGGAAAGCAGAGAGCAATCAAGTATTTGATGAGCAGGAGATGTGTTCTCCCCCTCGTGCAATTAACAGGATTTAAATGTGTGATAACGTGTAAGAAAGAAAAAGCAAACCAAACATATATTTATATAAATTCAACGAGTTTTTAAATACCTAGCAAGTTTGGATAAATAGTACCATTCCAGCACTTAGACACAGGTTATGGCTGAACATACATATGCACATTTCTGAGATCAGCCCACTCTTTTGTCTGTACGCTCCCCACCAGCGCCAGGTTTGCTATTCTTTGGTCCATAGGCAGGGCTGTAATAAGGACAAGTCATGACAAACGCTAAAACGCAGCCTCCCGGAGCTGGAGCAGCACTTCATCAAGCAGCGCACAAAGACGCATCGACCGACTGCGGGATGACATTCAGCCACCGCACGGCGTGCACCGTGATGTTTTGTCAATACAACTCAAAGCCATTTACCGCTAAACGCCCCGACACCAGCCGCTCTCCTGCTTTGTGGCCTTTTTGGCGCTGGTTCTTCAGGGCAGGGGATGCGCATCATCTGTCTTTTGGCTGAGGCGAGCGAGGTGCAGGCGGCCGACGTGACAGAATTGCTGTTTGCCCGTAACAGGAGGCCCACAGGACGTCACATCCGATCAGTCACGAGTTGGTTGATTTTGTACAAACTGGCACACAGGAAAAGCTGGATTGTCAGGAAAATCAAGCCTCCCTCGGTACCTTATGCTAGAGCCACTGAAGGCTCTCTGCCTCCTGATGTATAGAGGAAATAAGGCAGGTTTTTTAGGGAGATATAAAGTCTGGACCCTATCAGATGGGACAGCTTTGTAAAAGGAAGAGCTTTGGGGCTGAGAGGGAAGAAAAGGGCAAGCATCCATAGGAAGAGAGAAAAATGTTGGGCAGAAAAAAGAGGAGCAGGAACAAGAGACCCAGGGAAGTACTGAGAAAGTTAGGGTGTCCAACCTGGAGAAGCTCTGGGGAGACCTGATTGTGGCCTTTCCGGACTTAAAAGGAGCCAATAAGAAAGATGCGGTCAGACTTTGGAGCAGGGCCTGTTGCGACAGGACAAGGAGCAGTGGTTTTAAACTAAAGGAGGGGAGATTCAGACTGGACGTGAGGAAGAAATTGTTGCCCTGAGGGTGGTGAGAACCTGGCCCAGGTTGGCCAGAGAGGTGGTGGATGAACCATCCCTGGAGACATCCCAGGCCAGGCTGGACGGGGCTCTGAGCAACCTGAGCTGGTGAAGATGGCCCTGCTCATGGCAGGGGGGGCACTGGGGGAGCTGGGAAGGTCCCTTCAACCCAAACTCTTCTATGTTTCTAAGAGAAGGGAAAAGAGGATGGCAAGGCTTTCTGTTAGGGAATAGACTGCCTTATTGAATTATTGGCTATACTGCTTCTTAGAGAACTTGTTTAGAAACTGCTTGTATCTGTGAATTCACTTAGCACAATTAAGTTTGCTTGGCATAACTTCTGGAGGTGTTTAAAAGATACATAGATGAGGTTCTTGTAGACATGGTTTAGTGCTTGGACTCGATGACCTTAGGGGTCTTTTCCAACCAAAATGATTCTATGATTTCTGCAAGCTGTGAACCTTTGAACTTTCTGCTTTGTTAAGTGAAAAAGGTCTCAGAGTATTCAAAAGCTGGAAGATCAGGGGAGCTGCGACCCTGGAGAGGAGTAAAGGAACAGAATGGCTCTAACAGGAGACAAGAAACAGAGGAACGTTCTGGCTGTTGCCAAGAACTTCTTCCTCAGCCGTAGGAGCAAAACAGCAACTGAAGGTCGGGACTTTGACTGACAGCCGCCTGGTGAAAATTAAGAGATCCAGTGAAGAACGGGGAAAACCCGGACTCTCATTTTGCTGTTGGCTGGAGTGACCCGGCAGAGCATCTCTTTAGCTATAAGATCCCTGTTGTTTCCAGCAAGCATAAACCTATAGCTGAACAGCACTGTTTGCATCACATTCAGTTTATCTGGTTTATCTACACCTTCATTAAATGTTTGGCTATTGCCTTGGTGTGCTGTGGCCTAACTCAGGCTGCAATTGAGTTCTCCTAGTCATCAGAAATGTTACCCACCAAGAAAGTTATTTTCCTCATTTAGCCTCTGGACTACAAGCGCACTAATGAATTTCCCTCACCCGGTGGATCTTCGCACACGAATGACATCGAATAAGCAGTTTAAATAGTAACAAGCAGTGACAGATTCCAGGGACCCGCTTACGCTGGGGGCAGGGAGCAACGGCTTTAGATTTTCATCACATCCACTTCACCAGTTATTTACTCGCTTACTCCTGAATCTCACTGATACTCTGTGGCTGCTAAGCCTCAGAAGCAAACAGCATTTTGACATTCCCAGAGCCCAGCTGATACTGGAAAAATCCCATATACACCACCAATATCAGGGCTTGATTGTTTTCTATCCTGGTAAAAGTCCATCTTGCATATTGATGTTAAAGCACTACACTCATACATGTGGATAAGTATGTATGTGCACACACTCAATAGTCATTATATATGTTTCTCTTGAACCTAGAATATCACATTTAACACAAAGCACGCCAATATTTACAGGATTACAGTTTCATTTTCAGCCAGCCCAGACAGCTACATGATGATTTCTATTTGTTCAGATCCCCCATGATCACCAGTTCACGGAATATTAAAGAAGTGAACAAAATGAGCTGGCCTGGCTGAGTAGTTTTCGAATCTGCTTCAAGCCCACGTTGCAGAGCTGGTCCACAGCTTTCCTGACACAGTTTGTGTGTCTAACATGAAACACCTCCAACAAATATGCTCACAAACCAAATAAAAAAAAAAAGGAATTTTGGAGAAAGAAACACATCTCCAGGCAGGAAAGGCGTTGCAGTATGATGAGGGGCTTTTTCTTTTTTGGCGATATCCTACTTCAAGATTGCTCCTAACAAACAACCACCAAGTACAGGCCAAATATCCCAACTCTACTTTGCAATTTTCAAGGCTGGGAGCCCATTTTCTACTTTGAAAGCAGGCACCAGTGTTCAAGTTTGGCTATACATGCTCGGGCTGTAGTTTCCAAGGAAACCAGTGACTGCATGAACATCGCAAAACGCCAAGTCCTGTGCTCGCTGTTTCACGAGTACGCTGTAGCTGTCTCTGTGACACAAACCCTCCCAGGTAGGTGCTTCTCCACTGTTTCTAAAAGACCCTAATACAATTTCAGATGTTTGGGCTGTCCGTATATGCAGTACACATCCAAGCAATGTGCACACTTGCAAGCAAACCACTTTCTGCAGATGTTGAGAGAAGGAGAGAGGAATTATTTGTGCTGTTGTAGGCTCCGATGTAGCAAAGACTTTTGTTTTTTCCTGTTCCATCAGCCCTTACAGAACACAGACAGGCTACACAAAACAGGAATGTCAGGGACTTCTCTGCCTGCATGTACCCCTAGAAATGGCAAAACAGCAGATGAAAAACACTTACACAAATATTTCTCCTTGAGCATGCTACAAATGCAAGCATTTTGGCTCCATGAAAAGCCAAGAGAGAAGCACTACGAGCAAGGCAGGCAGTAAGGATTTTCGATATGACAGTAAGTGGCATTTAAACCACCACCATCTCCCAGGCAAAAAAGCACAACCTCCCAGAACCCCTCACCTTAAGAGAAGGTTCACATCCAACGCCTTCTGAAACCTCAGCATCCCGCAGCACCCATCCCAAGCAGGATAACCAAAAAAAACCAGGTACATATCAAGTCACTGTGTCCTTTTCAGCTCTCTACAGGAGCATTTTTTTCCTCTTGACTCGTGATTTTGCTTCTGGTGTTCAGTGAGACGGTGTTTAGCGAAGGCAGAGAGTGCGCTCACCTTCCCAGCGCAGGTCACTGCAAACAGCTGACTACTCTGTATTTTGTGCTTCAACATACATTTTTGCTAAATACCAGCATGCTGATCCAGGAGGCCAGTGGGGATTGATGCATTTCAGACACATAAGATGCACACTGTGTTTAGGCACATGGGATGCTAAAGCTCAGGACAACTTTCACAGCCACCCTGGAGAGAAGGCATTCGCGTCGGTGGCCTGGGACCTCATTTTTCTGTTGATGGACTTGACAACGATCCACCTACAGCACTCACCCAGTAACACAGCTAAAAGGAATAAGGTTAATTCTGTAGAAAATGAATTTAAGGAGATATATTGCAATTTTTTAAAAATAGTTTCCATGTTAATGACTGCCTGCATTGAAGTGCTATTTGCTTGCTTAAAACTACTGTACTTGAGTACTTTTGCATATAACCACTATAAAGATTTCAATACAGTTTCTGAACAGAACTACTTTGCTTTAAAATGTAGCGTATTCATACTACACTGCTAAAATTAATATCCAAAAGCAGCAGAAATTCAGAGAAGTGTGTGTTGCTTATTGCTACTTAGCAGAACTACAAATAATTGACATTGCAGCGGCATTTAATCTTGCTGTCACTCATCAAAGCCAGAATCAGACAGAAAATGACCAAACAAATATGTGGCTTTGTCCAGTGAGTCATTTTTTACCTTCCTTTGAATAAAACACCTCAAGTCCTTAGAGTTTACATTCAGCATACACATTACCTGACTAAACAAGCGTACTTCACACATGACCCAGAACACTACTTGTCAAGAGAGAAAAATCTTTGTCCTCTGCATAGTAACTAAATGCATCGCAGTTATTCCTTACTACCGTTAGTAAATAAAGCCTCAGAAAGCTGAATTACGGAGAGCCAAACCACCGGCAACCTCGCGCTTGCCGCCCCACAAGGCGTGAAGCAGCAGAGGCACCGGGTGTGAGTCACACACGCGTCTCTGGCAGAGAGGAAAGCCCCAGCACCACCACCGCCAAGCCAGGCCTGTCAAAACAGCGGAAAATAACATCTGACTGCCTCGCATCCGCCGCTATCCTTGACACGTTGCACGTTAAAACTTGTGACAGGAAGCGTAGCATCCCTCACGATAACAACTCATCCCTGTGAAGCGCGAGGAGGCTCTGCCTTCAGCCCGGCTACGTGAGCAGAAGAGGAACAAGTTAGGTGTTTGGGGAATGAAGAGACGGTTCACTAAGCAACTCTGCCAAGTTGCCTTGGCCAGCGTAGAGATGAGTTTAGGACTGGGCTGCTGAGTGGGTACAAGTCCCATGTACCCAGGTCCAGCAGCACTTGCTACAGAAGCAGGTTGTCCTTCAGAGCATCAAGGAGCTTGTCCGCGCAAATCAACCAGCTGAAGCCGAACACCAACGCCACGATAGGGTTTGAGCGGCACCATGGCAGGAGAAAAGTCAATCTGACCTCTTGACAGCCCCCAAGACAAGTGGGAAGCTGGTCAGCACAGGCCTAAGGGAGGTCATTCCCCACCGCAACACTCTTGGCGACATCTCATATCAGTGGGCACATCATCATCTCTCGCAGACATGCTACCTGTGGAGAGACGCTGCCCCATCGCCACTCAACATGTACCCGAAGACTCCTAACCCCCTAAATCCTGCATACCAAAAAACCCACAAACACTGTAGGGGGACCAGCAGGAAGATGTGCTGGGGAGGGTCGGTTGGACATTAGGAAAAGGTTCTTCACCCAGAGGTGCTGGGCACTGAACAGGCTCCCCAGGGAAGTGTCACAGCCCCAACCTGACAGTGTTCAAGAAGGGACTGGACGACATCCTCAGACACACGGAGTGACCTGTGGGGTGTCCTGTGCAGGGACAGGAGTTGGACTCCATGATCCTCGCGGGTCTCTCCCAACTCAGGACATTCTACAATTTAATCAAGAATTAGCAGATCTTTCCAGGCACATAAATTCTTCTTCAGAACAATGTGAAATTGCATTCAGATGGATTTCACTGTTATATCACATAGCGCATAAAAGTTAATTACGCTTAAACAAACAATAAACACATTTCAGTTGGTCGTTGGACACATCACACTGAATTACATCTCGATAGCAAAACACAAATTTAAGGTGGCACCCCTACATCCACCGCTGCTGACTGCTTTTGATATCACAGAATGGACTGGGTTGGAAAAGAGCTCAGAGATCACCAAGTCCAACCCTTGGTCCAACTCCAGTCCATTGACCAGATCATGGCACTAAGTGCCATGTCCAATCTCAGTTTAAAAACCTCCAGGGCCGGTGAGTCCAGCACCTCCCTGGGCAGCCATTCCAATGCCTGACCACTCTCTCCGTAAAGAATTTCTTTCTAATATCCAGCCTAAATGACATTTTCCGCAGCGCGACACCAAAACCAGAAAGTACGGGGACTCCAGAGGCCACCATCCTTCGTCTGCTGTCACAGCTCCTGTCTGACACCAACGCAATCCTGGCGGGAGGACGTCTCCACTCCCCATCACAAGCCCCTCATCCATCAGTTTCTAGGGGTTAAATTCTATTAGAATCACACTCCAAATAATTTTAGAAAGAGGAAAGCATGAGGGTTAAGAAAAGAGGTTGAGGTTTGGGCTGTCTTGGTTGTTTAGCGCTATAGATTGAGAGTTTTAATTAATGAATGGCTCCTGGGTACCGCAGCATATGTAACATTTATAAACACCAGCAGATAATTTCATGCAAACACTCCAAGTATGAAGTGCTTTTCAAATATTTCTGGGGGTTTTAGTACTATTGTGATTGCTTAAAAATATGCCTCTAGTCCACAGAAAACATACATATTTGCTTTCAAAGAGCCAATTTGGCTGTTGAAGGGATTTTGTTAAATCTCTTCTATGTATGTTATACTTTCCCTAAGGCTATGCAACCAAGTATTCTAATTTTTTTTTTTAAACCAGAACTCTTAAATACCACTCACAGGCTGCTCCTCCCCCAAAATACAAATCTCTGGTATTTTGGCAGATTCCCCAACTTTACATTCAAAGCATTCCTAAGTCTGTTAACTCACAAAAACAAGTCATTTTTCATCTTACTCAACATTTTCTATAAATGACACAGCATTTTGCCGTTATCTCAGTTAACGACGGGACACACACCACCCCTGAGAACATCGAGCCCTATACATTTCTTCCCTCTCTCCAGCTCTCCGCTTTATTTTACATTCTGCTTCTACATTTTCTTTTCCCTTCTGGAAAACAAAATATGCTGATTACACAGCCCTCCAAAAAAAGCATACAGCTGTTGCCAATCACCAAACAAAACGGCCTTTTGAAATGAAAGTCTTAGGTATTTTCCCACAGCAAGTACAAAATACCGAAAGCGAAAAGATGAGACTTACAGCTTCCTGGTTAAAAAAAGCTATTCTTTGTTCTGCAAAAAGCCATTCTTTGGTCTGCAGCTCTGTAAAATCTTAATTGGAGTTAACAGCTGGTACAAACTTGGTCTGGCAGTATTCTTTTCATGCCGACAGGCTGTTAGCAGCCAGGATATATCCTGCAAGAGGTCAGAGGTGCGGAAAAACAAACAGATTCTAAAAGATGAAGAGGAGATAGGGATTTTGCGCTGCATTTTTCTGCCGTGGAAAACCATCCAGCTTTCTCCACAGCCTGTGCCCACTGAACTCCAGTCACTTCTTGAGAGTTATTTCCTTTGGGAGGGGAAAGAAAAAGCCACTTATTTTAGACAACTGCCTTCTAGTTACTTGAATGTGAAGACTGATAAAGATGCCAATGCCTGACTTCTCTCACTGGTCTCGTAACTTGGAAGAAAACAGCAGGATGTGTCCCTCCACAGGCTCTAGCTATAAACTCCTCATGCGAACTCCCATTTCACATTGAAACAAAAAAAGCTTAGAGGCAAAATAAGTCCAACCCTGCAACAGCAACTAAAACTCTTAATGCTCTGAAACAGATATTTTTTTAAAAATGCATGGATCTTAATGGTGGGGTTGTGTGCAAAGTGAGATCTTGCAGGCCATTTAATCTTATTTTTCCATACAAGGCAATTAAATTTACTTTCACACTTAAAAGCCAGTCAGAGTCTAACCGTTCTATAACCCAGAATCTTCTATGTGGAATCACAGGAGCTTCCATAGGCACTTGGCCACTGGGTCCTGTTGGTGCTCCTACTCCTGTACAAAGCTGGAACCCAGGCTATACTTTGGTGACTTGCCAAAACCAAAGGCTGGATGCCATTACCTCAAGAGTCACTGAGGTTTGGCAGGAACGAGGCAAAAAAGCCAACCCTTCTTTCCATATTTCGGTAGCTCCTGTTGTGCTTCCAGGTCCTCTCCACCTTAATCCCCCCAGTACTACCACAGTTATCTTGAATATCAAAAGGTCATCGAGATTGTGTCACATTTGTTAAATTGAGACAAGGACTTCCCCTCAAACACCCATGAGCACTGTGTAAGCATGTAGAAAAGCATAAGGAAAAGCAAAATTTAGATATTAATGATCCTGAATAAACTAAAGCAGTTGTGCTTCCTCAGCCTCCCAGGTACCTTCACCACTAACAGGTCATCTGGATTGTATTTTAATAACGAGAAGTGCAAGTAAGCAGAATACACCGCTCCTGTTTTCCTTTATTTAGGTGGCCATGTCCTCCTTTCCATGGGGATGCTCAAATTAAAAGTGCTCATCAGTGCCATTACAGATTTAGGCAAGTGCCCAAGATGACCGTCTATCTCCAGAAGATGTTCTGGGTAGGAGCAAAGCCAGGTTCCAGTATAAGTTGGGGAATGACCTATTAGAGAACAGTGTAGGGGAAAGCGACCTGGGGGTCCTGGGGACAGCAGGATGACCATGAGCCAGCACTGGGCCCTTGTGGCCAGGAAGGCCAATGGTACCTGGGGTGGATTAGAAGGGGGTGGTCAGTAGGTCAGAGAGGTTCTCCTGCCCCTCTGCTCTGCCCTGGGGAAACCACACCTGGAATATTGTGTCCAGTTGTGGCCCCTCAGTTCCAGAAGGACAGGGAACTGCTGGAGAGAGTCCAGCGCAGCCACCAAGATGCTGAAGGGAGTGGAGCATCTCCCGTGTGAGGAAAGGCTGAGGGAGCTGGGGCTCTGGAGCTGGAGAAGAGGAGACTGAGGGGTGACCTCATTAATGGTTACAAATCTATAAAGGGTGAGCATCACAAGGATGAAGCCAGGCTCTTCTCGGTAGGACAAGGGGTAACGGGTTCATGCTGGAACACAAGAGGTTCCACTTAAATTTGAGAAGAAACTTCTTCATGGTGAGGGTGGCAGAGCCTGGCCCAGGCTGCCCAGGGAGGTTGTGGAGTCTCCTTCTCTGCAGACATTCAAACCCGCCTGGACACCTTCCTGTGTAACCTCATCTGGGTGTTCCTGCTCCATGGGGGGATTGCACTGGATGAGCTTTCCAGGGCCCTTCCAACCCTGACATTCTGGGATTCTTTGATGTTGTGTCACCTCAGCTGGTGTCCATCCTTGGGCACGAGGCTTTGAGGGCTTCTCATCACTGTGACATAACAGCTCAAACAGAAGACCAAATGCTTCCTAGAGCAACATGTGCTCCTGAGGCTGTGAGCGAGTATCTTTACCACCTCAGTGATTACAGTCTGAAGCTGCAAGTTGACTTAAATACTGTAAATAGTATCAGAGTATTGACCACAGAAATACAATGAAACTCTCCCCCAGGGCGGTGGCACGCGTGCTCCACATGAGACTACAGCAAATCACATACACAACAAGCAATTAAAATTCAAGCTGGAAAACGCTAATTCAGGGGTTCAACAGGCTTCCTACGTGTTTCACTCTACACAGCAGAAGCTCCAGGCTTGCTCTGCTGAAACCCAGAGTATTTCCTCAAGCCCCGTGGAGCTCCGGTCACATTTTGAAGGCACCAAGGGACAAACGCTTACATGTCCCTGACAGAAAAATAAACATTTTTGGACACCATATGCTGTCCTATAGTTATAACTGAGGAAACTGATGGGCCACCTTATCCTCCTCACACGTTTAGCAGATGAATGTGGCAGCCCACCCTTCCACTGGACAGAACGCACTCCACTTTTGGGGGTGTTGTGGGGTTTGTTTTTCTTTTGGTCCACCACAGTTTCTCCCCACTGCCCTTTTGAATCCAGAGCGGCGGCCGTTCGCCTTAAAAGGGCAAAATATCTGTGGAGAAACGGCGGCGGGAAGGGGGTGGGGGAAGCAGGCAGGGGAGCCGCCACACGGCCGGGGGTCCCGGGGCCCATGGCGGCCGGGCTCCCCGGGCAGCCGGTTGCCAGGAGACGGCGGGGCCCCGCCATGGCGGCGGGAACGGCTGAGGCTGCGCGGGCAGGGCCGGCAGCACCACCCGGCCCTAGTCCCGGTCTCGACCCCAGCTCGTACCTTACTGGAGGAAACAAGTGAGTCGCGGCGGCGGGCTGGCAACTGCTTCTCCGGCATCCCCAGTTAGGGCAATGGCGAGCACCTGGGCATCGCCCCTCACAGGTGCTTCACCTCACCCACCGCACCTGTGCCACCCGCCCGCCATCGCCCCGCCCCGGGGGTAACCCTGCACCCGTGCGGGGCTGGGGAAGCGCTCCCGAGAGCGTCGAGAGGCTGAGGGCCCAACCGCCATGTGCCCCGAGGAGCGGTGTGGGGTGACCTGTACCCGCAGCCCAGCCAGGACCAGAGCAAACCCGGCTGCCGGGAGGGCTCCCGCCATCCCCCGCGACCCAGTGCTCCCGTTTCACCCGGCAAGGAACATGTCGGCCGCAAAGGGGAGGCGGGTTTGTCTACCGGGGAGGTCGAGTCCCGGTTGCCGGCAGCTCCGAGCCCCGGCCCGGCCTGTGCTGCACTTGCACACGAAGCCAGGCACTTCAGCAGCGGATCATCTCTTATTTTTATCTCCTTAAGGAGTGCTGGACCAAATGCATTGCAATTTATTGGCTAAGAAAAGATATCAAGCGGGGAGCGGGAGGGAGGAGGTGATTTCTCTCCTGCAAGGTCTCCGTTTTCTCCATTAAATCGCTGTAATTTCCCTCGTCTGCGGCAAGTGTGAAACCAGGACAGAGCATCTCCCGGGTGTGCTGGCAGCCGAGGTTCCCCGCAACTTTCCCTCCCCGCCGCCCCCCGCACAGCCTCCCTCGGACTAGCATACTGCAACGAGCCCCTGCCACCGCCTTCCCTTCCCCAAAAGAGCAACCACCGGGCAAGGGGGGCCAGGCAGGGCGGCCAGGAGGCTGCCGGAGACCCGGGCACCGCACAAGTTTCCTTGCCCGCCCTGTGAATGGCTCCCAGCAGGACGCGGCTCCTCCCGGGAGGACAGAGACCTCCGGCTGTCTGCTGTCCCCAATCGCCACGGTTGAGCCCCCGACACCGCGATACGCTCCGGTTCAACCCGCCGGCAGCAGAAACTCCCCCGGCGGCCGCCCGCCCGAGCCCGAGCCGTGGCCTCCCCCGGCGGGTTGGGGACGGCCGGGTCCGAAAGCAGCGCGGCTCTCCCCCCACCTCGGGGCTCGCTCCTGGCGCACATCCCAAGCCCGGAGCTCGCAACTTTCCCACCCGGGAGGGTGCGGGCGGCACCCGGGGCGGCCGCGATTCGGGGCTCCGCTCCGCGCCCCCCGCCTCCCCATCCCCGGTCCATCCCCGGTCCATCCCCGGTCCCTCCCCGGCGGGCGGCGGCAGCGAGGACGGGGGCTGGAAGGAAAAAGGCGGCTGCCCCGCAAGCAGCGAGGGGAGAAGGGGGCGAGAGGGGCTGAGCGCGGCGAGGGGCGAGGCACGGAGCGCTCCGTGGGTCCCCGCGTTGAACCCCCTGCTTACTGTGGGCTCTTGGGGTAGAAGGGGAGGGTGACGTGGCTGAGATCCTGGATGTCAAAAGCGGTGGGCTCGGCCGATATCGCCTGCCGCTTGGTCCTCTGCTCGCCCTGCAAGGTGCCGGCGCTCTGCTGCTGTGCTTGCTGGGTGGCGGGCCGGATCACGGAGCGATACTTGTCCAGCTCGTTCTGCAGCTTCTGGATCAGTTCGTCCTTCTGGTCCAACTCCAGCTCCAGCTCGTCGATGAGCGCATCCCGCTGCCGCAGCTCCTCGATCTTCTCCTGCAGCGCGTACTGTAAATCCCGCAAAGTGCCCATGGTCCTGCCGCCTCGCTCGCCCCTCGCCTCTCCCGGCAACTTTCCCCCCGCCGGGCCGCTCGCCGCCTCCCCGCACTTGGGCCAACTTCTCCTCCACCCCCCCCCCGCTCCGAGCCCGGCCCGGCGCTGCCCGCCGGGGGCCCCGCCGCAGCCGGACCCCCCACCGCCGGCACCGGGAGCCGGGTTGTTAGGGGCGATTTCGAGCCGCCTGTGTCAGGCTTAAAGCTGGAGAGGGAGCGGGAGACACACACACACGCACCCGGCGAGGGGGAGGGAAGGAGGGAAGGCGGCGGGGAGGGAGGCAGGGGCGAGGATGCACATGCACTCCCCGCACCGCCCACAGCCCCGCGGGCTCGCCCGGAGGGGGATGCGGGAAGGAGGGGGCTCCCCCCGGGGCTGCGGGAGGGCTCCGCCGCCGGGAGCCTGTGCCGAGCCCTCCCCTCCCGGCCTTTTGCAGGCGGAGGCCACCGAACGGGTGCAGCCCCTGCACAAACCTGCGCTCTCCGTCCCGCTTTCGGGGTGGCCCCTGCTCCTCTCACTTCCCATCCTCTGCTCCAGCCAAGGGTGCTACTTCTTCCCTACAGAACTTGCCCGCTTTACCTCCCATTTACTTTTTTTTAATTTTCTTTAAACAGCCAATTTTTGTTGCCTTCTCGGAGTGAAAGCACAAGCCAGTGCCTGGCATGGCTCCTGCTCAGCCTCTGCAAGCTCCAGGCTCCAAAAACCCAGTTTTTAATGTGGATATCGGTCAAGTATGTCTGCACTGAAAAAGCCTGGAGGCAGGGCATATGGGTTTTAGAGCACCAAAAAAAAAAAAAAAAAACAAACAAAAAAACTAACTTAAAATATGGGAAATAGACTGTGCAGCCCCAATACCCACACAAAAGCATAAGCTGCTTTCTCCCATACCAAATGCAATAGGATTTTCCCAGCGTGCAAGCGCGGTGCCTCATGCACTAGGATTTTCTGTGTGCCAACAAACCGCTGCACGCTGGTTCTACCTGTGCGATACAGTCCACGGGTCTGCAGCACAAAAATAACAAAACAAAATAAATGAGCCGCATCGGCTGCGCCCTCAGTGCCAAATGGTTCTGTTTTCCTTTGCCTTGCCTGCGTTTGCCAGGCACGGAAGGGACAGTGATGCACATCGTGACAACACGGCTCCTGGGTTTTGCCTTCCAAGGTAGAAAGAGGGATCTGAGGGCAATAAACTAGTGGCTTTAGGGGTGTCCCGATAACATTGCACAGTCTGGAAGGGTCAGAGATAAAAACCCCCAGAACCCAGCTAGGGCACAGGTGTCGTGAAACGCTGGGGCACGGGCACAGTTTCATGCTCGGATGTTTTCAGGGCAGCAGAAGCAGCTGCCCCATTTCCCTCTCTGGGAGTTTGATTTGGGGAGGAGAGAGGTAGGATGTAGCCATAGATACATTTTTGGGATGTGGGTGGTACCTACATGTTTGTATCTGCTGTTAGCAGCGTGTCTAGACCTCCCATCGGGGCATTATCTGGAAATGAGAGACAGCTAGACAGACACCGTGTTTACGGGATCGAGCTTTTTGTGTTGTTGTTTCTTACTGTTACATACTGACACTTGGCTGAGTCCAGGGTTCCAGCCTTCAACCTGCAGATGGTCTTTATAAAATAAATTAAAATTTAAAAAAGCACGGATGAAGAATTCCAACTGCTCCCTGCTCAATGCTGTTGTTTGCAACGGCCTGACCTCTGTTCATAGGCAAGAGCCTTTGCAGGTTCTTCAACGTGTTTGATACCTCCTGCATTTTTTGAGATGCACGTGAAAAAAATCGGGTTATACAAAACCCGATTCAGGGTTCAGTTTTCAGTTTCAGTTTTCAGTGCCTTTGATGCATATGTGCCAGGCGCAAAAGCAAAGTTCCCTGCTCGTTTTCATGGGTTGCCAAAGCGCTTTAAGCTCAGACAGCATTTTTTACTCTATATTCCCTCCATTTCAATCTTGCATAACTCTCTAGGAACAAAAGCACCAACTATCTTCTGAACATTTCCAATTTAAAGACCAGCGTTACAGAGATACGCTCCTGCTGCCTACAAACTAGAAATCAACGATAAATAAAATGTTTTAATAGCATTTAGATGACATGCTTAAAGTTCTAATGTTTTCCTCCCTGAGGAAGTGATGCCAGCTCCTGGACAAGGGAGATGGGGATACGGTTAAGCCACATCAACCAGGCTTCCAAAGAATAACAGCGCTGGGGCAAAACTTGTGTGTAATTTCTCGATGACAAGCAGTAAAGCGACATTACTTGGTTTCTATTAGAGGTACCCAGCCTGGGACTGAGACAACAGCACCTAGATCAGAAAGGGTCTGGACAAAACCATGAGAAGTTATAGGAAGTAAAACTGGCAGGGAATTTAGCTAGGTATGTCTAAAGAAAATTTATTTACAGATGGGAAGCAGTTTTTGTAAGACCTGCAAGGTCTAAAGAGAGATTTTATGGCTCAGTTTTCGATTTGGGACTATAATCAGCAGCTGCCAATCTAAAGCTGGGCTCGCTTGATTTAAGGATGAGGCCAAAGCAGCCCAAAGGGCTTCACAACCTGACAGCCAGATTCTGCTGCGGGAAGGCAGCAGCAGTTGCCTGTTTTCTACTGTTCGCTGCTCTGCCAGATCCCATCCCTACGGTTCACACTTCAGGCTTTCCTGGTGCTGGCTGCCGTGTAAACTCCAACATCTCAGGGTAAAAATAAATCCTCCCATCCCATTCTTTTCCACTGAAAGTTCCTGATAAAGCTTCAGACTCTCCAAGCAGCTGCTTTGTCTTCTTGATCCAACGAACGGAAAGAAACGACTTTAGAGAGAAGAATGGCAGGAATGCACCAGCTGGCTTGGGTTTCGGGAGGACGGGGCGAAGGTTTGTTAGGGGAGCCTCTGGCTACAATCATCCCAAAGCCTTTTTCTGATCCAGCTGCTGCAATGCTGTGCCTGGATGTCAAGTGAGCACGAAGCCAAAACAAAAAGAGCATCTGCAGACGGTGCCCTATCTGCCCCAAAACGCAGCGCGCCAGAATCACACAAAACAGAGATGTTTCTTCTTTTCGATCAGTCTCTGATACGCTCACAATATTTCCTCTCTGCACATCTCCTAGGTTTTAATAGCTTCTGCTTCTAAACTTTTCAAGGATCATCTGTCACCAAATGCACCCACTCAGCTGCCATCTTCCAAGCTAAAAACATATTTGAAAGCTCTCTATTCTGCAAACATCTCCCTGGGCTTGCCAATCAAAGTTCAGGTAGCAAGGGGGATGGCTAACAGGCAAATGTCACCTTGCTACAGCCGGTCAGGACAGCATGGCCAGAGAAGCATCACCAAGTACATACATAAATACTTTCCCTTATCCTGGAACAATGTATTTTCTAATCCACTCCAATGCCAATCCTGACTCTTCACCTGAAATATCTACAGAAACAGATCAGCCTGGATTTTGCGCTGCGTTGCTCTGCTGGTGGGGGCTCGGTGCACATTTTGGAAGGTGTGTGACCCAGGAGACTCTGCTTGGTGCTGGTGCGCAGCGACTTGCAAAGCCAAATGTGTTCCCTACGTGCATATTCACAGCAACACCTTTACAATGTGAAGGAGGAAAGACTACAAATACAGAAGGGAAATACTGAAAATACAGGAGGATCTAGAGGAAAGCTGCAAGGATAGAAGCTGAACTCTTGCAAAAAGCCTGTTATAACCAAATGGAGTCGCCGTTCACCCTGGGGAGTCATCACGTCTCATCTGTGGGATGTTGCCCCCCATGCACCCAAAACTCACTCCAGTCCCCGAGGCAGAGGCAGGAGTGCCACCTACTGAAACATTAGCTCATCTGACTCCTCCTCAGGGCACAGCTGGCCATTCTTTTTACCTTTTGCCCCAAACGAGAGTGCCTCCAGTAGCTCCTTCTGGGGCCAAGGTGCCCTACAGATTTGTACAGGGCAACTGGAAAAGAATTCGGCCCCCAAGGGTGGAGGCAAGGCTGGAACTACCATGTCAAAGCAGCCTTGTCAAGACCAAGGAGCAGGAATTGGCAGTATTTATCTCCAAAAATTAGTCCTATGGTTTTGTGACATTGGACATTCCCTCTTATTTTGGTCCTTTCTGAAGCCTCTGAAAATGAAGCTGAAACCTGTTCGTTCCTCCCCATGGAAGGGATGGAGATATCCAGGGCTGGGCTCTCTCGCTGTCTTTCAAACCCCATTGATTCCCAAGTGCTGAAAGTCAAATAAACAACTCAACAGGGTTATGTCAAGGATTTTCCTTTAGTGTGGAGATTCTTTCCATTATCAGTGAGAAACACTGAGAAGTAGCTCTTGTGAAGAGCAGACAACTGCTCCAGCCTGCCCAGGAAATCCTCCCAGGATGAGGATCATTTGGAGTAGAGTGCACCAGAAACAAGAGTATCTGCAACTGGTAATATATTTAGCTTCTTATATCACATTGGGGCATACAGAATAATGCAAAAATGAATGTTTGTGTCAAGCAAGGCAAAAGGATGAGACATTGAGTTTATAATAGTACAGAATTATCCATGTAACATGGGTGGTTTCAAGGCCTCCTCCCCTCACATGCACAGAATGCATGTGCCAAAGTCAGACTGAAATTTCCTGTTCTCCTTCGTGGGCTCTTTGTCGAGAAAAATAGATGACACAAAGGACCTAAAGCACTGGCAAGGTGAGAGATAACGCTCCTCTCATAGTTTTTTCAGGCTGGAGGAAAACCTGCACCTGTGGTTCCTGTTGGGTGGATAAGACAATCAGTCATCTTTATGGTAGAAATATGAGTTTTACATAAAAATTGCAAAATAAATTCTTCTCAACATCCAGAAGTTGAATAAACATTCAACAAGCCCTTCAAAGCTTTTTCCTTCCATTACAGCAACCAAAACAGTCCCTCTGACTTCTTTTCCCCATTCACGCCAGTGCTTGTCTATGAAAACCACCAATCCTCTGTCCTCTGAAAAGCACCTGATACACTTTAGTTGAGAGACGTCTCCCTCTAAGCCAGGCTTCTTCTCCCACAATCACATGGAAAAGCTGGATTTTCAACAGCTCACCTCATCAGATGGTTCCATGTGGTGGCCGTGCGTCTCCACATCCCTTCACTTCAGCGCTGGTTCATAGAATCACAGAATTGGCTTGGTTGGAAAAGACCCTTAAGACCATGAAGTCCAACCATTGACCTACCACTGCCAAGTCCACCTCAAAACCGTGTCCCTAAGAACCTCATCTGCATCAAGCATTTCATCTGTTAATCCCACGTTTGAAGACCATATTTTTTCAAATTGGGAATACAATAAATACGAAAAGCTGGACTGCCCAGCAAGGTCGGGCATGAGCAGAGCTTAAGGCACATATTCCCATGTGCTGGATTAAGTCAGAAGCAGCTTCAAGATGATTCAGCTGCCTGAAGAAGTCTCTTTAGGCTCATGTTAAGCAGCAACTTGTTCTGCAAACCGCCAACATAAATACTTAGTGCTGTTTTGCAGTTACTACAATTAGACGCTGACTGTGCCCCTGCTTTTCTCAGCAGTCCCAGGGCACTGACTATGTAGAGCAAAAGCAGCATTTAGACAAGGAGAGCCCTGGAAATGTAGTTTTCTTTTGCTTTCAGCCTTAAGCCACCAGCAAATGAACCCAGGGACCAATTAAACTACATGTAAGGATGCAGATCTAGTCTCGGAGCCGTGAGATACAGGATATAACAGAGGCGAAGCTTGTAAAACAACATCAACTCAGTTGACATAGTTCGAAAAATAGACTGATTGTGGCTCTCACACACATATCCATGAGAAGCTGAAAGGTTTGAATGAAGGTGGGAACCGTGCGTTGGACCCGAGACCACCGGTTTCCACAGAGACTTGGGTTGACGAAAACCAAGGTTGGCCTTGTGAGCCGGCCCGCAATTCTTCGTGATATACTTTTGAAACTCTACACAAACACAACTAAACTCATCAGCTGTCACACAAAATTACACCTTTTCCTTCCTCCAACCTCTGTTCCCTTCCACAACGTGCTGATTGTTTCCACTTACGGTGTTGCAAGAGGTGGAAAGCAAAGTACTCATGAAGGTACGAACAGTAAGAGACTTGTTTCCCTGCCCCCCAAATTCTTTTAATTAATAGCAGCTCATTTCCACAGCCTGATTTTGAAGCTGTTTCATGCCATTTCTTAATTTCCCAGGTTTAATGGTAGCAAACCACTCACCAGCCCAGAGCGTTTGCAATTCCGGGTGCTCACTCTCATCACCCTTTTGGACCTTTCCGTGTTTCTTATCTCTCCTTGCCAGTAATGCACTGCTCACCTACCATAATTGCCTTGGTCTGTCGGGTTGATTTATCCAACCTTCAAAACAACTCATTTGTACTAGAAATTGAATTAGAAATAAACATGTATTCTGCTACCATCGATATGAAAATAACCAGTGCTTTACCATTATTTTACAATGAATGCCTCGTGAAAAAGTGCACCGTTCTCTCTATGTAATCAAATCAATTCCTCTGCTTATTAAAAATTATTATTTGAATGTTTCGGGTATTTGTAACAATAAGCACAAAGCCTAGATTTTAAGCCTGTGTTTTACATGACTGGACAACACATTGGTGTTTCTTAAAGATAAACATATATTGAAGTACCAGTCTCTTACTTCAGTATCCAGAACTGTTTATGTCCGCAGTTCTAGCAATGCTAAACTCTTCCTTGCAGAAAACATTTCCAGAAAAGGTTTGTACTCAAAGTTGATCCCCATGATCCTTTAAGGCTCAGAATGAAGGGCTGCGTCCCACAGAGGAGCCGACTCATCAAGGCACTGACCAAATATCCGTGAATCATCCAGGCACAATCTGCTAACAGGGGCTCATGTTGAGTTTCACAAAGGTTTTACAGCGCTCCGCTGGCTTCTACAGCTATTTCTTATTTATGCTCAGGGAAACTTCATCAAGCTGGGCTCTCTGAGTGTGTAAAAATGTTTATGCTCACAGTTTTCTCTTTGTCAGTGTTTGCTTGAACTGATTGCTCCGCTCATCAGAGCATTAGCAGCCGGTGTTCGCCTCATTTCCTGAGCATCGCCAGCATCTTTCGACTGACTGCCCTGCTGCGGCGGGTGAATCTGGGGATGGGCAGCACTTTTATTCTCACCTTTGCACAATTTTTCTTTCAAATCAGCAGCTGTACCCTTGGTGAGGTGCGGGGCTCCCTCCTCGCTCTCCCTGTGTGGCGTCTTGGGGGAGGATGGGCAACCACAGCTCGTTGGCAAGTCAGGTTGCGATGTTGTTTGTGGCGCCAGCTCCATCTCCGATGACTCTGACTCCTCTCCAGTGCAAAAGATTTTAATTAAAAAGTGCGTTAAACATGCTCAGAAGGTTCACCTATGCAACTCTTCTCCACTGTAAGACACCCTGGGAAGGTTCACCTATGCAACTCCAATGACAGGACCTGAAGGAACAGCAAGAAGATGTGCTGGGGAGGGTCAGGTTGGACATGAGGAAAAGGTTCTTCAGCCAGAGGTGCTGGACACTGGAACAGGTTCCCCAGGGAGGTGTCACGGCCCCAACCTGACAGTGTTCAAGAAGAGACTGGACGACGTCCTCAGACACACGGTGTGACCTGTGGGGTGTCCTGTGCAGGGACAGGAGTTTGATTCGATGATGCTTGTGGGTCCCTTCCAACCAAGGACATTTTATGAGTCTATGAACTATTCTCCACCATAAAATACACTGGGAAGATTGACCCCTGCACATCTCCCTCAGCACCTCCTAGTCTTTGATCTGAGTGGAGAACAGCTCGGTTTTCATTCCCGATGATGATACAGACTCAAGAGAGTTTCCTCCAACCTAGGATGAAAAACCCTTTGCAAGCGATGATGCTGCAAAGGCAGCGTGCACTTTGACTCTGCTTCTCTGTGCTCTAGAAAGAAAGATTTCTACGTTGGTGTTGACCTTTTACAAGCTACTTCTCTGCAAGAGCTACTTCTGTTCAGGCTTTATTGTCTGTGCTTTTGCTTGAGCAACTTGCCCCAAACAACAGGGCAAGTTCTTCATGCCCTGATTTATCCAACCAATGTACACAAAGCTCAGTGTACAAGCTCATCTTCAAAACATCTGGCATGCCGTGAAAGGGTCTCATGTTGTTAGAATAGGAAGGATCGACACTGGTACCCAGCATAAAAACCTGCATTGTGGCAGACAGGAAGGCAACGTACTTTATACTTCTGCTGTCTGGAACAAGAGTGCAAATTCACTATGCCCTCAAAAAATCCCCCTGCTCCTTCACAGACACACCAATATCAGTTTCTTTTTTAATCTACTCTTCTCCTTTTTCTTTTTTTTCTTTGTTTAAAAGCCACTACTATCATCAAAACAACAGTTTTCCACTCATAATTCGGACATGACGTAGCGTGAAGCGCTGTGTGCCACCTCCCCGTGCCGGGGGTGTTTGGCCTCGCTCTGTTCCCTTACATGGCCTGCAGCTCTGGCAGCCACAGCACTCTCCACATTCTTCTTTTTTTCCCCTGCTTTTTAATTCTCATTTATTTTAAGAGGAGAAAACACCAAACGCAAGGAGTAAGCCTGCCCTCTACTGCCCTGCTCTCCCAGAGCGAGGTGCGCGGCTGCGAACCTTCACGCCAAGCACTTGTTGAATCACCACCGCCACAAAACACCCAATAAAACACCACATTCTCCCTCAAGGAAAACCCCAAAACACTCAATCAAAAAGCAATGGAGGAACAAAAACATGCATGCATTAGGAAAAGAAAAAAAAGAGACCATGTAGGCCAAGAGTGTTGCTCAAACTCAGCTTTAAGTTCCCATCGATATTCATATATCCTGTTTCTCGGCAGGAGGGTGGGATTAATATTGTTTTTCTCAAGTTAGCTACTACAGCTCTAAAAGAGTGAATGTGTGGCATATTAAGGGGCATATTTATATAAAAGCGGGCATTTGTCATACTGTCTTCTCTGAATAACCTGTAGAGCAGCCAGACTCGCAGCGTCTTTCTCCTTAATACTCAGTTTACTTGATAACCAAACTTCCAGATATAACACCTCCACCTGCAAGTCCCAGCTGACCAGCCACCACATTTTAGGTGGCTTTTCTTTACCACACCTGTATGTGTTCCCCCTAAAGAGACGCAAAGGACAGACTGATTTGTTGGAAGTGTGAATCAATGCTTTGATTCGGTAACAGACCTTAGGAGGGAGCTTTTAGGAGATCATTGGTTCGCACCAATTCCTGGCTCTCGGCTCAACACCCGGTACCATAACAGGCAATAACTCCGAGCATGCACATAGAAGTCAGGACGCATAAACCCTAAAATACCCATCTTTAGTGTTCATGACCAATTGAATGGCTAATCTAATCTACAAAAGGAAGACATTTCGTCCTCACTAGATACCACAATTGTGTATTTAGTCTCATTTCTTTAGCTTTTAATTTTTTACAAGTCTGAGCCTTTTTATGTTACATATTTATTCCCTAGCAAACTCTCAGAAAAGTCAATTAAATTAAAACAGCTTATGCTAATACCACCATACTTACATACATACATCACTGCAATTGCAATTAATCCATCACCTCCAAAAAAACCTTCCCAAACTCCTCAGACGTAACTCTCTGACATGACCACTGATGGAATCAAGTCTATCTCTCACCCGTTGCTGCTTCTCTTACTTAATTACAAGGCATTCTTTGCAACTGCCCCAAATACACACATGAAATCTGCATATTGGTGCATCCTATTAAAAAGTTTCACCAAAAACATTAGAAATGAAGCCGATTTTGAGGTTCCCAGGGGAGAATTCACTTCACCTGGGTAATTCCTTGCCAAGAGGCAAAGCTCAGAGCAGAGGTAAATGCTGAACTTTGCCATTTCACCTTGGGAAATAGAGAGGATTTCTTAATTTCTCTCTCATTGACCCGTTCTAGCAAGGTTCTTCCAATTCCATAACAAACTGTATCCGTTTAAATTAAATATTAACGAAGAATTACCTTCACAGAGAAAAGCATTGCTTATTAAGAACACAGGAGGAAAACAGGAGTCCTCCGGGAGATTTTCCTTTAGACCCAAACAGCCTTATTGAAATAGCCTTAGAGGCATCAGGACAGCAGATGCCTTCTCATGTAAATAAGGAGCCTGAGACATGTTTGCAGCATGGGAAAATGAAAACCGCACAAAAAGAGAACTGAATCCGAATATACGCACTCATATTCATATGTAGGAAGAGTCGGAGAGGATGTATTTCCATATGGAGACTTATAGTGTAAATCAATTACTTGCCTACGATGCAACAAGTTCCAATTTTGGGGAAAAAAGGACCCATTTTCCTGAGGTCGGAGAGAGTAATGCTGACAAAGCATCCAAACAATGACTATTTCCAGTCCTAAAATCTCAGTTAACGCTAATTACATGAACTCAAAGCTTCAAATTAATGCAATGTTTTCCCTTCATAACTACTAAATACCTTTTCTTCATTTTTTACTGGAAAAGCCTGTTATCGTACATTTACCTTCCATTTGTACATCATTATTAAGACTTCTTTCACGATGTTAATGGGTATAAAGAACTGGTTTTTCTTTTTCCCCACCCTATCCTCCTACACCTTCAGCAACACATAGGAAAGAAACAGTAGAAATGAGCAAAGATGGTGGCACAGTATCCAGAGGCCAACGTCTTGCATCATGCTACTAACACTTTTCAGTCTTCAAATCCTTGCAGAGAGCAGTGATTAAAGCTCTTTAAAACAAATGTACCCTGCTTCTCCCTGGAAGGAAGGAAGGGGCCATTTGAACATAAATCCAATTTAATTGGAATGCAGTTTGTCTCTTGATCATTCAAATCACATCGTTTAACCCATATTTTCTAACTGCAGCTTTAGTTTGTTTCTGTTTGTTTTTGGCTTATTTCTTTTCCTAACAAAACAAAACAAAACATGAAAACATGAAGGAGCCTAAAACATGAACTAATTGTAGCTCCTGCTAGCTGCGTGGGTTAATTAACATAATTACTCATTTGTATCCTGGTCAGCTTGCTGGATTCATATACTGTATTTCCAGCTTGAATAATTTAACAGGTATTAATTATTTATACCTTCCAGCTCATTCAAAGGAGTTGTTGGGAGTCAGTGCCAGTTATTGGACCTGGCAGAGAGCACCCAGGGCTTCACCCGGGAGCACAGCAGCAAAGCGGTAAGGGTTGCATTTAGCCCCCAAAAAGCATCATGCATTAAATCTCCCTACGTCCAGCCCTTGATTATAGACTATGCCACTGAGTTCAAAGGGAACTAAAAACCTCATCTCCGTGCTAAGCACATTTATATTTTTTTTTTCCCTTTTGGTTTGTCAATATAATACCTTTTAAGGGGCAAGGATTGCAAGTCAGCAGACATCCTTCCCCCATAATCTTTGCAATGATTTTCTCTTACAGTAAGCCACGTGCTGGTTTCCAGCTAGGAAAGGACCACATGGTGACAAAATGGTCACCAGACCACACAAAAAATAGGGGGGGTGTGTTGAACATCACCCACCCACAGCTTCATCTGTGCCCATCCCACCACCTGCCCTCTGCAAGCTGCCAAAAGAGCCAGGGTGGCCTCCTCCTGCTAGGAAGAACCTTTCTACCTTCATCCTTTGCTTCGGCGGGGACCTCAATGAAGAACTGCCTCCATGTGAACTGGAGGGTGATATTATGACCAGTATGTAAGTAAAAAATTACTAAATGGAGAAATAACGACATGTATCTCTTGGTGGCTCAGTGCCTATATCCCCACTGCAGGAGAGGACACTGAGCAGCTGGAGATGCTGTTCAAGGTGGCATCAAACATCAGAGAGCTGAAAAAAACCAATAGATATCTTTATCAAGAACAGAAAGGGGTTGGTTTGTTTGGCTTATAGAAGAAGAAGAAGAAAATGAAGGGAAAAAAAAATCATTATATTATCTAGACACTATAATGTAGATGAAGTGCTCAGTATCAAATGGCACTTTTAGAGTAGCGGGGAAAGGTGTCACAAGAACCAACTGGCCTGAACTGGAAGGCTCATTCAAACAAAACAATGAGGTCCCTGTTTTGAACACAAAGGGCAAATAAGCACCAGAACAAAGTCCTGAGCAAAGTGGTAAATAACATACATCTCCACTTACAACTCAGGGTTCACGGTGCCACCTCCGCCAACACCACCTCCACAGGTGAGCTCTGAGGTACCTGTCACAACCCCAGCTGAGAAGATTTGTGTTATAAAAGCCCCAAACAAGCCATCTGTTTCTTGCCCAAACATATTTATTCACAAATCTTCCCTCTTGCCCTCTGCCTTGGGGTCATTGACTGCTGTTGCTGGTGTGGAAGATGTTGCATCCATAGAATCATGAAGTCCAACCGTTAACCCAACACTGGGAAGTCCACCACTAACCCATGTCCTTGAGAACCTCATCTATGCATCTTTTAGACACCACCAGGGATGGTGACTCCAGCACTGCCCTGGGCAGCCTGTTCCAATGCCCCACAGCCCTTTCCGGGGAGAAATTGTTCCCCAGATCCAACCTGGCGCAACCTGAGGCCGTTTCCTCCGCTCCTGGCACTTGTTCCTGGGGAGCAGAGCCCGACCCCCCTGGCTCCAAGCTCCTTTCAGGCAGTTCAGAGATCAGAAGGTCTCCCCTCAGCTCCTGTTCTCCAGCTGAACCCCCCAGGTCCCTCAGCCGCTCCCATCACACTTGTGCTCCAGCCCCTCACCAGCTCCGTTCCCTTCTCTCAACTCGCTCCAGCACCTCAAGGGCTTTCTTGGCTTGAGGGGCCCAAAACTGAGCCCAGGATTCGAGGTCTCCTCCATTTACCGCTGCTATGAAGAGCCAGGCTCCTCCTGCCCCTGCCAGGAATATATTTCACATGGGCAAAGCATGTGTGTCAGCACACAGGACATGCTTCTCCCCAGCTAACAGTGTTTTTTGAGGGTTTGACAGCTTTCACCCAGGAATCCTTCCCTAGGGTTTAATGGATAAAAATACCAGTGTCCGAACAGTACGGCCTTTCAACTTCCCCTGGTCCCCCAGGCCAACGCAACCTCTGGTTGCCTCTGTGGAGCTCCTGGGAGGGTGGTGTGGTTACCCAGATGGACCTGAGGGCACTGCCGTCTATGTACTTTACCTTATTCAAACCATCTGTTGAAAGGGTTCTGGTCTATGAGTGCTTTTACGAGCGCAGAGGGTGGGGAGGCAGACCTGAAAGCGCTTTTTGATTCCCCGTAAAGCTTGGGGTCTGTGCAGCCCTCCAGCTTTTCCCTCTGCAATGACCTCCCTCCACTCCCCAGCAACCGAGGCGTCACATTTTGATCGTTTTTAGCCAATTCCCGACAACAGAAGCATCGTGTTTTTGAATCATTTTTAACCACTTCCCAGCATTAAGCTAAGGGTTGTCCTCTGCATTTCACCTCCTTCACCAGAGTCTTAAAGGATATGTGATCTAAGTTAAGGCTACAAGATGTGGGTCTGTCAGTGCCTTAATCACAGAATAGTTTGGGTTGAAGGGATCTTCCCAGCTCATCCAGTGCCACCCCTGCCACGAGCAGAACAAGTGTCACCTCCTCCCCACTGGATTAAATAACCACAGCAGCAGGGAACGTGCCGGAAAACCCAGCGTTTGGGGACCGCCATCAACCTTGTGGTGCAATTTACGGCTAAACGGAGATAACACGTTGTGGTTTTAATATTCTGTGTTACCCTCGGCTGATCCTGCTCAGCAGCGTTACTTCTCTTATCAGAGGTGTTAAGCCAGTGCTAAGAATACAGCCCGGCCACACCTGAAGTACATGATGCCCTCATCCTCCGCAGCGACCATGGATAACACCGCTATGCCTATGAATATTGCTGCCTATCATACGCTTATATCTACTCTTTTCTTCCACATCTCCTTTCCCTCCCGTAAGACTTTGTGGCCAGGAAGGAGATGCCATAGCATCTATTTAACCATGGTTGTAAATCTGATTTAAAATAACACTCCATCCAGACCCAACCCAACCCTGATTCTCTCACACAGGGGTACCAAACGCTTTTTTCCTTGCGCTACCAACTACTCTGCCAAGCTCACCTGAGCTCAACAGCAATAAAAAATAAAGGAGAGATTGCTTGTGCAAAAATACGAGTCAAATAGTCCACTTTTACTAGTCCTTTCACTATCAGGCCAGGGTTTTCAGAGCTCAGACTCCAGGTCAAGGTGTGTCCGTGTGTTCCCAGGAAAGTTATCAATATGGAGAAACACACAGTGACCTTTTTATTCCCACTGCCCCCCCGATTCGAGGCTCTCTGTCCATGTCCTGGCATTAAGCAGTGCCACAAGTCACACACAGCTTCAGATTTCCCGTTTGCTT
The DNA here is from genome assembly GCF_037038585.1 of Patagioenas fasciata. Lineage (NCBI taxonomy): Eukaryota > Metazoa > Chordata > Aves > Columbiformes > Columbidae > Patagioenas > Patagioenas fasciata. The sequence goes on from NC_092527.1 coordinate 6,581,390, forward strand.
CTGGAAGCAGATCCTTACACCGGAATATATTGCGGTTTGAATGCAAAAGCTCCTGCTTAGCCACTCTTTTCAGCCCAGCATCGGTATTTTTACAACTAAAGGCACATTGCTGAAGCTCTGCAAATCTGAAATACTGTCCGTTCTCCACATATACTTCTGGTCACCAGGATTTTTTAATTTCAGATTTCTTTCTCTCCTCTTTCTGTTTGTTGGTTGCGGCCACACAACAACTTTGAAGGAGCGTTACAATTGCACGAGGCCACCAGCTGCAGATCTCAAAGCCCATAAGTAACATCCACGTGAACACACGCCATTTAATTACCTGTTAAAAAAGCACATATACTTTGCAGTCTGCAAACACACCCCCTTTTAGCGAACATCTCCCACCATTGTTGGGCTGCTGGGTCCTTTCCTGTGGCACCATACACCATCTCTCTCCAGCCAAATCAGTACCTTCCCCTCCTCTTTACTGGTGAAGGCAACACAGGTCCATAGGAAATGCGGCCAGCACTCATCTCCACCAAACAACATGTCCCTTAAACCACCCTGAATTTCTTCTTCTTGTCCTACTGCTTCTCAAAAGGCAAATCCATCAGACCTGGAACCAGTGGTACATCCTCCACACAGCTCGTGATCTTATTTTGGAGGTGCCAATTCCCAAACAAACCTGCATCGTTTCTCATTTCAAGCCTCCATTTTCTTTCGGTGCTCTTAAATGAGAAGTACACTTCAAAAGAAAAATCTGTGTTTAACCTCCTGTACGCTTTCATCGATTAAAGATCAGCAAACTGTCATTTATTTTAGCGTGCCAGGCCCGCTTTAGCACACTGATAAACACAGTAATTACTTTCTGCTGGATAAGTCTTTGAACATATACAAGTGAAAACTATACTTGTAAAGGCAAAAATGAGAGACCACCTAAAGGTTTTAAAGATCAGGCAGTAATAGGATGACATTTCACTTCTTCAGGAACATTTGTCTGTAATGAAGGCAATGTCTAAGCACATGAAATTGGGTTGTAATTATTCCATTATCATTGCATGGATCCGAAGGCTAGACCAAGATAATGCCGGTGGAAAATGTTTCCTCCGTACTGGGAAATCATTATCTCAATAGTTTCGTTAGCAGAGTATTAGGCTCAAGCAGCTTGTGCTGCAAACCGATGCTCAAACAACAGAAAGAGCTTCAAGCATCAGCATCTCAGCTGCTCCTCTAAGTCTGTCACGTAAAACCACCTGGCTGGGGAGAGAAACACTTGTGATGGGACCACCAGAGACTCTATTTTACAGCTCATGGCTGGGGTGGCACTGGCGGAGCTGTGAAAGTCCCTTCAACCCAAACTATCTTACAAGTCTAAAAGGAGCAGAAGAAATCACACAAGCTCAAAGTCATGTTCTCAGTGCAGCAGCTGCAAATAACATTCTTACAGACATATATAGCACGTTCTAGTATATACAGGAGCTATATATTTTATCTATGTATATACATGGGCTAGCATATATAGAATATACCAGCAGTAGCCCCATCTCCAGAGCGATGAAGACATATTCAGCCACCCCAAGTCCATCCCGATGGTCCTGCTTCTGCTCTCAGGACCAGGCACCTCATGCTAAGAAGAAAGGTGTTAAAATAAAAGGAGAGCAAGGAAGGCCTCTGTAGAGTAAAACTGAAGTGTCAGCATAGCTTTGCCAAAATATTATGGGCTGGAGAGCAAAGTCTCCTGCCCATCAACAGCACAGCCTGGCTATAAAAACTAGAATTGCTCTAATTCCACTTTATTGACATTAATTGAAGGGGACAGGAAGAGGCGTACAATTGGAATGATAAGCTCAATGGTTGCAGCTTTCTTACGGAGGCAAAATCTATTATCAGGCAAGTCTTTGGTTACATGTTTTTTCAACCCGATTTTTTCAACTCGCTAAGATATATTTTCTGTAGAGCCACGTAGATTGGTATTCGTGATATTGCCTTAATTTCTCCAGCAATTGAGAATCGCACACCCCCAAGGATGGCCAGGATCGATGTCAAGCTGAAACAATTATTTGTGTGGTTCCATTTACCTGTTAAAAATCTTCATGAAGTGCTTGCTTTCCTCTGGCCAGGGTTGGAAAAACATGGAACGTAATGAGGCTGCTGTAAACTGGCCAAGTTACAAACTGGAGCTCGTTGAGCGCGCCTCCAGCTCCAGGGTTTTTATCTCAGTGAAGGGGAGGTTAAAAACTATGAGGTGCCATCAGAAAAGCGCTGGGGAGAAGTGTGAAAACAGGCGGCCGATCCGCCAAACAGCCGGGGCAGGACTGAACAGCGGGACCGTGACGTTCAGCAAATTCAGGCTTGAAACGCGGAACAAATAGTTGAGGCAGAGCAATTAGGGCAATTGATCTTTTGAATGGTTTGCAAAGGATTGTGGTGCTTTCTCAGTCGCCAGCAAATTTTTAAGCCACAATCTGAAGATATACATATATATATATATATGGGGTTTTTTTAGGGACAGAAATTCACTAGTGAAAACAAAACCTCCAAAAAGGCTAATGACCCATCTCCTACAAACCAGGTTAGATGAGCACAGCTGCCCTCACTGACCTTATAAGACACTCACTTAGGAAAACTCAAGTAATTTTCATTCATTCTTCTGTCATGCAACCTCTTTCAGGCAGGCTAGAATGGCTCAAAACAGGCATAAATGTGATTGTAAAGCCTTTTTCTTTAACTCAAGGTTACACGCTGAACTTACAAACGCTGTCAGCCCAACATCCTGCAGACTTTTCAGCCCGGAAACATGTGCAGAATGCAGATGTATGGACTTTATCAGCCCCGTACGATGCCTCCCAATGTGAAAATGATTGCACGACAAGCAAATCCAACGCCCACGTGCATAACTATTGCTTCCAGTCCCTAATGAATCACAGGCCCAGAACGGGGTCAGAAGAATAGTCGTTGTGGGAAAAAAAACACAGCTCAGATGGACTGTTTCACATTCTTGCTTAGGCAAGAGCAATCAAAGAAACATTAGTTGGGGAGATTAATGACATATTTCAGTGCACAACTAACCAATATATTAATGGGATTTTTTTCCCCTCCTGTATTTTCACGTTTTAAAGTCTTGTGAAAAGAGTCGATTTTTAGCTACTTAACATTTAGCAACAGAATGAAAGAGAAGGAGATACCACCTCCCCGATACAGAATTTAACCAACCCAACATGGAAGATGGAAACCAGCTGGATTAATACTTGCTTACTGGTATCTGAGGAACAACTACAAGTTATGGGTCAACCCAGTCAAAAAGGTGCAAGAGCTGATACAAAGCTGCAGCAGAAGGAGCTGGAGGGGCTGGACACAAGTGTTTCAACATCACCTGGATGCAAATAGTCTCTGCAATGGCCTGGTTGTCTTCACCGGGGCTTTAGGATACATTCAGCTGCACAGGCTCCAAAGACATTAATCAGACAACAAAGTTGGCGTGAAACTGCCCTTTGGCTGACCCCTGACACCATTTCCCCTTCCCTTTCCCACGCGTCTCTGCTCTCCTGCCCCCAAACATATGGTTTTATGGAGTAAGATATTTCATATCCATAATATCCACAACCAGCTTAACTCATTTTTTCCCAGCATCTTCCCCCAGAGGAACAAGCTTTGAGTTGAAGCTGCCACGAGCCATCTCTCATCGAAAGATAGCATATTCGCTTTGAACATATTTCTTTTTTGCACGTGATTATTGTCATGCCATAGAGGGGAGGCCCTGGTGATTTTAAGGTGACCACACAAGCCCCCTCTATGCGCTGTCACTAGCAGAAAAGAGGCAAAATGGGGTCAAAATGGAGCTTTCCCAGCTGTGGGGAATACACTCCATTTTTGAGCAATGGCCATAAATGCAGTTGATACCTGAGGTCTCCTTCTGACCCCACTCTCACCAGCACACTCACCCTAAGTTATTCACATTCTTCATCTGCAAAACAGAGGCAAAGAAATCCAGTTTCTAAATAAAAGGACTTTACAGATAAAAAACCACCCTAACACAGTGTTGTTCTATGAAAATTTTCCCTGTAGAAGCTGAGGTTGGGATTTGGTTTTTCCCCTCTATTCAGGCTGAAATTACATCAGAACCACCCACAAGACTTTGTGAAAAAGGGTAAACCTAAACCTCCCCGTGCCCCCACGTCAAATACCAGCGTCCAGCTGAGGGCCACATCCCCATCCATCCATAACACCGGGTAAAATGGAAGATTTCATCTGAAATGGAAATGGCGTCTTGCTGTGCTGCGTCAAACAACAGCCTTTACTTGTCCTTATTTACAGTCTGAGCCTCAGCCTTGTTTCAATTCCCTTGCTGAAAGGTTTTTTAATAAGCCGATGCTTTCCCATTGATTAAACAAGTCACCTTGCCCGTTGACCATGTCATGAAGCCACTGTCCATTTGCATATACCATTATTGACTCTCGCCATAATTAATCCACCCGTTGTACGTGTATTTATTCCCCATCCTCTTCCCTTACCACACAGATTCCCACCGTGCTCCGCCTCCACTTTCCCTTTGCACAGGCTCTACAGCTCCATCTTCACATTCATCCTCTTGCCGAGTCCTTTGTACGGATCCAGAGATCCGCCGTACCCTGGTACTATCGCCCCATCTGAGTTTTTGCTGTTTGCAAAGCTAAATTCAACGGTCTAAAAGCAGATGCAAGCAAAAAGGAATGAGCAATTTCTCCAAGACTGTCGCACCTTCCACCCCGCTCCTCGTTGTGGTGGAAACATTCCCATAAATCACATCTGGTTAAGCAAACGCAACATACCCCAGCATCAAAGCCTGGTTTTGCCTCGCTTGCGCTGAGCTTAATTATTCCTTGTTTCTTCTTTTCTACACCGGGTCTGGGTTAGTTTCCATCTGCCACGCTCAGATTTCTCATTTCTTCAAGCACTCAATGTTTGTCTCTTATCTCCAGAGAGACAAGATGTTCATCACCACCAAGATCCCCCACGTTTAGCATCAAATGCATTTTTCCACCATTTGATCCCAATTACAGCCTATGCAGAGAAACCCCCTTGCTGGAAAATTGCATTTCATAACCTACGAGCCATTCTAGCTGTCTGGAAGGTGATGGGCCAAGTGGGCAAGTCAAATCCAGCAGAAAGCTGGTTGTTCCTGGGGGCTTTTTCCAGAGCTCCAATATGGATTTAGGAATTAATTGTAGGTAACAGCAGCTGGAATCAAATATCAGGTAGCAAAGAAGGGTTGTCTTCTCCTGCTCGGGGCACAGCAAGTAGGTGAATAGCACGGCAAAAGAAAACGCATTTCTGTCAAGTAAATAACAATAAGATTTAAACCAGCTTTTTATTTTGAGGCAATAACTGTCCCACTACCCTCTGCTAAACGACTTTATCAGTGATCAAACTGCAAAATAAGCCAATAAATGTGAATAAAGGAAAGATCTTAACACCCAGTTCTGGCCTTGAAAGGAACATGAATTGAGCCAAGAAAACTGCGATTATTCTTACAGAAAAATACAATTAAAAGCAAGCTTTTTTTTTTTTCCCCAAAGATTTCTTTTCTCTGCCTTACAAAGTAATAGGAAAATAGGAAGAACAAGAAAATAGTCTTTTTTTAAGGAAGATTTAAGGTTGTCTTTGGATACATATAGGGTGAGTTCTACTTTCTTAATAAAAGAATAAAAAGGAGTGTGGAGGGGAGGAATATACATGGCTGTTTGCTTGTTTTCAAATGCCCACTTTCTGGCCATCCTCCTTGACGAAATTTCTCGTCCCAGTATCACAATTCCCAGCTCCCCATAGATTCCACTTGAATGAGCAGAGCGAGGCTTTCAAGCTTTGTCTCTAGCAAAAAATGAGACTCAGGAAGCCAAACCATCCCACTTACTTTGGGTTTCTAAAATATGCGAGGTTTAAAAGAGCCCGCGGCAACGTAGAGCATCCCACATTTCTGGGTGCCAAAGTATGGGTCGGCGAGGCAAGCTCATCCCACGGGCCCACGGTTATTGCCTTCCACCCAAGTGGAAGTACCAACGTGGTCAGCACGGCATCGCACGGTGCAGTAGCAATGGGGACAAGAGCAACGTACCCAACGTCACCCAGCTATGAGACGGGACTTTAAGGTAACACAAGACAAGGAAAGACGCTTCAATAGTAAAATCCTCACTCTAATCCTCAATGACATGCTCAACATCTTGAGCCTGTGGTGTCTCAGTCACCCAGGAGCTTTGCCATGTTCTTTATCTGTGGTTTTCTCCTTCCAGGCATCTTCTGGTGAAGGGACTTGAACACAAGACCTATGGGGAGAGGCTGAGGGAGCTGGGCTTGTTTAGTCTGGAGCAGAGGAGGCTTAGAGGTGAGCTCAGCACTCTCTAGAACTACCTGAAGGGCAGTTCTAGCCAGGTGAGGATTGGGCTCTTCTCCCAGGCAGTCAGCAATAGGACAAGGGGGCATGGGCTTCAACTCTGCCAGGGGAAACTGAGGCTGGAGATGAGAAAGCAATTCTGTGCAGAGACAGTGGTCAGCATTGGAATGGCTGCCCAGGGAGGTGCTGGACTCACCGGCCCTGGAGGTTTTTAAGCTGAGATTGGACATGGCACTTAGTGCCATGATCTGGTCAATGGACTGGAGTTGGACCAAGGCTTGGACTTGGTGATCTCTGAGGTCTTTTCCAACCCAGTTGATTCTGTGATTCTCAGACACCACTGCCCTCCAGTGATAAGTGCTGGGAGATGAAAAGCAAAAATACCTCCAAGTACCTTCGGAGACTTGGCCTTGTTATCACCAACATTTTCCCCCGTGCCTGCCAGACTAAAGCAATTTTCCAGTTATTTTTACCAAAACCACGCTCTGCCACGCTGCAGCCTGCGTTTCACTCTGCAGGAACAATCTCAACCCAGCTGGAAGCCGCTTCCCTCCGACCACAAAAATACAAGCATTTCTTGCCACCGAGCCGTATTCCCCTCGTGCTGGGCATGTTCCTATAGACACGGGACAAAACTTCCCTCTAATGATTACAGAGAAATTCCAGTTATTAAAGCTGCATTTTGGCTTAATAATTACACCAAAGACATCTACCATACACCCAAATTTTAGCGCACATGTTAAGCCACTCAGATTTCCCTATATTTGTGTGGAATCTCAGTACATTCACTGCACAAGAAATTCTCCCCAGTTATCCTTCCTGCTTTAGTACTCTGCAGGATAAATAAATACAGAGCATACAAAGCATTAATGAGTTTAAAGAAATTAAATACTGACAATATTACGTGCACACAAGTAGAAATCAGAATTACACGATCCCTTATAACAGACAACTCAGATGTTGTTTTTAAAGAGATTCTATACACTGATTGGTCATTTAGAATCCTGGTGGTGATTTTTATCTTGGAGGATTTTATAAAAACTTCCAATCACGAGGAAAATTAAAATGAAAATAACTCAAGACTCCCATCCTATGGCACTCGCTGGAATCAATCACGGCTCCACATCACACTCCATTCCTGCAAACCATACACCAGAAGACATCAATATTAACATACCCATGTCCTGGACCTGTTTCACACCTGCATAGTTACCTTCTGAGCCTTTTATGTTAATTAATACTTCATTTTCTACAAATGTGTCTGTATACTGTTTGAATTTTACAGTCAAGCCATCAGCTTGCAGTTAATTCACTGCTACGAGGACATTGCAGGTATATGTTTTTACGCCATTCTACATAGCAACAAGTCTCAAAACCACAAATGTATCAATAAAGACCATGCCAAAGGAGCGCAAAAATAAAACCCATTTAAGTCAAACAGCAGGCAAAACTTTGTTTATGCTTGATTATACCTTCAGCTTTTATTTTGCTACTATGTTTAACCCAATTTGTCCAGGAAGACTTGAATATCACATTCACCCGCTGCTGGACCAGTCTGTGCATTTAGTAAAGCTACACTTGATGTATTCTCCATGCAAAATAAAGGTTTCCAAGCCCTAAAGAGAGCAGACAGCCCTTCTTCAATGTATATAACAGTATATGATGCTCCTCACATCTTTAATGGACAATTTTAATGGACCCTCACTCTTTTGGAGATACAGCAGTGTCTCTTGGAGGGGAAACGCAACACGAGGCTGCCTCACAGTTTTTCAGGCAAGCCATCAGCTGTGTTTTCGGATTATATGTAATTTTCTGTTCTAGTTGACATTTAAACTAAATTAACAGTTTTCCATTATGCTGGAACTGAATGCGTGGGAGCGCATCGCAAAACGCCTCCCCAAAACCAACATGTGTCTCTATCAACTCAACACCAGAGGAGGATTCAAAGGAGCGCTTTTATTTAGCCCCTCAAATTCTTTAATCAGTTCATTTATGCTACAGGCAAACATTTTTCCCTTGACATGATGCTGCTTAAATCAGTTCATTGTCCCCTGGCACAACATTGTTTAAATCAGTTCATTTGTGCTAGAGGGAAACATTTTCCCTTGATTTGAGTTTTCAGGGATTTATTCTAACTTTTACCTGAGAAGAGACCAAGCCATTCGATAACAAAGCAGATGTAATTAAGCTAATCATCGAGCAGCCATCCGGACCTCAGCTGGTGGAAGCAGCAGAGCCTGGTCCTGGTCACAGGCTCTGATCTCTGAGCAGCCTGAAAGGAGCTTGGAGCCAGGGGGGTCGGGCTCTGCTCCCCAGGAACAAGCGCCAGGAGCAGAGGAAACGGCCTCAGGTTGCGCCAGGGGAGGTTGAGGTTGGATCTGGGGAACAATTTCTTCCCCAAAGGGCTGTGGGGCATTGGAACAGGCTGCCCAGGGCAGTGCTGGAGTCACCATCCCTGGAGAGTTGGACAGACGGACATGAGGTTCCCAGGGACACAGGGTAGTGCCAGGGGTGGGGGAATGATCAGACTCAATCTTGATGGTCTTTTCCAACCAAAATGGTTCTGTGATTCAGTTTGGAGCATCTCTGGTCCACTCCCACCACAGCCAACATTGCAGCTGCAGTGGTTTGCTCAGGGCTGTGTCAGGGCAGCCCCTGAGGATGATGAGCCTACAAGACACAGCATCAGCAGAACAGATTTGGGCATTGACTCATAAAGTCCCTTTCTTACCCAGGTGTGTGATCACCACCTGCTCCTTCTATCTCTCAAGGCCCCACTGGACACAGCCAAGAGATTTGGTTGCTTTACTGCAGCAGTTGCTCCCTCTCCTTTGCAGCATTTTGCACAAATCCTGTGCTTTGCCCCAGACATGAATTTGATCCAAAAACATCAGCATCACTTGGTGCTTGCAGATCCCCATCATTTGGTTTTTTTAGCATCTCTTCCACATGCACATGCCCAATTTGTGACTACAGGGTTGTATTAGTAATAGAACAAATATGCTCAAAGAATATCCATGAGCAAAACGTAGAAAAGCCCTATATAAAATGCAATGCATTCCTCATCTTTTCCAGCTGGGAGGTCACAGCAGAGGATGAAGCTTTTTAAGAAACCCCTTTGCCAAGCTGTTAGATATTTTCCAGGACACACATCAACTCTGTAAGCAACCAAGTGGATATCTTAAGACGGCTTTTTCCCCAGTGTTTCTCGTTAGTAAAGCTGCAAAGAGGGACTCGCAGTCTTACTTTAGCCCTTTGTGTCTCATTTTACTTTGATACACTTCACCACCCAGGGGATTTTCACTACAGAATTACCTTTTCCATGGTATAGTTCTGACAAAAATGATACTTGCTGTGACGAAAAAGCAGCCAAATAAAGAGTGACCGTGGCCAAGCACTTTATAATACCATATATGCCCACATCTACATGCTGCTTTTAAAAATGCAGCGGGAAGTGAGGCACGGGACCCTTTTCCTCCTCCACACCCTGCAATGTCCACAAGCTGCCATGGAAAAAATAACACAATGCATTTGCTAGATACTATCTCCCTTTTATATTCCTACATATACATTATATATATATTAAAACAAAACAAAACCCAAACTTGCGTCAAGGACCTGAGAGAGAATAGCAGTTTTTCATGACCCAGCCTGGGAGCACAGCTATAGGTTTAAAGTTTCTATACAATCCCATTTTCAGGGATTTGTCAGCAGAGCAGGCAGAAGGTGGGTTATACAGTAACCTGGCAGCTGCCTGAAAATGTCTCTGCCTGTGGTTTAGTCCCCCAAGGGAGGCACCAAAAGCCTCATGACTTGAGGCATTTAAAAATAGGCAGAAGCAAGAATTCGCGATGACGCCGCTGGGAACAAGCCCACGTCAGCTGGGGATGGGCAGCAGCAGTTTGTCCCCAGCCCAGGCCCGATCCGGCCCCTGGGGACCATATTGTCATCCCCTGCCCAGTGTCAGTAGGAGGTGCTACATAAGCCTTTAGCCATGATGGTGACGGCCAGGTTTGGGATGTCACAACACAGTCTTGTAGGCTTTCCTCAGTGCGAAACCCAACAATAAATAGTGAGGCCAAATATTCCAAGTTTTCATTAAAAACCACCCGGAAAATGTTTAAATTTAAATTTTTAAAATAAATATATGTTCTATATTATTTTTTTGCTGGAGGTGGAAGGCAAAAGTTCAATTGAGCCAATTTTGGTGTGCTGCTGTAGCACTGATGCTGTTCTGCCTGTGAGGAGGAGCTGAACAGATGGGATGGAAAAGGCAGCATCAGTCGCCAGGGCTGCTGGTGACAGACAGACAGACAGACAGACGGACGCCCGGCCGTACCCGGCAGGGAGGTGCCATCCTTCGCCCTTCGGGAACGTGATTTCCCCGCGTTGCAGCTCAATTTTCAGGTCTCCCATGAGCCAAAGGAAAGCAATGCCCGGGGAAGGGAGAAGCGGTTACTTCAGCCCATTAAAAATTAAAAGAAGGGAAATGGTTTCAATTGATTAACCATAAACATTTGCTCCTTTCTTTCTCTAAAATCCTTCCGCTTCTTTTACTGACCTCAGCCCTCTCACGGGACCCGGCGACCCGTGCCGTACCTTTTCCTACAGCATGCAACAACCCATATGCCTCCAAATTTCACTCAATATCATTCACAGCTCCATGCCACAGACTAAGTTGCTCCATCCAAGTAATTAGAGCAGAGATTGACCAAGCAAAGTGTCCATCTCCCATTTCAGTCACTCCCTTTGTGACGTTTTCCAACTATCCCCAAGTTAAATAACACCTGGTCAAACTTCTTCCTATTTTCCTCTCTCTTTGGGCCAGCAATGCATTACGACATTACAAGCAATGAGACCAGCGTTAGTTCTTCCTGTGCCAATACAATTTAATCTAATAAAATCTTTACAGTGTCGATCACCCAAGGATGGAGCATCCAAAGCATGTATGGTCGCGGTGCACCAGGAACAGATCGATGATGGGTAAATGAGGGAAAAGAGGCACTTTTTAGGGTAGTAATTAATGTCAAAATTGCTGCTGCCCCTCTACCCTTCCTCTGAGTTTTGGAAAGCAATGCTGATTCTTACAGAGATATCACTGAAGAGAAATAGCAGACACCCAGAGGACTCTGAGATGGCTTAAACAGGCAAGTTTTGATATTTAAGGCATAGCTGCTTAGTGGTATCAAATATTAGACAAGCTATAGCCCTAAAATGTCCTTTCCTTAGCTTAAAGGCTGTCCTTAACATCACTGAAATGTTACACATTTGCAGCAGGTTACACATTCACCTCCAATAGTTAAAGAGTCGACAAAAGCCCATTTTTCAGCCTCCCGAAGCCTCGAGGGACAGTGGTTACAGGTACCGGGGAAGTGGTTGGGTTGTTTTTCAGATGGAGGCCGAAGGCAGGATCGATATCGCTTTAGCGGCTGGCGGATGATGAGATCATGTCTAAATTAATGCAACTCAGCCACCCACTGGGAGCCGAGTTCCCAGAAAGGGGCTGGGGGAGGACGGGTTCAGCCCTGGCTGCTCAGGAGGGACATGCTCAGGGTTGGTTGGACCAAACCATGGGTGAAGTCTTCAACGGCCCCGCTGTCCCCAGCAACAGGGGTGGTGGACATGGCCGGGGCAGGCGAGCCATAAGCCACAACTGGGACATGGGGAGGGAGAAGTGATGGAGAAGCACAAGGGATCATTTTGCTTTAGGCTGGAGCGACCCAAGCGGCCCAGTCCAGCTTTGAAGATGACCTCGCCTTGAGTTTTGGACTAGAGATGCCTCACATTGCCCAGTTTTTACGCTCTGTGTGCTCAGTCCTGGACTGAACGATACCCAAAGCCCATGAGATGGATTGAACCTGCCATCAAACACCAGCTCACCACAAGCGTTGGAGCCAGGAGATGAATGAAGTTGAGAGCATCTTCTCCAAGCCTCCATCCACAGTATCGTATAGACCACCTGCAGCCTTTAATACCAAGTTTAATCACCATGAGTGAACACACACTTTCAGCGACGCATCCCCAACACCTCCAAGAAGGCGAAAAGGGGAAAAAATGATGGATTTACTCCAGGATTTCATCCCAAAACACACCTGCAGCACAACTAGGCCAGGGCTGTGAAGCCAAAACCACAATACACCCCAATGTCTCGCCTCAAATATTAGACCCCACTGCCATCTTGTGGCAAGCACTTCTCAAAGTAAAGTGAAAGAGGGGAAAACCCCTTAAAAACCTGCAGGTAAAGTTAGCTAGTGCAGCAAGGAAGGATGGGTCAGTTATTGGGAACAGGGTGGGGAAACTCATAGTTTCTCTTAAATGATGCTGAGACAATCTCTAACACCGTGCCAGGTACAAACTGGCACAGCAAAAACACAGAGACAGGACAGTCCAAACCGAATTCACAAAGTTGAGGCTATCATCGCATGCAAAAAAACGTAATTGCTTGTATGGTCACAACTGCCTTTTAATCATGGCTGTGGTGCATTAACACCAACAAAGATTTAGTCGCTATTTCAAAACACGTAACGGTTTCCGAAGTAATTTTGCGTTGCCCTGGTTTGAATAAGGCTTGTTGACTCCAATAAGCAGGATTAAACTGGAATTAGATATTGCACCTCTGAATTAAAGAATGCATTTGCTGGAATCTACTGACAGGATGATTTAAAAGACTGGGATTATAGCTCACGACGATCATCTGCGTGGCACGAAGCATCTTTGGATGCTGAAAACCTGCAGATTAGCACCCCTTGGGTTTTCAAAAAGCCCCTCGCTGCAGGAACAAGGCAGTTTGGAAGATCCCCGTGGTCCTTATCTTGCTGTTAGTCCCAGCCAAGTGCTCTGAGTGCACCCCGGCATTTACTTTCTGCATCATTTATCATCTCGAGCGCTCACGCCGCAGCAGAGCCTTTGCTTAGCAACTGGGGATCTCTTCCTAGGAACCGCTTTCCCAGGCATTAGCAAAGTGCCTCGATTGCTGTATCATCCCATCCTGCTAGAAAACAAACACATCAACAAATTGGTTTTTTCCTCCTTTATGTTGCAATAAGCACCTGCTGGATGCGGTGCCAGACGACGTCAAACCTGCGTATGATCCCAAACGCTTCTTGGGTTTAGGTACAAGTGAATAAAAACTCACCGAACAAACATAAATTCATGAGTCATTTATAATAAGTGTGTTTCTTTTCTCTACACAAGTCTCTGCTAGCAGCAACGGATTATATTTTGCAAAACAAACATAAAGTGGCAGTGTCCTGACTATTTGGAAGGAAAATCTGATTTATAACAGAATAGCTCTATACACCTGGATATCTACACAGCAATACTTTCTTCCATTAAAATCTATGCAACTAAGCTATCAGGAGGGATAACAGCATAAAAACATGCTTCCAGACAAAAGGTAACACATCTTTCGATACCTTTCTGGTCTTGCAGCCCCTTTCTTTGCAACTTGGCAAGACTTCACAACTTTGACACATTACAGGGGTGGGTTACAAGAGACACAACGTACTACCAGCCACAAACTCTGAGATTTAACCCCTTTTGGAGTTTCCATTGTCTCATTTACTAGTTTCAACTTCTTCAGAGTTTTAAGTATCAGTGTATATTACAGACAAGCTTACCCTCAATAAAATTAATTACACTGTCTAATAGCTATATCTTTGTCTTTAGAGATGAAAAAGCATTTAAAGGTTGATCCCAGACCTGGATAAAAAGGTTTCTATCAGCATTAATTTAAGATCAACACTCAAACCAGTCGGGTCTAAACACCATCTTGGTGGTTTTATGGCCTGGGAGTTGCCTTCAGGTTTTAGAAAAGAGGTATTACCCATCTCCAACCTCTCAGGGACCTGCAGGCTTGTGGGATGAACAGTTTATTGATGCTTTCAGCTGCTGTCACTAAAACACAAGCAGGAGACTGTTAGAGGTCTATAAGTTACCCCCATAAATAAATTAGCCAAAATGCTGTCAGCAGTTTTTAAGCCCAAAGAGCCAGAGAAACCCACAGAGACATTAAAGGCGACTGGCACCAGACAGGCCCACTTGTGCTTCCGCTCAGCATTGGGAACCGAGAAACCTCATCATCCTCTTGGCACAGCCCGACTGCAGCAAAGCTTCACCCCCCACACCCGGGACGCTGGAGCCGCAACCGCATCCACGGGCGAGACGGTCATCTAACCCACTGGTGGGGACCGATTGGGGAGCAATAAAGGGCAAAACAAACAAACGAAAGACAGGTTGTGGATACAGCATGTTCAGCACACCGTGCAGCTGTCTGTCACTCCTTCCAGCAATGAGTCGGTAGAAGAGTTAAGTAAACCGTAATTAAACTCACAGAGCAATCCCAAACTGGCTTGGTTACCATCGTCATGGCTACCAGGAGCGAGGCTGAGGGACAGGAAGACGCTGGGGATGAAGTGCCAGCCCGGAAGGGCATTGGGAGGTGCCTGCAGCCCCCATCAAGAGTTTTTGCTGCGGCTGAAACAACATCCGAGTGATGGGAAAGACACGGGACGGGGCAAACGACCTTCACAGCATCACAGAGATACAGGATTTTCTGGTGCTGGCCTGCCAGCCCAAGCTGGTAATAGCAAGGAAAGTCTTATATGAGGATTAAACTTCACTAGAACTGTGAGCAGGTTTAATAACTCCTAAATGAATTGTTACACATGGGTGGGCACCAAGGCCCCTGCCATTCCTGCAGGTGCCAGGTTGCTGTCACTTTCCCCTGTGGTAACCAGAGGCTCAGGACGATCACAGCCTTCAGAAAAAGAAATAAAAAGCAACAGCAAAGTAAAAAGTTGGACCAGGGTTTCCTCTCCAGCTGCAATTTGCTGCCACTGCTTCAAGCAGGGGGTGTGAAAGGATGCGCTAACCCCGCAAAGGATGGGCTGACACACTTTGCAGTCGCACACCTCTCTGGGCACGGCGCTTTATTAAATCACTCCATGCAGCCCAAAGCCAACAGCTTCCCGTCTTTAAAGGCGTAATGGTCTCATTGGCGAGGGGCAGGGAGGAAGGGGCAGGAGTTTGGTCTGGGTGCTGGCAAGGTACATTTTAGAAGCTTGAGGAGAGTAGTGTGAGTCCCCACCCAAATACACCCGGCTACGAGAAACGTTGTCGGGAATGATTTGCTGAAATAAATCCCTACACGCAGAAGAACCGAGACCGTCTCTCACTTAGCGAGCGCCAGTGACGGCTCCTGCCGAAAGGAGGGTGACGCTGGGTCCCCCACGCTGCGGTCGCACCGAACTCCACACACTCACACTGCAACTTCTCTGTCATGCTGAAAATATCCCCGGGAGTCTGAGCAGCACCACGCTCCCCCATTTTCACACCGTGTGTTGAGGCAAGAGGGTCATGCATTCCCCAGGACTCCAGGTTGAGTGATGCAGACCCTGCATCCCACCCCCGACAAAAACAAACCAAGCAAACACACACAATAAACCAAACCCCACAAAAACTCAACACCAAAAACCCAGCTGTCCCTGGGTGCCTGACACCGGCACAGGGGAACAACTGGAGACAAAGCACAACTGCAAAGCCCAGGAGTGGAGGAACATGAGCTTTAGTTTTTGGGGAGCACGTTGGGAGGATGAGGTGAGGAAAGGGGGCCGGGGGGGTAGCACCTGCCCCGGGAATAAGGTGTGGGGGGGTGCCGGCTCCCTCAGCCCGGAGCTGCCTCTCAGGGAGCGGCCAAACAACTTCCCGGCCCCGCTGCAAACTTTTCCCAGCGCCGGGGTAGGCACCGCCGCCTCCCGGCCGAGCATCCCCTCGGGGATAGGGAAGGGAAGGGGGCGCCGGGCTGCCGGTAATGGGTTATCCGATCCCCAGCCGGCTGAAAGCCCCTAATGTCCCCGGCGCTTCCTCCAACCCCCCCCGGGCACAATCGATGCCGCTTCTCCGGGGAGCCGAGGCGGGGGGAGTGCGCTGGTCCTGCCGCCTCCATCCCTCCCGGCCACCCCACTCGGTATTTTGGGAACGAAAAGAGGGTGCCCATCCCTACCTCTCGGCCTTGGTGAACTTGCGGAAAGCCTGGCGGAGGTCGTGGAAGGAGCGGTAGGTCTGCGGCTCGGCCGAGATGCCCTGAGCCCGGGTGGTGCGGGGGCCGATGTGCGGACTGGGGGCCGGCAGCACCGACTGGCATTTGTGCAGCCGCCGCCGCAGCTCCTGGATCTCCTCGTCCTTCTCCCCTAAACGCCGCTCCAGCTCCTTGATCCGCTCCTCCTTCAGCAGAAGCAGCTTGGTGAAGTCCCCTTCCAGCTCGGTCATTTTGGGGGTAACCCCCCTCCCCGCCCCGGCGTTAGTGCTGAGCCGGTCCCGGGTCGGGGCGGGCGGTTCTCATGGAGCAGCGGCCGGATCCGCTCCCCGGGAGAGGGGCGGGGGGAGCGGCTCCTGCCCGCCCCGGGTCAGGGCAGCGGCTCCGGCATCCCCGAACGCTGCCCCGAGCTCCGCCAGCAGCCGGCGAGCTGGAAAATAGTTCAAAACCACCCCCCACCCCCAAAAAAAAAAAAAAAAGCAAAAAAAAAAAAAAAGAATGGGAAAGGAGTGGAAAAATAAATATAAAAGAAAAGGGGAAAGAGCTTTTGTGCCACTCTGCAAGGCTGGGATCCTGGAAATAGCAACAATTACCATGTGATCGGAGGGTGACGCAGCTCCTTGTAACTGGAGCCGAAGACTTGGGATTCAAACAAGAGCACTTCATAAATATTCAATTGGTTTCTGCTAATGAGCCACGTGGAGCCGCCCTCCGCCCCGCCCGGGCCCGGCAGCCGCGCTCGCCCCCTCGCCCCGCTCCCGGCAATTCCGCGTCCCACCCCCCGGGTCACCCCGCAGCCCTCGCTCGGCTCCTCGGCACCCCAGTTCCTCCCGGGTAACCCACATCTGGGCATCCGCATGCCTGACTCCTGGGTACCCCCATCCATCCCCGCTGCATCCCACACCCCCGGGTACCCGGCTGTCCTTGCCAAGGCACCCTGCATCCCAACCCTGCATCCCTCCCTCCCAGGACATCCCACATCTCCTCACTCTGGGGTACCTTATATCCCACCCAGCATCTTTCCCCCCCTTCTCGGGCACATCACATCTCACCCAGCATCTTTCCCCCCCTCTCGGGTACCTGCATCCCCTCCCACCAGGGTACCTTGTTCCCCCCCAGGTGCCCAAACATCTCTGCTCACTAGATCACCCCAGACACCTGCCACCCCTCCCATCCTGTAGGAGACCCAACTTGCCCACACACCCCTCATTATCCCCAATCCCTGCCATGGGGGAGCAGAGCTCATCACCAGGCACGCAGACACCAAAGCACCTTGGTGGCACCTGGTCCAGCAGAAGGGACCCTGGCTGGGGAGGGCAGGCAGCCTGGGTGCTTGCCAGCAGCTCTGAGGAGGCAGGAATTCACCCTTCCTGGACTTATTTGGAAGAGCCCATCATGCACATGAATTTTTAATGCTGGCGGGCAAAGGGCACCATCAGCTCCCCTATCACATTTCCTTCCGAAACCACCCTCACTCCTAGGAGCCCCTTTGCTTGCAGGCAAAAAGGGGGAACCTGGTCCAGCCCCACAGCCAGGCCTTGGGCCCAAAAGGAGCCTAGGGACCCTCCCAGGGTCCCCATCCCCACCTGGGGCAGCTTGTCCCTGCGTTTGGGCTCACAGACCTGCAAGGAGGCAGCAAAGCACCTGAGCTGGGCTCGGAGGACAAGGTGGGGTAAAATAAATAAATAAAATCAGCCTTTCTTTTAATGAGTTGAGGTGCTGGAGTGATTTCCCCCACTAATATCTGTCCGTCCAGCCTTTCAGGTGTGGTTGGAAACCTGTGGGGTCAGAGCTGCTCCCCGTTCCCATCCGCAGCCCAGGAGCATCCCTGGGGCCAAGGCAGCTGAGCAGGGCTGAGGGGGTGAGCGCTGGGGGCAGAAATAACAACAAAATATATTCGTAATAATTGCAACTTGCTTTATGGAAAGGCAGAGAGCGCCATCTCGTGTAGGAAACCATCGTGTAGCAGGGGTAAAGACAGACAGACGGACCCTCCACACTCTGCCATGGGAGGGAACGCTGGGCCACGCACTGATGCTCAGCACCTTCGTGGTACATTCCCACCCTAAAATCTTATTTCTTAAAAAAGAAAAAGCCTGATTTAAGGAAGCCAGCAGCACCATCCCTGTACTCCTTAGGGCTCTTGCAAAACCACTTGCTGCTGAGGAGCTAGTGAAATAAATGCATGAGAAAATACATCATTTCCTTATAAAACAATCAAGCAGTCATATTTCACCTATGTCAAACGGGACTTTTCAGGGTTATGGTATAAACTCACTGCTTATTATTAATATTCAAGGACTGCCTATAAGCTTTGGGCTCCACGCAGAAAACAGGAACCAGGATAAATACTGAAATAACCACAATTTAAAGAGAGATGGTAACTGAGCAACACGAGCGCTTCACACCAGAGTTGCATATGCTTAGAACGGGGTTTAGTTGGAGGTGGAAGCGGTCCCTTGTCCCTGGGCACATCAGGTGACCTGTGTGTGGTGGCAGGATGCTCTCCTCCATGTGAGAGGGAAGGTCCCTCCTGAGGTTCCTGGGGTATCTGAAAGCCCCAGTCCCTGAGATCCAGGACTCCTGGAGAATTTCAGCATCTCATAACTGCAGAAATAACTTCTCACTTCCACAACTGCCAAGGCACTTTGCCAATTGCCAAGACCAACCTGGAAGCATCGCTGGAAAACCAGCAGAATACATGTAACCCCAAATATACTTGAATCAAGTATGTTTGGAGAGCAAGGAGAGCAAATCTATAGGGGTTTAGCACTCAAATTGGCCGTGCTGTTGACATTGCCCATCCCTGTTTCCTTCCTGACCAAGGAAAGCAGAGAATAGGCAACAGATCCACAGGGACCTCCAACAAGCAGCAGTCAAAGACCATTCCCAAATAAACTTCTACCTTTTTGCCCTGCCACAGTCACACGTGCATCAGAAGGAGGACACAGCTTTCCCCAAAGAGGCTTTTAAAAAGCAGATAAACACACTTTTTTTACTAGCACTGTGCAATTCCATGTTTCTAACTCAACAGCAGCACTTCTGGGTTCGAGTCGGTTTGCAGCCCTGGGGGCCAGCGGTGCAATGAGAAAACTCCAAGAATACTGCCAATTAAGTATAATTTTTATACATATATATATATACTGCGAATTAAAACAACAGCTAGGATGTTGTCATTGCCACCATGCACTGACAGGCCCTCCAGTCTTCACTGCTACATTACTGGCCCCCAAGTACAGACACTGCTTATCACTGTTTCTTTTGATAGATGGAGCTTTTGCTTAAAATAAAGTCTCTGGAGCAGAGGACAGCTGAAGCAGGTCCCAACCCGCCTTCTTGCCTACACTACCTTGGTTTTAAGTATATGAGCAGTCCAGCATGTGATCATTATTAATATCCATCTGGCTTCAGTTGCTTGGGAGTCACAGCAGGGAAAACACAGTCATCTACTTGAGATCTAGATTAAGGTCGATATATGTAATATTTATATATATATATAAAATATGTACACGCCACTAAGAAAAGACAGTGAACTGAACCCGTGAGCTTACTGACAGCCACAGCAAGTTGATGGGAGCGTTACCAATTTTACAACCAGCAACTGCTGCAGCTCCAAGGTCAGCTCCTGCGGAAGCCCAAATAAGAGTCGTCAGTCCCTACATCAAGCCAAGGTCACCCCCAGCATCCATTGGCCCTTCCAGGAACATGCTTGGTGCTGTGTCTGGATTTAGCTCAAAGCAACTGGGGTTTCATCTAAAGACGATCATCTAAAAAGCACAGAGATAAAACACAGCCTGCAACAGAGCTAGAGCAAAAAGAATTAAGTTGCTGCATAGGGCCAGACATCATAATTGACTTTGACCCTCTTAAGCCCTCCAGACATCCCATATATATATGAAAAACCGGGCAGGGAGTGAGGCAGCTCCTAACTGGAAACCACTCAGATCGGAGCGGTGCAGCCAGCGACCTTGCAGGATTCAGCATCATCCCATCTTCTCAGGTGCAAAAGGTTGTGTGCCTGCTGTGCCTTTCCTGATAATTCACCAGGTAGCTGCAGCAAATACAGCACGGCCGGTCCCGTTTATTCTGGGTGGTCCCCAGTGTTAGCATTTTTAAGACGGGGCAGTTGCAGCTATTGCCAGTGGTAAGGATAGGGGTAAAAAAACCCAACTAATTGCAGCCCAGGTAGCTCCTGCAGGACTTGGCAAAGAGTTTTACAGCCACTTAATTATCGATGCCTTTTATTAACACTTCTTAAAAATGCAGCTTTTGAGTCTGGCTGGTGATACCCCAAGGGATTATAGTTTATCCAAGGAAGGAGCGCAATCCCACCTATAAGAAAGGGTGACGCTTGCCAAATACACCCGTCTCAGAGCATCCCAAAGCAGCGAGTCCCTCCATTCCCATGACTAACCCCCAAACACGGGTGACCATCCACAGTGACAAATTTCATGTACAAAGGAGGCAAAACTCAGCCTGCAGCTGGCAGTAACCCTGCTGGCTTTGGCTGGACTCTGCCAGAGCTTATTTTCTTGGCTCCCAGCACCTTTTCTGTTACGAAGCACTATAGAAAACAGCTTACAGAAAGCAGATATGTAAAATACGCCAGCTATCGAACCCAGGAAGGATCAGCGCCTTCATTCCTCATTCAAACCCCTTCTAACAAAGGCAGATAGATCACTTTGCAAGCCCTGAGCACGCAGACATTACTCAGACTGCAGCTGTAATTATCCCGCTGGAGGCCGTGCCAGCTACCCCTTAGTGTAACTTTAACAGAGTATCAAAGGTGATGCTGGATTCTTATAAAAATCAATACCCTGGCTCTTATTCTGCCTGTACAGCCCCCACCATTTCTCTTTTAAACTCACTTTTGCAAGCAAAGAGCCTCTGCAGCAACAGAGCGGATTTGAGGTCGCAGTGCTGTGGGCTTTGGATGAGCCATGTGAAGTCAGTAATTCCCTTCCATGTTAAAAAATAAAACAAACTTAAATTAAAAAAAACAATATTTATGTTTAATTTAGATAGTGACAAAACTCTATATGTATTTTTCCCCCCTCTCAACGCCAGCTAAACTTTTGCAGCAGCTTCCTAAAGGATGCAGCTGTGTTAGGGACCAGACGACACAGACGACACAGATGCAGCACCAGGTAGGACCTTCAGATATTTATAGAGGAAAAGTGATGTTTGGTGGGTGTTTTTGATTGGTTTTTGTTTTTTGCTCCATCACCCCAGGGAACAGGTAGGATGGCAAAAGCAGGCTGGTATCAGATCAAGTGCTAATTAAATTCAAAGAGGGGGATCCAGGCACTTTTTCGCCTTCTTCCAGGTTTTTCTTATCATGCCCAAGGCAAGGTGTTGTGGGAGGGCATTTTAAAGTTCCAGAGAGGAGGGATTAATTTTGTGCCATTTCCATCTTCAGTGAACGTCATTTTAGTCCCTATATCACTGAGTAATTTAATAAACTGTGTCACCTCCTCAGTGTCTAATTTACTAACAGCTACGAGGCCTTTTCTCCATACAATAACTCCCCAAATGGGAAGCAGAAAGCATCCAAACAGTTCTCTTTGCATTGGGAAATGCAAAAGAGACATTTATATTAAAAAAACACAACAAAAACCCCATCCTTCTCAGTTTCCCAGCAGCTGATGCTACAGAGCAGTCTGTGTGCTGAGCTCCTTGCAGAGCTTCTTACACCTTACAGAATTTCATTAGCTCATGGAAATATAGTGATATCCCACATTAAATATTGCCCTCGCATTCAAAAGCTGGAAACACTTCCCTGTATTCTCCTACTCTTGCTTTTTGGCACGTTTTCTCACCCTTGCTGGTGACTTATTGTTTGGTATATGGTCCTGTAGCTTATGTTTCTTCTTGTATTAATATCAATTAAAATCACCAGCAGTGTGTCACAAGCAGGATGTCATTTTCCTTAACTGAAGGAAAAATAGGAAGCCAAATATATTGATTTGAATACATCGGCATCATCACATACATGCTCTTATTGCTGATCTCTCACTGCAAATGCTCAGAGTATACAAGAAGCACTTTGCTTTTTAATATTGAGAAGGTAAAACAAAATTAAACTGCACAAGCAAGACCTGTTGGGGCTAAAATACCCAGCACCCAAATTTAGATGCTCTGAACATCTATGCCTGAATCCCTGCTGCCTTTGTTTTAAATCCTCTCTCTATCACAGAAGAGTTTCCCTCTCTGCATTTGTGGTTCTCAAGGCTGTGTCCTCGCTATCATTCCGCACGGGGTAATTTTGGCAAAATGCTGGACGTGCACAAGAACCTGAGAGCTTTGGCATCGCTCATAAAAGTCACTTTCTGCTGGGCTTGTGTCCCCCTCTCACGTTTAAATTGAAGATCGTGACACTATAGCTTCCTTTTTATCATCTATTACAAACTTAGGTGCAGGCTTTACCAAAATAAATGTCTTTTCTGTAAAGATTTTTACAAATAGAACTAAAAAATTTAAAGTAATCATAAATGGGTAATAAAAATCCCTCCCATGTGGGGAGCAAAGGAGAACAGGGTTAAGAACTGTAGGAATTCAAGCCTGACAATACACATTTTTCTGCTATGAGATCCATTGCAGCACTTTCTCCTTCTTGCAAAGCCATAGGAGTGAAAGAGCCTTCTCGATCGCTTACTTCTCTGTCCAAAAGAATGCGTTGTTCTCTCCAAAAATGAGCTACCACACTTGGTAGTTGCATTTCCCCAGCATGAGCAACGTGGCCTGCAAATTGCTTTGCTGTGAAATAGGGTTCTGACACACGGAAAATGTTTAATCCCAAATGTTAATTCCCAATGTCACCTCCTTCCTAGACAAAGGGGAAAAGACACACAGTAAGAAGGGTTAAATTCTCCGTAATGTGGCTTCTCCAATGTTCCTGAGGGAAAAAAGACACATGCAACGTGTTACCATGTTGAGCAGTGACTGTGTCCTTCATTCCTCTCAAACCAACCAACTGGTTCCCAGGTGAGCACTCTGAGCCACCTTCCATGCTTTTCCAGAAAAAAACAGTTCTGGATCTCACACATTTCCATCTCCTTTCATTTCATGGTAGTGCTCTCAAGATGAGCAAAACAACCTTATTT
The DNA here is from genome assembly GCF_037038585.1 of Patagioenas fasciata. Classification (NCBI taxonomy): domain Eukaryota; kingdom Metazoa; phylum Chordata; class Aves; order Columbiformes; family Columbidae; genus Patagioenas; species Patagioenas fasciata. The sequence continues at coordinate 6,604,878 of NC_092527.1, forward strand.
TCTTCTAGGTAAGAGCCCTACATCATCCAACCATCACCATGGAAAGAGTTGCTGATTTCTATTTTGTCTCCTTTCTGAAGTAGTGTTGATACAGATTGGAGAGGTAGTCAAGTTCAATATGCTTGGGGCTTTTAAAAGCAAAACCTCTGACATCAAGAAAACAACAGGTAATAAGGTACAGCAGTCAGAGGCTTCTTTGTTTGCCACCATGCAGATGGCCAAAGGTTACCTGAGGGTCCACCTATCACTCCTAAAACATTTTGTTACTTCCACTAGTATGTCACCCAAGAGACACGAGATCTGAAGGTTTTAGGGTCTTCTCAGGGAAGTTGGTATAGACACTCAGTGTTGCAACCACAGTGCAGGCTGGAGGCACCAAGGTTGCTGTCCCAGCCCCAGCCCAGGAGGGTCAACATTGCAGCTACAGCAGGTTGTTCGTGGCTGTGTCCTGGCAAGTCAGGGCATCTCCGTCTCAAGAACGGGTACGTACCGAGGTGTACTCGCTGCTTTTTTGTGGGGAGAAAAAACAAACGTATTTCTCCCAATCTGATGTGGGAATAAATCAAGAGATCAGGACCTAAGAATGACCACTGCAGGTAGGGAAAGGGGTTGAAGGTCTGGAAGAGGATGTCCCCTTACATGACCAAATCTACCATTGCTTCATGGCAGTGCAGATACTGCTAATGTTGCCTACACTTGACAAACAGCAAAAGAAGCAGCTTGAAGGAGAAACTAAAGACTTCCAGTACCTTTAACATGAAGTGGCCATGCCACGGGCTGCAACACAAGAGGCACAACAGAGTTTTCCAAGGCCAAGACAGCAGGACACAGAGCAGAGCTCTGCTCCAAAGTAATCTCCCTGGGCACTGACAAGGTGCATCACAGCCCTTGCACCAACAGCTTCATTTTCCAAAGGACTAAGCCCAGGTTTAACATTCCCCAAAATGCCATAGACCATCAGCAGCCGAGGAACAAAGCACCTTCATCCTTTCTGCTCTGTGCATCGCGTCATGCTTGATAACACCAGTGTCAGAGAGCAAAGTCCAGCAGCACAACACAGCTGCTGACAGCCAGCTGACCAACCACAAATAAAGCCACCAATGGTCAATTTGGAGACAGAAACATTTCTGCAAAATGCTCAGTGTCTTACTTGCAACAAATCTAAAAAGTTTTCTGCTCCTTACAGTTCAAGTGCCAAAATAAAACCAGCATGCTTAGCATGACAACTGATGGCTATCTTGGGAAGATGACACCAGACCTGACCACAAAAGGCTGCTCTTCCTGAGCACCCTCTGTGTTTATATTTGATTGACTCCAAAATCAGGCTTCCGCTGGGGGGTATTTGTGGAACGCTACTTTGAGATATAATCCAACTTTTCCTTCCTGATAGTCTGCTAATCTCTCCCCTTTGAACACAGCACTAGAGATGACAGCTCAAATGTAAACAGCAAGAATAAACTCAGTCAAGATGTCAAAAATGGATCTTGAAAATTAGGAAGGTGATGAAGTGGTTGGAAAAATGACTGTTGCCTGTTTTGCTATAAAGGGAATTTTCAGCAGCAGTAACACCAAAAGTGAGCTGGTCCTGGGCCAAAAATGCATCTATGGCATCTGTATATAATTTTGAGTGATGACTGTAGGGGCAGCAAGCACCTCCAGTCACAGCCCTGAACTCTGTTTATTTGCCCACAAATGACTCTCACATAGCATTATTTGACTTTAAAACACCCCTCAAGAGTTGCTTTCATGAACTGACAACATGTGCAGTCACTCTGGCTTGGCACCACTCCATCGCCAAGCAATGCCACCAGGCTCCAGCTGAAATCACTGGGGTGGAGGTCTCCAAACACCCACTCCCAGCATGGCCAACTCTACCATAGGTTGCTCAGGGCCATGTCTGGGTGCATCAGGGCAGTCCCCAAGGATCGTAGAATCATAGAACAGTTTGAGTTAAAGCGACCTTCCCAGCTCCCCCAGGTGCCACCCCTGCCACGAGCAGGGACATCTTCACCAGCTCAGGTTGCTCAGAGCCCCGTCCAGCCTGGCCTGGGATGTCTCCAGGGATGGTTCATCCACCACCTCTCTGGCCAACCTGGGCCAGGCTCTCACCACCCTCAGGGTCAACAATTTCTTCCTCATGTCCAGTCTGAATCTGCCTCCTTTAGTTTAAAACCATCACCCTTTGTCCTGTCACAACAGGCCCTGCTCAAAAGTCTGTCCACAGCTTTATTATTGGCCCCTTTGAAGTACAGAAAGGCTGCTATAAGGTCTCCCCAGAGCTTCTCTTCTCCAGCTGAACACGCCAGCTCTCTCAGCCTGTCCTCCCAGCAGAGCTGTTCCAGCCTCAGATCATTTCTGTGGCTTATCTGGCCCCTCTCCAGCAGCTCCATGTGTGTCCTGTGCTGAGGACCCAGAGCTGGACCAGCACTGCAGTGGGGTCTCACCAGAGTGGAGCGGAGGGGCAGGATCCCCCCAGACCTGCTGCCCACACTGTGGGGATGCAGCCGAGGGCACCACTGGCTTCTGGGCTGCCAGTGCGATTTGCTGGCTCGTGTCCCATCTCTCACCCCTCCCAGTTACTCCCAAGCCCTTCTCGGCAGGGCTGCTCTCCATCCCTCAATCCTCAGCCTGGACTGATACCAGGGATTGCCCTGACCCAGGTGCAGGCCTCGCACTTCACCTTGTTGAACCTAATGAGGACAAAACCAAAAAATGAACGGAAAACCCCACTGCTGAGGGCCCTGCCCCATGGATGATGGATGCTCTTCCAGGGGTCTTCAATAAACAAGGTTATTTTCAGACCCAAGACACAGCCTTATTCCTCACTTTGCTACCGCAGCCCCGCTCCTGGACAACACAGTCATTAAATCCATTATTTATTACTCTTATCATTTTCTTATGTTTGGCTCACAACCTGCTTTTTTAGGACACCAGATGAGCTTCAGCTGCTTTACAGACACACTGAGAATATTCGGCTTTCTGAGACCAGCCAGCACCCTGAGACATCCCCATCACGTGCTGTTTTGTGAAGCCTTTCAACTTCTACATCTTTATATCCATGTTTAGGTGTTTGAGATGTACTGTTTATTTTCTTTTCTTCCAGCAAATCTCAAATTCTGGGAGAACATCCTGTACCTTCCTCATCTTTATTTAGATTTCCACAGCATTTTAACAATAATAATGTAGTTTCCCAGCAGAGATGTTAACATCAATCTCTGACTGTGAGAAATTAATGCACTGAGTATCTATGTTCCTTTCCAGTTCAGTTTTGCAGGTATTTCCCCCCATGTTTCCCTTAAGGACTCCGTGCTTTCTAAATGTATTCCCATTTTAAGATCCCAAGCAACTGTACATTCAGCATCTACACCCTTTGCTTATGTTAGAGAAACTACTCAAAGAAGAGAGATCCTTAGCTGCCTGCAAACCCTTCCAGCACACTTCCATCAAATCTTCCTTAGAAACAGGCACTTTTAATGATTAACTACTTTTAAACTAAGAAATACCACCATGCAACGCTCATCACAAACGTTCAGACTGTCGTGGGAGTGGAGAAATAATTAAAACCCACACAATTTGCAAAGGCACCATGAAGCGTACCCCCTGGAAGTTCAGTCAACACTGACTGTAGCAGCACAATCTTACGTATTTCAGGTAGAGCAGGTCAAGCAAGCCAGTGAAGGTTCATCTCATTAGATACAAATAGATAAGGGAAACGTTAACAGCTGGGGATTGTTTTAAATCTAGCAAATGTTTACAGTGAAAAAATGAGTTATTGATGCTACTGAAATATCTTGCATATGGTGAGACTATATAGTTGTCTTTAAAAGCAATTATTTACGTAACCTGAAGGCCAGAGCTGTATTTATGACCTTTTTTTATACTTTCTGTCAAAGACGAAAACACAAGTTCAGCAAGAGGCACCTAACACCACATCTGTCGTATCTAGTGGTTCTGTGCACTGAGCAAAACCAACAAAACCAGATGCCTTTTTAAAAGTATAAATTAGTATCTTTTTCCTCTGGTCAATTTGTTCTTCATATGAGCATTTTATGCATCACCTGCTTCCCATATGAGAGCCTGAAAACAGCTAGGTAAGCACACTTTGCTCCTACAAACCACTTCTGCAGAAGAATATCCAAAAGTGCTCCATCTTAGGTGTCTCATACAGCCTCATTTTTATTGTTTTTTTTCCAAAGTCATTTACACGCAACTGACATTCTTCCAATGTCTAAACCACCCTAATTTTAGTTCAAAATCAAGGTACATTTGTGTAATGTCAACAGGTTTGTGCAATCAGTCCTGCAGTACTTCTGCACTCACATTTTAATGAGACGTAGTGTCCGGTCGTTGTGCTCTCTGCTGCACCTCTGGGAAAACATGATCTTTGCTGCATCTCTAAAAAAATCCCGGCAACCTTTGCAGGATTGTGTTATGGCTGATTTGCACTGTATGATGCATGTACCGCACTCAACTCACACACTCCCCCTCTGAACCCTTTCCCATAACTTCTGATTTGAGAAGAACACGCCCCTGAGCATCTCATGTCCAAGCCATGAGGGTCCCATTCACTGTCCAGGTGTGTCCTGTCCCACAAGGTGCTTACCCTGGCACAAGTCTCAAGAGGAACAGCTGTTGCAATACATTCTCGCCATGGCAGGCTACTTTTTTTTTTCCTACTTTTTGCAGAATATATAGACTTTGCTTCTTTATGGGGATACACCAACCTGTATGTGCACTTTGACTTGAGGTCCTTGCAAAAGTGGCATCTCCAGCCAAGGTCAGACATTGATTCCACCTGGTTTTGCTCCCACTCTACGCACCACCAGTGCTGCCTCCTACGAATACACCTTGCAGCCAAACCCTTCTACTCTTTGCTTTTCACAAAATCACAGAATCAACCAGGTTGGAAAAGACCTCAGAGATCACCAAGTCCAACCCTTGGTTCAACTCCAGTCCATTGACCAGATCATGGCACTAAGTGCCACGTCCAATCTCAGTTTAAAAACCTCCAGGGACGGTTGAGGTCCCCACAAATTACAGGGGGCCTGTTTCTCCCAGATTTACTCTGTGAAGAGAATTTGGCAGGGAAAACAGGCTGAATTATTCTTACCTAGACCTTCAACACAGCAGATTTCTGCATCTTCGTCCCTATTTAAGCAATGACCTTTGCACTGTCTCTTCTCAGCTTTGGAGTACTTAACCAGAAGGCATCTCCAAATCATCTAACTGAAAAATATCTCAAAGCCCTGTGTCCTGCTAAGGAGCTTTCCTGCTTTCTAGGTTTTCCTACAAATAAGAACAGTCACAAAGCTTCACGCTTTCCTGACGGGTTCATATTCTCCCACTATTTACATTACCAGCTTGTTCATCCCCATTGAGCATCAGGATGCGGCCAATATTTTATATCCCTCCACCCCAGCAAAACTTTAAAAACTTCATAGAGTCATAGAACAGTTTGAGTTAAAGGGACCTTCCCAAGTCACTCAGTGCCACCCCTGCCATGAGCAGGGACATCTTCACCAGCTCAGGTTGCTCAGAGCCCCATCCAGCCTGGCCTGGGATGTCTCCAGGGATGGTGCATCCACCACCTCTCTGGCCAATCTGGGCCAGTGCTTGAGAGAGGAGCTCAGGGGACAGATGCACAAATTGCTGAAGACATCAAACAAGAAGCTGGCCGCCTTACAACATCCTGGGAGATGTGGTGGTGCAGCTTTGAAGAATCAGTCACCACCTCCATGTCCAGCTTGTTCCAAAGCCAAGAGGTGCTGCACAGCTCCTGGGTTTGAGTGTAGTAACCACAGCTGACAGCAGACAAGATTGCTTTTTTTCCCCCCAAGCCCTCTCAAACCAAGTCCTTCCAGAAAACAACTCTGTCTAAGATTAAATGGAAAACATCCAGCCTAAATCTGGCAGGCTTGTCAGCAGCTAGAAGTGGGTCATTTCAGAGCAGTAGCCTCGCCTGGCACAGCCCAGTGACTGGTGAGGCTTTTCTGTCTGCTTTTCCTATTTCCACAACTAATATAATGACTTCCCCCCCCCCAAAATGAAGTCTGGTTGCATCTCCATGAGACCCAAGAAGAGCCAACCTTGTGGTGAACACAACATTGCCCAGCTATTCAGTCAGGGATCAGAACTGAAACAGAGCTCCAAAACTGATAAATAACAGGTAGAGTTACTGAATACCCTGAATGGTTATCCAGTTTTATTATTCAGGACATTCCTGCAGGACCACTTCTAGAAATCATCGGGATGGTCTGCAATTTCAAGATAAACGTTTATTTCTTATGCTGTCTTATAAATACAGTTCACACTCAATAGCAAAAAAAAATCATTCAATATAAACTAAATGACTCTGCTTACATGTATTTAAAAAAGTGCTATTTCTGAAATATAATTACTTGTTGCTTCCAGGGAAGGTAATAAAAAAGGAAAAAACATTTGCTAAGAAAGAGAAGTGGAGAACCAGATCCAAAGAGAAATATGTTCCCTTTGCAAATCTCAGAGTATCCAGAGGAACATAAAACTGGTGGGGAAAAAGAGAAATATCAGTGTGACCTGCAGCATTGCTGCACCCTGGGTAACCAACAGTTCCTGGGGACTTGAAAGAGCCATACTTGCAAATACTTAGAAAACAGCACTTCCTAAAATGTGAGCTTTTAGACACCTTGGACTGATCTAAGGTTATAACAAACGTAGAAGCTATACTTCCATTTACAGTGAAAAGGTCTTCAAAAGCTTTCATGTACGCCGTGAAAAAGATACTGCCCTGCCATTTCTTACAATTACTAGATGAATAAAATGTTAACATTTGTTCCCATATCTGCGTTAAATTGAGTTTTATAACAGCGTTGATAGTTTTATAACAGCGTCTGAATAGACTGGTAGGATTTTTATCCCAGCGTCTTTCTCTAGAAGGTTTCAGTAATTGTGGGGAAGTTACAAGGATGTTGCATTATGGAAAAGTTATTCGACAAATCTTCAGTTCTCTCATGGGTAGAAAATGTGCGGCCCACCCTTGTCTGTTCCTGCCAGCAATAACTCCTAGACAAGCCAGTTCATCCTGATAAGAGGTTATTCCATAGGAAAATGCAGGTAAATTTAATTACAGAGCAGAAATACAGCTCAGGACACCTGCCCATCACAGAGAGCACAAGCAGAATATGTTCACCCCTTTACGGTGACTTGTGTGACATTTCTCACCTGCAGGATGTGACAGTGATGTTAAGAAGAAAAAAATAAAAGCCCAACTAAATCAAACCACACAGATTTCGAGAACATGACAGAAACAGCACCACAGCACCTGAGCTCTGACTCCATGGCCATCTTCAGCCCGGAGGTGGTCTCTTTCCAGATCCACAAATCAGCCTGTGGCTCTTTCTGGACTGGTGACGGTGCAGTTACAGATCAATAAGTTCATTAGATAGGATTTATTTGTCAAAAATCAGGTTCCTCCCCCTGTTTCAAAAAACCTCAGTAAAGTTTCCTGCTTGATATACATTAACACTCCACTAACGAAAAGTTAAACTAGGCCATTGCAACATCCCATGGAGACCCTCTTGACAAGGAGATTAAAAAAAAAAAAAAAAAAATATATATATATATACATATATAATAAAATCAACTAGTATCGACTAGAATGGATTAACTCTTTTTCAAAAAGATGTTTTTAAAAATGCAAGGTTTTATCTTGAAACAGTCCCAGCGGTTGAGTCAACCCAAAAGGAATTTCAGGTTTCTTCATTCCACTTGGGGAAAGGAAAAAAGCAGTGCACATACACAATTATTCCAGCCGACCAAAAGTACACATTTTTTTGTTTGTTGGCCGAACAAGAAAGCCAAGTTTTCCACCCAGCTCTGTCCTCGAGGGCAAGGTTTTGCAAGTGGAAGCGAGCTGAATTCTTTTGATGATGAGTAAAGCAGAAGAGTGGCTATCATGCCGCTGGCTGCCTCATCCATACGCCAATACCCTTTAAAAACCTACACGCATCACCCAGAGCAGCAGCAAACCCCAGCACTCTTTGGGGTGAAATCAGTTGAGTTGGCCCCAACCATACCTTAAATGTGAAGTTATTCTTATTGCAGTATATGAGCGCTCAAGATCATGTTTGGTGACTGCTTAGAAGCAGAGATGTTCTAGAAATATTTTTAATTAGAGCAAACTTCTCCGATTGCTGATCCAAGATCAAAGGATTCAAGAAGCAATTAGACAACATCCTCAGACACGTGGTGCAAACTGTGGGGTTGTCCTGTGCAGGGACAGGAGTTGGACTCAATGATCCCTGTGCGTCCCTCCCAACTCAGGACATTCCATAATTCTATGATGATTCATGAAAGGGTCTTCCAGTTTATGATCTAGTCCAGGTCTACTTAGATCAACCAGCTTTTTGGTTTTCCATTGGAAATCAAAGTGTAGGACCAGAAAGCACCTCCAGAAGTCACCTCCCAGCCCTTTTTATTTTCATGAAGTTTATTCTCTGGAATATCTTACAAATATGTACTCCTAAACTTCAAGCTAATATTCACTCGTCTACATGGCTATGCATCAGCTACTGTTGATATTTTCAGACAAATTGCTATTGAACAGAGTGTCACCACACACGTTAGATTTCCACCCACATTCTGTTTAAAGAGTTGCTCAAGCAATCCCATAGGTAACGTGATAACAGTCATCATCTGCAGGAAATACTGCACCATTATTCAAAGAACTGCTGCTTCAGAAGTCTCTGGCAAGGTTAGAGAAGAAACCGAACAGCCTATGGATATGATCCATCTGTGAGACTTTCACAACAGAATTGACTCATGCAGACCATGAATGGGACAAAACCTTGAGTTTGCTCTGAGCAGCTGTTGGCTCCTCTCACTTCCAGAGGTCCCTTTGGAGGCTTTTGCTTCTCAACTCCAACCTTATTGAACTCCAGCACAAGGAGAGGTCTCCCCAGCTCGGGGAAGGTCAGTGGTGCCCCATCCTATCCCCAAAATCAGAGATACTCTGGTTGCTTTCTAGAGAAGCTGAGTGAATTCCCATTTAACCCTCACTTCTTTTGATAAGCTGCCAAAAATCCACCATTCCAGGGATAATATTTATTTACAATTCAGAATGCATACATTCATTGCTCACTTGCATGGTATCTAAACATTTTTTCCCCAGACGTAAGTCTTCAAGGGAGGCTGTTGCTTGAGTCCAGGGTGGTGTCTCCACTCCCAATGTCCAGGGAAGCTTGGAAGGTGGATGGAATCTTAAAATATTTTAATTTGCTAGCAAGACCATATCTATCCAGGCTCCTGCACCATCCCATCCACCACAGCAATCTATACCGCTTCAACCTCTTACTCCAACCAGATCCTCCTGCCCATAGGAGCATCCAACATTTATTTCCAGGAGATAAATAGTTATCAGAGGTGTCATATGAACAAAACAGAGCTGAAAAGGAACCTTCTGAGAGAGAGAAGCCAAGCTTTTAGTTAATAAATACATTTTGGGGGTATGGATTCTGACCTGCCTATAGATACTCTAAATGCGCCAACCTCAGGTGTTTTTATATTTACAGTTAACTTGAAGTGGAGCCTGATCCCTGTTTCTTGGTCTCAGCTTAGACAAAACAGTTGGGATAGACTCTGGAACAGTGTTGTCAGTTTTTATGTATTTAAAGGAAGCACCATTTCTCTAGGCATGGAAACATTTGATGGCTTACGCTTGGCTGCAGCTGAAAATGAAGGTATTTCCCATACATCATTATGCAGGGCAGCTCCAGGGAGGGTACTGGCAGAGTTCATTTTAAACAGCAAACTGCAACACCCTGAAAGCTAACAAGATCCCAGATTCATTTAGAAAGTAAAATTAAAAAAATCAACGCTTCAAAGGACAAAAGATACCCCTTACACCCATGCTGAATGACACAGGCCTGCCTAAACTAGTCAGATTAGTCTACTTTTCCATTCTATTATATTAAATATTTACTCTGTTAGTGGTTAGTAGTCACACATCCAAAAATAAACACTGCTACCTTGCCTCACAGACCCTGTTCTGTTCAGATTTGGCCTGACGCAGAGGATCAGCCCAGCCACCCACCTGAACTTGGGGACGGATCGGCGGCCTCGCTCAACAACAACACTGATATTACTGGTTGGACCCAAACCCGAGCCCTCAGGGAAGTTCACATTTAGACCAGACAGACGGGCCAGGCCTCAGGATTTGGACCGGAGCTACATTTGTAATCTCCTGAAGAAGAAACGAGCCTTCCTGCTTCAGCTCTGGGCTCCAACAGGGCCTCATACCCAACACACCAACTCTACACCAGCCTCTGCCAGCAGGACCCTACACCCTCAGGCTCAAGACCACCCACGGTCAAATCAACACATGAGAAAACAGACCACCCAACAAGCTGTGGAGAGAAAGGAAGAGAGGGAGTAAAAAATGCAGAGAGTTATTTAAAACATGTACATGTATTTCTTGGCCAGGACTAATGCTGGTTCTCAGCACTTCAAGGCTGCTGGACCAGAGGTTGGTATCACACAGAATCCCAGAATGTCAGGGGTTGGAAGGGCCCTGGAAAGCTCATCCAGTGCAATCCCCCCATGGAGCAGGAACACCCAGATGAGGTTCCACAGGAAGGTGTCCAGGCGGGTTTGAATGTCTGCAGAGAAGGAGACTCCACAGCCTCCCTGGGCAGCCTGGGCCAGGCTCTGCCACCCTCACCAGGAGCAAGTTTCTTCTCAGATATAAATGGAACCTCTTGTGTTCCAGTTTAAACCCATTACCCCTTTCTTTACCATTAGTTGTCACCAAGAAGAGCCTGGCTCCATCCTCCTGACACTCATCCTTTATATATCTGTAAACATTAATGAAGTCACCCCTCAGTCTCCTCAAAGCTCAAGAGCCCCAGCTCCCTCAGCCTTTCCTCACACAGGAGATGCTCTACTCCCTTCAGCATCTTTGTTGCCCTAATGGTATCTAACTGTCCATCACAGAGATGTCCATGTTTAATGGGACAATAGGATCAGAGTAGTTCTTCTGAAACACTCTTTGGAATGAGATACTGGCACTTCTCCAATTTGTATAGGTGACTAATTTTTCCTGTACCTACAGAACTTGAGGAGTTGATCACCCATTCACAGCTCAGGGCTTTCTTTTCGTAGTATTACTCAACACCCTCTTGTTATTTCTTCTTTGGGTCACAGGAACTTTTCAAACTTCATTTTGCAGTTCTTCTCATACCCTTTTTTTAACCCTTTCACCCCCAAGGGGATTCAGTCCTATGATCACAATCACACTGCAGGAAGCTCACAAGAAACTTGCCAAACAAGAAGAGATGAGCAATTTCACCTGCTGGGCTTTTCTCTTGAGCTCCAAATGCAGCTTCTCAGGTAGTTCCAGAGAGGAAAAACACAACTAGAAGAATGCCCTTGGGCACTTCCAAGAAATGCAAACCACCAGCACGACAACATCAGTGCAACAAAAACTCAATTTTCCCATTATCCACAGCATTTCTTTCTTCTTTCTCTAGCTCACTGACTAATTAATGGACTGCTGTGTCCATCTAGTTTGAGGGACATTATCTAATACATAATTTTCCTCTTCTGCAGGGAAATAGCTGGACCACACCCACCCCTCCTGACACAACACGCTGCAAGATTAAATGCCGCTTCCCACTTTTTCCCTTCCCCCCTACACAATTTGACCAAAACACTTTTCTTACTATAGTTGAAGATGGCCCTGCTTATTGCAGGGGGTTGGACTAGATGACCTTTGAAGGCCCCTTCCAACACAAACCATTCTGTGATTCTATTTCCCAATGAATTACCAAACCAGAGACTTATAAAGCCCGAGTAAGGACATTAAAGCCTAGCACAGCTGTGAATTAGTTTCTGAATTGCCATCAACAGCTCTGTACCTGTTCTATAACCTTTTGTATTTGATGCCTTAACAGTATCAGAACATCTGAAGTCTTGTTCTGCAATACCACAAGAAAATAAAACATGCTTTAATGCAATGTGCTGCAGAAATACTTTTCAGAAGAAAATTATTACCTATTGGAAAGGTACAATGAGTCATGGAAACACAACTACCATTTTAAGAGTGATCTGGGAAATATTCCGCATACCTGTATTCACCAGGCCGACACAGGAGTTATGAAATGCTTCTTGAAGCAAAACACAACTGGAAAACAGCAAAAGCCACGTGAAAGAAAACAGCCTCCCAAACTATTTGCTCTTGCCTCCCTAGGTGGCCAAAGCTCAGAAGAGGCAAAAGGCTCAACTTAGTGGTTTAGGTCTGGCCTACAAGTACCAACCTGCTGCTTAAAAAATTTTCCTCTCTGGTCTCCCAGCAGAAGAAAAGTCACCAAAGTACACCAATGTCTTTATTTTTTAAAATTATATTTATATGTAAAAATAAATATAAAAGGCCTCCAAACCTCATCTCCCTCGTGTCTCCTACCTAGACTCGCCTAGTATTTTACGCAAATTGTTACCATTTCTCTTATCAATACCTTTATATCCCAAAATCAATGTAACTTTTTCTACCTCCTCTATTTTATATATAACTGTGCAGAATTCACTATTTCTCCCCTCTGACTCCATCTTCTTTACACCTGCACCCAATCACAGGGATATTTCCTTTTCACCCCCAGCTTTCCTTTATCCAGTGGGATTTTGGATTGATGTTAATATGATCAGCTTCTCAGCTCCCAGATGATTCCTGCTGGTTTGTGGTGCTGTGATAGTGGGCTCATGGGAAGACCAGGAGATATCTGCAATATTTAATGGGAAATCTCTTGCTCCAACAAAGAGGACCTCGTTCAACAGCATATCATTTCTCTCTGTAAATGTTTTTTCCTCAGGTGGGCTTATAGCCACATGGATGAGTTCATACTTCCCATTATTTTCACTTGGATGCACCAAAGTACATTTCTTCAATTTGTGACATCTGGCAATGGCCATTTCAAGCTACTTTGTGCTGTTTGGGTGGTTCCCCCTCCTTTGAACCTTTATCATAAGGCAAGACCCCAAGGAAGCTCAAGTTACACCTGTGTTAGAGCCCAGGCACCAAGATCCATGTGCTATTGAACAGCTTTATTTCAACCAATGCTTCAGGATCTCCTTTGAGCTGCAAAAAAACCCTTTCTCCTCAACTGAAAATAGGTTATATGCTGTAGGTAACCATGCAGGCCATGGCACGTTGAGTTCATGCAGCCTCAGAGTGTCCTTCCAAAACAAACAGACAAACAACTGTGCAAGTCCAGAACTTTCCAGGTCACTTATTTGTCCTGAAACAAAAAAAAAAAAAAAAAAAAAAAAGGGAAGATTTTCTCCTGCACACAAATAAACCACAAAAAGTTGCTGCAAAAATAACCACATCTGGCCTTTGAGCTTAATTATTTGTTTTGTGAGCTTTGGTTCCAGCTGGGAGAGTTGTAAACATATATTTCATAAATGAAATGTTAACACTGAACCTTAATATTTTAGTGATATATTTACACAATATATATTTTAGCAAGTCCTAACAGCATTAGATTGCTTGTTGTAATTGATTTGTACATTGAATCCAACTGATACTTTTCACTTGTGTTTAATATGAACTATTACTATTAGAACATCCTATTACTTCAGAATACACTTCAAAGTGAAATAAGAACTGTTTGGGGAGTCAAACCTTAGAGAAACCCATTTCCACCTCAAATGATTTTAACGTCGACTTACTGCAGGACGAACAGAGGAAAAAATAACCAGAAAGTAAAATCCTGACTTCAGCTGTACTTATACTCCTATTGGCTGGAAATATTCACCTATATCTTAATTTTCATTGTCACAGCTCTTCTATTTTGCCTGTGAAACACATATTGAGAAGTTTCCTTTCCAAATAAATATTGTTTCCTTCCATTTTGCGAGAACCATGACCATTGACAATGATGAACTAGCCACCATCATTATTTTTGTATAAAGAACAACATATTCATATCTTTTTGCAGGAAGGAATTTATGAAAACCTTAAAACCTACGACTTCAGGGTTCACCTTCATATCCTACTTAAGCAGGACTTTGCTTTATGGAAAAATAATAATTACTTTTTGTTACTTACTTCTAAAGTACACAGAATAATTAGGTCCATGATATACTTGTCTTATTCTAAGAGCAAGTAGAGGTCATACTATTAGTTTCAAGAAACTGCATGAACAGAAGTGGGAAAAAGCCAAGAAGCAGGTTGGGAAATCTTCAGTATAACTAAAAATAGCTGAATGTAATTTTCAGTTAACTCCCCAAGCATTTGGGTCTAGTGACATCTTTTGAATACTTATTTGGTGCAGAATTAAAACACGCTTCTAATAACAAGGAGAGAAAAAAACACCACATTTTCATAACCAATGTTGCCACTAACTCCTGTTTTAAATCACTTTTTGACACAGGTTTTAGAAAACAATATATATATGTGGACCTGAATTTACATATACGCACAGGACATTTGCTCCAACATAAATTCCTTTGCAGCCTAGAAGCAATTCTCTAGCAGGGTATGATGCAGGCTGTTCAAGCAGAGGGTTGTTTTTCAAAGCCATCAAGACTTAAATTGAATTGTTTATAATTATAGACTACAGTAGTATCACTGTATGCAGATTTATTCTGGGGAAAGGGAGCATAATGAGGTTTTTATAGCTATAACGAGTTGTGACAGTGTTCAACGCAATCTGTAACTCATGACTCTTTGCACATGCAGCCTTCCCTAATAACGTATAGGTGATCTATGGAATCTATTGCCCACTTGAGAAAATCCAAAGCCCTTTTAACAGCAGCCCATTTCTTCCTCCATCTCCAGCACTAATCATACCATTAACCAAAGGACCACCACATCCAGGCACCCCCACACCTGGACCACAGCATGGTCTGGCTCACCAACACATTCCCACCAAGGGGAGCAAGCACCAGACTCAGGAGATGCTTTCAACACTATTAACACTCAACCTCATCATGATTTTCACAGCTTTTCAACCTTGAGAAAGGAGATCCCTTTGAATCATAGATCACACAACGACAGCTGAGGTCTTGTGTTTCTTAAGGCAAGGGCCTTCACGTGACTTACTGGGTTATGTGGAAAACACACACTTTCTCCAAGAGCAAGGACTCATGGAGGAGCCTCCAGCACCATCCCACATCTCCAGACACACAGAAGCTCCTGCCCCAGGCTCCTTCACCACCCCAGCAACCAAGACCAGATTAGTCTTTCAAAAACATGTGTGTCCATAGTTCTCCACCCCCCAAAAAAAAAGCTCCCCAGCACCTCTCACCTTAGTAGAGCCTCTACTTTCCTTCCCACTACATAGCAGACATCCCCACACAAGTTCTCTCCATGTTGAAGCAAATGCACCCTTGGCTTTGGTCCAGCCCTTTATCTTCTCACCACTTCACAAACAGTTCTCCAAATCTGCTGCAGCTGGGTCTCCAGGGAGGACTGGGTTGGTCTCACCTGTAGCTCAGCTCCAATAGGCACAGCTCCATGGGCTCCAGGGCTTCTTGCAGATCTGACCCAGCTGCAAAGCTTTAGTTAGAACACCTGAAAAAACTGTCAGGGCTAAGGAGCTAAGAGGGGACATGGTTGAGATGGACCTGCTTCTAGCTCCAGGATTCAGAGGGGAAAGCTCCAGTGCAGAAAGTTAAGAGGACAACCAGGGCACTGGAAACATCATTGAGGTTACCTTCCCAGGAGTGATGGAAGTGAGCTTTCCCCACCAGGCTGATAACCAGCCAGCAAACTTCCCTCAGATGTGTAGTTGTGGGTGGTGAACACCTTACTGCTTGGCCTAGAAGCTCCTAAGTCTCAGCTAATCAACACATATTTTAACCAGTAAATATCTGCTTCACACCTTCTAAGCCACATCTGCCCTTCTTGCAAAGTCTCTTTGTGCACCATAAAATTGCCCAGGCCAAGTAACCCACTGAAACTCATGTGACTTTGGGGCAATATGGAACATTTGCCCACTGTGGCGTGTCAAGCCATTTCTAATGGACGTGGACAATATCCTGAGCATGGATGGTTTCCAAGACCATGTCCTCTGGAGTTCCCACCCTCTTCTCCCATGAGCCTTCCCAGCAATAGCCGAGGAAAGCTCGACGCTGAATTAAACTCTTTTCTATTTCAAAATCTAAGCAAGCAGAGATGGAAGAGTGACCTCCGCAAGAGATCCTGGGCAGGGCACCCTATTCCACCTGGAATCAAAAATGTGTTTAATGGCTTTATTATTATGCTGATGGCCAGGGACTGATCCCCAGCCACAGCTGAGGTGGAGATTTGACCCCTTGCTGGGCATCACAGGAAATTCCCTGCAGCACTTCCAGTGTAGGAAGGGCCCACCTTAGGGGCTTTGCAGCAGTAAGTAATTGACATGAAGTGACTTATCATTTTTCTTGAGCTGGAAGTGCCTTTATCTAATCCCACCTGGCAAACAAAGGGAAACCCTGCAACAGGCAACCCACTGCTGGCATGATTACGAAAGAGGGAACAATTCCGTCTTCCTGTCCTTGGGGCTTCCCAACTGTGCTCCTCCAGAGGCTTTCAAGGAAACGTAAATGCAGCTCACATCTCCTCTTCCAAGCAAAATCTGATCTAGAGATAGAGAGACAAAGGAGAAAAAACCCACAGCTGTAGATCTCTCACAACATTTAAAATATTATGCTAAAATCCCAAGTTCTTTGACATCTGAATGACTCTCAGTGGTTCCCCCATGTCCATACGTGTTGCCTCCACATCTGTGGGTCCATCTGGTGGAAGCTACCCAAAATGGGGCTTGGCCACCGGCTTTCCGTCCCAAACTCTTCTATTTACACATCTAACCCCACTCATTATCTGCATTTTTTCTGATGAGCAGATGGTTTTTCCTCCCCGGCAAGTTTATCTCCCGTGTCACCAGACCCCCCCATTACCTGAGCTCAGATGACATCCCGCATTGCTCTCTTTTCCCCAGATGCACCTTTTCATTAGTCCTTTCTAGTGACGGTCACATGAAAACGCATGGCACTCAGTTTTCTTGGAGCCGATTTGTTCCTCCCACTGTCACAACTTCAGGGCAGCAGTGTTTATTTGCTTGCTGAATTCTTTAAAATCATTTTCCAAGGTGCTCGGCGGCACATGGGCATCGAATGTGAAATCTGACGTCACCGATGATCAAATCTTCCCAGTTCTTTGAGACAGATGAGATAGGATGGCATGCTTAAGACAGAAAAATCTCTTTGATCGGGAAAAAATGAAATTCTATCAGCCCATCACTCTGGGGTCAGAAGCAGCATCAGACCCCAACCCTCTCCATGTACTTGAGCTCAGAGGTAGGTGGTCATCGCTGGGGTTTTGTTTGTTCTTAAAAAATATGCTCCAAAATCTGCATTTGAACCCCTGAATTCAGCAGAAAGGTGGATACTGTAGGACAGACATTTCCTCAGGAGCAACAGCATTTTTGGGCCAAGCAACAAGTGAACATGGGAGCATCTGGAGAGACAGCGGTTGGGTTGAGTGAGGAGTGTGATGCTGCTTGCATGGAAGGGGCAAGGCCCCTGTTATCTGCCCCCCACTCAGGAATACCTGATGCTTTTAAAGCTGAGCAAACACCAGTAGGGCACTTTTCCAAACCTGAAGTGTCAGCAACAGCTGATCATAAACGGCTTCATTTAGCACACCTCGAAACAAAGCCTGACGCAGCCTTAAACGTAGCTCAGCATCAGCGTAGGCAAAGGCTGGTGGTGGGGATCAGCTTTAGGACTGGAAAAACTGGTGTGGTCATGGTCCAGTGTCGAGGCGAGAGAGAACACGCAGCAGGATGCAATGGCAAGGACGGGTCCCGGTGGTGGAACACTAAACTCGCACGTCATATAAGAAATAACTCTGCCAAACCACCGCACAGTGCCCATTTCATTATGTTTATGGTCCGAAAGTATTTTAGCAGATGCAAATGTTCATTTCAGCTGTTGCATCAACATATGCCACCCCTGAGGACAGGAACGTCTGGCTGCTCAGAGGTTGCCACACTCAGAAGCCACCTATCGCAGAGATTTGTGGCCAAAGAACATATTTGCAGCCTTTTCTAGGTACAACAAACCATCCTGGAAACCTGCACTGGCTTTCCCTGCTGGAAGTATATTTAGTCTTTGCTTGGATTATGTTTTTGTATCAATTCCTGCAAACTGCTATGTGCATTTAGGCCACCAGCGAGAGAGATATGTCACTCCTGCCACCTTTCTCCAGCAAGCCAAAATCCCCTGTTGAAACCAGGACTAGCACCAGGCTGTGTCCCTTCTCCCAATGTCTCTGCTGGGAGCAGCAGTGATGGATAGGCTGGAAAAGCCTTCAGCACAGAGCGAACAAACCAGCAACAAAATGGTAGCATGGCAACGGCCCTTACGATGTGGTCTGAGTTCAGTCCTTTGCATTTATTTACCAAAAAAACGGGCCTGGGTAGGTGATGTCAGAGCAGCGGGTGACCCAGCTATCTGGTCAAAGGCCTGCAGGGAGCCGGGAGATAGAGTGGGTTAACGTTTAACCACGGGGACTGTAAACCAGCCCTGCGGCTGCTGAACCTTTGGAGTTTGATATGATGATTAGGGAATAACCGGAGTGACACGTCGCAAACTCTCCATAATCAAGGAGACCATTTTCCCCGGTGGTGATCTCCCAAATTGCTCAGGTAAGTGGCCGCTCATCCTACTCTGAGGTTTGGGGCGTGGGGACGGGCTGTCATGAGAATAGGGGATTTGGGCTGGGATAGGGAAGGAATAGATCCATCATGCGCCTTTCTCCGCTTCCCCGGTGATGTCCCACCATCAAACCCACACCTCGGGTGCTGTTGGACATCGGTGGGGCTGGACTGGGGGGTGCCAGGACCACCCTGCACTTTGTGGCTCAACTCGCCCACAGCACCACTCGCCTCTATTTTGCGATGAGCAAGATGGGTAGATAAGGGTTCCTTGGTGACTTTGGCATAATTGCTGCCCGCCAGCGGCAGCCAGGAGTTCTTTTTTACCTCTTTTCCCTTGGGGATCACTGGTGGTTGCCAGAAAAGCAAAGCCAGACAAGGTGGAGGGGGGGAGTGGGTGGAGGGATTTTCCTTGTGATAATTCAGTCTCAATTTGTTAAAGCACAGCTTCGTAGGGCTAATCATTAGAGGACTTTTCACCCGACTTCTTATTCCTCCTCCTCTTTGCGAAAGGTTGGTCTCCATTTCAAAGGCAATTGCTGATCCTAAAAAAACTCCCCTAGACTCTTCAAACTAGCAGGCTTTCTGCCCAATCCATGATGCTTTTCTTAAGCATGTTGTGTGCATTTGGTAACACATCTACAAAAGCTGCACACGAGAGGAAAGGTATTTGGAAGAGAGGAGCCCCTTCCTAAGCAAAACGTTTGTTGGTTTATACACAAAATACATTCCCAAGGCTCACATGATGCAAAGCATGCGATGCTTTGCCATGACTTTGAATTTATCCCGTTTTTCTTGCAAATATCAATGAGTTCCCACTTTCTGCAGGACCAGCTGAGCTGGAGAAAAACCCTGTTCCCTGGAAAGCAAAGAGACTAAACCCTTGTGCCGTGTTGCTCAATCGGACTCTGTCCCGTAGCGTGTCCCACCCCAGCAAAGGGCTGGTGGCAGCTCCCAAAGCTGTTTTTGGGAAGAACACAAAGAATGCTTCAGGTTTTATACATATATGAATCCAAATCTTGAAAAACAAGCTGGTAACCTGAAGGAAAGTGGTTTCTCTAATAATTCCCTATTTGGGTTACTAAGGGTAAAGAGTGAATATATGAATTAGTATATTGATACTTATTCAGTGTTTTCAAAGGGTGTCATTCTTTGCGAGGAGCCCGAGCAGCTCAACACATTCAAACACAAAAGTGTATTGATCTGCACAGGATAAACATGGTTTCGTTATCTCGTTCATGAGAACAGTAACCAGGTTTCCCTGGAAAGGCTGCAAAGGGTCCAAAAGCGCCAGGGGATGAGAGCAGGGTCTAGCTGCAAATCACACAGAATCACACAGAATCGACTGGGTTGGAAAAGACCTCAGAGATCACCAAGTCCAACCCTTGGTCCAACTCCAGTTCATTGACCAGATCATGGCACTAAGTGCCATGTCCAATCTCAGTTTAAAAACCTCCAGGGCCGGTGAGTCCAGCACCTCCCTGGGCAGCCATTCCAATGCCTGACCACTCTCTCTGCACAGAATTGCTTTCTAATCTCCAGCCTCAATTTCCCCTGGCAGAGTTGAAGCCCATGCCCCCTTGTCCTATTGCTGACTGCCTGGGAGAAGAGCCCAATCCCCCCCTGGCTAGAACTGCCCTTCAGGTAGTTCTAGAGAGTGCTGAGCTCACCTCTAAGCCTCCTCTTCTCCAGACTGAACAAGCCCAGCTCCCTCAGCCTCTCCCCATAGCTCTTGTGTTCAAGTCCCTTCACCAGTCTTGTTGCTCTTCTCTGGACCCGCTCCAGCACTTCAATCTCTTTCCTGAGCTGAGGGGCCCAGAACTGAACACAATACTCCAGGTGTGGCCTCCCCAATGCAGAGTACAGGGGAAGGATCACTGCCCTTGTCCTGCTGACCACGCTAGTTTTGATACACCTTTCCTCCTCTCTACAAAAACCCCGGCGTGGGAGACATCCTCTAAATGGGGAAAGCTATTCCCCCTTTTCCAAGAAAAGAACCCCAAAGTGAAGTAAAATCCATGTTCTTTTGGGTAAAAGCTTCTGGATCGATCTCACTTCTTGCAGAGCGGAGCAAAGCCATAGGAACGGCTTGCAGTAGCTGGCAAGTAAAGCACATGTAGGAATAGTCACAGGAAGGTGAAGCAGTATTGTAAAAAGTTTGTTTCTTCTCAATGTGGGGTTTGCTAAACACAGAAGTACCTTTTAGAGCTTCAATAGAAACCTAAATCAAGTGACAGTGTTCAACAGACAGACGAAAATCAAATGAAGCGATGCTCAGATTTAAGATAAAAGCAATGTTTTCCTTTTCTAATGGCACTGGGTTCTTGAGTCTGTGACCATGGTACTATTGTTAAAAATTTGGTCAAAAAAGGGAATGAAATAGAAAACACACCTGAAGAGTTTGCTCCCTTGAAGGTCCTAATTTCAACATAAACACCTGAATAAAAGGCAACCTCCCCTCTTCTTTCTTTTATTTTCCCTTTTTTCATAATGGTCATTATTGACAGCAAGCCATCTGAAGGCCAAACCCCTGAAAATGACTGAATTCCAACTCCCAGAATAATTCTTTCTGTTAAGCGTGGTTGGGTTCTTTGTTTGCCTCTTTGCGTGTGTGTTTGAAATAGTGCTAAAAATACTGCCTTAATTCGCTGCAGTTGTTCACACTTTCCATCAGCGGCCATGAAAAGGGGGTTTTTCCCCTGTGGGGGTGGATTTGCTAATTGATTAATGGCCCAGGGAACAAAGAAGGTGAGAAAGTAATCATATTTCCCCAGGTCCTGTGACAGCAACTCTCCTCCTTTACTTTTAACGATTAAAAAGAAATAGCCCAGCACAGCTGCAAGGGTTAAACTGCTGCCTGGAATAAGGCAAAAGGGCTGAAATCCCACCAGTTTTGGAAATAAACATCCCACTGTGGCTTGCATCCTGGAAACAGATGCACTAATGGATACGAGCCCTTGGGTGGTAGAGGTAGGAAAGCGGCCTGTGCAAAAAGGTGTTTCAATGTCCTCAGGCCAAGGGAGGTAGGAGAGAAGGGGGGAAAAGAGGTGTTTGGAAAGCCTCTTTTAATGTGCTTAAGATTCACTGTGTTGAGGCTTATACCTCTTAAAAAACAGAGGTGCGATTTCTGTTTCTATCCCTGCCCTGGAAACCCAAGGGATGGAGGAAAAAAGCTCTGTAGCAAATAATCACAGGAAGGTAGAGCAGTATTGTAAAAAGTTTGTTTATAAATTGCTTATAAATTAGCTGTGGATGACTTGAGGCTGGTAATTAGTAGGAGGGACCAGATTTCTAAGAACAACACTACAAAACCAGATCTGAGTGGTGTGTTGGGTCGTCCACACATGCGTCCAAGTCAGAGCATCCCAAGGATGGGGATGATGCTTTTTTTGAAAGCAGCAGCATGTGGAAGCACTGGGCACAGATTAATGTCAGATCGTTGTTAACACACACCCCGAGAGCATGGTTTTCAAAGAATGCGTGGAATTCTCCAACATCAGGTTTTGCGGTGGCTGTGATTAACACCTTGCACAACCTTGAATGCTCTTGCTCCCATGTTCCTAGCGAGTTGCTGGAGCATATCTTTGAGCACGCCAGTGTCTAGACATGCTGGTCTAGAGCCTAAAAAATTTGCAGGACGCCTTACGAGAAGAGCTCAGAAGAACTTGCCTGATTTTATCTGATGAGGCAGAAACTGAAGAGCGATAGTGCTCTTGCTGTAAATGCATCAGCCAGCAAGATGCTCTATTCCCATCCCTCCCCCAGCCCCATGGCTTGTGCTCACTGCTCGGCATGAAACCAGCACCTGGGGTGAGATATTACTGGAAATTACTCCTTGGAGGAGGAGGAGAGAGACAGAGACACATGGCATTTAGAGCACTGCATGCAAATGCATTCAAAGCAGCAGCCACTGAGCCGCCCACCCCGTAGGGAAGCACGGAATGAAACAGCGCGATCTGGGCGAAGGGATAGGAAAAAAAAGGCTCTTACACTACTCCTCTATCTAGGTCGCGGCTGGGGACAGACTGGAAACCTCAGCCAAGCTGGAAACCCGCCGAGGTTTGCCTGGCTGCAGTCCAGCCGCTTTCCCGGCAGGGAGAGGAGACGCTGCTGGCGCAGGGCAATGTCTCTGCCGGCGCTCGCTGCCCACCGCGGTGCTCCGACACCCAGGCAGCCAGGAACCAGGTTGCTACAGCACTGATATACCTAATAGATTAAAATTATATGTATATAATATATATATATATGTATGTATAAATACATATATATAAAATCTAAGGCGGTGAATATTAGACATAGGGCAGCTGTCCCTTTTTGTCTCCAGCTCTGCCCTGGCCCTTGGGTAGATGAGGACAGGCTCGAGTTCAGATATAAAGGCTAAGAAACAGTCATGGAGCACAGTGCAAATTTGCACCTAGTGCTACAGTTTCCTTGCTCAACCCTCTGATGAATCCACGATGCAGCAAAAGCAAAATAGAACGGCCAAAATTTGCAGTATGCCAGAGCTTTCTTCTATAGGACACGTATAGAATCATGGAATCATTTTGGTTGGAAAAGACCTTATCATGCAGGAGAGGATTCAAAACGAATTTGGATATTATTTTAACACTTTTTCCTTCTTAAGCAGCCTGGGCAAGTGTCTGACTTGTTTTTGCACAGCAGCGTGCTCATCCTGCCCTGTGCCACGCTGAACCCTAGCTCCAGAGGACTCAGCAGGCGCAGAAACCTCAAGCAACAACGGGGCTTTGCTGCGGCCCTCAGCAAAGGCAAACCAAAGCAGTAATCGGGCTCCAGCTGCTGCAGAAAACACTCCTTTTGGAAAAAGAGCCAGGAGAGAGCTATTGCATTGCACAGCCCATCTCCCAGCTCCTGCACGTGGGTGGTTAAAACACCGAGATAACCTGCGAGCATGGCCAAAATAAAAGTCAGCAGGCACTCGCAAACCCCAGCTCCAAAATCTGGCATTACGGATGTGTCTCTGTTTCCAAGTGTTTACGTCACAGCCTCCAGAGCTCGGTGTGGTAAAGCCCGAGTGACACGAGGCTGAGACCCCTACAAAGACTTGGGATCATGCCCCATTTTGGGCACTGAGTATGATCCACCTATTTAAATTTAAGCACCTACTTAAGCCTTCCAAGATGTGTGATCTAGGAGTGCAGAGCAACTAATGTCCAAAGGCGAAGAGGCCAAGCTCAAACCTTAGATGTTCCCTCGAGGAACCCCAAAAGCAGCATGTGCTACTAAAATACTTGGGTGTTACACAGCCAGTTCTTGGAAAAGGCTTTTTCTGTTATTCCCATAGTGTCCTGCCACACTCACAAAACTCTGCCATAGTTGGCTGTGTTGCATTTCTTTACCTGCAATGCTCATGCTATGCACACCAAGAGATCTGCTGTACAGGTGGATTGTTTAGGGTCATCTCCCCAAATTTTGGCATTAGCTCAAGGTGCAGCTACAGCAATCCATCCTCCTTCTGCATTGTCTGTCTCTCCCCTTGGATCCTTCAGATTTCCCTTCTCCCCAGACAGCATCTCCACCACGATCCCATGCCCTTCGCTGTGCTGTGGGGGGTCCTGGGGTGCCTCATCCCCCTAATCCCCAGTACATCAGCCCCATCTCCTTTGGGTCCTGTTTGCTCTCCAAGCAAACCTAGAGTCATCATCGCCTTCCATTACCTCCACCTTTGTACAACTGAAAGCAAATTAAGGCAATAATGATCATTTTGGATGACATGATTTAGCAAATTCCTACTCTGAGTTCTTGGTCCTACCATTCATAGGACATGCCTTGGCTACAAGGGCTTGAGCAGGCAACTGGTTTTGCTCCTACTGATCTTCAGCATCAGCCCATCGTCATTCAGATTTCAGCTTTCAGGTGTTCTCAACTCAAAGCCAGAACTTAAATTTAAAATATATATATACATATATATATATTTAATTAGATATGACCTAAAACTACAGCACTCATCCAAAATCTCTGAACCCAAGGTTGTCCCAGCCCTGAACAGATCTGGAGTTTTCCTGTATTAT
Organism: Patagioenas fasciata; assembly: GCF_037038585.1. Taxonomy (NCBI): domain Eukaryota; kingdom Metazoa; phylum Chordata; class Aves; order Columbiformes; family Columbidae; genus Patagioenas; species Patagioenas fasciata. The sequence continues at coordinate 6,629,578 of NC_092527.1, forward strand.
TTGTTTTTAAAACTGGCCAAATCTGGACCTAGGTTTTGTTCCTTATGAAGTGCTGGACACGACTTGTACCAGGTTCTCTTTCCAGCGTCAATGGGATGCACTGACATGAAGGACTCGCCGCCACGCACTCAGCACAGGATTAGGCATTTTACACTACAATATCCCTCAGCGTCTCACTGGAGTATTGTCCAAAAATCTGACTGTGGGTTTATATGCTGTTTAATTTTGTGCCACATGTAAGAAGGGGATATTTCCACTTTTTCCATGCTCTGTGGTGTTTTGGTTTTGTCTCAAAATGACTGATTTAGCAAGACTGATCCTGTTAACTTTCTCAGGAGGGTGGACTTTCTCCTCCTAGCCATATTAATTTATTTAATTTATCTTAAATTTGATTGCAGTGAGCACCCCTAATTAACCTGATTTTTTGCTGATAATCACTCACAATGGAATCAAATCACAAATCCGGGGATGGATTGACCGGCACACAGAAAGAAGCCACCCTCCGCGCATTAATTCAGCGAACGGGATATAATTTGATCCAGGTAGGAACTCACGGTCACGTCCTTTCTCGTGCGGTGTCTGGCTTCGTCCCGCAGCGACGCGTTGCGGCGGGGGCTTGAGCAGCGGATCTGTAAGCACGAAGCACTCCTTGCTCCTTCTTTTCTCTCCCTTCTTCTCTGACATATGTGCTGCACACAGCTATGCGTGACAGATGCTGCCTTTTCCGAGGTGGGATTTTATTCCTCCAGGAATTCTTTGCACGATGTCAAATTATGGTAAGAGTGGAAAAAACACTTTGAGCGCTGGTGAATGTTGGGAAAGTTTGGGTTTGCTGTCTTCAAAGCCATGGCTGCAGCAGTAGCATAGCAAAAGAACCCATTAAGCTAATTCCAGAAGAGCATGGGTCCACCCTTGGCAATGGAATGTCCACCGTGTCACCACCAGAACTGCCGTTTGTGTAGATCTTGCACAAGTGCATGTGGGGCAGGTGCCTCACCTGCCCAAACACCGAAGGTTTGTTCTCAGTTTGGTCTTCAAGGTCTCCAAGTGCAAAGCCTCCTCTGGTCAGGGCAGGTAGAAACTGGGCATGTTGTTCAAAAGCCATCTGAAGAGAGTCAGCATGACAAAAACAAGCTGATTTTTCGAAAGCGTTGGGCATCAACCTTGCATCCTGGAAGAAGTGACTGAAAACAGTGAATTTTGGGCAGGTGGCTGCCTTGAACTTTGCCTCACTTTGTGTAGCACTAGAGGGCATAACAGCCCAAACCAAAAAGTGAGACTCCTGGGGGAAAAAGCACTTTCCTGTAGGACTTAATCTCATGTGTGCCCCAGAACCAGGCCAGCAGTTGGGTTAGTCACCCTTGAGGTCTTCTACTGTACCTGACTGTACCTGTAACTTCTCTATATCTTGTATTTACTGTGGCTTTCTTTATCCTGGTCTTCAGTTGTTCATACTGTCACATTCCTTAACCGGTCATTCCTAAACCACAGATTCCAACCCCCTCCTCTGCACAGATCTGCTCCCCTGATGGGTCCCTCTGAAATCTCCAGCATATTTAAAGGCCTTCACTTCTCCTGGATGTAGGAAGGGGTGGGTGTTGGGGTCCATCACCATGCTCAGGTCCTCACCACAGCTTGTACCAGGCACTGCTACCTCTTCACTAAGCTCAACTATTGGTACAAATGTCTTTCTTCAGGTGTGTCGAGCAACTCCAGCATCACCTACTGGCAAAGATGCCTTGGGCTCCCTGCCTGGCCCCTTTAACTCTCTCCATGTGTCTCTCCAAATTTCTGCCTTAACCCCCAGTTTTCCCCCTGAGGTCCAGATGCCTTCTGCTTTTGTCAAGTCCTTCTGCTTTCAGACAGGACCCTCCTGGTGTCTTCGATCTGTACTGGGAGTTCTCCATCAATTACTAAAACAAGAGGCAATATTGTTGCTAATAAATGTTTGTGATTGGATGAAGAGTTATGACAAGTTATGGATTTTGCAAGTGTTATATTACACAGTCCACAGCTAACACACATGGAAATCCACCTCACATAGCCGAAAAGACCTACATTTCCAATTGGATTGTGTCCATCTCTTGGACAGCTGAAGTAGCGGTTGAGTTGCAGAGCATGCGCTGACACAGGTTCCTCAGCAAAACTAATCTAGCCACAAACCAGACAATTCTCCAGTACATCACCAGCATACTGACAGGGATATCGAAGCCTTTCAGTAGGTACGGCAGAGAGGCAGCCAACGAACACTATTATCTCTGCTGAGACTGTTAAGAGTTGCTCCTTGCACAAAGGAGGGCACCTGCCTCCAGCACAACTGGTAACAGAGCATGTCTAAAGTGTGATTCCCTGGGAAGCCATTGTTACAGCCACGTTTTAAACCTACAGCTCAACCATCCTTTTATTTTCCTCCATGGCAGGAAAATGGGCAGAGGAAATACGGAGGCCCACCACCCGGCTGGGACGGCCCTCCGCCAGAGAGGGGCTGCGAGATCTTCATTGGCAAACTGCCCCGAGACCTCTTTGAAGATGAACTTATACCACTGTGTGAAAAAGTAAGACTTTATGGTGGGTAGTTGTCTTGCAGAGGTTACTGATGATCAAAGCTGCATTTCAAGGCTGAACTGGAGATGATTTGGCCCTTGACTTGGTGGAGCTCTGGTGTGATGTAGTCAAGGAAGCAGCTGGCCTTGTTTGAACACCTTCCACCTCGCTGACAAGCCTCTCTATCAGAATGACTTTTCTTTCTATTTGCAGATTGGCAAAATCTATGAAATGAGAATGATGATGGACTTCAATGGCAACAATAGGGGCTACGCCTTTGTGACCTTCTCAAATAAACAGGAGGCGAAGAATGCAATAAAACAACTCAATAATTATGAAATTAGGTAAGCATGCTGAACACCTTCACATCAGCTTTAAATCGTATATATTAGTCTATTTTATACACACAATGTATTTTTCTTTACAGCCCAGAGCAAAGTTATTTAGATACCTAAGATTTAAGAGTCACTGCTTTGCACTGTAGTACAAATGCAGGGCATAGGACTCATCAGAGCCAACAATATTCTGCACAGAATTTCTTCCTTACAAAAAACATCTACCAGAACATTGGAAAAAAAGTCCTGCTTTGTATCAAATTAACTTTTGCCTTACTGTTGCTGTTTACTTCATGTTCCCCTCTGGGCTGTGTTTTGTTGGTCTATTCCTATCCACAGTCTCTCTCATACTGCAGATATGTTCTGGGAGACAGAGTGATTACACAAAAAATGGTGAAATAGGATGGAAAACAGTGGGCAAAACAGTGACATTTTCTAATAGATAGGAACAGAAAAAGCCTTCATGTTTGTAACTAAAAACTGGGAACAAAACACCCGGAAATCAACAACATATGGGCCCACCAACATGTTTTGTTTTTATTTCAACTGCATTTATTGTTTTCTTTTTCCAATTCAGATTGGTGTGAGTAGATGCCTTTGCTTAGAAGAATCTAGAGATAAACCATCCTGGAGATTTTGTGGTTTTAATTAAAAAAATTTTTAAAAGGGTTGTGAATTGCTTTACTAGCAACTGTAAGGACAAGCAGGTCATAAGGCACAAGAGGAGGGCTTGGAAACACAATGTGTATCAGAGGCTGGAATGTCTTAGGCATCAGACTTCACCCACCTCCACCTCCTCTGCTCATTTCCCTTGTTCCAAAGACTCCTCTAAAGAGGTTTTTAACTTCTCAAGACCTGCTGGAGTTGCTTAGACCACAACAGTTGAGCAAAGTGCGTGTAAGGAGATTTTTACTTTGGGGTTTGCACAGCACTTGGTATCAGTGAGCCTCCAAACGTTGTCCTCCCCATGACAAGGGATTTTCTGCTCCTAAAACCTCAGTGGTGTTGGCCAACAAGCTACAAGTCACTGATGGACACAGTGAACCCTGGCTTGTACTGGTGGCAACATGAAAGTCCCCGATGGCAGCAAACATTTTTGCAAATAGCAAAAAGGAGAATCCCAGGAAGTAAAAACAAAATCTGGTTTTGGTTTCTCCATTATCTCAAATCATTCATTTCAACTGTGCTGCCTTACTTTGATGTCAGCTTTAGTAGCAGCCTTCACATTAGATCTTGCATTGAGCAAGGCCACCTGAATGTCCCAAGCACCATATGCTGCAGGAGCAGGAGGCCTTGTGCTTGACCTTATGTTTTGGGACAAGAGGAGGGCTTTATTTCAAGTTTTTCCTCCCTTTGAGGATCGATCCTGACCCTTGACAAACCAGCAATGTTGTTCATACGCAGGAACGGGCGTCTCCTTGGAGTCTGTGCCAGCGTGGACAACTGCCGCCTCTTTGTCGGAGGGATCCCCAAAACGAAGAAGAGAGAGGAAATCTTAGCAGAGATGAAGAAAGTCACAGACGGAGTTGTGGATGTCATTGTCTACCCTAGCGCAGCTGATAAAACCAAAAACCGGGGTTTTGCTTTTGTGGAATATGAAAGCCATCGGGCAGCAGCAATGGCCAGGAGAAAATTGCTCCCAGGTTAGTACAGATGGTGAGCAGGGTAGGAATGGCTTCATCTCAGGGGTCACCTACGTACGTGCTGTGGTAAGACCGAGGTCTCCAGAGGACCCACGTACCCAAGGAAGTGAACGCTGCTGGGTTTTCTCCTCTCGACTGGATTATATGTAAAATACAGCCTCATTTATGGTCTCTCAGAGAGCATCACTCAGGAAAGCATCCAAAAACATATACAACCTTGACAAATGGGGGTTCTGGAAAATGAATATTTTCCATGTGGGAAGAAAACTTCAAATGAGGAATTGTTTTAGGATTTAAACAATATGAAAAAGAAGTTTGTGTAATTAGTGCTGGGAGATATTCAAAGACCAGAGAGAGGTTTGGCAGGTGTTAGATGAAGGAGTCACTTAACGTCAAGTGCATTTGTAGTGATCTCACCAGTTTTCTCATGCTACCTTATGATCAGTATCTCCCACACTGCTTTGTTGAACCCAGCTCGCTGCTGGTGAAAGAATCCAATAAACCTTTTGATTTGAGACTTGCTCATAAACCACCAGCTTTCTTTCACTCGTTCTGTGTGACAGCCTGTAAACCACCACGAGTCATTTAAATCCTTCTTTCTCATTGTAAATAAAAGAGCACGATTTTGAGCGCTGAGTATGCTCGGCTGTTGTGGGATATCCCACAGCGACTATTTTTCCTTTTATTCTGCAATTTCTGTATCAGTTTAACAGTCCCCTGGTTGCAGGAGTACATTTCTTCGGTCTGTGCTTCAGCACAGCTTCTTTTCTTGGTTTCTGTGTTGAGAATGAAGGAAGGAGCAGGGAAAGGCAGAGCTGCCGATGGCAGCCGTGAGGGAGCAGGGCACTCAAAATCCTGAACAAAGACAGATGGGGATGAGCATGTAGCCCTGAAGAGACATGTGCAATGTGATTTCCAATTTAGGGACATCTCAGCAAATGCTTCGGGGAATTTCAAAGGCCTGAGTGGGAGCCAGAGTCTTCTGATGTTGCAAACACACAGGAGAAACGTGAAAAAAGTTTCAAGCCAGAACGCAATGTGCCTCCAGCTGATGCATTGGATGAATGTGCAATGGAATATCATTATCGAGATGTTTCCTTTACTCTGAACCTCGCTGCGCTTTGAGGGAGCTTTGTAGAAGAGACAGATATGCTAAAAAAGGAAGATGCTTTTTATGTAAACTTTGTCCTGTTTCCCGGTTAAACAAGAGGATAGAGAATGACTTGGTTTTAGCAAGAAGTGTCGGCACTAAGCTACAAGTCAGCCAGGTCATTATTTCCACTATTGATCAGAAAATGGCAATTCAGAAAGGGGCGCACGGCCTTTCGTTTCACTGGCTGCCATCTCTCTACTCCTGGCTGGTCACAGCCCCGGTCAGTCTGGGCAGTGCTGAAAGCTGAACATCAGCCCAACTTCGCTGTACAAATCCCGGCTCATTCATGAGCCTTCCTAACGGGGGGCAGCCCCTGTCTGCTTTGTTTCTTAATTGTCACTTCTGTTATAGAAAAACAAGTCCCCAAATTCTACCCTCACCCTCTAATTTTTCTCTATTTTGGAGCTTCCATTCCATCTTAGATGGGGTATCCAAGCGAAGGTGCGAGATAGGATGTGTTTTTTTAGCTCTCTCCAAAAAAGTTTTGCAGGATTCTCATTTTCCCTCTATTGGCACAGGTATCCCCAGTTTTTTTCCAGGTTTCAATATAATTAAAGCCTCAGAGGACCTGGTCTTCATGTCATAAAGACCAGAGAGAAAGAAAAAGCACAGAAACCCCCGCTTACTCTTTGGGGAACATTTGTAGAAGAGGCAGACATTTTATTCCATTATTTGGGAGGAATATCTAGCACCATGCTGCTAAGACAGAAGATGGTCCCTACTGTCCATCCAAAGAACTAGCTGCTGGTGATAAATTTTGATAAATCACCAGAGAAAAAGTGGGCCACATGAAATTTGGGGCTCTGGGCATTAGTGGGTGGCCAGATTTCAGCCACTCGTGAAGAGAAGAAAGAGGAAGATCTCCCTGCAAGATGTGCAGGAGGGACAGGGAAGAAAAAGAGAAGGAAAGAGGTATCATTGCCGTCTGGAGGAGACGGGAGGTGAAGAAAACCATCACTGCATAGAGGCCCCTCTGCCCTACCTGGTGTCCTGCAACTCATCGCTGTGATGCCCACAGCTTCAAGAGAAGCCCATGATAACATGACAACAACATCGTTTTGACTACCTCTTTGTTTGCTCTTTTTCTTCCCCGTTCCTCAGCAGCTCAATCCAGTGGACACAGAGCCCATGGGCTTCTCCTTCACACCCGCACCCTGTTTTAAGCCTTGTTACTTTTTTGTGTCCTTCCCCTCTACTACTTCTGCTGAAGCTTCACCCAATGGGGACCATACAACTTGAAACTCTTGCACGCACACATCCTTGCTTTTACTGTTTTGTTTCATCCATCTGGGACTTCTACATCCCTTTCCTATTATCTAGGGAATGAAGCTTTTGCAGCCAAGAGGGATTTTTATAAGTTCATTAAAATATTTCCCTTTAGAGAGCACTCCAGGGAACACAGACCTTTGTGAATCATGCCATATTTTCACTTCTTTAATTCTGGATGCCACGTTTCTGCAGATATTTAGGGTATTAGCAGGAGCATGCTGAAAGTACGGCCATCTGCTTTTGGAAATGAGTTAACGAAACAGCCGTGCTTTGAGGTAGAAAGGCTTATTTTGGCCTCATTTGTAGAATCTGCCTATTCTGCTGTTCACACTGTATGTGCAATAGTCTCTGAGCAGAAGTGAGAGGAACCAAAGCTTGTCTGACACTGACTATGCCGATCCCTTTAAAGGAAGGATCCAGCTGTGGGGACACCCCATCGCTGTTGACTGGGCAGAACCAGAAGTGGAGGTGGACGAAGACACCATGTCATCAGTAAAAATCCTCTACGTGAGGAACCTCATGCTCTCGACCACTGAAGAGACCATTGAAAAGGAGTTCAACAACATCAAACCAGGTAGGGAATGTGCTAGCTCCTAAATAAGTACTGCTGCTGCAAATGGAAACATTTCTCCATTCATAAAATGCCAAAAGAAGAGACAAAAATCACTGGTTTTCCACTGTAAAATGTTTGTGTGTGATGCCACAAAAATTGTCATTAAGCTAAAGGTTCCCACCTGACATGCATACCATCTCACCCCGTTAAGGGCTGCTTAATTTCCAGCTAGTAACACTACTAACCTTTTTATGATAATCGGCAGCTGGTGGAGATCCAAAATGCTGTATGGGGATGCCTGTGTCGTAAAGATGATTTTCAATCATTTCAGCCTTCTTTAAAAAGAGGGAGTTGGTGAAACAGCCAGGTGATTTCAACATTCTTCTCCTATGGCAAGGGATGATGAGAGAAATAGGGTGATGTAATACAAATACCTTTTATCAAATACATCTAAATTCTGAATTCTATCATTTCCAAAAAAAAATCCCACATTCTTCTGTAAATTTGTGAGTAATCAATGCTTATCATTGAACACAGAACATGATAGTATTCCTTTGTGGTGTATATTACATGCACTTAGGGTGACCTTTTTCGAAAACCAAGTGGGTTTATTTGGAATAAAAATCCTGCTGGTTTTGAAAAGAGATTTTACTGCTATGTTGCTCCAGTTTTAGGAAATTCCACCCAAAAACAACAAAGTAAAAATAACCCATTTCTGCAGCTCTCCAAGCCACAGAGTCCATTAGGCATCAGTAACTTCTGGTTGGCAATGTGAAATCGCCTTTCATCTCATTCCTATTAACTTCCTTCTATTAATTTTTTAAAATGTACAACAGAGCTTCATGTTTCCTTCACTAACTTTTCACTTCTGCTCTATACTTCTTTTTTTATTGTACCAGGCTGCAATGCAGAGGTCTTTATGAGGTTTCTTTGTGAGTCATTTCTGTCCTTTTAATTTTTCTGGCTAATACTTTTAGCCACCACCAAGCTGTTAGAGACCCCATTTTACCTCCGAGTTAAATATGTATCATCCCACTCTCTTAAATATTTCCTCCTTTATTGAGCCCGTTTTGCTCCTGGACTTTGAACTTCTCACGCTCCCAGAAACATGTTTATGCCCATTTAACACTTTGGGAACCCTCATCTGCTTCACTCTTAAGACAAGTTTTCTAGCACGACAACACAAGATCTTTTTACTTCTGATGCTGTTTTATTTTTTTAATGCACAGCTTTATTTATTACAGACAAAGTCAGGAATGCCTTTTTTAAAAAAGAGTTGTGCCATGCTTTCAAAAAAATGCACATCAGAGCATCAGAGCCTGAGCTTTGGGGAGAGCAAATGCGTTTAATTTATGGTCATATTACAATCAAAACAGTCAGCAAGGGTCTGAAATTATTCACTTCCCCTCCTTGGTTATCTGCCGTGTTTCGGTACCACTTGCCTGAAGTGATCATCTGATCCAGGGCATTAAGCAGCTGTTTTAACAATAACAAGTCATCCAATAAAAGACGATCCTAATCAAAGGAGTTATGATCCAGAAGTCACCATGACGGGGCAATCACCGCATCGCTACGAGCCCCGAAGACACCACCAGGAATGCTGCTTATGCATCTCAAGTTGTAACACAGCACGAGTATCACCCCTTAAAACTGCCAGATTCCTTGCCGGATGATTTCTGCAGAGACCTGCATCACTTGTCCCCCCGAAAAGCCCTGCCCTTGCTACCTAGAGATTTTGGCAAAACATCCTCAACCCTGGCCAATTTTCCAGCAGGACAGTCGCACTCTCCAAGTGTACCACAGGGGACAATATTCCTCCCATAACACCCCACATGGAGATGACCCGAGGGTGGGTACCACATTGCTCTGCCCCAGCAGCGGCAGGAGCAGGGAAAAGGAAGAATTTTGGCTGGAGCGAGGATCAGTAATACAGAGCTCTCTCAAGGAGTCAGAAGGGGGATTTTCAACACACAGAGAGTCCATTAAAGTCTTGACTTGTAAACAAGGCATCAGCATATAACTCCCATAACTTCAGGCTTAGAAAATCATCCTCCAGTCCCAGAAGGACACAAATTGCTTCTTACTGTTCCGATGTCATTTTGAAGATGTGCAGGCGGCTCAGGTTATAGACTGGGACAGGCTCCATTTAGCTCTTTGGAGGTCCTAATGATTCCCCCTGAACTTCAAAGAAATACATTTTCTCCTGCAGTCATTTAAGTAAGTGGGATTTTTTGTGGCAGTATGACATTTCCCTGTGTACCTGTTCAGCTTTAAAGGGTAAAAAGCCAACAGAAGAGTTGTTCAGCATCCCTCAGCAATGTTTCCAAAGGATATCTCCGGGCGTGTCACAGCCTCAGTGGCTGGGCTGGCTGATGATGCGCTTCCAAACCCACAGGTGTGGGGAAGATGAACAATTAGAGAATAATAGGTAGATATCTAAAGCTTGTGACTGTGGGGAATAGGACCAGTGTGGTTATTTTGGAGACAAACTCATTAGTGCTGAGTACCTTGGTGCTAACTAGTTCCCAGCAGCAGAGCAGCTTGCAAGGATAAGCTGTGGAGTATCGACATAGAAGAGAAGAACAAGAAGCCACTTAACATTTGAATTCTCTTGGGGAATCACAGAGCTGTAGAAAGATTCCAGCTGGAGGCACCAGGGTGGGGGTTGCCAGCCCAACCCCGCTCCCAGCATGGCCAATGCCACAGCTACAGCTCAGTGGGATCATGTCCAGGTGAACCGGGGCACCCCTGGGGATGGGGATCCCCCACTATCTGGGGGCCCATCCCAGGGATGTCCCAGTTGCATGTGAAAGGCTGTTTCTTAGGGCCAGACCTGCTGTCCTGTTGGTCCCAGCCCATGTCCATACTTGAGGCTGCTCTGTCCCAGCCAGGACTCAGTGTTTGTTATTGCTTAGCACCCTGAGTTGATGGTTAAGAGAAGAACCTCCTTGTTTCACAGCAGAAGGAACAGCTTCCCTGAATCACAGAGTGCATCACAGAGTGGTTGGGGTTGAAGGGACCTCTGGAGATCATCCAGTCCAACCCCACTGCTCACGCAGGGTCACCAGAGCAGATCACACAGGGTCACGTCCAGGTGGGTTTGAATGTCTCAGAGAAGGAGACTCCACACCCGCTCTGGGCAGCCTGGGCCAGGCTCTGGCACCTCCCAGCAAAGAAGTTTCTCCTCATGTTCAGATGGACCCTCCTGTGTTTCAGTCTGTGCCCATTGCCCCTCACCCTGTCGTTGGGCACCACTGAACAGAGTCCAGTCCATCCTCTTGATACCCACCCTGGAGATATTTATGCCTCTGAGTAGCATGTATGATGCACGTACGAAACTGTGGCAACCACACGGTGACATTACCTACAGCTCACCAAATCCTGGGCTGTTGGATGTCCTGCTCAGCTCAGGGTCTCAGTGGTCTGTAGCAGAAGGGAGACACAAGAGCAAAGGTCATGTCCAAAAGAGAGTTTTGGACAGGAAAAAAAAAAAACAACACTCAAGTGGAAACCTCCTGGTGTCTGACGTCAAGTTTTTCTAGTTTTTCTTGAAATACTACAGGCTTTATATTTATTTTCTCCTGGCATATACATCCTAAGAAGTAAAAAGACACTGTCTTCCAGCTCTTCTACACATGGTCAGCTTTTCCTTTCCAAACGCTGACCCAACACAGTTGCTCTTTCAGATCTGTATTTTCCAACTAATACCCATTTCCAAACAATATTCCAACATTTTCTGCAGGTGCAGTAGAGAGAGTAAAGAAAATTAGAGACTATGCTTTTGTGCACTTTAATAAAAGAGAAGATGCAGTTGAAGCTATGAAAGCCTTGAATGGAAAGGTAAAGTTGTGTAAATGCTAATTTGTGGGGCTTATATGGAGTACGTTACATGCAGCTGAAACAAAGCTGCCTGCTTTATTAGCTACAAAAACATCCTGAAGATGTTGGCCTATTTACTCTTCAGAGGCTGTTTTTATAATCCTGAACTAGTTTTTCAGCAACCCCGATGTACACAAACTGTTGGCTTCTTGCTCCTTGCATTCATGCTAAACGTTTGCCCAGCTCAGACTGTAGTTCACCCCTCAGGAAAAGAAACATAGCTAAGCCAAAATGAGGGGTTATGGGTTCCCTTGGCTCACACTCACATCCTTGTTTCACATCTGCCAACAAAAATGCTCACAGGGCAGCCCGTGAATGGCAAACCGGGACAAGCAAGGTCGACCCCAAACATCTGCTCCAAATTCAGATGCGGATTTGCAAGGAGGTTGCTTTATTTAGTCCTTCTTGCATTGTATGTAATTCACGGCGCTGTAATGCAAGATCTGTTCCCAAAGCAGTGTTAGCCCCACTCCTATTTTTAGTGCTACTGCTGTTCTCCATAGGAGCACGTATAATCCCCCTGACATGATACTTTGCAGGGAAGCGAAGCCTTTCGAAGGCTTCACAGCTCTGCTAATTCAGTTAAGGAGCCTTTCCTGGCAGGGCTCAGGGTTGGGTGTTCTCAACATGTTAAGTTTTCACCCAACCTGTGCTTTCTTCCACCCGTGGGAGGGAGATTTGGGCTTTTTTGGGGTAATTTTCACTATCTTCCCATCCCATTAGTAGCAAACCACGTGTGGAAACTGCCTTGCTGGGCAGGATAATCTCTGTGCACTTTGGAGACTTATGCTTGTTCTTCTCTCGTGCTCTCTCCCCACCACCCTGGTGTGAAGGTGCTGGATGGGTCCCCCATCGAGGTGACGTTAGCCAAACCTGTTGACAAAGACAGCTACGTCAGATACACACGGGGCACAGGCGGCAGAGGTACCATGCTGCAAGGAGAATACACCTATGCCTTCGGACACGTGTACGACCCCGCTGCCGCCTACCTGGGCGCCCCAGTTTTCTATGCACCCCAAGCCTACGCGGCCATCCCCAACCTCCACTTCCCCGCAACCAAGGGCCTCAGCAACAGGAGCATCATCCGTCCCCCATCCATCCGAGGTAACTGCCATCACACCGATACTCAGCTCTAGCAGAATAACTCCCTGTGGGCTTGGGTGGCTGCTCCCAGACTTGTGTTGAGGGCGTTGGTTTCGCCCTGGATGCTCGATTCCTTTCAGAGAGTGATGGAAAAGACAGTTTTAGGTTCTGTCCTTCCCAAAGGTGTAATGATCTTCCAGCATGAAAAAAATAACAATATTTTTGGTTTGAGTCAATGATCTTAAGGGTCTCTTCCAACCAAAATGATTCTATGATATTCCCAAGCCTAAAACAGCTTCCAGACTGCCCTATGTCCAGCATAAATAAACCATGAATCTTCCTGGTTTTGTGCCAGCAGGAAAGACCAAATGAAACAACTTCCCTTTGGAGCGAACCCCCTCAATCAGGCACCAGCACAGCTCTCCGCAGTGTTTCCTCTTTGTTTTGAAGGCCACGGGGAAAGTTTTACCAGTCCTGGTGTTTTCTGATCAAAAGCCACAGCATTTCCCAGGGAGATCCCACTGCCCCGACGCAGGGCAGGAACTAGCACTGAAATCAAGAAAGCCATTAATTGTGTGTCCTGAGAGACGGACTCCTTTTGTGGGATCATAATAATAACCAGTCTGTGAAAACAGAGTATTTCTGAAAGCTGCCTTCAATCCTGGGTGACCACCCCTGCGATCAAATCAAATCCCCATGCTCAGGTACTCCTTATTAAATATCTTTGCTGGCATTGTTTGGAAAGTGCAGAAATGAGCTTGGGGGCTCATGATATATGTGGCCAGGTCCCGTGGCAGGCTGGGACCCTCTGTGGCACCCCAGTGGGGCTGGTAAGGACCATGCTGGCCAATTTTGCCCCCTTCCCAGAGAAAGGTACAGGGATTTCTCATTTTGTCACCCATATTTTTGCCCACACAGGTGAGACTACTTCCCATGAAGGTGGCATTAGAAGTGCAGATGTGGTATCCCACCAGACCTCTCTTGCTTTGCAGTCTCCCCAGACTCCCAAATAGGGTTTTCTGAACAAAAATAGAAGAGTAATGGGAACAATTTCTTCCCCAAAGGACTGTGGGGCATTGGAACAGGCTGCTCAGGGCAGTGCTGGAGTCACCATCCGTGGAGGGTTGGACAGACAGACATGAGGTTCTCAGGGACATGGGGCAGTGCCAGGGTTGGGTTAATGGTTGGACTCGATGACCTTGAGGGTCTCTTCCAAACAAAACGATTCTATGAAACCCAAACCCAGTGAGCGGGGCTAACTTTTTCATTTCAGCGAGAATCAGGGTCATTTTTTCCGGTGATTTGATTCAGTTTAATGCCTTCTTACATTCCTAGAAATTTACATGAATGTACCTGTAGGGGCTGCGGGAGTTAGAGGACTGGGAGGTCGCGGCTACCTGGCGTACACGGGCCTGGGGCGCGGATACCAGCTCAAAGGAGAAAAGAGGGGAGAGGATAAACTCTACGACCTCTTGCCAGGGATGGAGCTCACGCCCATGAACCATGTCACCCTAAAGCCCCAAGGGATCAAACTCGCTCCTCAGGTACGTGTGCAAAAAGAGAGATTCCATATCCCAACCAGAGGTTGTCTTTGCCCGAAATGCTTTTGGGAAAGCAGCCTCCTGCTTGAATCTGAACTGGGGACTGATAACTAAATTCATTCTTGCATCTCAAAACACATTAAAAGAAATCAAATACCACTAGTTGCACCTTGTAGTACCCACCTGTTTCACTGGAAAATGGTGATCACTCTCCCTTAGAGGAGTTTTCATGAACTCCCATGGGTGTAAGATGAAATCCAGCTATGGCTGTTGCTCCATGTAAGCACTGAGAGTAAAGAATTCTCACCCAAAATAGGTTTGATAAACAGGATGCATCACCTGGGGCTTCACCAAGAGATGAATGAACCTATAATAGAAAAAATAATACATATTTTAAAATCATTTATGGGAAAAGAAGTGTTGACTGCCTGCACAACCCAGTCCAACCCTGTTTGCTCAAGGAGGCTTTTGATGTGGTTGTGCGTGCGGGACTGGGAGCCAGATGGATGGCTGAGGAGAACAAACCCAGAACAAACTTCCCGCATTTCTGAGGCTCCGGCTCTTATAGCAACTCCTTTCCCTTACATCATCCAAAGCAATGTGAGAAACTTACTTCACCCTGAATTTGGAAGCACAGCTTTGCCTATTAACACTTAATTGCCTCAGCATCCTGTTTGCCAAAGCCTATGGAAACATCCTTTTCTCCACCAGAAAACTGGAAAGAGGGTATTTCCGTTTATTCCCTTTATTTTTTTATCAGCATATAAGAGGAGTGAAATATCCTGAGTGGTGCTGCTCTGCCTTAAGGCAGGGGAAATTGACATTTTCCTCTTCCCATGTATGCCAAACCCCCACCGCAGGTATTTCAAATAGTGCAGTAACAGCACTGGGCACTTGCAACACTAATTTTTTGAGGCAAGTTTTCCCAGCAGCTGAGCTCCCTAATCCCCGCCACTGCTGCTATTTCACAACAGCAGGTCTTAAACATGCTACAGCTTGCTTCACGACAGCCTCGTTAATGGGGCAGCCTCATTAATACCTGTCAACTTGGTCGGCCTCTCCCATCCACTGCACTGAGACAGTTTCTACAATGTCTTTGAATGATGGACCCTGTTCCCACTGCCTGGCTGGGATGCTCAATGTTAATAAGTGGATCTGCATTATTGAGGATTTAAATGATGATGTAACATTGTAAAACCGACATCCATGTAAAGGTATTGGGGCAGCAGGGAACAAGTGTTGCCATAGCCAAGAAATTTAATGAACTAGTTTATTTACACTACAAAGTGCTAAACTTCAGTTGGAGCTATGATTACAAAATTAAAAGTGGCACTATTTATATTTTACATTTTAACTACAATTAAGAGTAAATTTTAAATAAGGTAGGCCACAGAAAGACGTGAATTGGAGGTACCAAGATTGCGAACCCAAGACCAACATTGGTTGAATGTTGGGTCTGCTGGAGTTACTTGAAACAAATAACCGGTCCCAGCACTGCTCAGAAGAAGGTGCAGGGACATCACGCCATGTTCAAACCCATTTGGGGACAGTACGTACCCACGGGTTAAAAAAAAGAAATACAAAGCCAAAGCAAGAGCGTTTCTAGACAGCGATTCCCAATTATCGTGGAATGAGCTGTGCTAAAGCTGGGGGCAACACGGCTCAGCATTTCTCTTTCAAACTAGAAGCAGAAATTACCTATTGAAGCCTGTATAATTAATTGGATGGAAGCACAGACTATCTGGACTTTTCATGCACTGTAACCCACTAAGCCAGGAGGCAACAGAGCATTGAAGATGAATGCAACCCGAGTGCCTTAGCACTGTTAAATAAAAATGCATAGATAGAGATTCTGAGGAGAATTCAAAGAAAACATTGATAACAGAATAAAAGAGCTAATCACCAAAGGGACAGAGATGTCCAATTTAACAGGCTAATAATTAACTGCGGGAATTAAACAGGCTTCTAAAGTATTAAACATTTAGATGAATCTTATGCTTCAAGGTGAATGTAGTATCCTGTCTGTCATTTATTTGGGGGTTTTTTTGGTTCTTTTTTTGCTGAGCCTTGTGTAAGTTGCCACAACGCCCCAGGAAGCCGAGTGCAAAGGCGACTACACGGCAATTAATCCGAGTAAAGAAATCTCTGTTTTCCCTTCTAGATCTTAGAAGAAATCTGCCAGAAAAACAACTGGGGACAACCTGTTTACCAGCTCCACTCCGCAGTGGGACAAGACCAGAGACAGCTCTTCCTGTACAAAGTCACCATCCCTGCCCTCGCCAGCCAGAACCCCAACATGTACGTCACTAGTTAAGGTTTTTTGGACTTCAGGATTATTATTTTTCTTTAATAGCATTTTATTTAGCATCTCCTTTCAAAATACAATTGCGCAGCTCCCTATTTCCTTTTCTTCGTTTGTGTTGTTTTGTTTTGCTTTTAATATATTATGGAGAATAACATCCACCAACTAAACCAGACTGATAGTGATGTCTGCCATGCTTCCCATGCTTCATGCTCTCTCGCTCTGGTGGTGCAAAGATTAAAAAAAGCCAAAAATAATCAGGCAAAAGGGTGCTTTTTAGTACAAAAATAAAGCATACGACAGCTCTTGTGGGAAAAATGAAGCAGCTTGAAGGAACATGCTGATAATGAGGCTCCAAATGTTGCTGAACTAAAATATTGTTTGCTGTGCATTTTAAAGGAAAACCCAGTAGGCTTTCTTTTGGACTGAAAATGCACAATATGCTCTGAAAGGATGTAGTGTCCAAAATGACCCAGGGCCAATCAACTCAGTGAAGAAACTATGAGGGCAGTACTTCTGCTAGTGCTAGTATAATAATGTTAATAATAATATATATAACATACATAATTAATAATAACATAATAGTGTTAATAATCAGCACGGTAAAATAATGTTTCAATTTTATGTGTTTTGTGTCCAAAATGACCCAGGGCAAATCAACTCAATGAAGAAATTACGAGGGCAGTACTTCTGCTAGTGCTAGTATAATAATGTTAATAATAATATATATAATATACATAATTAATAATAACATAATAGTGTTAATAATCAGCACAGTAAAATAACGTTTCAGTTTGATGTGTGGGATGATACCATCTATGAGTGCATCAAAACACCTTGCAGGAAAGTCCTAGAGAAAAAATAGAACTAGGCTAACATTTTGCTATGCTCACAGACATCCCTTCACACCACCCAAGCTCAGCGCCTACATCGATGAAGCCAAAACCTACGCAGCAGAATACACCCTGCAGACGCTGGGGATTCCCACCGAGGGAGCCGAGGTGCCTCCTGCAGCACCAGCTTTTCCAGGTATGGGAACGTCCGTGCAGCAAAGATCTGCTGGAATGTTATCTTTCCCGCTGCTTCCTTGTGGACATCAAGAATCAACCCAGTTTTGGCCAGGGAGGACAGACCTGGTTGTCCTCCCCCACAAACCACAGGATTCTGGACTGGGCGTGGTTGAAGGGACCTCTGGAGATCACCCAGTCCAACCCACCTGCTCACGCAGGGTCACCAGAGCAGATCACACAGGTTCACGTCCAGGTGGGTTTGAATATCTCAGAGGAGGAGACTCCACACCCGCTCTGGGCAGCCTGGGCCAGGCTCTGGCACCTCCCAGCAAAGAAGTTTCTCCTCATGTTCAGATGGACCCTCCTGTGTTTCAGTCTGTGCCCGTTGCCCCTCACCCTGTCGCTGGGCACCACTGAACAGACTCTGGTCCATCCTCTTGACACCCACCCTGGAGATATTTATCACATTGATCAGATCCCTCTCAGCTTCTCGTCTCCAGCTGAACAGCCCCAGCTCTCTCAGTCTCTCCTCATCAGAAAGATGCTCCAGACCCCTCAGCATCTTTGTAGCTCTTGGTTGGACTCCCTTGAGTAGTTCCTTGTCCTTCTTAAACTGAGAAACCCAGTTTAAGAAGGGGAACCTTTACCTTGACTCGTGTTACTTATGAGTGTGACATCGATATTGCCTATATAGTAATTTACATCAGGACTACCCAAATCATGGTGTATGTACCATAGAGCCGCTCAGGCTGGAGGCACCAGGATGGCTGGTCTCTGCTCCCACACTGATCCCAACAGGGTCAATGCCACCAGTACAGCAACTTGCTTGGGGTGAGCTGGGGCAATGTCCAAGGATGGGGATCCCGCATCATTTGTAGACCTCTCCCAGGTACTCACCTCTCCTGCACTCCTTCCAGTTTGCAGATGCTTCACTTCAACTTGGAGCCCCAGATAGGATGCAGGAGCCAGAACTGGTGTCCCTGGTGTCACATCTGGGATGTGTCCCCTCCCTGGAGCTGCTGGCTATGGTCTGGCCAGTTCCACCCATGATGGAGTAGATCTTCATCACTGCCAAGATGCATGGTCGATTGATTCACAGTCCATCTGTACTCTCCCAGCACCCCCAGCTCCTTTTGAACCAAGAAGAAATGACACAACCGTGAAAGTTAGGATCTGATCCCAGCACTCACACCCCCCACTGGAAGGTGTTTTTTTTCCATTTTGATGATTTGTAATCAACAGCAACTGCATAAAACAGCTTGGGAAAAGATGGAAAACAAAGGCTGGGAGCAGGAATCCAGCTCCAGGCATCACATTTACTGTGCTCACCAGCACGCTGGTTATTCTGATGTAGTGGGAGCAACGCATGCCAAACTGCACATGAGGAACGCATTAGTCAGTACTACTGAGTTGTTTGGAGTGTCTCAAGGATAGATTTAAAAAAAAATAGATAAATCTACTCAGCTTCCTGCCACAGGAGTCCACAAAAGCCACAGAAAAAATCAATTTGTCTGGGTTTGTGCAGGCTTCCGCAGCATGGAAACCAAATGGGCTCTTTATTGAATCCGGTCTCCACTTACTGCTTAATCATAATCTCTCCATTTTCTCTCATCCACCCTTAATTATTTGTCTTGGAAACTCAACATACTGACACACATTAAAGTTTTGGCTTGCGACGCACACTGGGCCTTGATCCGTGCTTGCTAAAGCCCAGCCCAGCTCAGCTCAGGCCATGCCCAGGTAGCAGCTCATTTCTCATAGGAGGGTGGCAGAGAAGTTTTAAATCACAGATTTCTCAATTCCAAGCTGAAATGTTGCACGTCGCTTTGCTAACGCAAAGAAGACTCATTGAGCCAATGGGTGCCCCAGCTGCTCTTCCCAAATATGAGCTTTGTCTTAATTCTTGATTCTTTCACAACAAAACATTGTGGTCTGGTCGCCAAGTTCCTATACCCTGCTTTCAGACAAGCCAGCCCCAAACAGTGTTTCTTTTCCCAGTGATTCATTTTAAATCAGCAAAGCTCACATTTTCCCATGGAAAAATGCGAAGTGTTGAAACCACATTTTCCATTAGAAACCGGTCAGGAAAAAAGAATCCGGTTTACTAAATATTTTCTCCTCAATATTGCATAGAGGGTGTTTCCATCCTATCTAATGTAGCTGTCCTGAATTGCATGTATATTGACTGTGAAGGATATCAGAGTCATATTTCCTCCATGAAACCTGCCCAGGTTTCCCTGATATTATTCCATTTTCTTGCTTTCCTCATGTCGTGTGTGGGAGGAAGTGTATGGAGCACCATTAACACCCTCTTATCTCAGAAACAACCAAAGCATAAGGAAAAAATATTCAATAGTGAAGGGCATTTTCAAGGAGCCCATTAGGTGAGAAAACGCATTAATTTTCCAGCTTTTTATATTACCTTCAACATGGAGAAAAAACATATCAGAAATGACCTATTTAATGTAATTAGATTATTCCCATTAACAAACTCTTCGCTCATTACATCATTCCTATCAACAGCAAAGTCTTCCCATCAAAACCCTACGGTGAGTTTTGGATGTTTTTCATTAATCTGTGTTTCTCCTCCTGCAGGATATACCATTGCTAACACACCCGGCACCGTCGCAGCCACTCAGCTCAAACAAGCGGTGACGATGGGACAAGATTTGGCGACATACGCAGCCTACGAAGCCTACCCTGCCTTCGCCGTCGCGGCACGCAGCGATGGCTACGGAGCGTTTTAATCCCATCTTTAATTAAGTGCCCCTAAATCAAGCACAGGCAGGAAAACCAAATCTCAGTCTGGTAATTCTTACACCCTCATGATTTTAAAGTAATCTGTCGCCTAAAGGTAGATTTTAGTTGGAGTTTCATTCTTGTAGTTCTTTAGTTTCATAACAGGATGTTAGGGGGGAAGGAGAAATTTAAAAAGAAATCATTCAAATTCAGATTATCACACTAGAGAGCAAAATCTCAGCCCAGACAATGAGTGGTTCTCAGGTGTGTGTGTATATATACATACATACATATATATATATATATTTATACACATCATCGTGTGTATGTTTACAAGCAAGAACCTGTGCTGACAACAGATGGTGCCATGGACGTGGTGACATGGGACCAGGGAAGGATGGGCTGTCTCCAGCAAGCCCCTCCGTGCATCAAAAATTCTCTCTTCACCCCAAAATCTCCCAACCCAGGCAGAGCAGCAGGGAGAATGAAAGGCTGCGGAGATCTCCATGCAGAGACCTCCCATTTGCCTCTGAGCATCCCACGCCACCAGCACTGCTCTGCAGGGATGTGTTCAGGCATCTCAAGCATCTCTTCAATTCATTCTGGCACAGCCAAGGGAAAAAAGACATTCATCGTTACCAAGTTGTCCAGCCTTACAGGCTGTTTTGCACACTCTTGAATGGTAATTAGATTTTTAAAGAAGAAGGCAAGCATTCAGCATAGTTTTCCTTCTTTCTTTGCTGCTTCCCAGCCATACCTACCAGTCACAAAGCAGCAAATAATGGCGTATTTTTTCCACCTCCCATCAAATGGCACATTCAGTGAAACACAGGAAAACTTTTAGGACTATTAAGGCTGAGGACCAGAAAAGTGTTATTCGTTAGGGTCAACTCTCTACTTAATTAGAACACAAGAGCTCACAGCCGTGGCCCACTAATAACAGACACCTCCACAGCAATAAGATTATGTATATAAGGAACCTTTTTGACGGGATGGAACGCACCCTGTCTGGCTACCAATGCTGCTTTACACTTTAAAGCAAGGCTGCTGGCTGCTCTGCTTCTTGCAAAAATTCATATAGTGGAAGAGGCAAAGGCGCCTCTTGTTTTGCAGAGCACCGGTGTTGGTGTTGTTTTGGATGCTTTGGGGATGTTGAGAGCATCCTTTGATTTACAACAGGAAGAAATTAGCTGTGTATTTTTGCCATAGGGTTGAGGCAGGAGTAATGAGAGGTGTAGAAGAAACCCAGTGTTAGGTAACTACAGCAAATGTATAATATATCTGATATGGAACTGCACACTAAGATAACTTGAATCTGCTCAGTCTGGGGCCATAAAAAAAAAACCCTTAGTGAAGGAGAATTTACAAGTGGGTTGATGATGCCCATAGATTTCAACAAATCTGTGCCCGAATTTTCCAGCCGGTCTAAATGATATAATGTGGCACTGCACAAGCCATTTCAAGCGGAACTCTTTTTAAGTGTCCCCAAAGCTGTTCAAAGCACAACAGGCTGGGATAAGGTGTTGACTACCAGGAGCAAAGTGTTTTCTATTCTCATGCTTTGTCTGACTCTATTTCACTAGGAACAGAACAAAACCACATAAGCTGCATAGTTTACTGTCCTATTAGACCCTTTTCTATTTATGAAGTAGCTCATTAGTGTGATACTGAAGGTATTTTTTCAAGCCCTCTGGTTGCTGTTCAGCATGCTCGGCTTTGCAAAAAACATACCTGTTCACGGAGGGTGAAACAACCGAGAGTGTTATGGGCATCGTGGTTTTATTTTCTCTCCTGTCTATGTCTTCTAAGTTGTGTTTGATTGCCAACAAGCACCGTATCCATGCGAGCCTCTCTCTAGATGATTGTTGGCAGAAAGTGTTTCTCACTTTCCATGTTCAGTAACTTTATTCTGATTTTTCAGCTATTTATATAAGTTCAGAAAGATGTCAAAGAAAAGGGTAAGAAGCAGTATTAAAAAGTGTGTGCATGAAGCACTTATTTTTGTATGCGTAGTACAATATTTGTATAGAGTTTTAACACTACGAAGTGTAGCGAAAAAATCACACTGTCCATTTACTGGAGGACAATCATGTAAGTTTAAATAGAATGACAAGAAAATGGCATCTCAGTCATCCATTATAAGGAAGTTATAACTGGGATTAGATTCTGTGAAGCAAGTCTGTAGTTCTAGAGTAATCCAAGGACATTAACTGGACTTTGAAATATCATTAAAACTTTTTAAACCAGCACACGTCTCAGTCATTTTATACCCCAAGTTTCACCCAAAAGGGTCATCCCGTGCATGGTAAATAAGAGCAGGGTTTGCTCTGTAGGGATCGATTGGAGGTCAGACAGGCAAGGTCACAAGCTGCTCAGCAATGCCGAGAGTGTTTTCCATGTGCACTTTGGTGACACTTGGCATGCACACGCAGCAGAAAATCAGCAATGTTATACTTCTTTACTTTTCAGTAAAAAATCAAGAGGTTAGGGGCTTTTTTTCCCAGCACTTCTTTGGCTGATATTTATTTATCAGGAATCATTTTTTCCTATAGATTTATTACAGTGGCAATAAATTTCCTTACCTGATCTCAATGGAGACTTCTCGGGGGTGAAACCAAGAGCAAGACAGTAATGTCCAAAAATATGGGGCAGATGGGGCAATACATGATTTAGGGCTATGAGGGACTGGTCCCACCTTGGGAAGGACCTGTTGCCAGGTCACCAAAAGGTAAATCAGCTACAGCCCTGGTGGTTTGAATAAGACGAGGACCTGCTATTCATACTTGGAAGACCATCATATTTAAATGACCAAACAGTAGCAATTCCTGCTTCTACACCCAGTATAAGGGGTCCTGGTTTTGCACCTTTCCAGAGACACTCTGAGCCCAGGAAATGGGGGGAAGATCTGGTACCAACAGCACGCAGCACTCAGCCAAACGCCTCCCTACCAAACCAAAAGAATAGCAGACTCGCAAAGAGGTCAGCTGTATTCTGGGCTTCAGCAAGAACAGCAGCTCTGCCAGCTCTATTACTATGCCTCATTAGCTCTTCCTGATGTCCTGCTTTCATTTTCTTTGCAATCAGGGCAATGGCAGAGTTCGCTTTTGTGCTTTAGCATTTACTCTCTCGGAGAACTGAGATTCCCACTCTGATCGGCAGCAGCTGGCTGATCAATTCTGGAGAGCAAGAATGGTTTTGCAAGAAATCTCAAACCACAACCCGACTTACAGAACATTATTTCCTATTTGTAAAGATGTGGGTTCTCAGTGGATTGCAAGACAAAGCCAAAAACCATATCCATCCTTCACAAACAAATCTAAGACACATTTGAGCCATAAATGATGAGACCAATGGCCCAGAAAAGTCAGCATACGGCCACACATTTGGCTGCTTGCAGGGTAGGAGGTACAAAAACTGCATTTTTCTTGTTTCTTCCAGTCAGCCCTCTCCTGGAGGTCTCTAGAGCATAGGGTCTCTCATCTGAGGTCCAAAATGAGAATAAAACAAGTTCAAGTACCACGCAACAACTCTGCCTTTGGAGCTGGGTAGACCCTGAAACATCCCATGTAGAAACCATCTCACATGTCCCATGGAAACCCCCTCTGGAAGCCTATGGGAAAAGGTCTCCAGTGACATTCGAGAGCTGTTTTATAGCTGAGCTTTCATGATTTCCTCTTCCCGCTAGCCCAGCTAAATCTCCCATAGACCATCTCATCCCCTCATCACACACCTTCCTGGATTTTTCATTTTTGGGAAAACAAAACCAAACCAAACCTTTGAAGGGTGACATTCCAGTCAGGGACTGCAACTCACTGCTATTCACTAGCTGCCTGGGGCTCAGCCCACACTCGGTGCTGCTCATCGTACTCTCATGGGATGCTCATTCCCTCAAGGGCTGGAAATTAGCATGTTGCCCTCTGTTAAAACTGCAGTTCTCAGCAATTTTTAAGTCTTGGTGAGGGTCCCCTACCCACTAACCCTTCTCCTTCATGGGCTGCTTAGGGTGGGCTGGAGATGTCCTACCACTCCTCTCCATGCTCCCGAATTTCTCCTGGCCTGACTCCAGCTGCCTGCAGGAGATGGGAACTGTGCATGCCCAGATTTGGGGACAGTTAAGGGAAACACTAGAAAAGTGACGTTCCTTGGTCCCCAGACCCACCTTGTGCACATGCAGCCCCAGTTGTGAAGATGTTAAAAAGCAAACAGCCGCTGTCAGACCTGTAGATAGTTCGTGAAGAAATATCCTCTGTGGGACACATGCAAACAGAACCAGGTAACCACGGGACCAGACTGATCCTTAAATCCTCCATCAGAGCCTGGAGAAAGCAAAGGGATCCTATCCTTTCCCCTCAGTGCCTCGGGTCAGATCCTAATTTAGCATCTCTTCTGCAGCTGGGGAGGGATAAGACGTGCAGGAGGAAAGTTGCGACACGGTCAAATTCTGCAAAGGAGCTCAGTGAGGAGGTTCGGTCTGCGGCACGAATGTGTTTCTCAAGTTCATACTAGTTTATGTCCCACATTAAATAAAAAAAGGGAGTCTTGTTCGCCTCCTGAGCACGTACGCAAGGCACAAATGGCTATACATTGAAGGAGAGCAGCTTGAGAGAGGGAAGAGCAACTGCGATGAGTAATGCTATATTTAACCACTGGCAAGGTGCCCAAATTCCTGAAAATGTTCTAGGCTTTGACTCTGTTGAGCGGCAGACTTGTTCTCCTGTAAAACGGCACTGGCACCTAGTGGCTGCTGGGTTCAGACACCGCACCCCCAAACGGCTCCTTGTCACCGCATGCCAACAGCGGGGACACACCATGCTACTAAAAAGCAAATAAACCGAGGGATTTTTCTCACCAGTCTTTCTCCCACTGTGGTACTCGGAGTTGCTGAGTTTTCTAGACACACAAAATCATGACAAGTTAAAAAAAAAAACCTCTCAAAAAGCCTGCACCCACTGTTGATAAATCAATCGATCTGTTATAAGGTGTTGCACAAGGGGACCTGCTCTGGGACACCGGTGGGGCTCTCCAGATACCCTAATTCTGGCTCTCAACACCTCTGCTCCTATGAGAAACACCAGCTTCCTAAAAACTCTCTTTTGGGGTCGAGCGCTCATGTTTTCAAGGGTAGATCTTACCCATGAGCACTTTAACTGTGTGATTCAATTTTACTTGCAGAAACATGTTCAGCACAAGCACTACAACAAAAAAGTTCACAGTTGGTGTAATGCAATAATACAAACAAAATGATCTGAAACAATGAAATAAAATGTCTCAGTGTTGCCTGAGAAAAAACAAACTACTATTTATTTTTTCCCCATAATGTATTGCTTTTAGGAAAACAGGAGCACTCTTGCATAATTTATTCTAGTTTACACAGTGTAAGAAAAAATGGCAAGTAAAGAGAGTTATTGTTATAATGGGATTCATTAGGCAGCACCGTTCTCAGGTCAGAGTAGTTCCCCTTTTGTCATAAAAAAGATCTGACCCCGTTTCAAGGGACTGCGATGTTTTTCACCGTGTACGATCCTGCATGAAAACTGGAGCAAAGCAGGAAAACATTGCAAGAAACTTTCTGGATCATTTTACCACCTTGAGCATGGCCCAAGTCCACCCGACAGCACAGCAGGATGCTGGAGCAGCATCCTCTGCTGCTGCCCATACCTTGCGGTCACCACCGCTGCCATCAGAGCAATTTTGCCCATAGAATGGGGCAACCGGGACGTCTGGGTAAGTTATTAGGGAAGGACATTAACAGCATCTTCAGGGATTTGATTCCCATTGTTGTTCTTCCAAAGCTCTTTCCTGACTCAATATTGCGACTGCTTCAAGCTGCTCCGGATGGGGATCTCTGAGACTGATTGCAGCTGGTTTAAAATGAATAATTCATTCTCTCCTACTGATTTTAAAGAGAGGCAAAATTATCTGACTGACGGTTCTCTGAAGAATTAAAGAGATTGCATACAAAATTCGTACACATTGTTGGAGCTTATTAAACATTTACAGTTGTTTAGCTGTGAGACACTACAAGAATCCTAAATCCAGATCTGAAAGGCGTATTTTCTTCTCCCTGTGGGCCCCAGATCTACCACTTACAGAGGCTGGAGGAGACGTCAAGAGGGACCTGCTACCAGCACGGGTCAAGGTGGTCATGGCTTTGTCCAGCCAGCTCTTGAAACCTCCAGAATATCCTCTACCCTCCTGGGGACCTTTCTGTGTTGAAAACCTTTCAGTCAAGAGGTTTTGAGACTGTCCTTCTGTCCCTTTAATGGTGTCTTGGCTTTGTGCTTTGATGGAACCCTCCACTGATCTTTCCCACGGGTTGGAGGGGCACCACGAGCCCTTCTGGTGACCTACCTGTAGGCAATTCAGGTCCTTCAGCTCCAGGCAGCTGTTCATCCAGCCAGAGCCTGTTCACCTTGTGCCCTTCCCGATGCTAAAACAAAGCAGACTAAGGTCTCTTCAGAGCTGCCTCACCCACAGCTTTGATTAATCAGTTCAATTCTTACTGATTTCCACCAGCGGTATCTGAAATATAAACTGATTGTGTTGAAATCCAGCCCTGCTCTGGGTCACCTTTTCCTAGCAGCTGCAGGTTCTCCCTCACCAACAGGTCCCTCCCAAAATCCCCAACCTGCATATGGCCTCTGGTGTAACCCTAGTGCCCTCCCATGACACCCTCCCATTCAACCTCTGGCACATGTAAGTGGTCTTATATTTTTGTCATTTTGATGTGTCCCAAAGTGATATTTAGAGGGTAATTTGCCATCTGTTGCCCTTTGCAGTGGTTGGAGGGCTGGTCAGGAGCCTAACACAAGGACAAGTCTTTCTTGCCCAGCATTCTGCTTCCGGACCATGCCAGATGTATGATGTCTTCAAGTGATGAAATCTGAGCAAATACATGTAGTCCTTGCAGAGACTTGGGACCCTCCAGCCCGTCTGTAGTTTCTTGGGCCACTTGCAATTAATTAAGAGCTTTCAGAGGGCTTCTATTCCAAAAATTTGCTCAACATCCCCTTGAGACTACACAAACCCACGTGTGGTGGGCAGCACTGAGCCCACCCAGCACACTGTTCAGTTCAAAAGTGACATTTGTGGAAGAGAATAACACATTCTAGCAGGGAAAAACTCGCAACTGCTTCAATATTTTGCCTTGCATGTGACTGACCTTCCTTTCCTTACCTGAGACGTCTGAGGCAGGACCCTATACAGCCCCTCTCATCAGGCACCTGTGAAACTGAGACCACTGATTTATGGAGAATTATGCACAATTTGCTTCATATGACGTTTGCCCCACCACCACCCATAGTCTGTGGTGGCTTTTAACTCAGAGAATGAATCATCAAAACCAGGGCAATTAAATGAAACTATATTCAAAACTTACCGGTGAGCATCTATCCTATTTATCCCTTTACCATCCTAAGAGGTCAACTTTGCCCTTCAAGCACTATTGAGGAGTCTTCTCTCCTGATGTCTTGTGAATTCAGCAGGTCTTTCCAGTTTTGTGGACTGGGCTCAATATTATGAACTATTTTATGGTCTGGATTAGCTCCCAATATGCACTAATTCTCCCCAAGAGAGCTCATTCCCAATCAAAAGGAACTTCCTCGTTGACTAAAGAAAAACAGTTACATCTTTTATTACAATAAGAATCAACTGCAACAAGATCAGTCCAGGACGGGAACTGCTTGAATGGGAATACATTGGACTAGTGAGACTGAATTGCAGGTAAAAGCCAAAACTTTGCGGGAAGTCAAGCTTTGCAAAGCAGAAGTTGACCAGCAGCAATGACGTACAGAGTAACGTTTGCCAAAACAAACCTCCTAAGTATGTATTATGAACATCACAGGTGTCAAATCTACTGCTCAAAAGAAACAATCCCTTTAATGAACAGATCACCTACAGAGCTACGATTTCAAACGCTGAAGATGTGCCTTCAAATGCAATAGAGACAGCAGGACTGAGAGACAGTTTTTGCCTGTAGTGCCCGAAGTAGCGAATTCTGTAGATGCCCGGCTCTGTGCCACGAGGGATATGCCACTCAACGGTCACGTTGCTTTGACCAAGTAATCCCTTGGTCCAGTAAAACCTAGCAGACAACCCAAAAACTGCAGTCAGCAAGAAAATCCACTTGTCATTTGTTTTAATATCCCAAGAGCTCAGTAAGTGGAATGCGCTCCAGTTAAGTATATTTTAAGAGCTTCTTTTAACCTTTCCTCATATATTTAAGCTATCCAACAAGCCAACCAAAAACCCAGCAGGGCCAAAAACTATCTGGAAACACAGAAAAATGAGTCAGTTGTCCTTTTTGCAGATGAAGAATATTTCTACAAACATGTTATTGCATTCCCAGCTCCATATCATAACACCACACAACATTACCTCTGAGCGATATCCATCAGCATAGCCTTGCCTGTGCAGGGTGAATTCCGAACCAGGAGGATGAGTATTGAAGGTCACAAATAAAGTGTATCACGATCAAGCCCAGGGCACCTGGCAACTATTTCTACATCAAACTCCCATATTTTTTTTTGAGACTCCTTGCACAAAGCCTCTTCTGCTCAACCTTAAAACTCTACAGCCAGGCACACATCATCTGGGCTGAGGGATTTTTCAGCTGTTCATGACAGAGCATTCTTGGGGAAATGAAGAAAATTAGTCTGCTCTTCTTCTGATCCTGCCAATGAGGGGCACTGCTGAATATCTCCCCAATTGTATCTGGGCCAGGCATGGGAGTTATCAAGGACTATTGAGATCGCACTCCCATTTCAAGGCTTTAACTAAGGGAAGATGAACAAAGTAAGTTGATTTACTGGTGATGATAATAAGCTTCCCCACACCAGTCCTACGGAGAAGATTGAAATAAATATTTACAGACATGATTGGCAAAAAACAGTGAATGATGGGGGAAATTTGGTCGGTTAAAGAGAGATCACAGGCTGACACAGGGCCCATGTATCTGTCTGCTTGTTCTTGTCCAAGGTTTTGGCTGTGCCTTGTACTGACTTGTCTTGGGACAAAGACAACGCTGTCTTGGGAGATGACAGCGAGGTGACAACACAAGGCCCAAAGTGGTGGGAGATCTCCATTCTTGGGCACCACGCTGGCTTGCCTGGACGTGTCCCCAAGCAACCTGCTATAGCTGTGACGTTGGCTCTTTCAGGAGCTGGGTTGGACCAGTGACCTGCAGCCTGAGTTTGGCTGTAATGCTGTGACCTAAAAATGCTGCTGTGATAGATCTGTGCCACCACCCAGCCTCCTCCCCACCGTGTCGTCCAGGCTTGGTGAACCATGATCACCGCCCTGGGATTTGGGAACTCAAACGTAGCTCACATCCCACCTGGGAAGAGGCTTCTCACAAGATGAGCTCATGGGGAGTTAGCCATGAGCTAAATATACCTCTGGATTTACCTCTGTTGGCTGTTTGCTAAAGGCAGTGCCAGGCAAATTCCTGCCTGTAGCTCAGCACCTCCTCCTAAACCATCCCCAAAAGCAATTAATTACTGCCCCCACAGCACAGCTAGATGGGGCCAAACACTTCTCTACTGCCAACACGGCACTGAGTGAAAGGGCAAGTCTGCACTGAGTTTGTCCCTGCTGCAATGGCAGGACAGAGGACAGATAATAGCTCATTCCCCAAAAGCTGCTCCTCATCTAGGTAAACATTCATAACTCTTGATCTCTGAAAAATACGTGTTTTACAAATGCAGCTACAAGGTATTTAACACTTTGCAACACTAAGCTGACAAATAGTGTGTTCCCTTGTGCTGCTCTCCTATTGCAATATCAGCACATTCAGTGGTATCAAACAGTAGTTTTTCCTCTGCTAAAAACCACAGTCTGACTCCACTAATATCTAGTAAATAGGTATTTATAGGTAACAGCTCATTTATAGGTATATATTAGATATATTGATATATATTATATATATGTATATAATACATATGATGTATAATAATATATTGTATATAACATATTATTAATAATATAATAATATAATAGTATAATTGTATGGTATATAATATATTATTATATAATATATTATAATATATATGTTGTTATTATATAATAATATTATAATACATATAATATAGACGATATATCATATATTATTTAAAATGTAATGTAATGTAATATAATATAAATAAGAATATACTATACTATACTATACCATAATATATATATATAAAATATTCACGTTTGTTGCTCCCAGTCCCCATCACCTTCATTATTGAAATTTCAAGGTGAACACACTGACATTGTAGAAAGTGGTTCTTTTTCCATCTTAACTGAAGCATTTCCCCTTTCTTGTGGTGTTTGGTACATTTCTGTCTGTGTTGATTTGCCTTCTGGCCAATCCTTTAGGTGGGAAAAGGCCAACCAACTCCTCATCCTTACCAGCAGAAGAGTTTAAGCATCATTCAGGATCCAAAGCCTGTCCTTTCTCAGGAAGGAAAACACCTATATTCCCATTTTTCAGTAGCATGGCAGCACATTCTTCAAGTTTTACACTTTCATATGTTCTTGATTTTCTTGAGTGACATTTTATGTTTTCTGGCCAAGATTTTGAGAAATTTGAAGGGTTTAGAAGAGGAGGGAAAAAAGGGCTACATTTAAGGGTGATAAAATGCCAGGGTTTGCCTCATTCAGGCAGGGAATGGAAGACTTTCCTGATGAAGCCAAGCTTTGGGGAAGGTTGCCTCTCTGACCTCGGGCACTATGTGTTTGCACTGCAAGGTCAGAAGATCCTAAGACAGACATCCTTTGGGTTCCCGTTTCTCACAGGTAGCTCATGAAGGCAGGTGGAAAAATGTCTCATTTTATTCCGAGGATTAACTTGAAAACAGATGGTTTGACAAAAGATGCCTTTGGTATTCCTGTTTCATGTGCTGACTTCTGGTGTAGCTCTGAAAGGTGACACCAGCTTTGCTGCTTAGTGAATATTTTTACTTAAGACTGACATCTCTCACCTGAACTTTGCTTTTTTACAAACAACTTAAAAATCACTGACTGTTTCTACTTTATGATGCAGAGCAAATCTGGTCAGCTTTTCCTTATGAAAACCCTACCGCTCTGAACCTCTTAGGTTTTCTATGATTCACCAACACAATGCAGCAGATGGATGGACATAGGCTACGAACAAATGGACAATGATCTTTCTGTAATTTTTGCTCTTCTTTCCACCTTTCCCAAACTCATAAGTCTTCATTGCAGAAGTTACACCCAAGGGGAAGTTGGAGTGTTTTGTTCTGGACACGTTAACCACCAAAATATTGACCAGTCAGTCCCCAGAGAGCATCATCTACAGGGACAAGATCAACTTGTGGATGGGAGCTCTGAAATGAAGCCCTTTAGGGTAAATTCAAATTACTCTATGGAGTCTATAGAACAGTGAAATCTGGTCAGGGTACTCACCTGGTGTCCCAGGAGGCATCGTTCTGTACCACCTGCCAGCTCTCCGAAGCATTGGTGTATCTCTCCACCGTCAGGAAGTTGTGTTCAGTCTGGAATAAAAATAACAGAGTGAGCCAGACGCTGAAGGGACAGACATGTCCCTACTTTCCTGTATCACTATGCTTCTGTGTGCTTTACTGGCAAACATTGTAATTACTAGTAAAAATTCTTATATTTCACTGCAAAAGCAAAAACTTAAGCTAATAAGTGATGCAGAGAGTGAGCAAAGAACATGATCATTAAAAAGAGAATGGACAGGTGAGGTGTTTGCTATCAATGTCTTTGCAAGATATATGATGGGATCATAGAATCATAGAATAGTTTGGGTTGGAACGGACCTTCTCAGTGCCCCCCCTGCCATGAGCAGGGACATCTTCACCAGCTCAGGTTGCTCAGAGCCCCGTCCAGCCTGGCCTGGGATGTCTCCAGGGATGGTTCATCCACCACCTCTCTGGCCAACCTGGGCCAGGCTCTCATCACCCTCAGGGTAAAAAAATTTTTGATGAATTAACTAGTTTTTCTAATTTTCTTTGTTTTCTTGAAATAATGCAACAGGCTGATAGGATGGAGACTAGAGACCACGCTTGCTGTGTCTGGATGGCATTAGATACCAACTAAGAAAGAGTATCTGGCCTAACACACAAAATGAGTGATATGAAGAGATCATCATATGAAGAGATCACAAATGGTCCTCATCTGACCAAAATAAGGACTTTGCCCCAGAAGCGCTCTAGTGGTCTGAATTTCCAAAGCACATATTAACGAGACAGACTATCTTCTTCTGAATCCCTGCCAAAGGAAAAAAAGCGCTGGGAGCACAGGATCTTGCTCCTTCTGAAACCTGACTGTCGAAGATTAAAATGCATCAGACAGAGGCAGTAACTAAATATTCACTAATCCCGAAGATCCCAAATTCCAGCATTGTTGTGTCATATTTACCGCGTTCTCAGCAGAGTTCCTGGGGTTCGCACCTACGAAAGTTACTTCAGCAACTTCTGTCTGTGGGGGGAATTTAGATTTGTGTTAAAGACTGAGCACATTGAAAACATGAAGATGCTGTGTGAGATTTTTATTTGGTTGAGGTTTTGTGGGTTTTGGTTTGGATTTTTGTTGTTGTTGTGTTTAATTATTTATAATTTTGCTTGTTGCAATAGCAGTAAGCAATTGAACTGTGAACTGATATTCTGTGCCTAACAAGTAAGATTTCTGTGTAGAGGAAGGAGAGAAACAGGCGGAATTTTTAAGAATGCATCTGTGTGTTCTTCCTACCTTAGTGCTCGAAACAGCAATGAGATTAAACTCCTTGCTCTGAACACCTTATTTAAATTTTGAGTATGAAAACTGAACCATTTCTGACATTTGTATTTCATTTACATTCCACACCAGAGGCATCAAATGCGACTTGTAAAGAAATCACTGTATGATATTTGCCTATTAAATAATCAGCTGTTATTTTATGTTGAAGCAGAAGAGGAAATCTACATGTTGACTATCAAGGGCTTTTATCTTCCCCTTCATTCATTCACTTTAATTTCACTCAGCACAATGACATTGGCACGAGAACACTCTGTCCATGACAAGGGGAAGAAGAGCACCGTGACCCTTTAGAAAACAAAGACCTTTTTCTCAATAGGAATAAGAATTTAAAGACAAATTCCCAATGACGTTTACCAAATCCTGGAAGCTCTCACCACTCGATACTGTTGTCTCACTTCTTGCAGCACATCCCCAAACGTTTTATTTGCCGGTGCGCGATCGGCGATGAGAGAAGGCACCAAGGTCAAGTTACTGATGTTGAAAACTGGCGGCTCTGGACCACTTGGCAAATCCTGAACTGTATTCTGGGGGGAGGGAAGATGTGCTCATTTATACACACATACAGATAACACGTATCTCCATGATGAATTATACCAATGATGTACATTTTATATATATGTATTTGCATAGATTTTAAGAACAAGAGTGATAATGGAAATGAACATGCATCTATTTTCTAAACTTTGAACCCAAATCCCGCAGAATTTCCCAAGTGCTATGAGACCCCCACTACAGGAATTATTTTCATACCACAGGAGAATGTTTCAAAGAGGTTTCTTATGAGGGTAGCAATCATGCAACCTCACCGATGAACAAATATAGCCATCACCATTTACAGGGTTTAAATGTTTCTAGTATCACGTGGAATATAAAAAATGTTGATTACCGTAGCAATAGCTCTTGCGAGTCCTCTGTACAGTTGAATATAAGCAGAAAGGGTGTGTGGCCCATAAATAGTCGAGGCAGCCTCGTATCGTTGAGCCTAGCAAAGGGCAAATTTGGAAAAGGAAGGTTTGAAGGACCAAGACAAGATCAGCGCTGTACCCGCGGGGGTTTATTTAATCCCTTACTGCAAGGAAGACAACCGAACAGCTCACTTAAGTATTTCTGCTGCAGTTTCAGGTTACTCTTCCTTCTCCAGTCCATTGCAAACAAAGAGTACCGGTTGTCACTCCTCCAATTGTCACAGCTCTTTCACTCTTTTCAAGGCTTATGATGCAGGTCTTCTCCTCTCCAACTTCTTTTGAATAACCTCAGTTCTTCCAATCTTCCCTCCCGGTTTAGGGTTTCTGAACCCTTCGAGTCCACCCAATGGTCCATACCTTCCTCAAAGCATATGATCTACCACATCTTGGGAAGATCCTAAAACTGAGCCTTGCAAGCTATATTGTAGTCTCTTCCCCAGCAACATAGCACTTAAGTTCATGTTCACCTTACAACTCTACCACTCCAAATCCCTCTTCTGGAAATTTTGCCACTTTATGAAGATAATTTCTCATTCATCGAAATTATCAGGAGGTTACTAAACCAGACCTGAACTCATAGGAGCTCCCTGCAGTGTGTCTGATCATTTTCAAATTAAAGCATCCATATGCACTCCCTAGCTATGGTCAAGAAACCACATTGGCCCTTGGACCATGTCATTTAGGCCAGAATAAACAAGGAGGTCTCATGATTTCTACCATAGATCCTTCAGCTTTTCGTGGCAAAGGAAAAGTGCTCTAAATGTGCATAATTTCACAGGAGTTATCATCCCATATGGCAAAAATCTGAATTCAGTTAAACACGCCCAATCCACAACTGTAATTATTTACCTGGTATTCTTCATAGGTGGCAATGTAATGAGTGTAGACGTTGCACAGACCTGCGATTACGACATCCATTTGTGATGTACCATGAGAATCAAACTCCTAAAAGAGGAAATAGGTCATTCACCTTGTAACAACTGCTTAATGTGTAGTATTATTATTAGCAGTAGTAGTAGTAGTAGTAGTATTCACCAGAACAGAATACAAAGTTGCAGCGGGGAGGGGGCTGGAAGTTCAAGAACTCAACACTACAAGTGTAATTTGTCTATATTAATGCCTCATATTCACTTCCCACAGGAAAAAGAGGATAAATTACCTCATACTCCAATAAATTCACCCCTAATAAATTAGGGTGGGTTTTTTTTTTTGAAGCTGAGGCCTCTGTTCTCCTAAAAAAAAATGATGATATAACTCCATGAGACAGCCTCAGTGAGTTATGAGACAGCAGCTGAGATTAAGATGGGACTCAGACAGCAGCTGAGAATAGGATGTATCAATCAGGAAAACTGAAAACATACATTTTCCACTTTTTTTCCAATTGTTCTTGCGTTGCAAAATTCTGGTAGCAATTAAGGAGCTAAGCCTCTCCATCCCAGAGACAAAACTCCTGCCAGCATCTGTTTTGCCTGGATCCCAGTTGAATTAACTTGTGTTGGCTTAATACATTGAAACCCCTTGGGTTTGCTTCTTTTGGGGAGGATATTCATTTCTCCGGCATGTCAGTGAGCGCATGCAAACTGTGTATGAAGCATTTAAGAGAAGGAAAACTCTGTGAGATGCGAGGTCCATGACCCCAGCAGGGAGGAGACAAGGACCAAAACCAGAAGGATCAAAAAACGTGAAGCTTCACATACACTGCTCTCTCAAGAGATGTCTTTCTCATCAACTTACTCTTTTGACAGCTTCCCGGAGCCTGCGTCCAGACATGGTCCTGGGGGTGTTAAGGGAAGAACATCAACCTCCAGAAATGCAGGGAGCTAGAGCAGAAATTGCTGGTTGGACACGCAAGACGCCACCAGAAATTCGTATGGCACTTGCAGCGCTGCTCAGCAACCCCGAGGGCTTCTCTGCCATGAGCTCAACCAAAACACCTCAAAGCATTTTACAGACATCATCACAACCAGAGTGAGGCTGGAGGCACCCCAGGGTGGGTAGAAAAAAGGTTGCTAGAAATAAATCATTATCCTATTCAGATTTTCACCATTAACAGTCAGTGCAATTTGCCATGATGGTGTTTGTGGCATGAAAAAGAACAAAAAAATCAAAGATAACAAGTTCCTTTCTTTTCATCGAAACTGCATTTTGCAAGGAACAGTTGAAGTTATTTGGGATGATTGTTTGCATCTCATTCATTCCCATGGCTGACTTACAGAATGGAAAACCGCAGGTAAGCAGAGAAGACCGTATACAAGAAAGTAAATGCAGAGGACGTATATGTGTAGTGCCTGCACAGCTGTCATATATTTGGGACAATTTTGAGCCCATGTCTCCTTACTACGTGCATGCAGAAGTACTACAGGTAGCGTGAATGGAATGCTGACGGCTGCAATACATAGAACAAAACCAAGGAAATACGTACGTGAACTCTCCGGGAACAGCAAGGATTGCCAGGGATCCGATGGCAACAATCTGAACATCCACAATATCAGGGTGCCACGGGTGAGGCCGAGTCATCTGATGTGAAAAAAAAAGGAGTATGACTGTTGTGGGATAGCAGCAAAAAAGATAGCTGAAGCATTTTCATTCCTACAGTCATAAATCAGGGAAATTAAGTGAGTAAATAAGATCAGGGTAGCACCTAGTAAGAATGAAGTGTAATTTACTCTCAGTAGCACCATCCTGGATGGAGGAGATGGGGTGGGAAGAGGCTCTGCGCTGGGATCTGTACTTACGAGAGATGAGATGAGCTAATTGAACACAAAGTGACACTAGGAAAGCTTTTGAAGAGACAGATGAAAGGAAAAACGATGACTCGTTTCTTCTAGATGGCATCCTCTACAAGTGCTCTGAAGGACCTTGAGCACAATCCTGCTCCAGTACAGTGCATTTGCCTTAACGCCAAAGGTGTAGCAGGCAGAAAATGGGCCCTCAAGTTTATTTTAAAGTTGTAAATTGGATTTTTGGAAAGTTCAGTAAGAACAAACACCAAGTCCTGCCCAGAACAGAACATCCCTGAGGATGGGGGGGGCCAACAGGGCAGCAGCTCTGCAGAGGCTAGGCATAAAGAATAGGTCTTCCCTGTGATAGTGAGGCATCCCTGGGATGGGGGGCCAAGCAATGGGGCATCTCCATCCTTGTTGACTGCCCTGGCTCTTCTGGACATGGCCCTGAGGAACCTGCTGTAGCTGCAGCGTTGGTCCTGCTGGGAGCAAGGATGTGCTGGAGAATCCACTTCAGGGTACGCCAGCCTAAGCCTGGTGTCATTCTACCTATGGATGAGTAAGTCTGGCATCAGCCAACGCTATAGCTCATGGAACTATTGGACACTTGCATAAACATGACAGAAAAGCAGAGAAGTCAACAGGACGTTTCCAGGGGAAGTCAAAACCTAGTAGAAACCTATGAAGGTAACGCTGAGGAGATGGGTGAGTTCATACAGTCCTCAGAGTTCCCAAAAGGCACCATGACGAGTTACCGCACTTTGCATGGACCAGGCTGTCACAAGACAAAAAGAACAGTCCTCTCATGGATTAAGGCAAGAAACCAATGGGAGGATGGAAGAAAAATCCACCCAGAGCTATTAAGATCTGAGAGGATGTCCTGAAGCCAGAGACTGCGGGGAAGCAACACTGATCTCCACGCACCGTTGGCTTTCCCTGGCCTCATGCATGTCCCTGTGCATCCTGCTCAGGGTTGTTTCACAGGCTGAGAACTGGGCCAGGGTGGATCTTCAGTTGGGTTTCTTGACCTTAATGAGAGCAGTATCTCTGGTCCCTCCCCCTGGGACACATGGAAACAATGCTCTGCAAGACGAAAATTTCTACCTCTGTCATTCTGATGAAAACTAACGACAACACATATTCTTGCTTTCTGTTTTCATGTCTTCAAGCCCATGCAGATCTCTCCCTCCTTGCTCTTCACCATGTGGGCTTGCACAGACAGTCTCTGTAGTGCCCTACCAAAACTTAGACCAGATCAGCAATCTCTGCACTTCCCAGGCACACAGCGGTGTATCCGTACCTCTCCGGTGCTAAAGAGGATTGGCTTGGGTTTGTGGCAGGCTTTTGTTTCGTTGGATGGCTCTCCCAGCAGCTGGTTCCGGATTCCATCCCAAAACGGGTCTCCTTCTACTGAACCTTGAGGGGGAAACATCTTTTAAATGCTGTCCTTCAGCTGCTCTAGCAGCTATCGGAGAGCAAACTCATTTATTACCCCCTCCCTGCTGGGCTGGGATAGGGCATTTCACAGTGGCTTTTGGCTATCTGCCATTTTTGGGGTGGTTTGAAAAGCCAGGCTTTAGCTCAGCTGAGCTACGTCTTGGCAGTCTTTGACTAATGAGAACAAAGGAGAAACGTTGCCCCAAAGCTAGCTCTTTCTTCTCCTCACTCCTAAAAAACAACCCTTGGAGATCGTGGTTCAACCAGACATTTATGTTCTTAAATGATTCTGGGGGTTTGGATCTGTTTGGGGGGTGCTCCATCTCCTTCCCATTTGCACAAAACTCTGTTGACATCTGTTCCCTAAATTACCTTGTGTGAAGTTGAAAGCCCCCACGCCATCAATGGTCCCTGCAGCAAAGCTGTATCCTAAGGCTGGTTTACATGTTTTAACCTTAATCAGAATGAGAAAAAAAAAAAAAACAAAACCAAGATATTTTAAAACCAGTTCCCCTCAACATGCCAGGTTCTGCTGTGAAAACACATTTGCTCCTTCCTTGTGCCTGCATCCCGGGAGCTCCCACTCTTACCGTGTGTGTGGCATTGAGCTCCACCGAGACATCACTCATGTTGACCCACTGGTGAGCTGAGCTGAGGGGTCCTGTGATCTCTTGGGAAGCTTCTTCATACAGTTCCTGACAGACACACAAGGTTGAAATCCTCGAAGAAGAAGAAATCAGGAAGCCAGCTCTTCTGAGATTCAGCTATATGAATAATTTCTTCATTCTGTTGACACCTTCCAGTAGTTTCCTCCAAGTGCTAAAGCAAGAATGTCTTTCCCAAGCTCCTTTGTTTCTGTCATACATTTCTACATCCTTCATGCTCCAAGTACTGCAAGCTCTACCTATCTCAAGTAATTTCTTCCCCAAAGGGCTGTGGGGCATTGGAACAGGCTGCCCAGGGCAGTGCTGGAGTCACCATCCCTGGAGGGTTGGACAGACGGACATGAGGTTCTCAGGGACATGGGGCAGTGCTAGGGGTGGACTCAACGATCTTGAGAGTCTCTTCCAACCTAAATGATTCTATGATTCTAACACAGGGAGAACATGCTGTGGTCAGCAGTTTTGTACATGCTTTTCTTTCCACAGCTGGAACACGTGCCTGTTCCACAAGGATGGCAACTTCTTTGTCCTAGTTGCAACCTTGTGGAACACGTGCCTGTTCCACAAGGATGGCAACTTCTTTGTCCTAGTTGCAACCTTTTGGTGTGTCTCACATCTTAGACCAACCAGAAGAAATGCTTCCTATGAGAAAAATGCTCTTTGGTGCGTTCATTTCTTCGAAACACATGGACTTTACCATGCATTTACCATAGAGCTGACAGCTAAGCTGTTCAGCTCATCAGGAAATGTCTCGGTGGCACACATGCCTCAAATTGGTACATAGAAAGTGTGGCCACAAGTTAGAGTGT
This sequence comes from Patagioenas fasciata, assembly GCF_037038585.1. Taxonomy (NCBI): domain Eukaryota; kingdom Metazoa; phylum Chordata; class Aves; order Columbiformes; family Columbidae; genus Patagioenas; species Patagioenas fasciata. The sequence goes on from NC_092527.1 coordinate 6,668,990, forward strand.
AGGAAGAAGCAGAGGACACGGCCTTTGAAGGCCAAGAGTCTGCAGCATTAAAAACAACAGCAATGCTCTCCATCGCCATTTGATACAGACGCTGGGACACTGACTGGGACAATCTTTCACTTGCAAGTCACCATAAGCCTGGAGTGAGTTCAGGGCAAGGATTCGAAACAGTGATGAAAAGGGAACTGCCACTATCAAGCCTTATGCGTGTAACTCCTCCGCTGGACGTCTTCCAGCTCCTACAAGCTGCTGTTCCTGAAACAGCGCCAAAAAATGTCCTCGTACTGACTACTCTCACGTTCCATGAAGTCGCAGAAGGGGAACCGGTAAATTCAGGTGACTTTTGAGCCAAGACACAGGTGCTGTCAGAGAGGCTATAGGATGGAGGATATCAACTGAGCAAATGTGAAGTCAAGCAACATGAGTATCTTTTGTGGATGTTTAAGCTGGCACATTTTAAGTCCCATTTGCATTAGTTTGGGAGTGTGATGCCAAAGCTGGTCAACAAATGGTATGTGGCGATGTCTCTGAGACCTTCTAGGAGTCTCCCACACAAGGAATTTTTCCTGGCATGACACCTCTGAGATGTGGCCTTGGGAGGGAGGGGAAGATTATAAGGGGCAACATCCACATTAGATACCAATATACCATTAAAAGCCCAAACCAACATTTTCAAATTGCAACATCCACAATGATGTATCTAAATAAAATTGTGTGCTTTCTGAATAATCACTTCTTCTTAAACATATAGACATGGACTTCAGAGTAATCTAAATCTATATCTACATTCAGAAAAACAGGTGCAAGACAGTTGCTTAAATGAACATGCACTCCTGTAATAACAGCATCCAAAAAAAAAAACGAAGAATCACTTACCCTTGCTTTTAAGTAGATATTTTGCCCTATAATTCTTGTACTGTCAAACATGTCATTACCGGGACCCATGGCCATGCACATCGTTGCCTGTTAAGAAATCATTTAAATGGGAGTGACCAGTTAATATGGAGAACATAGGGCACCTCAAGGTTCCCAAGTGATTGTTGTACTGTGGGAACTAATTGCCTCTTGCCAGCCATTTAAAATTTTGACACTGAGTTACTACACTAAACCTCTGTAGCCCAGCAAACTTAGGTTTGGGCTGAATAACCAGAAAATAGGGTGTATGAGGAGAAGACACAGTAAGTTCATGAAAGAGGTATCCAGAATAGCCCTAAAAGAGGTGATTTTGATTTTTTATATTGTCTTCATGCACAATGATCCAACACGTGGCTCTGTATTTGCTGCTCCACCCCAAGTTTTCTCCTTATCAACAGTTGATGTGTATGAAGTAAAATGAGGTGGAGCACAAGTGTGATGGGAGCGGCTGAGGGAGCTGGGGGTTCAGCTGGAGAACAGGAGCTGAGGGGAGACCTTCTGATCTCTGAACTGCCTGAAAGGAGCTTGGAGCCAGGGGGGTCGGGCTCTGCTCCCCAGGAACAAGCGCCAGGAGCAGAGGAAACGGCCTCAAGTTGCACCAGGGGAGGCTGAGGTTGGATCTGGGGAACAATTTCTTCTCCAAAGGGCTGTGGGGCATTGGAACAGGCTGCCCAGGGCAGTGCTGGAGTCACCATCCCTGGAGGGTTGGACAGGCAGAGATGAGGTTCTTAGGGACATGGGGCAGTGCCAGGGGTGGGTTAACAGTTGGACTTGATGAGCTTGAGGGTCTCTTCCATCAAAATGAATCTGTGATTCCAAGACATACTCACCCCCCCCACAGGACAGGTGCTCTGTGGGTTATTGCACGACTCCCCCGTGTTGATGCAGAACGGGCCTTTGGTGTTGGGCGACACATCTCCCAGGTTGGAGGATGCAAAGGCGGCAACAAAAGAGCCCTGCCAAAACCAGACGTGGTCCGGTGAGTGTTAGTGCCTCACAGTGATTGCTACCACCACCTGTGGCTTTCCCTGCAATCCAAGCAGCCAGGCGATGAGTGTGAGATGCTGGTCGATGTTTCTGAAGTGACTGGGAGGACTGGGATGGGCGTTTAAGAGCATCCCAAGGGTTGGGGACAGGAAAAGCGAGGGAGAGCAGAACATGTGACGGAAATGCCATTTCAGGGTGACCTTCGCACTGCTTCAGTATCCAGACAGTGTTTCTTCATCTACCTCTTCCATCTGAGCAGCAGCTCCTCCCGCCATGTGCCCCATTTCTCACATTACTGATCAGATGTTAATGGAACATTGCAGCACCTTTCACAGGATTTTTCTTTCTTTCCCTGCCAGTTTTTCACCATGACTGATCTGAGTGCATGAGCTAACATCAAGCAGCACTCATTAGAAGCAAGGCTGGTCACACACTGTCAGCTGAATCCAGCTTTTATAGGTACTGTCATTTTCCCCCCCTCTTTTAGAGGTGGAATGCGTCAACATTTTGGTATATTATCATCTCTTAAGCTATTTTTTGTAAGACTTCTAGATACAATGAGCTCAGGAAAACGTACAGCTAAATATTTCTTTGCTTTGCATGCATGTCAACCTGCACCTGTAACTATGCACTGGATTCAAGCCTTGTGAAAAGCTTTTGGGTAATCCACTATAAAAAGAAACATTTGCAAGCAGGAATTAGGAAGACTTCCTTCAGTTTCCGTCTTTGGTGTGAACTGCACATCTTCCTGTGCTCAGAGTATTAGAATAGGAACTGGGAAATTGTTTGAAGGTGGAGATACACACAGGATACCCTCTTACTCAACTCATGACTCAAAGCATCTGTGAGGTGTGTTCACATCCACGTTTACATTTCAGGGGAAATAATGCTTTTTAAAGGAACTGTGTTTGCACTCTAGGGTGGCAAATCTCCTGAAAAAATCAAAATCAGAAGACAGAGCAGGCTGGAAGCCATAAGAAAGAAATGGGGCTGACCACAGATGTGATCCCACACCACAGATGCAATATATTGATTCCTTCGGATCGAGTGTCCCACGTCTTTCTAGTATTTCCAATAGTCGAACCAAAATAAAGTGTGTTTATTCCTAAAATCTCAATAAATGCCACTGATCGCTAGTTTGGGAAGCCAAGAGAGCACCTTGCGATTTCTCTAGGGGAAGTAAATGAATCAAAGTGTCCATCTTTGTCCTCATTTGTCTGTTTTTAGCCTGCTGTCCTATTTCACTGTTTGAAAGAACCCGCTTTGGCCCACAGAAAGCACCAACCATCCTCATTATTTTCAGCAGTCCGAAAACCCTCTCACCTCTCCAGGCAGCATCCCCTTGTTCTTCTCTTGTTCGAAGAGATAAGACGCGTAGCCCACGTTGTCGCTATTCACCAGGCGGTTTGTGTTGTTCATGCTGACCGGGTGCACAGCAAACCAGCTGAGGAGTCAGAAGACACACATAGGAAACGCATTGTTCGATCTATATATTGGTCATTCGCTTGTTCAACCTCTGTATTTTCAACTGACCTATGGTAATTCTCTTCAGGAGAATACAAATGCAGACTGTTGGTACCTAGGGGCGGATTTAAAAGGGGAGAGCTATTCCCATCCTCTCCCTTCCTGACCAGGTGGGCTCATGGCTGTGATGGTCCAGGTCTTGAAGACACAAGAATTTGGAATTTCAGACTCAAACAGACTCTTTTCTGAACCCAGAGAATTATATTTTGGAGGGATTTTTTTTCTTGCTTCAAAGAAACAAGGAGTGAACAAGGTTAAAAACCACACCAAACCACTTTGGAACACTTTCATTCTTACAAAAAGGAAACCCCTCCTCTTCCTTCTAATGCAGTCAGACTCTCACTTGTGACTGCTAACTGGGGAAAATGCAATTATGGCTTTGTTACTGCACGTTACTTCATTTGCCTGGCCTTGAGCTCTGAACTTTGCACGGCCGAACGCTGCCCCGCACACCCGTTGATAGGATGGGCGTCATAAATGCTGCCTGTGGGAATGGCATGTTTCCCACAAAACGTGGGGTGCTGAAGAAAATAATGAAGAGAAAAGAAGCCCAAAGGGTCCTGGAGATGCCAGGGCAGGTATCTGCTTGGAGGGGCACAACAAGGGGGTTTTTCTGCACCCCTAAAGGGAAGACCAGCTATGGTCATCTTCCCCAGATGCTCTTGGGTCATGCCAGGAAATGTGAGGATTTGCAGAAAAATGTATTACTTTGATGGTCAGTACCTGATAAGGCCTAGCTCCTGTCCGTCCTCATCTATCATCTTCAGCATCACCATTTCTTTGTCTGTGTTGGATGAATACCTGGATGAAAACAAAATGGGGAAATCCCATTAGCACCAGAGCCATGGTCACGTTCTGCATCGCTCAGACATTTTAGATCTCCTCTAGGCTGAGCAGGGAAATGAAGAAGTTATTAAAGATATTACTAGACCACAGTTAGACCTTAGAGTAGCATCTGAAAATAGCTGCAAAGAAAAGGGAAGAGTTATGGTTGTTGCTGACCCCAGGAGCTGCTTCTCCAGGGGATGGAGAGAGGAGCTCTCTCCAAATATAAATTTGTGCATCAACGATGGCACTGCCATCTGACTCAAATGGTGAAGTCTTTTTTTTCCCCCCCTTTTTTAACAAAGCATAAGGCCACATCCCTGACCAACACCTCACACACTTGGAGGGGGCAACCACAACTTTCAAACCCACTCTTGCAACTAATTTTTGGGGATGCAACCACCCAAGCATCCAGGATGGCAACAGTGTCATTCTGCCATGGTCTTGGCTCCACGTTTTCAGCCACCCATGAATGAGCAGAAACACCAGCTCCAAGATGGCTGGGTCATGGTCCCAACCAAAGGGTCCACTTCAGCCTTCTGTTTCTTTCCCGCTTGAGGAGCTTTTACCTGCTTCGTTCAGACGCTGGGTTCTCAAGATAGGAGAAAGGGCTTCGGTTCATCTGGCTATTTTCTACAGTGCCTCTGTTTATGAAAAGCCTTCCTCTCGTCATGTTCTGATGTGCTATATCAATGCTCTGAAAAGCAGGAAGGCAGGGAATTGTAGTCCATGTATGTAAGGCATATGTGAGAAAATCTTCATATGCAGAAAATCTTTCTCTTCCCTCCCTGCCTGTCTCAATCATTTCTTGGGAATCTGGAGGCTTTTTTATTTTTTATATATTTTTCTTAACTAGTCTAAAAATCTAGAAAATTATGATAATATTTGGAAACCACTCACAACTGTTTCTTTCTCAAGAAAGACTTCGCGGCTTCAGTTTTTTGATATGGTAAGCATAACCCCACCTCCAAATGTGTGTTAAGACTGCAACATTTGGAGGTATTACCATCACAGCAAGAGCTCCGGTAGTCCCAAACATATCTCCTCCCACCTTTTCTGCATCAATGAGCTCTCATGTCAACAGACTGGATGACACCGACCTTTACGATGCCGTTCACGATAGCGTTGAGGGACGGTCTGATTAGCCCTTTGCTGGTGATCCAGAAGAGGGTGTACTGGAAGTAGCCACCAGGCCCTGAGTGTGTGTGGGTGCCGCTGAGGATGACGTTGTCCTGTCGGTACAGCTCACCGTACTTGCTCTTCAGTTTCTCGAGCACCTAAGAGGAAGTAGGTGGTCCCAAAAAAACCTTTTTCATGCCCAAATCTAAGGAGATTTCTATCAGCCCTTGCAAAAAACCCAACAATTCATCTTCCTCCTTGCTCTTCTCTTTCTGCCTGATACTTCTGTACTGCTGTCACAAGTAGGTTATAGCTGTTGACGTGGCAAGAGCCTTAAAACAAAGTCTGGTAAGTGAAGACCTCTATGGCCAACCTGCACTGATGACCAGATCATGCCCAGTTCTCCAGCACCTCCCTCCTCTGTGGTGCTGGAGACCCAGCATTGCACAGGCCCTATGATAGAATCATAGAATCATTTTGGTTGGAAAAGACCCTCAAGATCATCAAGTCCAATCATAACCCACTCCTGGCGCTGCCCCATGTCCCTGAGAACCTCATGTCCGTCTGTCCAGCCCTCCAGGGATGGTGACTCCAGCACTGCCCTGGGCAGCCTGTTCCAATGCCCCACAGCCCTTTGGAGAAGAAATTGTTCCCCAGATCCAACCTCAGCCTCCCCTGGCGCAACTTGAGGCCATTTCCTCTCATCCAATCGATGATAATGTATTTGTGATTAGAATGTATTAGTGATAATTTTTCCACTGAGAGAAGCACAGTCAAAGTCCAGCCTCATTCGCTGAGGAATCAAAAGCTCTTCTTCAGCAGAGACACGACTTCTCTCCAAGATCATGTTTCAAGGAGATCCCAAAGCAAACAGCCAATGCGCTGCCGTGCTCGATATTATTTAGCAATGACTACAACCTTCATGCTAATACCAGCAACAATCCAGACGGTGCCATTCATTCATTCCCAGGCACGTACCTCCAGCCTCACCCTCTGAGACACCATTCCTATGTCGGCACTGACAAACACCACTCGTCTGGAGTCATCAAGGTCTGCCACGATGAAGGCTCGACTGTAGAGGCGCGTGAGAAGTCCACCACCCACCTGCTCTGGGTTGGCATATCCCATCTGGAAGGGAAAAGCCCCATCAAGCCTACACAGGCAAAATATTGAGCAACGTGTTCATTTGCCTGTGTTCTTCTAAGTTAATTTGCCAGAGGACTCTGTCAACATCTGAACATTGAGAATTGCAACTATCTTGCCCTGTGATTGCAAGAATCATTGAATCAGAATGGTTTGGGTTGGAAGGGACATTAAAGATCATCTAGTTCCAACCCCCTGTCATGAGTAGGGACATCTTCCACTAGACCAGGTTGCTCAAAGGTTCGAAGAAATTTCACATAATCTTTGAAGATGACAACCATTTGGCAAGGAAGAGCCGCTAAACCAGAAGTCCTGCAAAAAAATACCCAGAGGTGACGAAAATCAGTATTTTACCAACCCTGTGTTCAATTCTCCCAGCTTACCAGAGGAATTTCTGCCACAGGTCCCGTGCAGTCAGCTCGACCTACGCCCAGTAAGTAGTTTGCTGTTGCTTTACCGGAACCTATAGTAAGAATTAATAGTAGATTAGTGGGCACATGATGCTGATGAAGCATTTGGGACAGTAAAGTGTGGACCAGGCATGAAGAACCACGGAGGGAGTTCATGAGATGGGGTCACTGGACTGTGTAAAATGTGTCATGATTCACAGTGAGGGGGAAACAAGCCCATCTTCACTGATTAAGTTCTCCAGGCCCACCACTACCATGCAGGAAAGAGATGTGAGGCTGTAAGAGCTGTTTTCACACCAAAAATTCAGCTCAGCAGCAATAAGAAAAAGGTGACAGTGTGTCAGAAGCTACCGGGAAAGGAATAGAGAAGAAAGAGGAGGGTATCTGTATGTTGCCCTGGTGCCTCCAACACATCCCATGTCCAGCGCTGGTGCCCTGGTCCCAGCGGAGGATCACGGTAGAGCCAGCAGAAGCTCAAAGAAGGGAAAAGCAGCTCTGGGGAGTGACCTCCAGGCAAGCAGTGAGGAACAGGACTCCCAAAGGAGATCATGTCTCATCCCAGCTGTCATGAAGGTCCAGAAGTCGTTCTACAGGATGGACAAAATGCGTGGATAAGCTCATGGAAAAAATGCCACTAAGGGCTATTACATTTAAAACATATATCTCTACATATCAGGAAATCCCAGAACCACAAATCACTGGAGGCTGAGATAACGCTGTGGGAAAATATTTCTGTGTTCTCACTGTCTTCCCCAGCCAGCTGCTGCCACTTGAGACAGGGGACACTTGATCTTTGAGGCTGACCTTTCCTAGGCTGTCACTTAAAGCAGAGGAGAAGTGAAAGACACTGGCCACAGGCTGACCAGGGGGCATTGCTCTCATTTAAAATGGCATGAGTGAACAGGGCTACCCATTAAAATTACTGTTCCTCCACCTTCTCCTCCAAGAGCTATGACACGGAGAGGAATCGCTTGTGCAGAACTCTTACATGCTACAACCTAAAAACATGAAGAAAGTGTGAACTACATCCAATTTGAGACCAAAATGTAGAAATTGGAAGGTCCCATTGCTGACATGTAGGGCAGGGGAGACACAAAGCTCTGGGAAGGGGCTCCTGTCACATGGGAATACCAAAAGCTTCATAATGTTTTCTTTCCCCGTGAGATTTTATCTCTCTAGAGGACAAGCATGGGTTACATTAGAAGTGAATTAAGAATTAACTTTGGGCAGCTCCCTACACTCACCAGCTCCACAGCTGGTGATGAAGCTGGAGGTGCCGATGGGCTGAGATGGGATTGCAACAGCCGTGCAGCCCCATGGTGCAGTGCTGGGAGTGAGGGGCCCTCGCGACCCCTTCTATGAAGAGGAGAGAGGGAAGGGAGGGTTTCTGGATCCCTGCAGCCAGCCCACCCACTGGTCACAATGCTGTGCACCCACACTCCGACAGATGCTGGTGTTGGATTTGACCACCACGGTCCTACTGCAGGGACCAGCAAGAGCATCGTGCTGTGGCTGTGCGAGAGGACCACGCACAGGGGAGATCACAGAACAGCTTGTGTTGAAGGGACCTTCCCAGTTTCCCCAGTGCCACCCCTGCCATGAGCAGGGACATCTTCACCAGCTCAGGTTGCTCAGAGCCCCGTCCAGCCTGGCCTGGGATGTCTCCAGGGATGGTTCATCCACCACCTCTCTGGCCAACCTGGGTCAGGCTCTCACCACCTTCAGGGCCAACAATTTGTTCCTCATGTCCAGCCTGAATCTCCCCTCCTTTAGTTTAAAACCATCACCCCTTGTCCTGTTACAACAGGCCCTGCTCAAAAGTCTGTCCCCATCTTCTCTATGGACCCCTTTTAAATACAGAAAGGACACAATAAGGTCTCCTCGGAGCTTCTCTTTGCAGGATAGACACCCCAACTCTGTTAACCTGTCCTCCCAGCAGAGCTGTTCCAGCCTCAGATCATCTTGGTTATGTAGGCTCAGCAGTGGCCCAGCGACCCTCTACCCACAGCCCTTTAATTTAATTACCGCAGCGGACACACACTAGAGGAGGGTGCGACAGTGGTGCTGGAAGAGCTTGACTTGTTCCTGTGGCTTGTGATGAGAAAGTGGAGGACGAGGAGCACCACAGTCACGGTTATCATGAGCACCAGGCAGATGATGAGGATCACCTCCAGGCGGGAGTAGTAGCACTTGGACCTCTTCCCACACATGGCAGGGACACTGTGGAAGCACAAAGGAGCCCATAGTGAAGGCGGATGGGAGAACCCCGACATCGGGCACATTCCACCCTTTGCAACGCATCGCAGCCTCAAAGAGCTGGTGATGGTTTGTGTCCCCCGTCCTGGTGTCAGAGCTGGCAGTGGCTGCCATGAAGATGGGAAGTGGAGACTTATTTCTCAACCTGCTTAAGACAGCAAAAACATATCTTCTGCTAGCAATCACCACTCCCCGTCATGCAGCTCGACAGGATGGGGTGAGTGGCCAAATGAACGATCCCACGTTTCCCAGGGCACTTTGCTCGCTCTGTTTAAGAAGTCTTTAAAAACCAAACAACTCACAATCTTCCACCAGATCTACGTTCACTGAGCAGCTGGAGGAGCTGCGAAGCTTCAGGCCGCAGCATCTTGTCTGCTGCTCGCATGCTCAGAGCACATCAGAAAACAATATTGCCACCATAGTAAAGCTCAATTTAGGAAAAATAACTGCTGAAAGGAGAATTTATGGTCTTGGAAAGGTTGCAGTGAGAAACAACATCACTAAAGAGCTAAATGATCACCCAGGCTTGTTATAAGTGACTTTTCTTATCAGCTTCTTTTGCCATGGTAAGATACAGCAGTCATGATCGTTGCTGAGTTTCACCTGGAAATTATTTTAGTGGCAACAAATCTAATCCTGCAGGTTTCCTTCCTCCTTTCCCCCCGCCTCAAGGCAGTCACAGGGCACAGCAACCCATCCGGATAATCGATATCACAGCACCAGCCTGAAACACCTCTCCACAATACACAGTTAGAGTTTTACTCCTCCAACTGATTCACCTGCCAAACTAATACTAAAAGAAGCAAACGCTAGTCCTAAGAAACCCCAGCGAAACCCCATACAAACCTACCTGAAATCCCTGGTGTGTCCCAGCGTCTAAAGGGAACGTCTCCCAGCTTGAGACCTGTTCCAGGACGGAAAGTTCAGCTGGAAAATTACCACTGTTATAGACCTGTGAGTCAAACGCTGTGCAAGATAAGAAGAAACCAATCAATAATTCTTACTGCACAAAGAGATAGTTTGTGTTTTGGTTTGGTTTCGTTTTTTCTAATGTGTTTATTTTAAGTCTCAAATATCACCTACCTCTCTAAACTAAGCAGGATTGCACTGATCAGCTCCGGTGCGTGAGGAATTTGGGAGTGGGACTTTTTCCCTCCACTTCATCACAGCTCAACCAGCCTGTGGGGCTGCTGCTGCTTCCCGTCTGGCCGGGACTCCTAATCCTCAAGGAAGATCAGTCCCCAGGGCTTCCAGACTCTACTAGAAAAAGAATTGCAATACAGCATTGCATTTTAAGCACATTTTAAGCAGCCCTGCATTTCAGTGCGAATTTAAGGCTGGGACCACCTCGCACATTTTCCTTCCCGCTCAGCTTCCAAACGCCTCAGGAGGTTCAGTTTTCCTCTTTCGTTGCCGTGTCTCCCACGCACACTAACCCAGGGGTTAACACTCCAGCCCGCGCCGAGCTCACGCAGCCTGAGTCACCGCTCCAAGGTCACGTTCAGTATCGCCTTTTAACTCAGCAATTTTTGGACTGGCTGGTGGGGAGAAGCGGGATTTACTGATACGTTATCTCCTTGCTGCAATACTGAAGCTTGGGTGGGAAGGGACCTTCCCAGCTCCTCCAGTGCCACCCCTGCCAGAGCAGGGACATCTTCACCAGCTCAGGTTGCTCAGAGCCCCGTCCAGCCTGGCCTGGGATGTCTCCAGGGATGGTTCATCCACCACCTCTCTGGCCAACCTGGGCCAGGCTCTCACCACCCTCAGGGACAACAATTTCTTCCTCACGTCCAGCCTGAATCTGCCTCCTTTAGTTTAAAACCATCACCCCTTGGGGAAAATCACCAGAGACATGGAGGAAAGGTACGTGCACACCAAGGAATTCCCACCTACCCCTCACCTTCCAGGTGCCCCTTCCACAGAAAACTCCAATTTAAGCAGGTCACAGAAGACACTAAATAAACAGAGTACTTATTCCTCTTTGCTTTCCTTCCTTTTCTCTCAGTCTCATTTTAACCCTGAATTTATCATCTCACAGGCTTTCCAAAGGGAAGGATGTAACACTCCACCAGTGGTGCTTCAATATTGCTCCAAGCAAGGCAAAAAGCCTAAAATCCAGGTGTTTTCCCTCCTCCCTCTCATTGTCATGGTCTTCACGTGGTCTCAAGGTGTGATTTGTTCCAGCTTTAATACACACTCTTGTCTGGGGCTCAGAGAGGAAGCTGTCCCCACCAGGAATCAGGCTGTGTTTGCCGTGTCCTACCTAAGCTGAACAAGAAGAAGCAGCTCCACCTGTTAAAAACAGTAAATTAAAATTATGATTTAAGTGGTGTCCTGGGGGACAGCAGGGTGACCATGAGCCAGCACTGGGCCCTTGTGGCCAGGAAGGCCAATGGTACCTGGGGTGGGTTAGAAGGGGGTGGTCAGTAGGTCAGAGAGGTTCTCCTGCCCCTCTGCTCTGCCCTGGGGAGACCACACCTGGAATATTGTGTCCAGTTGTGGCCCCTCAGCTCCAGAAGGACAGGGAACTGCTGGAGAGAGTCCAGCGCAGCCACCAAGATGCTGAAGGCAGTGGAGCATCTCCCGTGTGAGGAAAGGCTGAGGGAGCTGGGGCTCTGGAGCTGGAGGAGACTGAGGGGGGACTCATTCATGGTTACAGATATAGAAAGGGTGAGTGTCAGCAGGATGGAGCCAGGCTCTTCTGGGTGACAACCAATGGTAAGACAAGGGGTAATGGGTACAAACTGGAACACAAGAGGTTCCACTTAAATTTGAGAAGAAACTTCTTGATGGTGAGGGTGGGGGAGCCTGGCCCAGGCTGCCCAGGGAGGTTGTGGAGTCTCCTTCTCTGCAGACATTCAAACCCGCCTGGACACCTTCCTGTGGAACCTCATCTGGGTGTTCCTGCTCCATGGGGGGATTGCACTGGATGAGCTTTCCAGGTCCCTTCCTACCCCTGACATTCTGGGATTCTGTGATTCTGTGAACTGCCTCCACCAAGGCAGAGGTACAAAATCCTCCTCTAGCGCATCTCTGCTTTTCTGGTGTGGCTCATTGTCACCAGGACAGCAACACGACCGTCCCGTTTTCCCGTGCCCAAACGGGTTTTGAGTGACAGATCGGAGACATGTCAGCACGAATGGCCCAAAGCCAACGTGCACCCGCTGCTTTGTGCTGGTAAAACGCAGCTGCCTCGCACACCTTCGCCTGCTGGACAAGCCGTGGGGTTCTTGGACGTCTTCAAAAGGTCCTTCTGGAGATTCACACCAATCCTGCTGCCTTTCTGTTAATTAAACTCTTTAAAAAAAACAGGAGTCCAGAAGAGACGAACCAGCATACAGTCACTGCATATGAAGAATTGGGAAGAGGACAGATGTGCTGTGTAATCTGGCTGAGTTTTTGTTTGCTTCTGCTCTGGAGTATCAAAAGGGTGGACGGGTAATGAAGAATCTTGATGTTCCCTTAATAAGAAACAAACAAACAAAGTAGTTGTGCACTGCCCAGGCTTTTCTTTATCTCACTGGGATATTTTGTGCCACCATCTACAAAACCAGTGAGTCTGGCTGGATTTCTGCAGCCACTGAAGCCAGCTGCATCAATCCTGCATTGTCTGGGGATGCAAACCTTTGCTTTCCTGGGAAGCCGCTGCAAATCCGCCAAAGCGGTGAGCAATTCTCCAGCGGGATCAGGCACTTGTCCCTTGGACAGAAACCTTGATTCAAGACTGTTTGCCAAGTCACGGGCAGTTCCTCAGCAGAAAATTGGAACAACCACCATCTCAACATGGGTATGTTGCTTGTACAGACCCGGGAGGTTCAGTAAAGCCTGCGATCCTGGATGTCAGGAGGGAAAAGCAGTTATGAGGTCTCTTAGATAATGTTGTTTGTTTAATGAAGAATGGCCAAAGTCCTTTTTACACGGACGCACGAGGATTCTGAGGGCAGGAGATAATGTTTCTGCACAGAGCTGTCAGCAAAAAGCCGCTCAGGCTTTGGCAAGGACACACCAGGGGTGATCCAGGCAGTACCACGTGGGTTTTCTTCCCCACCTTTCCTGGTCTGAATACTCCCACGCCTGCTCCAAGCGGCAGCAGATGGCTCCGCTGGGTGAAGGGCTGGAGTCCTGGCCATGATGGCCATGCTTGGGTACAGCCCCATGACCAGGCTGGCTCACAGGCTGACCCAGAAGCACCAAGTGGCAGCACCAGATCTCTCTTGAGATCTCCGGTTGCTTGCCCAACACCTGGAACATAGTTATTTCCTTCTGGAGCATCTTCTGCCTCCAGAGGACAATGCAGTGATTCAGGTGTTTCACCAAGAACTGAGGTGGGGTTAAAGCTCCCCGAGTATTTCTTTGGAAAGCTAAAGCATGGCAGACAAGTTGCCACTCCTGCAGTTGCCTTCATTCACTTCAGAAACATCTAGATCTTCTGGTTAAGTCAAGCCTGCCACCCCTGAGCTGGCAGAGCTTGTCCCATTGGGTTCCACAAGAGCTTGGCTGTGGACATGCCTCCTGCCAGCTCACAGGAGCTGCCTGAGCTTGAGCTTGAGCGACACAAGGAAACATGGCTAAAGCCGGCTTTAAATACACCACTTAAGCTCAGGAAGGTACAGGTGAAACCAAAAACCTCAATGGGGAAGAGGAAGACAATGATGAAGCCAAAGGGACCAACAAGCAGAAGAGCTGCACAACAAAAACCTGCTGCAGTCCCAGCACTGAGACACCCCATGTTCCTCCAGCACCCGTCCTTGCACACGTGAAGATGTTTTCCAGGACACACTGACACCTCTGTAGGACATGGCATTTGGGTACTGGCAGCTTGTTGGGAGACAGACCATTGCGTGGTGGAAATGCCCTGGGTGCATGGCACAGGTGAGATCTGCTCCTGGCAGCGGGATCAGACCCATCTGTGGTGGGTAACGGTGATGTTCCTGTTGGAAAACACGTCTGGGAGCACGCACGGGAGGTTTAGGAAGGGCAGGTTGCATGGACAGAAGGGCTTCTGCAGAGGTAGAAAAACTGGAACCACTGTGGTTTCTGAACTCAGAAGAGCGGTACCACTGAGTGATACCTGAACCGAAGGGACACCCACCAAACAGTATCGAAATGTTATCCTGGGATGTGGTGTGAGCAAGGACCTTCCTGCTCCGTCGGACAACTGAGTCCTGGACATTTTTTGCTGCTAATACTCAATTGATGTTCATACATGGGAACACCCCAAAATTCCCCACATCATGTGTTTTAAATCTATCCAAACATGAAATGCAAACGGCTTAAAGCTTCCGCACAAATGGAAAAGTGTAGGGGACTACGGTGGGTCCGTGGATTCCCTGACGGAGGCCATGGGAACAGAAATTAGCCTTGAAGATATCAAGGCCTACCCGTGAGAAAGATGGGAGTAAAGGAGTATCTGGAGATGTTAAGGATGGACTCGTGAGAGAAGGGAGTAGAAGAGTGACATTGATGACAGCAAAAATAGCCAGTGAGATGTTAGTGCTGTAACTTGTAACCAAGAGTGAAGAGACACATGAATTGGTAAAACTGTATAAAAATGCACTTGTGGCAATAAATGGCATCTACTCCTTTCATCCTGGAAGAACTTGGTCTATGTCGTTTGTCCGTCTCAGTCGCGACAGAAAAGATTTTGCCATTGATCATTTGAAGCAGTAGCAAAAGGCCAAACAGGTTTTCCCTGTCTCATAAGAAACACTGCCACTTCCAAACCTGAAGCATCCTGCTTTGCTGTCCCTCCAGCCTGGCTGAGGTTTCCCACGAGATAAATCCAGAACAACGTCATGAAGAGGTTGCGTGACACAGCACAGGGAGGTCGTCCCTTCCATGGGATGAAAAGTGTGTGGAAATGTGGAAAAGTGCCACTTTTCAGTTTCTCCAAACAGCAGCACAAACCGAACAACAAGGGCACTGGAGCAAGTATCAAAATCTCTGCCAAAAAAGGTAATCGTGGGCTTAACAACGACAACAAAAATCTTGTGGTGAGATGAAATGGGGAGGAATGTTTTGATCACTCTGTCAAAACGCCAGCGATGCATGGAAGCACATGGAAGGGCTAAAAATAATAAACTGGAGTATCTCTCGCTGCTGGAAGGCACAGAGCTGCATCTGTGCAAAGGAACAGATAATGTCCTGAGCTCCTTTCCCTCTAAGCCTACAAAATATTAAGGGGAAAATTAAGAGAAACCACCTTGGAGGGAGAGCCGAGGCTCCCGAACCAAAACTGCGCTGCCAGGCAGCAAACACAGATCCCTGTTGTGCGCTCAGACTCGCTGCTCAGACCCATCCTGCCAGACCTGTTCCACCTGCAGGAAGCTGAAATGAACCAAATGAACCCAAAGCCAAGGCTTGCTCAAATAACTCGTCTGGCAGTGTGTCCTTCCCCCGGGGACAATGAAGATCAGCGGTTACGATAGTGCTGTGCTGTGATTGATGTGTGCCGCGGCCGCAGGCAACCAGTGCTGGAACCCGAGCAGAAGTGGTTATTGAGTTAGGCAGTAAGTTGCCCAAAAGTCACCCAGAGCATCATAAACGGGTCCAAAGGACAGACAGACAGACCCTTCGGCTCTGCGGCTGCTTTGCAAAGCCCGGGGAGGGAGATGCATTAAAGCATTACGTGGGCAAAAGCGGGGTTGGATGAATCACCTTGACCCTTCAGGGGGTAGAGGTACCTGCAGGAAAGCTCTTGCAGCAAGTTGTCCCCATGGTGTCAAAGGGATGGGACCAACCCCAAAGCGACGGGATCCCATGGGCCTACCTGGAGGATCGTCCCCATCATCAGAGAGGGGTAACTGAGGGAGACGTCCTTGTTTTGACAGAGAGCAAAACGAGGTAAGAGATTTCCAAGTCGAAGCTGGCAGCACCATCAGGAGACATCAGAAGAAACCCTATGGCTGCTGGATTTGGCTCCAGCCCACCTTCTCCGGCCCAAAGCAGTTCCCCCAAGTTAATCCATTCCCCTTCTCCCCCTTCACTGACCTACAACCGCAAGACGGCTGGACGCAATGGGAGACATTTGCTGGAAAAGAGACTCTTTGGTGATGACATCGTCCTCATTTGCACCCAAAACAGCATTTATCAAAGCCAACCCTGGGCCCAGGACAGATGTTTTGGTCACACAGCTGGCGGCAGCCCCACAGGCACGAGACTTATCTGGGGTGCGGAGAGCACGGGGAAAGCATCACTCCGTGGAATTGCCAAGCAGCACATGCAAAGCAGAAGCGCTCTCGCAGAAGATCAGGAAAACCTTCTTATCCTCTGGGTCCGGAGACTGAAAAACAGCAACACAGAATCAGGCAGATCCTTCCCAAACTGACTCCCACTGTTTTTTTCTGGGTAAAAACGTATCACACAGCTGGCAGCAACAGGTCCAGAAGATTCCTAAAGCACCTGGACAATAACTTCTTGGTACAGGTACTAAGGGAACTGACCTTCTGCGACTGGGTTCTCACCAACAGAGAAGATCTCATGGGTGAAGCGGTAATTGGTGGCTGCCTTGGCCACAGTGACCACAAAGCAGTCAGGTTCAAAATCTTTGCTAATAGGAAGAAAACTGCCAGCAAGAACCCAGCGCTGGGTGTGGGGAGAGCAGACTTCAGGCTGCTCAGAGATCTACTTAGTCGGGTTCCCTGGGAAGATTTTGAAGGTGTTGAGGTCTGTCAGCGTTGGTTGTTTTTTAAGTACCACCCACTAAAAGCACAGAAGCAGTTGGTTCCAAAATGCCCAAGATCTAGCAGAAAGCCACCCTGGTTGAGCAGGGAAGAGGAGACTGAGGGGAGAGCTCATAGCAGCTACAGCTTCCTCACAAGGACAGTGACCGACAGAACCCAAGAGAACGGCAGAAGATGTGCTGGGGAGGGTCAGGTTGGACAGGAGGAAAAGGTTCTTCACCCAGAGGTGCTGGACACTGAACAGGCTCCCAGGGAGGTGTCACGGTTCCCAACCTGACAGTGTTCAAGAAGAGACTGGACAACGTCCTCAGACACACGGTGTGACCTGTGGGGTGTCCTGGACAGGAGTTGCACTCAACGACCCTTGTGGGTCCTTCCAACTCAGGACATTCTATGATTCTCCATGCCAGAAAAAGTAACCACCTGGATTTCAGCCACCGCTGAAAACCATCTGCAGTGAATTTGGAGGAAACCTGCTCCCAAACTTTGCTAGAGATGATAGAATCGTTTTGGTTGGAAAAGACCCTCAAGATCATCGCCTCCAACTGTTGATGTGCTTATGTACTTAAACGAGGCTGTGGAACAGATGTGCAGAGGGTGTTGAGCCCGAATCCCGGTGCCCACCGGCCAAGCCTACAGCAGATAACCAGCAGCAGAAATTACATCAGGACGATGCACCAGCGCTGCAAGATACGCGTTAATTTTCTACAGGGAAGCTGCATCTTCCTGCCAGGTCACCGTGGCAGATGGATGACCCCCCTGGCCAAACCAGGCTCCTTTCCCACCGTGTCCAATTTGACTGTGACTCAACCACTTGATTCTCTCAAAACGACAGCCTGGGTGAGCTGCTGTGAGCTCTCCCAGCTCAATCAGTGAGCTGCGTGGCGATGGTTTTACTACCCACAGGTCAGTGGATGAGCCCAGCTTAAGTTCAATATCATTTAGTTTAAGTAAATGCACACTAAATATAAGGTTGCACGATTTTTAATATACTCCCTGCTTCATGTTACCTGGTAAGCTGGATCTGCTGAAATCTTAAGCTGTAAAATACTGCTCATATTTACCAAAAGCAACTACAGACTACGCTGAACACTTGCAAAATCAGGTCCAGTTTGCTGGGAAGAACAGAGCAGCCAGCCACAGAACAACAAGGCAGCACAAGCACTGGGCTGGTGTTCAAACCGATTTAACAACAATCTTGTCTCCCACCTCCTCCCTCGGTCCCGTCCCCCAAACCGCACAGCGCCCGGAGCGGCGTGACAGCGCTGAGCCCCGTGTCCCCTCCTCGAGACAACACGCTCCGCCAAAGCACAGCTCCGCTGCGAAATAAACACACCACGTCTAGCAAGATCCATGCAGTAAGTCAGACACTACAATGCAGAATTCAGCAGATTCCATTTAATGTCATGTGCATATATCCATACATTTACTTATGTCAATGGTTTTGATGTGCGTGATGCCAGGTCTTGAAAAATCTACTCGTTCATTTACGTCTGGGAGCGTGAATCCTCTCAAGCCGTCAGAACAAACAGACTTTGGCCAATTGCAAAGATAATAGGGTGAATTGAAGGTAAAGCACGCAGAACTCGTCCCCAAAATGCGCAGAGAGCTCCGCAAACGCTATTACAAAGGGTTTTGTTGAGAAGTGTGGGGCACGAGGAAACCCCCAGCAGAACTGGTAAGAAATGGGTTCATGGGGTTGAGCATTCCGAGTAAAACAGTAGAAACACCACCTCATTTTCCTTCAAGGAAAATTTGGGCCAGGGCAGAGTAGAGATAAACCACATCAAAATAATAATAACGATAAAGAAATGACACTTCCACCACCACGTACTCACAGAAATGTCACCTTTTTTCGGCATTTAAGTACCAGGCCCACCAGACCCCGTGGGCGGGGATGTTTTGCCGCCGCGTCCCAGCGGTTTTGGGGTAGATTTTTCAAGGCCTGGGGTGGCTCCCAGGAAGGCTCCTCCCCTCGGTCGCAGCTCCCGCCCGCCCCGCAGCGATTGCATAGCATTTGTTGTCAGATAAGGCACGGATTTGCCCAACGCAAACAGCAATTCCAAATCAATGCAGTTTCCATACAGTCCAGATCGGATGGCCGACAGTGCAATAACACATCAAATTAAAGGCAAGGTTTGGAAGAATAAACCCAGCTTTAAATTTCAACTGAATATTAAGAAGATAAAGGAAACTACATTTTTCAAAAGCCTTTTTATTTTCCTTCACCATTGTTGTTTTACAATACAAATATCACCTTGTGAATACACAAAAACCCTACAGAAGATAACTCTGCTTCACGTAAAATACAGAATGGATATATATATATTTATATATATATTTTCTCTTGTTCATTCTTTAAAAAAACTCTTTTGTTCTGCACATTGGCAAGTTTAGGATAGAATACTTCCCCAAACATACAGTATGTATGGTAGGAGTGAAACTTAGAATTCCATGCAGTTTCTGCACAAATATCTTAAAGAAATAGATTCTCTTTGTTGTTTCTCAACACCATTTCAATACAGGATGGAGAAACCATTCGGAGTTCACTCAGTGATCACTTGTAAAATTCTTAAAAAACAGGAGTTCATGGCTGTTTTTCTGTTTAAAATACCAAGTAGACAATAAAGTGATACCTTTAGTTGGACCTGCCCACAATGTGTGAGCAAGATCTTCTTATATACTTTCCCCCTACACATGGCGATTTCAACATTATAAGCAAATTTCCAGTTTAATTTAGCTATAAATGCAAAAATTAGTAATTATACAGTATATATAATTCTGCTTTCATGGAATACTTTATTTTAAATAAAAACATTTAAGACTGCCTACTGACCATACAATCAAGACAAGAAAGGCACTAGAAACATAGACAAATCTCTCTCTCCCAAGAAGCATCTTCTTTAAACTCTCTATTCTCTGACATGTAAAAATCTTTTTAAATTTAATTTTCATACACATTTTGAAAAATAAAGTTAGGAAATACTTAGAAAATCACTTTACAACTCTTTTTTTGTTGTTTTTTTTTTTTGCACTTTTTGACACAGTCACTGCAGACTCTACAAAATCAAGACTACCAAACCTTCCTGTGTCTATCACCTCATACGTAGCGCCGTGCAACAGGTAGAAAGATTTCTCCATTGTACCCAAGGCAGGTATTTAAGAAACCTTCATATAGTCATTTGCTAGAAAATGGCTTACAGCCCAATCTTTGGGGCAAGAGATATGAAAAGTATGTTTTCCCAAGAAAATAATATGCTTTATTCCCAGACATGACTGGAAAGACCAGAACTTATGATATAAAAGCTTTCATTTATGCCGTCGCATCATATACAAAGGAACACGGTGATGGGTAAATGTAAATCCCAAATCTATTAACAAGAAATGTATAACAGTGCATGATAAGTTAATTTGTGTTGTTTTCTTTATTGTTGTCCAACGCAGATCCTTTGGAGAGAAAAAAAGATCACAGTGCTTACCAGGTAACTGAATTAAGTCACGGGAACTGTTAAAAGAAAGGGTTAGGGAGCAGTTGATTTATGTTTTTATGGCATCTTCTCGTAGGGAGTTCGTAGCACTTGGGACGGGTCGTTTCCCGCCCCGTTCTGTGCGGCGCCTCGCTGCTACGTGTCATTCACCAGGCGGCTGTACTTGACCTGCCGGCCCCGCTGCAGCGCCGGCCAGGGGAAGGGCCAGTGGTACGAGCGAGGTACGATTCCTTGCACATTCTTTTCAAAGTACTGGAAGGGCTTGTACCACCAGACCCTTGCGAGGAGGTTTGTTTGGGAAGCTTCTTTTAGCACCTGCACAAAGATAATCAGAAAAAAAGAGATAATTATAAAAGAGTGTGTCACTCGCATGGCTTCATTGCGCGTCGCTTGCTATGGTGCGTCCTGCTGTCCTGGTCTTGTTAAAAACAAGTTTCTCTTGTAGTGAATTTGCCTGTCAGCTAAAGCTTCATATCAGCTGCATTTTCCTGGAGAACCAGATCCATGTTTTGGTGAACACAGCAATGGAACGCGAGGTTATTGATAAGCATGGATGGACATCTCGCCAGAGGGGCAACAAGAAACAGGTGACCAAGGAACTGACCAACTGTGTATAACATCCCATTCACGTGAATACTTCTTCTAAAAGTGGGAGATCACGAGGATCTCGTCCTTTCTTTTCCCTTTTCCTTATGGCCGACATTAGGAGAGGACCTTGCGAGTCATCCCTGTGAACTGAGGCCCAGTGCCAGACTGAATCCAGCTCCGGTTGGCTGCAGAGTCCAGTCCAGGACTTCGGGTGCCGGCTCTGCAGTCGCTGGGACTTTCAGGATTGGTTTTGTATATTTTGTATTATTTTCTCTATTTTATCAGTAGCATTAGTAAAACATTTTTAATTTTCCCAGCTCTCTTCTCTCTGCCCTTCTTTCCCTCCCGATCGCCTGTCCTGAGTGGGAAGCGGGGAGAGGGGGTTAACAATACATCTGCCAGGGTTTTATTGTCACCCCGCAATCGAAACCTCAACACTTGCTTACGTCTGCTTCCAAAAATGTCTCGATATCTAGAAACATCCCCTAAACATCTGCATGGACAAAGCTCACAAGGAGCCAAGCGACTTTTCCCCAGTGAGGTCTGCCCTTGTTTCCAAGGCCTCAGCTGTTCTGTGTTCCCATAGGAAAAGAATGAATGGCCAAAGAAATTTGGAAATGAAAAAGCCACCCAACGCACAGCTGTGTCCACGAGGATCTCTGAAATCACATATGATCAAGAAGGCCAGAGTGCCTCGATCTATCCGGAGGGGATAACGAACCCTGCCCTGCCTTCTAAATCCCCCGAACTGTCCCCACCCAGCCTTTAGCTTCTCCCAACCATGACCAAGCCAGAGGCACCCACCCAAGAGCCCTGCTGCGCGTCCACAGGGAAAAACCGTGCTGTGCGGTGGGCTCGTACGAGCACAGGGATTCTTTGCTAAGCTTGCTTTCCATGTCATAAACTCACGTGTAAAATAAACTCCCTTTAGCCCCAAGGGGCTTTTGCTCAGACACAAGGCACAGCCCCTCTGCACAGAGCAGCACCAAGAAGGACCGACGTGCACACAAATGCGTAAGGATCAGAGATGGATATTTCCCAACGTCTCAGCAGCTTCAGGAAGAAATGTTGAGCCACCTTCTGAGTCACATAGAATCATTTGGGTTGGAAGAGACCTCAAGATCACCAAGTACAACCATAACCCAACCCTGGCTCTACCCCATGTCCCTGAGAACCTCATCTTCGCAGCTGTCTCTGTGTATTACTTCAAAGCAGCATCAAAACCACTGGAATAAAATTACATTAAGACCTTGATACGATCTAAAAGTAGGTACCATCACAATGTTAACTCATTTCCTGTCACCATACTAGGTCTTTCTTAAACATATTTAACTGGAGTAATTTGCAACAGATAAGCAAAATATCTTCCGCCACGTTGCACAAGAAATTTCTGGCCACAAAAACACGCTGTTCCAGACCTAAAGAAGTTATCCTATCGCAAGTTTCTCTTAACTTTCTAGGTCTTTCCCATGGAGAACAGACTTGTGCATTTCCTCTTGCATTCCCCAGCAGTGTCAGCTCGGCTCTTATTGCTCAAATTCACTGACAGGAAAGTAAGAATGAGAATGATATGAAACCTCATGTAGACTTCTTCATTTGACCTTTGCATCACCACTGCTCTCTGGTTGAGTATGACAAACCAGGCTTTGCTATCTCCCACCAAGTGCTGGGTCTCCTAAGCAGCTCCTCATTCTCAGTATTTCCCTCATCACCTCCTTTTTCACGTTTTTCCAGGCACAGACCTTAGAACAGGAACAGCTCCACTGTCCTCCAAAAGGAAAACATTTCCCTTGGTCAGGGGAACTTACCACCACTTGGAAACGCTTTGAAAACCTGGCTCACCTTTAGCGAGGCTTCACACTATTGCTCAAGAGACCTTTCATCTAATCAAAGGGTACAAGCCACAGAATACAAGGAAAACCCATCTGACTTCAACCAAAAAAACCCCACCACATCTAAATGGTTTGCTCTGCTGTCACAGAACCGGCTAATTAGCTCAAACTCAGAAGGACTTCAAAAAATGAGGTTATGCAGCAGGAGTAGAGCGGCTGGCCTGCCTGTAGGTGGTTTTTTTGTGGTCAAGACACAAGATGAACCCAACCGATGGTGCCTCTTCTTTCCCGCAAACCCAACGGGATGGGAGGGATTGAGGGACACTCCAGAAGACAAGCCCGCTCCTGCTCCTGCAGAAAGGCTGATGGCAAAGCGCGGACGCTTGCCCACCGCCACGCAACGGCAAGCGGAGCAACGCGGATCCCGAGAGCGGGAGAAACTCACTTGCTGGTTGGCCATCGTGTGATACCACCAGAAAAGTCTTGTAGTGATGTAGTAAGCCACCACCACGTCCACAGTGTAGTGGTCGTGAGCAAGGAGGATGCAGAACATCCCGACCATGCTGAACGCCCAGCAAAGCCAGTGATACCACCAGAGTCGCCGTGGGGAATCTGGAAAGAAGCACAAACAGGGGTTATTTCAGAGCACAAAGTTATCAGCGTGCAGGATTATCGCTGTAATTAGCAGAGGACTTGGACTGCAATGCTGGTAGCACAATGCCTGCATTGGGATTAAAAGCAGGAATGCTGAGGTCACAAAATAAGTATCGTTCTCTTAAGGCATAACTTCAAATTGTACTCAGGGGCAAGTAGATCCTTGGAAAATAGAAAGGGTATGAAAACTCTGAGAAACAAGCCCAACACATAATGATATAACACACCCTGGTCAGTAAAATTAACTGATTTGCATTTCAACATTCATTATATTAATAATAATATATGACTATTCTAACAATAGCAATACATTATTATTGTAATAATTCTAATACATCCACTCCTCCCGTCTTTCATAAAAGATAAACGCCTGATTCTTGCAAAAAAAGCGAAGTTGCGTTTAGTGTTGCATTTAGTTGCATTTACCTACACGTAGGTAAAATACCATCGATCAGGCAGGGAGCAATGAAGGCTTCAATTACATTTTAAAACATTATTTTAAAAATAAAATGCTTAATTCAGGCATCAACATGGTAGAGTGTTTTGTTTTGTCTCCAAAGTTTTCTTTTTAAGCAAGCCCTATGTTCTGTTACTTTTATTCAACTGAAAAAGCGTGCATTATTGCTGCAATTGCACCAACCACTCAGCACAACGATCGTTCTTCAATTAGCAAGGAATTCCGCGTGCACAGTAATGAACTTACACTCCTTGATAAATAAGTATGTAAGTGTTAAGATGACGGTGTGGCCGCTGTACAGATAGTCGCCGCACATGTGGTGGGATCCTGTGATGGACAATCCTCCGCCCGCAAGCAGCTTCATTATCCTTCGCAGATGGGATTCCCAGTCTCCAAAAAGCTGGTGGAAGAGTCAAAACACAAAAGCCTGGTAAAATATCAGCGCTAACCTCTCAGAGTTTAAAGCAATGGTGTTCATCAGCAACTCCACCTTTCGGTAAAAGAGGCAGGTGAACAAAAATGGTTCTTTCTTTATTATTTATAAATACTTATTGCTGCTAAAACGTAAAGGTGTAGTCTTTCTACCAGGTCTTGTTGGCAGTTTTTGCTAATGCTTGCGGTTGTGCAGGAAAATGATTCGTAGTGGGAATCTTCATGTGGAGCTAATGGGTTCAAGATCTCTTATAATTCATTATATTACATTCTTGCACTGGGATATGCGATGGGCATGTGTTTGTGTATATGTACATACACACACATGAACCCCACAAACACACAGTGAGGTTCAGAACAGCGACTCTCGGAAAAGCTACAACTTGTGGAATACAGTCTCGAAAACCCAGCGTCACCAATGAAAAGGAATTAAAAATATTGCCAACTTGAGCTAAAATGTTGTCATGTTCTCTAAACATCTATTTTGCTTTCTGTTCAAGAGGCAACACTCTAAAATAAATCAAGCTTAATGTCATTGGTCTCATTGAGAACAGCGTAGGTCCTGCAGATGATAACCCAACAGAAAACGGGATGAGCCACCTGAAGGGTTTTCCTCCGTCCCACCTCCAGCCCATGATGTTGGTGCAGAGGATATTTCTGATTAAAATAAGCCAGATTGAAGCAAACCAAGTCCTTCTGGTGATGACACCTCCTCCCAGGTGACCAAAGCGCAGCCAGCACTGTCCCAAGACTTGGGGTTTGCTGCTCCCAGCTCTACAACAAGCCCAAAACTTGAATAAACCCACCAAGAAAATATGTCATGGGACAAGCACAGCGAGGATGTGCTGAGCGGCCCCAGGACGTGACAGGTTGCAGGAGCCATCAGAGCTCAAAGAAGCAGGACCAAGGGATGGATGCACACGACTACATGTGTGCTGCATTCTTACCTCGGTTTACAACGTTTTAAAAACCAATTAACAGCCAGAAGGAAACACCAATCTCCCTGGCTGGCCACTACAGGCATGTTTTTCTTTTATTTTAAAGCTTGGTTCTGCTTTAAGACACGGAAATTATTAATTTCTGGCACATTTAAAGAGGGTCTTTGCACCAATTAAACATCCCCTGCTAACACTTCCTTACAAAACATTAAAATGCTCCCCAAAGCAACTCAAGAAGGAGTTGAGAGGTGATTCTTTTCCCAGTAGCATATTCACAGCTTTCAGGAAAGCCCAGCTCATCCTCAGTCTTATCAGGGCACCAGAAGAGCACAACAGAGGCTTGGCTTTACTTGAGCAATGAGACGGACTTGCCAAGGCTGTAAATTGCCCCAGACGGCAGATTGACTCCCTTCAGCCCATTAATACCTGTGTTCTTTGTTAATTTTATAACGGCTGACTGACCAAATACAACAGTGACTCCTCTTGCTTCTCTTTACAAAAGATCTCAGTCCTTCCCAAAAGCCACCCGTGGCTTGGCAAACAATCAAACCCTGGTGTTAATACATTGCCAGGCTTTATTTCCCCAATGAACCGGAGTGTTTCAGCTTTGTGTGTACACACCTGCAACCCCCCCTGCGACAGCACGTGTGCAGAGTCAAATCAGGGTTTTACTACCTATAAATCAGTGACTTTACTACCTGGCATCTAACGCACAGCTGGGCACACAAAGGCATTGAACTGTGCGTGTGGTACGTTTTTCACACACACAGTATCACACAGAATGGACTGGGTTGGAAAAGACCTCAGAGAACACCAAGTCCAACCCTTGGTCCAACTCCAGGCCACTGACCAGATCATGGCCCTAAGTGCCATGTCCAGTTTCAGTTTAAAAACCTCCAGGGCCGGTGAGTCCAGCACCTCCCTGGGCAGCCATTCCAATGCTGACCACTCTCTCTGCACAGAATTGCCTTCTCATCTCCAGCCTCAATTTCCCCTGGTAGAGTTGAAGTCCATGCCCCCTTGTCCTATTGCTGACTGCCTGGGAGAAGAGCCCAATCCCCACCTGGCTAGAACTGCCCTTCAGGTAGTTCTAGAGAGTGCTGAGCTCACCTCTAAGCCTCCTCTGCTCCAGACTGAACAAGCCCAGCTCCCTCAGCCTCTCCCCATAGGGCTTGTGTTCAAGTCCCTTCCCCAGTCTTGTTGCTCTTCTCTGGACCCGCTCCAGCACTTCAATCTCTTTCCTGAGCTGAGGGGCCCAGAACTGAACACAATACTCCAGGTGTGGCCTCCCCAATGCAGAGCACAGGGGAAGGATCACTGCCCTTGTCCTGCTGACCACGCTGGTTTGGATACAGAACAGGACACCATCGGCCTTCTTGGCCACCTGGGCACACTTTTGGCTCATGTTGAGCTTCCTGTCCATGAGTCCCCCCAAGGTCCCTTTCTGCCCGACTGCTCTCCAGCCACTCTGTGCCCAGCCTGGAGCACTGCAGGGGGTTGTTGTGGCCAAAGTGCAGGACCCGGCACTTGGCCTTGTTCATCTTCATCCCATTGGAATCAGCCCATTTTTCCAGTCTATCCAGATCCCTCTGCAGAGCCCTCCTGCCTTCCAGCAGGTCCACACTCCCTCCCAACTTGGTGTCATCCGCAAATTTGCTGATGATGGTCTCAATTCCCTCATCTAAATCATCAATAAAGATGTTAAACAGGACTGCACCCAACACTGACCCCTGGGGACACCACTAGTGACTGGTCACCAGCTGGATGCAGCCCCATTCACCAGCACTCCACACTTTCACAGATATTACCTCCTTGTTTTATTTGCTGAGCAACCTGAGCTGGTAGGGGTTGGATTAAATGAGCTTTGAAGGTCCCTCCAACCCAAACTATTCTGATTTTATTCCTCAGCGCAACAAACATGATTTGATGCTAAACTGGGGAGAAGGCAGCAAATCTCTGCGCTAATACAATTGCAAAAATACACCCAGGGACGAAAGGCTGCAAAGGAGACGGAGCCTCCCCAGCCTTCGAAAAGCCTCTTTGGGCCATTTTCAAATATAAATCACATTTGGACTTGCCACGCTGAAGTCTTTAGAAATAAATGAGTCAGCGTGGCACCTCCACCTTTGCTTTGACGGAGACGGAAAACCGAGAGGAGAGCTGATGTTCCACAGGGTGGCCCCATGGGGCCAAACCCGTATTTTCAGTTTCATAACAACGATTGAGAAAGCGCTGCTCGCCGTTTTGGTAACAGCAGGACAAGGGGAAAACATCGGGGTTAAAAAAAGGCAGTCGGAATTAGTTTACCTTTGGAGAACACTTGAAATGCATGCCAGGGACTGGGAGTGTGGTCACATACATTGTAATGCACCGGTACAGGTATAGTGTGCCAACTATACAGAAAAATCTTCTGCTAATGATAGACCTAGAGGAAAAAGAAACAGAAGAGAAGAAAAAAATAAGGTCACTCAATGCAAACAAATACGCAAAGGGAAGTATGAATAAAATAAACTACCAACTGTTCTCAACGGGTGTGAAACTCCTGACGGTATCAGCTTATACCTGAGAATACTAAATTGCTTTATAAATATTCCCACGTTCTACATGTCAGAAACAGAAAAAGCAACTCAGTTAACACTACCCGTGGAGGTGATTACAGGGAATTTAAGGGCTCAAACACAAAAGCCCGCGCAGATTTAGCACTGAAGACATTAAAAGGCATTTCATGACCCACACCCCTCCAGTAGCTTTGAGCGCTCACTCATTTTCTATTCAAGGCAGGGGATGAAGTGTAGTGGTTGTGAGCAAGGAGGATGCAGAACATCATTTTGCGATGAAAAGGAGTCGGTTTATTTCAGCTGACACACACGTTTAGCAATTACAAAGAGCTCGTAGGACAATTCAACCCTCTTCTGGCACATCCAGGAGCAACCACAGAGCCCATGTAGAGTTCCACAAAGAGAAATTGCTGCCCACAGTGCAAAAATCAAGGGCAAATCCAGCCCGAGTTGGTCACCTTACCCACACCAACCCTTTGCATCCTGCTGGTTTTGGTGGGTTAGTTACAATTACGATCATTCGGGGAACACAAGTTCTGGCATTCATTTGTTGCTATTTTGAGGCATTTACTTTATCATATTTCTATCAAGCCAAGCTCTTTTGAAGCTCAAAATTGGCCATCTTTTATATCTTTAATAGCTTTTGGCAGTTATGAAAGCGTAGCGCTCCACTCTCAGAGGAGTATAACTTTGCAGTGCCAGAACCAATAACAACTCGAGTGTCTTAATTCACCAGAAAAGCCTCAACTATGACAGTGTAAATACATTTTGCACCCAAGCGCTCACTGCTATCGAAAAACTGTGTTTCATAGTTTTTCTTCCCTCTCCTGGTGCAAACGCAGACAAAGCTGGGAGTTGGAAATGATGCTTTATTACTGCATCTCCATGGACTGAAGAGTAAGAGTGGAAGGCTGTGGTTTTCCTCCACGTTTTGCACAGGGAGTTTTTCCCTGGGAAGGGTGACCCAGTGAAGATTTCACCCTTGTGTCTGGCTTTATAACAAGACATTAACACGTTTTGCTTTATAACCCAGTACAAATACAAACAGGGGGGTTGAGGATTAAAGACAGAGCAGCACTGTGTTTAGAGACCGAAGAATTAACAAGTTTTTCCACCCAGCACTGAACTTTGATTTTTCTTTAATTAAAATTACCCACCAAGCTCTGTGGTTCAGCCAGATTTAGCATATTTTATCTTTGGAAAGTCTGTGTCGAAGTGCTTTCTACTGTGATATAAAAAAAAAAACAACGTAAAAAGTCTCGTATTTTCCTTTCTCCAAAGGATTTGTGTGTGTGTGATTACGAGCCAGCTGGTAAGTACAACCTCTTGGATTATTACTTGCCAAGGCAACTTTTATTCCAAGCATCCAGCCCTCGCCAACGCGGGCGGTGAGCACGCTGCTTTCCCCATCCCATGAGCGTGCAGGTTGAACCAGATGTTGAGTGTGGCCAAAACCCAGCATTGTGCTCCTCCCAAAATATCTGGGAACGCTGCCCAGAGAAGTTTATTCTGCCTCAGCAGCTCACCCAGACTCCTCGAGATCCCCGCAGCGGCTGCAGAAAAAGGCTCGGGTGGCTCCAAGTCCCCAGCCAGGACCTGCTCCTGCTTTCCAGTGAGAACCCAACCCAAGGCCATGGACAATATTCTGCTCAAAGAAAACTGTGACTACCTGAAGATAAATATCATTTTCAGGGAAGAAAGCAGTAACAGAGGTGAAGGGAAACAGAAACACACAACACCCTCTTCCATTGCAGCCCAACTTTGCAATCCAACAAAGAAGACACGCAGGTTCTACTCAATGTCATCATGCAATCCCTGGACTAAACAAGGAGGACTTGAGTGATCGGTATAATAAACGACACATCTCTGTCGTCCTTCTTTGTGTGGGAGAACAGCAGTCTTGGCTTGGATGAAATCAGGATCTGGTGGGATAAGCAATAGGAATTTCACAAGAGTTTCAAAAAGTCTGAAGCTCTGAAGGTGCCTCCTTTGGTCAAAGGTTCAGCCCAGCAATTCGGTTCGTGGGTAACAAAGCTGCTGGTTCCCTGGTGACACCTGTGAACAGTACCTCCGTGACCTGAGCAGGCGAAGAACCAGGTCTCATCTTGCCCAGCAATTGCCTGCCTTCAAGTCTTATCTTCAGATCTCCAACGGAGCATGGCAACGGCTCTCCCTGTCAGAGGAAGGCCTAGCTGGCTTCATTCCCTCTCCTTACTCTAGATTTCAGTTTCCACAGGAGGCGATAATCCACACCGCAAAAGTGATTCACCTCTTTTTAGAGCACTTAGTGGTTCATCACCCAAAGCCATGAGAATGGGGCCCTCCAGATAAAGCCGCCCCGCTGGGCTCCGGCTCCCATGAGCGCCTCTCCCATTCTTCCCTTTCTGTTGCTTCCCAACACCTTGGGCTTCAATCCTTCCACTCGTTGACATAAAAGACTTCTGGTGACCAAAGCATTACAAAACCATTACACACACTGAGCAGAATGAGCCCTTCCAAAGCAGGTAAAAACAAACATCAAAGCAAATGGGGATGGGGGGGTTGAATCTTCACATCTATTAATGATACCAAGATACTTGACCATGAAGTCAACCCACGTCTCGCTGCTTCAGAATCTCCAAGGACCTTATGAATCCTGCTGTTCTTCATCTGGATGTTCTGCTCAGCTCCATCCCTCGTATCACCCTCCTAACCTGACAGCCCGTTCTTGAGTGCAACCCCATGTCACCTTCTCCAGGTGCCTCCCTTGGTTTGGAACAACATCTATGGCCAGAGACTCCACCAGATAAAACACAAAGTAGTACCGAGCAGCAGAAAAGATGAATAAACCATCCTCTGTCTTGTGGATTACTTAAATATCTGTCACATTCCTATGGAAATCCACAGCTGTGTGCAGAAGGGTATCCTGCCCCAGCTGAGCAATTCTCACTTCTCAAGTCACCTGTACCTTATGAAGCTGGTGAACCACATGCTTATGTTTAAATTTTTTTGGTTTTCTCCATTATAAGAGCAAGCGATCCATTTGCCTCTTGTTTAATTGCTTTTAAAAAGGGAAATCTGTAATTCTAAGGTCATTAAAAGCCCAGAAAACCGAAGGATCTTGTATTTTGCACGGTAGGGCCCAAATTATGTTCTTTGCTCAGTTTCCCACATAGAGATAACCAAACAAGAGTCAGTGAACAGGTGAAGAATGATGTTGTAATAGCAGAGGAGAGCCCATCTTTGGGCTGGGCAGCTCTGGGGACATCCTCATGCCTGGTTTTCGAAAGGAAAGGCGATGTCACCTCATCCTGCTTACAGCCACTTGCCTTTGAACACTTCGTCCCCAGCCACGACAGCACCAGGGTTTCTATCTCAGACACTCCAGGTAGGGCAGCCCAAGGTGTGGATTTACAGCAGGATAAATACCCTAAATTAAGCACACACACACACACTCTGTAGAGGGGAAGCAGGAGGTTATTTCCATTGGCACGCAAATTCACCCTGGCAGTTCTGGGCAGGGAGCAATCACTAAAGCCTTGCAAATTCATTGCGTATCTATGCTTTTGCATATTTCACAATTAGCTTTTGATGTACTTTGTATTCAACTTTACCTGGCCCATCTAATACCAAGCAGAAAACATCAACATTTTTTCCCGCAGCACTGTTGAGGTGCATGGACCAAACTCACTGCTGCTTGGTTTTGTGCGGGAATAATCTTCGGGTAGATCTTTACATGAGGCATTAAACCGAGCCCAAGTTGGTTTGCAGCTGGGTTCACAACAGCATGAGCTGTGCTCCCTCTAACAGACAGGACAGTCAACTGAGTTAAGAACATGGTTACATCCAGTTTTTCACACAGGAGAAGGGCTCATGTTAATGGCGCAGGTAAACAAGATCAGGGCTATTTCTTAGTTTCTTAGGCAGCCGTTGGACTGAACTTCTCCCTTTCCCACAAGCAGCCCACACAAACTGCAGTTTGCTTATGGCACATCTACTTCTGTTCGGGAAACCAAAACCAGAAAGAAGCTCCTGGATGTAACCCAGTACCTGACCTCCAAAAGCTGTCAGAAGTCTACCCCAACACTTGCTTTTCAAACGGTTTTACTTACTTGTATTTTAAGAGCAGCCACTGAACAAACCACAGTCCTACAAGGATCATGCCGTTGATTTCACAAATAGAAAAAGCCCATTCCACCCGATCAAAGCGATCAAAAAATGCATCTGGTAGGGGAGGCTGCACCTCCTTGGGAGGCACTCGTTCATGAACGACCGAGATAGTCACCGTGGTAAAGATGAAACAAAAAAGTGCATAAATAAAAGCCAGGAAAGTCTTGCCCCATTCCATAGGATACTGTGAGCGCTCTGGCTCTGGCATGGGGATCTTAATCATCTCCTTCTTATACCCATTTGGCATCCCGTTGAGCTTCATTTTACTGCTAAAGCCATTCTCGCGCGCGGCGCTGCCGACGCGGATGTGCCCGTTGGCGTGCCCATTTTTGTGAGCCTCCATGTGATGAGCCATTTTTAAAGTTTCGATCATGTGCAACAACCGCTGGCCGCTGTCCGAAGACACCCGAGAGAGGGGTGTCTTCTTAAAATCCTCCTCCGTGAGGTTGATCAAATCCCGCCCGGTGAAGCTCTTCAGCGGCTCGCAATACTCCGGCACGGCATTTTCCATCAGCCAACTCGTCACCTCCTGGGGTGACCACAGCACCACTTCTTTCATCTCGCCAGGCAGCCGGGCCACGGTCTGACATGGGTTTTAAATCGGGCAGCGGTCAGCGCGGCTCCGGCGCGTCACAAAGCTCCTCCTTGGCTTCATCTTGGCCGAGGAAGCAGGTCCCCGTCCCCGGGGGCGAGCGTGGGAAACGGCTCACTTCATCTTCGTGCTGGCATTCTTCTTCCTGGGGAGGAAACAACACAAGCAAACCAGTCATTAGGGCAGCATTTACCAATAGTTTGCAATTCAGGTTTAAAGACAAAATCACTGCAGAAGAATAGTTAAGATTCTGGTGTGGAAAAGCCTCATTGATTTGAGCCTTGTGCCTATAGCACTGGACTGAGTTTGCTACAGATTTCTCAAGAACATCAACAGTTTTGTATTATAAAAAAGCAAACACTTTGCAGCTGTGGGAAGGACTCTTTCCTGTTCTATATTTGTTACATTTTCTATTACTTTGTAGCTCTGGTGCCTAACTAGTACCCAAACTTCACAGAATCACAGAATGTGAGGGATCAGAAGGGACCTGGAAAGCTCACCCAGTGCAATCCCCCCATGGAGCAGGAACACCCAGATGAGGTTCCACAGGAAGGTGTCCAGGCGGTGTCTGCACAGAAGGAGACTCCACAACCTCCCTGGGCAGCCTGGGCCAGGCTCCCCCACCCTCACTGGGAAGAAGTTTCTTCTCAGATTTAAGTGGAACCTCTTGTGTTCCAGTTTGCACTCACTGCCCCTTGTCCTGTCATTGGTTGTCACCGAGAAGAGCCTGGCTCCATCCTCCTGACACTCACCCTTTCTAGATCTGTAACCATGAATGAGTCCCCCCTCAGTCTCCTCTTCTCCAGCTCCAGAGCCCCAGCTCCCTCAGCCTTTCCTCACACGGGAGATGCTCCACTCCCTTCAGCATCTTGGTGGCTGCGCTGGACTCTCTCCAGCAGTTCCCTGTCCTTCTGGAGCTGAGGGGCCACAATTGGACACAATATTCCAGCTGTGGTCTCCCCAGGGCAGAGCAGAGGGGCAGGAGAACCTCTCTGACCTACTGACCACCCCCTTCTAACCCACCCCAGGTACCATTGGCCTTCCTGGCCACAAGGGCCCAGTGCTGGCTCATGGTCACCCTGCTGTCCCCAGGACCCCCAGGTCCCTTTCCCCTACGCTGCTCTCTAATAGGTCATTCCCCAACTTACACTGGAACCTGGGGTTGTTCCTGCCCAGATTCAAGACTCTACACTTGCCCTTGTTCTATTTCATTAAATTTTCCCTGCCCAGCTCTCCAGCCTGTCCAGGTCTCTGGATGGCAGCACAGCTTCCGGTGTCAGCCACTCCTCCCAGCTTGGTGTCACCAGCAAACTTGCTTCTCTTAAAATCATACTATTAAGGGATTTAAAGTTCTCCAGAGCAAATGTTTAGTGTTATTCATGTCACAAACCTCCTTGCCCCTACAAATTGGTGGTATCTTAATCAAATGTATTGCAGCAAGTTATCGAATGGGAAGCCTTTTCTTTATTCTGCAAGGCAAAAACAGCTGGTGTACCACAATAAATGCTTTTGTATGGGTCAGCAACACATTAACGACAACAACAACAACAATAATAATAATAAATAATGCAGATAAGCTAAGTCATCCTCTCTGCGCAAAACAGCAGCAGGAAAAGTCAATGCCTGAAAATAAACCAAAGCATTTAGGTTTGCGGGACTCTAGCAGATGTATAGCAGCTCTTCAAGGTAAGTTTGATGATTTCCATGGTATATATTCAAATATATACTGTATACATTCAAACAATGGTTTGTTATCATTAAAAAAAAAAAAAAAAAAAAAAAGAGGAACCAGTAGAAAAACGAAAGTGAAACTAAAAATAATACAAATAACCAGGCAGCAAATTTCTAAACCCACTGAACTACAAAAATGGATTAGAAAGCTTAGAAAAGCTGGTCACTTCGAACGCTAAAATTACAGGAAAACAGACGTTACTTGCTGGAAACTCTCCTTCCGTTTCTGAGACACAAACGGCAAAATCCTGGTGGTGACACCACGAGCAAATTCCGAGGTTTGAGAGGTTTGTGTGGGGAACAAAGGATCAATGTTCCTCTCCAGCGTAAAGCGAGGCCAGCAAGAACCCCTGTTCCCAACCCCCTGTCTCAACGACTCCGCTGCCCCGTACAGAAAGGTCACCTAAAGAAAGCAAAGAGCACGGGGCAAAAACACTGCACGTTTGCTGAAGTGTTTTCTATCTGCTTCAAGAATATTTTTAGCCTCTTACAAGCTCCCAGGTGTTTGTTTCATTGTAGGGAGCAAAGCTGCCGCCACGGAGAACCAAAATCATCTCCACTACTGGCACCACTTCAGTAGAAGTGGCACCAACCTGATCCAGAGCTACATTGCTATGCACACTTTGCACACGCTGCCTCTCGCTTGTACCTGCATGGATTTAAATCCATGGAGCAAAGAGGGATCAGGATGAATATTTCCCCTTGTTTTAAAACAGCAGAAGAGAAGATACTGCTCTATTTTCTCTTTTTTTTTTTTTTGTGGGATTACATGTACTCAGGAAGGCTTTTAGCCGTGGATCGCTTCATTATTCAAGTCATGTTTAGCAAATGGGTATTGAGTTACACAGCTCTGAACATGAAAAAAGAAAGGAGGGAGTGAATTATGCATGTTCGCCCACATTGGAAACTCCTACGAGGCTCCGGCCGAAGGCAGCTCGGCTCTCGGCTGCACTCGCGTTATCATTGCACCTCAAATCCCAGCTCTGACATCGGCCACAGCACAAAACTCATGTGTGAACCCCACTTTCTTACTCCACTTTTACTCCACCACAGACCAAGGAGAAGGAAACACCTCTGGGATGGCCACTGAAGTCCTAAGCGACGCACCGGGAGCTCAGAACGGGGAGGATCGGTGTCTACACGACGGAAAACGCAACACGCGCTTTCACACTTGTCCTCAGGTTGAAATCCAGGAGAAGCGGCCCCAGAAATTGCGCAGCACCACATTCAACCAACAGACTTCTCTACGGGGTCGCCGCTGTTGAGGGTAGCGCCTCACCATCTTGACAAAGCCAGGGTTCTTTGGTTTTGAATCCCGTTCCACTGCCCGGGCTCTCAGTTCGCAGCAGGACCTCGTTCTCCCACAACTCCAAGTTTTGCTTGAGCAACTGAGCATGGATTTGAGGCTGTTGGAGTGTACACCACGACATGGGGCAACATCGAACCTTTGTAATTTTAAAGGCTGGAGTGACTGAATCACAGTTTCCCAAACCACTCAGAAAGGAGGAAAATGAAACTTTAACCATTATCCATGATACAAGCCTTGCTGGACATCACAGGAGCCTGTAGCCCTGTAGCCAGCCTTGCAATTACATCTTCTTGCTTACCATGGACACGTATCTTCCGCCACAGCTAAACTAGTAGGCTTTAAGATAAGCTCTGTGTGGAGCCTAAAAGAGCAAAAATCTGTTGCCAGCTGCAAATATTGATGTTGGCACAAGAGTCCTAATATGCCGGTGTGACCCCAGGATAGCTGGCAGTGTTAGGAGAAATTTCAATCCATTCAGAAACTTGCTTTAAACTCACCATCAGTAATGCCATTAAAGCATACGGAAGAATAAAGATCACTCACTTCCAATTTTTGTGTCTTGACAGAATTCAAAGTATAAATAACACCTTCCAGGAGTCTCTGGTGGGTTTAAAACTGAGAAACCCCATCTCACACACCAGAAGCGGGGACTTTCACCCCACCGCATCCTCCGCGATGGGTGGACAATATCAGCATGGGATTCAGCAGGGAGCTTCAGTCCTCCCTGACGGTGTTTTGGGGCTGGCAATCCCAGCCCACTGCTATCACAACACCAGCGAGTAAATCGCTACCTAGGATCTTTTGTAAAAGCAGACTATTTGATACTCGCAGAGGAAGGCTGAGAAAGACGATACCCTGCCGGGGATGCAGGCCATGGAGCCCATTTAGTTAAAAAGAGGAGAAACAACTATAATTTCTAACACACACCTATCATTCGAACCTCCATTTCACAGCCTAACAGGGGAGGAATAGGCAAAAAGCTGCTTTACTAACACCTTCCAACTTGTCACATTAAAAATACCTCGTTTTCTATCGCATGTTCATGAGAGCTCGATCGGGTGAGGTTCGCAGAAATTATGTGGGAGAGTAAGAGCCCTCGCTGGCCCTGAAACGTTCCCTTGATCCGCAGCAGATCTGCTTCATTAAGGAGCCTGTATCCCACAATGATTTATAAATAACAATGTGATTATCACAATACTAATTGCACTATGATAACGATGCTGTGTAAAACCAGCATCTCAAAATAGCCAGACCACGAGGCCGAGCAGGACGAGATAACTTCAGCAAGGGCTGCAGTCCTCGCCACCTCGTTTTTACGTGACCTTTTTTCCCTTGTTCCCAGCAAACCTTAACATTCCAACTCAAAACTTTCACATCTTCCTTTCCCACTTTCCTGGCAGGGAGTATTTCCCACCACCACTTCAATCTGCCCGCATAAGGGTGATAACACCGTGACCACAGCTACCTCAGTGGGTTAAATAAGTATTTGAGAGCGTACTACATAACCCTGCGTATTGGGATTTATTTTCTCCTGCATCGCTTTGCGGAGATGCAGTTGGGCACAAGGACCAAATGTGGGAGCATCCACCTCTTCAGTCACAGGGCAAGATGATCAGCAATAAAATCACCGGCTGGATGCACCTCAACACGCAACTCAGTGGCCAAGGTGCAGGTTTTCTGTCTCTAGGTGTGCCTGGAGGATAACTGAGCACTCACGTTGGACGTCGCTGTTTCACGTTTCGTTTCTGAGTCCGTGGGCTCTTTGCTGAGTGAGTGATGGGACATTCCCTGGCACGACCAAGACTTTGGGGCGGCTGCAGGGTCAACACGCTGCTCCCGATTACCTCTACATTTGCAAGCAGAAAGCATTACACCTCTCAAGTAACGCTGAAGACAAGCCAAGTCTTCCCAAATCAAATCCTGCCTTCCTCGTGTTTGTACAGCGCTTTTATTCTCTAAGCAAGGACCTTTGCTGCCAAGGCAACAGTCACTATAGAAATCAGTAAAATAACCAGCCATTTCAGAAACCGTGATGAGCTCCTCACCAGGAGCCAAGGAGGTTCTCAAACCCTCTCAGTTGCAGTTGCAACGCTGAGCATCCTTCCCGAACGCCCCAGAAAACAACGAGACGATCAAAACGCTCATAAGAAATAGTGTTCAAATGAGCCAAGTCCAAGGTTGGAGATAAAACAGTGATTTTGTCCCTGGGGAAACAACCGCTGGGATGCACACTCATTATGTGTGCACACACACATCGAAGCTTTAGAAACACAAGTCAACTCCCCAAACCCTCCGGTGAGCAGAAGTTCCAGGGAGAGCGAGGACTCGGGATGAGAGTCGGCAGCTCCCGTCCTGCATTTTTACAGCACAGAACAAACTGTTGGTGACTGAGTCACCGCCACAGTCACCTCCTGACAGGCACTTTACCACCACTTGCAAAGCACCTCTGTGCACCAATTTGCCTCTAATTATGTGCTAGATACCACTAACGAGCTACCGAATCTCTTTCCTCCTTCGCCCCTCGCTCCGGCATTTTAAAACAGAACAGCAAAACCGGGTTTGTGCTGTAAATACAAATACGTGCACGTACAAAATATCTCCAAGTATAAGGCAGAGGCACAGATGGGCTCACGAGTTTCGTGGAGCTCCGAGATAGGTTTCCTAGGTCGGTCCCAGGTGGAAAACATTGTCCCATCGACGCAAAGTCAGAACAAGCAGAATTACTACTATGAAAAGAGAGGCTGGGATCAGGATGTGAAGCAACTCCCACGTCCCCGGAATAGTTACTTACGTAGCTACAGAAAGAGGAAAAAGAATTGCCTGCATACTACATAAATCCTCAAGCAGCCTGTATTTTCTAAATTACTCTATAGGAAGAGTTAAAATAACCCCAGTATATATTTCCCATCCTAATTTAACCAAAAAATAAGAAATGAAAATCCGCTCACAGAGTAACAGCTTTGAATCCAAGCAAGGATTTCAAACCTAAAGCACTTGCATCCAATTTGAAAGAGCAAACGGCTCATTTCCAGATGGGAAGCAGTGCTAGCGAATATCTCTGCTACAAAAATGCATCTATGTGTGTGTGTGTAGGTACATACACGGTGTTCTGTGCCAGGCAACAGGGACACCTTCCCCCTCCAAACCTGATGACCCCTTTGCTTTCCCGCAGCTCTGTCTCCTTGTCCGACTTTCCTCCTTTCTCCTCCTCCTTCCTGGGGCTGGGAAGTAGTTATAGAAACCACCAAACACTCAGAGAAGGCTTCACCTGACCAGCAATCCCATCATGGGAGCAGTTGCTAAGCAAGGCTGTTTGTTTTGATGCTATGGAAATCCTGCTTGGGTGCTGGGGGTGGAGAGGATGAGGTAGAGGGGGCAGGTCCTGCCTTTGGTTTAACTCACAAACCATTTTTTCAGGTTGAAAAATCTCAAACGCAGGACAGGGATGACCCACATCTCATTCTGTACTGCACACCACAATTAATGTCTACATCCTAAAATAACACCTGCAACAGAAGGGGGATGGAGATTTGCAACAGGGAACCTACCTTCCAACTCCCTGTCCCTGCTGTGCAAGAAGGACGCAAATAACACCACAAAGTTCATTTACGCCAGGGGGAAAAAACCCAAACCCACAACTATTTTGCAACATTATCCTTGAGAGAAAGTGGCTTTGTGCTATTTCAGCCCTCCACACGTGTGAAAATACTGAAGGACCATCACAAACCCTTCCCTACACATAAACTGCTTTGACACCGGAATCTTAATTCTTCAGCAGGACTCAACCCGCCTGCCACACCAGTCGCCTCTTTGCAATTGTATTTGTGATTATTATTATATATATAAAGTAGGAACGTAAAATATGATACGGTAATATTCCATTATATGTTATATATAACATATAGGAACAACCGCCCCGCAGTCACCACAATACGGGTTGTGCTCGAACCTTACGCAGCCGGTTTGTGGAGCGACGCAACTCCAGTTTCTCCAGGCTCTGCGCTGGAGCTCCGGCCGTCATCTCCGACACGGCGAGAGGCAGATCCGTGCTCTTCCTCGGGATCTGGGTCAGGCAGAGCTGGAAATCAACCCCCGTGTCCTCATGTAACCCCTGAGCTAACGCCGGCACGGAAGAGCACAAAATCACATCGGCGTTCCTCCCAAAATTATCCAAACCTCCTTCTATTTATATGCGCGCAACAGGAGACCAGATGAAACACTAAAAAAAGCAAGAAAAGTGGTTTTTCCCCGCAACAATTAAGAGAGGATGGGGGGGTATAAGGATAAAAGCAAAAAAATAAGGAGAGAGACTCAACATTTGCAACATGCTCTGTAAATTAACTCAGCTAACCCAGTTCGGGATGATTCTTTTTAACCTGCGGTGAATACCTAGAAGTCGTTTCTTGTTAGAAAGTCAGATTTGTGCTGAGCCTCCAGGAACTTAAGCAGTAGCAAGAACTACAAGTAAAGAAAACCAAATACAAATAAATTAGTAAAACAGAAAGGGAAGTTTTGCCTAAGGAAACTGAGGACAGCATTGTGATGGATGGAAATCTGCCTCTAAAATGCAAACTCCGGTGTATTTTGCCAAACCAGCCATGCAGGTTGGGAAAAAGAAAGCCAGATGAAACTACGGTGAGAAATCGACCATCAATGAAGGTTTAAATCAATTCGCTGCCGTATTTGTTTAATATTTGGGTTGGTCGCTGGCCATGTATTAGGCAGCATCCAGACATCTGTTGCCTTCAAACCGCCCTGCCCTGAGTTTTGACTGAAGCAAGAGGAAACTGAGTTCACACACTCAGAATCCCAGGGCAGAATAATGTTTCCATATTTCATTAGCAATATAAATATTTTATTTCAAACACACTACTTTTGAAACCCAGCACAGAGGCAGATCAAAAAGACTCTAAGAGCTGAAATATAAATATCTATATATCTTCATATCTTCATGCAAGATGCATTTCAGCCGTTACTATTCATAAACTCCCTCACAAGGCACACCATGGACATCATTAATTTGCAATGCTATTACCCTTGTAAAACAAAACAATTCCTGGGTTTGTCTTTATTACTTTCTCCTCATCTAACACATACTGATCCCTGTTCTGGAAGGCCAAACAGCACAAATACTCAGGACTATTTCTGGTAGAAATAATCCTAAACCAATGTTTTGAACACATATTCTTCCTTTTTTCAGCAATATCTGTTCATAAATCAAATATTTCAATCTGGAAGATGTATATTTGTAGAAAGGAGAGGAAGACTCTAATTGTGCATTTGGCCTAGAATAACCAGAAACACAGGAAAGGCTAGAAAAAGGGGAAAAGACAATCAAATAGGCATTTTTGATTGCCAATTATTTCAAGATCGTTGCTTAGTGGTTCAGGACTTGTGCCGCTGCCACCGAATGCGACACTTTGATGCTGTGACAAGTTCCAAATGTCAGAATTCAGATGGCAGAAATCCAAGCTATTCCTTCATCCCAGCACAGTAAAGTGGCTTCATCTCTGTGTCAGGTTCCAGATCTTATCGCCATCCACCGTCCATACTCCCATCTCCGTCCGTCCCTCCCATGGAATATCCTCCAACACTGGCAAATCCTACTTAAATCTCCCTTCTGGCATTGAACCGCAAAAACAGGTATGCACACAAAGAGCCTCTCAAAACATTACGTGTTCCTAACCTACTTAATTGCCAGATAGTTGATTTAAAAACCAACATTGAAAACACACTTGCTTTCGGACTGACTGTGTGTACCCCCAGGTCTCAGTCAAACCATCTCCAAGACCACAAGCAGAACATTATAAAATCATTTTGGTTAAAGGAGACCTTTAGGGTCATCCAACCCTAACCTAAATCTAAACACTAAATCATGGCCCGAAGAGTCTCAAAGTCTGCAAAATACTTAGTGTTTTAAATATTCACACGCTGAACTGGTTGGTTTTGAACGTGTCGATTAAATCAGTTCAAAAAGAAACCTGTAATTCCAGCCAGAGAGCATGTCAGCTCGAGGTACTGCGTAAGGACAAGCCTGCATTCATGTCATGGAAATCAGGCTAACGTTTAAAAATAGTATTTAATGAAAACAATATTTCAGCTCACAAACTCCTGAGAACGCTACCTACTCATAGCCCATAAAACTTCTGCAAAATGACTCAAGATAGAGCACAGAGCTCGGTCAGTAGTTCGCTCACCCTTCACGAGCAGAAATAATGAAGAATACTCAAATCAGATGGTTCTTGGGGTGGCTGTTCACGCGACACGTCCCTCCAGGCTGGCTCGGACAGACGGAGATGGGGTTCTCAGGGACATGGGTGGGTTATGGTTGGACTCAATGATCTTGAGGGTCTTTTCCAACCAAAATGATTCTGTGATTCTACCGCCAGCACACGATGTCCAGTTTCTGGCACTGTGCAGAACTGTACGACACTCTCCTTAAAAATCCATATCTCCTTTCATTAAATTGTACATTAGGCAGAAGGAGTTGCTGGCTTGTAGCACAGCACGGGATGTAATGTCATTTCCCCGAGCCATCCAACACAAGCGTCCCCAGGGAACATTGCGGCACGAGCGCCATGTCGGCCACGAACAACCGCAGCTCCCTGCGGTGAAACATCCCCACACTGCCCACAGCAAACACGTCTAATCAATTAAAGGATGCCTGTCACTGCAAAAGGATCACTGAACCACTTGCCTGCAAAATAAAAGAGTGTAGCTCCTGTTACACAAATATCATGCAATAAGGAGAACGAGCAGCAGCAAGATAACTGCAGAAACCCCACAGCACAATTCT
Organism: Patagioenas fasciata; assembly: GCF_037038585.1. Lineage (NCBI taxonomy): Eukaryota > Metazoa > Chordata > Aves > Columbiformes > Columbidae > Patagioenas > Patagioenas fasciata. The sequence continues at coordinate 6,711,375 of NC_092527.1, forward strand.
CCTTCCAGCCACAGAAAGAGGGACCCAAATAAATTGTAAGGAAGGAGAAAAGAGAAACAAAAAGAAAGAGGGAGAAGGAGAGAAGGCGAGGGAGAAGGAGAGAAGGCGAGGGAGAAGGAGAGAAGGCGAGGGAGAAGGAGAGAAGGCGAGGGAGAAGGAGAGAAGGCGAGGGAGAAGGAGAGAAGGCGAGGGAGAAGGAGAGAAGGCGAGGGAGAAGGAGAGAAGGCGAGGGAGAAGGAGAGAAGGCGAGGGAGAAGGAGAGAAGGCGAGGGAGAAGGAGAGAAGGCGAGGGAGAAGGAGAGAAGGCGAGGGAGAAGGAGAGAAGGCGAGGGAGAAGGAGAGAAGGCGAGGGAGAAGGAGAGAAGGCGAGGGAGAAGGAGAGAAGGCGAGGGAGAAGGAGAGAAGGCGAGGGAGAAGAGTTTAAATCTGTGGTCACACAGCCACCATAGCTTTCTGCGAGCAGATGGGTGAAGCTCAGATTAGCCAGGCATTAACAAAGGCAAGACAGTCATGCTGATGAGGTGCAGCCTGAAAACAGCTCAATCCCGATCTGCCCCGCCGAGCAATGCTCTCCTCTCCCTCTCCCTCTCCTCGATAGATTGGTGTTGGCCATGAAGTCACGGCTCTGCTGGGGAAGGACAAGAGAAGCCGAGCACAGCTGGAAAAAGCTGCTAATGCTGAAGCTAAAAGATGAATGGCAGAGTAGACAACAAAGCAGCAGTCACACGGGAGAGTGAAATACTCCTTTAAACCAAGATGCAAAAGGCTGGCTGGGAATATGCCCAGAAGATGTGCTCTCTAGAGATGCCCAGTAGGATGCGGTTTTCCCCCTGCGTACCCGAGCGAGCGAGCAACACCAGGGGGTCGCAGTGCCACTGATGTTTCTAACACGCAGGGGCTGATTGCTGCTTGGATGTTACCGTACACTGGAAACTCATCCAACACGGAGCCCTCAAGAGCAGCACTCCAGTAAAACCCCGTCCAGCCAGCTCGCGACAGGCTCCGTGACCACGCAGCTCTCCCTCAAAGCCTGGGAAACGTATATGTGCCTCCTAAACACGTTTGTAAACAGAATATTTTAAATACATTCATAAACAGGATAATGTAATGGTAAACAGAACGTTTGAAGAGTACAAAGCAAATAGGGGCCAACCTGACACAGGTGCTGCTTTGCCTGCCCGTCCCATGGGCAGACTTGCTCTACAGGACTATCCTTGAACATCCGACGTACATCTCGTATGTAAATCCTAACACCGTCAAGATCTTCTAAGCCCGATAAAAATCATCTTCCGTGTAGGAAAGATCATGAACATCAATCCTCTGGTAACGGCGGCGCTTCTCCTGGACGCTGTTGCAATGACTACTGATGGAAAAAAATAAAGCACTATTTTGGAAACTATAAGATCAAGTGCTGTAAAGTGTTATTAAACAGTCACTGTAATTTGCCTTTTTTAAAGTTTTTTAATTTTATTTTGTTTGGGTGCTTTTGTGGCAGTGAAGGTGGAGTTGCAGCATTACCAGAACATAAATACACATGAAACGTGCTTTTAAAAGCAAGTATACTGTCATCTGTCCTTAGGCACTCCGAAACCTTTTCACTCTGGCTGAAAATAACCATGTTCACAAATATTTCATGTGGGTGAGGGGCTAAGAGTACTGTGGCGGAAATCCTGATGAAATATGCAGCTCACCCTACGCGGCACCACAACAACACTGAGAAAAAGAGTCCTGCGATAGGTTTTATTTTATGTCATCAGTGAAACAATGCGGGGAGTTGATTTCATTTGATCCTGAGACACACCGCACCAGGCCCCAAATCAGGAAACTTGCATTTCCTTACTTCACTAAAAGCCAGTTTTTGCCAAGTAACCAATTTCCTTACACTCTTTATTAAATAAAATATGAAGGGCAGGTGGAGACATAAAATATAAATGTATATACGTCCACAAGCAGCAGGGCCTGTTACTGTAGATGCTGCCTAAATCATTGAGGACAACGGGACTTACGTACCCTGAGGGAGGGCAGAGGCTGCAGGGTCGCTTAGCAGGCAAGGAAGTTTTATATTAACAAGTGTTGCATTTATATTCGCCTAGAAATAGCAGGAACCACTTTGGTTCATGTACTATTTAGTCAGGCCAAAGGGGTGAAAGGCAGAAGCAAAGCTCAGGACGAACAACCCACGATTTCAATCTGCACCAAATATCAAACTTGCAATGTGATGGCAGGACACTCATGGGTTTGGGAATGAAGCCAGAATGGCTGAAACCATCCTTCTGCCACATTTCTCTGCCTGAAGATGTGCCAGCAGCCAGGAGCTGCCCTACCAAACGCCATCACTGCGCCTGTTTGCCACCACTTCGTCACGCAGGTGAACACACACACAATGCCTTTACAGTCTCAGGTGTTTGCAGTTACAAGTATCTCTTTAGCGAATTGCCCCGGGAGTCATAGCTACCTATGGAAGACTTGCCCCTAATCACTGCCACCTGCTTTTTCTTAATTATCTCTATTTCAGGCAGCCAGAATGCACATCTTTCTTGTTTTTGCAGTGTTTGACCCAAAAGGCCCAGCAGCTTTCAAATAACCAGCGGTTGGCACCTCAACGTTCTGTCTCAAAAACCATGTATCTAGTTGAAAACCGCCTTTCACCTTGAAAATTAGGATGTGGCCCTAAAGTACTTTCAGTCTACATTTTTACTACTCCATAATTGCAAAGAAGCCTTGATGTGGCCTTTAACTTACAGGCAGATGAACGGGTTTGGGATGAAGACCATGCTGAGTTGTATGTGCAACTTCTCCGGGACAGGACACGTGAAACTCCACGACTGCAGGGCTCAGGGCTTTTAGGGACTCCCTCCTACTCTTTCCCACCACACAGGACTCTACAGCTCAGCAGGTCCCTGCTGAAGCTCCAGAACCAGCAGGTTTGCCCCAAGCGTGGGGAAAACCCGCAGCCACGCATCAGCTCGCGGCTTCCTCCTCCCTCAATTATTCAGAGCTTCAACAGAACTGAAAGCCACCTTTATACCCAAAGCAATTTCTGAGTTTAAAATCACCTCTGCGTACCTATTTCAAAAGGTAGTTATAGACAGGAGTTCTTCCTTATTTCAAAGCTCTGCATAAAGGTGGATTTACCGATGCAGACCCAGGATTCATCAGTAGAGTAAGCTGTAAAAGACCAAGCGTTTTGTGCTGGAATCTAGCGAAATTTTCACACTTAAAACAATCTCCCCAGGGAAGTGGTGGATTCCCCAGCACTGGACACTTTTAAGATTCAGCTTGACAGGGTGCTGGGTCAGCTTGTCTAGACCGGGTTTGTGCCATGAAAGGTTGAACCAGACAATCCTTGTGGTCCCTTCCAGCCTATGAAAATCAGGGAGAATAATTAGGAGTATTTATTCCAAAGCGAAACGTAGACAAAAAAACCCAGTCTGGGTGTTTGTGTCTTTTGGAGCTTTGGTTTATTTTTGCCATCACCATCTGCTCCTTCCTCCCTCTTCTCCTCCACCCTCTGCAGCTGCTTCCAGCCCCACATGTGAGACCCCCAGCCAAGTGGCACACGCTCCAGATTAAAGGTCAACAGGCTAGAGATGGAGAGGTTGCCAAAACCACCACCCAAAGGAGAGGGTGGAATATTTGAGATAACTTTGTGCCAGAGGAGCAGCAGCGCCAGCAGCCCAAGGAGCCCCAGCAGCCGCCTCCTCTTCCTCCTCCCCTTCCAAGGGGTTTGAAAAAGGAGGAGAATCAGCCTGAAAGGATCCCGAGGACTGTAAATAAATTACAGCCCCGTTCATCAATTAGCTCTGGCTGCACTGAAATGAAAGCCACAGCAGGCCCTGTAATCACTCCAAATAAACCCCTCTGTTGGGATCGCGCCTGTGCCGACAGCTCAATTACGCCTGGAAAGACCGTTGCAGAACATTAAACATTAACAAAAGTCTGAGCCTGTGTTACTTTTCCTCCAGATAAATCTAATTCAGTAACTGAGTGGTTTTAGCTTAAATAACCCTGAATTATTGGATCAATTCTTTTCCCACCTTTCTCTCACAAGTTGCAAAAGCTAGGCCACCGCATACAGGGAAAATGTTTGCAAACATTCCCTTTGCTGGACAGTTATATTTTTATTATACAGGGAAGATATTTTGATCATTTAAGAATATATATGGTTTGGGAGAGGATTGTTTATATAAATGTAGTAGCTCAGAAAGCAAAACAGGGACAAACTGCTCTCCTGGGCTTACCCTGAGCTCTCTAAAAGAGCTTCTTCAGCTCCCTAAAATCCCGTTGCAAATTAACAGATCCACAGCTTATGTTTCCTGAAACGGCAAGAACCGCCAAGACGAAGAAAACCTCAAACGCAGTAAAATGTCGCTTCATTTCTCACTTTGCTTTTGCAATATATTATTTTATACGTATCATTTCACAGCGTCAAGTTTAACAGGCCCAGAGACACCTTCGCCGTGGGAAGTGTCTCTCCATTGCCTCTCTGCAATCGTAATAACAGATAAACCAAGTCTCTCCAGGCTTGCCCAGCTCAGATCTTTGCTGTTCTAAGCCATGCAAGCGGATTTCAGAAGGCCGAACAATGTCAGGATTCAGGTAGGATTTAGGTGTGACTAGTTTAGAACAGACAAACCAACGGCCCCAAAGAAACGCACATGGCTGAGATGAAAAGAGAAAACTGCAAAGCACAAAAGGAGTTGGGAATAATAAACGAAAAACCAAGCGAGCTGGGAAGACCCAAAACCTAAAATCAGAGTTGTACCAAAACTAACCAGCAGGTGGTCTTGTTCCTAAATCCTCCTTATCCGTGACGTTTAATACCAATCCCAAAGCAGCAACTTCCCCAGTATAAATAAACAGGATCTAACCGGGTTCAACTTCACAGTTCTTAACAATCAATGGAGTCTAACACTGTCAGCATTCTCACTGGGGAAAAATCTGCTTGATCTTTCTTGATCTTTTAAATTTACAAGAAAGCAGTGTTTTATATATACATATATATATATATATACACACACATATACGCGCATATATATATATATATATGTGTGTGTGTGTGTGTGTTTGTGTGTATGTCACTGGGACCAAGGAATTTTTACTCCTGGTTATGAACTGCAGCCCAGTAAAAAGGGAGAAAGCACGCTGAAGCATTTTGAAACATAACTGAGTGAAATTACCTGCTTGTCTTGTCCAGAGGCCGAAAGAGTAACTTCAGTTCTTAAACGTCCTTTTAAAACATTAAACAATTCCAGTTTCACAAACTGAGTGGTAAAATTTCACTTGATACTGAATTCCACCAAGCTCTGAAAATGCTTACACTACAGTTTATATCTATAGCCTCTTGAAGTGTCATGTTATAACCAAGCAAGACCTTTACAATTACTAAGTGAAATTAAGTCTGCTGTATTTTTTAATGTGTTGGGGGTTTAAGTATTATTTTTCTTTTTCCATCTACTCAAACTCTCCCCATTAACTATCAGAATACGAATGATTCAAACAGCATTGTAAATGCTCTTAACTTGGGCAGAGTCACCTGAATGAGCTCAGCTCCAGTTGGAAACAGCAGCATCTGTGCTGTAATTCTGATTTTAAACCTGAGCTGAGCAGGTGGGAGAGCTCACGTTACCAATGCCAAGCACTGGAGCTGTTTACCTGAACCCAGCTCCAGTCCCTGCACACCTGACTCGGGTTATTTGCACCAGAAGAACCCAACAAGCCTTTTCTGCGAGGCATCCCCTCTCTCCTGCCCTGTGTCCCCATCCTCCTCTCTGGCGCTTGGGTGACTGCGTGGTTTTCTGCTGGGCTGGGTTGAGCAGTCACATCAGGATAAGCGAGTCCTTCACCTTTCGGTGGCAGCAGCGAGTTGTCCGAGCAGCTGGGCTCTATGTTGAAACCATACCTCGAGTTTCCTAATCCGCCTTTCTATTTTTAAAACCCCTGTCATTTCCCCCCCGCCTTCTCTGCCATGCAGACAGCTGCAGCAAGCGGCTGGAGACACCTGAGTGCTCCAGAGGCCAAAAAGCTCATCCACAGGTTGGCAGAAAGTACCCAAGGGGCAGGAGAGACTCTCAGACACGAGGAACAGGGCTGTCATCCTTTTCCCTGTCCCACATGGCTCGATGGCTCTTTCTGAACTGGGTGTCTAAAGGCCTGCCACCTCCTGGCTCCCGTAAACCAGCTGAGATCCCCATCTCACCCCTAAAAGCTCCAAGATGAGAGGCTTAAGCAAAGATTCAGAGCGTGGATCTGCTTCTGTGCTGAGCTGCCCAGGGCAGAGATGGAGGGACCGCTCCTGCCTTCTGCAAGCCAGCCTTACCATTTTATACAGAGCTCTAACTGGGATGTCCCCAGTACAGAGAGCTCCTGCAACAAACTCACATCTCTCATGGAAAGGTTTGGATTCATCTTCTCCTCCAGGTTTGGATATCTCCCACTTCAGGCACTTGGTATTAGGTGTAACACAGACACACGGCAAACTCTTGAGATCTCTCCTCACGTAGTAGAACAGCTTTAAAAAGCTCAGCTTTAAAAAGTTAATGTGCAGCCACCCTGTAAAGGTAGCCAAGCAAAAAGGGCACTTTCCTCAGCAGCAAGAGCAGTTTTGAGCTTTCACAGCCGGATGGAAGGCCAGGGACACGGAGTACAGGCTGTGCAAGGTGCTGAGCCCCCTGGAACAGCATCAGTCATAGAATCATGGAAAAGACCCTCAAGATCATCAGGTCCAACCATAACCCAGCCCTGGCACTGCCCCATGTCCCTGAGAACCTCATATCCATCTGTCCAACCCTCCAGGGATGGTGACTCCAGCACTGCCCTGGGCAGCCTGTTCCAATGCCCCACAGCCCTTTGGGGAAGAAATTGTTCCCCAGATCCAACCTCAACCTCCCCTGGCAAAACTTGAGGCCGTTTCCTCTGCTCCTGGCGCTTGTTCCTGGGGAGCAGAGCCCGACCCCCCCTGGCTCCAAGCTCCTTTCAGGCAGTTCAGAGATCAGAAGGTCTCTCCTGAGCCAACTCATCCCCACCATCCAACTCCCACCCATTGGGCTGGGGCAGATGGAACCCTCAGGGCTTTCCCAAACCCACAGGGATGGAAGGGAGACGTGATCTGGAGCTCAGGGAGAGAACAGGGACACTCACAGGCTTTTGAGATAGGCTTCTGGGTTTTTTCTTTTCTAAAGTGAGGTCCAGGTTCCTGTGCTCTCAAAGGTCTTATTAGGTCCAGGTATCTCCAGCAAGAAAACTGAAAATCTCCTTGTAGGACCAAGCAGACCTTTGGCAGCAAACAGCCAGCACCTAAAGCACACAGCTTAGTGGGGACAAGGCACAACTCTAATGCCAATTCAGGAAGCTTAAGGGTTTAGCTGGAAGTTTTGAGTCATGCTCTTAGATCCGAGCAACTAGAATAGCTTAAGCCACTCTTGAGCTGAGCACTTTTTCTCTTACTCAAACAAGAGCTGCAAACATTGCAAACGAAGCTACTTCTGCTTCCTCGTATAATGTGCTTTCATATGCTATGTATTTTCTATACTTCAAGTTACTCACACAAAATAGGCAACCATGATCGATCAAAACTCAAAAGAAATGCAGACAGGACTCCACAGTTTATAAGTATCAAATGCCTCAGAGAAATCCATTTCTTACATGTATACGAAACCCAAAGTCAGGCAAAGCAGAAGTCTGGTTTGGATTTAAGACCCACAGCAAACCTTCCCAGCTCAAGGAGATTCAACTCACAGGATGCCAGGAAACAAAAGCAAAACAGCCCACTAGCCATAAACCCATTGAAAATTAAGTTTCATTAACGAGCTACAGTATTTACAGGTAGGTAAGCGGCAGGAACAGACGTGATTCAGCAATCGCCAGGCTGCTCTTTCAGCAACGTGCTTTATTCTTTGTGCCTCGGGAGGTCTTCTCCCTTCCCTGATCCACTGGACTACATCACTTTATTAACCAGAACAGAAAGCACGACACACCCGCACACAAAACCAAGATCTGCATGTAACTTTACTTCTTACCTCCTGGAAAAAAAGGAGTTTCAGGGGTGAGAAACGTCTTAAGAAGCTTTAAGCAATGCTGGGACCGCGTGTTAACGATTTACCTGATGGTGCTGTGAGCAGGTAGTTGATAAGCGTGTTTTGTTATGGTTTACCTTCCTGCCTTTGCCTGCGTAACCACATCAACTCACAAATAAGATAGGTATGGTAATACTTGACCAGACAAAAAGAATTTAGGGCCCCTTCTCAAAGCTCGCTCATCCCATCCTGCTTTCAAACAAACAAACAAAACCCATAGCTTTTTATATATATACACACACAGAACAGAGCCCAATCCCTGCAGTAACTCTTCATGCATGCTTAAGTGTGTATATAAACACAAATATATATTATATATATATATAAATAAACACACAGAGAGATGAGCTACTGCAGGCGTAGCTTTTCTAGTTTCTTACCCAAAAGTCAAGTAAAAAACCCCAACTTTTCAACTCATCGTGATAAATCTATTAGAAAGGTTCCAGATTAAAGCACTCGGTTCAAAAAAAGAGATTTACAATGATATAAAAGGTGGCTCTGCCAGAAACTCACAAATAGGATCACATACCGTAGAAAGACTCAGCTGCTTGTCTGCCTTAAGACCCAGCTTACGGATAAAGTTCTATTTATTCCTCTTTCTGACGCACGTTCAGTTCACAGAGAGGATTTCTAGGGTTTCCCTGTGACTCACCGCTCTCCTCTATAGAGCCAGGGGCACCCTCCTGTACAGCCAAACTCGCATGGTTTTGGGCAGTGGGTGACACCGCGACACACGCAGAGCGGCCCAGTCGCACGGCACCGCCTCTTCCTCTGTACAGCTGCCAAAAAACTCACATAAAATCTTAACTACGCTCTTGTTCTTACTGTTCCATGTAAACACTCGCTGTAATTGCCATGGGGATATTTGGCAGCGATTAAGGAGGGGGATGCGGGTGGGAAAGTGTCCAGGATGGCGAAGGGGACAGCGGCTTGTCCCTGACTTTTACTTTGTGCAAACAAGCGCCGCTGCCACGGTGGTGTAACGCCGATCACCTTGTACCTACAAACCAACCCTCCAAACCCAGAAACCACGGAGGGACTCCGCCGTGCCCAGGGCGAGAGACGGACCCGTTGGACGGAAACACGCCAGATCCTGGACTCAATTTGTGGGGACAAGCCAGGGTACTCACCCGCAGGTCAAGCAGCCAACTTGTCCTCTCCCAGTCGCAAACCAAAGCGTTCCCCAATCCCTCCGCCGCTACGGGCTCCCGGACCCGAGGACCTCGCTGGCGTCTCCTTCGCCAGCCAAACTTCCTTCAAATTAGAAGTTGTTGCCGTTCAACTTCCCCGCGACGCCAGGGTTTCTCTCCCCTCCGCTCGCTGGCCCCGCGGAGCTGAGGAGGAGAATTTTCACTGCTGTTCCCTCCCAGCCACGCTGTCTCGCCCCGCCGAGTGCGTCAGCAGCGGCAAGAGGAGGAGACGGAGGAGGAGGAGGAGGAGGAGGGACGGGAGCTCCAGCCCGGCTGTGTTTTCCTACGGCAGCTGCTGTAGCGCCTCGTGGCAGCTCTGGGTTCTACCAGCAAAAGAACAGCTAAAGCAGGGGAGATAACATAATCATATAAATTCAAGTCTATCTACGTGTGCAAGTAACCCAAAGCAAAGTCTCGCATTAATATTACTTTTGAAAGACTCGGGGTGACACTGCGGAGCTGAAAGAGTCAGCGCTGGGAGGAAGGATTCATTTTTCCAATATATATAAAAGCACCAGATGTGAAGTCCTACCCTAACAAATAAATAATCCACAAGAAAAAAGGTCATATTTCACCATGCTAAAAACAAAGTGAAACAACGAAATCCCCAACCTTTCCATGAAGGTTTTGGCTCCATACCACCAGCAGCATCACTGGTCCTCAGGGACACACATCCAGCCATTATCTCATAACACAAACTGTCCAGGATTGAAATCAGAGGCATGTGAAGTGGTCTGCTTCCACTCCACAGATGAAATAACATGGAAGAAAACCCCTAATAAATAGCATTAATAAATAGCAGCATCAGGTTTGCCGAACTCCACCCCAGGAGGGGGATCCTGTTGCCAGTAATGCCGAGGAATCTGCAGAGCCACGTCAAAGAAATACAGGGTGGAGAAAGTACTTTCAGAAACCCTTCCACACTAATCTTGTCATAGAGAAAACAGGTAAGTTTAAGGAGTAGTTGGTTTGGGGTTTTTTAATAGCTATGTGCCCCTGGGCACAGCCCATCAGCCCTTGTTCCTAACACAGGTAGGCAACCACGTCTCAAATGCAATATGGTGTTCAGGATCAGCTCCTCCACCAAGTCCAGAAAGGCAAAAAACTCCATGGGTTTGTCACTGCCCTTCAAATACAGGTGAGGAGAGAGGCAGGGAGGGGGTTTTGAGCTCTGAACACAAGTCGGATGTCTGCAAGCACCAACTGAAGGAGAACACCCCGAGCGGCCTGTTGTGGCAGGGAGCCCAGCCAATTCCCCTGCCTCTAATTAATTTTTTAAAGCCTTTTTTGTCTGGAAGATCAACCAAAAAAAAGCACTTTGCTTAAATGGTCCAACTTCTTCCTTTTTCAAATATCTTTTCCCCTAATTCAAGAATTAAAAGCCGTATGGGCTCATCGTCCTTTTCCTGCAGATCGCTGTTAACATGGGAGCTGCCAGACCCCGGCTCAAGCAAACAAACCATCGGATTTGTTTTTCCACAGCTCTTTCTGGAAGGACTCTAACAGTTAAGCTGGGCCTCCAGCAGGCCGGTGAGTCAAGCTCAACTCAGTCCATTTTATTTAAAATCTGAGGAGAGATGGGAAATGTGGATTCGCCACTACCTGCCATGGGAATAACCTTCTCAGGGAAGTGGTTGATTCCCCAGCACTGGGCAGTTTAAAGGTTCAGCTGGACAGGGTGTTGGGCCAGCTTGTCTAGACTCGGCTTTTGCCACAAAAGGTTTGACTTTGTGGCCCCTTCCAAGCTGGTATTCTATGATTCTATGCCTTTTTTTCCAGGCATCTTTTAGTAATTGAGCTCCATAAAACTCGGATGCATCTGCCTAACCTCATCCCACTTTCTAGGAGGAATTCTGGAGTAGAACTGGTAATTACTCATTACCTGAAGATTTCTTAGATGTAATTCAATCAGTACCCGTTCTATAAATCTTTCCCATTGAGTATATAGAGGAGGAACTGAGGGATCAATTAGAAGGCACACAACAGGGTGCGGATTCCTTGTTACGCAGATGACTCTCATGTCTCCTTCGGGTCTCATGGGACAGCAGAAGTCACCTGGTGAGGACAGAGGCCAACTTAATAACTCACTTCTAACAATAAATGCATTCATATTTGACAAAAATGCTCTTTTATTATTCCAACCAATCTTATCTGCGCAATTTCTCCCCTCGGTGATGCAGGACCATATGGGTTCAGAGACCTCAAGGCACGCAAGGAAGCCAACCCTGTTTTCCCACGATGAGGTGGGGCCAGGAGGGAGAAGAGACGACAGCTTGACGAGTATTACAGGTCATGAAAAGTGGAGCTCTGGGAACACCTTTTCAACATGTTTAATTGTTACGCATTTAAATATTGCATATGTCCAGACAGATACAACTTAATACCCTGTGAAGCGCTAAACAAATGAAAACGAAACATAATAAACTTTTCCAAAGAGGTTTTTTTGGTGGTTTGTGGGGTTTTTTTCCCCTCCTACACACTTCACCCATGACAAATTTAGCCTAGGGGCTAAAAGAGATGACAGCCTGAACCGATTACATCGTTTTCTTTCTATAGGACTGAACATCTGGGAGTACTGCTCTCTGTTAAGCGGTTGTTGCTCTGCTTCACCTCCACCTTCCCAAATTAGGATGATAACAATCACCATAAAAACGCCTGAAGAAGAGAGACACCCATGGAGTGCTGACCTGTTTGCTTCTTCCCTCATCAGGACACGAGCTATGTGACCCAACGCTCCATTTGAGGTTGGAACTTAAGAGAAATAGCTACCACCGGGCTTTTGTACTAATGTTTCTTAGTAATTCAAGCACCACGCGCACTGGCGAGAGCACATCCTTCCAAAAGCCTTGCTGGGGAAAGGTCTTGCTCACCTCGACAGCTGCCTAAACATCAAAAAAAGTCACAATAAGCAGATTGCTGGAAGGGATCTGGATAGACTGGAAAAATGGGCCGATTCCAATGGGATGAAGTTGAACAAGGCCAAGAGCCAGGTCCTGCACTTTGGCCACAACAACCCCCTGCAGCGCTCCAGGCTGGCACAGAGTGGCTGGAGAGCAGTCAGGCAGAAAGGGACCTGGGGGCACTAATGGACGGGAAGCTCAACATGAGCCAACAGTGTGCCCAGGTGGCCAAGAAGGCCAATGGTGTCCTGTCCTGTATCCAAACCAGCGTGGTCAGCAGGACAAGGGCAGTGATCCTTCCCCTGTGCTCTGCATTGGGGAGGCCACACCTGGAGTATTGTGTTCAGTTCTGGGCCCCTCAGCTCAGGAAAGAGATTGAAGTGCTGGAGCGGGTCCAGAGAAGAGCAACAAGACTGGGGAAGGGACTTGAACACAAGCCCTATGGGGAGAGGCTGAGGGAGCTGGGCTTGTTCAGTCTGGAGCAGAGGAGGCTTAGAGGTGAGCTCAGCACTCTCTAGAACGACCTGAAGGGCAGTTCTAGCCAGGGGGGGATTGGGCTCTTCTCCCAGGCAGTCAGCAATAGGACAAGGGGGCATGGGCTTCAACTCTGCCAGGGGAAACTGAGGCTGGAGATGAGAAAGCAATTCTGTGCAGAGAGAGTGGTCAGGCATTGGAATGGCTGCCCAGGGAGGTGCTGGACTCACCGGCCCTGGAGGTTTTTAAACTGAGACTGGACATGGCACTTAGAGCCATGATCTGGTCAATGGACTGGAGTTGGACCAAAGGTTGGACTGGATGATCTCCGAGCTCTTTTCCAACCCAGTCCATTCTGTGTGATTCTGTGTGATTCTATATTGAGCTGCCTTTTCCCTTGCCCATCAGTAAAGAAATTCTATACATTAGCAGGTGAAATCCAGCACTGAAGGTGGCAAGTAAAGTCTAGTGCATATTAAAAAGAACCTAAATCTACTTTATTCACACCACCGAGCAAACTCAACCCCAAGGCCCAAGCACCGCAACCCAGATGAAGAAAATGAGCAACAACACTCACTCCAACCGAGCTGCGGGCAACGCCGAGAAACAGACAGCTTAGAGATACCAAACAGCTTTTGCGTAAGAAGAGGAAGGAAGTTTGAGTCAGAGATAAGAAGAAATAAATAAAAATAAAAGTTTAACAGCAGCCGATACACAGAGAACAGCTTTGCCTTTTATCTCTGGACACGTCACAAAACAGGCGAAAATTTTTGGTCTTGTTTTACTTCAAGTAACCTGACTCTGGTCACAGATATACCAGAAAAAAAACGTGCCACAGGCACATTAAAGAGCTACTGTGACCTCTGTTTGCCACAAAACGCCGCGTTCAACAACAGCTCCAGGACAAATCTTTAAAAATGATTCCAAACATGCAGCCCAACCGCTGTTTGCTGTAAGCACCAAACCCGCTGTTTGGCGTCGAGTATCACGCGACGCCGAACAACCCGTGCCACTGGAAAACTGCTGCTTATGACTCTTTCAGCACCTTCTCCCCCCAAAACAAGTGACCCAGTTTACAGCAAACTCCCTGTGTAACACCAATCTCTCCTGAGATGCTGTGAATGCAACAAATCCTGTTGCTTATTATTTCTGTCAAGCTCATGATTCCTTCCACCTCCAAGCTGAGGGTTTTTTTAAGCCACTTAAGCCAAAATGTCTTTGCAAAGCAAACACAAAATTGAGGACATGGCTAAGTTTTGAACAACTTTGGCACCGACCTTTCAGCACGTCTGCTTTATGATCCAGAAATGAGGTGGTTTTTGTTTTAAAATGAAAGATGCAATTTGCTAAAACAAACCTGTTGTGGGCCTCACTGCTCCACCCTGTCTGCTGAGGGTTTTCAACCAGCAAATGTGTATATTCCTGTTCAATATAAAAAATTATCTCCAACAGGCCAGTAACTAAAGAAAAAGCAGCAACCGAAAAAGTGGATCCCCCCCCAAATCTATCATCACTCCTATTAAGAATCAACCTGAAGCTTTATATTATTTATTATAGTATTACTGATAATTTTATTTATTATTGTTACATCTATTTATTTACTATTGTTACAGTATTAGCAGCCGTTACAACTTCTTATATGCCAGGCTTGCTAAGAATGGACAGCTGCTCTTAAAACAGCAAAAAAATGTCATTAAATTTACCTTAATGGGGTTTGGGTATATAATAGAAATGTTAAAAGTTTGACTTTTAAAAATCTATTAAATATTTACTAAAATCACTTCCAGAAATGCCAGATTGAGCGTTTGGGTTATGAGACACGAAGGGCGGTTCCAGAGTCCCCATTTACGCCTCAGCTCCAGCAATGAGGTTTCCAGAGAGGAATGAATGCTGTGTCACGGAACGCGTGACTCATGGACCGCGGCCGGGGAAACCACACCGCTCTGCCTTTTCCTAGAAACAACTCAGCCCGCTTGGAAGCTGAACAGAGTTAACTGAACAAAAAACATCTTTCCTCAAACAAAGGAGCTAATTTCAGCAGTGCTTGCTTGAGCGTGCACGCACTGTTTTAAATATCTAAAAAAGAGGATGATCACAGAATCCCAGACTGGTTGTGGTTGAAGGGACCTCTGGAGATCACCCAGTCCAACCCACCTGCTCACACAGGGTCACAGAGCAGATCACACAGGGTCACGTCCAGGTGGGTTTGAATGTCTCAGAGGAGGAGACTCCACACCCGCTCTGGGCAGCCTGGGCCAGGTTCTGGCACCTCCCAGCAAAGAAGTTTCTCCTCATGTTCAGATGGACCCTCCTGTGTTTCAGTCTGTGCCTGTTGCCCCTCACCCTGGCGCTGGGCACCACTGAACAGAGTCTGGTCCATCCTCCTGACACCCACCCTGGAGATATTTATCAGCATGAATGAGATCATTGATGATCATGCAACCTGGTAGTAAACTCGGCTGAAAACACACACAGAATCACAGAATCCCAGAATGTCAGGGGCTGGAAGGGCCCTGGAAAGCTCATCCAGTGCAATCCCCCCATGGAGCAGGAACACCCAGCTGAGGTTCCACAGGAAGGTGTCCAGGCGGGTTTGAATGTCTGCAGAGAAGGAGACTTCACAACCTCCCTGGGCAGCCTGGTCCAGTGTTCTGTCACCCTTACTGAGAAGAAGTTTCTTCCCCCCTGCTCCTCCTCCAGAAGCGAATTAAGAAACACAGCATGTTGCTGTAGCCAAACACGTGTTTGTACTTTGACCTCGCGTGGGTTTTGCAACCTCCTGAAGCTCGGGCTGGCTGACGTGTTCCCGGGCAGCTCCCAGTTCACTCCCCTTCTGCATCTCACCGGCCTCCAACACGTTGCGACAGCTCTGCAGGATTACACAAACACACACACACGTGTGTCCCCGTGCGCTCGCTGTGACAGACCTGGAAAAAGGGTGGCAGAAACACCAGTGGGATCCCCACGCAACCTGGAGATCCACGAGACACGGGAGCTCTTGTTGATGGAGTGAGCCTCCACGCCCCCCATGTTGTCCCAGACGTGCAAGCAGCTTAAATCTCTGGAGATTTAATCTTCTTTAAACGTTATCATCTTAATAAAAGGATAAAATCGGTCCTTTTGATCGCCATGTGCACATCCCTGGGCTGCAGGGTGTGGACATCCTTCTGTTGTTCTTGGTCCAACATCCTCGCTGCTGATCATTGAGAAACACGCGGGTTTTCTCAGCAGCAGCTCTGCCATGAGGAGCTGGGGTTGCTCGGCAGAGTCCGACACCCAGGACCTCTCCAGAGGCAAGAGTTGTGAAAAACAAGGTGACACCCTGTGTTACTGCACGTCATTTCCATACAGGGGATGCGCAATCAGATACTGGCTCCAAGCGAGCGTTTCATACCCCCGCAGTTATATTTTAACCCAAAAGAGTGAAGCTTTCCATGGCAGAGAAAAATAGAAACAGGAGACCCTTTCCACAGTGACGGTCCCGGCTAGAAGGACGTTCCTCACGTGGCAGGGCGCCATTCTTGCGTGACTGTGTGCCGCACTCCCAGCTCCTCCAGTGCCACTCCCAGTCCCTTATCCACTTACTTCTTCATCCAAGACATCTCATTACCCACATGTGTCGAAATCCTCTGCCTGGAGAAGCCACCACCTAAGCATATGGATGTGGTTGTATTTCTTCCAAACCCAAAATTTCAACTCAAAGGCCTCTGCGTACAGACTGTTTCCTCACCAAGTACTGGTAGCACCATTGATTCTCCCATCAAAGAGTTAATTCCTTTACTATTTGCCTCACATCTTGCTACAACGCTACTGTTTTTTAACGTCACACTGGCAGTTTGGCATCTATCAAGCGCTCTGCTTTTTTTAAAGTTTTTGATCAAGTTGGCGTTAGCCCCGAACATGGGATGTCGTGTCACCCAAGGAGCAACCGAGAACCTTCCAGGAAAATACTTTTGCTTGGTTTTAAGTGCAGCTGGCTGGATATAGCAAGTTGCTAATTTATTATTCATAAGTGAATGGAGCCAAAATGTCCATGCTTGGGCTTACGTAGAGCACTGCAAAGCAGTCAGGGAACAACCTGTTAGAGAGCAGTGTAGGGGAAAGGGACCTGGGGGTCCTGGGGACAGCAGGGTGACCATGAGCCAGCACTGGGCCCTTGTGGCCAGGAAGCCAATGGTACCTGGGGTGGGTTAGAAGGGGGTGGTCAGTAGGTCAGAGAGGTTCTCCTGCCCCTCTGCTCTGCCCTGGGGAGACCACACCTGGAATATTGTGTCCAGTTGTGGCCCCTCAGTTCCAGAAGGACAGGGAACTGCTGGAGAGAGTCCAGCGCAGCCACCAAGATGCTGAAGGGAGTGGAGCATCTCCCGTGTGAGGAAAGGCTGAGGGAGCTGGGGCTCTGGAGCTGGAGAAGAGGAGACTGAGGGCTGACTCATTCATGGTTACAGATATAGAAAGGGTGAGTGTCAGGAGGATGAAGCCAGGCTCTTCTCGGTGACAATCAGTGATAGGACAAGGGGCAATGGGTTCTAACTGGAACACAAAAGGTTCCACTTAAATATGAGAAGAAACTTCTTGATGGTGAGGGTGGCAGAGCCTGGCCCAGGCTGCCCAGGGAGGTTGTGGAGTCTCCTTCTCTGCAGACATTCAAACCCGCCTGGACACCTTCCTGTGGAACCTCAGCTGGGTGTTCCTGCTCCATGGGGGGATTGCACTGGATGAGCTTTCCAGGGCTCTTCCAATCCCTAACATTCTGTAATTCTGTGAGTTTATACCGAATGCACCTTTAAGTAACACATGGTACCACCTGCTTGTAGGCCTGCATGGAAATCTCTATGTTGTAACAGTGAGGTTTAAGTTCTATTAATGCTGATCTCTATGCCAAGGAGGGGCAGAGGCACGAGAGACTTGGCTATTTCTTATGATTTCCTCTATTCTTCAGCAGCAGCACTGCACTCTTCTGCAAATACCGACTTCATGCTCTGCTGATGCTATCTCTTGCTCTTTAAAGGAATTTCTTATTAACCTGAAAGACCTATAAGGAGCCACCACTTTCCAGTACAAGCAAAATTAGCATCTTAAAAAAAACAAACCAAAACAAAAAAAACAACCACACAAAAACCAAAACCACCTAAGCAACCAACACCAACAACCAAAACCGAACAACAAGACAACAATGTAAGAGTTAATACAGGATCACTTTTCACACTAGAGGTCAACAACAGGGCCCCTGGGTGTGGAGGGGGCTTTTTCCTGTTAAAGATAAACTTGCCCGGCCTCCACATCCTGAGGCTTTGTTTGCACGCCACAGGAGTCGCACGAATACAAACCAGAGAGGAATCCAACTCTTTAGTCTGCAATATGTTTTCGTGGCACCTCAGCAGGACGGTCAATTATCCTCGACACATCACCTACACCTGCAGTTTGTGCAATGAGCATCTCTCTCGTAACCAGGCAGCAGACCCAGAACAGCGTAGACCCCACTCAAAGACTTTGAAGATGCAACACAAGTTGGTTATGGATTAATCACTGCCTCCGGCTGCCTTTTTCTCCTGTGTAACTGAAAGTAAATATTCACGGGTTAAACGGCACTGACTCAGACATACCCACCTATCCAAAGTCTTACTCATTAATAAGCACAATGTGGATTAATAATGCAAATTAGGGTTTCAAATACCCACTTCCTCCTCCCCAAGGGCAAAGGGAACAGCACAACAGAAGCGAAAAGGAACAATTTGTGAGGACCGCAGGGTGCTGCATTCCCGACACCCTGTGCCGCGCAGGCAGTGTTGTCACCGCGTTACTCGCGTCGCAGCACACGTCCTCTTCTCATGACCTCCACATGGCCAGTGCCACCAGTTTAACTGCATTTGGAGCGGGACCAGATGAATTCAGAGCAGTGAAGAAGACAAAATGATGCACAGGAGAGCCATTAATCACTAGAGGTTCGAAGAGCTTATTGAGAATGTGTGTATAAAGATTTCTTTACACTCCTCCCAAAAAAGGGGGAACACACAGGAATGACACCGCAGAGGTGGGCTGGTTTGGGTCTAACTCAAAATCTGACGGTACTGATATCTCTTTGAAGTGCGATAAAAATGTTCCCAGTCTCTATTTTCAGGTGCTGACCTGTTAGACCTGGGTTTCCTAACCTTGACTGCTGTGATGCACCTGAGGAACACAAAAGGATGAAGACCAAAGTGCTGGCTGCGTAGCACCGGCTTTGTGCTCCAGGCCCGGGGGGCTCGGCTGTTCCTGCGGAAAGCACCACTTGCGCTGCAGAAGCAAACAGATGCAAAATATGCCAAGGTACAAACACGCAAAATATTAGAGATTCTGTTGCATTAAAAATTACACAGCACCAACACTACCTTCTACTTCGATCTGCTTGTTTAGAGATGGGACCTTTGGTTCATTTATGGTTTTTTCCTCTGACAGACCAAGCAGTGATTTCCTCTGGTTTAACTTATTCCTATAGGAAGTACAAGCAGCAGTTCTGTGTTGGCATTAAAAATGACAGCCTGGTCCTTCCGCCAGGACTACTAAAACCCTGCTTCCTAGCATAGACATGCCCCCAAAAATTCAGCATTTACCGAGAACTTAATTAATTACATTTCTTTTACATAAACTTGGTCACAAGCACCCAAATGCTCTCTGACTACAGCGCTGAGCATTAACCTGAACAGGGACCCAAAAAAAGGCCACCCTGCTCCCACCGAAGCCAAGTGTTAGCAGCCCTGAGCACAAAAGGCAGAAGCTCAAACCTGTATTATCCGACACATTAAGAGTTCTGTTCAAGTGCAGCATCCGTCCCCATCGGATGAGGCGTGATGCGCATCAGCTTCTAAATCTCTTTGGGAGTTACAGGCTCTATAAGGATGAACGTGCGTAGATTTGATTTGCAACTCACCTCCTATTGATATGGTTAGATTTAATGACCAAGGATATGTCCACAACCTGTATATACACCTTACTAGAGAAACTACGAGGAGTACTCTCAATACTATATTTATGCTGGAGCGTACGCAGAGCAGCAATTGCTAAATCAAGCTATGGCCAAATCCCTTTGCATTCATCAAATCTGTTTTGGTTGGCATTTACCATGTTCACACTTGCATTCTTGACACCAGTCTAGAATGGAAAGGCTACATCCATCTTCGGAAAACCCACATAGGAGACCATCACGCCATTCTGAACTCGCTGTTGATCCCGAAAATCCCCATACGATCAAAGCACAGACGACACCCCTGCTCTCAGCTATTCCTGGTGGATTATTCCAAGCCAGAAATAACTCGAGCTGACTCTGCGTGAGCTGGGTGGGGTAGATGCGTGGACACTGTGGACACCCCCATCATTCCCGTAACCTCAGAAACCTGAGTCAAGGAAACTTCCCATTTCTTTTTAAAGATCTTTCTTAATTACTCCGGAAGGACGTAACTTGGGTATCATTGTGCTCCATGCTACAATTCCCTAGAGCAAGAAGAGATGAGCTTTTTCCCCATCCACACCAAGGAGGACTAATCCAGACGAGTATTTCCGCAGACCTGCCGCTGTTGTGTTTTGTAAAATATCACTGCTGGAGGCGTTAGCCCTGTAACTGCAGTTCTGTTATGAGTTTAAACTAATAGGGGGTAGAAAAGGGTAAATACTTGAGCTTCCTAAGGAGGTGGACTTGCTTTTTTACCCTGCTCATTGACACAGCGGTGAGATCTGCCCGGTGATCGGCGTTTCTGCACAAGCACAGTGCCCAGAACCTGGCGTGTGCAGAAAACCTCAAGCCTTCAAGTGTTACTTTCTGTCTCTTCTACAGCTCACAAGCAGCAAAATGCAGCAAATGCAGCTTCAGGCCTCAGAAAACCTGCACTTGAACCAAAAGGAAACGGCCTTATCTCACAAACTATCCTACAAGCACAACATAGATTATTCAATCTACCCTTTTATACAATTTCCACTCAAATGCACTATGTCAGATTTAGATTGAGCACAATAAAAATGGAAAGCCTTGGGAAGTTTTTGAGGAGCCAGAGCTCTGAGTTGCTTAGAAAGCCAAAGATAAGTTGAAATTCAGTTTTACTGTAATGAAATCACTCCCATAATGCAATAACGGCATTTGGGAGAGAAGAAGAAGGCTCTCAGCATCACCTATGCAAATAGCTGCCATTTTAAAGTCTGCTGTGCAATCCTCAAGCTGTGCACGCAAGTGGCCGATGAGAAAGTCTCGCTGGATTACTGAAGAACGGAGCCGAAAGGCTTCCATCAACTTCTTTCACAGGTCCTGCCTAAAATACTGTCCTAGTGTTTAACACCTCCAGCCCTCAATATAACCCAATAATTAAAGTTCACGTGTTTGTGGGAGTGCTTGTTACTGGATTAGTTAAACAGAAAAAGGCCATTTACCTTCACAGGCTTCTCATCCTTCCCAGGTGATAATTTTCTATCGCAGTTCAGGGCCCCCTTCTCGCTGAGAATGGAACATTTGTTCTTGCATGTTGGATTTTGCTTTGGCTCAGAGAGACTTCCAAAGCAAACAATCCTACAACGTCACAGGGTGTATTTGTATATATATATGGACACACATGAGAGAAGAAGAAAGAAATACAGCCCTTCTGTAGATATTCAATTACATTAGGAAAGATATAAATAGGGGAGAATACAAGACAGAAAGAGTCTTTATTTTTCTAAAGCTACATGCACAACGTTGACTCAGACACTGAAGCCAGGTTGAATAACCCAACGTAAATATTGCATCCATCCAATAATAGGAAGTTTCTCACATATTCTTGGCTTTTGCCAGGAGACGTACTGTTTCTGCTCGGCAAAGACCATCATCCTGGCAGCTCACACACGCTGCCACTTGGATGAACTTTGACAGGCTGCAGCAAAGCGCAGACAGGAACCTCGTGGTGTTCAAATAAAGCAAAGGCCAAGTTTTTCACCTGGAGAAGAATGACCCCAAACACCAGTGCAGGCTAGGGGCTGATGGACTGGAAAGTAGTTTTGCAAAACAAAGAAGGACCTGTGGTTGTGGGTGACAACAAGCTGCCATGGGCCAGCAATGCACTCTCACAGCAAAAAAGGCCACCAGAATCACAGAATCCCAGAATGTCAGGGATTGGAAGGGCACTGAAAAGCTCGCTCAGTGCAATCCCCCCATGGAGCAGGAACACCCAGCTGAGGTTCCACAGGAAGGTGTCCAGGCGGGTTTGAATGTCTGCACAGAAGGAGACTCCACAACCTCCCTGGGCAGCCTGGGCCAGGCTCTGCCACCCTCACCATCAAGAAGTTTCTTCTCATATTTAAGTGGAACCTCTTGTGTTCCAGTTAGAACCCATTGCCCCTTGTCCTATCACTGGTTGTCACCGAGAAGAGCCTGGCTCCATCCTCCTGACACTCACCCTTTCTATATCTGTAACCATGAATGAGTCCCCCCTCAGTCTCCTCTTCTCCAGCTCCAGAGCCCCAGCTCCCTCAGCCTTTCCTCACACGGGAGATGCTCCACTCCCTTCAGCATCTTGGTGGCTGCGCTGGACTCTCTCCAGCAGTTCCCTGTCCTTCTGGAACTGAGGGGCCACAACTGGACACAAGATTCCAGGTGTGGTCTCCCCAGGGCAGAGCAGAGGGGCAGGAGAACCTATCTCAACCTCCTGGGCTGCATTAGGAGTGTTTGACAGCAGGTCAAGGGAGGTGACCCTTCCCCTCTGCTCTGCACTGGCAACACCACACCTGAAATTCTGGGTCTAGTTCAGCAGCAGACAAACACCTCACTCCTGAGGCTGAGGCTCAGTTTCCAGTACGTGCCTGTTCACCTTTGCTATGGTTTGGCTCAAACGCGGCTTTCTCAATGTGACACAGGGGTCAGAGACCAGGAACATTAACAGACCAGTCAGATGTTTCATCACATCCCTTGAATCTCTCTTACAGTCTCTATCTCCCTCAAGTTCTGTCTTTTTGTTTTGTTTTTAACATCACCTTTTTGATGAATACCTTAAGAAAACCCCTGAGCTCCACAAATGCTCTGTGTCACCTCCAAAAACCAGAGGATGATTCTCCTCTTTTATAACAAAGCAAGAAGAATCAGACGTGGACAACCACCAGGTTTACCAGCTAAAACCACCATTGACTTGGCAGATATCTGTTCCTTGCTGGTGTAAGAGAACAGAAGTCCCAACGATTTTGATTATTTTAAGGCCAAGAGATGAATTAAAAGTTGTAATTTCTTTAAATCTCCAGCATTTCCTGGCACACAGAGGCCAGCTGGCGTCATCGGTAACAAAATGATGTACAAAGCTGATCCCATGCACTAAGATTTTATCCCAACAAGAAGTTCAGGAACAGGGAAGTCTCCCTGTAGAATTCAGGGGTCTGTACAAAAGCTCAAGATAAAACATGTTTCTATCCAACCGTTACTGCGCTTGTCTTGCCTGGTTCTCAGTTTAGCACACCTCCTCCTCCTCCTCCTCTCTGCAAACGGAGCGAGCACGCTGAGGAGAGGACAGCTGAGATCTACCGTGACTGCTGCCACATTTGGGGCCAGAGCACTTGCAGTCTCTTCATCTGGGAGAAAAACAACCAAAACCAAACCAACAACAAACAACACCTCAAACCACCCCATTTTTAAACGGAATTGCCGCAAGTGTTTGTTCACAGGGGTTTGAAGGCCACGCACAACTCTGGTTTCTTTCCACAGGGATTTTTCAACATTATTCTTGGGTCATCAAGTCCAGTGCTGAGACCCACAGATTGTCCCGGGTTACAAGGGCCTTTCTGAGGTCAGCCAGTCCGGCCCCAGCTCCAAGCTGGGCTGGCTCTAGGCTACACTTTCTGGTAGGGTTTATTAAGCAATACCATGTTTCACACTGGAGCAAGAGACTATGACATTTGTAGCTGCCAAGCTAGATGTTTGTATAATGGAACAGATGCGCAAAGAGACAGCCCTGAAACGACAGAAATTCCCTGCACTCATCTCCTGGTCTTAATGAGGGGGCAGATTCTCAGCTCACCTACAGTTTTGTCTGTAGAAATCCTGTAGCTCTGAAGAGGAAAATTAGACGAGCCTCCCAAAACATCAAAGCAACTCATCCTAGTGAGGTTAAGGAGTTGGTTTCTTTACACTTGCAGCACTCCAGCACACAAAAAAACCCATTTATATGGTACTTTTCTCTTGGGTGATATAAGCTACTGTTCCATACTGAATTAAAACTGATAAAGCAGAACTAAGTCAACACAGAAATAACTACTGAATCCTCTCTGGACTTGGAAGGGAAAAGAGAGGCTGCTAATTACAGCCTAACTCATCTCCTCACTGCCATAAAAGCATTAGCAACTCTGTCTTTATAATGCACATCAGCACTGGCGGTTTGTTAAATCAGGGACTTTGGTTCTCATAAAAGGAAGAGTGCAGCACCCCCAAAATCCATCTCCCCGGCGAAAGAGTGAAGACAGGTTGTCCTCCATAACCAAACTGCTCTTGGTTACTCCCAGTCAACTAACCCACCGCTTAACCTGCCCATTAGCAGCCACCACCCTCTGAGAGAAGCCTCAGAGAGGGACAGATATTTCTGTGCAACGCTGCCACGAGCTGCTCGCATGAACACAAACGTGTCTTCTTGCCTGAAGGCTGCTAACATTGAGCCTCTCCATTTGCGGTTCATCTTGTGGATACTCTTAGCACTCCATTTGGGTAAAGAGTAGCTCGGATTATTTGTAAGGAGTACCGTGCAGCAGGTTTCAGGGCTCTTTACTGTTTACAGCAGATCCCTGGGTCCAGTCAGAAAGGTTGGTACGTGGTAATCCCGCAGCAACAGAGCAGCTTCTCCACAAGAGTCACGTTGGAGCCATGAGACACCGGCAGAGCTCTGCAAAAACAACAGGGATACTACTGGGATGTCCAGCATGCTACTGGTTTGTTAGATCCGCCCATGAAAGCAGCCTGTGCTATTGCTGCTGGCGGAATAATGAACCTTTCGCTGAAGTTTTGGGGGAGAGAGAAGAAGATATATATGTATACATGCACACAGAGAGAGAGAGAGGTATGTATGGAAACAGCACAGCAGCCAAGACGGCACAAGGACACCTGGTCCTATATGATCCCAAGGCTCCAGCTGAGGCAGCTACAACCTGTGCCCCCATGTGTATTTTCTGAGCAGTCCCAAATCAAAGCATCAACTCATGCCGAGGGAACAACCTTCTACCAACACCGAGCACACGAATAATGCACACCATGAAACCAACACCACCCTTTCGTTACAGCCTCACCCAGCAGGAACCACGCTGGGGTTCGCGATCGCCTATCTAGTGACAAAAATAACGGCGCTACTTCCTTAGATACACTGCGCAACAGGACAGAGTGGCTAAAACAGACACAGCAGCTCTTTTTCCTGGGTAAGAAAGGCCACAGCACTTTCTGTGATTGGTGAAGATAAACTCAAGAAGATTTCGGCAGAAGAGGCGCACGTTATTTATTAATTGCTTGCAATATTGCAAAGTCACTGCACTGTGTAGTTTCTTGTGCTGTTAAGAGCACGACTACTTGTTAATACAGTGGAAGACCATATTTGCTCTGCCACCTATGAAAAGGAAAATACAAGTTTCCATGGCCATCGTGCATATCTAAAATGAAAGAGCAAAAACTTAAAAAAATCTGCTGTGCTCCCCACTGCCACATTGAAGAGCTGTGCTCATTCCATTTGTCTCCAGCACTCTAAACCAGACCATGGCTTGAAAGGGCTGTCAGTGTTCAACTAAAGCTGATGGCAGAAAATTCACTGGGAAAAAAAGTTTATTAGGGGTTGCCGTTCCAATTTGAACCTCTGGACATTTTTAGGGCCGATAAAAAGGGACTAAAACCCAAGAGACCAAATAATCCACATAGTGATTGTCTCCTGCCTGGGCTATTTCAAGAGACATTCTGAGTCACAGGGATTTAAAAATAAATACATAAATTGATAAAGAGAGAGAGGGAGGGAGGAGAGAGAGAGAGGGAGGGAGGGAGGGAGGAGAGAGAGAGGGGAAGGGAGGAGAGAGAGAGAGAGAGAGAAAGGGAGGGAGGAGAGAGAGAGAGAGAGAGAAAGGGAGGGAGGAGAGAGAGAGAGAGAGAGAGACGGACAGAGGGAGGAGAGAGAGAGAGGGGGAGGGAGGGATGAGAGAGAGAGGGGGGGAGGGAGGGATGAGAGAGAGAGGGGGGGAGGGAGGGATGAGAGAGAGAGGGGGGGAGGGAGGGATGAGAGAGAGAGGGGGAGGGAGGGAGGAATGAGAGAGGGGGAGGGAGGGAGGGAGGAATGAGAGAGGGGGAGGGAGGGAGGGAGGAATGAGAGAGGGGGAGGGAGGGAGGGAGGAATGAGAGAGGGGGAGGGAGGGAGGGAGGAATGAGAGAGGGGGAGGGAGGGAGGGAGGAATGAGAGAGGGGGAGGGAGGGAGGAATGAGAGGGAGGGAGGGAGGGAGGAATGAGAGGGAGGGAGGGAGGGAGGAATGAGAGGGAGGGAGGGAGGGAGGAATGAGAGGGAGGGAGGGAGGAATGAGAGGGAGGGAGGGAGGGAGGAATGAGAGGGAGGGAGGGAGGGAGGAATGGGAGGGAGGAATGAGAGGGAGGGAGGGAGGGAGGAATGAGAGGGAGGGAGGGAGGGAGGAATGAGAGGGAGGGAGGGAGGGAGGAATGAGAGGGAGGGAGGGAGGGAGGAATGAGAGGGAGGGAGGGAGGGAGGAATGAGAGGGAGGGAGGGAGGGAGGGAGGGAGGGAGGGAGGGAGGGAGGGAGGGAGGGAGGGAGGAATGAGAGAGAGGGAGGGAGGAATGAGAGAGAGGGAGGGAGGAATGAGAGAGAGGGAGGGAGGAATGAGAGAGAGGGAGGGAGGAATGAGAGAGAGGGAGGGAGGAATGAGAGAGAGGGAGGGAGGAATGAGAGAGAGGGAGGGAGGAATGAGAGAGAGGGAGGGAGGAATGAGAGAGAGGGAAGGATGGTAGAGGGAACGATAGAGAGAGGGGGACGATAGAGAGAGGGGGATGGGGGGGGTGGCGGAGGGGGGGGGGTGGCGGAGGGGGGGGGGTGGCGGAGGGGGGGGGGGTGGCGGAGGGGGGGGGGTGGCGGAGGGGGGGGGTGACGGAGGGGGGGGGTGACGGAGGGGGGGGGTGACGGAGGGGGGGGGAGACACGATGCGGGGGGACGATGCGGGGGGGGGGGCGATGCGGGGGGGGGGCGATGCGGGGGGGGGGGCGATGCGGGGGGGGGCGATGCGGGGGGGGGCGATGCGGGGGGGGGGCGATGCGGGGGGGGGGCGATGCGGGGGGGGGGCGATGCGGGGGGGGGGCGATGCGGGGGGGGGGCGATGCGGGGGGGGGGCGATGCGGGGGGGGGGGCGATGCGGGGGGGGGGCGATGCGGGGGGGGCGATGCGGGGGGGGGGCGATGCGGGGGGGGGGGCGATGCGGGGGGGGGGGCGATGCGGGGGGGGGGGGCGATGCGGGGGGGGGGGGCGATGCGGGGGGGGGGGGCGATGCGGGGGGGGGGGCGATGCGGGGGCTGATTGATGGGGGGGGGCTGGGTGATGGGGGGGTGGGGGTTTGGGGTTGGGAGTGATGGAGAGGAAATTGGTGTTTGACTTCTTGTAGCTGCAGTTTCCAATTCACATCACTACGTCAAGGAAGCAAGCCTCTCAGAAAGGAAAGAGATATGGATTCCCATGGGAAAGAACAGTTTCCAATAGACATATTAATTCTTCACCAGTATTATAATCCCCATGGGGAGCAGAAACTCCTATATCTTTGCCTTCCAATGTCGAAGACTCTGGCAGTCCAGAAATACAGGAGCACCCCACATCAGTACACTCGGTACAAGCTTTTCTGAGTAAACATCTCCAGGCTCTGTCAGTCCCTGCTGAGCTGTTTCATCCATCCAAACCCTCCACCAAAAGTATTGCAAAGGCTTCTCCTAAAGCCTTCATTGCATCTTCATGCATCCAAACCAGACACGCTATTGTGATTCAACAATCTTTTGTCTGCCCAGGCCTACTCCTTCCACTTCTACCAGCAGAACAGACCATAAAAGTCTTACCAGAGGCTCAAGTCTCACCTGTGCAGAGCAGATTGGGCAACGTCCACAGTAGCAGTCAGGACAGACTCTTTGTGCAGGTGGTTTTACCTGCAGATGCTCAGCGTGGTGGTTCGTGAGGTCATACGGAATCAGAACTAGTCCAACACCTCCAGGTAGAATCCCAGCTGCAGACATACTGGACAGTAGATTTGTCCTCCTTTATTTTCCTTCCCATGAAGGTAGTAATTCCTTAGGTGCAACCCAGACGGCCCAGGGCTGTGTTTTGGGTAGTTAGGAGGCCAATAGAAGCAAAAAACTAAACCAAAACGAACAGAAGTGGTCAGTCCCTGGGGTAAGCCGTTGCCTGCAAGGATTCACTGCATTTGCAAGCAGCACCGTGGTGTTGCTAAAAGGCTTTCCCCAGTAATTCTCACCTTTATTCCTTGGCCAACCATGTCCAAAACAAGCAGGGAGAAGTCTTGGCTCTCACAACTCCGTACTACAGCCCAATCTTCCACCAAACCACCATCAGTCCACGTAACATGTCCTTAATTTAGCATCTCCCTCCCCCTCTACAAGCTCACCGCAGACTGACAGAGCCCCACAGGCTGAACGATGCATCTCTCTATACTTTCTGAAATCCAATTTGAGTCAGATATGCTGCCTGTTATACCAGCTGCTACTTGTTTTGTTCTACCTGCTACATGAACCGGCGTTTCCTCGCAAAATCAAAATGAAATGTCGCTATTGCGAGTCTGCAGGGTGTGGATGAAGGCAAAGCGATGGCCTGGGCAAGATGTTACCTTTCCCCTTGACGTACAGCTCAGAACAAGGACTGTTCTCTGGGGAAACCACCCCTGTCTGGGTCCAAACATCTCGATCGGCAGCTTTCTGCCTTCCAAATCAGAAATGAGTTTAGCGCTGTTCTAAGACCTCGCCTTCCCTCTGTGTCAGAGCTGTACGTCGGTTACCAAGGACACAATTCACTTTGTTTTGAGGGTTTCCCCCCTTGTTTTTTTTCTCTTTAAACCATAAACCTGCACACCCATAGCTCCAAAAATAAAAGGCGACAGCAAACGAAGACCTTCACAACGTACATCATCAAGGCAAAAGCACTTTCTCACGTAGTCATTCAGAATTTCAACAGCGCTAACGAAGCACAATAACACCTTCAAACGAGCCCAGGTCATCAGACACAACACCAGTTAAAAGTTACCTACGTGACCAGTTACGGCTGTTTCTTAGAGGAAGAAAGTGCCACCTGTCCCTAACATTTCGGATTCAGCTCCTCACTTCAATTCAAGCTTCCTGAATTAATTCAATTTGCCACATCTCACAGCCCTCCCCAGTTCCAACTTTTCTAACTCATTGCAACACGGTTTCCTCAGGTGTGCACCTTGTTCCTGGACAACAGATCTAACACTTTTTAGCAGTGCCATAGTATTATTTCACGTAAGATAACATAGACGAATTAGCTTATCGTGAACCCTTCACGACAGATTAAGAGTGAGCCGCGAGCATCTTTCCTTTGCATTTAAAACACGAACAGCTTTCCCTCTCAAACCTGCTCTTGCAGCTTCGTTCAGACTCCAAAACCTCCAGCTCTCTCCTTGCCCTTTCCCTGGACTATTTCCAAACGAAGATATAAAGAAAAATGAGAAAAGAGGAGGCGTCTGCAGCTTATTGATGAGTCAAAAAGTTGCTCCTGGCACGTCAGGTCCGTTCTTTGCGTGAGCAGCAGGAAATTCAGGAGGCGAGAGGCTTTTGTTAGGAAAAAGCAGCAGCATGATTTGCAAGGTAGTTGATAGCTTTAATCTTATCTAGACGAAGGTATAATCCACACTTAAAACAGCAAAGATGTAGTTACCAGGTAGCTGTTCTCTGGAGCGGAACTCATGTCCACGCAAATATTCTCACCTTCAAAGGACGGCAACCCAACCGCCTTCGAACACAGTGACAATTTTCTGTCCTCAAAGGCAAACTTGTTCTAATCATCTTCAGCTGTGGACATGAAACTGCTCACCTTTCTTCTGATGCTTCTTTTCATTTCAAACACAGCCTACGCTGAACGGATATTTGCGCTACGGTAGCTCACTACATTGTGTTTGTATTACGCCGCTTTTTGTTTCTTCAGCACACTGCAAGCTCAGATCTTTTTCTTTAGCGCGATTCCTTCTCCACTAGGGCCAAGAAAGCCTGGCCTGTTTGGGAAGGGTTCCTCAATGCTGTTTCCAACCAGCTTTTGCAAGGCCAACACTATTATTCAAACAAGAGAACAAAAACTGCGCCAAAAAGCGCATTGACTACTCTTTAGTGCTGACCAGGCTAAAAACCTACCGCCAGCAGGTTCCACTGAATCAATCCTTCATTTTGGCTTTTTGGTTGGAACGCAGGAGTTTGCTCAGCGGATGTGGTCACAGACACGCACAAACGCATTCTCAAAGTAGTTCTTGCACATGCTATCATCCTCAGAATTTAATCGATTTCTTTACTCCACTAAGTGAAAGCTACTGCAACCAGTAACTGAAAGGCCAAGTGCTGCTTCTGTCCAAGCAATTTATGCTGAAATCATCACAAGCTACGCTGAAAACGCTGGGGAAAAATGTCGAGTGTGACTTAATAAACTCTTGCCGATTCCTGCAATTACAGAAGAGGAATTTCTTGTTCCTCCCACCGCTTTCAGTCGCCATAAGCGGCCTATTGTTGGGATTTTCCTGACGCAAATGCCCAGCTCACGTTAGCTCAGGCTGCGCGTAACTGCGACCCCATCAGAAAGCAATTCAATCCCGCGCCAATAGCAACAACTGCTTTGTATGAAATACCTGTTTGGAGCAGAGGGACACGACCTGCTTTGGCATAGTTCCGGAGATGGCAGAGCCCGTGCATAGCAAAGAAGCCTTGCAATGCTTCCAAACCGCCGGGTGCCTGCGTGGATGCTGGATATCGGATGATGAGCAAACATCGCGCAGACCAACAGCCGCAAATCCAGGAAGCCAAAAATTGCTCAAAACTACATCTCTACGCGTTGCCGCACAGAAACACTGCGGTTGCATCCTCTCTCATTCAAAAACTGACTCAAAAAACTCCGTCGCACCCAGCAAAATGAGTCATGTCGGCCCCTCAGCTCTGAAAACTCCCGCTCTGTCCTTCAGCTACGGGACTGAAATGTGAACTCACTCGTGGCCGTGGCAACCACAAATGCAAAAATCCTGCAAAACTCCACCACAGCTAGTGGGAAATACATGCAACAAAAATCACCCTTTTCCCCCTGCCCTCCAAGAATAAATCAGGTCTCCGAAAGCTGTTCCCTCCCCAAAAAAATCAAATTGGCAGGGCAAAGTTTAGCCAAATTTATAATGCTTAAGTAGGATGGGTACTAGGTGTTCTTGAAGGCACTTACAAAAAGGGCCCAGAGGAGTTTGGAAATGGTTCACAAGAAGAGGTTCAAGGTCTCATGTACAATTGCAAAAACGATGCCCACTGTTTAAATGAGGTGAGGGGTTACTGGCATTTTCAGGCTGACCAAATCATACCGCTGCTGTTTTAATACAATAAAGTTACCAGTGGATATGTAGGCATAGAAGAGAAAATGGGCCTATATTTAAAAAAATAATCAGAATTCTAATGAATATCAGCATAGCTGAATGCAAAACTGAGAGGTTTTCTTGGCAGATATTTCTAATTAAGATGCAGCCATTAACTGCATACAGCACTCAGAGGTTAAAAACAACTGATATGGGTGAGGGGGAAGAAAGGAAGAAAAGAAGAAAATAAAAGCTAACAAGTTTGCAGCAGCAAAGCCTGTGTGAACCTGAACTGCACATTTAGCTTTGGTGACAACTTTACCTCTGAGCCCAAGAAACGCTTGCAGGGTATCTACATGCAGCTTGCAAAAACTCTGCAGATGACGTTCTTCAATATTCTGAACGGCAAGCAAAGAGTAAAAACCCCACCTGATGTTTCCTGCATGTTGAGAAGTCGGGGTGGGGAGCTTCTG
Organism: Patagioenas fasciata; assembly: GCF_037038585.1. Classification (NCBI taxonomy): domain Eukaryota; kingdom Metazoa; phylum Chordata; class Aves; order Columbiformes; family Columbidae; genus Patagioenas; species Patagioenas fasciata. The sequence continues at coordinate 6,743,032 of NC_092527.1, forward strand.
GTTTTCTGGGGTGCTGGTTTTCTTCTCAGTGGGGGTTGTTTGCTTGTGGGTTTTTCGGTCTTTTTTTTACTACGTGCAAACAGTTTTAGAGATTGAAACCGCTGCAACTTCACCTATTTCTGAGCAAAGCAAATCTAATCCCACAGTCAGGTTATTCTATCTGGTAGCAAAGCAAACAAGCTAAAAATGAAGGGATGGCAGAGTTACCATGGGATACCAAGATGCGTCACTTCTTTGGCGCCACGTGACGTCTCAGCTGCCAGTGAAGAACTCAGCAGATGGGACAGAAAAATAATGTAAAAAGGTCTCCAGATTATAGCAAAGTTTAGGCTTTTAAATCCAATTTGCTAACTGCTTACGGCTATGGAAATACAGGAAAACATTTATCTATAAATCAAACTGCCTATCAATCTGTTGCCACTGTGTAGTACCCTCCCAACAGTCCTCATCTGCACTTTTGTGGTTCCTGACAGTAAATGCAGTCTGAGCGCGTTCAGAAACGCTGCCCTTGTTATCTGCCGTCACAACCACCGCTCGCCTTTCAGAGGCAGCAAAGCAGGTCAGTAGTTTCCACCTTGCCCGTAAATACAGAAGCAGCTGCTTCCCAGCAACAGACACAAGCAGCCAGAGCTGGAGAGAGAGCGGGAGAGGGATAAATCGCTCTGCATTTACTCCCAGGCAGGTTACCAAACCCACGCCTCATGACGCTGAACCAAGGCTCTTTTAATTTGGAAGGTCTTGCTGCCCTGTGCTGACCCCACCACACACTTAACTCTCCTTGGATTTTCACCCCGTTCAGTCCAGTATAAATTTTTAAACATCTACTGCTTCAAGTCTTTCTCCTCTACACAAGATTGTAAGAGTGGTTTTGGTGGTTTACTTTTCCCCCTCCTTTTGCAGCTGCCAGTTTCCTCCTAGCATGTCAAACCAGCTCCGATTCAAAGGACGCTATTCCACCTCCATCCTCCCAACACCCACATGCTGCCAAGCGCCAAAATCTCCAGGGAAAATCGGGTCCTTGCACACACCAAGTAAGCAAACCACCTCTCTGTAGGAAAAAGCAACACGCGGTGCAAGAAACCATCACCCTCCAAGCCCTGCGGTGAATTCTGTGGGCAATCCCCGAGTTTCAGCTCCACTCCAACATCACATCGTGCTGAAAACGGAGCTTGCAGGCCAATATTGATGCACATCTATCTCCAGCGCATCGCGCTCACCTGCCGCTCCAACCTACCCGCCTAACAGCTCCAGATTGCAAATGCTTGGGAAAGTAACACAGCGAATTATCCAAGACGACTGACTGCTGCTATAATCCACTCTTAAACACAAACTTTTCATCACCCCAATCATTTGCTGCTATGTGCCTGTTTCCCATTAGCTACCAAAAATATCAAATAATACAGAAGCCAAGAAATCCCACGTTTAATCTGCTAGCCCAACTCGGAGCCCCTGCGTTAGCATGTGTCTACACGACGTGGCATTTGAAAACAGCTAAGCATTACTTATTGTCTCCTTAGAAAACAAAGTTTCACATTTCTGCAGCGTGTTTTACACAGAAGGTGTTAATTTATTTAAAACATTGCCTTAATGAGCCAGGAGACACTGTCTTTACTAGCCAGGGCTGGGTTTTATCCAGTCCCCTCTGAACCTCTAACCTCTGCGGAAAATCCTGCAGCAGGGAATACTGTAACTACGGGGAATCAGGAACGAAGACATTTGATATATTTCTTTTTAAACAGCAGTTTGTTATTTCACTACCCCTTCACTAACATAATCATTAATTTCCTGCTTTAACTTTACAGCTATTCTCAGTGTATGGATCTCCAAATTCAGGGAAAAAAAATCCTCCCAAGAGCAGAATAAACCCCAAAGTGCTTCTTTTTTATTAGTAACCAATTGCCGCTTTGCAGCTTCATTGACCTTGTACCATGTACCGGATTCCTTACCTCACCTACGCACACTTTTGTCATCTTTTCATGTGGAAAGAGAGTACCCGACACTTTCTGCGTCACTAATAATCACAGTACACCAAGGGACAGAGGTGTATCCGAAACTACTGCCCAGTGTGCAGATTTGTTTCCCCCAGTTTTCAGCACCTCAAACTCCTCTTGACACAGGGTGAAAACAGAGATTTGCTTTCAAGTGTCCGTTTTAACTCCACTCCTAATTACCACAGAGAAGCAGATCCTGGCCAAATAGAAAAGTTTCCAGTTAAAACTAAAGAATTAGTGCAGAAACATTAAATATATATATATATATATATATATACACACATATATTAGGTGGGAATTTTACTGCTAAACAACAGGATTACAAACACACATAGAAAGAATTTCAGATTTTGCATGACTTTCGCAGGGATGATGCACCTTGCGCAAGCAAGAACCAGCGGGGTGCAGACAAAAATCTGCTGTTCGCTCAAAGAAACCATTTTCTAAGTCTTTACACTTACCCCTCAGAAGGCAGCAGGGTAAAAATAAAGCTCTTCCTTGGGACAGCCTGCTGGGTGCTCCTACTGCACAGTTGGCTGGAATGGACAGGAAGGATGGATTCATTTTGCTTGTGATGGTAAGTGGGTTTTCACTCCCAAGTGAGCACCCAGCACCGCACGTTGCAAAGCAGGAGAATCAACAAGTCCAGGAATAGACTTTCATCAGTACCTCACCTGGAATTTCAGGTTTCAAAAGAGCTTGTAAAATGCTAAAATTCCAATTACAGAATCACAGAATGTCAGGGGTTGAAGGGCCCTGGAAAGCTCATCCAGTGCAATCCCCCCATGGAGCAGGAACACCCAGATGAGGTTCCACAGGAAGGTGTCCAGGCGGGTTTGAATGTCTGCAGAGAAGGAGACTCCACAACCTCCCTGGGCAGCCTGGGCCAGGCTCTGCCACCCTCACCAGGAACAAGTTTCTTCTCAAATCTAAGTGGAACCTCTTGTGTTCCAGTTTGAACCCATTACCCCTTGTCCTATCATTGGTTGTCACCGAGAAGGGCCTGGCTTCATCCTCCTCACACTCACTCTTTCCATATTGATCCCCATGAATGAGTCACCCCTCAGTCTCCTCTTCTCCAGCTCCAGAGCCCCAGCTCCCTCAGCCTTTCCTCACACGGGAGATGCTCCACTCCCTTCAGCATCTTGGTGGCTGCGCTGGACTCTCTCCAGCAGTTCCCTGTCCTTCTGGAGCTGAGGGGCCACAACTGGACACAATATTCCAGGTGTGGTCTCCCCAGGGCAGAGCAGAGGGGCAGGAGAACCTCTCTGACCTACTGACCACCCCCTTCTAACCCACCCCAGGTACCATTGGCCTTCCAGGCCACAAGGGCCCAGTGCTGGCTCATGGTCACCCTGCTGTCCCCAGGACCCCCAGGTCCCTTTCCCCTACACTGCTCTCTAATAGGTCATTCCCCAACTCATACTGGAACCTGGGGTTGTGTACTCCTTAGGAGGTATTGAATCTTCTCAATACCTGAGTAACCTCATCCAACTGTTGACCAGGCAGGTCACCATCCTGAATGGTCTGGCTCTTCCACCAATACCCAATGTGCATCTTTAAGTGCAAGTGTTTGCGCTGCCTATTTCTGAACAGGAACATTGCGGTTGCGAGCATCGTATTGCTCCAATGCCCGCTTCTCATCCAGCGCAAATCAAGCCAAATGCAGGTGAAGGACAGGAAACGAGCATTAGGACAGCTTGCCGAGGTGGGTATTAAATGACGTGCAGCGGTTCTCCAAAGAGACAACCAGCCAGCCACGGACAGCAAGGTGTTACCACATCGTCACTCACCCCCTACGTCCCCTTGAAACTCCTCCTTACCCTGAATTCCTACTGTGAGCTGTTTCCGTGCCAAGCTCAGCTCAACTCGCATTTTCATCTCGGCCTCTGGGCCTCCCCGCTGCCGTCGCAGAGACTCAAGACGCCGGCTGAAAATCCAGTGGAACTTACATCGGGCTTGTTTTTTTCCGGTGCATAATGAAGGTTACAGGAGCAAAAGGTGGATGGCTCTGGTCCCCAGCCAGCAGTGGAACCTCACACCATGCTGGGGGGGGGCACTTCTCATGAAACACCAGGTTTAGGACAAGTGTACACCACGCCAAAACACGGAGCACTCAAACTACACCCATTTCTGACTGCTCAGTTCACTGTGCTGTGGGTAGCACAAGATAATCAACACCTGAGCTCTTAAATTATTCTAATGAGCTGCAACATCAACTTCCAAATGATCTGCATTTAGTTTCCCTGGAAGTTTAAGATGACAACCCTGGAAAGAATCAATTTAAGATCTCAAGTTTTGTTTTGGATCCGGTCTAGTAGTCACCAATACTCAATGCTCATTTCCTAATACAGGCACTTCTTTACAGAGAAGAAATATTAATACAAATAATGACTGTGTGCTGTTGCCCCCTCGCCTTTTGCCAAGGCAATTCTGTGTGCAAACAGTGGTGCATTTGAGTTGTGAAGCTGAGTACACAACGTATTTCCCCCTACACACATAAATGAGCTCACTGTCGCACTGGCTGCATCAGCTGTGTAAATATGAGCTAAAGTTCTGCCTTACATACATTCTGTAAAATGAAATCCTACAGAACGTAGCCTAATAAGAGTCATAAAATTTTTAAGCTCTTTATCCTTGTGATATACTCCTTTATTTCATAATTTTAACCTAGCATTCATCGTAGATAACATTATTAACATTTGACAAGAGAGCCGTCTATTCATTATAAAACCTTCCTCAACAGAACGCTACAGGAAAACCTTGTGCACAAAATCAGTGTATTTTCATGCACCACTTGCAATTTTGTGATTATAATACCTGTGATTAGGTGCTTTAGGGTACTGCAAGCAATCAACCTGTACGACTATTGTTTTAAAACCAGAGCAAGTCAATGAACGTAAAGAATCCGGTAATGGCTCAATGGCATTACCACCCTGCTAAGAAAACGGAAACCTCGCTGATCTAAGGGATTTAAGGACAGAACTGCCCTGCTTTGACAGACGTCAGTCCTTAGGGGTTGGCTTTGGGTGAGCTGACATCCTCGCCAAGCACAAACACAACCTTGTGCTGAATATTATTGGAGTATGAGAAAAATAATCTAGAGACGTAGCAGCTACAACACAAGTACTTATCTCCTTTGTAAACAGCTTTTGAACTGACAGGTACAGCTATGAAAAGGCATCTTTGTAACTGCTGACAGGTTCAGTTTATTTGAGCCTCAGCACAAGCATTTGAAGATGAAAGGGCACAAGGAGGGTGCTGAAAGACAACTAACAGCTTGAGGAATACACACCAGTTTTCAAGTAATTTCTGCGATGTAGGGTAATATTTATGATCACGGCATTCACATTCATCCATTTAGCACCAAGTTTGCCAGATCAGCTGTCGAGACTTGAACAGGATCAGCAAAAACTGCAGAACATCGCAAAACCGGGGTCAGTGCATTTGCATTCTTGGTATTCAGCTGCCTTCCCCGAGAAACTTCACAAAGACAGGAAGGGGAAAACAAACCAGCAAAAGGAAGAGCAAGTCGAGTGCTGCAATGGTTTCAGGAGAGACACAAGCTGTCAGTGTCGACTGCGATGCCCAGACCTGTTAGTCCAGCTCTGCCTCATCCACAGTGCTTCATTTCACATTTGCTGCTGCTTCTTTTAAACGCTTTTCATCCAACATTATTATTTTTAGAGCAGGTAGAGTTTGATGAACCAGTACTATGTCAGGGCGGTGATACTGTCAGATGTAGACCATCCAAATCTTTGGCAGGGGGCAGACACAAGTATGACATCTCTCTCTCTCTCTCTCTGTATATATATATATGTATATATATGCATATATAATAGCTGTACTGGGCTGAGAAGGGCATCAGTCTCATCTGGATTTGCGACAGCATTCATGAAACATTGGAAGCAACCTTGTAAGCACAGTTAACATATCCTAACAATAAAACCCAGCATTTCTGCAAATCCTCTTCCTTACCCTTCCTGCCGCTTGCCCTTCGAGATGTGCTGTATAGCTCAGGGAGCTCCCAAGGCTATATTTACACAGGCTTTTCAAGAAACTATTAGTAAAGTTTGGCGAATTGAGCGATGCGTCAGTGTCTGCAATGAAGCTCTACAATGCAGCAAAGGGCAGGGAGGAACCTAAAGGTAGGAGAAGATGGTATTTACATCTGCCTAGACGTAGCTTGGATGCACACATGATTTGAGCAGCTGGGACTCTGGTGGGAGAGCAAACATTCTCCGTTGGGACCATAAAATCCCTCAGCATTTAATACCACCATCCTTTGCTACGTATTTATCACCATGCAGCAAAATACTTTAGATATAACATTTCTAAGTAGTATGTGGAAATCTGTCAAAATAGTTGCTGACAGCCTTTCAACTACTCATTAGAAATAGGAACAGCAGACGAAGGGGGAGCACAGGCCAGGGTAAAAAACCAAAACCAAACCACACAACATTTTGTTTTAATGTATCTTGAAAACAAATCCATGAGAACAGAGACGAACATCTAATGAATGAACTGGTTCTTGTGCAAGTATCCCAATAATCATATCATCTGTGGAATAATACAACTGCAAAACCACGGAGTAATTTTTAACAGCTATGTCTGTCATTAAAATAATGAACAAACTAGTCAATAGCTATCCAATAAGAAAGAGCTATTTAACAGGGTCTAATTTGACATGGGAACATAGCATGTTGGATCCATCTAACAACTGAAATTGGGGGAAAATGACCCATTAATAATGCAGCTGCCCAAAAGACACAGAAACCAGAAGCATCACCAGTCTTAAGTCCCCTGAGTTGCAGAGTAAGAGGATGTCCAGATCCATTAAACGCTTCAGCACCATTTGAATGCGAGTTTGCTGAATGCAAATAAACCAGATATAAGCCAGAGAGCAAAACCAGATTAGAGGTGAGCAAGCTGGCGTTCCCCTCCCGAATCCAAACAAACACGACATTTTGAACTACTCCCAGCATGACTTCAGCGCAAAATGACATGTGCACTTCAACGTAACGCTGCTGTCTTAACTGCACACCAAGAGCTACAGGCTGGTTGTGCACAGTGTAACATCGGAAGCAAACAGAGCTGCAAGAGAGCCCTGCTCTACTTCAAAGCGCCAAGTGCCTTCCAGATAAAGACTAAATGTATATACCCTCGCTCTTCAAGCAGTTGAACCCAAGGAAAGCGCACAGTTGCTATCAAAAGTTTGGGTATTTGCTAGGCGCCCCGTTCCATCCCCAGACGTCTCGTGTAGGTGATGTGACACCTGAAAGGACCTGGGATGGTATCAGCCATCAAAGCCCCAACTGAGAGCTCACGTACACAAGAGCCAAGTGGGAAAGTCGGAGCCAAAGCAAAAAGGAACATAAGCAGAGGATGCAAAGCAAGAGAGAAAGCCCATTTGAACACGTGAAAATTGGTGAATACATCCTCACTGGAAATCCAATTACTTGGAACCATATGATATGAATCAACCACAAAGCTAGGCAGAGCCAGCCCCAGGACAAAGGAACAGTCCTTTGCTAATTCAACTGACAAACAAACCTGGAGAAGGAAGATTCCCTCTTTGGATTAAGGATTAATCAGCAGCAGGTATGGCCTGTTTTCATTAACTGCAGCCATTTCTCGCTAGCGCATCTTTTGCCTTTTCCAAGAAACAGGGGAGCAGTTCCCTGTCAGAGGGAAAACAAATTAGGAGATGAGTGAAACTATTGACAGCAACCTGCTTTACATTACCCACTTAGCAAGAACCAGCCAAGCTATTTAATTAGCAGCAACGACTAGAAGTCTACCAGAGCTGAATCTGACCAAACTGAGTACGGGGAACATACAATATCTGCACCAAAATTCAATTAAAACTTCAGTTTTGGCTAAGTGCCCAAGACATGATGCCATCACTTGTCTCCTGGGACTCCTCTCGGTACATGATTGCTCCATCAACACGGGAGGAAGCAGCAGCAGCACATCAAACCATAGACCGGAGTTGGGTGGTACCAGGAGATTCACCTTCCTCCTCCTCGCTCTTCAAACGCACCCCATGGATCTGGCATTTGTGCCAAAAGCACCCATGCGGACCCAGCAACACCCGCTCGCCATCCCCACTTCTAGAGGAGGGATTTAATGCAATGTAGCTCGCGTGCATCTGGAAAAAGTTGGGGGGAAGAAAACAGGGAGGTCAAACAGGAGAGGAGAAGGGTGCTCAGGCTTTCCCGGAGAGCAGCAGGTGGGCTGGGTGGTGCTGCATAAGGTGCTGCCTGTTGTGTGCAGAAGGTGAATAAAGGCCAAGCTTACACAGCCGTGAAAGGTATTACTTACTAAGCCAGTGTCACAATGAACTCCTGTGCTACAGAGGATACAGAAAAAGCTTTACATTCACATTCAGTTACGTACATAATTAATAAATTTCCTCAAAGGTGCTTTGACGTGTACAAGACAACAGCCAGTCACAGCTTCTAATCGAGATTATCTCCCATGCATTTGACATTTCACAGGGTGGTGGGGTTTTGTTGGGAGTCTTTTGGGTTTTCTGTTCAAGCATCTGCTCCAGCCAACTGTTGCACATTTAATGGGAAAATCTGACAGCTGAAAATCCCGGTGCCTGTTAAACTACCAAGTAGTCTGCTAAAATCCCATTATAACCATTGCAAGCCCCTGCTGTATTCATACACATTTTATTTCTGAACTTAGGCAACAATATTTTCAACAGATACCACATACGCTGAGGCTCTTGTTCCCATGGAGTTAAATTTGGTAGGTAACCAGCTTAAACAAAAATCATTAAGTGATACAGAAATTGAGTTCAAGCATAAACCGCTGCTTTACGCTGCAGGGTCTGCTTTAAATAGTCACTGTTACACTGTCATTACAGAGCAACCAGGGCGTTTGCTCTCGCAGTCCAGGGAAATGCCATGGCCAGAACCATTAATTGCTATAGAAAAGTAACATCAGGTTTCTCCTTCAAAGCTGCTGAAGTTTAAATTCAAAAGAGAACTCAGTAAGGAGCTCTTTGCAGCACACACAGTGCCGAGCTAGAAGATAACTGTATTTATATAACAAAAGGCTTCCTGCAATATTTTAAGACTCAAGTTCTGCAAAGCTAACAATTGAAGAAAGGGATGTTTTGCCTTTGTTTAAAAAAATAAGACTTGTACTGAGGGGGCAAAAATTAAGAAGTCATTGAAGAGACAGTAGTATCTTGATAACCCACTCTATTAAATCCCTAGATTTCAGCAACGAGTGCTTCAGAACCCCATGGGTTTGGAATGTACGTTGCCATATACAGAAACAAATGAGCAAAAAATAGAGGTCTCAGACACCAAAGCATCTGCAAGTAGTATATTCACATAAATAACAAGATACAGCATGTGCCCGATGGCATTTGGTTTGAATCTTCTCTCAGCAGCCTTGTACCTCCTGCACTGTACCTGTTGATGTTCAACCCCTATTAAACCTGCATTAAACTTTAAGTAATAGATTACTACATTATTTATCACATCCATGTACTGGACCCAAGGGAAACAGAAGTTAAATCAATACAGTGACATGAGTGTCTGGTTTAAGTGTCATCCGCACTTAATATTTATATAGTTGAGGGAGGGGGGAGAAAGTAGGAATTTTTCATGGTCGATTAAAACATACCCAGATATTACGGTTCGTCCAAAACAACTATCACATAGACACCAGTGTTCAGAAAGCACTGACTGCCAAACGAAAACCTGCTCATAACAATTAACCTGACACACAACACACACATACAAAATCAGTTCCCTCGATTTCAGCAGCGTTTATGTTTAGTCACAGTATTTTTCCTCATTATTTCTGATTACTGATGGTATTTCTCATGGTATCTGTGGAAGCGCTACTAACCAGCTTAATCATACAACACCTGAGATTTGGGGGCATGCAGCATTGCAACAGAGGGGCTAAAACCAACTCTCCCAAACCCAAATTTGCTCCGGGCACCTGCAGGAAGAACAAGTACATTAGGAGGAATCACAACTGAAAGCTGCTCCGTCCCTCCCCACAGCCCCTCAGAATCAACCAGTTTAGTTGCACTAATATTTAAGAACACTGACAAAAAGGCAGCAGCTTTCCCAACTAAGAGCTGAAGGCACCAAAGACGTGGTTCGTTCAATGTGCTCACCACCCAGGTTACACACAAACGAATTTCCGTTTCAAAAACACATTCTCCCTCAAAATCTCTACACCCAATAGCTCCACTTTTATTTTCTGATTTTTGACACCTCCTCCTCCAGCTCTTAAATCAGTGGTGGAGCTCTCCAGCACACATCGAAACCAACAAACCCACAAACATCTTATAAGATGCCTCTCAGCGAATCCTCACACAGCTTCAGGGGATTAATAGAAGACCAAAACATAACTACAAGCAGAAAGAAGGGGTGTACACCACGTTTATTTTGTCTTTGCAGGTCATTCATCCAGGTCAAAGCCAGAACAGGGAACAGAAACCAGGTACTCCAGCCACCAGTTTGGTTGTCTACCCAGTATATCATTCCAGTTTCAGCAGCCAGAAAGGCAAAGATTTCCTCCTATGTAGTGATTTTGGGGCATTTATGCAAAACCCGTATCTTCTGAAGTTTTGCTCTTAGTTATCTTTACCTGGAAGCAGGAAAAAGGAACCGATCTAGGCGATCTTTCAGTTGCCTTTTCTTATGATTACGCTATTTAGTACTGGAGTTTGACTGTGTTAATTTGGTTTGGTTTTTTGGGGGGTGTTTTTTGGTTTTCTCTCGAATGAGTGCGCCAGGTTGGCACAAGCAACAGTTCAGCTCACAGAAAAATTGAAAGAATCATCATATTCTCTGCTAAGCCGTGTATTTCATTAAAACGTCGCTTAAGAAACCAGTTAGTACAGGTGCCAAAAGGAACAGTGCTACGCAGCTTTGGGATACACACTGGCACACATGCAAAAAATGATTAACCCAAAGCAAAACAGATACCTGCCCGTGCAAGTCCAAACCAAGAACCTATCCAAATCCAGGTCACGTTTAATATAAATTTACAGTAAACAAATTATGGGAAAAAACCCCACACCATTCCAAAATACCCGTGTTTGAAAATGGAAAATTAATTTGCTTACCTCAAGTTGCTTTTCTACCCAGAGCACTCGATTCATCAGGTTAGAAGCTCACTAGGAATACAGGAGTCCAAGCTCAGAAGACCTGCTGCTGGCTGCTTCTCATGTACTCATAAGAGTCACCACTAAAGAAAGAAAAGAAAATTACACATTAAGAAGCAGAGCTAATAGCAAGCATTCTATTAAAATATTAGGAGTTATTACAATGTGAAGATGACCTCAAGGTCTAGCAATAGCTAGGATACACAGTAAAGACCATGTTACCATAGACAGCTGCATTTTACAAATAGTATTTCCCAAGTGATACAGAAAGAGAGAAGATCCCTGTGTTCAAATGAGATCTATAAGCACCTTTCATTGGATCTGAAGGAGGCCTGAAGTGCTTCTCCATCCCCTTCATGGAGAGCAGGCTTGGTTGACAAATAAGCTGATCCAGGAGGAACAAAGCAGGAAAGCTTGAAGCCTTCAAGACAACCAACATCATTTATGAGAGAGAGGAAGCGAAAACAAATGCAAAAAGCAAACTGCACGTTACCAAAATCCAGATAACAGGCTTCTCTCCAGCCCTGTTATCTGCCTTTTGCAGAGCAAAACATTAGAGTCAGCAGCAGAGAAACCACTCGAGCAAATACACTCTTCCTTCAACCCCCCCAGCTTTCAGGGGAGACAAAAACAGGGGGGAGATTTGGAAGAGAACCAGCCCCCTTTAGCATGGGACTCTGCAGGGCTGTTTCAATTAAACTTTAGGATAAGGGGAAAACAGATGGTTTCCATGCTCTATTCACATTAGTTAGAAAGCTGCAAGTCATGCATTTCCATTCAAACACTTGTTTTTTGGGGGGGTGAAAAAAAAAGTCTGCTTGCTAGAGCACAACTAAACCCAAATCGGGATGGAGCCAGGGGTGCTGCCCATGGCAGAGCTGCTCGTACAAGCCTCGCTGTCCTGCCCTGGCTGCTGTAGGACTAAAAGCTCACGTTTGCAAAACCTAAGGGGAGTTATCCATCCCATGAACGCCCACCAGCACGTGTTCAGGATGGAGGAAGGCCCCGTTTCCAGGAGTAACTGCATTCTTATCTCGGAACAACAGCCGCCCTCCCAAATACATCGTGCTGGCGCTGCTCGCCAGCGCTCACTCATCTGTCAAGTCTTAGACGGCCCAAAAAAATGCCCATCCGCTGAAAGGAGCATCGGCCCGAACCCCAAGAACGCCGGGGAAAGCTCCCAACTCCACATGTTCACTCTTCCCCCTCGATCCGAGAGACGACGGAGCATAAACTCGAACAGGCGCTCAATCGTTAACACATTTTCCATGAGCAAGTCACGAATCGGCACGTGCTGCCGAGTGCCACGAGCTCTTCTGACATGCTCAGTACCAGTTGCAGCCTCTTTCTCTCCAGTATAAAGCCATAAAGACACATTTTCTGCCACATACAGAAGTCAAGTTGCACCAGGGGAAGTTTAGATTGGATATTAGGAAAGAATTCTTCCCCAAAGGGCTGTTGGGCATTGGAACAGGCTGCCCAGGGTAGTGCTGGAGTCACCATCCCTGGAGGGGTTTCAAAGGCGTTTAGACGAGGTTCTTAGAGACATGGTTTAGTGCTAGAGTTAGGTTGTGGTTGGACTCGAGGGTCTCTTCCAACCAAAACGATTCTATGATTTTATTTCTGAGCCACTTTGAAGAAAGTAGAAGCAATTCACACTGACGGTTACCTCGGTTTACCACCACCATCACACTGACAGCAGAACCGTGTGGCACAGTTTGATTAGAGCTCATTCCTATCTTTCTTGTGGAACACACAACACTTCATTTCACTGTATTTTTATTTTTAGACACTTTTCAGAATAAAACGTCTATCTTACCTAAATCAATTAGCCTGCAGGCCAAACTCCTCCACCCTCTCTGCTCCTTCTCCTGGCAGAAGATCCTTCTGTTTGCACAGAGGTGGCTCCTGCTCCGCTGGGCTACAAGGGCCAGTTTCCTTAAACTGTATTTCAGCACTTTGATGGAAGTAGCTCAGTTTCTGGAGTTGCTAAGTGATAGCAAGCTGTAACAGCATGAGAGAAGCCCACTTGTATTTTAACACATAACACGACCACGTTCGGTTTTGTGATACCACTTGCTCTAACACTCACAGCATTTCTTTAATGCAGAAGCACCAGCTGAGAATTAATTCTGATGGTTTTGATGCTATGAAGATTAAGGTCTGAAGTTACTCACTAGTCTTACTCGCCATGTTACAAGGTGGCTTAGAACTACCTGTCATTCTCAATAGCACCCAAACACCCTCTAAGAGCAATAAACCAGCACAGCCGCAAGCTTAGGACAGGCTTAGAGTTGACGCTGCCTCTCTGACTAATGCATTTAAATAGATTACAGCTTGCGGGAACCTGCAGGATTTCCAGAAAGAGCAAATAACTTCCTTTATTAATATTCAAATGCTTTTCAGGTGAATGCTATCACCCTTGTTATCCACACCGAACTGTAAGTGAACCAACCCTACACATGATTTAGGAGAGCAGGTATCCACATCTAAGTACCAACAGTCCCTTTTCAAGACTTTACGAAAGTAAACCTGTCTCTTTGTGCTGTGTATCAGCTGTGCCTGCAAAGCACTGACACGTTCCTTCCACTTAACACACACATCTACGCAAGCAGCACCATTGCAAAAGGAGCTGTTGTCGGACTTTCTTATCCAACACAAACAGCGAGGATCAGGTACGTCTGCGAAAGCTGGATGAACCGGCTACCGGCTGCTCCTCGGAAAAGGCACCTCCAGGATTAGAGCGGCGTTTTCATTTTACAGCCTAGCACGGGAAGGCAGGTGTGTTTCCACATTCCACCAGCACATTCGCTTCTCATTTGCCAGTCACAATAAAGTATCCCTTAAAATACATCAGAGTGATTCAGCCTACATAGATCACTTGTACCAATTCATCAACTCAATACACCTGTGGATTAAATAAATCAAATTAACTGATTTAAAGACAACGTAAGGGATTTTGAGAGAATGCTTAGCTGATGTTTAAGATGTTCTTTTAATGTTCCTCACAGTTAATTCTTCCACCATAGGAAGCCAGTGAAATTTGCGATGCAGTTCTTACACAGAAACATCTCCAAAGGCATGGCTAATCACTGAACTATTCTGCAAATCGCTCCTAATCTACACTTGTTTGTCTCTGCATTACCTGAGTACTACTTCCCCCTAAGCCCAGTTTTTGCCATTGTACTTTTGAGCAACTTCCATTTTACATTTTGTCTTTAATTGTAAAAAAAAGCAGAATATTTTTCACTCTCATTTCCATTTTAGGAAGACTTCGAGAGAACACAGCACATTTTTCATCAGTGCTTGGCGAAGCTCTGAGGGAGGCAGTCCAGAAACATCAGCTTTCTTCTATGGGAAGACAGTAGCAAAACAGCTGCAAACTCACTCCTAACATCCCAAAGCCCTGAGAAAACTTGTTAGCAAGACAAACAGCAACATAATTATGTGAATTAGCAAGATTTATGCAGGGGATTACCTGTGTTTAGTTCTTCCAGCATTCCAGGGACTGGGAACAAAACTGGGGGAAAGAAGCTCAAAGGACTTCAGAGACAAATCAAAGCTCCTGTTTGCAGTGGGCACACTTGCTTTACTATGAAAAAGGTGAAGTATAATTTTTAGAAGTGCAAGGGGAAAAAAAGGACTTCACAAGCACCAGTTAAGAGAAGAAACTTTCGAGATATCTTACTAAATAACTACAGCAGAGAGCAGGAGATATTAATAGAACAAAGGGGGTGTCAGCTTCCATTCAGAAATAACCAGATTCACATCCCCTTTGACTGCTGCCTGGATTTCTCTTTAGGTCACATCCTAAGAGATCTAACACCCAAGTATGCAACAAATAGTGATCCCATTAAGAGATGGTCTCTCTCCCTGTTTGCAAAGTAATTGTTCTCTCTCAGGCCTCCTCCTCACCATCTCGGAGTTTGGCCTTCCAAAAACACTGTACAAGACACATTCCCCCTTCAAAATCCTGGCTTTAACATTGTCATGAGTATCCTCATCACCCAGGGTGCCAACTGCCCAACAAACACTAAAAAATCCTTACACTAGATGGATAACAGGACACTGAGAATTGACTTGGTACATACTGATATTGCTCTACAGGGTGAGATGATCAAAAATTCCCAGATCCACCTGAAAATACTTTGAAGATAAAAAGCTGAATCGATTCAAAAGAAGCAAGTTACTGTTACATTAGAAAACATAAATAAAGTAAACCACACTGCAATTAACTCATAGTTAGGTCATTTGCAGGGTATTTGCAGTCGGATCTATCTACATAATTTCCACAAGTTATAAAAGTTCAAGGGCCGATTATTCAGACAGATCGTCGTTTCCAAATCAATCTCTGGACCAAGTTTCCCCCACATCCAGCTCCCACTAGTAGTCCACAAAATGCACATACACACTTGCATCTATTAGAAGGACCTTCTTGTAAGTCTCAGCTCAATAATGATTTCAAGGAATACTGTTGCCATGCCTTTTTGAACGCAGTGCTGTCTGCTGCAACATTTGCTTCTGAAACACACTCCTTCATTACTGGCAAACCCATCAAGGGTGTCCTTCGCTTGCGATCAGTAAAACTACTGATAAAAGGTCACATGCTTTTTGTACAATGCACATTGGGCATTCATTATGCAAACACGCCGGAGATAAGGACCGACCAGAGCTGTGGACCTCACCACTGCGCATGGAACAGACAACAGAAGTGAAGCTCCCTGTCTTCTGTCACCAATGGAAACTACTTCAAATTGCTTATTGCACTGCTTGTTTTTACCCATGAAACTGGTGTTAAGTATCTCATGGATCGTTTTCCAGTAACTGGCTTTACAGGAGCTGGAGGAGAATGGGATGAAAGCTGAGGAGCCCATGATAAGCATGGTCTAGATGCTCCTGCTGAGGGGATGGAGACTGAAATGTTTCACCTCGACCTGCATCAGAATTCACACTATATTTAAACACATAACTTGACAGGAAGGCTTTTGGGTGTGAAGTTCTCTACTGACTCGGAAACAAATCACACCACTTTAAACTTAGCTCATCCCATTTTGCAAGAGTTTTGAAACTTAAGACACATTCCATCTTTGCAAGTGTCTTTAAAAAGCAATAGCTGATATAAAGCTTTTGCAAAGAGAGGAACTGGAATAACTGGTTTGGCAAAAGGAGGTGCACCCTCCACTGACCAAGGAGTTGAGAATTTGTATTTCTCAAACTGACATTTTTCAGCTTTTCACATGAGAACCATACTACAAGTTCGAGACCTCCCTAGTTGGACAACCCGGTACCTGCAGAGCCGCAGTGACGAAGAGGAGAAGCAGGATGGATGCTGGGATGCTTACACACTGATCTCAAAGAGAGGACGGGCAGAACGGAGGGACAGGGCCATTTACAGACTGTGTGGCCTGGAGAGTGAAGGCAAACAAGCAGGGCACAAACCCAGATCTGGTGTGCATTTTTCAGCTCTGGCAGGGTGAAGAGCATTAATTCAGATTCACTGCTGGAACACGATCCTCCACTGGTGACTGAATGTCTCCTTTGTCAGCCGCCTGGCGTCAGACACACGGCTCGCTCCTCCGGTGACACGCGGTGCCGCACGTGGAATGCCCCAAATTCCAGAAGCACCAGTGGATGTTGATGGTTCTCTTGGGCAGAGAGGTCAGGGGATACTTAGCAGGACATCCTGCTAAGTTTTGTATTCATTGCTCAAGCTTTGCAAATCAATTAAAAACAACTCGCTTCATGAAGTACAGGGAGAGCCCCACTGAAGTGGAAACAAACAAATCAACACGCACAACTTAATCATGTTCTCTGCTTGTCTGGCAAATACACTCAAAATGAGCCCAAGCAGTTTTCCCTATGTTACTGCAGCTGTTAAAAATCTTCTGCATATACAAAAATGTGCTGTTAGCAACATGGAAATTTCTACAGGAAGCCTCTTTAAGCTCTTAAAATATCATTCAATACTTTGTACATGAGCCTAAACAGAAGATTTCTGAGATAATGACACTGATTGCAGAACAGAAACCCTGCCACGTATGCAATGCTTGGGCAGCTATCCCATTTTGCTCTCCTTTTCAATTCACCTTCCTGCCCAGAGAAGCTTAACCAAAGAAAGGCTGTAGAATGGGAAAGTGGCAGGGATGACTCCCGCAGCACCACTGGGCCAAAGCCAGCAGACCCAAGATCAGCGATTACTTTTTCCAGAGACTCTCTTCAGTGCCGCCATCAATTTGGCATTTTCTTCCACTATTACAACCCTTAAATTCAATCACCCCAAGCTTCAGGGCTTTTATTTTCAAGATATCCCCATGCAACAAAAAGCCTCTCAGAGTTGTTCTGCAGCATCGGTTGAATCATCCTGTGCCAGACAAGGTTCTGTCTGAGACGTTGGCTATTTTCAGCTCCAGGAGTTTCCTGAGCCTGTATTTAGTAACCCTCAGGGAATCTCTCATCCAAATCCTTGCTCAGCACCCCCGGAACATGATCCTATTTAAACTCTTTATGTCCAGAACATTACCTGGCGAGGAGGCCGACACATCCCTCACTGCAGAGGCGAGTCTACGTGCTGCAGCGGCTCCTCGGGACTCCAGTTACTGCCGCATCCCGTCTCCCACACAGATGGGGTGGAAAAACACCCCTTGTTTCTGGCTCCCAGGCTACTTACAGATTCAAGCAGGTATGTTTACACTGCTACCTAACTTGTCATGAGGTGTCAGGTTGCCTCCCTCAGCTCTTTCTCCTAAACAGAAGCCAGGTTACAATCCACAGGTTGAGAACACTCTTCCTCTCCGTGATAACATGGGGGAGATGTTTTAGAAAACATTTACTGCTAAATAAAAAAATGCCTTTCCTTCACAAGAAAAATTATACAGAAATAGACTTTAACTCAGTAGATTCCTTTGTGATTCCTAAGATGCCATCCTCAGATTTTCAAGCATTAAAAGTAGGAGAACAAGTGATTTTTTACATTCTTTCCCTTGAGGCATCACCCCCGGCAAAGCCAAAGTTTCTCAGTATCCCAAAAAGCTGATCACTTTGGCTTCTAATGCTGCTCAACAAATGTCAATAATGTATTTCATATTTCCTTTAGGATTTAAACAGCCTGCACAGCAAGAGGACAGAGCAGCAGCCACCCCAAGAGATGACAGGGCTGAGCGTGACACTGCCTGAGTGACAAGTGACGATGCCACCAGATCTCCTCACCAAAGGCACTTTGTGCATTCACTTGTGCTTTATTTTTCTAAAGTGGAAGCCCAGCACTTCAGCCAGCACTCCTCAAATACATTTCCAGCTGCTCCTCCTCACCACACAGCAACATTCAGAGACAACTCTGGGGAGGAAAGCTCCTGGAAACTGTTCCATAAATAAAAATTCATCTGGTTATGGATGCCAGTAATTTTTCACACAATAAATGGCTTGGAATGCGATACGCCAATCAAAATGAACATTGGATATGACGCGTTGGCCCGCTACATCCCACGGCTGGCGCTCAGCTATGTTAGAGGTCCTTGTTCACCATGGCCGTGTTCCAGTCTGAGGGTAAAAAGGTCGCCTGTAAGCGGTTTATACAGTATGTGAAATGCTTTGTTTATCCAAAAATATTTTAGCTCCAAGAAACATTAAAGCAAGACAGAGATGTTAGCATTTGCATGGTAAAGAACTGCAACTCCTCCAGATATTGCCAGAAAATTTCTTCCTTACGGCTTTACCGCTATATTAGACTATTCTGCTAAAGGAAAACTACAAACAAAAAGCAAAGTGTAATGCTCTTAATATGCTAAAAAGGGTCACTACGGCAAGGATAAGAACAAGCAGAGGTGGCATTTCATTCTTGCATACTTTGTTCAGATCGTTGTATTAATCAGTAGGAAAAATTTGATGGTGCAGCATGGTAACCCAAAACTTACGAGGTCCTTTCCAGCAAGCTGGCTCTGGAAAACCACTATAAAGGGATTTTCCTTCCAGCCTAGTCTGTGATTTAACTTGCAGTGGTGAAACCCCGCCTGCCAGCAGATACAGTCATACCTGCCTTAAAAATAAAGCTCTGCCCAAAGCCCATTAGTTAGGCTGTTATTAAGACAAGAGCAATTAACCACACTGGTCTCCAGAGACAAAAGCATGGCAGTTAACATGGGAGATTTTCAAACACCACTCCCAATTCGGCACAACTCAATTGTCCCAGGGGCACAAAACTGGAAGACAGGAATATTAAGAATGTTACTCTTCAAAAGCAGCAAAGAAGCATCTCTTTATAGCACGGAACTCTTCTCACTTAAAGACATGTTCTCAACAGATTTGATTCCTGATGGCTGTTTTAGTAGAGCGGCAAAGGCTACATTCCATGTGCTGGACCATCTTGCTTAGGCCAGGATATGTAGCTAAGGAAAAAAAAAAAAGAGGGGCAAGGGACAGTTACCTCCAGCCCCACTACACCAGAGCTGTGGCACTACTGATCAGCTCCAGGTGAATGTTTCTTGGGTTGTGGTTTCACCGCTCACCCCTGCCAGGGAATTCCCAACCGCGAGCTGGTTCTGCTCCAGTTCCTCACTTCCATAAAGCATCTAATTAATCCACGGACTTACGTCAAGCTACATGACAAATGTAGAATTAACCAAATAGAAACAGGGGAAAAAAAAAAAACAAAAAAGGCTGAGCTTTTCAAACAGTGATCTGCTGTTAAATTACACCATAGGAGATGCTATTCAGCACTGGAGCGATACCAAAATCCTATGTGCAGCAATATAAGCCCTACACTTTGATAATCCGTTCCCCTGTAAGGTACTAAAAAACACCTAGACCTTCACATAGGTCTTTACTCATCCTGCCTTACAGGCTGGGATTTGCCTGATGTGGTCAGAGACCTCAAACAAACAGGAACCACAAGCAGTGAAACCCAGACAATCCCATATGCAAAAAGAAACCCCAAAGAAAGTAAGTCGGAATAAACTTTGGTCAACGTGGTGCTTCCCCTCCATGAGGTTAACTTCAGCTCTACATGATTGTTTTTCAAGACTAGTCTTGCACAACACTGAAATATAAGAACACTAGATGAGGTTCAAGAGTTTAAGCAAAAGCTAACAAGTTTATTTTGGGTCCCTGATGAGAGCCCTGGCACTAACCTGCACAAATAATCACAGCTTATTTGCCAGAACAATTTCAGCCTGGCTCTAAAAAGCCGAAGTTACTGCTTAGTGTTGAGCAAGTTGCAAGACCAAGAGCACATCGCAACCACCCCATGGACAGTAAAACTGGTGAGACCTCCTTTTCCAGTTTTTTTACATCAGGGAGAAAAGCGGTTAATGCCAGGCATATTAATTTCTGCAATTAACTGGTTTGCTTAAATGCAACATACAAAACCATCTGCAGTACTTTCTGAGGTATGAATAACAGAAAGAGCAAGTCAGGCAAGATTTTCAAGTCTCAGGTTAAGGAAAAGAACAGTAGTGCACCTTTGAAAGCACAGGAGGGGCAGAAAGGAAGGATCACCCAGCACCTCCAGGTTTCACACCTCTGCAATCCTCACAAATCAGTTCTCTTTTGCTTTCTTGGAAGGCACAAACCAGCCTAAATCTGAACCGCACACAAGCAGGTGTGCAAACGGCACCTCTGCTCTAGCAGGTCTCAGGCGTCTCAAACTCAAAGACATACAGATTTTAGTCTTTGCTGCCAGGTAGTACAAAGAGCAATAAAGTTGCCCTGTGTCACTGAATTGACATGGCAATACTAAAGCAGACAAAGAGGCTGGAATGCAAAAGCAACATTCAGTCTCCCCATCTACACAATTTCTTCTCCAAACACTTGTAAAATGACACGACTATCCTGGTTAGTTCTATTAAATCACCAATCTACTACAGACAGACCACAGATCCATTGCCAATGCCCCCCCAGTGATTTAAATTAGTGGCACAACCGTTCATCACCACCTCACCAAGAGACCTTTTCAAGTGGCATGGAAAATAAACCTATTCCCTCCACTTCCAGATACATACAAGGGTTATGCTCACCTCAGAGAAATAACAGCCTTTTGCCTTCTTCAAAACTCTGGTTTTGTTTGGGGTCTGAATTAATTACAGGCCAGAGCGCAGACGAGCGTTGGCTCGGTCTCAGTCGCCCGACGAACTGCGTGCGCTGCTCTGACCGAGGGAGATCTCCCGGAGCAGATTTCACCAGCGGACAGCAATGAAAGCTAAAACCTGTTGTGCTATCTCCTTTCCCATCCCTCTGCACAACACATTTTGGTTTTAGGCTATAACATCTGATGCAGGAGGGAAAGCAAGGATGGGCACAGGCACAACAGCCGCAAACACCAAGAACGAGACGTTTCTGTTTCACATTGAGTTACATTAGCTACACCTTCAACTCGCATTCAGCCTTTCTGGAGGCACGGTGGCGAGATTTACAGTGTCACACTGATGTCACCTTCACATGTGGTTTCCCCGCAGTCACAAGCTGCTTACAAAGAGCCTGTCACAACCCTCACCAACTAGATCAAACGCTGCTTTTTTGCCTCTTGCTTAATAGGGAAACAATACGATTGAACAAGCTGGGTTGGGTGTGGAAGAGGAAGACACAGGGGATTGAGTAGGTGTCTCCTGAGTGGTGAGTAAGTAAAGAAACCCCTAATTTGAGAATACAGAAATTAGTGAAGCTCTTTTCTAACTATGAGCTCCATGAGCCGAAGGCAGTAAAAGCTTCGCTCTGGGGAAAATCCAAAGGTCAGAAAGAAACAAGTTCAGAAGCACCAAACACTGAACAGATCTCCATTGTAAGCTCACATAGTATTTACATACATGGACAAAGTGACCCTCAAATGGTGGCTGCTCTCTTCATACCTATGGTGCTTCCCTGCAGTTAAGGGACAGCACAGGTGTGCACCAGCGCAACAGAGCTGCACAGCAAGACCTGGGCAGCAGGTTCTGCACAAGGGAAGCGAGCAACGCTAAGGAAAAAGAAGAAAGCTGGCCAATATCAAGAACACCTTTTCCCGAAGCAGCTTCTCTTGATCGAGAGCTAATTTTCACCTCGGACAGCTAGCAACGAAGGGATGCACACCCAGAAGTACAACCTGAAGCTCTGCTGCAGTTCCATCCTCCCCTCTTTTCTCTTGTTTTAAAAAGCTTACCAAGCACATCTCACAAATCTCTCACACCCACCTAATGTCAGAGGTTAAGTGGAGCTCAGCACATCTGTTATTACACCAAAATTATCTTACATGTTCCTTTTTGCTCATTCTGTTGGTTCTGTAGTTGTATCAACGGGAAGCAGGAGGAAGCTGGAAGGCAGATCTGCTCATCAGGGCAGCATGGAACAGGTAACGAACAGCACAGTAATTCAATACTCACTTGTTCTCTGGGAGTATTAAATTCCACTGCTGAGGCTGCAGAGGAGCTCGGTGACCAGCTGAGGTGCAGCCTGCACCCACGTTTCCCAAACCGGGCCTGTTTCTCTGGTCACCAGAGGCCAAGCAAGCCGAGGCTTTGCTATCAGTGTGCTGCGAGTGGTTTATTCCCCAAAGGCTGTAAAACATGGCAGCTCAGCAGCAACCCTCCTGATGATACAGGAGCCACAGACCTCCGAATCCCAGCCAGGCTTTGCTGTCAGCTGCCACACACATCCAATTCAGCACCAACTTCTTTCCTCCTGAGACACTGACTTGAGTTTCCTGGGAAGAGAGATTCATTTGTTCTTTTCTTGCAGTGGCCAGAGACCTGCACATAAAGCTGGGTTTGCATTTGAATAATTCACTGCAAGTAAAAAGCAAAGTTACAAGCTGATACCTGAGAGAATGACAAGGCTGCTTTAATCAGTCTACAAAGCAGTGTGTAAGTGTGGCTGATGGGCAATAATTACTCTGTGTTAAAAATCAATACAACCCTAGTCTGATGCAAACGATGCCTAAATCTCAGAGTGCTTTTTAAAAGAGCTTAACAGACACATTAACAAGTGGCCGGTGACTTGCTGGGGGCCAGGGGAGAGTTGAGGCATCATCTCTATAGGAGGGCAGCACAATGTCCCCAGAAATAGTCACTCGAGTTTGTCTGCAACAACCTAAGTACGGCTAAACTCTAAGGAAAAAATAAATAAATGGGAACGTCCAGCCACAAAAGTTAATCTAATTTTCAAAGGTTCCCATAGTTCGCAGCAGAGATTTTATTCCCATCCTTAAACTTTCCTACCCTCTATCTTGATCCAAAAGCCATCAACTTGGAAAAGGAATTTTCTGGACCACGTCCCTGTCAGGTTACAGTAATTGCTTTTCAATCTTGTTTCTCCTGGGTATTGAAACGCATTTGTGCATTGTTGCAACATCCCTCCTATGCAGTTAAGAAATGCTGGAATGCAAAAGCATTCCCCAGGCTTCGGGGAAACGATGACCACTACTCATTTAGAAATTCCATATTAAAAAGACATCCTTTTGAGCGGGCTCTGTTTGCTGGGCCTTTGCCTTTAAAGCCCTTTCAGACAAGCAAAACCTGACCGGCGCTACAAAAGCAACTGCATGAGATGCACTTGAAGGCTCCCGTGTAGCTGTTAGTATTTGGCACTTGGCAAAGCCTCAGCTATTCTGCAGCAGGCTCTCTGCCCCAGAAGCAACAGTTCAGAGCCGTCACCAATGCAACTAAGGAATCCACGCTTTATGTTTAAAGATTCCGCTTTCACTTTGAAAGAACAGCCACACAAGAAGAGATGTGACCATCCTTCTGCTACCAACCCCAAGACGTGGGGCTGGGGAAGGAGGAACTCCCACGCCACACTCTTGCCACCACTATTTTCTAAAGCCCCAGGCCCCAAAGCCAGAAGCACAACCAGCCTGGGTTTGAGCTGCACGAACAACTTACTCTCTCCAACGTCTCCCATGCCTTTCCTCAACACCTCCCATTTCCACTACGCAACCACAATCCTTTTACACTTTGTTTTGAAGAGTTTTACCATGAGTTTTGTATGTCAGCAAGAGCTGCCTTCCCTTCTTCGGAGAGTTTCTATGCTAAGCTTTCACATCTCAACTAGTTACCAAATCGTGAGTTTTGAGAGATGAGCAAGTCCCCTGCAGAAACCCAAGTACTGGATTGGAGAGGGAGTTCCTTACTCTGGTCTGCTCCTGCTAAAACCACAAATAGGCAGAAGTCTGAAAGCTGCATCTGCACACATGTGAGGGATGAATAACTCTTCCAAATAAGTCTGCCAACGAGGAAAACGTTACTTTGGCTTTTGCACTACTACTCTTTTTGAGAGGCCATCTGCTGTAATGCATCTGTTACTCAAGTTAGCTTTTCAAATGCCAAAGAGCCAGTTTTAACAGTTAATCAGATGAGTATGAAAGGTGCAAAACCACTAAGTTGGCAGGAAAGAGATAAAGCAAGCTCCAGCAATGTATTTGCAAATTCGACCCAAACCAAACAACGTATCTTCTCTAAAAAATAATGGAAAAAGGTGAGGAAACTTGAGCTATGTTTTCCTCAAAAGGGAAAAGTGCTGCTGGGGCTTCAGAGAAATCTTGTGCTTGGGAGCAAGGAGTCACTGTCACTAGAAAGGACCTTCCCCCATATGCGCAAAAGACCCCACCATGCCTTATTCAGGAGGTATAACAGTTAACATAACACCAAAAAGGGCGGTAGTACCATAAAAACATTGAAATAATGACATAAAGCAAACTGTTTGAAAAGAGCTGTTCCTGTCTATTTCTGCTCAGCAGCCTAACATGACAGTGACCCACCAGCGCTGCTTTACAGGATTTGTTTTTGGAGTTGCCCGCTTTCAGTTCTGAATGTAAGCAAGAAATTTATGTGCCAGCAGCACCCAGGTCCTTAGAAATATCAGTAGCATAGTATACCCAAGTTTTCAGCAAAAGAAACCTTTTTAGTGCAGATTTGACAAGCCGGCTGGGTCTGGGATCTGGCAAAGCATGAGGTTTGGATCCAACTCCCCCCTGCTGCAGGCCCCCAAATCTAGACACACCTCGGGGTCAGGAGCAGGAATCTCTTCCACCCTTCTTTAAGCCACCTGCAAAGTCTTGGGGCTCACCAAGCAACTGCTAATTCCTCTAAATGGCTTGAATGGGACCATCCCCTCAGTAGGGATGGAGGGAGGGATGCAGGCAGCCCTGCACAGCCAGGAATTGCAGCCAGCTCTCCCCGATTCCAGCCTCACGTACACATTTGCTGGGAAGAGCAACTCTCCTTGAAAGCCATAAATTGCGATCTTGCTTGCACTTGTGGATGTAAACACGCAGGCTGATCTCTTGCAGAGCAAGCATGGCGCAGCAGTACGTATGGCCTGGGTGGGAGCATAACTGGGATGCCTTCACTTGTTCTATTCTGGCTCATGGCAGCCAGCTTGGTGAAAATCCAAACGTGCACAAGCAGGATGAGGATCCTCCCTGCTCTCCCTTGCGGCTCTGCACGCTGGTTTTTTTGGTTCTTAAAGGGGCAGTAACTGAGCCAAAGCACCAACCCCCACAAGCCTGCACTCCGAGAGGTGTTTGTTGAACAGCAACCCGGATGGCACAACTAAAGGCTTGACTGGAATAGGCTTAGCAGCTGAGCTGGTGGCTGCAAAAGTGATCTCTGAAGTCCCAAAAGCAGCAGCAGATTCCACTCTAATCACATGCAGCCATGGGTCTTTTCACATAGGCTTAAAGATGGATTGACACAAGTTGCAGAAGCAGTTTCACTAAGGAAAAAGGAAAACGCTCTCTATGAACTATAATACAAAAGAAAACCCAACACATAACCTAAATTTCTGATGCTGACCTTCCAAAGCCAGGCTTTCTATCCTGTTCTAGCACACTCAAAAAACAGTTTACACTCTATCAGCTGCACATCCTACCAGTTGTTCCAAAGAAACTGCAAGAACATATTCATCCCCTCCCTGAAATTGCAAGGAAATTAATTGTGTATGAGCACAAAAAGAGAATCCGAGTTTGACAACACTTGCCAGAGCAATATTCCTACATTTTGAGTATATAAACACAGCACACAAACCTGGTGACTGATCTAGCAACAGCAGCTGTTGTTTAAATACAAAGCTCCCTGTCTCTTCCCACCTTATCAGAAACCCCAAATACAAATAACAGCCACCCCCCAGGGATGTCTGTGAGCCCAGGGGGAAGGTGGGGACAGCAGGACATGGCAGCGCCTTGAGAAGGTGGGAATGAACACGAGGAGGTGGAAGACATGGAGGAACAGCGAGAAGACCAGTAGGATGGCTCTAAGAGGCGATTTGAAAGTATCTGCTGCTAGCTGCATTTCGTAGCCTTCTACAAACCTCCAAACTTCGATGACAAGAAGCACCACAACTGGTGGGTTTGATTTGGGAATACTTGCAAAGTGTATGTTTCTATTCAATGCTGCGCTTGAAAACGTTTCGCTTTACTGCACATATACTGGATATCAACACTGACACTTAAGGAATAAGTAAAGCACCCAAGAAAGCCTTCAGACAAGGGACCAGCTCTCTTCCTCCTCCCTGCAGTTCCACAGGAGGGACAGTACTGCCCTCACCCCAAGAACAGAAATCACAGCAAGAAAAAGATATTTTCTTTCAAAAAAGGTGCTTTGTTCAAGACAATCTAACATAGAATCATTTGGGTTGGAAGAGACCCTCAGGATCATCAAGTCCAACCATAACCTAACTCTGGCACTAAACCATGTCCCTAAGAACCTCATTTAAACGCCTTTGAAACTCCTCCACGGATGGTGACTCCAGCACTGCCCTGGGCAGCCTGTTCCAATGTCTCACAGCCCTTTGGGGAAGAAATTGTTCCCAAGATTCAATGTGAACCTTCCCTGGCGACAATCTGGCTTCTAAGGGGCTGACTTGAAACCTTGTTTTATTAAAAAAGTACATCAGAAATAAAATATGTGGGTTATTACTAAGCCACTTCACATAAATGGTCACACGGTAATTCGCCGTTGCTTTACAGAAAATAACATGTTAGTAAAGCAGTCTTGGAAAGGAAACAAATCCTTAAATTCAGAAGAGAACAATACTGCCTCCAGAGAAGCCAATGAAGAGATCAATTCTTCCTCCATTTTTTTAAAGCCATAAATACGGAAAGATCAGCATGTTCAAACACTTCAGATGTTTCACCTTACATCCACCCTCTTGCTATTTCCCTCTCAATAAGGTCCTACTCTGCTAGGTAGCATTTCTCCAAAACCTTCTGCGATGCCCTTTAACACTGGAAATGGGTGATGAAGAGGAGGGAAAAATACATAAAATAAAACCAGCTCTAAGATAGTCATGAATTAATTCAGCCCAGAAAGCTCCACTTTGAACAGTGGAGTCTTGGGTTTCTCTGGGAATTGAATCTGCAGCCTCAAATCTCCACCTCAAAGCAGGGATTTAGGGACAGGGATGAGAGGTCCCAGCTCTGGGGTGTTCACACCTCACCTGCCACCAAGCCACACCACAACCATCAACTCAGGGTAATGCACCAGTGAAAACCAGTCACTGCAATCAGCAGCGGAGAGCAATGCTCCAGTGAAAACCAGTCACCACCACCATCAACTCAGGGCAATGCACCAGTGAAAACCAGTCACCGCAACCATCAACTCAGGGCAATGCACCAGTGAAAACCAGTCACC
Organism: Patagioenas fasciata; assembly: GCF_037038585.1. Taxonomy (NCBI): domain Eukaryota; kingdom Metazoa; phylum Chordata; class Aves; order Columbiformes; family Columbidae; genus Patagioenas; species Patagioenas fasciata. Next base: position 6,770,760 of record NC_092527.1, read on the forward strand.
GCAATCACCAGCGCAGAGCAATGCAGCACTGAAAACCAGCCTCCCTCGCCCCGGGGAATTCAAAGGGTTCATCTCCAGGAAGCAGCTGGAGTCAGCCCATGTGCTGAACACGACGATTCGCCCTGTTTCTTAGATGAAAACTCAGCATACATTAACCAGGAGGCTTTAGAAAGAAGCACGCCGTTATTACTAGCACTTGCATGCACACTAAATGTCATGCAATTAGTCAAAGTCTTAATGATAACATTTATACACGAGCTCACAAAACAAATGGGACCAAAGCGTGTGCCCCGAATACACGTCAGTAACCAAGACTACGAGGTGCAGTTATTTTTTCTGGTGTTCCAGACAGGGCAAGGTGTATTTACTGCCTTGTGCACTTGTATATCCAGCTACTTAGAAATCACTTGACTCTGTAAGGTCCAACTCTGCACAACCCAGCTGGAAACACGAGGCAATTACAAGAAGTAGCACCCTACCTGTGAAAGATTCAAAGGTTTCACCTCGATGCAGGTCACAAGAAAAACTAATCCTTCTCATGCAGTGTGAAAAAGTCTTTCTGAACCTATTTGTGCTTCAAAGTGTTCAGATCTGGTTAATTAATTATATTTATTAAGCAGTCTAGACAAAATATAGATTTTTTTTCTTGAAATCAGGCAAACAAACTCAAATATGATTTGCGGTTTTGTAACTATCAAGCTGTTGTGGCCTTTTAATTTGCTATGAGGAGTTTTGCACATTCAGCAAGACCAGACTCCGGAACTTTCACCTTGTAAAGGCTGGAGCTTCCTTGTCCCCACAGCCGCGTGTAGCAGGAACACGTGTAAAACTCCATTCCCAACAGTGTCAGGATACCTTGGCACGAATACAAAGATCAGACGCTGTCACACACGTCATTTACATGCTGAAAATGCAGCTGGACAGAGGCAGGCAAAGAATTTTTTACTTCATCAGTTTTGCGAGGCTTATGGCAGAAGGGCCAAACACCGATCCGGTTACTATCCCATCCGCAAGGAAACACAAGGAATTCATTTAGTAGCATGGCATCGCATCTTGCGGGCTGAATTTCAACACGTAGCTGTTACAGTGGAGCCATTTGAAGGAACACATCAATTCCCTATGATTTTTAGTATATAGTCCGCTTTCAGGCTACAACCATGAAAAGACCAAAAAGGAAGTCCTGAACACGGAAACAAGATGCCCAAATCGTTAACAAATACAATCCAAAACAAACTATGAAGTCAACAACTATTTTTCTAGCGTGGACAATTATTTTAAATATTTGCTCATATCCCCCAACAAACGGGCAGTATTAAAGCACTATTATCAGTGTGAGAGGGATTACAAAGCTAACGCAAACAATCTGCTTTTAACCTCTGAAGTACTTTGTGTGGTATTAGCAAAGGAGTCTAATGGGAAGAACCATAACAGAATTTTCAAGGTTGGCAGCTCAATGAAGTCACCAAGAGGAGATCCCTGTAGGCAGATAGAAAATGCTGCTGGTCAATTCACTTGGGCCATGCTGAGCTGTGAGCTGAGCAGCAACTTTCAGAAGTTCATTTCTTTAAGGAGTAGCAGGTAGTTCATAGAAGACATCAGCTCAGCTGGACAGGCACAAAGAAGCAAACAGTTAACAGCCTTTTCTATTGCATACATCTGGCTTATCTATATCTTAAACACCATCTACCTCAGGTTCTTCCTTCTCCTCCGTTCTCATCCCATCTTGGCACTGACAAACCTCAAATAAAGCTTGGGGACAAGACACATGGCTATATGAGTCTCTGTCTTCTCAGCTTGCAAGCATTTCCAAAGAAATTCTGAACAAAGTGTCAGAATGCAAATAATCCGCTTGCAAAAAACGTGCTTTGGGCCCTGGTTTTGTTTTTAAAATGCCCTTTGATAAACCACGTACTTACATTTCAAAAGAGAGAAAAACTGAAATAGGAGATTGCACATGCACGAAAACAAAGGCAATATCTGACAAGTCATTTTCTTAATTTGTGGATAATTGCTCATTACTGCAAAATAAGGTTTTTGCACTGTTTCACGAAGAGTAGATAAGAAGCCCCAGCCCATTACTAAGGATAACTTTTGGCAAATGCGAGCTTCTCCTAGCACAGTGGGTCTCCATAAAATCATGTCTCCGTTAAACGCATATCCTGGCATCGCAAAAGTACCGGTGGCTGTCACTGGTACTAGTTGGGACCATCCCAGGCTTGCGTTCACCCTTTTCTGTCCATTCTTGCTCTGTTCACAGCGTTGCTTTGAACACCACCGACCCCCACGTGGGCTCTGCCCCTCAAAACACCCAACTTCAGCATTTTAAGACTATCTATATTCCTCTTCCTAAGTCTTGGCCACTTCAAAATTAAGACTAAAAATGCACTGGCTAAACTCTCCAAATCGACAGGACGTTGGCACTTGCTGTTCTTCACGCACCTTGCACGAGCAGCAAGGCTTCCCCTGCCCAACTCGCCCACGGCCGCTGGGTTTTCGCTCCCGTTTAAAGCAAACCTGCTGCACCACCACTAGCCAAGCTGGCTAACAGTCCTCACACCGAAGGTGCCCACCTCGGAGTTCCTTCAGCAGCAAACAGTGAGCGCACTCTGTGATCTGTGTGCCATTGGCACAGCCAAGCAGGTATTTTTGCAGCAATCGCCCTCAAGGTGCTTTTCAAGGTCTTTCCCATCACCGTTACAGCAGGAGTAATTCTTAAGCCTTTCAAAATAGTTTTAAATTAACTTCCCTGATAAAAGTTTTCCAGAGCAATATAATCTGATGACATAAAACTCTCTGCAGAAGAGAGCGCAGGGAAGGTAAAGCACAGACTTCAGAGCAGAAAAGACACTATAGCTTGATTTAGACGGAGCTGTTTCATTAGTATGTAGATTCAAAGCCGTTCCTATGCAGCTATTGAAACGCTACCCAAGCCTTCCTAGCAAGCAAAAATCCATTCCGTGTACAAATAGTGCTTTTATAGCTTGGCACGGTGCTCAACTGCAGAGTCAAACTTTTCAATGCCTGGTAAATTTTTACTTGTAAGTTGCAAGAGAGCTCATGCCAGGAGCGCATATGAAATGCCAGCTCAGTGGCAGAAGGTCAAAGCATGGTATGAAGAGATTTTATGGACGTCTTTCAAGATAAACTTCTTAAAAGCATTGTGCTATCTAGGAAGACACAGATTTATATCACTAGGAAAGCCCAGTAACAATCTTCATGACTCCTTTTCAATCATATCTTTAATATCTTTAACCCACTACCTTGCAAAAAGCACAGCAGTCGGGTCTCCTGTGGGTACTGAGAGCTGTTTCTGTGTCTATTTAATCCTTGGTTATTTTGCTGAAGTTAAGAATAAAAAAGCGATAAATGCCAGAGTTTTTGTGCAGACTGTCCCCTCCAAAAAAACAACTAAACAAAACCAATAATAATTAAACCACAAACAAACAATACCCCACAAACCCAAACCACCAAATCTTCAGCTGCAGAAAGTGTTATTTTACACAGAAAAGCCTCAAAGGTCAGACCCATGGACGTCTGAAGAAAGCGCAACGGAGTTTAAAGACCAATAGCCCAAACTCCATTAGTACCTAATGGCTGCAGGAGAAGGAGAAATTTAATTTAACTGAAAGGCTCTGTATTCTCTACCATTTTGAGATAAGTATTTAAGGTTAAGTTAGTGTCAACAATGACCCTGAACAGCTGTCAAGCACAAAGACTTCTAACATACTGGGTTTTGCCAGCTGTCACCGCACCACAATAGAAAAAAAAGAGATAGTAAAGCCGCATTAAAACCTGGTTTGTCTGCTCAGGGTCTCCCCTTTCCATCTACACAAACGCGCTGTTAGATTCACTTACAAGAGCAAATTTGCAAATGCTTATACACTTCCCCATTGAGGCACTTCAATTGCCTCAATCTGCCATTTTACCAAATTCGAGACTAAGACTTGAAATTCAACTAGCACAAATCTCAGCGCTCCCAACATTACGTTTGCGAGTGACATTGAACGGCATTCAACACACACCAAGCCAAACTAATACACTGACAGTCCAGCAAGGAAAACTATAAGACACTCCAAAATGCAATGCTCTTTTTTAGTCAAGGAAATTAAAGGTGTGAGTGCATTGGACAGGAGGAGATGACAGCTATTAAAAATCCTCCTTCAAACAAGGCTGCAGAAGTTCTCTCCAGATATACTACACAGCTACATCTGCGCACACTATGAGAACAACGAAAAGAAGTGGCTGCTTTTGCAGCAAAAACTCCTTCCAAACCACTGGGGTTTGGGGGACAAGATACCTAGTGTAAAGCTGTTTCAACTCTTAAGACAGGAATTACAACCTCTTCTGTCATCTTTCCTGTTTCCTCTTGCCTCTTTTTTTCCGATGAAGGCTTAGGCAATGTAGCCCCACTCACCATCATCACACCAGCTGATGCTCACCTGAACCTCACCCAACCGGGTAAGAAAGCAGCTGGTTTTCACACATTTATACTTCCTGCATGAGAAAAAACTAAAGCTACTGGATTCCAGGGATCCCTTTAAGTGTTTGGGTTTTTTTCCCCCAACTGGCAACATGCTCCACCTTAAGTCCCTTATATAAAGCAAGCTGCTTCCAAAGAGCTTCAAAATCAGGGAGACAGAAGGCAGACCGTGCTGGGAAGTCCAAGAGAGAAAACAACTTTAGAATCAAGAAGAGGGAGATTCGTTTGTTTGTTTAAATCTAAGCAAATTAGCACAAGCAAACGCTGCAGCTAGTGAAGATGCTTTCACAATAAAGATTTATTAGTGTTTTTCTTTGAATAGGGGTGTGTAATTGCATAGCAGGGCAGCATTGCACAAGTCAATGAAGGAAGCATCAACAGGAGGTGTTCTGCTCCACACGGGTCTTGCTCCTCTAAGTTGGATGAGTGAACTGTAAAACCAGTAACAGCAATAACTATATTTTGAAAGCTGCATTTCTTTAAGAGATACCTTATAGTCTGCTAAATTAGGGTTTCTGTTCTCTTTAGCTCTTGACCAAGAGCTATATCAGTACAAAGCTCAAGCAGTACTTCCAAGGATTCCTCCCTCAACTACATTAATACGTTTGATAACACCAAAAAAATACACAAACGTTTTAAAGAAGTTTAAATATTCACTTACATTAATGAACTATACGCAGCACAGGGAAACCAGTTACACTTAGTAGCTTATTAGGATGGATGTTCTTTTTATCGACAAAAGACAAGCCCAAGCAACCTGCACCAAACACACTGTGTCTGCAAAGTAGACTTTCAAAGCAGAAAATAGAACTGGGATGAAAGCATCACAAAAAGCCAGTAGGTTTCATACCTCCTTCCATCTCCTGCATTTCCCCCCAGCCTTTTGTGAGGAGGGAAGAAGACTTAATTATCAAATTGAATGATGCCGCACATTTCTCCAGTGAGACCAAAACCCTTCGGAAAACACTGACAGTCCACAAGAGGTCAGTTCACGACCCTCAAAACCTTGCAGAACTCAGGTTTTGTAGCTCATTTTAAGCTCACCTCTACTTCAGAGTATTTTTTTCCACATCTAGTTGGTTTTGATGTGTCGCACTTGAATTACGACTGAAATAGCATTCAGGTGCTCTGCTCTATTTCAGCAAAGGGCAGCTTGGACCTACCTCGCTGTGAAGCCCTAAAAATCCTTCTCGCACACCACATGTCCCTCGGAACCACACCGTGAGAGAAGGATCTCGTGTCACATTCAACAAAAGCAGTGCTCACAGATACGTGCAAACCACCTAGTTTGGTTTTTGATGGTGCTATACAGATTAATTTCTTTTATTTTCTTACTCCGAACAGGCCCTTTCTGACATGCTGGCTAACAAGGTCTGGATTATTTTTGTCTGAGCATTTCTTACAGGATGTCCTGTTGCCCCAGTTAAAAAGCCCTTAATTCGGCAACCATGCCTTTACGGCCAGACTGCAGTTGCTATTAAACCTGAGTAAGTCCCAGGCCACCCATATTTAGCGCACCAATTAACCAACACTGAACAACGCAGAGCAGCTGGGATGAGAAGAAGGGAAGAATTTTTAAGTTACCATCACCATTCTTCCTCCACTTGTTCAGTTCAAGAGAACTCAACAATTATTCAATTAAAAGCAGCACCTATTCAAGCTTGATGAGTGTTGAGAGAAGCAGTAATATGCACAGAGAAGAGGTATCCATAAGATGCTACTACCAAGCCACTGCCTTTTAAGGATACCGTTAACTCCGAGTAGTCAAACAATATTCATAAATACCTCCAAGTTCTGAAAATTATTCACATACTGTGGTTTATTTAATTTAGAAGTGTTGCAAGTTTTCATTAAAAGTTAATTAAACCTGTAAAGACATGTGGTCTCCAGATTGATACATGAAAGAGGAAAGTAGTGTGATAAATGATTTGGGAATCACAGTTTGTTGCACAGACCACAAACACAGTTTAAAGGCACGTGAGTGAAATTTAATTCTGCTCTATGTGCACAAACCTGGAAAAATCAAGGTAATTTCTCTGGATTTAAAGGGAGTTTGTTACCTTTATTGTAAAAGTAGCCTTTACCTTTTGTCTACCACCAACCAGGGTTGACAGCATTCTCTTTCCAAACTCTAAACAACTTCACAAAGCTGAGGCCATTCCAACGCCCACCAAAATACTACGTGAAATAAAATCAAAGCACGCCAATACAAGGTCCACTCCCCAAACAAATAAACGTAGCCAAGTCCACCAAGATCAATTTCAGAGCTTCCACTGACCTGAATTGTCAGGTGCCACACCTGTATTTTATATTGGTTCACAAACGGGCATTAAAAGCAACAGAAATCATTCGTATCCATGGAGACCTGGGGCGGCAGAATGGAATCCGAAGGAATCGCCGCAAAACCTGTTGTCGCACCGTGATGCACCGGTGTTGCCATCAGCCAAAGTAACACGAGGACGTTCATCGACAGCCCATTTCCAGCTCTGCTAAGGGAGGCTGCCTGCATCAGCAGCCTTCAACAGAACCATGTCAATATGGCAGAGCTCCCATTTTCTACAGACAATACCCTTTACTCTCTCTTTCCATCCTTGCCTCGTGTATTCACGGCGCCTGAAGGCACCTAGGCCTTTGTTAATGAGGTTTTCACACAAAATATAGTAAATTAGCTTGATCAAAACAGGGCCTCCAGCAGGAACACAGTAAAAAAAGAGAACCACATGCATTATACACCCAAAAAAAACAAAATAATCCACCCTGTCAATCAGCAAGGAATTGCACAGGCAAAGAGGGATCATGCCCAGCTGCCAGGGTGACACTGATGGTGCTGGTGCCTCTCCTTCTCTCCCCTGTTCTGCCCTCTTTGTCCCCGAGACCCTCAGGCCACCGTCACCCCACAAAGCCGGGACCCAGGGAGATGGTGCAGCCCTAACGCCACTGTCATGACCCCCAAAGTGGTCGGGGTGGCTGGGATCTCCTGTCCCCTCACAGCACATGCCTCCAGCTGCTTTTGGAGCCTTGGCACCCAGGGAGCAGAGGGGACCAAGCAGCCCCTGGGCTGGAGGTGGGCCCAGGCCTGGCCTAAGGAGGCCCTAAGGCCCCCAGCCTGGGCTGAGGGGACTGGGCTCAGCCCCGCCGTCCCACCCCAGCTGAAGGGACGACATACCCCCCAGACCCTCTGGGGCAGGGGTGGCCGGACCTCCCCAGGCAGGCACCCTGGGGAGAAGGGGAACAGAACTGAACAGGCACAGGGGCTGAGGGGACCAGAGACCCTGAGAGCCCCCGGGGCTGAGGGAACCGCATTCCCCAAGCTGAGGGGATCAGAGCTCCCCCGGGCCGCACGGCTGAGGGGCCCTGGACACATCCCACGGATCCCTCAAGGCTGCAGGGGCCGTCGCCGGGTTGAGGAGCCGGGATCCCTGAGCCGCGGCCCAGCCCCACCGCTACGCGGCCCCGCCTCGGGTAGCGGCAGCCCCATCGCCGCTGTCACCCGCCGCCGCAACCACCACCACCCCCGGGCCTGCAGCCGGCCCCACCGCCCGGCCCCGCGCTGAGGCGGCGGCGGCGCGGCCGAGCTGCTCACCGTGCGGCGCGGAGCCCCGCGGCGGGTCGGGTCGGGTCGGGTTGGCGCGGCCGCCGGGCGGGCGGATCCCCTGGGCGGCGGCGGCGGCGGCAGAGGCGGCTCCGTGTCCTGGGCGGCGGCGGTGGGCAGCACCTCGCGTCACGTGACCGCCGTGTCATCCCCGCGCCGCCATCTTGTGCGCGGCGAACCGGGGCGGGGGCGCTGTTGCCGCTCTCTGATTTCCCTTAAAATCATAGAGTCATAGGATGTCCTGGGCTGGAAGGACCCACAAGGGTCGTTGAGTGCAGCTCCTGTCCAGGACACCCCACAGGTCACACCGTGTGTCTGAGGATGTTGTCCTGTCTCTTCTTGAACACTGTCAGCCTTGGGGCTGTGACACCTTCCTGGGAACCTGTTCAGTGTCCAGCACCTCTGGGTGAAGAACCTTTTCCTAATGTCCAACCTGACCCTCCCCAGCACATCTTCTGCCATTCACAGAATCACAGAATGTCAGGGGTCAGAAGGGCCCTGGAAAGCTCACCCAGTGCAATCCCCCCATGGAGCAGGAACACCCAGATGAGGTTACACAGGAAGGTGTCCAGGCGGGTTTGAATGTCTGCAGAGAAGGAGACTCCACAACCTCCCTGGGCAGCCTGGGCCAGGCTCTGCCACCCTCACCATGAAGAAGTTTCTTCTCAAATCTAAGTGGAACCTCTTGTGTTCCAGTTTGTACCCATTGCCCCTTGTCCTATCATTGGTTGTCACCAAGAAGAGCCTGGCTCCATCCTCATGACACTCACCCTTTCCATATCTATAAACATGAATGAGGTCACCCCTCAGTCTCCTCTTCTCCAGCTCCAGAGCCCCAGCTCCCTCAGCCTTTCCTCACACAGGAGATTCCCTGGGGTTCTGTTGCTGGTCACCAGAGAGAAGACTCAGTCCTGCTCCCCTTGTGATGAAGCTGTAACAGCCATGAGCTCTCCCCTCAGTCTCCTCCAGGCTGAACAAACCCAGTGACTCCAGCTGCTTCTCATACGGCCTCCCCTCCAAACCCTTCACCAACTTCATAGCCCTGTAAATAAAATAAGCTACCTCGAAGCTTTCTGAGCACAGGTGGCCAAAACCAAATTAAAATCTGACATCAGCGTAACTTGCTGCAAGCAGGTGAGGCACAGCCTGCAGTGCTGGGGGAAACTCTTTTATTTCAGTCTCCAGCGGCTGTTCTGCCTGTTGGGCTTCCGCTCGCCACCTCTGTCATAACATCAAGAGCTCACAATAAGTCAGCTGTTATTGATAAAATCTTAGTTACAATAAAATCACAGAACAATTTAACTTGGGAATGGTAAGGAGCCATTGAAGAAGGGATGTTTTTTTTACACTGATCTGGCACCTGACCCCGGCAAGGGGGGGAAAGGACTGAGAGACATCAGACTATGAATCCTTAATGTAAAACAAAGTCTCTTCGAACTAATCCCAGAATGCAAACTGATTTCTCTATGTAAAAGTTTAAAAAATTAAGCTAGGGGGAAGGGTAGTCAGAAAGCCTGGTATCTGTATTTTAAATAAATCAATAAGGGGAGGAGGTTGTTAGAATCAGAGGAATGAGATAGGTAAACTGAGGCAGGCATTGGGTGGTCTGCAAACCCTGCAGTACCAACCAGTGGGGAACAGGGGAGGGAATTTGCGGCTGGGATTAGGGTGATATAAACAGCGGCTTTTTGCCCTATCCCATGTGCCTACCTTCATGTAGAACACCCAGGTTTGCAAAATCGTTAATAAAATCGGCTTTGCTGAGAGATCCTGCCTGGACCTATTATACTGGAAAGGTAATTGTTTCCTACAGGAGTCCCCTCTGGACAAGTTCTCTAAGTAGAAAGAGGGTAAAATTTAGTTCCATGAACACTAACGCCTTGCATCCTATTTAAACCTTGCACTTCACAAATTGCACCTTGTTCATGCATACCAAAAAAAAAAGGAGGTTGCTTTGTTTCGGTATTTTTTATTATTTATCCAACAAAATCTGACTAAAACTTTTTCTCCAGGAGGATGAAAACACACAAGGGAGGGACTGGATGTGCCCGTATGTCACAGTAACATCGAGCAAGAGACTGTTTTTGCTGATCTTGGCATGTAAACATACTGAAATCTAAAAAAAGAAACCCCATGAGTTATCCTAATCAACAAGCGATTGCAGACATCACCCAGGTGAAATCAAAATTAAACTTGAATAAATAGTTATGTATGCACAGGGACAGGTGAAACACAGTGATGTAAAGAACTACCAAATACTGCAGGTTCTTCAAATATAGTTTAGCTTCTCAGAGAGAAAATTCTCTGTGTAATAAAACTCAAATGTAGAGCCATTGTGAAAGTTACATTTTGAGATCTGCCAGGACCTGCAGCTCTTTAAACTTTTTCAGCAGTGTTGATGAAGAGAGAACGAGGCTTTTTTCAATCTCAGGATGCGGGAAACCGCTTTCACCCTATGCAAACCGTGTAGTAGTTGAGAGGGGAAATGCAAGTGGAAGAGGGTGCGCGAGATTTCACTTTTCTCTCTTTTCTTTACTTTTACCTGGTTCTCTGTGCCCAGCACTCATGGGCTAAATATAAATGCATCTTTTTCTCTCAAATACTAAACCAGAGTCTGAGTATCATATCGGCTACTATTTCACCACTCTTTGCTTGACACCTCCTGGAAGTCATCATGGAAATGAATGAGAAACGCAGGTGCCATGGTGGGTCACCCAGCTTTTAGTCAATAGGGCAGAGGAGATTTTCTCCAGAGGAGTGGACAGGAGCAGCGTCCTCCAGGGCTGAGCCAGAACTTGATCTTCTCCCATAAAGCAAGAAAGCTCCTTGTAAGCCCTCTGAGCTAACAAAACACTGCCTTAAACACAGAATTTTCAGAGATGCCAGATGACCCTGTACCCTTTCAGGCAGGTCCTGCTCTCCCCCTTGCTCTTGTTGCCACGATCTTGTTCTCAATTCAATTCTTTTTTGGGGGTTTGCATCTCGAGACAACCCAGGTGTCAACAGCTTAAATTCTCCCATGCCTTGGCGGGGGGGATTTATTTGTGAATAGATTTAATACTGGCCGCTCTGATCTGTTTTTTTCCCAAGCTGACCAGGCTTAAAACCTGATTCTTCCAAAAGCTTTGGCAGGCTGGCTTACCTGAGCATGGCCATACCAGGGAAGGTTTAAGAAGCGGAAGCTGGACCAGCTCACCACCCCCTGCCTCGTTTCTCCTGGGGAAGCAGGGAAGCGGGCAGGGGTTCCTGCTTTTCAGCAAGGCGCTGTTTTCTCCCTGACTATCATTTCTTGTGATCCTGTCTTACTAATGCTATAATGGGATTAATGTTGCTAACATTTCTCCCGGGGTGATCATATAATAAATTCCCCCTTTCTGGGGTTGTTCCCCTAGTACGGGCGTTTTCTGGCAAATAATGTGAACCTGCAGGCTGTGCAAATTGATTCCCGGGGAGCCTGACCTCCCTTTCGGAAATGACAAAGGGCCGTCCAAGAAGTTTAGAAATACTTGTCGCGGGCCTAATCCTGCTGAGCCACTTGTGTTCCTGCAAACCACCTTTCCTGCTGTGCCAGAGATTGTGCCAGCACCAAAAAACCATCATTTTGGGGGGTTTTCTGCGGGGTAGAGGTGCCTTTGTAGGAGCAGGAAGGGACAACCCACTGCTCAGCCAGTGCTTTGGTTTAATCAATTAATCAAAATCGATGTGTGCATGAATGAATCAACAGTAAAATGCTAACAGATCACTGTCATTAATAAGCATTAGGTATTGAGCAACAATTAATAAATAATATTCAATTTGAAGATATGTTTATATTTAGATGTAGTATATTTACTATTAGCCCACTAATACTTCGTTAATGAACTAATATTAAAGTAACTTGAATAAAATTTCAATAGCCTTCATCTTCCCACACCCAGCAGGTACATCTGTCAGTACGGCCATGACCATTTACCCAGTCACTTCATTAATGATGTCACTTGATACCACATGACATCATTTACTCACTGATTGCATTGATGACATCACACCGGCTGGCAACATTTATGTCGGCTGCATCATTTCAGTGGGTCGCATCGGTTATTTAGTGGCTTTATCCATTATACCATTTATCATTAAATGGCATTGTCGAGTCAATATCTTCATGGTATCATTTTGGTATCATTTTGACACCATATGACGTCATTTATTCTTTACGCTAGCCCTCAAGTTAGATGGGGCTGCACCGACTGGGACGTTTTTAAAAGCCTTAAAAATAGAAATGGCAGGAACGTTCATTGTTCCGAATTTGTAGAGCGTGTCGCGCGGTCCCACGGGGCTCTGTCAGTGTCCCCTGATGGTGTGAAGGACAACAGCAGCGGCAGCAGAGCAAAAAATAAGAATTAAGTACATTGGGAACTGAGTCAAGCAAAGGGCACATTACATTCACACGCCATGGTTTTAAGAAGCTGCAATATAAATGGTAAAAGAGACCAAAATTTCTGTTTCCAAAGAATGCAGGAGATTGCAATTCAGCTATTTTTATTATTCAAGCAAGCGATTAATGGTGAGATAGCATCATCTTCTCAGATCAGCAGCAATATCATGGCAGTGATCTGTTGCAGACAAGCAGCATTATAAATGCAAGATTGTAGAGCAGGGGTGTCAAGCTCATTTTCACTGGGGGCCACATCAGCCTCGCGGTTGCCTTCAAAGGGCCGAATGTAATTTTAGGACTGTGTAAGTGTTTAACTGTATAAGTGTAACTACTCCTACATTCACACATAACCCGTTATAGAGTTTTCCTCCCGTTCATTTCAGATCATTAGAAAAATATGCAAACACATTGAATTTGGTTTTAATGGCTGAGTGTTCCTGATTAAAACAGCATGTGTCTTGTGGGGAAAATGCATCAAAATTTGAAATTAAAGGAGAAATGCTTACCAGCAGCAAGGCAATAGGAAACATTTCTCTGTTTAAATAGACAAAAGAAAGATGAAAAAGAGGCACGAAAGAAGGAAGAAAAGAGAATTGAAAGGAGACGAGAAGCAGCTACTGAGAGAGGACCCGAGGGGAACCCCATGTCCCAGCCCGTGACAACCACAGGAGGTTTCCCGCCCCGCATTTCCATCACTCCTAAAAGGGCTTGTTGCTCTTTTTAGGGAAAACGATGTTTTCTTTTCAGACATGTTTCCTGAGAACAACATCTCGGGGATTTTCCTATCCATCACCCCCTTTTCTCCACCACCTTTGGCTCCGACACTCTGCGCTGCCTCCTCTTTGAAGGAGCGAGCGCCTGTTCCCGATGATGCTTGTCCAAACGCACAAGGCTTTCCCACGTTGTTGCGTGTTGTTCCTCACCACAACAGTCCTCGGCGCTGGTTTATGGAGCAAATTGTTTTAGCCGGGAGGATTTTAAGGCTGACATGCGGTTTTTGTCCCTATGGTTGAGTCGCAAAGGAGCGTGGCTGATGGAGGGCACCACGTAGGAGGGTAGCAAGGGGCACAAGGAGACGGATCCAGCAGCATTCCAACAGCAGCTCCACAGGGCCGTTGTCTCTGTGCTCTTGCAGGCTCTGGCAGGAGTTTTGACCTGATTTGCTTTGAAACTCTCATCGAAACTGCATCTCACATGCTGCAGCCCCTGATTTTGCTCACGACATTAGTGTCGCTCGTTCAAAAAGTCTTTTTTTTGTTTTTTTTCCCAGGACTTCTAACATTAACTGTGAATAATGGCTCTGTTTGCCTGTTTCCTCCTAAAACCCTGTGCTTTCCCCCAAAAGGTAAATTGTGTTTTTCCATAAACACACACACGAGCAGGGCTCGGCTGAGACTGGACCAGAGCCGCCCATTGCATCCTCCTGTCCGCAGACTGTGTCTGCGTGCTCGGGCAGGTCCATCAGCACAGGGCTCTATTGCAGCCTAAAAGGCGTTAATTACAGAATGGTTAAAACCAATTACCTCAGCTGGGCTGTGGGCAGGAGTTAGAAAAAGAAGAAAACTTTGGGAAATCAGCAGCGCCAAGGTGGGATTTCACCAGAGCGGTTGCACAGCTGCGTCTTTGCAGTGACTTGGGGAGCCCCAATCAGCTCTCAGCTTTCCGAAGTGGAAAAGATTAACTTGCAGATGCTCCTTGTGTTCCCTTTGCCAGCAGGTTCATCCTCAGAGCAGCTGCTAAAATCACCGGAGAACAGGAGGAAATGCTCAAGGCAGAGGCTGGGAAGGTTTTCTGCTGAGCCCAGAGATGTTGCTGTCACGGAGCGTCCTGCTCAGTCCCAGGGTCCCACCCTGGAGGCTTTTTCTGATCACACTCTGTATTTATCCTTCACCTCAGATGATTTTTAGGAATTGCCGTTTCCAAACGGTTCGAGGTTTCGTCCTCCTGTGGTGCTGGCACGCAGGGAGGGCATGGGTTTCTTTCTCAAACTGCATTTTCATAGTTTTCTCTCTAGGGGCAGCCAGTCTAAAGCAAGAAAAGGATCTGTATTTTCAAAACTAATTCCCGTTCCTAGTGAACGCAGCTCTGATGAAGACTAACGTCAGCGTGAGCCTGTTTTAAGTGGGTGTCCTGGTTTTGTTAAAAACAAGTTTCTCTTTTAGTGAATTTGCCTGTCAGCTAAAGCCTTCATGTTAGCTGCATTTTCCTGGAGCTTTGATAGAACTGTGATGGTGTTATCTGGTTTGCTGAATGTGTGTCAGTTTGTGTTACTGTTAAGAGAAATGAGGTTCAATAGGAGGTTTGCTTCTCTTCTTAGTCTTGAGATTTGCGGTGCGTCTTCGGAAGCTTTAGCAAAAAGCACTCCTAGCCGCTCGAGAAAAGGCAAAACAGCCAAAGCTGCTGCTGCAGCCACTGCCCCCTTCACAGGCTGAAGCTACAGCTCCTCCGCAGAGCTCCTCTGCCAAGGTCGCTGCAGATAACGTTACTTCTCCAGCCTCAAAGGCTGACAAGGCAGCCCCCCCGTCTTCACACACTGGGCACTGTTGCTGCTGTAACCACAGCAATCACTGTGACAGTCATTCAGACTCTGAAAATGAATCAAATGATGGTGAACCCATATCAGCATCAGTTGCTGGTTGTAAGAAAGTCACTAGAAAGACTACCTGTGCAGCAGGTGATGGCACAGGGCCAACATCAACCCAAGAGGCATCATCAGCACAGGGTGGAGATGAAGTGACCACCACTCGGTCCTTTTCTCCAGGTGAGCTGAGAGATCTGCGAAAAGACTTTAGTCGTCGTGAAGGCGAGAATATTTTAACCTGGCTGCTGCGATGCTGGGACAACGGGGCAGAAACAATTGAATTAGAAGGTGGTGAAGCCAGGCAGCTGGGATCTCTGTCAAAAGATTCCACCATTGATAGGGCAATTTCAAGAGAGTCTAATGCCGCTACTCTCTGGACCCGACTCCTGGCAGCTATGAAAGTCAGATTTCCCTACAAGGAAGATTGTATATCCAAGTTAGGGAAATGGAATACTATGGAGAGAGGTATCCAGTTCCTGAGAGAATTAGCTGTGGAGAGATTATCTATCTAGGACCAAACAGCCAAGAGGGGACAGACCCAGATAGAATCAATTGTACAAAATCTATGTGGCGCAGATTTGTACAAAGTGCACCACCTGCATATGCTAAGTCATTGGCAGGAATGGTCTGGTCGGCTAGAGGTGTACAAGAAATTAATGAAGTGATTGAGCAGCTCCGGTACTTTGAGGACAGCCTTGCTGGTTCTCTACGGGCTTGTGTCTCCGCTGTGGAGAAACTGTGTGAAAAATCTGATGACCGGTTTGAAAAGCTGTTGCAAGAAATCAAAGAGCTCAGAGAAGACTCGTACCGTTCACGACCTGCACAAACCTATGTTTCAGCTGTTAGGAGAAGGCGTTTCCAATCTCGAGAGAGAGGGCAGAGACAGCCCACAAAAAGAGGTTCACTGTGGTTCTTCCTACATGAGCAGGGAGAAAACATGAATAAGTGGCATGGAAGGCCTACCTCAGAACTTCAAGAACGAGTACGTGAGATAAAAGGAAAAACTCCTAGGAAGGTGGCTGCTCCAGTTTACAAAAGGAGCAGAAGAGATTCTGATGCTCTTGAAGGAACCTCTAATTCACACCCAGAGACTGTGCAAAACAGGAATTAGAGGTGCCCTGCCTCCAACCAGGTGGAGGAAAGGGATAACAGAGTTTATTGGACTGTACAAATACTATGGCCTGGTACAACACAACCCCAGGAGTACAAAGCTTTAGTGGACACTGGTGCTCAGTGCACAATAATTCCTTCTAATTATAAAGGAACGCAGTCCATCAGTATTGTTGGAGTGACTGGGGGATCCCAGGAACTGACTGTTGTAGAGGCTGAAACGAGCCTAACTGGAAAAAACTGGCAAAAGCATCCCATTGTGACTGGTCCAGATGCTCCGTGCATCCTTGGTATAGACTACCTCAGGAGAGGGTATTTTAAGGACCCAAAAGGGTATAGGTGGGCATTTGGTATAGCAGCTGTGGACACTGAGAAAATTGAACAGCTGTCTGATTTGCCTGGTCTTTCAGATGACCCTTCTGTTGTAGGACTGCTGATGGTTGACGATCAGCAGGTGCCAATTGCTACCATGACGGTGCATCGCCGGCAATATCGCACTAATCAAGACTCTTTGATTCCTATCCAGAAGCTGATCCGTCAATTGGAAAGCCAGGGTGTGATCAGTAAGACTCGCTCACCTTTTAACAGCCCAATCTGGCCAGTGCGTAAGACTAGTGACGAGTGGAGACTAACTGTAGACTATCGTGGCCTGAATAAAGTTACACCACCACTGAGTGCTGCTGTGCCTGACATGCTAGAACTGCAATTTGAACTGGAGTCAAAGGCAGCCAAGTGGTATGCTACAATTGACATTGCTAATGCATTTTTCTCTATTCCTGTAGCAGCAGAGTGCAGGCCGCAGTTTGCTTTCACCTGGAGGGGCATCCAGTATACATGGAATCGCTTGCCCCAGGGGTGGAAACACAGTCCTACCATCTGCCATGGACTGATCCAGACCACTCTGGAGCAAGGTGAAGCTCCAGAACACTTGCAATATATTGATGACATCATCGTATGGGGCGACACAGCGAAAGAAGTCTTCGAGAAAGGTGAGAGAATAATTCATATTCTTTTGGATGCTGGTTTTGCCATAAAACGAAGCAAGGTCAAGGGACCTGCACGAGAGATCCAGTTTTTAGGAATAAAATGGCAAGATGGCCGTCGTCAGATCCCAATGGATGTGATCAACAAAATTGCAGCAATGTCTCCACCTACTAATAAAAAGGAGACAGACTTTCTTGGGCGTTGTAGGTTTTTGGAGAATGCATATTCCTGACTACAGCCACATTGTGAGCCCTCTCTATCGAGTGACTCGTAAAAAGAACCAATTTGAGTGGGGCCCTGAACAACGACAAGCCTTTGAACAAATTAAGTGTGAGATAACTCATGCGGTGGCCCTTGGACCAGTCCGAACTGGACTAGATGTTAAAAATGTGCTCTACACCGCAGCCGGAGATAATGGACTTACCTGGAGCCTCTGGCAGAAAGCACCAGGAGAAACCCGAGGTCGACCCTTAGGTTTTTGGAGTCGAGGATACAAAGGATCTGAGGCCAACTATACTCCAACTGAAAAGGAGATACTAGCAGCATATGAAGGAGTTCGAGCTGCTTCGGAAGTGATCGGTACTGAAGCACAGCTCCTCCTGGCACCTCGACTGCCGGTGCTGAGCTGGATGTTCAAAGGGACGGTTCCCTCTCCACATCATGCAACCGAAGTTACATGGAGTAAATGGATTGCACTGATCACGCAACGAGCTCGGATTGGAAGTCCCAACCGTCCAGGGATATTAGAAGTGATTACAGACTGGCCAGAAAGCAAAGACTTTGGGATGTCTCCAGATGAGGAGGAAGTAAAACGTGCTGAAGAAGCACCACCATATAATACGCTTTCAGAGACTGATAAGCAGTATGCACTGTTCACAGATGGATCCTGTCGTCTTGTAGGAAAACATCGAAGGTGGAAAGCTGCTGTGTGGAGTCCCACACGACAAGTTACAGAAGCCACTGAAGGACAAGGTGAATCCAGTCAGTTTGCAGAAGTGAAAGCCATCCAGCTGGCTTTGGACATTGCTGAACGAGAGAAGTGGCCAATACTTTATCTCTATACTGACTCATGGATGGTAGCAAATGCCTTGTGGGGGTGGCTACAGCAATGGAAGAAAAGCAACTGGCAGCGCAGAGGTAAACCCATTTGGGCTGCCACACTGTGGCAAGACATTGCTGCTTGGCTGGAGAGCCTGCCTGTGAAAGTTCGTCATGTAGATGCTCATGTGCCTAAAAGTCAAGCCACCGAGGAACATCTAAACAACCAACAAGCAGATCAAGCTGCTAAGATTAAAGTAGCTGAGGTGGACTTGGACTGGCAACATAAAGGTGAACTTTTCCTAGCTCGGTGGGCCCATGATGCTTCAGGGCATCAAGGTAGAGATGCAACATACAAATGGGCTCGTGATCAAGGGGTGGATTTAACTATGGACACTATTTCACAGGTTATTCATGAATGTGAAACTTGTGCCGAAATCAAACAAGCAAAACGGTTAAAACCTGTATGGTATGGGGGGCGATGGTTAAAGTATAAGTATGGAGAAGCTTGGCAGATTGATTATATTACACTTCCACAAACACGTCAAGGTAAGCGTTATGTACTTAAAATGGTGGAAGCAACCACTGGATGGTTGGAAACATATGCCGTACCTCATGCTACAGCCCGAAATACTATCTTGGGCCTTGAGAAGCAAGTCCTTTGGCGGCACGGTACGCCAGAAAGAATTGAATCAGACAATGGTACTCATTTCAAAAACAGTATTATAGACAATTGGGCCAAAGAACATGGTATTGAGTGGGTATATCATATTCCATATCATGCACCAGCCTCTGGGAAAATTGAAAGGCACAATGGTTTGTTAAAAACTACACTAAAGGCACTTGGTGGTGGAACCTTTAAAAACTGGGATTCACATTTAGCAAAAGCCACTTGGTTGGTCAACACCAGGGGATCAACCAATCGAGCCGGGCCTGCCCAATCAGAAATTCTACGGACTGTAGAAGGAGATAAAGTCCCTGTAGTACACATGAAAAATATCTTAGGAAAGGCAGTCTGGGTTACTCCTGCCTCAGGCAAAGGCAAACCTATTCGTGGGATTGTTTTTGCCCAGGGACCTGGCAGCACCTGGTGGGTGATGCTTAAGGATGGAGAAGTTCGGTGTGTACCTCAAGAGGATTTGATTTCAGGTGAAAATATGCAATGCTGAACTGTATGATGTGAATTGTCGCACTAACAGTGTTTAATAAGTGTCTTTCAGATCAAGACAATGGTGATGAAACCAGCGCTGGCTTCTTCGAGTGGCGCCCGACACCTTCTTCGAAGTTGGTGTCCTTAACCCACAAACAGTGGTCATGAGATGCACTTGGACCATTTTTCCTGCCCTGGGAGACTGTTGTGACAAAATGAACTTAATGAACTTTTCAAAGGATGGTCCACTGATTAATTACTCCTGTGTATATATGTACAAATGTATATATATATATAGTAGTAGTGATTAATTAGATTGTATTGATAGATTGTATTGATAAGGTTTAAGTATTCAGTGAATGTCATATTATAAGGGGTGGAATGTCCTGGTTTTGTTAAAAACAAGTTTCTCTTTTAGTGAATTTGCCTGTCAGCTAAAGCCTTCATGTTAGCTGCATTTTCCTGGAGAACCCAACACATGTTTTGGTTAAACCCAGCAATGGAATGCAAACTTATTGATAAGCACGGATGGACATCTCGCGAGAGGGGCAACGAGAAACTGATGACGGAGAGACTGACCAATGGTGTATAACATCCCATTCACATGAATACTTCATATAAAAGTGGGAGATCACGAGGATCTCGTCCCTTTTTGCTGCCCTTTTCCCTTTTTCCTCATGGCTGACATTAGGAGAGGACCTTGCTGGTCGTCCCTGCGAACTGAGGCCTAGTGAGAGACTGAATCCAGCTCCGGTTGGCTACAGAGTCTAATCCAGGACTTTGGGTGCCGGCTCTGCAGTTGCTGAGACTTACAAGATTGGTTTGGTATATTTTGTATTATTTTCTCTATTCTTATCAGTAGCATTAGTAAAACATCTTTAACTTTTCCAACTCTCTTCTCTCTGTCCTTCTTTCCCTCCCGATCGCCTGTCCTGAGTGGGAAGGGGGGAGAGGGAGGGGCAAAAGGGGGAAGTTGGGGGGAGAGGAGGTTAACAATACATCTGCCAGGGTTTGATTGTCACCCCGCAATCTTAACCCTCGACAGTGGACTTAGTAGTTAGCGTTTATTTTAATGTCCAATGCCCTGCCTAAAGCTGCTTGGTCATTTGTGTCCCATGTCACTACATGAGCTCTATTCCTCAAATTAGAATAAGGTCTATCAATTAAGCCTCCCTTTGCTGTAATAATAACAACAACAATAATAATAAAGATATTATTATTGTTCTGATAGAGTGTGGACAATAGTCTTGCTTTGGACAGGAGCTTCCTTCCCAGTGCTGCTGCTGTCATGCCACGGGTCAGGGCAAAGGGGATTGAGGAAGCGAGGAGAGAAGCTGATGCTCAGGTTCTCATTTTGACGGCAAATTTCGGTAACTTGAAGATTTACAACCAAAATCCAAGTGGAGCGTGCATACTTTAGTGTAAGAGAACCAGAAAACTGTATAAACCATATAAAACTCAGAATCACATAACCACCCTGCTAGTGCCAAGCATGGGAGAGAGTCTTACCCTTTTGGCTACAAAACTTATCAGTGTAAAAAAATGTTGTTTACACCTCTGCTTAAAGAAAGAAAAGGCAACAGGAAAGCACATTTGCCCTACAGGTGGTTCAGATACCGACGTTGCTCAGATCTCCCTTGCTCGGGCTGTCAGTGCCTTTTGGAGGAGACGATGGCAGAGGTTTTGAGGGAAGAATGTGGGAAGTCGAGCAGTTCCCATCAAATTCCCCAGGAGTTTTGTCCTGCAGCGCCAGTCAGACGTGTCAATCCTATTAGCAGCATTGTTCACGGGTCACGGCACAAGGGCGGAGGGTTGAATGTGTTTGTTCAGCAAATCGGACTAATATTTGAGGACTATAAAAGAGCATGTGTAACACGTTTGGCCTCTTGCTGGTATCTAAGATCGCAGCGTACAATGTTTCCTTCAAATTACGTTAGCTCAGATCCGATTTTATGGTAACTTACAACTAGGAAAGACTTCAATTTCATTAATAACAGCCACCATCTTTTTAACATTTAATACATTATAAATCATCGCAAACATTTTTTGCTCTTGATTTGAAATGAGACGGCTGGAACAAAATCAAATTGGAAGCCCCTTGAGTCAGCCAAGGCCTGGGTTTGTTCCTGAAAGGTACTGCTGGAATTACCTCCGCAGCTGTCATTTGATTTCAGTGCTTCACCATCACTACAGTTCATGTACCCTTCGTGCAATAAGGATAAATGAGGCACGATGAATAAATGCCAGCAAATAGCTCATCCGGTGTCACCCACTGTCCCACATCCCTCAGAGCTTAGCTTGTGCACCATGTCCTTTGACGCCCGCTTAAATACACAGTAGCAATAACACAGGGCTAATAATAATAGTATTAAATTGAACACTTAAACATGGGAAGGCTTTTTTTAACTGAGTGCAGCATTATATTTTTGATGTAGGAAGGATGCTTGATGTAGATGTTGCAAGAATAATTCATGTTCACTATGTACATGAATACAGATGCCATCTGGGTGGCACGCACGGGATGTTTAGAAATTGAAATCTCATTAACCTAGCAGTAATTCAGGACTATTAGAGGCAAGCTTAGGGTCTTTAATCAGTAAGACTGTATTAGCATAATGGAGTTAATTGCAATAAAGAAAAAGATTATGATTAAAGAACATTCTTCTCTATGTAGGACCTACTATTTGCAAAAACACCTGTGGGCCAAATCGTGCCTCTGGTTGCTGAACCCTTTCTCGAGTCAAGGAGAGAAAAGGTTTTGGTTTTGCCTGCTGTAAGGCTGGCCCCAAACTGCATATCTTCGCCCTGATTTTGCAGTGGGAGGAACACAAGCTGCCCTTTATGCTTGCTCAGCTTCCCACTCCCACCAACGGAGCCTGATGAAGTGCGAACACCCTTGCACCAAGGCCAGGGGCTTAAGCCCCAAGTGAAGAACCACAGGTCTGAAATCCTGGCTGAAGGAACTATGAGGGCTTGGCCCTGCTGTTACAGGCGTTGCATTGTGCATCACTTGTTTTGTATGTTCTATTATTATTATTAGTGGTTTATCTTCCTTTGCTGCCCTATTAAACTGCTCGTATCTCAACTCATGAGGTTTGTTTTCTTTCTAACGCTCTCCCCATCCCACTTTGGGTGGCAGGGAGTGAGCGAGTGGCTGTGTGGTCCTAGTTGCCGGCTGGGGTCACAAGTGACAATTTGTAGGGCAACAGCAACCAGCCGCAAGGAAAAGGGAGAGAACAGCACCGGGGCTGTAACTGAGACCAGAGACACTGCTGTTGCTGTTAATGGTTCCTAAAAAGGAACTTATCTGGCTTACTTTAAAACCCACTGATCCCAAGATGTCAATAGTTTTATTATCTCCATATCCTGGGGGCTGTTCTGATAGAAATGTGGCTGAGAGCAGCAAAGGGCTGTAATTCAAGTGAAGTTCACTGTTGCAAAAATTTCCTTCCAAACTAGGAACAAATAAAACTGCATCTCTTTCCTGCCCTGGATAGGAATCCTCCCTGGGAGCTTGACATGCCTTCTCTTTCCTTTTGCTGCCACTTGAAGCCTTTCTCAGATGTTGTCTGAGATGATCTCTGTATCCTCCTCCACCTGATGCTCAGACCACAGCTGTGCTCCAAGGGTGCAGCTCCCACCACCCTCGTTACCCTCCTCTGTGCCGCAGAGCTGCTCTTTATCATCGGAGAGATCAAAGACACCCTGAGATAAATCTATTTAACTGTAATTTGTCCTGAAATGCTTGATTTGGGAAGACAGCTGGATTCTCATCTGGCCGGGCACTCCTGCAAAGTCTCTGTCCTGATTTTGTTAAAAAACAAGTTTCTCTTTTAGTGAATTTATCTGTCAGCTAGAGCTTTCATATTAGCTGCATTTTCCTGAAAGCCAGATACATGTTTAGGTAGACATAGCAATGGTGTGCAAGGTCATTGATAAGGATGGATGCACATGAGAAACAGGTGACCAAAAACTGACCGAGCGTAACATCCCATTCACATGAATACTTCATATAAAAGTGGGAGATCATGCGGGTCTTGTCCCTTTTCCTTATGGCCGACATTAGGAGAGGACCTCGCGAGTTGTCCCTGCGAACTGAAGCCCAGTGACAGACTGAATCCAGTTCCGGTTGGCTGCAGAGTCCAGTCCAGGACTTTGGGTGCCGGCTCTGCAGTTGCTTGGACTTTCAAGATTGGTTTTGTATATTTTGTATTATTTTTTCTATTTTATTAGCAGCATTAGTAAAACATTTTTAATTTTTCCAGCTCTCTTCTCTCTGTCCTTCTTTCCCTCCCGATCACCTGTCCTGAGTGGGAAGCGGGGAGAGGGGGTTAACAAGACATCTGCCAGGGTTTGATTGTCACCCCACAATCTGCTTTGCCTTCAGTTCAAGGACAAGGACGTCAGTCCTGGCTCTGTTATCATGGGTCTGGCTGCCCTCAGCTATTTTTGGGCTCCCCCATAAACCTCCATACCTCCAAATAGATCCCTTCCTCCTCCCGTCAGAGACGGGAGCTGCACACGGGCACGATGCAGTTTTGCAGACTCCTAACATCTCCTTTCTGTCTCAATACCTATTTTTGTTTATTTGCTTCTCAATAATTTGAAAAGGGGTATTTAGAAAGGACTATTTGTCTTCCGTGGCTGACACAAGCGTGTCTAGTTCATACAGGAGCGGCCACACGTGTCAGACGTGAAGTCCCGTACGTCTCCACCAACGTGTACAGAGCACAAAACTGCTGCAGCAAGACTTTCCTGGTGCCATGCTCGGTGCCGCAGGGCTTCTCACAGGTTCTCTTTGTGTTTAACAGCCCGGGATTCTTTTCAGGGAAAAATTACGTGCTCTGAGGTCTTGGAAGAATTAGCTGGCTTTCCTATGCCAAGAAGAAGCGCTGACTTTCTGTGTCAGCTCAAAGTTATTCTCGGTAATAAATTAGCCCTTGTTCAGACTGCACATACTTTAACAGGCTTCTGGACTCTGCCTGACTTGCTTACGGCTGCTGCAGGAGCCAAATGCCAAAATACGCTAAGGAGTCAAACACAGAAGGCTTTAATCTGGCTAAAAAAACCCTATCAGCAGTGTCAAATTATCCAAGAGGAGATGTCCAGCCGTGGGTGGCATCATCAAAGCTTTTGCAAAGTGTGTTTTTCTTGTGCAAAATACATAGGGGCTTAAAACTCTAATAGTTTCAAATGCAAATATCATTTCTCCTTATTAAATAAACAACTCGTAAGAAAACACTTGTTCATTAGCAGGAAGATTTATAATATCTACAGAATCTACAAAAGGATATTCATGTTGCCATCAGCAGCTTTGGTATGACCAGAAAAGCCTGAGCGGGATCTTTAAACACACAGACCACAAGTCTTTTGTTCTATGTTTACTTAAGTCAGAGTAGTAATACAAATACACTGACAACAGAGGAAGTAGATTAACTTCTAACATTTTTCATGAGATAAACGACAGCTTTGCCTCAGTACAACCGACTGAATTTTACCTTACGAGAAGCTGAAAGGTAGTTTTGGAGTTGAGGGTTGATGTAGGGATGGCACCAGTTCAAACGAGACTGTTCCATAAACTTGCTCTGTTTGTAGTGAGACAATCTGTCTCGACCTCAAAATTCAGCTGGAATTTCTCAGGCCAAAATTATAGGGAAGCTAAAGCAGGAGTTTTACAAAAGGAGCAAGTTGCAACCTTTTTGTGGAAGCGGGAATGCTTTACAGTTAGCAACAAGATCCAAGTGTCACCTTTGTTTAATTTTAACCTTATTCCAACCCCATGATTTCCCAAAAATAGACTCACTCACCAGGAATGTCATGTTCATCTTGATTCAGCTAATAATATTTATACTTTTACATTGGATGGGATTAATTTTCCTATCCTGTTAATGCAGCATGTGATTATTAAATATCTTTTTTGTGTGTGTAGACGTACATTTTCTGTGTCAGAAAGGAAAGCAACCTGCATTTTAAATTATTGAATGATAATTGTAGGTAGCTGCTTTTCATAAAAATAAAGGAATTCCTTTCAATAGGATAAGCAGTTATAAGAATCCCTTTTATACAAAATGAGTTCACGAGTGAATTTGTTCGACAGCCATGGGTTATGGGTCTATTGAAGAACATTTCCTGCCCCTCAAAGGCAAAGGTGTTAATGTAGTGAACATGTGTAACGTGGTGTCATGGAGTAAAGCTATTGATTCTTCCCAAATGATGGTTTTCGATACTAACACCTTGTACAACTCATGCTATGGGTCAGATCCAGCCAGATTTCAATAAGGCTCATTTCACATCCACATCTAAAGAAGTGAAGTCAGTGCCTGAGCAAACAGGGATCCAATGACAAGCACTGAAGCAAAGGGAAAACATCCTGGCATTTTAAGGCCTTACAAAATCAATATGCAGCCCTGCACCGTTGACGTATCAAATGCAAAAGTGAATTCCAGCAAGGGAAATGTGCCAAAAAGAAAAGATTTTATCCTGACATGAGTGAAGGAAACACAGACATTTAATCAGGGTAAATGTCAAGAAAGCGGAAAGAAATAAGAACAACTGTTCTGCACAGCACTATTTTCCCAGTTATAAAAGCAGTGACTGAAAAATGAGACCCTACGGCTTAGGAAACTGTGACTTCAGGCTCTCTGAATAGACCAGCTCACTGCCATCCGCAAAACCATGACAGACCTCATAATCCCCCAAAGGAAGCAAGAAGAAAAATGCTGGAGTTTGACCGTGTTATCAAGCAGCACTCGCCCATGTGCAGCTTGTTTCTGTCTGAGATACCTTTCCTCAACTCCGTCACTAACAGCAAAGAAAAGCTTGCCTGGACCCAAGCCTTTTCTAGATTATTTCTCTATTCTTCTTTTGAGTTTGAATGGATTCTTCATACACATATAAAGAAAATAAGATGATTTTCATAGCTCTTTGGTTTTCATCATAAGACTCAAAAGGCGTTCCCGAAGCGGGACGCATTAGCCTCATTTCTCTCTCCAGGCCCACGCCGCAGGCACCGTTATTGTACCGTGCAGCACTTTTCAAGCCTGTATAAGGAAGAGTAAATGACTTTACCTTAATGAATGGTAAATCCAACCCACAACTCCCTTTTCCTTTGTCTAAGCTAAAAGCATTACTGACATGAGCTGGTTTGGAGGGGCAAGCAGACAAAAGTTTTTAATTTGTTACCACAGATTTCAATGGGGAAGTGAAGGATTTTCTAGACGAAAGGCTAAGACTCAGCTAACTCCAGCTGAATGCCTCTTTCTGTTCATTTGCCTTTTGTGTTGCAACTGCTAATGGTGCTAAAAGAATAGACCCCGATGACTGACGTGCCATTCATTCCCGTTATTGAATCTGTGCTCGGAAACTCAGGCAAGGTCAGCTGAGCTCCGGGCAAAGCTGCAAAGCAAATCAACATCTTTCCTCTGCAAAGCTCTGTTTGCCGTCAGGCTCAGCCCAGTTCTGGGTGGAGCAAAACCTTTCCAAAAGCACACACAGATTATATGGTTTGTTTGCAACCTGTTGCCTGGAAAACATGAAAAGAGCTAAATACACAAGAGCTAAAACTGAACAAATGAAGAGCAGAAAACAGATTTGCGGTTGGTTTGAGCGTGAGATTTATCGACAACCGATATGGACTGGCCTTGCTACCATAACCGTGATGTACTTTTGACATGGCCACAGACTTTTGAGAGGCCAGAACAAGCATCCATCTTCGTTTTAGTGCTGAAGAGATCTAGGAGTCACTGCTTGCCATTTGCTTCTCCTCTTGTGTGAGGGTATCAGCAAGTACGATAATCTCTCTGGCTTCCTAATGCATCGCCATCTCTCCAGTCTACATGAGAAGAAAGCTGGGCTTCACAAAATAGGGCAGAGAAGCAAAGCAAACCAGCAGTGAGTTGTTACCGTGCATGGGGGAAAAAAAAGGTGACAAACTTAACTAGCCCAGATAAGAAAGAAAGTTTGAATGTTTGAACTTAAATTGCCTTCAAACTTCCTGAGAAATATCTGTAAATATCTAGAACTGATAAAAGTTAACGTGGCCTAAGTTTTTCTAAAGGTAATGTGAGTGATCAACATGTTTTTAAAGAAAAGAAAATAGAAAATGTAGAAGGAATCTAAAAGTAGTATCATAAGGATAATTTACTGCCTTAGGATAGAGAGAAATGTTAACAGACAACATTTTGTTTACTGAATCTATTAAAAAGGTGGCTTGGTCATGAAGAAAATCTGTCTTAGTTGACTGTTGCAATTTTAGGAAGCTGCTGACCAGCCGTGACTGTACATCTGAATAAACTGGCAACCTGCCCCCATTTCCAGTTCTTCACCCTGAAATAATTTAATGAGACGTGGCTTTGAATGCAGCGTGGTACGGCTGGATCCGTTTCACGCCAGCTCCTGACGCTGAACTTTTCTGAAGCTCTTTCAGAGCCTTTCGCATCCCTCTTGTCACGCGGGGAAGGATGGCAGCGCTCAGGGGAGGCCGTGCTGTCGGCATCGTCACTACAACAGCATTCATCTCTCCCTGTCTCTGCTGATCGTGGCTCTTCTGACCTGACTTAAACTCGTCTTTGCCGTTACGTGGCCACACCGCACAGATGGCTCACAGCTGCTCAGAGATCGGCCGGTCTGTTCAAGCCTTTCTCTTCCTTTGTTATTTTGAGCTGCTGAGTTTGCAGCAGAAATCCCTGTCATTCGCTACAAGAGCACAGTTTTTCACTGTTAAATTTCAGCCCGTCTCTGACTGGTTGTTCTCTGTATTTGGTGACTGTCAAGCTTTGTGCTGTCATTAAACTCCATTATTATGCCTTTCTTTTGGCCATTTAAGCCCAAACGCAGACCATCAGAACCATAAAAAAATGATTGCCGCTGGATTTACATTTACCAATTCTTTCATGATTCACTACTCTAACTAGTCCCTTGCCTTGAGCATGTTACAATCTTTGAGCTATTTTTCTGCCTTCTATTTGTTGAAAATAGAACCCAGAAATTTACCTTTTCCATATACAGAGCGCACATCCACGTTGTGTAGTTTCTCTCCCCCTCTTACTTATGGGGAAATATAAACTGTTATTATTTATTTTTACTCTTGGAAAACCCATTTTGGCTGGACTTTGAGAGTGCCTGAATTTACCTCTGTGTTTTTCAAACTCCAAGCCATTCCACAGCCTGTGTGTGCTGTATGAGATCATGTTACTCAAGAACTGGAAGGGCTCGACACGCTCCAGAAAGACAAGCCACATAAGTATGGGGTTGTCACGCTGATGGAACTGCCCACACATGGTGAAACCACCTGCAAGACCAGGTCAAACTGCTTAGGATCCCCAAAGGTTTCTGTATTTTCTGGGAGAACCAGCCACGTGACACACGGCCTCATTACGACATAGCTGTGCTGATCACGCCTCTTAAATTATCACAGAATCCCAGACTGATTTGGGTTGAAGGGACCTCTGGAGATCATCCAGTCCAACCCACCTGCTCATGCAGGGTCACCAGAGCAGATCATACACGGTCACGTCCAGGTGGGTTTGAATGCCTCAGAGGAGGAGACTCCACACCCGCTCTGGGCAGCCTGGGCCAGGCTCTGGCACCTCACAGCAAAGAAGTTTCTCCTCATGTTCAGATGGACCCTCCTGTGTTTCAGTCTGTGCCCGTTGCCCCTCACCGTGGCGTTGGGCACCACTGAACAGAGTCTGGTCCATCCTCTTGACACCCACCTTGGAGATATTTATCAGCATAAATAAGATCCCCTCTTAGCCTTCTAATAATAATATCATGCCAGAAGAGAGAGACCTGAGCCTGTTCCCAAGCATGTTATAGCACTCGGGGGTTCTGAAAGCGCCTTTTTCCCTATAAGTGACCAAACAGGACCGATATCCCAGGTGCTGGGAAGGTGATCTCCAGAGCAAGAGACCTCCCACTGACAACTGCTGACAAGCTGCAGTGCTGGAAGATCCAAACCAGAATGACACGCAAGCCAGACCCAAACCATTAGGACATGGTCCCTCTCTGTTAGGATAGAATGGATGAGATCTGAACTCAACCATTTCTGTGGAAAGCAATAATTACCAGCGCACGTGCCGTTCCTTTTCCAGATTGCTAACCAAAATGTGGCATCAAATAAGGAAAACATCATCACTTTCCACACAAGTGACAAATGTGTTCCTGCTCCCTGCTCACATGCACAAAAGACAAAAGACTCCCCCAAAAAAGAGAAAATGTCTCTGAAGAGACTGGGATTCAAAAGGAAGCAGCAAGGATCCAGTAGTGCCCCCGGATTGAAGTGATTTTGTACCTAGGGCCCCAAAACATGCATCCATAGTGAACATCACTCTGCTGACACAGCTTTGCACTGGAGAGCAGAGATGTGATGCCAACTGACAGAGGATCAACAGCCTGGCTTTCTGGATGCCACCATCTCACTCAGCAGCAACTCAGCTGCAGGCGAGCCGGTGAAGTTCACAGGGAAGAGGGTCCCTCCCGGGTTTCTTACTTCCTTGTTACGCTGGGACTGTGAAACTCAAAGGCTGAGAACAACTTCTATGTATTTCTTCTCCTAAAACTGTGGCTGGCCTCAGATAATAAGGAACAGCTGCTAGCCGACAGAAGAGATCCTTACTTGGGGATCTGTTCTATGAAAGTAAAGAAAATGAAAGGATGGCTTGCATGAAAAAGAAAGCAGAACACAAAATAAGAGGCAAACACTTTTTCCTCCCTGGACTGTGTAATAAATATAATTAGTTTTCAAAGTGTTATATAGAGAGCCAAAACCTAGAATCGTTCCTCACTTCTACAGCTGCAGGCAGGGAATTCTGTGCTATTTGAATTACCTGAATGCTCAGACTGGCAATGGAAGCAGATTCTTCACTCCTGAAAAGACCAGCTAATAGCGTACACTCAGCTGGGGACATATTACAATATGTTTTCTCAGCCCTTTGGCTTCTAAAGAAATATATCACCATTAATAGCAATTACAGGCCATCAAAGCACTGAGGAACAGGGAGGCTTTATAGGAAAAAAAGTGTTTTCAGAAGAGGTTAGTGCATTAACTTTCTCAGTTGCATTTTGTATACAGATTGGTTTGGAAATTGATGCATAGAAGAAGCAGAAATAAGGAATGGAAATGTGACTTATGAATTAACCAGCATCACCATACGTGAAGATGGAAAGAAACAAAAAAGATGAAGGAGAACAAAAGAGAACAATTTGATACGGTTGCTTTTGAAACAAGCATGTTTATAATTTTTTTAGCTTCTAATTTAAACATAAAGAAGACACAACAAGGACCAAAAAAGGACATCACAATATTTGTAGAGGGTGAAAACTGCAACTTGGCTGCTGTGTAAACACTTGGTCCAGGGTTTTGGGATAAGAACTGGAGCTGTTCTCCAGAGAGAAGATAACACTCTGTGTGAGGACAAGGTTTGAAGGAGGAAAAGCCGTATTTTCGGCACCTGGAGGCTGCACTTGACTTAAGTGGCATCAGGCAGGTTGGTACCTACCTGATTTCTAACTCACTTGGCCTGTTTGTCTCTGACATTGTCATGAAACTGTCTGAGCAATGATGTTCACATACCTCGACTGAGGCCACGTAGGTGCTGTACAAGTCATTTGGTCTTTCCTTATTTCTGAAGGTGGCAAACGCCCTGCACAGGCATTCTGAAAAGAGCCTGGCTCCATGTGCAACCATTCAAATACAGCAACATTTTCAGCAGAGAGCAGCACTCAAACATTTCTTCTGTGACCAGAGGCCACAAAGGCCTCTATGGACTCAGACTCCATCACACACAAAACTCCTCACAGAACATGTTATTGATAAGGTTTCCCTTGTCTTAATAGATAGAAGAAATCCCGTGATAGCCACCAAAAATACATAATGAACAATCTCATGTGACATGACCGGATGTGGCAATTTAATGTGATGTGAGTACGTAAGAGATCACAGTGGGGAGTAACTGTCTTCACGTGACAATTCAGGACACAGAATTCCCATTCTGGAATGAAAAGTGCTATGACAAATCAGTTTGTATTTAACTACCTTTTAAATTCACATTTTGAAAATCTGAAGATTTACAATCTCTAACAAAAACCTCTTATGAGTTCTCTTTTTCTCTCTCACTGCTGTAATATGCAAAGTCATTTTCCCACTAAAACCAATTACAGATTCATTATGGTGAATAATTATGTAGAACACGGAACTTCTATTTTTCATTGTGTTTTATGTGAAAATATCCTCAATAGGTTTCAAAACAACTTCAGACAGTATTTCCTGAAAACTGCACCGTAGGTAGTTTCATGTTGATTTTGTTATAAAAGATGATATGTTAGAAATGACTTGTGGTTAGATACGCCTAATACAAACTAAAGAAGTTCATAGGAAACGATGATGGAGCATTTGCATTTTTTTCCCCTCTGGACCTCTTCTCAAACTGAAATCCAAATTACTCCTCTGCACTGATATTGAAATGCTTACTTACAAATTTAGTGCAGCCTTGAAAAAAGCTCCCAGGGATCATTTTTGAGGAACCATTTACATCTAAAAGAACTTTACTCAACAAATGATCAGAACCCTTTCGTTCGTCTCACTGATTTTGAATTGCCATGGTTTTATAGTGGACAGTGACCTTTTTTTAAACAATAACCAGTTATTAGCCTCATCTTCTTGCACAAGCTTGTATTTTCCGTGTTTAACCTGAGCCCTTTCCAGCACAGCCCCATGACCAGTGAAATGCATATGCAATCATTAGAAGCTTGTTGATCTGTTTAATGTGCTAGCAATTAAAATGAGGCGCAGTGGGTGTTCCGCCTCTTCGCTGAGGAGATCATCTTCTGAATCACTGTGGGGTTGTTCCCCATTCTTTCAGATCCTTTAGTGTAGCTTAAAGACAGCACTAGGGTCTTGGTGATATATGAAATAATAGAAACTGCTATGAAAAATACTAGTGTAAAGTCACCTTGTACACGAAAACACTCCTAGAAACATTTTAAATATGAAATAGAAGTCTAAGAACTGGCCATATCCTGTGCAGAGCTGGAAATATACTGTTAGTTTGTATGTGTTTGTTCAAAAAAACTTACCTACGACTGCCTCGAGATCCCAGGGCAGGAAAAGCAGCACGTTGTGCAAGGCTCAGACAAACAGGCCACAAACAGCGACAGAAACAGTGACGTACTTTGCGCTGTGCCCAAGATGCAGCTGAAACAGAAGCCCCAATAAAACAACTGAGATTTATTTGTTGACAGCTGACATGCTGCTAGGTATTAAGAGATCACAAATCCAACCCCTTATAGGTTGCATCTCTGTGAAACATACAGAACAAAATCCTCACTGTCAACAATTTTTGCTATATACTCCAAAAGTCTCCACCTTCCGCTCTCAGAGAGGGTTTAGCCAAAGCCTTCAACAAGATAATTCAGTTTGCATACTGTACTATTCACCTTCCCAGGAAACACAGCAAGTACCTCTGCACAATGAGACAGCTGGGTCACACCACTCTGCTTTAACACAGAGTGCCCAGAAGCTTTAAAACACTTATTTATTCCTATACTTTCCTTTCCCCTTGATCTCTCTGCTTTAAAGGCTTTGCATACTCTAACTGTTTGAGTCTTTGCATATCATTGCATTGACACTTTGGTTTGGCTATTAATGAGGTGGGAGACAGGTGAGATGCATACTTTCCAACAGAATTTCACTAGATGTCTAAATATATCATGGCAATCTATTTATTCAGTGAAAATTCTCAACTGTATAAGCAATAGCTTGACTGTGTAGGCAGGCAGTAAAGTACCTGATCTTTCTGTGTATAAAATACGGGTCTCCTCAGTGACGTCTTGATTCTTAAAATTTTTTCAAGAAGTGATCTGAATCCATCCCGTTGCTAAATGAGTGTAAAAGTAATGATTTATTGTTTAAGATTTGAGGATCTGTGTTGCGTAGAACTGCTTGCTATGCTTCCTTAGCTAAAATATAACTGCCCTGGAAAAGATAAAAATAAGATACATAAGGAACTGAAGGTTTTAGTGACCACTAAATCCTTCAAGAGGAAGCAAAAAGACTTGTAGGAGAGGACCATCCCGCCCCAGAAAGAATTAACAAGCAGGATAATTGCCAAGAAGTACAAAGTCAGCAGAAATCAACAGTAACTAGGGGAAAAGTAAAGGCAGTAGGGGGAGATCGCAACCTCCGACTCAAAAAACATCCCCTACTCAGAAAAGGCCACTGCTCCCCAAGCATGTGTAGAAGAATAAAAGCGGACAGTACCTTTAAACTGAACTGAGCAAAGTTTAGACCAACGAACTTTGAGTAGGCATAAATACGTAGAATATGTTAGGAGTGGTTTAAAATAGAAATGTATAAATACGTAACTCAGCCTGCCTCTGGTGTGCCAGCTTTGTGAAAGTCCACCTGGCACCTTTGTAGGAAACAATTAGCTTGCAAATATAATAGGCCCAGGCAGGATCTCTCAGCAAAGCATATTTTAATAACGATTTTGCAAGATCAGGTGTTCTACCTAAAGGTAGGCACACATAATAGGGCAAAGAGCCCCTGCTTATATCACCCTAATGCTGGCCACAATTTCCCTTCCCTGTTCCCCAGTGGTTGGGTACTTCTGGGTTTACAGACCACCCAACACCTGCCTCAGTTTACCTATCTCATTCCTCTAACCCAAACAATACCTTTGCCCTTATCCATCTATTTAAAATATGGGTTCCTGGCTCTTTGGCTACCCTTCCCCCTTGATTAACTTGTAAATACAGGTATCAGTTTGCATTCTGGGATTAGTTTGAAGAGACTTTGTTTTACATTAAGGATTCATAGTCTGATGTCTCTTGGTCCTTCCCCCCCTGCTGGGGTCAGGTGCCAGCTCCTTGGTTTTGTAAAAACAACATTCCTTTGTTAAATATTCCTTATACCTTTTTTGGTGCAGAACTGTAAATAAAGCAAATACCTCAATCATATGTGAAACAAATCAAAGTTTGCAACAAATCCAAAACGATGACACCTCTGTTGGTTTTGCTGAGACCTGGAAATGGCTGAGCTTGTGGATACCAGATCTGAGTACGCAGTTAAAGAGACTAATATGTGTTATAATTGTAGGACTATTAGTATTTCTGTGTATCTGTTTACTGATTCAGTGTGTGTGGAAATATTGTTCAATCCTGAGAGGGCACACTTATGAGAATTTGAGACGAGTGTAAGAAAAAGCGTGAATCTTTTCATGACATAGTCTCAAAGGGGGGAAAATGATGTCTTGAGCAAAGTGAGTGAAGTTGAGACCAATGAACTACTTGGAGTAGGCATAAATATGTATAAGATATTAGGAGAGGCTAAAAGTTGGAAAGTATAACTATGTTGTGCAGCTTGCTTTTAGTGTGCTAGCTTTGTGAAAGATCACCCAGCACCCTTTTCTGCACAGAACTGTAAATAAAGCAAATACTTTGACCCTGTGTTTGAATTGCTATCTGCATGCCAAGTAATGATCCCACTGTTTTGGGCCAACACCAGGACATGCTGTGGGCCAAAAGCTAATAAGCCCTTTTCCTGTGCCTTGAGATGTTTTCGTTAATGTCAAGTCTTGTTTCTCCTACAAATAACTCTGTTTCCTTAGCTACAAGCTGATACCTGTTTAGTAGTGAGGGCCTTTTTCTTGAAAATGGGTATCGTCAGCGCTGGGGATGTTTTGCTTACACTTTTGCCAAAGCTGTTTTATAACCCAGCACATCACCGTCATGCTCAGGCTTTTCCACTGGATGCCTCTTTTTATTCTTTGCTTTTCTAAGCCTTTCTAAGCTTTTCTGGCTAGCCCATTACAATGCCATTATGCCGTTCCATCAGTGATACCAATGGGATGTGGGGATTACAACCTGTGCTCGTGGCTTTTCAGACATCGCTCCTGGCTGGAAATATTCTCAGCTGCAAGCTTCATGCTCCCACTCGTTCGACTTTTCCACAGCTGTGTATTTCCGCCTAAACCCGCTCCTGCTGGGAACGAATAATCATGTTAAAAAACCCCAACACACCACAGAGCCCTTAACCTGCAGTGCCATCCCCAGCAGCAGCGCCCCGCAATCCCCCTCATAGCAACGCTACCTGTACTTTTGAGTGGAATTCCACAGCTTTTGGGCAAAAAGAGCCAGGAACGCCCTCAAAATCCCCTTCCTAGCTTTGCTCACCCAATGCATTGGCCAGAGTGGAGGATGATGCTGCCCATGTTGGAGGCCAAGCCCTGACAAAGCAGGCACAAGAGGGGGTGAGGATTAAGGATCTTCAGCTTCGTGAGGGGCCAGCCATGGGTCAAAGATGCATTTTTTTTCAACACATGGGCAAAGTCCTGAGGGGAGACGGCCCAAGCCGAGGAAAGACAGCACCTACCCTACTTCCCTGGGGCTGCCCCTTCACCTGATGGGTGCCCACCCAAGGCAAGCATAAGGCAGGCGGCTAGAATCAGGAGCTTCAGTGTGGAGAGGAGCCATAACTGGGTCCAAAAGGCGGCACTTTAACACATGGGTGCCATCCTGAGGGGAGCCACCGCCTCGGGCGAGGCGGGGGAGGTAGTGGCTCCCCTCAGCTCGGGCTGTTTCCCCTCAGGACTTTGCCCATGTGAGGGGAAAAAACCGCCAAGCCTGCCCCGGCCCCCTCGCGTCGCGGCCCCTGAGGCGAGGGGAAGGCGAGAGGAGGCGGCTCCGCTCCGCCTCTTCCTGCGGGAGCCCCGCAATTGCCGCCATGGCGCCGCGCCGGGCAGCAGCAGCCCCGTTTCCCTCTGCTGCCCTCCTTCTCCTGCCGCTGCTGCTGGCCGTGGCGAGCGCGGGCTTGAGCAGCTACTTCGGCACTAAGTCCCGCTACGAGGAGGTGAACCCGTACCTGGTGCAGGACCCGCTGTCGCTGGGTCCCACGGCGGCCGGGTCGCGGCTGCCCCCCGCCTGCGCCCCGCTGCAGCTCCGCGCCGTGCTCCGCCACGGCACCC
This sequence comes from Patagioenas fasciata, assembly GCF_037038585.1. NCBI lineage: Eukaryota > Metazoa > Chordata > Aves > Columbiformes > Columbidae > Patagioenas > Patagioenas fasciata. The sequence continues at coordinate 6,807,070 of NC_092527.1, forward strand.
GCTACCCCACGGCCGGGCAGATCCGCCGCCTGGGCGAGCTCCATGCCCGGCTCCTCCGCCGCCCCGCCGCCGCAGCCTGCCCCGCCGCCGCCGCCCTGGCCGCCTGGCAGATGTGGTACGAGGAGAGCCTCGACGGGCGGCTGGCGCCGCAGGGCCGGCGCGACATGGAGCACCTGGCCCGCCGCTTGGCCGCCCGCTTTCCCGCCCTATTCGCCGCCCGCCGCCGCCTGGTGCTGGCCAGCAGCTCCAAGCACCGCTGCCTGCAGAGCAGTGCCGCCTTCCGCCGGGGGCTCGGGCCTTCCCTCAGCCTCGGCGGCGACGGTAAGCCCGGGGCTTCCCCCGCCACTTCGCTGAGGGGGCGATCCCCGCACCCTCCCTGAGGTGACTCCCCCGGACATTTCCCTGAGGGGACGATCCCCGCGCCCTCCCTGAGGGGGTTGAGAGGATTCCGCGCCCTCCCTGAGGAGATCCTACACCCTCTGTGAGGGGTTGGGGAGCCCGCACACCCGCCCCGCTGCCCCGAGGCTGAGGGGAAGCCATGAGCCCACTCCCATGTCCCCCATCCCGACGCTGAGGGGCACCCTGGAGCGACCCCCGTAGGGACACCGCTGTGGTGGCAGGGGGATCTGGGTGGTTCCTAGGGACAGCGGCGCTTCCCCTGGCTGCGTCCCTGAGGCCCGCATATGCTTTCAGAGGTGGAGGTCCAGGTTAACGATGCCTTGATGCGGTTTTTCGATTACTGCGCCAAGTTTGTAGCCTTGGTGGAAGAGAACGACGCGGCGATGTGCCAGGTGACTGCCTTCAAAGAGGGGCCGGAGATGAGGAAAGTCTTGGAGAAGGTGGCGAGTGCCTTGTGTTTGCCGGTGGAGGAGCTGAATGCAGGTAATGAATGCATAGTACAGGTGGCTTCGGCTCCGAGTCTGCTTGAGAACAATTGCTGAGACACCATGTAGTTATGCAGAGTAGGTAATTTAAATATGATGTAAATTGGGGACGCAGTCTCTCATTTAATGCGTGAGGCTGGAAATATGGGTTGGTGTTGCAGTAACGGGTGCTTGTTAGTCAGTAATCAGAAGAAAAACATGTCTGAAAATATCTTTCCTGCGGATGAAATCAACTTTACCTTTGTTTGGAGGGATACAAGCGTGTTATTCTTATAATTCTGCGTTAGCAAGCAGATGTAGCTTTTGTAAAACCTGTTACAATTTAAATGTACAAATAACCTCAGGAAAAGGTGGACCTGTCCATGTTGTAGCTTCAGTTGTCCTGAAGAGAAGTGCCAGGTTTCCCTGTGTGGTCAAGCGGTGGAAGAGCCCCTGAAATAGGAGTTGCTGTCATTTCCAGCATGTCCCTGAAGCCGCAGTCCCAAAGTTGCATCGTGATGCTGTTCAAACTCTGCTACCAGCGTGGAGGATGAGCAGTGGTTGTCACAGACTGCTCTGTGTGGAACAGACACATCTTCCTTTTGCTGGCTGCTTTGTAGTGATAAGAACACACTATCAATCAACACCTATAGCATGTGCATCAGCAGACATACAGTATTTGATGTGCAATTCTTGTTTTTCACTCGTAGCAATGTAATGTGTAAAGTTTGCAATCTGAAACTTGGCTTCTGTGCAGCGATTCTGTTGAAAACTGCTTATTGGCCTTTGGGCTGGTGATTATGTTCTGGATTACATTGTTTGCATTGCTAAGTTGTAATTACATTTCATCTTAGAGGAAGTTGAGAGAAAGTTGCTGCTTGTGTAGCAGTGGTTTATCTTTTGCTTGTTTGGTGGTTTTATTGCAGATCTTGTTCAAGTGGCTTTTCTCACCTGCTCGTATGAGTTGGCTATAAAAAATGTGACCTCGCCTTGGTGTTCACTCTTCAGTGAAGATGATGCCAAGGTAGGTTCTAAATGGGAAAGATATTTGAGAAGCCTTTAGAAGATGCTTTAGTGTTCAGATGTAACTCTTTGCACAGTCAGAAGTGGTAAGTTGTGTGGCCCTTATTATTCAGTCTTATGAAGCACTTTGGTCTTCCAAAGAGCTCTGGATTAACCAAGGAGTGAGACTGAAATACCCTTTTTCATTCAGACTTAAACACTGGTGTAGTCTTGGTTTGTCCCCATTAAAACGGTTGTGCTTAATGTTTATGTGCTTTTATTTCTGTAACATCAGAAACGTTCTGCACAGCTTTGCTCTATATATGATAGTCATATGATAAAATGCCTTGATGCCAGAGGACATAAAATGAGGTCTTCTAGGTCCTCTAAAACTCTTTTGATATGGTTTTGGGGACTGTCAGATCTCTAAACTTAATGCCTGTTAATAAGGTTAGTAGATTCCAGATGAATGATACTTGTGATGTTTCCTCTTGCAAAAGTGCCTGACGTACCCTTTTTACTTCGTATAGGAGGTGGCTCTCTCTCAGATCCAGTGTGCTACTGAGAAAGGAAATTTTGACAATATAGATCCATGAAAATGCTGGCTCAGCTACAGTGAAATTAATGAAAAAAGCACTTTTAGTGCTAGCAATTGTAAGAAAAGGAGAGGAGAACATGTTACATAAATCCAAGGCACAGTTCTGTCTTTTTGAGATGCATGCACATCTCTAGAGTGTAGAAATAAACTCAGTTGAAGGAATGGGGTTGCTTCTGCCTGAAGAACTAAGCTAAAGGTCTTTGACTTTCATAAGGCAAAACCAGAAATGCTAAAAAAAGCTGTGGATAGTGGTTTCCTTGTTGTGTGCATTACCTAACGGGTATGAGGTGCAGGTAGCAGCACGCAGGTTCACAGCAGACTGGTTGTTTTAACACTGCATAGCCAAGCTGCAGGGTGCTATTAAAGCTAAAACTTGGTGTGCTCAAAGAGGAGGTTGGGTTAATGTGGGAGAGAGTCCCCTGGAGTCTTATTAAATTTGTAGTAAACCACTTTAGGGTTCAAAGCCCTGTGCTGAAAGTTACTGGAGTCTGGGAAAGAATGGCTACTCTTTTCCCTAGGCCTGATCAGGAGCTGAATTTGGTGGCTCTTTAGTCTGATCTGTTGTCTGGTTTTACACTGAAACATTTTCGACTGGAGCCTTGATGTTTGACACAAAAGAAAAAAGCAACCTGCAAACAGTTGTTGATTTTTCTGTAGTGTGTGGTAGCATCATTGCTCCAAGTTGTGAGGTTTTTTTTTTCCCTTAGTGCAATACTAAAAACTTGAACTCTGTAACTTTAGGTGCTGGAATACCTGAACGACCTGAAGCAATACTGGAAGAGAGGATATGGCTATGACATCAATAGCCGCTCCAGCTGCATTTTATTCCAAGATATCTTTGAGCATTTGGATGAAGCAGTGGAAGAGAGCAAAAGGTAAATAAAAAGGCTTTTGTGCTTTGGCTGCAAACTTTCTGTGGTCAATCCTGAGTTGGATTTAATGTGAGTAGAAGTTGAGTACATTCATTCCAAACATAACAATGTTAGGAGAGTTTTCATCTCGAAGAATTTTAATGGAGAGGATTCAGGTTTTAATAAAGCAATATTACTGTAAAGAGTATAACGTTTTTTTTCTTCCACTGATACTCTTGTGCCCAGCTGATGTATTTCTGTCTTTTAACTTGGTGATCCACACAGGCCTTCAAGGGACAGTCAGCTGCTCTGTCTGATAATGGTGTTTTCTTCCCGCACAGTTTGAGGAGATCCCGTTGAGCTAAAATAATGAGCTTTTTGTCTAAAATGTCTTCGTTAAAAATAATTTATGGCGAAAATGGAGGACTGTGGGTTGAAAGCATCCCCCTGATACTTTCTGTGATCTGGTTACTTAAGCACTTCAGTGTGGTGATCTTTCTTTCTGCATGCGTTTGGTCTGAGTCTCTTGTGTTGTTAAAGCTTTCTGTTGGGAAATGAAATGTAATTATGGAAAAGTAGTTATTATAGATCACCCCAAACGGTGATCCTAGACCAGATCTTCTAGGATCCGAGAGGCTGGAGCTGTAACAGCATAGGAGCAAACCAGCCTTGTAGAAAGCCTGATATGTTTTAAGTAGGGAAGGGCAGGCTTTACATGATATATTTGGTGCCTTGTAACAACAGGAGAAAGGCACTTCTGTTCTGAAGGTGTCGTAAAAGCCTTGATTTGTTGTGTGAATCTGAGGTCAGTGGTTCAGCCAGCTGGTCTGAGAACTCTGGCTAGGATATCTATTTCACATCCTTATTCTTTTACAGCAAAGCTGTGGTTTGAGAGCAGCATGGCAGCTGTAGGAAGCTATTAGGCCTTACAATTAACTGTTAGTAGACTTGAAGATATAATAACCGGGTGTCTTCAAAGGATGATGGTCTTGTAAAGTGGTTTGTCTTCTAAACCTAAAGTGGTTTGTCTTCATCTGTTGCCGTGGTTTGACATCAGTGATTTTGTGTCAGTGGAAGAACAGCAGCAGTGGTAACGCATCCGTGGAGCTGCGCAGTCCTCAAAACTGTCTCATAGCGTCATGGATGTCACTATCCCTAGGCTGCCTGAAAAATTAGAGACGAGATGCCCATGTTTTTTTTGTCTATTATGTACTCCTCAGAACAGTCAGGATTCACTATCTGTTTGGTGTTGATCTTGTCTCGTGTGAATTGGTGTGATGGGGAGAAGCAAAATAGGAACAAAACTGGGATCTGTTGTGGCACGGAGAAAACAAAGGCTTCAATTACAGGTCAGGATGTTTGTGTCACACAGTTACCTGCATTTGCTTTCATGTGCTGCTAATCTATTATTTTTCTGGGAGCTCCTTTAGGCCTAAGTACAGAGCGTTCATATGAGCATTAGTTTACAACTTGTGTGCATGTTTTTCATGCAAACTGAAGAATTATAAATTCATAATTTAGTGATCAGTCACATTAATGAATTATCAGATAAGTGCAGAAATGTTTATAAAAGTACACAAAATCAAGGATGTGATTGTAGGATTATATAAATATTGTGCCATTAACTACTTGATAGAAACCACTTTATAAGTAACAAATTCAGCTTTAGTGTTGATACATAAATGTTGGTTACAAGTGGTGGGTGTTCTTGTGTTCCTAGCATCCTTGGGACTTTATTTCTATATTCAGTATATTAAAGCAGATCTAAGTAACACCCAGCAGAATGGTATTCATTGCTTTTGTATTTCAGAAACAAAAGCATAAGTCATGGATATTTGGGGCTATATGTATGTGTGGGGTTTTTCTTTTTTACTTCATAACTTGTTGGAAAGCATTTTTTTTATAGTTGGCAGAGAGAAATTAGAAGGAGCATTCAGGTTTTGAGTTGGAGGAACAATCCACAAAGTTGATTATAGCAGAGAAGACAGGAAAGTAGTTTTGCTCCTTTAAAAGTTTGCTGACTCTTGGTTATTAACAGTAGTAGAAGAACTGTGTAGTAATTCATTTGAAGCATGATTCTCAAATACTCATCTGGCTTTTTTGCTGGGGCCTTTCTGAATCTCACTTATGCGGTGTACCAGCCAGCACAAAGGAGGCAACTCTGTTCACTTTGGCATGAATGGGTTAAAACTTGGCAGTTCGCAAACATGAAGTAAGTTTGGCTTTGGGCAGGAGTTGCTGTGAATGAAGGGTAGGTGGATGGTGATAGTGAGGACTCTCCAGGCACATGACGTAAGAAATTGTGCTGTCAAACGATCACTGTGGCTTCTGGAAATCCAAGGCTTGTGTGGGAGTGGGTGATACCTCTTGTTTTGGTCGTGGTGGAGTCAAAGCAGTGGTTTATGCTAGATCGCCCTTTAAATAAACTTCTTTACTGTATCTTTTCTTCAGCCTGCTAGAGAGCTAAATGACAAATCCATCAGGGCACGGGCCATTAACACCCAAATGCGACCAGGTTGACAAGCATGCTGCTGTGATTGCTGTGTGCTGTGTCTGTCTCTATGAACAGAAAAAGAAAGAATTGGGAATGAGAAGACCAGGGAGAAGTGCGGGTTACAAGAAAAACAGACAAGCAAGACCCTTAACACCCCGTTGTCCTTCTGAAATCTGAAAAATAACTTCTGAATGCAGCATGGCTTGTGTAAGGAGAGTGAACAGATTTGTTTCCTTTTAGTGTAATCTACTCTTTTAACAGCTGCAGCCTTTCAGTCCTCAAATTATACACACCAATTGCAGCTGTGTGTCTCGACTGTGTCTAAAATACCCTTCTACATTTAATAATAATTAAGAAAAAGCTACAGTTGGCAAATTTGATATCTATACTTTTGCTTTATTGAGAACTAGATCAAGAGTCACTTAATTACAAGGTGGAACAGGCTCCATGGCGAAGAGCACTAAAGGAGCAAGGTAACTTCATCCTGTTTTTCAGCTTTGGCTGCAGGAGTTTGGTTGCAATCTCCGCGGCTCTCGTGTTGTGCTGCCACCACGGAGGGAAGCAGGTGGGGAGTTCGTGCTTGTGTTTAAGCATCTTGCAAAATTCAAACGTGAGGGCGTGTTCTGTTTAATCTGCATCATCCTAAAGGAGAGCCGAAAGCTTCCAAAATGCGTTGCCTTGCACAGAAAGAGCGTGTCACTCCATCCCATGACGTGAGGTGGCAGTCTTAAACCACCAAAGACTTGAGTATAATCTGCATCGGGTAACCCGGTGCATTAAGAGTATGTGGAAATCTGCTGCCACCGACGTATTGGAACAGCTTGTGTAGCTTGTGATCTGGAGGGCAGAGGTGCAAGTAGTGCTTTTTCATCTACGGAAGGAGGCTTGTCCTGTGGCAATTTGAGAGTACAGATGCAAACAAGAAACCAGACAAATGAAAAAAATCTGCCTGTGTTAATAATGTTAGAAAATGGTTGTGCGTATGTGTGTGCATGAGTGTCTCTTTTTTTTTTTTTAGTGATATTTTGCAACTCCAAGGCAACAGGTTGAATACTTTTGCAGCAGTTCATTTCTCAGAAAAGGAACCTTTGTGATGCAGAAAATTCTTTTAGTGGATTGTTGTTTCAATTTAGCGATGTTTAACATTGATTTGTAACTGGCTGTTTGCTTTAAAAAATTAAGAAAAAAAAAAAGTCCAGAGTGTTATCTTCACTCCAAGTTCTCTTTTCTTCCTGGAAAGCCTGGATTGGGCTATCCGAAAGTAGAAAGGGAAATGTTTCTGTTCCAGCAAGAGGCTGTGAATCTGGATTATCTGTTCTGCTCCAGGCTTGGCAGTGGAGAACGGTGTTGGCAATGCTGCATTTTTGTAGATACTTGAAGCATTTGTACTCAGTAGCTTTTCCTGTTTTCGTTGCCAGTTACAGCTGAATTCAAAAGAGAAACCTTGCTTTTTTTGTAACCCTGTTTCTTCCACAAGGGGATTCTTGACTTTGCAATTTGATTCCTCAGGGAACTCAGTTGCCTTATTAGTTACCTTGTTTAAGTTCATGTTTCTTTTTTCTGGAGAAAATATCTTCTGCAGATTAGTCTATCCCTAAAAAAATTATAAAGGTAGCAAAGGATACCTATTGCTAATTAGTCCCACCTTTAATTTGCTGTGCAGAAGTTTCAGCCATTTTTAGGATCTTTCATCATGTGAATTCCAATAGAATTCTTGGTTTAAACGAGTCTCTGCTGTGAAAGAGTTTTTCACTATATGGTTTCTTTTGTCAACTGTCACCATCCAGGCAGCTGGTGGAAATGTGTTGGAAATCAGGGACTTGGATCTGATGTTGCATTTATCGGTAGTTGTAGTAGTGACTGCCTACTGTTAGCACTAATTGCGTGGACCCAATTCTTCTGCACCTTCAGTGGCAATGAAGCATAAATATCTAATAAAGGTTAATTTTTCAGTAGAAAGCGTCTGCTCCTTAAGACGTTACCCACAGTTGCAGTGGGCCTGTCAGGACCACGTTCCTCCATACCTGTACGGAAATGGCATGGTCACCCTTCTAGGGAGAGGTTTGGGAGTTAGGACTCTTTTCCATACAGATTTTCTTAATTACCAAATCCAAAATAATTACATCACAAGGGTTGAATATAAAATGAAGCCAGATGATTTGTTGTACTGAAGTGGCACACTTGGGCAGTTGTCTTAGTCCGTAAAACACTTTATTTTTGTGAAGACATAAGAATAGCATTTTTCCCAAGTGTTCCTGCTACGGACAGGAATTAACAGAGTCAGGCTGTGCAACTGTGGGGCAAAGCAGCTAATGCTTTTCAGGTTTCTGTGAAACGCTCACATGAGCCTTACATCTGTGGTCTTGGAGTGCTGTTCTGCCACCAGGAGCTGTGTGTGTTGATGAGAAATCCGTGCATTATGGTAGTTAGTGCAAAATGAAGCTGGTTTATCTTATAAAAGTAACAGCTACACGCTTTGGCAGGGGTTGATTTGCAAATTGGCTGTGGCACACTTTAAGGATATTAACTATTCATTAAAATCGGTTTATTTTTTTTTCTTCTAGCTTCAAATATTTACCAAGTCTGCCTTTTTTACTTGTGAAAGGGAATACGAAATACCCATTATTACATATTGTCCAAGTGGTTTGCCATAAGGCTCTGAGAGGTATGCTTGGTGTAGCCATCTCGGTATTTAAAGGATGTGGCTAATGGTTGAAAATGCTAATCTAGGTGCACATACACATTGCAAAATATTTGGTGGTTTCCTCTGGGAGTAAGCAGGTTCAAGGTATTGGAAAAAAAAAAGACGACTTAATTGAGTGTGGGCATAGTTCAAGATCAAAGTGATCTTTGTATTTACACCAGGCTAAGCCGGAAGGTAAACGCTCCATTTACCAATTTATTGGTAACTTTTATTGTTTCATTTAATTTGCCTGCATCTTTTCAGGTCTGTTCACAACAGAATTGATAACCTTTCTGTAGTCATTTTCTGCTGTGCCCTAATCGCTCCTTTCAAAACTGACTCAGTACAAAATAATTAAATATATGATCCAAAACCAATTAGCTGTTCAAAACTATCACTTTATAGTACGTACAAAGGGAAAAGAGCAAAAAGCTTCCACGTATGCAGTAGAAATGATATAACCGAATTTAAAAAAATTCCCTTTTACTCGGATCTAAATTGTTTGGTCATTGCAGGGGTGTCCCCACTGTGTCCCCTGGCTCTTTGGGGTACTGGGAGAGCCTGCGATGAAAGCTGCAGGGGTAGGTGCTTGTCACTTCATCTGCTAATTACATAGTGATATATAATTTACACTAAAGTCAAGCAATTTTTATCTTTTTTGTATCTGTTCAGAGAGGAGAACAGGTGTGTGCATGTGATATGCAAACTGATCCCTGGAATAAGATGCTGATGTATTCACAGAACAATGTGCCAGCTGTTTACATCACACCGTTTACATCAATACACCTGACAAATGTGCAGGTCTTGACTTAGTTTCCAGAAAGTAAGAAATTTGCTAATGAACTGTAAATGCCTCAGCAGCTTTGTGTTATATTGTAGGTTGGTATTGATAGCTCAGTTTTTTGAAGGTGGGGCTTCTGACATGATTAAATAGTGCTTTTGGGGAAACCAGGTAGAGGTGGGAAGTTCTCCATGGGTTGCACATTCAGCAGTATCTGTGTTTCTGAAGTGTGTGTGTTTGCTGACAGCTCTCAGATACCCCAGTCCAGGGACCTCCCCAGGGAATGTGTCTTTTTGTCTCACTCCCTAGAACTACATGTTTGAAGTGTTACTTGTGCCTTTCAAACCTCCTAGAACATGCTTAATCTCACGTTAATTGCCTCATACTTGCTTGCTCAGGATTGCTCTGAAATGATATCTCAGCAACTTTATTATAGAGTCATATCCTTTTATCTGAGGAATTAAAAACCCAGACAGAATAATACCTAGGCAGCCAGCACACAAATGGTCTGAGCAAACCAGTATCCACCTTGGCCAAGAAGGGTTTCACAAGTCGCCTGACCCTCTTGATTTGGTCGTGGCTCGTCGTGGTGGTTCAACATTGAGCATCAGCAGGATGCTGCCGCAGTGATGCGTTTTGCATTTAATCCCTGAGGTCTGTAGGAATTGAGAGGTGGGACCATTCAGAAAAGAGCCTTTGAAAGTGCAGAATCTCTGAAATGAAATGCAGTGAAGCCCCATTAGCTTTGGATGATTAACTGTTGTGGGACTAGATAGGATTTGTTGCCCTTTAATCAAGGTCTTAAATGAGTTTTGCTTAGTCTTGTCAGCTTTTCAAGTTAGTCTTTGCTGTGAGTGAGCTCATGTATGTCCTTGTTGGAAAAGAAGGAATTTTTTATCTTGCTTATATTTGTGGTGCCATTTTCTTGCTTGGATATTGGCTCTGGAAATGAATGAGTTCAGCTGTCTTCTGTTCTACTATTTCAGGTGGAAGTTTGGACATATGATTTTTTTTTTCCAGAAATAAATCACGGGGGCAGGTGGGAGAGATGGAGAATTCATCTCATAGCTGAAAATAGAGGGTTTTGAGTCCTTTGTCCTGGTTTTTTTTATTGGGGAGAAAAAAGGGCCAAATGTAGCCTAAGCCTGCTTATTTAACAGTTGTTAAAACTTGCTGTCTTTGAAGTTGGAGGGAGTTTTACATTAGGTTTGAAGATTGACCAGTTAAGCTTTGCTTTAGAAAATGTTCTTTTTTACCCTGCTGTCTCTAGCTGAAAATCACACTGGTGCTCAGAAAATAAACTTTGGTTAAAAGAAAGTTCACTTCTTCCCTATCTAGAGTGATGTCTCAGTAGTCCTAGAAGAGTAGGAATGGTCTACAGTTGAGGATGGGTGAGTTTTATGTTAAACCTGAGTCTGCCAAGATTAAGGCGAGCTAGAATTTGCCTGAATGATAAATCCCATATCTGTGCTTTTCCATGGTGCCTTTTTTTCCATGGTGAGGCTTAGCTTTCAGGGTTGTGCTGATGAATTGTTGAGTAACTTCTTCATTTTCAGCTGTGGTCATATGTCCTGTGTGGGTTAGGGTGCGGGTGATTCAGCAGCTGAAGTTGACACATCTCTTTGATGAACCCTGCTCGTCTTTTGCCCAGTGACAGCCACTTCTGCTCGTTTGAAAGTGCCTCATCAAATGAGTATTAAACCAATCACCAGCAATCGCTTTCAGACAAGCTCTTAATATATTATGGCAAAGTTTTATGCACGGTTTCTGCATCTCCCTTTAAAATTGGCAATGAGATTTTTTTATTTCTTTCCTGCTGATCAATGTGATTCCACAAGTCATTTACTCCTAAGTAAAAGGGAGGAAAAAAGTTGATTGAAATATTATTTGCACTTGCTAGAGTATGATGTTGAGAACTTTGATGCTTACATGTGATACTGAGTCATTAATTGATCATAAAGATGACGAAGTGTGGAAACCTCAGGCCTTCTGTTTAATATTTTATTAGCCTGTGCTACTGTTTTGGACTTATCAGTGTTTAGGTGATTGTGCTTTGCACTCCTGTCTTTATCAGAAACGTAGGGGCGGTAGTAACCTTTGCCTGTGCACATGTTCTAAGCAGGCAATCTTTCATGATCTTCCCATAAATAAACATATTACTGTGGCTGTTTTAACCTTGATGGTGATTTTTATTGTTATTAGCTGATATGAAACCACAGCTGAGCTGGAGTCATGACACCAGAGACTGAACAGGGAGTGCTTGAGTCTTAAAAATTAGATATCCCGCACTGGTGAGTAACCAAATATACAGTGTTACAGAGGCTAATGAAAATTTAGGATTGTATGGTATGAGGAAACAGTTTTAATCCCTGTTAAAATAATCCCGTGGGATAGCTGAGCATGGGAGAGGATTGTTTTGTCACCCAAGGTTGTTTGACCTGTCAGCATGGGGATTTCGTGAGACTAATGCAGGGGAAGTGAAAACCCAAGTTACAGTGAAAATGAGCAGCTTGTTTATTCCTTCTTTTATCTTCATGAGATTTTCCTTCGTTCTTCTTTAAGACTTGTGTGTGTGTATATGCTATAATTTGTTTCCTGTTCTAGAAACATGTCTTTTTTTTTTTTTTAAACCTAGGAAGTTAACCACTTTTTTTTTTCATTTGCATTTCAAAATTCCTGCTAGCGTCAGCTGGAAAGTAAAGCCAAGCCTTGCTTAAAGCCAGCACTGTTAGCCAGAATGCTACTTTTTTGTTGTTCTTAGTTTTTTTTTTTAGGAGTGGGATGGATACATGAAATCTACTCCCTGTGGAGTGCATAATGCCTTTATAACACTTGTTTTGGAGACTTTAGCAGCATATTTTTATTTATAGCTTCCTTGTTCAGTAAACTATAAAATACAGACCACCAGGTTAGGAAGCAGGTGTGTGGATAAGCAGGTGCAGCTGGGACAAGGGGTTGCTAGAGCTGGGTGATCTGGTTCTGAAAGAACTGGAGTGAAATAGCTGAAATAACAGCTGGTGTGTGTTGGTTTCAGCCAAGCAGCTTGTGGGGACTGGCAGGTGTGATGGTTTAAAAACACATAATGAAATAAAAGAAAAATATGAAAAGCAGCTCTAAGAGAATCAGAATGATAGGCCAGTGTAGTGGATGTAACGATTGACACTAGCGTTGGTATGCACCTTGATGAATATGATATGCCAGGATCTTGTCAGAATGGCTCTTTGAAAGAAAAATAAACGTCTTGGAGCTCGTGGGAAGGATCAAGAAGTGTACAAGTAGTGTGATCTGGGAGACACAGTCATGATTTCCAAACGCCTTTCAACAGGTTTCCTTATCAAAAGAAATCAAGCAGCCAAGGTTAAGGGAGAAGGTTCTTACCTGGATAAAAAATGAATGAAAATACAAGAAATGGAGAGTAGGAGTAGCTGATAGGTTCTCCTAGCAGGGGCAGGTGGCTGGAGGAGATGGATCTGCAAAGATCTGGGCTGTGTGCGTGTTGTAAATGACCGGGGAGAAAGAGGCGAGAATTAGTACTGCAAATGCAGCACTTTATTCAATGTAAGTAAGATAAATGGTTTCTACTAGGGGGATTGTGAAAGGACCTTGTGAGACTAACTGGGCTTGAAAATTGCAGGTCTGTGAAGTAATCCACATGGTAAAAATGATCTTATCACCTGTCCGGTAGAGTCTGGGATAATTTACTACTTAGGAGTTGAGTTTTGAAATGATTGTAGTTGTATGGAAGTGTCTTGAACTTCTTTCAGCTAACTTGAAAAGGTGCTAGATGTGAATTAAGAAAACAGCATCATAGGTGCAGCATAGATTTACCACAGACCCTACTGTCTTGAGTATTTTGCATTTCTAATACTCTGATCTAAAAGGATATAGCTCATTTGGAAAAACTGTGGCATGACTCAGGTAAGATTCCTCAACTTGGAAAGAATATTATTGTAAAGTTGCAAGTAGAAAGGATTATATGGTACATACCATCTACAAATAGAAAAAAAATTAAAAGCAGTCCGTGAAGTTGTGTAACTCTTTGCCGCAGAATGTTGCACATCTTAGAAATGTACGTGGGTTTAAGGAGAGATTTGACAGAATGGTGGAGGAAAGATTCATTGAGACGTCCTACATTACACAGAAACCATTCTGGCCCAGGAGATCTCTGAGCTGGAGATGGCAGGAGGTCAAAGGAATATCCTTCTGTTGTCTTGCATAAACATGGATTTTCTGTTGACTGACAGGTGGGATGTGAACGTGTCCTAAAACCTAAAAAGACTCGCCTGACTGTGTGCGTGGAGGAGAGGCTATAAATGCGCTAATCAAATAAGAGGAGGGAACAAAGAATGGAGGGCGAAGAGGGGGAGAAATGCAGGCAGAACGACTGATTTTGCAGGAGCTGTAAGAGGGGCTGTAGTAAATGTACACCCCGTGGTGCAACAAAGGCACTGGTGGAAAAGATGTATGTCCTCCTTACAGAACCTTTCTGTGGTTTTAATGCTTCTCTTGGACAGGAAACAGAGGCAAGTTTCTGATCTGTTATTTTTTTAATAAAAAGTGATGTTTTGCTTAAGGGAAGAGGATGGGCATATATGTCTAAGAAGAGCTGCCACCTCCGGGGAGCAGCTGGTGGTCCAGAGCCTATCCTGTCCCTGCTAAACTCCTGCTTATCTGATCAAAGTTTGAATCTCCAGCCAAGTCCCCCAGTTAACCATTTTTCAGTTGCTTCAGCCTTTAGGTGGCAGTGGAGGTGACGCCTCCTTTTCAGGCCAATCCAGATGTGTCTGATCTGTGGGTGGACTTGACCAGCAACTGGAGTGTTGCCAAGCGTCACCTCCTGTCTCATGAACACTAAACGTGTATTTACACATGTTAGGACAAGTGACCCAAGCCAAGTGCCACTCGGAGATAGACCTAAAGAGCCATCATGATTCTCTGGAGTGGATTTTCATCTTGGCTTGTGCTCCCTCACGCAACCAGCCAGCTCTCACCTTTCCTTGAGCTGAACAACGTGTAACCTGTTGTTGTACAAACTGTCTTTGTTTTAGGTTTTGTTCGCGGTGTGAATCAGTGGCTTAATTTGCTGGCCTGTATGCTGAGGGAATGTAATCTTCTTTTTGAATAGCTGGTATCCTCAAGAATTGGTAATAATGATAGTCCTGCTTATAATTTGGAATAATAAGTTGCAGAGGCACAACTGTTTTTCTCCCAAGACTGGATCGCTGTCTTCAGACTAAACTTTGGTAAATGCTGATGTGCCTTTCAAACAGCTGAACCGTGTTGTTGGAAAAAAATAAATGGGCAGTATTTAGCTATCAAATGACAATTCTTTTTCTGGAACAATATGCAGTTTAAAAGCATTGGTGGCTGTAGAGGTAGGCAGGAAACACTCCCTAAAATCCTGCCCTGGTGGTAGTGTGCCAGGGACGGAATCACTAATTTGTTCGCTTGTGCAGGCAATTGTGTACTTGTAGTCAGGTCAGAGGGTAATAGGGGTTTACTGTAGTTTCTTCATGTACCAGTAAGTTTGTTCTTAGACTTAATTTTAGTCCTGAAACTGACTTGTTGCTTATCATTTATTAAGGCAATTTGAAAAATCTTTTGATCCTCAAATCTAGGAAAATTGATGCTGAAAGCTTTAAAACTTTCCAGATTTAAAATTGTGATAATGTGGGGGCTTCTATTTGCCATACCTTGGATTAATTTAGGCAGAAGCTTATTAAAAAGACTTAAATTCTGTGTCATTTGAAGTATTTAGAATAGCTATAGAAAAAGGGTACGTTTAAGTAATAAATCATTGGTCTTTGTGAAGCGGATTGCGTCCTGGATTATCTCACTTAATAGCTCATTGTGCTTTGTCGTTCAGGTACGTTCTGCGTCTGCCAGGGAACAATAGAAATAAATTACTGACTTTATATCCTCTTAAACACAGCTCAGCATCCTGGGGAACTAAGTTCATGCGGGGAACCAATAAGAGGCAATACCTTAAATCGGGGCAAAACTGAAGAAGCTTGGATGCTTTGAAAAAAGTCTGTAATATGCTCAATTTCCCAGACAGGTTTTTATCGGGCATTGGAGTAAAACAAGTTCAAAGTCTACCTCTTTAAGCCTTTCCTGCTGACAGCTGTGCAATATGTTGGTATGTTGGTTTTAAAGCACAGGCTCTTGCTCATCCTTTGCACTTTTTTCTTCTTTTAGTTCAAAACCTATTTCTTCACCTTTGATTGTACAAGTTGGACATGCAGAGACACTTCAGCCACTGCTCGCCCTTATGGGTTTCTTCAAAGATGATGAGCCTCTGAAGGCAAACAATTACATCAAGCAAACGCATCGGAAATTTCGCAGTGGCCGGATTGTGCCTTATGCAGCCAACCTGGTTTTTGTGCTTTACCACTGTGATCACGCGAAAACCTCTGAAGAAGAGTATCAAGTGCAGATGCTGTTGAACGAACAACCGCTGGTGTTTCTTCACTCAAATGAGACCATCTCTACTTATGCGGACCTCAGGGACTATTACAAGGACATCCTGGAAAACTGCCATTTCAAAGAAGAGTGTGAATTACCAAAAATTAACGTTACTGCTGTTGATGAACTTTGAGGGAATGAGATGCAGTGGGTATTCTGCAAATCGACCTCAGTTCTGTTCAGTGGACATTGTGGACAAGCACTTTTGATGATTTGCTGCTGCTGTGTTGATTTTTCTAAACTTGCAGATTCGATGGGTTGTCTTGGTTAGCTCAGTGTGCTCTTTATTTATTACATAAGCAGAATTACAGAAACAAATGCTGTAACAGGGATGTTGCCGAGCATTTGTAACAAATATGCCATGCAAGATAAAGCATACCTATACGTTTATATGTATGAATAAGTAATTTAACTGGTCGTTCCTCTTATGAATGTGCTGTAGATGGATTTACAAGCTGGGGCAGCTTCTGTTTTATCAGAGCTGGTGGTGGCTGGACTGATTCAGTGTTGCTTTGTGCTGCTTGTTTTGCTAGCTACTGTTTTCCTGTGGCAGACATGAAATAATTTGAACTTCTGAGCTTTTTTACCCGCTTTTCCTGAGCCTCTAGGAGGGAGAGGATACATAGTCCTTCTCCACAGCTTCTGCCGGGACAGCAACACACAAACATGCCTTTCCTGGGCATTTAGAGCCTGAAAAGTCATCGTTGACCAATCCTGCAAGACAAGTTAACCTCCAGGGTAGGTAAATTGTCTTTAACCCTAAAGCCAGGCAAGTTTTGCATCGTAAAAAGGATCTGACCAAGACTTGGCTCTCTTTAAGGCACCAGATGGCTGTCCCTTTCATAGACCTTATACTTTTGATGTGCCACCTTGTTCTTAAAATGAAGCTGGTTTTTTAAAGAAATTGATTGCATACACGTGCTGGTGATATTTTTTTAAAGCCACTGCACTGACAGTAGGTTCACTTGCTACTAAAGTCAGAAAGTTTTAGAGCTCTGCAGTGAGATAGAAGAAAGAAGAATGAAGATAATCATCCAGAAATACCTGAAATGCAGTAAGTCAGGAAAAATTCCTTCACTTCCCAGAAGGGAATGGTTGCGCTAACAAGTCATGCCGAAACAAATGATTTATGGTGCTGGTAGCTGTTGAAGAGTGTACTCACACCCTTTAACACATGTTTAGAGCTCACCCTGTAAAGTGAGGTGTAGTTCGCTGGGGAGGGGATGAAAGGTTGGTATAAGTGATTACCACAGAGTATCAACTGCGCTATAAACCTTTATATCCACATTTGCTTCAGGGTTAACTTATTTTTGCCTCACTGTCAGAACTGGGCATTTAACTGATGTGAAAACAAACCAAAAAAAAAAAGGAAAGAGAAAGCCAAATTGGCTCGAAGTTGAGAAGTTAAATTGTAAAATCTGTTGTGGTTTTCTTTTTTCTTGAGGATTTAGCCTTCTGTCACTTTTTAGTACAGCTGGTACAAAAGTGCTTAAGGTTACATATCTATAAGTCGGGGAGCAATCTGAACTGTTCAACTCCAAGTGAAGGGTCTTTCCTAGGCTGGGGAGGAGGTCCTGTTTCATTAGTGCCCCGTTTCTGTGGAGCCCATGGTTCTGATCGCTGAAGATACTGATGAAAACTGGTGGATTTTTCAGCATTGACATCCCAGTGCAATATCTGCCTGCGTTAGCTCTGTAGATCTTTTTCTGAAACTGGTAGAATGGTTAGGGAGGAGTATCGAGGCTGGAACAAATGTAGGAATGTAGGTCAGGAGAAGTGTCAACACTGGCATATGACTTTTACTGGTACCTGCGCTTTGCATGTCTCCTTTTTTCACACGATCCTACCTTGAGACTGCGTCAACTGATCATAAATTACGAACTTTGTTGCAACATTTGAGAAATGAACCTTTGTTGAAAAGCAGTTAAGTTTGGTAAACAGCAGATGCAACGGTAGAAAATCCACCTTTGAACAAATATTGTTTTTCCTGTGAGTCAGTCGTCCTGCGGTGATTCAGGACTCGAACAGCAGGGATGAAAGCCCGCTTGGTGGAGGGGAATGGAGGATTTCTGTTCGCCAGCTCGCTGAGACTGCTTTTAAGGCATCCCCTTTAAAAGATAAGTCCTTTTCCCTTGTGGAGGAGGAGTATGTTGCACTTGACTGCTTTTTTGTTCATGCGTGAGGTGGAGAAACCAAAAAAATTCCTTCTACAGTGAAGCATCATTTTCTTCTGCATTACCAAGTTGATTGGAGGCTTGAATTCTGTGCAAAAGTCTTCAGAAGCTGTTTCGGATTTTGCCTCGGGGTACAGGTCCATCACATCTCCAGCATAACAGATACATCTGTGGCAGCAATTAAACGGAAAGGAAAATGTGCTCATTGGTTTCAGATCTATATGTAAAGGATGCGCTGACTCACTCCTTTGGCAGAGTTAGAGGCTGAATGTGGAAACTTGGAACAACTGTATTGTTTGGACATGTAAATGTTCTAGGCATTCATTCATGGGACTGATTCTTACCATCAGGGAGGTGATTTCAGGATGACCCTTCCATTTAATAAATGTATAAATTTGGTTATATACCAAAAATGAAATTGGATCAAAATATTTACATCAAGCTGGGCGCTAGCTTAGTGACCAGCATTGAACAAGCTGCTGCATCTCATGGCACCGTGGATTGCCACTTCTGGAAAAGTCCTGCCGGAAAAATAAGGTTTTCTCTTCTTCCTTCGTGTGGCTCTGGACAAAACACCTCATCTCAGTCATCTGTTGAGGACTTTGTTCCTGAACTGGAAGCTTTCATAGATGAAAAATACCCACAGTGTTCTTGGATGCTGGCCTTAAATGTGTTTGTTAAATGTCTAAAGCTTAACTAATCCATCAGACAAATCCTTTTTTTCCTCCTAGTAAGTACTGCTGCTGTGATGCTGGTTAGCATTGATCTGTCAAATCACTGGCTGCGATTCACATTGGTAATAATATGGTACTAACTGGATGAATTTTGAGAACTTGTTCTGGCTTTTTAGTGCTGGGAAATAAAACTGCACACTTTCTTCATCTCTGTTTTATGAGCAGTAATAATGACATAAACTTCAGTATCATAGGTGTGTTCTCATTCAAAATACATTTGATAGGTTGCTATTACCTGCATTGGTGTCTCTGGTTATTTTAAGTTGTCAAATTGCTTGGTGATTAATAGAAAATGCCATAATGAGTTTTTTTTACTCTCACATTTTGAGGTGGGTGAAAATTGCCCCTTGTTTCCAGGAGCCCTGGTTTTAAAAACAGCAACATGACAAAGACAATGCAAAATGTCTGGAAATGCCCTGCATTTTAAGGGTTACGCACATATTTTTGTGCATTCCAGTATTATTTTACTAAACGTTATCGCTCTCAATAAGAGACTGACACTGATTTGTTAAAGAATTAGAAACATATGCAGTACTTTCTAACCTGTCATTTCTTGTTGGTATTTAGCAATAGATCCTTGTTGTTGAGCGCCCATTAGCTATGTGATTTAATTCTCTTAAATTTGATTAAGCTTTGCCTGCAGCGTACTCGTGCGCTGAGGATGCAGCATTTTTGAGAGTGTGCTGTGACTGGAACGACGTCATCCTTGATCAAGGGCTGGTTCTTCATTTTCGGAAGTAGTGGTCTGTAAGACAGTTTGAAAGAGAAAACAATTAATGCCGTTTAGTTTAAAACAAACAAACCAGCCCCCAAAATGTATAGTCACAGGAAAACGAGTGAAATGTCTAAAATGAAGATACCAAACCTTCTGGGGGAAGAACATCACCACCACCATCCCCACCCCGCTTTTTTAGGATGTATAATACATTAAATGGTCTTTTTTTTGGTGGTCTGACTTTTCAAAAGTGATTATCAGATGCTAGTTTGCATTTGCTGCTATGGCAGGAATAAGGGTTTGGCTGAGAATTGTTAAATTCTTGTTTTCCTGAGCTTGAAGTTACAGACACTTTCTCCCGATTGTCAGAGTCATTTCCAAGCTGGCCCATCCTAAGGACTGACTTTACCGGGTCCAAGTGAAGGTCTCTCCTTCCACAGTCTTCAAAGGATGGTCAGTTATGGAGAATTCTATAGACATTCAAACAATATACATTGAGAAGCCCCCCAAAACATGGTGCCAGGAGGAGGTGAGCCAGGGAGAGCTCGTAACTTCAAGCCTCCTTCCTCCTCCTATGAATTTGTTGTCCTAAGGCCACCCACGTTTTTGTCCCCGTGTCATTGTGTGATGGTGAGGCCACACTTGGTTTTGTGCATGGGGAAGTGGGTTTCTTCGTTTTAGAAGTCCTGGTTTCGTGTTGCTTTGGCCCATGGGTGTGTTCTGTCTTTGATATGCTGCCGCTTTCAAATTCATCTTCATCATGAAGACTCAGCAACTGTATCCGGCTCAGCTTTTGAGTGCTGCTTTTCTGCCTGATTTCTCAGGATTTGTGGTCCAGTAAGTAGAAAACTATTTCTAAATTGCTTTGTTTCTGATGTTGATGCAGATTTTGAAGAGGGTTTTCATTGACTGAAACACATACCAAGGTTAGAAGTAGGTTCCGCTTCCAGATCTGATACAGGCAGATACTTGTAAAGGCTGTAACGGTTTTTCCCCCCTCCCTTGTTTGCTTCCAGAAGTGAAAAATGAAGTTTATATATAGATTAACCTGCATTTACAGCTTTTTTTCCACCTTAGTTCAATACTTCAAAGAGATATTTTTACTTAACATCAAGAGAGAGGCAGCAGGGAGATACAGGCTGACAGCACACGGGCTTTATGATAGTGGTCATTCTGAAAAACTCAATCTTTTTCTAAGGGATTTAAAGCCAGCGTTGTTTTCCTGCCATTCTGTTAAAAGGCTTGAGCACACCTCTTACTGTATTTATTTAACAAAACCAAATAATTGGTGTTCAGGGAAGGGATTATTGTTGAAGGACTAGGATGGAAGGAGTTGGCTGAATGATTTATTCATTTATTTATTATTATTGTTATTATTTAGGGGTCAGAAAAGCTCCTTAGACTTTTCCACACGAGTGACCTGTACCTCTCAAATGCTTTGCTGGATATGACAACAAATCTTGAACCTCTTACAGAAACAGAAGGTACCCAACTGATCCTGGGGAGCAAAGTACGTACCCCAGAAAGAAAAACCACATGGGATGAGGCTGAAGAAGGCCCTTCAGCTTGGTGACCTCTGGCTTTTGGTAGGACGTGGTGCCTATGGAAACACATAGGGATAGAACAAGTAATTCCCTGTATGTTCTCGATTACCAGCCACTTGTGGCTATGGGGTGTTCTTGAGTTAAGGAAGGTTGGTTTGCATTTAGCTTTTTATATAGCTCTTAATTCTCTTCTGCGTGGCTCTCCTGTTGCTTTCCAAATGCCAAGCCTTAGACGTTTTCTTTTCCTTGAAACGGGCTGTGGCATATGCTAGAGCTCAGCCTAGAGCTCGGTTTTGTGAAGGTCCAGCTCCTTTTGTTTCATTTGAGCCTGCTGCCTGCTAGACTGGAAATTCAGTCACGTTTCTAGGAGCTGTGATTTTAACAGCACTAATAGCTTTCTGACATACTCGATTAACACTTAGTTACCATAGGCAAACATGAAAGCTTGGCACAGATTCTGGAGCAGATCAGTCATTTTGTGCGATACAGATCTTGTTTCAGTGTTGTGTTTTGCTGAACACAAGCAGTTCATCCTATTCCTTGGAGGATTTTTATTGGGAGAGGAATTAAATTTGATCTCTTTTCATTCTGCCTGTGCTACTTATGGCTTATATTTTCTTTTCCCCAGATGGGAGAGGCCCATCTTGTTAAAATAATTCTGTTATGCTAATTGTTAGCATTGCAGCTTCTACTTTTGACTTGGTTTTACCCCATGCCTAGAAATACATTTACTGCACCAGACTTGCACACAGCATCAAGGTGAGGGTACACCATTGACTTGAAAAGGGGTGAAATGATGATTCTTGTGAAGATTTCTAGATTTTTATGTCACACACACTCCCCACACCAAATAGGCTCCCATTTTTTTCCTTGGGCATCAGGCCAGTGTGTGTGGAGCTCTTCACTGGTACCTCTGTCTCACTCTTGACAATGTTTACAAGTATCAGCAACCAATGTTCTGTGGTTGTTTCTCAAGAAAGACACTGTCCTCTGTATATAATAGATTCCTTCTTCTTGCTGTTTACTGTCCTCTCAGTATTTTGGTTATGTAAAAATACCTGTAAAAATTGGAACGATTTTATATTAGAATGTTTATGAATTTACAACATCCCGTATTTTTAATTATGGTAACTTTTCATGAATAATTGGTTCATTAGAATACAATTAGGAGAGGTGAATGGTAGAGGGAATATTTTTAAGCAATCAGTTGCACAGCTGCGAAGCATGACATTATAGGAAAATAAGATCGGAGGTTTTTGAGAGGTCCTCTACTGCATCCTCTGTTGTGCTGATGGTTTGTCAAGTGCGTTTGTTATTCTCATCTATCATTCAGCACATCTGCAATGTGGTGCCAGCTGCAAATTCAGAAACCACCTCTTTTTTAGTTCTTTCTGTTTGTTTGTTTTCCCTCATTCCCCATGTGTTGTGGAAGTGCTGTATCTGTAATCCCTGCCTCCCCTCACAGGGGAGGTAGTTTAGGTGTAGATAGTTCTGACCAAAGCGCAGGGAAATGGCTCCTAATTCTCCCTGACCACTCTGTGGTGCTTATTTATTTTAATGCTTTTAATTAGGTGTATTTAACGCACGTGAAGCACTGTTGCTCAGCTTACAGACACGAATGGTGACTCTGTCAGGTGGGCAACATACTGTTCGAAGGGACTCGCTGCAATTGTCCTGACGTTGCAGGACAGGAGATACCATCGGCTGTCACGCGGCCTCTGCAGCCACTGTGTTACAGAACGTCTTTCGCAACCGTATCCACCTATTGATTTAAAAACACAAAAACCAACAAAACCAAAGCCCTAAGCTGCTAGTTCCTGGTGTGTCTGCCAAAAGAGAGATCTGAAAACCTTTGTCTTCGTTTCCAACCTGTAACTTTACACTTGGCCTTTGTGTCCTGATTCTGACTTCCAACTTAAGCTCATCGAGCTGTGCGGTACCTTTGGAGATGCCACTTCTGTCTCATTTCAGTCTTTGCTTTGCCAGATCTGATAGGTCAATCCCTCTTAATTGCTCCTCCTGACTCTCTCCTTGCCTGAACTATTTCTCCTGTGTACTGGCTCCTGTTTCACTTCAATTCTTCTGAACATAAATGACCACAATTGTACTCAGTTTTCCAGGTGAGGTTTTACAGGTGGCTCACTTGCTGGCAGTGAGATTTCTCATGCCTTCCCTCTTGGGAAGGTTAATCATTATGCAAGTGAGGTTTTTGTATTGATTTGGTTGGTTGAGGGCTGTCTTCTGGGGCACTGTGTAAGTTTGGGGCTCTGGCTCCCACCTTCTGCTGCAGAAAACTTTCACCAGGTGTCACAGATCATTTCTTGTAAGTGGATTTGTGCATAAGAAATTTGTTTATCATATAATGAGTGTTACGAATTATATTCTGCACATCAGCTGCTCTTACAATCCAGTAGTGCTGTACAAACCCCAGTGCTTGGAAGCCTCTCAAGCATGAAGCTTAGGCGAAGTCCTGCCATGGCTTGGTTTGCAGGAAAGCCTTGGGAGTTCAGATTTCATTTCACAAACCTCAGAATTACAGAGCTGTTCCTCAGCCCTCCCAGGCCTTTGTGTGGCAAATAATAGTATGTCTTTCCTCTGCAGGGAGTGCAGGCCCTGCCCTGAATCCACCAGCCTGGGTGTTTGGGTGTACAGCTGAGCACCCTGGGGACTGATGATCCAGCACCTCAGCAGCCAATATCGGAAGCTTCCCCCTTTGCTTTTCTTCTTCTGGGGCTGTGGGCAGGTGAGATGGTTAGAATTATAGAATCATTTTGATTGGAAAAGACCCTCAAGATCATCGAGTCCAACCATAACCCACCCCTGGCACTGCCCCATGTCCCTGAGAACCTCCTGTCCATCTGTCCAGCCCTCCAGGGATGGTGACTCCAGCACTGCCCTGGGCAGCCTGTTCCAATGCCCCACAGCCCTTTGGGGAAGAAATTGTTCCCCAGATCCAACCTCAACCTCCCCTGGTGCAACTTGAGGCCGTTTCCTCTGCTCCTGGCGCTTGTTCCTGGGGAGCAGAGCCCGACCCCAATGGCTCCAAGCTCCTTTCAGGCAGTTCAGAGATCAGAAGGTCTCCCCTCGGCTCCTGTTCTCCAGCTGAACCCCCCAGGTCCCTCAGCTGCTCCCATCACACTTGTGCTCCAGCCCCTCACCAGTTCCGTTCCCTTCTTTCAACTCGCTCCAGCACCTCAAGGGCTTTCGTGGTGTGAGGAGCCCAAAACTGACCCCAGGATTCGATGTTTGGCCTCCCTAGTACCCAGTATAGGGCCCAGTACACCCAGACAAACTAACTGACAAATACCAGACACTCCTGCAGTAGATCTCCCCTTTCTCTGTCTCGGTGCTTTCTGCTTGTAAAACCTCGCCATGCAAAAATCATAGTGGATGTCATTCCCAGTGTGACGTGGTCTGGCTGTCTTGTGCCCGTGTGCCCTACATCGCTGGTCAGACAGGAGAGAGGTGGTAAATCAAATGGGTTCTTGGTAAGTTAAAGTCCTCCTTTAGTCTTTTTCCAAAAGGTGCTGCATCTGCTGCTTTAAACCAGCTTTCAGCGTGGGGCTCGAGATGGGTCTAAAAGCCAAACCTGGAGGTGGTGCTTTGAGCCGCAGGCTTCCAGCTGAATGAGGCAAGACAGAATTAACGGCAGAGGCTTGTGTGACCTACTTCTTAAGCTCTGACATGTAGCCTTCGAATCAGAAAACTAAACAGGAGGAGACAGCTTGCGTGGTAAATGAGAAATTGTTTCCATCCCCTATGACGATGGAGAGCTTTTGGGTTGTTTTTAACTGTATCATGGTTATTGGGTCACTTATTTTGCCATAGCGTGGTTGTCAACTGGCATTTCATCCTGCTGAAAGTGAAAGGGCTCTTAACCAGTTTAAAGTAAGAGGTGCTTTTTTGTACATCCTGAGGTTCTTCCCAAGCAGTTCAGTCTGACTGACCAGATTACCTGTTTGCTGCCAGGTGCCCCAAACTCAGTGTTGTCTGATGATGGCATAAACCAAGGCCAGGCTCAAGGCCAGCACGAGGCCACCTCAGCTGGTTTGCTCTGGAAGTCCAGCAGCCGTGCATGATGTTGGACTTAGGGTGAGAGAAGGTGACTGGGGGGAGGTGGGAAAGTAGGTTTTCCTTCAGATCAGGGAAGCATAATGGGAGGGTGGCTAAATGGATGAAGATACTTCATGAAGGCTGAACAGAGGGTGACCTTTGTGCAGGGGGAGAACGAAGTGTCCGCTGTGGTCCGCAATACTTCCCAGCGTCTCAGATGGAAGCGGGCTGAGGTCTGAGCCAATGTCTCCACAGATGCCTGTGGAAACCCAGGTGAGAAGAGGAGGGGAACAGCACAGGTCACCTTATCGCAATGAAGCAAGGTGAACAAATAAACAACGTTATCATCTTGTTCTGTCTCCCTTTTTTATCCTGATGGCAGGGGTGAGTGGCTGGCTCAGCAGTGTGACTCCAGGTGAGGTGCTCTGCTGAAGCCTGAAGAGACCTGAACTCTCCAAGCAGGAGAGCTGCTGTTTGGTCAAACCTCTCTGTTTCTTTTCAGCCAGCAGAACATGCCTTACAGTTGTTGCTTTGGTTCAGTGCACTGTATTCTTTTAACTTTTAATGCCTTTTTAAAGGGGGACTCTGAGGGAGGGAGAGCAGATCACTCAAGCACACGCTGAGGAGGTACGTGCTCAGTCTAAGACCATTTTAAGCTTAAAAACACAGGGCCCTCCACCCTCCGAAGTGTGCTCTGTTTAGGGAATTAAGCTGATGTGAACCACCAAACCACTGGATGTGGGGCGAGCGAAGAGACAATCGTGTGTCGAGACAAACCCTTTAAGAAATGTCCTGGTAGAACGTCAGTTCTGCTGGGCCCACTGCAAAACAAGGCATTCATTATGTCTCACTCCTGACAGCTACCAGGAGCAACATGTTTCTTTGGTCAGCTCCAAAGGGCTGCAAGTGCTGAACATGTGCTTGTTCTCATTGCTCTTTGCATGTTTCTGTCCCTTTTTAGTGATCCAGTTGATGTTTGAGGTTCATGGGAGGAGATGTTACTTTGCCAAGGGACTCCTGACTCACAGTTGGCAGTGTGAGCTTTGGCATTTTCTTGGTGACTTGAACTAAACAGCTAAGAGGAAAAGAAACATATTTTCTGGAATTTCCTTGCATGCAATATGCATTTTCAAAGACACTACTTATGTAGAAAATCACTGTGTTTGGATAAAGCACCCAACACATTTCACAACTAGTAAATAAAATGCTGAATTTTTAAAAGCTTATCGCCTATAAATAAGGACGGTGCTTCTAGGAGAAAGAATAACATAGAGAAGTCTTTTCACCAAAAACTTTCAGACTTGAGATAAAGTTCACCAAACCTGAAGTCTTGCAGAAGTTTTCCTTAACATGGTTTCCTACAGGAATGGCCATTTATCCTAGTTACTGGCAGCGTGTGTCTGTCTTGGTTACACAACCTGCCTGGTCAACCGTGTAGTTACGCTAGGAAGCGGCATGGAGCTAAAGTGCTAAAATCCAGTATTGCAGATACTAAATCATTTGTCCTTGCTCAGGTGTAGAGATAGATGAAACCTGGTGAACACCAAAGCCGGCGAGTACGGTGGGGTTGTTCGCTGTGCTGGCTGAAAAAGCGCTTGGTGAGCTCGTGTTTGTGACTGCCCGGGGACAGAGGGACAGGGGGAAGCTGCTCTCGCACAGTGCTGCTTTCTTGCAAGAGGATTAGGATGAAATTAGACTTGAAAAATGTCGTGATAGGAGCTGACTTTGCTACCTGCCTGTACTTGTCCAGCTGTAACCCAAGCTTTCTAGGGCCACGGAGTGTTTCCTTGGCCCTTCCTTAACCTCTACTGATTTTGGTTGATTGTGACTGCTTTGGTGACAGTTTTGCCTACAAAGACACCAGGCTGGCTTTCTTATGCATTTCTCTGTGCTAATCTGCTTTTGGAAGAGAACATACGAGGCTTTTAATCTCCTTGCCTGAGTTCCCAGCTTGCAGCAGTCTGTAGGGAAAATGAAACTTTGGGGTGATTTCAGGAAATGAGATCTTTATTTCAGTATTGTAAAAGGGACAAAGTAGGAATATGGGCCAAAGTCTGTGATAGGGACAAGAAATCACATAGGGCAAAGGCAGAAGATTACATACAATAAATAAATATCTTTACTGCAATGTGACACACCACAGAAAGATACGAACCCTTGTCTTGCTTTCAAATAAATTTGTCGATTGTTACTAATCCATCATTCAAGGTGAGCGCATAGAAAACAGCAGGCTTTTATGAGCGAGCAAACTGTAGCGTCAAAGATTGGCCTAGGCTGAGCCCCTCTGTGTTTGGATCTCCAGGCTGCCCTGACCAGCTGTGGAAAGTCAGTCAGACAGGAATTTCTGGCTATTTCTGCTGCTCTTTTCCTGCCAGATACTCCCTTCCTTGTGGAGTGTCATCCAAGCCCTGGTAGGGATACAGTTGGTACTTGTCTTGCTGAGATCCAGTGTAAAGATGAGGCAGTGCCAGCAGTCTTCAGGCAAATAAAAGCCCTTTCAGTTGTCATTCTGTGTTTGCCCAATGGCTTTTTGCTCCGTCACCTGCACTGCGTCTTCAGGACCTCAATCTGTGTGTCTGTGTCCTGAGATGAATACCAGCTCCTCTGCTGTGAAAGCAGCTGTTGATTGAACATCTCCGTGCCAGCTCACTCAACGAAGCTGCTTGTACAGCCCCGTGGCCGCGCTGGGACAACCGAGCCATTTTGGATTGCGGTTTGGAGCCTCACATCTGAGTGATGGTTTGGCTTTGTCATGCACTTTGAATTATCTGCTCCGTGGAGTGAAATCCTTTCCTGTCCTGCTTGCGTCAGTCGTTGTTGTTCTTGTAGCTGTGTCGTGCAAATGCAAGCAGAGTATGCGATCTGTTTGCAAAACGGAGCTGAGCTAGCTCTGGCCTCTGCAGGGCTGGCAAAGAAATCTCTAAGGAAAAAGAGAGAAATGTGAGTAAAGAGGTGAGTGAGAAAAATCAAGGACCCCAGTCAGAACTTAGTTGAGGACAGGGCAAATGTTTGTAACCGCTCTAAAAAGGAGAATGGAAGAAGTGGCTGTGCGATTGTACGTTTTTAATTATTACTGTTTCCCTCATGATTACGGGGATTTGCTGCATCTGGACTTGCTTGGGGGGGACGTTATCCCAATGGCTGGGCCAGTTGCACTAGGAACCATCAGAGCTGTTGGTCACAGACCGAGGGGTGTGTAGGAAAGTACAAGCCTGATGGTGAGCGTTAGTGGTTGTGTCACTGAGGCATGGTGATTTACAACAAAAAAGCAACCTGGAAA
Source organism: Patagioenas fasciata (assembly GCF_037038585.1). Classification (NCBI taxonomy): domain Eukaryota; kingdom Metazoa; phylum Chordata; class Aves; order Columbiformes; family Columbidae; genus Patagioenas; species Patagioenas fasciata. Next base: position 6,835,307 of record NC_092527.1, read on the forward strand.
TCCCAGATCTGGGTTATTTAAAGTGAGCTCTGAAGTGATATGAGGAGTGGGTAGGTAGATAAGTGGCAGCACCTGTGCTCATCGCTGGGAATTGTGTGGAACACAAAGGTGGCTGTTAATTGTCATTAGAGGCACAGATAGCAGCTTGGTAAAACCTCTCCTCACCCTCATTCTGCTATCTGGTGTTGAGCTACAGAAGGATGCAAAGGTGTTTGAGAGCTGAAGTTCAATCTATCTCGTGCCTCAGTGATCAGAAGACACTGATAACTATGATCTCATCTCTTCCTCCATTCTTTATTCTAAATTGAGAACAGCGTTTTGTTTTCTGACTTCTGGATGGTGCTTTAAAGATGCAAAGACCCAGGTTGGTGCAAAGCTCATTCCTGGCTTGGGCTCATTTTTCCCCATTGTGAAATCTTGGCAAACTGGTTTTGAACTTAAGAGTTTCTGGCTGGCTGTCGCAGTCCCCAGGAGCAGTGGGTGGTGTCAATGCTGAAGGCTTCTGTGCCTCATTTGCTGTCACTTGTTTATCTCTAGTAGCTTTCCAAAAGTTGGGGATGATCCCGGATGTTCGAATTATAGAACAAGGGGAAAAAAAAGAGTGTCCTGCTCTCATTAAAAGGCCAAATTGCTTATGTCAGCAGCTAGTGCCCTACCAGCCTGTATCTCTGATACTTCCAACATGCTTTGCTGTTGTAGTTTATAAAACTCGTGAGTGAGGCTCTTTAGGCCTGCAGATCCAGACTTGACCTATACACGGAATTCAGAACTATTTGTGAAAGGCCATGGGTGAAAGGTGAGGTAGATAAGCTGGAACTGCTTGTTGGGGCAGTTCAGTATCAGAGCTGGTATCTCTGTGGGCTGATGCCAAAGGTATTACGTATGTTGATTTGTGGAATATTTGATTTTCAAAGGTACTGATCTTAACGTATTCGGTATTTGATGAGCAGAATTTGTTAGATTATTGGTGAGTGAAGGATGCTCCATGAACCAGGGTGACAGCTTCCCTAGGGACTCTGTCTGCATACACCCGAAAGCTGCTAAGCCTGGGTCTGCCTTTCTTAGGTGTTTCTCCACTGATTTCCCCTGTGGGCTCCCTCCTGGGAGCTGTCTTTAGGCTGTTTGTCCTCTGCAGGTTGTCTTCCTCGCTGCTTGCTGGTGGTGAGTGAACTCACAGAGAGCACAGAAGCACAGGATTGTGTAGGAAAACGTCACCCCAACAAAGCCGGAGGAGCTGAGAAGGAGCGGTGCTGAAGGCAACAACTTTGTCTCCATCTAAGAAAAAACAAACAAGGCGCTGGAGCCTTCATCTGCAGGTTCCCCAGTGTCAGGAAAGCAAATATTAATAAAACAGCCTCGTAGCGGAGTGCTTTGAGTGCTTATCCGCCGAGCACAGCCCTGGCACGCAGGAGAGCTTGGCTTCTCTGGCACACAGATTGAAGCTTGGCCTTCTTTCCCGCTGTCTCCACCCTGTGCTCCTGCTTTGCCAAACAGTGCAGCCGATCTTTAGGCTCTTCCTCTGATGTGAATTTGGGTGATGATTTTCCAGCTACATGTCAGGAAGGTAAGGGAACTCATGTGAAGATTTAAGAGGACGTAGTTGTACAACTTGCCCCTCTGCATCTTCACAAACAATATCAAACAGATCACTTTGATATGTAGCTGAACAAAGACCTCTAAGGAACAATGCTTGTGACATCTGGATGGACAGTGAAAGGATAGATGTGGTGTTGGATATTAGGAAAAAATTCTTCAAGGAAAGGGCTGTCGGGCATTGGAACAGGCTGCCCAGGGCAGCGGTGGAGTCACCATCCCCGGAGGGCTTTAAAAGGCGTTTAGACAAGGCTCTTAGGGACATGGTTTAGTGCCAGAGTTACATTATGGTTGGACTCAATGATCCTGAGGGTCTCTTCCAACTGAAATGATTCTATAACTCTATGAAAATCAGGGACGGTGACCTCCCCATTTATATCTTCCACGTGAGGAGAACACGGCAAGGGACGTCACTCTCCTTCCATGACACGTGCCCAAAGGTTGCAGAACTTCTGGGGTAGATGGCATCCTGTGAGCAAAGAGGATGCGACCTGTTCTGTTAACAGTTTCCACCTCCACCACATTGCAGGTGGGCAGGGGTCTGTTTCCTTGTTGGTGAGCTCGTTACACAAGGTGTGTCAAGGTTGGGACTGAGGAAACCAACTGTTGTACGTGGCTTGTGACTGTTCGCATGACTCTTCATGCTTTGGGTAGTTTCTTTTTGACGAGGAAGGTGCCGCTGTGGATTTAGACCTGGGCAGATGGCTGTAGCAAACACCTCACTCAGCCTGGTTGGTGGAGTTATATATAGATTTTGTTCTCTGGGAATCCTGTTCGTGGAACAGTATGTTGCACAATGGGGTCTTAGGACAGCGTTTTGTCTAGAGATTTATTGCCTCTTTGAGATCGGGGTGTCGGGACGATACAGACTTTCCAAGGGAGTGCTGAATAATCCCCGTTGTGCATGCACAAGGGCAGATATCCAGGGTTTTTCTTCTGTCCTCCCTAGTAAGGACAGGAAGAAAAATCTCTGACCCTGTAAGCAGAGTGAGGATACCTACAAATAAAAATACGCCCTGTAATGCTTTAGCATACATAACAGGGTCAAAAGTTGCCAAATCATTCCCAAAGCTGCGTTTTACTAGGGAGGGAGGCTGTTCAACTGCTCTTTTCTATCTGGAGAGATTTTTGACCCCCTGCCTGCTGCTTTCCCCAGCTATGGTAGACTGAAGCTCTTACAGCTCCTTAAATAGTTCTTTAATGAAAATTGTGTGTCACTAATTTGCATGTCTCTTGAGGTAAGCAACTAGATTTTTTTTTGCTTGCTAGCTTAATTTCTGATTCTATTTTATCAATGTTTCCTTGCAAAGCGCACACAAATTAAAACTTGAGGCAATAGCCCTATACATTTAATTATTAGAAGCTAATGTTGTAGAATTTCATGCCATTTTCTGCATTGTACTTGGGAAAATAGAGGAGAAAAACCTCTTGGTCTTGTATGTGCAAAATATTTTGTATTAGCTGAAATTCTTGGGCAGGTTGTGAGTGGCCCATTTAATTCCTAGAAGGGAGATAGCTTCGATAGAGTAAGAAATAAAGAATGATGCAACAAATTGAGTTAATGTTGGCTCCTTTTCTGTCTCACTGGTAGAGATCTAGCAGAAACACTATTTTTTTCTCATACAAGTAGCACAGGTTTTCTGTCTTTCTGCTGTTCATTTTTAATGAGAGAGAAATTTTCCCCTTAAGAAATGTTGTTCCTGGAACTAGTTGCATATCAGGCCAGAATGGTTTTATAGTGGTCTATGGTTACACAATCTCCTCTTTCTGCCTTTTCTTTTACATAGACCCCTTCTTGCTGCTGCTGTTTCTTCAGTAAATGTATTTCCCCACTGGCTTGGGTCTGTCAGGCACATTTTCAACTCTTTCTTTACTGAAGATACTCAAAGTTAACATGGTAAGGGTGTAAAGATGTCAATTTAAATTTCATCCCGCAGAAGGAGAATATTAACTGTTTTTATCCAACTAAAAACCACCTAAAATAATACTTACAGAAATAAAGACACATAATTAACTCATCAGAGATAATAACAGGCTATTCTATGATCCTGTAGAGCAGAGCCACAAATACAATGACAGTGACAACTATGATTAATCTGTAATCACCGGTATATTCCCCAAGAGTACACATTTTTCCTGCCAGGTCAGCATTGATTTGATCAATTCTGAAGCTCTCATATTAGCAAATGTATTCAAATGTGCGTGCAAATAAAAGTTGAGGTGCTTACTGTGGATGTCGTGATTCAGGCTTGACATCAAGTCGCTTCTGAGCAGCGGCTACACAGGCTAAGCGGTCTCAGATAATGCTTGGATGCCATCATGCTTTTTTGTTGGGTTTATTTTTTCCTGTGCACTCTCAGATTTGCAGTCATTTAGTGTGTCCTTCTCCTGATGTCCTCCAGTGGATGAGGTGTAGCCTGTGTCCTGGCTGGGCAAGGGTTGCGGGAGGGTTCCTCGTACCAGGATGTGCTTTTCCAATCGATAATGTGCGATAATCGGGCTTGTTTACCTGTTCTTCCAACCATGCTGTATCGTTTTTATGGCAGGAACATAAGTCTGCAGCTGGACAATCAGAAAACCAATCGAAGGAAAGGCACAAAATGAGAGATGCTAAAAAGTGACCCTGGTATTATTTAGCCGCGTTAATCTCAAATGTAATACTGTGGTTTTAATAGGAATTACAGTGGGGATTAGTCCAGCTGATACCTGATTGCACTGTAAGAGCTGCCCAGCTGCAGGAGTTGGTTGAACAGGTGCTTCTTGTCTCCTTCCAGCCCCATTCCTTCACCTCCATGTTGTCCCTGCTCCTTCTTCCCTATGCTGTGCCCTGTTACTCCTCCAGCAAGACCCCATTTGAGGAATCCCATTTATTCCACCATCTTTCCTTACATCTCTCCCTTGGGATTCCCCATTTTCTGTTTTAAGAGTTCTTCTCCCAGTTATCCCTTGGAGCTTTGCAAAATTGCACCATCTTTTTCCTTTTCCTTCAAAGGGCTTCATTCACGGCACTGGCATTTTAAACTCTGCAGGAATGAAGGGCAGAGATGAAACAGGAGTATTTTAACGTTGTCTACCTTGACTTCAGCAAGGCTTTTGACTCTGTTTCTCACAACCTCCTCATAGGCAAGCTCGGGAAGTGCCGGCTGGATCAATGCATGGTGAGATGAATCTGGACTGGTTGTATGGCAGAGCTCAGAGGGTTGTGATCAATGGTGCAGAGTCTGGTTGGAGGCCTGTAGTTAGTGGGGTTCCCCAGGGGTCAGTGTAAGGTCCAGTCCCATTCAACCTGTTCATCAATGACCTGGGTGAAGAGACTGAGTGCACCCTCAGCCAGTTTGCTGATGATACCAAACTGGCTGGAGGGGCTGACACACCAGAGGCTGTGCTGCCATCCAGAGAGACCTGGACAGGCTGGACGACTGGACAGAAGAACCTTATGAAGTTCAGCCAAGGCAAGTGTAGGGTCCTGCACCTGGGTAGGAACAACTCCAGGCACCAGTACAGGCTGGGGCTGACCTGCTGGAAAGCAGCTCTGCAGAGAAGGACCTGGGAGTCCTGGTTGACAACAGGCTGACCATCAGTCAACAATATGTCCTGTGGCCAAGAGGCAAACGGTACCTGGGGTGCATGAGGAAGAGTGTGACCAGCGGGTCCAGGGAAGTTGTTCCTCCCCATCTATTCTGCCCTGGTGAGGCCCCATCTGGAGTTCTGGGTCCAGTTCTGGGCTCCCCAGTTGAAGAAGGACAAGGAGCTAGTGGACAGAGTCCAGTGGAGGAACACAAAGGTACTGAGGGGTCTGGAGCATCTTCATGATGAGGAGAGACTGAGAGAGCTGGGACTGTTCAGCCTGGAGAAGAGAAGGTGAAAAGGATCTTATCAATGCTGATAAATATCTCCAGTGTGGGTATCAAGAGGATAGACCAGACTCTGTTCAATGGTGCCCAATGACAGGGTGAGGGGCAACGGGCACAGACTGAAACACAGGAGGGTCCGTCTGAGCATGAGGAGAAACTTCTTTGCTGTGAGGTGCCAGAGCCTGGCCCAGGCTGCCCAGAGCGGGTGTGGAGTCTCCTCCTCTGAGACATTCAAACCCACCTGGACGTGACCCTGTGTGATCAGCTCTGGTGACCCTGCGTGAGCAGTGGGGTTGGACTGGATGATCTCCAGAGGTCCCTTCAACCACAACCAGTCTGTGATTCTGTGGTTCGATAATGGTGAAGAACATGTGGCGATCGTGTGATGAACAGGTACCAGGAGATGCCCACAACTCCTACATTCAAATCAGGTTTTGCATGTTGCATCTGGAGAGAGCTCTCGCTCTTGCGGGCATGATTAGAAAGTTCTCTCGTCCTTGCGGAGAGGCAGCACTCTTTGCACGGCTGTCCTCACAGCCCAGGGCTGCATCTACGGGTGGGTGGGTGGAGGAAGGGGTCAGAGGAGAAGTGCTGTGCTGGATCGTACCTGTATCCTCACCTGTTGAGATTTGTGTCTGTGGGCTCCTGTGTGTTTCTTTCTAACCTTCGTGGCATTTCAGCCAAACGATTGGGGTTTGTTGCTGCTTGTTTTTAGACATTATGATGATTTTTCGACATCTTTTGTGTGGTATCTTGTTGCTCCTCTCTCTCCTGAGACACACACCTGGTTCCTGGCCAGGAGCAGGACCCATCTTTATCTGGATGCTGCTGCTTTTATCCCTGCAGGGTGCACCTGGGCCAAGCACCCCCATTTTGGCCCCAAAAGGGGCTTTTCCCTGAGGTGGAGACCACATCTAGAATACTGTGTCTGGTTCTGGGTCCCTCAGTTCCAGAAGGACAGGGAACTGCTGCAGAGAGTCCAGCGCAGCCACCAAGATGCTGAAGGGAGTGGAGCATCTCCCGTGTGAGGAAAGGCTGAGGGAGCTGGGGCTCTGGAGCTGGAGAAGAGGAGACTGAGGGGTGACCTCATTCATGTTTATAAATATGTAAAGGGTGAGTGTCATGAGGATGGAGCCAGGCTCTTCTTGGTGACAGGCAGTGATAGGACAAGGGGTAATGGGCTCAAATTGGAACACAAGAGGTTCCACTTAAATTTGAGAAGAAATTTCTTCCTGGTGAGGGTGGCAGAGCCTGGCCCAGGCTGCCCAGGGAGGTTGTGGAGTCTCCTTCTCTGCAGACATTCAAACCCGCCTGGACACCTTCCTGTGGAACCTCATCTGGGTGTTCCTGCTCCATGGGGGGATTGCACTGGATGAGCTTTCCAGGTCCCTTCCAACCCCTGACATTCTGTGATCCTGTGGGCTGCCATGGCTGAGCCCGAACCCACGGGGGAACCACCAGCAGTCAACTTAAATGCAGTTTTACATCTGTGTTGGTAACCCAGGGGTGTTACCCCCTCAGTCGCAAGCGCTGTCTGGATTCGCCTGACCCCGCACCGCCACGCCTACCCTCATGTCTCTCCGAGCCGCCCGCTCCCCGTCCGGGGCTGGCCGGGCTCCCCTCGCTGCGGGCCGGGCCGGAGGAGGTGGCGGGGGCGGGCGCAGGGCGGGAGGGGCCGGCCCGGAGCCGCGCTACGTGTCGCGGCAGCGCTTATAGCCCTGCTCGGCGCGGCCCCGCCGCCCGTCACCATGTCGAGCCAGCAGCACACGGTAGGGGCGCGCCGCGGGGCGGGGGGGTGTCCGGCTCCCTGGGGGAACCCTCTTCCTAAATCCCAGCATCGCTGTGTGATTTACGCGGCGCTGCGCGGTGGGGACGTGGAGGCTCAGGTCATCGAGCCCCACGGGTGGCGGCAGCGGCCGGTGGGCACCGCCGCTCATCTCTTGGGACACTCCCGTCACTTGACAGGAGTACGCTGAACTCATTGCGGTGCTGGGTGCTGAGGACGGACACTCTCGTGGTCCACCTGGATGCAAACATGTGGGCAAGGCATGTGTCCCGCCGTCTGGGCAGCCACGCGTCCGTCCACTGCCACTTGGGCAAGTGTGTTGACCTGCATGGCTGTGCCAGAACACACTGGCCAGCGCACCGGTCCCCACCGAGCGAGGACAGAGGTTGAGTCAGCAAGAAGGCTGAGCAACCGCCTCGCTTTTTGGGGTTCCCCTGCCCAGGTCCCACCTGGGGGTAGGAGCTGATGGGACAGCCACCACCACCAGTTGGTTTCCAGCATTGCTGCAGAGCCAGTTTTTAAAAAATAGTAAAAACCTAACACATAGCGAAGGAAAAAAAAACAGCAGCTGGAGCACAATTCAGTTAGAAATTAAAATTGCAAATTGCAGTCGCGTCCAGAGGGAGTTTTCCGCTTACCAGCCACCCTCCCTTCTTGGATTTGGGATGTGAAGTCTGGGTCCCTCTGGCTGCACATTTTCCACGTTTTAAATCAGAACCATGAGAAATCTTGACGTAAGTTTCCTGGGCTGTTTTTGCTGCTTGATTTATTTATATTTTTTTTTTACCTCATCATAAATCTTTCTAATGGATTTAATGCATTTTGAACACACTGGTAATCTGTCCGGGTAGGAATGCGACCAAAACCACGCGTAACAAAGCGTGCCTGTGCGGCAGGGTGTTCTCGGTAACGTCAAAACCTGTGATTTAGGGATTATTTTAGGGAGGGGAGGTGTAAGATGTGAGCCGTGTATGGGAGTTCTGTTTATTGCTGTGACAGGAGACGTTGCTGAACTTCCAGAATAATCCTTCTCCTTTGCCTCCACCCTGGGCTGGAAAAATGACCTTTATAAGCAAGATTGTGGCCGACCTTCATACTGTGACAGGCAAAACACATGCTATCTGCTTGATAGCTGTAGGCGTGTTTTCATCTGCTTATCTGTCAGGTGTGCGATAGAATGAGAAAAGGCATGATTTCACTAATTACCAGAGGTTTTGGTGATTATGATGAAAGAGCGATGACACCCTATTAGCAAACCTCCCGCTCCATTGCCAGGGAACTGCGTTGCCCAGAGCCTAGATGAAGTTCTCGTTCTGAATGTGGTTTCAGTGGCTCCTCAGTTTCAACAGTCTCAAGTGGATATCAGACGTATGGGGTAAGGCATTTCAGTTCAACAGAGGTCTCTTAATCAGTGCAATTATTTGTGTACGCACACGGTTGATTGGGTTCGGTCTTGGTGCAGTTACACACTGCGGTTCAGGAGGGCTGAGCCATCGGTAGCGCATCAGTGGTTTTTGCCCGATGACAGAGCAGGTGACAGCCCAACGTGCTCCCGCAGCTGACAGCCCAAAAGCTGTAACTGGAGGGGAGTTTCAGTGACGTGCTGAGCTTGCCGTGACACCTTTGGTAGCTGCGACAGCCAAGATGGGTCCGTTGGAAAATGAGAACAGGATGCACAGAATAATTTTCCCTAATGGGATTCCTATTAATACGGCAGATCATCCTGTTGCCCCTTAGTTAATCCCAGTTTTTAATTCTCCTGGTAACATGAATCCTTACCACTTACAAAAATCCTTAGCACTAATAAAATCGCATTTTTTAGCACTTTTTCATAGTGTGGGTGATGTGTTAATCTTTCTCCTGCAAACAAGGTTTTGTGAGGCTGGACGTTTCCAGCATTATTTGCTGTCTGAGAACGTGTCAAAAATGGGTTTTTCAGGTGATGTGGACCAGCTGTGAGCCTTTGAAAGGCGCGGTAGTGCTAGCTGTTGCGAGATGGACTGGCTGTGTTTTTTGACTGTGCTCCTCATTTTGGAAATTGAATAATTATAAGCCCAGGATTTAAACCCCAAATTCAGCCTGAATGCTCTCTGCAATTTTAGGCTATTTTGAGGATGTTTTGCTTGCACACTCATTTATGAATAGAAGCTTATGATGAGGTACAAAGAAGGAAACAATTTCTTTTTTTTTTTTACTTTTGTATGTATCATCCTTAAAAATGAACGTGACATCTTAATTCTGCTGAAGACCTGAGGCTCGCTATGCAGGAGTTGCTGGTTGGTATGGAAATGTTCTCTTGGTTTCCGCTCATGACACTGCAAGGAGCATGAAGTCCTCTACATGCCGGGCAGCGTCCTGCTGCTCAAAGACCTCATTGACAGAGAGCATTTATTTCTGACCAGTTTCAGGGTTGACTTTTTGAGGAGAAGCACGGTTTTTAATGACGGCCTTAAAAACGTTCCTTACACAGGCCTCCTGTGTGCCCCGTGGCGAAACCCTGCTCCCGGGAGTAAGCACACGGTGCAGCAAGTAGCAGGGAGCTGTGGGACTGCCCTTGTTTATTGTGTGGGCTCTCGCACAGCGCGGCATTCAGGGCTGAGCGGTTCCTGTAGCCCTGTTGAAACAGCGGCTCGTTCTCCCGACACCTGCGGCACCGCTGGTATTTCCGCAGCTCGTTCCCTCTCCCTGCGGAGCGGCTTTTTTACAACAAGCAGTAGCTCACTGTGCAGCCCAGGGGAACAGCCCTGCCCTGCAAGGGCTGGTCCCTCGCTGGGGTGACTTGGCCGTGTGGCTTCCATGTCCCTGTGTGCGTGTGGCAAGTGCCACTTGACGTGTCTCAGGAGATGGAGGTGTTGGGAGCTGGCTGCCCAAGTCCTACCCCTGGCAGCGGGCGGTCGTTGTCCTGGCTGGCTGTGTTCCCTCAGCTTGCTTTGGGCATCGTCACAGCTGCTGAGGGGACAGCAAGAGCCTGGTACCGAAACCAGTGAGCGTTACAGCTTTGTCACCTGTCTGCGCTTGTACCAGTCTCTCCTGGAAGCTGAATAGCTTGGCTTGTGGCATCCCTCACTGTCACCAAAAGGCTGCTTCAGTAGCCCAGTGGATCACAAAGCTGTAACTTCTGATAGTTCAGTCTTTCACAGAATGACAGAATGTCAGGGATCGGAAGGGCCCTGGAAAGCTCATCCAGTGCAATCCCCCCATGGAGCAGGAACACCCAGATGAGGTTCCACAGGAAGGTGTCCAGGCGGGTTTGAATGTCTGCAGAGGAGGAGACTCCACAACCTCCCTGGGCAGCCTGGGCCAGGCTCTGCCATGCTCACTGGGAAGAAGTTTCTTCTCATATTTAAGTGGAACCTCCTGTGTTCCAGTTTGTACCCATTGCCCCTTGTCCTATCACTGGTTGTCACCGAGAAGAGCCTGGCTCCATCCTCCTGACACTCACCCTTTCCATATTGATCACCATGAATGAGGTCACCCCTCAGTCTTCTCCAAACTCCAGAGCCCCAGCTCCCTCAGCCTTTCAGCTTGCGTAAGGCTTAATGTGCACAGTTGCAAATGACAGGGTCTGATTTAAAGGTAAATTAACATGTAAAAAGAATGTAGATTTTTTTTTTTTCAAACTTGTTCCAGGAGAAGGAAAAAACCCACTAGATCGGATGACAACCCTTAGTTTCTTTGCCTAAAGCCTGTTCTCATAATGAAATTCTGCAGCCACAGGGCAGAGTTCAGAGGGACTGAGTGATATCACTGGCTGTGCAGTAACGTATGTACAGCCGCCTCAGTTGAATTGTAAAGCCGCCCAAGATAAAAAGTTTTATGTTTAAAGAAGCAAGCCACGTGTTCATGTCCCCGTTGACAGTGAGCTGGCAGAAGAGCCCTGATTTCAGGGAACAGCGTGGCTTCTTCTCGCTTGAATTACTCAAGATAGTTTCTGGTATTTTATCCAGGGATTCAAAAGTCTTGGGTTTGTAGACAGGATCTATATTGTGAAACATGGTGCCTAACTCATTGCACTGTGACAGTGACAGGCTATTGTCTTCCAGTTGCTCATTGTGTGCTGAGTATTTTTTGGTTCATTTTCTATCATGTTTTTTGCTTTCTACCTCTTTTCTTCACACATCATAGAAAGGTCAGCAGTTTCAGTATCTCAATATGTTGTTATTTCGACTTCTTGTTTCCTATAGCTCTCCCCCCTTTTCTCCCTATTTCTTTTGAAGTCCTTTGCTGTTAAAAAGTTACCTTTCCAGTCTGTTGCCCTCACCTTGATGTTTCATTAACTTGTGCTCTTTGGTGGGGCTGCCAGCATGCCAGATGCATGTTTATTAACCAAATTCTGCTCTGTATGAGCGGGGATGTTTAATTTGGGGAATTCAGGGGGGGGAAAACAGCAGAAAAAGTCCTTGGTGGACCCTCCTTGGTGGTGCTGGTCTTGGGTGCTGGTTGAGACACCTAAACCTGACCATCATTTCTCCAGCTCCGAGTCAAAGCTTTTTGAGTCAGGATGTTGATTCCTGTCCTGCTGCTGGACTCCTGGATAAATACAGACCCCAGCCTTATCAGGTTGCACCAATTAAATCACGGCAAGTAACAAATCTATGCTAAAACCTGTAACTCGGGCATACGTTTCCATCCCTGCTGTCTTTGGGCAGCCCCTACGCATGATTTTAGGCCAGACAGCGGATGATTTTGAAGACCCCGTACTACCCCTACATGTGCGCTGCAGCTGCAGCTTTGATTTAGGCCACAGGGATTTTGTTTTTCTGAAGAGTTTTCAAGAGAAGCACTGGGATACTTGCATTATTTTACTGGGCTGATGTTGATCCTGGAGGGTGTCTTTAGATATCCTTTAAAAATGAAAAGACCTTGCGTATCTGAAACCAGGTGTTTTAGATAAACTTGCAGCTGTATGCGCCCACAAAAGATAAGTGGCGTGCAGAGCCCATATTAATGCTCCTAGTGATATATCCTTCCTTGAACTTGTGGTTTGCTCACAGCACTCATACACTTGGGTATCTTAAAAGTCCATTAAGAGAAACGCCGTGTAATTCTTGCTGCTGTTAATTTACTGTTGTCGTGAGCGAGGTGACTAATGATTATCTCTGATTTAGCTCTGAATTACAGCTGTAGGAAGTGAGAAATAGTTCCTTAATGAGCTCACAGCTTAATAATTTCTAAGCAAAAATCGACTTGGAGTGTATCATTAAGAAAAGGAGGGATGCAAACCAGCCCGGTCACGGCATTCGGCGTGAGTGTGTGTCATGAAATGGGACGCCGGGCAGTCGGGATTTTGCCCGTAGGGCTGGTAGCTCATCGCCGATGCTGCGTCCTGTCCCTTGCAGAGCGTTTCTTTTTAATTTACTTACAGCTTGGCTCGGGTACAACTACGTGTGTCGAAAGTTTTATCTGCTGAGCGGGTGCCAAAACGTGTTGGCCCGTTTGCTGAGCAGAGCTTGAGAAAGGAGCTGGTTTCTGTACAGTTTGTTATATTTTTTAAACGTTGTTTCGCTTTAGATACAGCACTTTGGTGGTTTGTTGAGGTTTTTTGTGCATCTTTGGAAAACCACCATTTGTACCTACATTTCCAAGACTTTCTGACCTTGAGGTCCTCATGGCCTCTCTGGCAGAACAAAATGTTTTCTTGGATATCAAACCATTTTTCAGCTTTCCATTGTGATGCAAAAAAGCACGTCAGGGGCAGATAATTTTTCAGGCCTGCCCAGCCCTTCTGATGGGAAAAACATTTGTTTGTGTTGCCAGTGGGTATGGGCAGAGGGAAAAACCCTTAATTTAGAGGAGGTGGGTGCTGTTGCAGGGGGTTGAGTTGCGTGTTTGCCTCTGCCAAGGACCCTGGGCATGATGCTGGACGAGTCACCTCAACCATGGCTGGGGCAGCTCATTGCATCTGCCCCCATCTTTGCAAAACTGATTTGAGACCATGGGGATGGATGCGAGGAACGTCGAGCTCTTGGAGGTGCGGCCTGAAGTCCAGGGGAGCTGCTCTTCAAACATGTCGGTTTTTTAGGGCTTAGATTGCAGGGGCTCAAGTCTTCATCTGCTGTTTGTCTCACTCGCTGCTACTCTTATGTGTCTGTAAAATCGGGGATGATACCATCCTTGGAGAGACACAACTCTGCAACTACCCAAAAGGAGGTTGTAGCAAGTGCCAGGACGAGAGGAAACGGCCTCAAGTTGCGCCAGGGGAGGTTGAGGTTGGATCTGGGGAACAATTTCTTCCCCAAAGGGCTGTGGGGCATTGGAACAGGCTGCCCAGGGGAATACTGGAGTCACCATCCCTGGAGGGTTGCACAGATGGACATGAGGTTCTCAGGACATGGGGCAGTGCCAGGGCTGGGTTATGGTTGGACTTGATGATCTTAAGGGTCTCTTCCAACCAAAATGATTCTGTGATTCCATTATTCTATACTGGGAGTTTGCACGAACTTTTGGGCGACCAAGTAACAATAACCCCCAAGGAAAATGTGCAGCTGTTCTTCAGCCAGCCTTTGATGACTGAGACCTGTACCTACACTCACTTTAGGGAGGGGTGAGCGAAACGCTGAATAGCCACTCATTCAAGAATACAGTGTTCTTGGTGCTGACTTAGGCAAGGATCGAGGTAAACCCCGTCTGCGCTCACATAATTCAAAGCCTTTGTATGACAGCTGGTGAGGGTCAGGTGCACAGGTAGATGGGGCAGGAAGCCTTCATCCTGGTGTCTCCAAGTTCTAGCCCTCAACTTGGACTTGGCTTGTGCAGCTTGTTGTGTTCAATGGTATGGTGGTGAAAACAGCCCTGCCTTCAGCCAACAGAAATCTTGAGGGGCCTGAGGAGGTGCTGAGCGAGGGAAGGTCAGTTTGGCCCCATCTGTAGTTTCCAGCAGCAGCCAAGAGTTGGGACCAGGGAAGAGCTTACAGCTGGGACACCACGGTGCGCTGTCTCAGCTTCCACTGATTTACAGCTGGAGGAATCAGAGGTCTTGTCTTTCTTCCTGATAGTCCTTGATGAGCTTTCCTTCCATGAATTCATCTGAAGGACTTTTTCCGGCCAAGTGAACTTTTTACCTGCCCGGCGGAGTTTCCCCGTTTAACTGTGTCCCATGTGGTGCTTCTGGCTGAGTTTCCCCACAGTCCTTCCTGCTGCTGCTTTTACAAACCTTAAAAAGAAATTGCTGAGGTGGACAAAGATCGACCGTCCAGGTTTATTCTTTCAGGAGGCTGCCAACATGTCCTGTAGAGAAGAAGTGACACAGGAGGATTACTTCTTTTACAGAAATATGTATTTTAAAACCTGGTGAAGCTGCTTGAAGTTGCTGGAGCTTCTCAAAAGATACAGGATTTCTTTCCTGCGAGGGATATGATGGGCATGTTAAAAACAGGTGTCTTGTCCCCATATTGTTTAGAGCCAAGATGGGCTCTGTTCAAGCTGTGCTAGCTGGGAGGGTGGAAGGAGATTGTTTTCTTAGCAGAAGATGGAGCTGGTGTCCCACCTGCTTGCTCATAGCCACGCTTAGATGTTGGCCTCGAAGTCTGAAAACCTATTGCAAACTGAGTTAATAGGGAGACAGAGCTTCTGAATGTGGCTCACGGTAATTTGTGTTGGAGCAGCGCCGGTTCGACTTCTAAAGGTAAGTTAATGATGGTCCTGGTTTGTTCAACCGATTTCTGAAGCTCTCAGAGAGAAGGAATGGTTTTGATAACCAGCGATATTGCTTTGGCACGTTGGCTCTTGGCATTTGCTGGAAGATCCTCTGGGTCATCCAGTCCCACGCGGCATCTCTGACCAGCAGAGCTTGGGTTTTTGGTTGTATCTTACAACCGAACAAAACTCAGCTCAGCTCACAATCTCCTGACACTGTACTGCAAGTTTTCCTTTGCGTGATATTTGGTACAGGAGTCCTGTCTGTCCGTCTTGCTTGTTTTAAGGGACAGGGTGCCTGCCTTGCCACGGTAAGAGACGGGACATGTACGGTGGCTTATTTGCCGTATAGAGCCACCACCCATTAATTAAATTCTTAAATCACACATTCAAGGGGAAAAAAAAAAATACATGTAAATACAATTCCTATCTGGACATTTTTTTGATACTGAAGTTAATGTGTAGTCAAAATGCATGCCCTTATCCTCCTTTTCTTGTCCATGAAATCTGAGGGGCCGATACTCAGCTTACCGTTTCCATAACCCGATATTTGTCTCCAAAAGCAGCTAGAGAAGCGTGACTGTGTGCGCGAGGCGGTTCTTCCTGGTGAGGGAACGGAGCTGTGCTGCTCTGGTTCGGTCTCGCCTCTCTCAGCCGATGTCGGTCATGGGCTACGCAATCTTTGTGTTCTTTAACTGATCACCTACCTTCTCGCCGTGTATTTCCCCTCTTTTCTGTTTTCTCAAAGGTTAAACAGATGCGCTTCGCTCTCTAGAGGTGTTCAGTCCGCAGGCTTATCCACACTGCACTGAGAACATCATTCGTGTTCCCTTCTTTTTGCAGAGTGACTGGTTTGTGCGTTGAGGGGATCCCAGAGCAGCCTTTTAACACACCCAGGGCATCAAAGCAAAGCAGTTCTCCTTTTCCAATATCAAACCTATCGTTGGCAAAACGAGCATAAGCCCAACTGCTGAAGCGGGTTCATTTAGGGAGGTAATTTAGCAGAACTGCTCTGAGTATAAAAAATAGGGCAGCCATGGAAGGATTTATTGTTTAAATTGTTATTTTTGTCAGTGGCTGACAAGATGCTTTGTTTGTCAAATATTTGTTGGCCACACAGCTGTCCCTTGTGATTTCTGGGATGGAGATGGGAAGATTGTTTTTATAAAATCTGTCTCAGCCTTGCAAATCCACCCCAAAGACGCAGGAGCACAGGATGACCCACTGGTTTTCTTGTGTTGAGGAAATTAGTGTCAGGACATAATCTAATTCAGAGATGAAGAAACACCTGATCTGGGTGCCTTCAGACAGGCAGAGTTTAATGCCCAACCTGCTGATTTAGAGTCAAAAAAACCCCATCACTGCGTCACTCAGCTGAGGCTGAAAAAAAAAACAATGTTATTTCTGCTTATGTACAGGTGGCGGTAGAGGAGATGAGTCCCAGGAAAGAGGGAGGACAATGTGTTGGGTGCTGGAGAAGTCCCACTTCTCCATCGGGACCTGTGAGCTGGGCTCCGAGTCATGATGCTGGAGTCCTGGGAGGTGAAATGGGCAAAATTACCAGGGTAATTCCATCTTGGTGGGGTTTTCCCCCAGCAACGAGTGGAGCTGATTTTGAAGCATTTACCACTTTGGTCCATCCAATGAATCAAAGTCAAGTTTGGGAAAAGTCTTTTGGTTTAGGGTTACGAGAGCAAACTCAGGACCTCAGGCACTCCAAGGTTTCTCCATCATTCTTCAATATAATCATCATAAAACCTTTGCTTCCGTAAGCAAAACCTCCCTCTTCCCTCTGTTCCTCCTTTCCTTTTGAGTGTAATTTTCTGCTTTTCTGCAGCAAATGACTCTTTTGCAGCAAGTTTTTCCCCCATGTTGGTGATGGATGGACGCTTCATCTTCTTGATGACATCAGCTCACCCATTTGGAAGAGCAGCCATGAGAATTGCCCTGGCAGAAGAAAATTATTTTGTAAGAAGAAGCCCCATAGACTTAATTTTTATGCGTCAAACTCAGCTGATAGGATGAAGTAAGGCGGCAGTACTTGAGAGGGGATTTTAACCAATAAGTTGGATTAGCCCTGCTTGAGTTGGTGTTTGACTTTAAACTTGAAAGCTTGCCTGATCATGTTATCATTTTGAAAGCCTACTTTACCATGGGCAAATATGATCAGCTGAAAACATTTTGAAATCCTCTATTTCTTTTAATTTTTATTTTTCCTCCCAAAGTGAGGAGGAAATACATGCCAAAATAGAGCGTGTATTAAACGCTTGACTGAAAAAAACCCAAATAATCGTATTCCTAATGATGTGAGATAGCCCTATAAGTAAAACTGCAACCTGGGGGAGTCCTGACCTACTCTGGCTGTTGGACAGGAGGAGATACCGCCTTGTGTCCCAAGGACCAGAGTTTATACATACTTGAATTTCTACTGGAAGGCAGCAAATCATCCGTATAATCTCTTGGGACAGCCCTAGATTTTGTTTGCCTGGTGCATCTTCTATTCATTGTCCGGTGGTTCAGCTCCAAGCAAATGTCAGCCCCCAGATATGGTACGTTGAGCCATCAGGTGAGAGGAGAAGATGCTCCCTGATAACACCTCTCCTGGGGGTGTTCAGTTGATGTGGGTGAGCACAGCCGCTCCCTTTCAGGCCCAAATACCTCAAGAAGAGCTGAGGTTACTTTTCCAGACGCCACAAATCTGAGAGCAGTAGCTCTCAGAGCCGGGGACACTGATGGTTCCTGGTTTCCAACAAGTCTGTGGTGGACTCTTGTCTCAGGGTTGTTGTCTTTTATTCAGGAGAAGCGCTAAGGAGAAGCCTCTGCCTGCAACCTGCTTTCACAAAGCAGAGGAGCAGCTTGTCCCACCAGGGTGGTGTCCAAAAAACCTCGTTCCTTTTGGAAGTCAGGCCAGGAGACATTTGGCAGGCGTCTCACTGCATCCTGATCTTAAAGCCACCGGAGATCTTGGTGTCTCCCAGTTTGTCACCCTCACGGACAGGAGGACGAAAACGAGAGCTGGGATTTGGCTTCTCGGGCCGCTGCAGCACACGGTTTGCAGCCATGTCTTCATTTTCTTTCTCATTTCCTGGCTCAGGTAAGGCAGGGTGGGCTGAGGAATGAGGTCGTGCAGATGTGGCCTGTTGAGCAGATTTCCAAGAAAAGGAGAATGTCCTACTCAACCACCTGGCTGGCAGAGATTTCTCAGCTCTTCTTTGGAGACGCTGCTGGGTCATTTGTTGCCTTATTTGGGGCTGAATTAAAGAGGTTCCTCTCCAAAACCTCACTTATTTGGTCTAGACTGTTCCAAGAAATGCTTCTTAGTGTCCCTAAATTTTCCCAACATTCAGGAATGAACGTGTTGGGTTATCTCTTTTAAATATGATTAGTTTACAATGACAAGTTTAAAACCATGTGAATAAAACCCTTAGGAAAGTCCCACAGCTGATTAAACCCCATCCACTGCTTATCTCTGCCTCCCAACTTTCTTTTACATATGCTCTTTTTAGGTGAAGTCTCTCCAGGGTTTGCTCTCAAGCTGATTTTTGGTGGTGCCCTGGCTCCGTTTGGTGGTGCGTCAGCCCTACCTTCCCAAACCGTGTCCCAGCTGCTGGATGATGGGAAGTTGGTGTTTCCTGCTGAACAGCCTGTTCCCAGCCTCGCAAGCTGCCAGCCCAGCCATCTGCCACGTTTCTCTCTGCCTTTCTTTGCTTTTGGCGTAGCTTGCGACAAGAATTTGAGTCGAGGTGTGGCAGGTGGTTTTGAAGAGTTTATCAGCGAGATGAGTAGGAGAGGCAGAAAAATCAGGGGGATTTGGTACCGTCCAAAGCTCCCAGCAGGCAGGAGAGGGCTGGCAGCGTTGCTGACTTGCTAAAAGGCCCTCAGTGGTGCCTTGCCAAGCTCCAAAAGATGCCAGTGTGCAAAATAAAAGCTCTGAGGCGCATGCACAGTGCAGACTTATGGCGCAGCAACACGTCCTTTTATCATAACATAACAATCTCGTTACGTCAGCCACGTAGGAATGTGTTAGTTCCTGCGTCTTCCCGAGGCACAAATGTTATCGTAGTTCATCTCCTGCAGGACAGATCCAGCAGATCGACGTTTTGCAAGAGCGAGCGTGTGGCCGGAGCTCTTCCTGATAGAAAGGGTGTGAGAAGAGAGATTTGAAGCGTGCAGCTTCACTTCTCCACGCGGAAATACCAGCCTTGTCTGTTGTGGTTTGCAAACAAATTGCAAAATACCTGCTTTTATGTGTTTTTGGAGTGCTGCACTTGAGGGGGGTGTGATCACGGGCAGGTTTCGCTGCAGGGCTGAGGGGTGGCAGGCTCTTGGGAAGGTGAGTTTGGGCACTTGTGCTTTGCTGAGGGTCCTTGGCCCCACGACGGATCATTTGAGAGCAGTGCCAGAGCTCAGCTGGGAGTAAACACAGCAGGAACACACCCGTGCATCTTGGGAGTAGGGATTATTTTTGGCTGGTGCATCTTCTGTGTGTGCTCATTTAGTCTTGCTGACAAAGCCTGAACCCCTGGGGACGACTGAAAGTTAAACCACAGTGGTGCTGCCTCGCCTTTGCAAGCTCAAAATGTTCAGACTTCTGCCAACCCCTTGCAAAAAACCCCACGACAACCAACCAAACAACCCCAAACACAAGCCAGAAGAAACCACAAAAAAACCTAATCTTTAGCTGCTTACTTTTTATTTTCCGACCCACCAAGATGTGTTGGGCTCGCTCACTCTTTCAGGATCAGATCTAGAGATGTTTGGGGTATTTTGTTTTGCTGTGGTACCCGGGTTCTGCGCGTCAGGCAGCATCTCATTCATCCCCTACACTCTGACACCCAAATAATTGATTTTATCTTTTGAGACAACTGCAGAAGTGATGGCGGGGACCCGCTCTGGTGGCTGCGGCAACGAAAATGGGAACTGGTAGTCCCAGAGTGACAAAATACATCGCTGGGGGCGGTTGAGACAACAGCCCTGGAAACCTTTTTAGCCCAGGGCTCTCTGTCAAGTCGTACGGTGGTGGCACAGGGTGGGAATGGATCACCTCGGGCCAGAAAGGGAGGAATTGCTTCTCTCCCTGGTGCATTCCCACAATTGTGGCGCCGATGCTGAGGCTTAACCTTGAAGGCGAGATTTATTACCATTACTATGATTCTTTTGGACATGGGTATTCTTACTAGGATGTTAAAATGTTCTGGGTTGGGGTAGCCGTGCGGTGTGCCCACGAGCAATCCCAGATGGCAAATGTGCAGGTGTAAAGAGACTAATTATGGAGGCTTTCACTAAAATGGAATGGAAAATTGGAGTGAAATTCTGTGTATAGTTATAAATCGCTGTGATGGCATGCTAGTCTCTGCTGGGATACTGGTCTCTGCTGGGATGCTGGCCTCTCTGAAAGGTAATAATAAAATCAGGTGGGGAGAGGAGGGTGTTCTTTTCTCTTCTGTGGCGGAATAATTTTCACCCAGATTTCTGGGCAGGCAGAGCTCTCTGTTGCATGCAGAACACTAAGTCTTATGCCTTTGCTGAATCATGTTAAAGCGTTAATGGTCCAGCAAGCAGGGAAAAGAAATATCAGGCTATTTTGCTAACACATTTAAAAGTGAGCTTTTGCTTTATTGTCTCTCCTATTCCTCTTTTCTTTTCCTTGCTGAATTTTTGTTCTTGGCCAAAGGAAAGATGATCACTTCCCTGCTGTGACTTCAAACATAGACATATTTATATAGTGGGATGTAAATCGTGGGGAAGCCACTCTTGTGCTGATGATATGAAACGGATGAACCTACGTTTGTGATCTGACTGTGGGGGAAAATATTTATATCCTCTCTCCCTCTTGAGACTTTTCCTTTGGCTGCCTCGGTTGGAAACGTAATCCTGACAATTAGTGAGGTCTTGTAGATAGTTTATGTGCAACAAATCTTTGTGGAAGTGCCATTCCTGGAGCCGCAACCGCAATTATTAGCAAGCCACGTTACGTTAAACGCAGCGAGTAAATTACCAAAGGCATCTATTTTCTTCACCGTTTTTTGTACCAGTTTGCCACCATGCAGATTTTTAATGGATAGATGTATCTTTCCCTTGCACGTCCCGTTTGAGGTTTTCTTTTCGCACAGAGACCAACGAGGTAACAAGTGTTTTGCTTTGTTTTCATAAGGGATCAACCAATGTGGTTTACCAAGCCCATCACGTCAGCAGGAGCAAGAGAGGACAAGTTGTCGGGACCCGGAGAGGATTTCGCGGCTGCACGGTTTGGCTGACAGGTATTTTCGGCGGGGTGTGAGCCTGCGGCTCCACGTGTGACACCCGCTCGCGTGTGTGAGCGTGGCCCAGAGGATTTGGGGATTTGGGATCCGTGGGAGACGTCAGCATTCCTTGTGAACTGGGAATTGCAAAATATTTCCACATGAGAAATGCCAACACGCGGTGCTGGCGCAGCAAGGTGTTCCTCCTGGCAGCTGCTGCCTGTAACTAATGCTTTTATGGATTTCGTGGCTGTTATTGAGATCCTCTGAGCGCATCAGAAGCCCTGAGAATTGCGCTTGTTGTTCGTAAGTGTGTGGCTCAAACCCAACCAGTCCATGGTGGTGAAACCTGCCCTGGGTGGTCCAAACAGCACATGGATGTTCTCACCTAGGTTTGCTGTGTTTAAAGTCACCTCATGGGCAGCACAGCATCATCTTGTCTGAAGAATAAATACTCCCAGGTCACCATGGAAGTGATTCCTTGCATGGCCATTGCGGGTTTCTTACCTTATTTCTCATCTCATACACGTTTCGATGTGTTGTCCTTCTGTTTCGAAAGATAAAGTCACTAGGGATTAGGGATTGCTAGAAATGACAATTGCATTTTTTTTTGCTCCGCTAATATTTACACAACTCTCTCTTTTGTCACTTGTTCAGCTCTTTCTTTGAATTTTAAATATTGGTGTTTTCCTGGATTCCTGGAAGATGTTGAAGACGTACTGGGAAGGGTTTCTAAAGCCATTCTGGTTTGCCTTCATGTCAGTTTATGTGCTAGATGTTGGATTAAAATGCATTTCTGGTTTGTTCTGCTCTTTAATTTTGAAAAGAAGGCCAACACCCAGTCACAGAGTCACAGCCTGGTTGGGGCTGAAGGGACCTCTGGAGATCACCCAGTCCAACCCACCTGCTCACGCAGGGTCACAGAGCAGATCACACAGGGTCACGTCCAGGTGGGTTTGAATGTCTCAGAGAAGGAGACTCCACACCCGCTCTGGGCAGCCTGGGCCAGGCTCTGGCACCTCCCAGCAAAGAAGTTTCTCCTCATGTTCAGATGGACCCTCCTGTGTTTCAGTCTGTGCCCGTTGCCCCTCACCGTGGCGTTGGGCACCACTGAACAGAGTCTGGTCCATCCTCTTGATACCCACCCTGGAGATATTTATCAGCATTGATAAGATTCCCCTCAGACTCTGCTTTAATATCATTTCTGAAGCAAAAAATCCTATCCAAGACAATTTCCTTTTTCAGATATCACTCAAAAATCTTGTATCTGAAAGGTCTGAGCTTCTCTGGCTGATGATGATGCTTTAAAATAGATGGGCATTTCCTAACTTTCTATCAATTTAATTTTAAGAGGCTACATGGAAGGACATTTCATGACATGGACTATATGAATTAAATGGAAGGGCATTTGAAATACCTGACATTGCCAGCTCAGGAGAGCCATCGGTTAGTCTGTTGTGCTACAAAACCCAAGGGAACCCCGAGGGAAAGGAGGAGTTTGGTGCTTCAGGTGCACTTGCCAATTTCCGACGCAGCCAGTAGCAAGCGGGTGGAGCTGGGATGGGAAGCAGCCACCTCGGTTTGGATTGTTGTCTTTCTGGCTGAATATGTGCTACTTGTCTGCACAACCATCCTGCTCCTGCTTCACACCGATCTGCGCGTGCTGCTCCTGCATGTCCATGGATGCAGAGGGGCAGTCGCTGCTGGAGCCTGTCCCACCCCACACAGTTGTGGCAAGAACTTCTCCTTGGGTTCATAGAATCATAGAACAGTTTGGGTTGGAATGGACATTCCCAGCTCCCCCAGTGCCACCCCTGCCATGAGCAGGGACATCTTCACCAGCTCAGGTTGCTCAGAGCCCCGTCCAGCCTGGCCTGGGATGTCTCCAGGGATGGTTCATCCACCACCTCTCTGGCCAACCTGGGCCAGGCTCTCACCACCCTCAGGGCCAACAATTTCTTCCTCATGGAGTTCAGCCCAGGAGGTCAGTTGGTTGTTGAGAGGGAGAACTGGAGGAGGAAGATGCTGAGAGACATACAAGCAACAGCGTTCTTTCAAGCATCTCCTACTCACTGGTACCTGTTTGTCCCACCATGGCCCAGCAAGAGGTACTTTTGCAACACTGCTGGCTGGAACCCCTCCAGATATTGGGAGGTAGCAGCTTTTCTCATGGCATTAATGCCACCCTGTCTATAAGAATTACTGGCCATGGCTCTGTGGTGGTAACTGCTAAAAGGATGAATCCAACATCCCTACCTGATTCTTTACCTAAAGCAACTTCAGACAGAAAGAGTTTTGTTGCCAGTGTCCCAGGAGGTGTGGTGTTATGCTGCCGTTTTCACTCTTTCAACCTCAAACCCCATCCTCACTTTTCTCTCTCCAACAGGCCTTTCTGGAGCTGGCAAGACAACCATTGGCTTTGCTCTGGAGGAGTTCCTGGTCTCTCATGGCATCCCTTGCTACTCCCTGGATGGTGACAACGTTCGGCACGGCTTGAATAAAAACCTGGGTTTCTCGGCTGGGGACCGCGAGGAGAACATCCGCCGCATCGCGGAGGTGGCCAGGCTGTTCGCCGACGCCGGGCTCGTCTGCATCACCAGCTTCATTTCTCCTTTCGCAAAGGTAAACTCGCTGTGTCATGTTCTGCTTTTTCTGGGCAGCCTTGATCTCGTGGTTGTTCATACCGAAGAGAGTTTTATGCCAAGGACTTGCTATCTATGCCATCGGGTGCTCTTTTAACTTCTCCTCTATTTTTTTGTAAAACATTGATAGTGCACAGAACTGCACACAATGAGTACGGATTTCTGAAGGGCAGTTTGATGTGACCTCCTTGAATATATTCAATATTGTAAAATGATGAATAATCCGAGAGAAGTTTTAAAATCCCCCTACAGAGGCTTCTACTGTTGACTCATTATGATGCAGAAAAGAGGCATAGAAACAATAGCTTGTCATGGTGCTGTCACTGATCTGTTTGAAGGAGAATTGATTGTGTTTTTATGCTTCCTGAGGATACCGAGTAGCTGCTGTTATCAAGCCGATGCAAGCAGTTCCTTGTTTTGGCACAGGGCAGATAATTATTCACATTCTGAAGTTCTGCTGTCCTGCTTAACGAAGAAATTTTCTTGATGGTTCAGACAGAAAAAGCTGAAAACAGTTCAAAGTTGTAGAGTTTTTTTAAAGTATATTTAAAGAAAAGGGGAGGAGGGAGACGAAAACCCCTGTGTCAAATTCCAGGTCACATCATGTAGTAGGAAGGTGCTTGCTGCAATTCGGACGCAGCTGATTTTCCCATCTTTCTTCCAACAGGATCGTCAAAATGCACGGAAAATCCACGAAGCAGCTGGACTTCCTTTCTTTGAAATCTTTGTAGATGCTCCTCTAAATATTTGTGAAAGCAGAGATGTGAAGGGCCTATACAAAAAGGCGAGAGCTGGAGAGATCAAAGGTATGGAAGAGCGAGCTCCTGGTTTTATTTTTGCTTTCCAGAGCGTCGGAGCGTGTTGCTGGGGCTCTGCATGTGGAACCAGATTACCAGAGGCTCCTTGTTATGCACAAGGGTGTTTCGTTTCCCTAATCTTGCTGTCACAAGTGTCACTTGTAGTACGCAATGTGATCAAATGCTCGCTGGTTATTTGTACAGTGTTCTTGGCTTTAGGACACCAAGTATTACAGTAAATTAAATTAATTTGGCTTTAATTGTCTGTAGGATTCACGGGGATTGACTCTGACTATGAGAAGCCCGAATCTCCTGAACTGGTGTTGAAAACGAACGTTGCATCAGTGTCTGAATGTATTCAACAGGTTGTGGAGCTCCTCCAAACACAAGTACGTCATTTTTATGCCACCAGCAGCTTGTAAACCTGCTTTGGATACTGACTTTTTGGTGTGCATTTAAAATCCAGCACATTGCTTACGATTGCTGTCCTGACTCTCTCTTTCAGAACATTGTGCCTCACGGCTCGATTAAGGATGTTCTTGAACTGTTTGTACCTGAAAATAAACTCAGTAGTGTCCGAGCCAAAGCAGAGATGCTGCCAGCCGTAGAGATCACTAAGGTATCATCGTGCGCGGATGCTGTTGCTGTTTATCCACTCAAAGGCTAGAAGATTTGATGGGGACGTTGCTGGTGGGGGCTCTGTTCGTCTGCCGCCTGTGTCTTTTTGTGGCTGTGCTTTATGGCGAGCCGAAGCTGTTTTCTGCTGTGTCCCCACGCCGTGCTGTAGCAAGCCAGGGCTCTGCATCTCCTCTGTTGCGTTAGTACAGCCCACAAGCAGTCGTGCTATGAAAGTAAATGAGTTTGCCTTAAAAAACCTCCACCCCACCACTCCCAGGGCTTTCTCCCCCTTTATGAACGTCTTACATTTGAAGTGAAGCGACTGGGAGCGCTGCTGCGGCACAAGGGAAGGCACAGCAACCTCCCCTCCGAGCATGCCCTGGTGACACGAGCGTCCTTTTGGTTTGCTTTGCAGCTGGATCTGCAGTGGGTGCAGGTGCTGAGCGAAGGCTGGGCCACTCCGCTCACCGGCTTCATGCGCGAGGCTGAGTACTTGCAAGTGATCCACTTCGGCACCCTGCTGAACGGTACGAACCCCGCTCGGCCCCATTCTCCTCCTCCTTTCCTCTCACGTGTTAAATGCAAGGTGGGCTGGGAAGCTGCACTCTGAAACGCACTACAGGGCATGAAAAGGTGACAAAGTTAACCGTACTTTGGCCAGGGCACTGGCTCATGATTTTGGCGTCTCGTGCGGCGCTGATTAAACATTTCAGCAGCCGTTGTGTAGCCCTTTTCATGCTTGGTTGTACCGGGGTAAATAAAAGAGCAAACCAAAAGCCAAGTAAGCATGAGGCTGCCAGGCTGGATTGTAGGTGGGAGTAGGTGGCTGTCCATGGGAACAGGAGCACAACCTGTTTTCACTTCTTTATTCCGGTTTTCCTGCCTGTCCATTACCGTCACTTGAAATAAATCAGATTTAGCTATTCATTAGCAAGATGTTAGAGGTGCTTCACCCCTGGAAAAGGCAGAGCATTCTGGCAGTGATTGTCCAAAGCTAAGACCAGGGCGGTGGGGATTTCTGCCCTGTTTCTCAGCTGTAGTTTCATTGCTGGGACTCTGTAGGCACACGGGACACTCGCTTTGGGGTTTGTAGGCCCATGAGCGATCTCTGGCCTTGGGGATCTGGGATCTTGGTGAGCGAATCCCTTTGAGTCTTGCCCCTCCTTCTAGAGGATCTGATGGTGGCACAGGGCGGTGACTTGCTGCTGTCACTAGGATTTGGGCACCGTCCAGCAGATGCAAAGCTCAGGACTGATCACTTTGGACTGGAGGAGCATCTGCATGGTGGCTTCTGCTTTCAGACATGTCGTAACCTTTTACCTTCTGCCCAGTGTACAAACAGTGTTCAGAAGTACACGTCCTTATTATCACACCCTCATCTGGGGTCTTTGAGCTGCCTGTTGAGGTGACAGAGGTGCTGTCGTGACCGTGTTGCTCCGGGGCTTGCACTTTGCACCAGAGGTTCATCTCAGAGAGATCTGTTTTTGAGGAGCTCCCCCAAACCTGTTGGTGTCACTGAACACAACTCCTCTGGGGTCCACGGGCATATGGCCAGGGTTTGTAGAGCTCCACAGGGTCAGGGGCAAAGCCCAGGACATCTACTTTTAGTCAGGGATGAACTCTCCCGAGCAAGGTCTTTGTAGTAGAGGACATCTACATCAGTCTCAAGTCCATCTCGTCTCCACGGAGGTCTCCAAACTCAACATCTGTGTGGTCAGGCCTGCAGGGTGACATCTGAGCAGAAGGAGAACATCCCTGGTTTGCTCGGAAGAGCTTTAGGAAACGGTGGAGGGTTTCCATCTCAGGGGGCCAAGGCTGGGGTGCAGCGTGGCCAAAGAGAGCTTTGAGGCTGCTCTTCCCGGAGCCATCAGTCCAGCCTTGGGGATGATGTTTTTGACAGCTCCAGCTGTGCCTGGAAAGGCTGTGATCGATCATTTGGGTGGACTTGTGCAAGCTGGTGCTCCTCTCACTCGGACTTACAGCACTAAGTCCCAGCTTTGTGTAGGGGAACCATGGCCACCGGGAAGAAAGGTGAATCTGGACACTGGTTGTAGCATGGAGGGTTTTGGTGTCTTCTCCCATGGAAGAAGCACCAGGACCAGAGGAAACAGCCCCAATTTGCGCCAGGGGAGGTTGAGGTTGGATCTGGGGAACAATTTCTTCCCCAAATGGCTGTGGGGCATTGGAACAGGCTGCCCAGGGCAGTGCTGGAGTCACCATCCCTGGAGGGGTTTAAAAGGTGTTTAGACGAGGTTCTTAGAGACATGGTTTAGTGCTAGAGTTGGGCTGTGGCTGGACTCCATGACCCTGAGGGTCTCTTCCAACCCAAATGATTCTATGATTCTATGTTAGATTGTCTGTGTTAATTGTCTTAATTGTGTTTGTGTTCTCCCAGGAAGGAATCGCTCTATAGCCGGTATGTATATAACTGTTGTTAGGTTTTACAGAAATTACTTAAATTCAGATTTTTTTTCACTATAAAGTGATTTTTTGAGATTTACAGAACAAAAAGAAAATTATTAAGACTAGACACAACCACAGCCTATTTATGATTCAGCCAACTACACAGTGCCATGACACACCCAGCGTCCTACCAAATGATCTTCACAAAAATCCCGGTCATGTGAGTTTGTAATTAGCTTTACTGGAGTGATCTTTTGGGTTTCTTATCTCTGCCTCTTGCGTTTGGACACGGGGCATGGAGATCCTCAGCTTCAACATCATTTGTTGGTTCCATAATCCAGCTTTTCCACACTGACTTTATTGACTGATCACTGGTTAATATAATTTAAAGGTATGAAGTTGATATTGATTGGATCCCATGTGACTATGGATATGATTATTCTTGAAGGCGCTTGAAAATTTCCGGCAGACGAATGATACCTAGTCATGAATTAAAAATAAATGAGAACATTTTAATAAAGATTTTTTTTTTAAATCGACATCACAGTCAAAATCCTCCAATTAAGAATCTCGAGGGTCCAAAATTATTTTGGTCATATCAGAACAAATTGAATCAGTGATTTGTTTGTTCTTGTCTGGGAAGAGATGGATTCTGCTGTATTAATACTGGGATATCCAAGGGAAAATGGAAGGACTTAGATAAAACCAACACGACTTCAAGGTATTCAGAGACAGCACTGAAATTAGAAACTACACGTGGAAATATAGACTTGCTGCATGCACACAGACAATAGATTAAAAATGGACTCTGCAGAGATGTAAAAGTATAACAGTATAGAGAAAAAGAAAAGAAACAAAGCAAAGCTTGATGGTGTTATGACGGAAGAGGTGGGCAGGCAGTGAGATGCCCTGGGGAACACCAGGCCGGGGCCACTTTAATAGAGATGGTTCTCCTGGCAGAGCGGGAGGGGTTATGGCCAGAGTTGCATTTTCCAAGTACATATAAATTTTTCAGAGACTTCTCAACAAGGTAACCGGGGAAGAATGAATCTTTGCAGGGAGACAGAGCGCAGGAAGTCATGAAACGCTCTGGGTGTCTCTGTGACATCCCTGGCCTGAAGGTGAGGAGCTTTCATATTCCGCTAACGTCTCTCAAATCCTCCCCGTCTCTCGCCAGATGGCATCGTCAACCTGAGCATCCCCATCGTGCTGCCCATCTCCACAGAGGACAAGGAGCGGCTGCAGGGCTGCGAGGCGCTGGTGCTCAGCTTCGCGGGCCGGAGGGTGGCCGTGCTGACCAACCCTGAGTACTTCGAGCACAGGAAGGAGGAACGCTGCGCCCGCGTCTGGGGGACCACCTGTGACAAGCACCCCCATGTCAAAGTAGGTTTGTCTGCTTCCCACTCTGGGAAGCCGGGAAATGCGGGCAGGGGCTGGAGAGATGAACCTTCCTGAGGTTCTGAAGGCTGTGGGTGTCCCGGCTGCTCTCCAAGCCCAACCCTGCTGGGAAGCATCGTGTCCCAAGCAGGCAGGACTGAATTTTTAGGCTGGCCAGTTAATGCTGCGCTTGCTGCTTAGCAAGAGCATCGGATCACAAGCGTGAGGCGAGAGGGAAGACAAGCGTGCTGCTGAGGAGCTTCTCTGCTCATCCATGCACCTTCACCACTGTGCCTCCATCCACACGTTTTTACCATCCCCTTCAATGTAGCCCCCAAAGTTTTCCTGTGACGATCTCAGTGATGCTGCTAAACGCTGATGCTGCAGATCACAAACTCACACTCCTTTTAGCTACATTTTTCTCCTCAATTTGGCTGTTTCATACAAGCGGCCAGCCAGGGTGTTATTGGTGTTATATACAGCTTATCTCTTCCCACTGACTCTCTGGCAGAACGAAGAACATCATTGCTTAGAAAGGGAGAGCTCCAGGTTGCACTGAGTGACTGCCTGCTTAAAAAGGCTAAAGCCGTGTTAATTCTTTTCCCCTAGCTTCAACTAACCCTTTAAATCATTCAGCAGCAGTTGCTCACCCTGCAACAAGCTTATTCCTCCTGCATATTCCCAGGAGGAAAGAGCAAAGAGTGAGGTGGAGGAAGGTCTTGTGCCGTAACTTGCAGACCCAGCTGGGTGCAGCGGGAGGGTCCCAGCAGCTAAAGCCTGGCTTTACAGGCTTGTGCAGCTCGTGATGTTCAGTTCACGTGGTCACTGTAAGAACGTTTTCTTTCTGCGATGTGCAGAACGAGGAGGGCAGCTCACCCTGTAAGCGAAGTCAAGCCTAACGCTTTTCAAAGGAAACCAAGGAAAAGGAGATATATTTTGCTGTCCCTTCCATAACGCCCATGTGCGTAATTCGCAGATGGTGATGGAGAGCGGAGACTGGCTGGTTGGTGGAGACCTCCTCGTGCTGGAGAAGATCAAATGGAACGACGGGCTGGACCAGTACCGCCTGACACCGCTCGAGCTCAAGCAGAAGTTCAGGGAGATGAATGCTGGTGAGTGTTCGTTCTGCATGCCGGGCATTTAATTCGCGACATTGATGTGCTCGGCTTTCGCACACAGGCACAGCTCAGGTGTCTGTCCCAGCGGGGTGGGAGGTGTTGGACACCCACGTTCGCTTTGGGGAGAGCATTGGCCTTCCTGAAGGTGCCATCGAACTTGGAGAGGTGGCAGGTCAAGGAACTCAGTGGTGTATAAAAACATTGTAGGAGAGCTGCTAGGACTGAAATCGGCCCCAAAGAAACGATGTGCAATGAAAATAAACTTGGCAAAGTGATGAAGAGGTGCTGTATGTATATGAAACGCTCATCTAAGGTATTTAAGGCCTCGCTCACATGAAGACAGGACACACATCTTATGACACACATTATCTTGTGACTGTCAAAACGTGTGATGTGCAAATGACATCTGCTGGTCAGCACAAGCCCGTGACCCTTTGAACCTTTTCCTTTTAGATGCCGTCTTTGCATTTCAGCTGCGCAACCCTGTCCACAACGGGCACGCACTGCTCATGCAGGACACACGGCGCCAGCTTTTGGAGAGGGGTTACAAAAACCCCGTCCTTCTCCTGCACCCTCTGGGAGGATGGACCAAAGACGACGACGTCCCGCTGGAGTGGCGGATGAAGCAGCACGCAGCGGTGCTGGAGGAGCACGTGCTGGACCCCAAGCTGACCATCGTTGCCATCTTCCCCTCTCCCATGCTCTACGCCGGCCCCACGGAGGTAAAGTGCTGCCTGTCGCGAGGCTGCTGGCTCTGCACAGCCCCAGAGGCCTGGGGAAGGGAGCCGGGAGCCGTCTCTTCGCTTTTGGCTCCCTCTGTGCTGCCCCTGCAGCCGTTTCCCCACAGAGCTCAGCTCTGCGGGCCCCTGTGCTATTTAGAGAGCTGGGGAGAGTGGGGTTAGGAACAGACTTTAGCACCCTGACTTCTTTCTGCATTGGGCAGGGATGCTCATTTGTTTTCTCCTGGCGGTTTCCCTTCTGTCTGTGAACGGGTGGGTTGAAAGTGGTAGATACTGAACCTCCCGTAAAAGCGAAAGGAGAGGGATGCATGGGCAGCCTTCGCGGGGCTGCATTTGCATGGTTGAAAAGCAAACCACTATCCCCAAATTGGAACGAGACCAGTTCCCATCCCCGCCGTTTCCCTGGAAATCCACATCCTTAGGAGAACTACGATGTCGCATCAGGTCTGAGTGGTGCAAGACGAGTCTGAGCGGCCCAATCGCAATGAGAAACTGCAACAAGGCTGCTGACGTGGCTCCTTCCTTCCTTCCTTCCTGCCCATGGAGCACTGGGATCTCTTTTGCAGCCCAGCTTTTGCGGCTGGGCCCTCAGCCCGTGCTCCTCGTGTCTCCCTCGCAGGTGCAGTGGCACTGCCGAGCTCGCATGATCGCTGGCGCCAATTTCTACATTGTGGGGCGCGACCCGGCAGGCATGCCTCACCCCGAGACCAAGAAGGATCTCTATGAGCCCACGCAGGGAGGGAAGGTCCTCAGCATGGCGCCGGGCCTGACCTCGGTGGAAATCATCCCCTTCCGGGTGGCTGCGTACAATAAACTGAAAAAGGCCATGGATTTTTATGACCCCAAAAGGTAACGCGGGCAGCAGCCTCGCTGTTTCTTCAGCCTTTGTGATCGTGTCTGGTTCACAGCTTGCCAGGGGAGGGGGAGAAGCGGCTGTTGTTCTTCGGAGGGAGAGGAGCGGGGGAAGCGCCTGCGAGAGCCGCTCACGTTCCCCTCCCGGCGCGACACCTGGTCAAGGATGGGTCGTAAATCTAAAGATACACCAGAAAGGATGAGAACCGCAGCCTGGGGACAAAGTGGCCGTAGCAACGCAGCCCCTGGCGGCTGGAGGAGCACGTTACGTACAAGTCCAGCTCCTGTCGGAAGAGCAGCCCTGTTGCTGCCGATGGAACCGCAGTCGGTGCTGCCGGCTCGGGCCGCTCGTGCTGATTTCAGCCCTGTCTCTGTTTTGCCGCAGGCACGACGATTTCGACTTCATCTCGGGGACGCGCATGAGGAAGCTCGCTCGCGAAGGCGAAAACCCACCAGACGGCTTCATGGCCCCCAAAGCTTGGAAAGTCCTGACCGAGTACTACCAGTCACTGGAAAAAAAGAATTAACACTACTCCTCCCTAGACATATTGTATTAAGAGTGAGCAATGATTGATTGATTCCCTATGACACAGATCAGTTACTTGGCATTTCCAACATTCTGACTGAAGGTTTTCCTACCCTGGGTCAGAGTGGTTTTTACTAATCAGAAAATACTTTAAGCCTGGCCCTGCTCCCAGCTGAGCGCGGCTGCGGGTTTTGGTGCTGCCAGGGCCACACACTGGTCCCCGGTGCAGAGCTGGGGGGTAGAAATGTGTCTGTCCCCTGCGAGGAGCAGAAATGAAGAAGCACCTTTGGCTGCCCCATGCAGGCCGGAGCGGCTGCTGCTGCTGCTGGGGTGGAAGAGGGAAACGAGCACTTGGTGCTTGGATCCAGTCGCTGCCCTCAAGGTTGTGCCTTAGACAATTTTTGTGAAGAAACAGCAGGATTATTTTAAAACCTCTTTTTTTGACAGGATTTTTTAAAATCAGCCTTGACCGCTGCCAGTTCCTTGCGGCCAAGTCGGTTGCTCACTGTTATTCTTTGCTTCTTCCTGCGTGACCCCTATGTTCAAAACAGAACCTGGGCCGAGCGTCCCTACGCTCAGCTTTCCATGGGGCTCTGCTGTGGCCATCCCTGCGCTTGCTGGTGGCCCTGGGGCTTTTCCTGGGAGATCCCTGGGACAGCTCAGGGCTGCCAGCAAAATCTGAGGATGCTGCTTCCATGGGCGTCCTCCCACCCACCTGGCAGGGTCGGATCCCCGCGCTCCTCCTGCCTGAAAGACCAATTAAGGGCAAAATGGCAAAATCATGGATGCCAGAAAAGTCCTTGGGTCCATCCCCAAAAATCGCCGCAGCCCTTATCTTCTTATTTCCCCCCCAATATGGACTTTGCTGTTGGGCGTGAGGCTTCTCCGCTGAGGTCACTGCAGCACGACCCAACGCTGGAGCTTCACCTGCGGGGGTCAGATGTGTCGTAAATGAAACGGAAACCGCGTTCTCACACCTTCGCCTCCTCTTGTGCTTCAGTCTTAATTCCACGCGGATCTGCGCTCTGCGAAAACAATCACTTCTGCTCGTAACTTAGGATTTGACCTACATCTCAAGCTAAAACCTGTTTTGCTGTGGCCATGGTACAGGGGCTGAAACTACCTATGCATTGGGAATATTTTTGCAAAAAGTTGTTTGTTGGGGTGTTGAGGTTTTTTTGGTATTTTTTAAAGTATTCTGAGCAAAGAGCCCAAAGCTGTGTTATACCTCCAAATGCTGCAATGCCCACGTGAGCAGCTGACAGCACACGAGCAGCGGTGCCTTCAATATTCAGGCCCTCTGGCAGGGACCTGGAGGAGAAAAGCAATACTCCAGTTAGCTGATTGCAATATATTTGTCATTTTTTTGAAGTAGTCAAATAGTGCTCATCATAAACGCAGTAAACCCAAATGGTTACAGCAAATCATAAATGTTGTATTATCCTTTTAAAGTAGCATAGCGTACTGATTACCTCTGATTGAAATAGAGTATGTGGACTAGTTGGGTTTTTTTTATAGTATATTTATTAAAGACATGAGACGGGAATTTGTACCTCAACTGATACATCTCATGATTTAATATATTCTGAACTTGATACTCTGCTACAAAACACTCACTTTTAGTACAAATAAATATTTATACTCTCGCTTGGTTATTTTTGGGTTTGCTGGGGCTGTGCCAGGGCTCTCTCCTGTGGAACCTGCAGCTCATGGACCAAGCAGCGACCAGGGGGAAGATGCCCAAGCCGGTCTCAAAAAACTGACTGTATTTACAGAATCCAAACGTTTGCAGAATGGTGAAGCTTACAGAAAACAGACCAACAGGAACACAGAACAAACGAACGTTTATTTACCTGTTACATGAGACTATCCAAAGGTTTGTGCTTGCAGTGTGGGGAAGATCAGCTGCTTTAAAACGCCAGGGACAATGGCTGCTGGTGACAGCCGTGCCTGTTAATTTGCTGGGAATGTCTTTGTCTCTTCCCACCAGAGGATTCAACCTTTAAACTCCAAGAACAAGACATTTCACACCAAGCTTTGCAATCGACCCCCTGCGCCCCTTAGTCAGTCCCAGGGGGTACGAGCTGTGGCCATGCGCCAGTCTGGACTGTTTCAGATGTAACAGCTGCTGAGAGGGGCCTGGAGAACTTCAGTGTCAGAGCAGCCTCAAAGCAAACTGAATCACCAGAGAACTTTATCTTCCCGTGAGAGTAGCACGATTTGGGTGTTTAATTGCGAGGCTGGTGTGTGAGCTGGGGCTCTCCCTGCATCGCTCTGCCCTGGCACCAGCGGCGACTCGTGACATCAGCATCCCACAGCATAGTCATTTTGGTTGGAAAAGACCCTCAAGATCATGGAGTCCAACCATAACCCACCCCTGGCACTGCCCCATGTCCCTGAGAACCTCATGTCCGTCTGTCCAGCCCTCCAGGGATGGTGACTCCAGCACTGCCCTGGGCAGCCTGTTCCAATGCCCCACAGCCCTTGGGGGAAGAAATTGTTCCCCACATCCAACCTCAACCTCCCCTGGCGCAACTTGAGGCCGTTTCCTCTGCTCCTGGCGCTTGTTCCTGGGGAGCAGAGCCCGACCCCCCTGGCTCCAAGCTCCTTTCAGGCAGTTCAGAGATCAGGTCTCCCCTCAGCTCCTGTTCTCCAGCTGAACCCCCCAGGTCCCTCAGCCGCTCCCATCACACTTGTGCTCCAGCCCCGTTCCCTTCTCTGGACTTGACAGAATTCCACAGCCCCATATTTCTGCTGCACCGCATTTCCTATGTCTTTGTGGTAGAGCAATACACATTTACCACATACCTTCCCCCCCACATATAAAAAAGCCAAATAATTATGAAATCATTAAAAAAACGCCCCATGTTCCGTAACCAAGGACGTTACATTGTGACCTCGCTCCCCATCTCCTGCCCTCGAGAGCGAGCAGAGCTGTGACACAGCACGCCAGCCCCTGCTTTGAGCAACGCCCGTTACAAGTTTAGGTTGGATTAGTGCACGGTTATTGAAAACCTACCGACAAGAACTTTACCAAAATGCATTTGCCGCTTGCATTTTTAACCCCTCGCCTTTATCACTGCGTAACATGACGTGAGTTTACAAGACCCGTGACCAGCAGAACGCCGCTAAATCACATTCAGAAACACAAATCTCGTTCCCTTTTCTTGGGTTTTGCAGATCCCAGCATCACAAAACATCCCCCCTGTGTGCACCTCGGAGCTTCATCTGCGACAAGGAGACCGAACAGCAGCAAACCCTCGTTACAGCACGGAATAAAGCCACAATTTCAGAGAGTTTATCAGTGGGACTTTATGAAAAGAACAGTTCAAGATTCTACTCTAACGACTCACAGCAAGGGAAAAATAAAAATAAAAGCAGCATTCATTTTAAAAGCCTCAAGAAGCAGAATTCATACAAAATAAAAATTATTTCAACTTTTTTTTACAGTAGTTCACTATCTTTACTAAATGGCACTGGATTTCAAGTGGTCACGTGAAAGAAGAATCAGTAACATTTCAAATGTTGCCTGAAAGTTATCCCAGAAGCAGGAGTTTCTGTCTTCAGATTTGCTGCTAAAAGGAAGAAGGAAATGTGAACCGAGTATCGGTGAATCTTCAATCTATACATCTCCCGATTTGGTTTGGTTCAGTAAGTAGAAAAGATTTTTCCATACTCGAGTTATCTACAGATTATGTCTCTATATAAAAAAAAAAAAATGTGGATATATATACATTTAATACATAGACACAGGCTGGTACGTATATACACAGACTGGTGCCGGATCGTCTCCCCTCCACCCTGCACCACCTCAGATCCTGCTTTAAGGCGACACGCAGCAGCGATTGCGGGACACGACACAGGCGACTGCTCTTGGTCTGGGCGATAATTGTTCCACTTCACGACCTACCGTTACGCTTCTCGTTGCGCGAGACGAAATTTGAATAACTTATGATTCGTCGTAGAAAAACAATTCCAGAAACAGAATTCCCTTATTCAAGGAACGTCCCACCCCGTGATGTTGGGTTTTTTGTTTTGCTAACTAACACAAGTCAAACTAAATCAGATCAGAAACTGCAAACACACTCTTGTTGCCTTAATCTAAGCTAACGTGCATCAAGACATTCTGCAGCGTGGCGTCCTTGGATCTCCGCATCTTCTCGATCGCCCTCTGGAGATCCTGCTGCTGCACGGGCCGAATTTCATCTTCGTCATGGCTAGAAAGGAATGAAAAAAGCGAGATGATGATTTGCGTAACAGCCACGCAAACCAGACATCACCCAAAACTGCAGCTCTGACACTGGAAAGAAGCCCTGGTGCAGGAAGGGGCGTAGGGGAGGTCACATCACAGCAAGCGGAGTGACACGTGTGCAGG
The DNA here is from genome assembly GCF_037038585.1 of Patagioenas fasciata. Classification (NCBI taxonomy): domain Eukaryota; kingdom Metazoa; phylum Chordata; class Aves; order Columbiformes; family Columbidae; genus Patagioenas; species Patagioenas fasciata. The sequence goes on from NC_092527.1 coordinate 6,871,865, forward strand.
TAACACAGCGCAGTAACATCACCTACGGGTTTGTGCCACCTTACAATAAAGACCCACGGCCAAAACGAGTAAAGGTGACTTATTCGTTGGGTTTTTTGTATAGTGGCAATTTATCAAGGAAAAGAGAACCTTGTGCTTCCTGTAAATCACAGCAAGGTTCTCCAAACCTCTACGAATCTGCAAAGCGAATTGGGAAATGCGAACTAAGAACTGCGTGGCACGGGGAGCGTCGGCAGAGAGAACGAAGACACGTACGTCTCTTCTTCGCAGGCGGAATTGACGTATTCCCTGACGCAGAGGAGCGCCGCGTCCCGGCACATTTCCTTCAGATCGCTGCCGGAGAAGCCGTCGGTCTCTTTAGCGACTTGGAGGAGATCTACGTGTCTGTCCACCTGTCCCAGAACAAGAGGAAAGAGCCTGAAAACTCTTACTTTGTTCTACACAGACAAGAAAGAGTCACCTCTAAGTATTTTTACCTGTCCGAGATCTTTTCCAGTCTTCACCTTTTTTGAGAGCTAAAAGCAAATTATTTTATTAACTTACAATTTGAACCCTCCGAGTAGTTAAATTCATTACATGAAACTGACGCTGCATCTCATAAAACTCTGTAGCTGACAACAAAAAAAAGAACAAACAGGCAACTGAAAGCAAATTGTCATATTGGTCTGTCCTGTTACTGACAAAGCTCCTGTGTAGTTTTGGAAGCAAAAACCGGACCACAGAAATATTGACCCATTTTCTCAGATGCCCACACTGGTTTCCTGCAACGGCACGGCTTTTGTTGGTCCAGGGCTCCATCGGACCCTGTTCACCATCTCAGTTGCCTGCTGAGTTACCAAACAACTGCTCCTGCTTTGTACAACCAGCAAAACCAGGAGCTTGGAGGCAAAATAATGCATCTAACTCAGACCAAACTCTTTCCAGCCAAGACCCCACATTTATTCAGCCCGTTTGCAGGATCTCTGATAACAGCACATGTCCCAATGCATCACTATTTCCGTTTTGAGAAGTTAAAAGCCAAACTAGGCTAATAAAAGGCTGAAATTGTGGGCTGATGACTTCTACGAGGGAAACCATTCCACAGTGATGAAGGCAAAGCCCCAGGTGGAACCTTTGCTGCTCCCAGCTGGCTAAGAACACACAGAAAGAAGACGTAACAGAATCACAGAATCCCAGAATGTGAGGGATTGGAAGGGCCCTGGAAAGCTCATCCAGTGCAATCCCCCCATGGAGCAGGAACACCCAGCTGAGGTTCCACAGGAAGGTGTCCAGGCGGGTTTGAATGTCTGCAGAGAAGGAGACTCCACAACCTCCCTGGGCAGCCTGGGCCAGGCTCTGCCAACCTCACTAGGAACAAGTTTCTTCTCAAATTTAAGTAGAACCTTTTGTGTTCCAGTTTGTACCCACTGCCCCTTGTCCTATCACTGGTTGTCACCAAGAAGAGCCTGGCTCCATCCTCCTGACACTCACCCTTTATATATTTGTAAACGTGTTTTGTAACAGGCGTGAACAAGGATTCCTCTTCGAGCGAATAAGAAGAAACACGGGGAAAACGGAGGGCATGGCTGCCCCTGTCAGTAAAGGACAGCCAGAAGTTTGTCACGCTGCCTGAAAATACGCTGAGCTTTAGAGATCCAACTCCTCCTCCTCCCATGGGACAACCAGCACAGGCTGATTTCCCCCCCACCCCAAAGAATGTTATTTGTGTGGCTGTGATTTACTGCCAGACGCCCAATACACGCTGCGTTCTTTCAGGTCCATATTGAGGAGCGGATTTAAGTTCCTGCTGAAAGGCGCTGCGAATCACAGGCCCGGCCTCAGAGTCCACGTGCGTGCGAGGGCTGGGGGGCGGCACATCCTCCGGGAGCCGCTACAAACATTTGTTATTTGGCAAAGCTCCCGACCAGCTCTGGGAACGAAATCTGAGTCTGAAATCACCGCTTGCAAAAGACAATTTAGTTGCAAATAGATCAGCTCTTCCCCCACAACGCTTTGGTCGTTTCATATCAGTTCCGTTTTCACATTTATGTCTAGTATTTTGCGAGAAAGCTACTCCTGTGTGAACAATCCAAAATGCAAAGGAACCTCCCCAATATTCTCAGCCATTCGCAAGGATGAGTTGTGAGTTTTAGGTCTCCTGAAAAATCTAAATTGGTTTCACTAGTGAATGGTATTTATTAGGACAGACCTCGACCAAGAGACACTGCAGTGTTATCCGCAAAACAATTAGTGCTGCAGAGTAAATTGGGCGGGAACCTCAGATAACACAGGTCCCATGTGCCAGATGTGCTCAGGTGGTGACACGAACACCACACAGTATTAGTAACAATATCTGTAGTTGTCTTCCTCTAACTGAAATATGAACTATGGATCCAAGTGGAAAAAGCAACGCTGTCAAAAAAACGTCATTAGTATCTCTTCTCCCTGCTTCATGATGTCCTGAAATTTCTTTCAGTGATCCAAGTGATTTTCAAACATGATTCAACCTCGGCATTTTTAAAGAGATAAATACATGATCTTGTTATCAAGTAAGCAAATGGAGACAGAAGAATTAAGTAATTTTCGTCAGAGATGGTGATTCACCCCAAAACCCAAGACTGCTGCTCTGACTGAGGCTCACGCTTGGACCAGTAGGGAATTCAGCTGCTTTAATTTAATGCCACACGTAAAACCACAGGAGATTCCCAAGGCATAATGAGAAATAACCCGTCAAATAATCTGCAAGATGGTCAGTTATAAAACACGTTTTCTACACAACAGAGTTTGTCCTCACGACAACAGTAACACAGAAAATTAACCATTAAAAGAAGTCTACTTACATTTTCATTCTTCAAAATTAGCTTCAAGATTGCTTCTCTTTGTTTCAGAGCCTTAAGCAAAAGAGATTAAAGTTACTAGAGCACAAAAATAAACCGATGTAACGTTTATCCCAACTGTGCATTGTGTGGGTTTTCGTAGTTCAGCGACACGAGCTGATCCCTCAAACAGGAGATATGCACCAAGGAAACCTCTCTGACGGCAAATCACCCAGCAAAATGAGACTGAGGGTACTCTGAGTCCAGGAACACATGGAACTAAACATACATACTGTGGCAGCTGAACAGTTGACATGCTGTCTCAAAAAACCTTCTTCCATTTCTCTCTGCTTTGGAGATAATTTTTTTACAAGTAATTTTGGCCATTTTCATCTCGAACTTGGTTATAAAATCTGCAAGGCTTTTGTTAGTCTACGGTGATGCTAAGCACACCCCCAGCCCACAGCACAGGAATTATCTGCGGCCTCAATAAAAGAGTTGTAACCAGTCTTGGTGGCGTTGCACGGAACCACAGACAAGGAGAAGAGATGAGGAGTAAGTTCACCAGACAGCTGTGTAACGAAAATTACGTGCCTGTGCCCTAAGTGACACCTCCTGTTGTAATTCTGCTCCTGAGAGATGGAGCCAACCCCTGCGATATCCTGAGGCACCGCTACCCACAGATAATTCATCCTTCTAACGATGGTTCTTGATGGAAAGACGCGATAAAGTACCAAAACACACATCCTTGCCCCTCACTAACTCAAGGAACACCTCAAGATGAGTAACGTGCAAGAAACTCTACAGAAAAGCGGCTATTAGGTTCTCAGAAGGTATAAATGGGCATCGAGATGTACCTGCTTCTTGACACTGTCTGCCCTGGGTGCTGCTCTCCCCCGTAAGCAAGTGTTTGCAGTCACTTTTGTGCTTTTTCTGGTTGTTTGTGTGTTAAAAATAAGCCTAAGCCACTCCATTCTGATAGACGAAGAAAACGGGCAGGGAGCTCTTAGAACACGTGGCGTTGTTTCAAGTAAAAGACCCAAAGAATCAAGATTTCTCTGAGAAACTTCACCTTGAAAAGCAAAGTTATACGCATGCTTCTAAAAAACTAAGCCCGGATTAAAGCCATAGAGTGTTTCCTTGAAAAAAAACCCTAAAACCAAAGAGATGTGTGTTTCCTGGCTGATAAGGCCCCTGCTTGTAGCATTCAGGCAAAGCTGGCACGACTTACAGGTTGGTTGATGTGAAAGCGGGTGGGCATTCTTCTCATGATGGCCGAGTCCAGATCCTGAGGACGGTTGGTGGCTCCCATCACGATTACCTGCAGGCACCGAAAGAAAAAGCTCGTCAGCCTGGAGTCGGCTTCTGAAAACACCGTCGTATTGAAGCTTCAAAACCACACACATGACTCTTCTGCACTTTATCAAGAACATCGACATTTGAAGAGGTTAAAGGAGGTTTCTTGGTGCTGATTTCAACACCTGGATTTAAACAAGTGTCTTAAGAGGGTGTTGGGACCACAAAGTATCATCTGGGTAGAGATTTTTACACCAGACTGAAGCCTTCTGAGCCCAACTTGAAAGTTCAATCTCTAAGTGGTTACCTAAAACTTCCGCTTCTAAGTGCTGGTGACGTCTCTTTAGTTTCTGGTGGCCTGGGAGGAACTCGAAAGGAGGCATTTTTATAAGGTATCAAAAAACTTGGCATTTTTGTGCCATGTTGAAAAAAAGAAACACAATCGGTTCACTGGGATGAGCAAACTGGCAGCTTTTGCATGCACTAAGATGGTTTTTTGTTTGTTTTGGTTTTTTTAGCATTAAAAGAACCTGTATGCACTGGCACAGTGTAACAGCAGCCCATCAGATGTGTACGAGCCAAGTTCAATGCCAGGTGAGTATTTGACCTCATTCCACTTTTTAGTTTAAGAACAAATTTACTTCCCATTCACATCAGCCTTTTATTTCTCATTTGTTATTGTAAGTTATGTACATTGCCAAATACCCAGTCGTGCAAAGTGAAAAATGTCAGGGAAATTAATCTCCTATCAATAGGGTTTCCTGACGTGCTTCTGGTCTTTTGTCTGGAGTCACTGTTCCGCAGCCGCCCCTGGCCAGGCTGCTTTGGTTGGCCCTGAGCAGAGTCACCCTGCCACCTACAGGCACAGCTCCATGGTGGCACATTGCTGTGCACAGAAAAAGCCAAAAGGTGCGTTTTTCACTAAGGCTCCGATGCTCTTCACCGTCTGGAGAGCGTTATACACCCTTCCCTGCGCGCCAGACGCAGGCTAACAGTGAGCGGCATCGCTGCACCCGCGCTCTGCTTCATGGCCCAATGCTGGACCCAGAGTCTTGCCCCGTCTGTGCTAACAGAGCGGATGAACCTTCCCAAAACCAGGTTCTGTGAATGTGGGACCCCCACCATGGCACGCACATGGCTTCCAGACCTGAGCCATCCCTTCAAGCTCTGTTTTCCAGGCACTGTGCCCCACGTTCCTGCTGCGCTCAAGACGACATCCTTGGTGGGTTTCACCCAAGACTGAACAAGCTTTTCAGGTGCAATCAAATAACATTCATCACGATGCTTATTTGGAATTTTTGTTACCGTAGCGAAAGCCAAACTCAACCCTTAATTCAAAGGAAATTTGTTTGGCAAGAAGCAATCTGAAGCTCCTCAGTAATTAACAGCAGAGCCCAGCGTCAAAACCTGAGACAACACAAATGTCAAAGCTCCCGCTTAAAAAACGCTTCCTGAATTGCAACGACATCTTGGGCAGGAGCCTGAAATGTGGTATTGAAACCAAAATCTCCCCAGAAACCTGGAGCAAACCCTGCCGAGCACTCCTGACACAGGGAAGAGACAGGAGTGGCTCATTCAGGCTCCACACGCTGAGGTCCAGAGGTGGGTAAGACCGTTTATTGTCTTACTGCAGGGAAGGAACAACTTGACTTGCTCCAAGAAGTTGTCACTACATCAAGAAAACAAGAATAATACATGCGAACACTGGAAGAAACGGTCCTTGCAAGGGTGTATGAGCTTCTAGTTAAGTGTTCATAGCATTGGCCTCCTGCTGATGGCAAGCAAACACTCTGCTTTAAAGCCCCTCAGTGTATATATTCACTGTCTTCTAATCAGTTTTTCAAAAAAAATACACGTTGAAAAGGCTAAAAATTGTGAAATTGGAGAAAAGGCATTCTTCTAGACGGTGCTAGAAGGATTGCTCCAGGTGACAGTTCAGAATAACACCAAGCCGGCTTCCGCCTACGCTACATTCAAGTCATTCATTTCATAAATGTTTCTTGTTTATTCATTTTCACAGCACCAGCAGCTTTTGTATTGTTTTTCTCTCCAAAATACAATAGAAGTGTTGATATTGTGGGAGGGGTATGGGAATGTACAGGAACAACAGGATGGAAGCACAGCTCCATTTAATAGAATAACATCAACTTCTCTACCTTTTCAGATTAACCACAGAGTCCAGTGCTTGTCTAATGCTTTTCTGGAAACAAATCGACCAACCTGCAACTGGGATGAACACTCAGATCTTTCACCAGCTTTCCTAAAATTAAAGATTCACTTCAGCTCAAGAAAATATTGTTGACAAAATGTTTTTCAAAACAGTTCAAGAATTCCCAATTTTGGCAACTCAAACTATACAGCTGAGATGCTTCTGAAAATAAGATCTCCGAATTCAAACCAAAATGTCTACCAATAATGTCTTCTCCAGAAGGAAAATGATCTATTAATAAAACTCATGGCACTCCCATAATATACTGGTAACCACCAAGAGGTAAAGAAGCTGTTTTGGCAGCTGCTACACGCAACCTGCTGTTCTCCCAAAGCACAATAACCCAGGGGGAAGAACCTCGTTACCTTTGTCATCCTCGGTACTTACCTGGCAGTTATAATCGGTGTCCAGCCCGTCCCACAGGCTCATGAACTGAGCTTTCATCATGGCAGTCGCTTCGTGGTCAGAACTCGACCGGCTTCGTAAGAAGGAATCTGCATTAGAAGTTTCGGTAAGGCAGTTTACTTTGCTCACGTGCAGACTGGTGCTATTCCCTCTCTTACAAATAATGTTTTAATAAACGCTGTCGATAAATGAAAAATATTTCTAATGGTGAAGAGCAGGAAGGTGGAATCTCACCACATTTTTAAGCGTATCTTTTAGATTACATGACTTACGTGCCTATCACATGTGACTGTCCCAAATCTTGGGCTCCAAATTTTTGCTTTCCTGAATTCATGGAAAGTGTATCTTGCACCTTAATTTCTCACGTAGAGATGGGAGCATTCAGAAGTCTGGCAAGCCAGAAGAGAGCAAAGCACTGTGGATCAGCAAGCTGCAGGATGTATGCTGCACACTTTGCTATGCGGAGTTCTAGCTCTGACCATGGTTGCCTAAAGAATTGCCAGTGGCTAGAAAAACACCACATTTTTCACAGCAATACAAACCGATTAAAAACATCTTCACGATGCTTCTTCATCAGCCCAAACCAGGGGTGTCAAACTCATTTTCACTGGGGGCCGCATCAGCCTCACGGTTGCCTTCAAAGGGCCAAATGTTATCTTAGGGCTGTGTAAATGTGGGAGTAATGACATTAATCCAAGGTGCCCTAAACTATAGAAAGAGTGAAAGCTCCACCAGGTACGAGACAATGAGCAAACTTACCGGAACTGCTCAAGTTCATGAGGGCTTAAACACTCGCGTGACAAGTCCAAACGCACCAAGCAACTGGCAACTTTGGTGCCTTCCTAGAACTTCCCCTCCTACTTCTTCAGCCTCATACAACTGTTATTCCTGAGCTCTCCTAAATGGGTGTTTAATTTTCCACTATGTGCCCTCGGGACAGAAGCATTGAGGTGTATTTGGTGGTGGGTTTCCTCAAGAAGTAGTTCCCTTGGCAGAAGAAAAGGTTTCCTCGTGAACCACCTCGACCCAACCAAAAATGAGCAGCGCTTGTTCTACTTGTCATTTCCACCACTAACACAAGGAAGAAATACACTGTTTCTCCTAATTTGCCACCATTACTTTACAATACTATTTATATTACTGAACCTCATTCCATTATTCCTCTTTTTAAGGAAAAGATGAGTATACCCATCAACTTGAACCTATGGTTGAATGTCACTCCGATACAGTTACTTATAAAAAAAGGAGATAGATTTTTACCTATTTCGTCAATAAAAATGATGGACGGTTGGAGCTTTATAGCAAGGGAGAAGACAGCAGCAGCCAGCTTTTGTGACTCTCCATACCATTTGTCCGTCAGCGTTGAAGGCTGGAGATTAATGAATCGACAACCCGCTTCCTTGGCTGTAGCTTTGGCGATCAGCGTTTTACCACAGCCAGGAGGGCCGTAGAGCAGCACTCCTGAAACGTAACGGTGCACAGAAAACAGGCTTTGGTCTGAAAGATGACTGCTTTATTACCGTGACTATAAAGGTTACATAAAACTAAAACCTTATTAATATCCTGTAAGCATTTGACAGGCCTTGTTTATAGCCAGTTACAGCCCTGCTAATAAAACTCAGCACTGAGCGGGGAGAGAAAAGGACAAAAAGAGCCCACAAACATTTTAAACAAATTATCCTCAATTAAATATGACATCTCATAATAGTTTTTAAATTGTCATAGTGAAAGAATTCACGGCAGTGTTTTTCTAATATAGTTGTAAAGGAAATAATTTAAAGAGCAAAAATTAAGTCAAACAAGACTAAAACACAGAGAATTACTAGCGTTTCCTTTCCGTTTATGTGACTGAGGACCACAAATGTAATTACTCTGAAGCAATGACTTCCTATTAACACGCAGTGTAAGGCACTAATAAAACCGGGGAGCTCGCCCTATATGGAAAGTCTGCTTTAAAAAGAGAAATAAAAAATCATCTTTTCCTTCAGCTTATTAGATCATGACATTAGAGTAATTTTCCAGGCAGTTTCAATTTGTGACTTAAACAGAAAGCAGCCTGGAAAAACTAAACCACTGGTTTAGGGCTTCATTTTCCATCACTTAGTGTACAGAACTCAGATGGTCAGATACAGGCAGTAATTAACAGTTTTCAGAGACTTTTCAGCAGACAATATTCCAGGGATTGGAGCACTAAAGATAAACTTCGGCATTTTGTCCGACATTTTTGGTTCAAATCCCGCTTGTTTGCAGTAACATGCAGCAAATACAGCTGTCAGCATTCCAGCCCAGTCCAACTTCTGGTTTACTGCTGGAAAGTTAATCTGTCACCCGCCGGTTTCCTTACTGCATCAATCCTGTGCAACTCAACTCCAGAGAAAACCAAGGGATCTCCATAATAAAAATGGGATCTCTGTCTCTGAATGCCTGGAGTTTCTAGGACTAGAACAGAGAGATGTCTGCAGGAGCAGCTTGCACTGAGAAGGGGAAAAAACAGAGGGTTTTCCCTGGTATCTGTCCAAATGGTTGCACTTTAGACTGGCAATCCACTTCCTTCTGTTTTTGTTTTAAATACCAACATATAAATCCACAACATTTCCTTCGTACCTTTCGGTGGCTGTAAGAGTCTGGAATTCTCAAACAAGTATTTCTTCTTTATGGGCAAAATGACAGTGTCTTTCAAATCTGTAATAACATCATCTAGGCCGGCAATATCACTCCAGGTTACCTGACACAGAAAAGCAGTATTAGAAATGATCACCGTAGTCCCCGCAAACAAAAAATATGCACGAGCTTTAAAGTAGCGCAAGGCATCAAATATAAAATGGACAAGCGAGTAAACAAACTCTCCTATCAACAATGCAGTTTTAGTCTTAATATTTTCTATGTATGTCCATAGATACACATATACAACAATGGAATCCAAAGTCAAAATCAAGAACTTGCATGGCTTTCATCGGAGAAACATGGAAAACAGGTTCTTACATGCATGCTAAGTGGGTCTACGAGATGCGCGGCGATACTCATTTCATATTCACTAAGCTTGACATTTTTCACTCCAATTTGCTTCATTAGTTTTTCAGCCTGGGGGAAATAAAACACCAAGAAAATCAGGGAAAGAAATTCAATGCTTAATTCAAAAATTAGTTCTCAAATACTAGTTCAAAATACTAAATGAGGCTTTTTGCTTCTTTTTCTCCCCTTTCCAGGGCATTTTGACTGCTGCTGGAGGTGGAGGGAGAATAAGAGGGAGAGGGACAAGTGCAAGCTCTTCTTAAAAAGGCGTTTGGACAGCAGCATTCCTCTTTGTCCTGAGTCCCTGCCTCTGCCATTAAGCTGCCAAAAAGCAGCAGAGAATTCAGTTATTTCTGCTCAAGGTTTTAAAAAGCAACCAAGAGACTGATGAGAGCGTTACTGAACGCGACTGCTGCTTAGCAAAGTTGTCAGAAGTAGAAACGGCACTGGGACCGCACACTTGCAGAAAATTAGAGACGATGCTGCGCTGCAGTTCAGCGGTTTTGACACCACTTCAAGCAAGAAAATTTAACTTCTTATAAAATGTAAGGACTGAAAATGCTAACAGCGACTAAAAAATACTTCTAAGGGTGGTTTTTATTATTCCACATGCTTCGGTTAATTATTTCATTGGTTATTGCAAGTCCAGTTTTCAGTTAGTGAATTTCTCCGTATGAACTGTAATGAGCGAGATGGCATTTCACAGAAATATTTATGATTAAAATCCTACCTGTTTCTGAGCTTCCACCTTCTGCTTTCTGGTCGGGTCAATGGCATCGACCATCCATTTAATGGTAAAGTATGTTACAGCACCAAATATGGTTAAACGAAAAATTAACCCGACTACTTCATTCCGGCTCAGGGGACGTGAAAACGCTTCAGCATTGACCATTTTGCCTCGCAGCGCTAAACGTAAAAAAGCACAGGGAGGGACAGAAAGATTATTAAAGCTGATAAAACATCAGTCTTATATTTAAACACCGTCTTATAAAAACTGTTTCCCGGGCACACAGTGGGCATAAGGCTTACCATGAAGTTATAATGAAACATCGCAACGATAGCACAACCCCAACGCATAAAACTACGTCAGATTAAAACATGCAGCGCTGAGCATAACAGCAGTTTCACTTCCACTTTGAGTAAGTAGAGAAGAAATGGTAGTGGCAATCTGAGGCCTTATTTCTGCCTGCAAAAAGGTCCTGGTTTCACTCTTCCCCCAAGAAACCTGCATTGCTTTCAGCTACACAATACCCTAATAAAGTAGTAAAGATCAATTTATTTCGGCACCAAGTTTGCATTCCCATTAAAACTGGCATTTTGTGACTTCATTGACCTAAGAATGCTAAGTCATGGAGGCAAAGATAACTATGGTATTTAAACGGGGAGTTATTTTCTCAAAGAGGAAGTTTAAAGGAAAGGCACCACATTCAGAAATGATCAACGACTTGCACTTGAATAAAATGAGGTTAAGAGCTGGAGTTCGCACCTGGCAGAACATATTTTGAGTTATTAATATCCTTAAAAACTGAAAATACTAGATGTGGCACAAAGCTCTCAAGGGAAAAGGTTGGCTGCTGTACGAGCCAACCCCAGCAAGCACAGCATCTTCCAGCTAAGAGATTGTGCCGCAGAGAGCGAAAAGCTCTTCCTAATACATTGGAAAATCACTTATAAAAATCGAGGTACTCTTTCCCCAATCTTTCTCCTTAAGCGGCTTGAGAACCCGCAGCGCTCTCCTTGTTCGCGGTCCCGTTTTCCCACCACACGGGCAAAAGCGGCGGCGATGCCTTTGGCGGCCCCCGAGGCTCCCTGGCTGCTCTCCAAGCCGAGCTGTCGGCCGGGGAAAGCCAAGGTATCCTTGAATTCCCCTCGCTCGGCTGGCGGCCGCGTTCGGCCGACCCCGTATTCAGCTCAAGGCAATGCCGCACCAGAGTCTGCAATTAGCGGAAACACCACCATACATTTACCAGAAGATGTACACGGGCTGGCTTCTGTGCGGGTCACTACAGCGGTTTTTGTTTCTTTTAACTCTTCATTCTCTGCCTAGAACTTTAAAAACCAGGGCTGTTGCTGGGCATACCTGCTTGGAAATCAAAATTTGCTTACTGAGGTATCTAAGCAAGTATCGCAGAGATTCTGCATGTTCTCTTAAGCCTGATTTATTAAAATAAAAGGGATATATATTTAGCGAACGAGAAGAAAAGCTTCCAAAAAAGCTTCCAAAAAAGCCCCCCAAAAAACAAAGAAAAAAGCCACTTCTTACGCGACCTTTGCCCTGAACAGCAACTCTAAGTAAAAGCTTTCAGAGGAGAGAATTTTAAGCGTCACCTTTCTAACTGAAGTTCTGCCTGAATTTCAGCATTTATTTTCTGGACAGATTGCTGAAATAACGAGAAGTGGACAGTAAACTCCGGGTCCCCAGGACGACCACCACATTTCGCGTTAGCTCTGCCTGCCGACGCTTCAGGTGTGGAAGGGAAAGCACCGGGGAAGCGGAGCGGCTTCCCGGGGAGCGGCCGCTTCCCCCTCACGATCGCGGCCAGGCCGCGCAGACCCCCCGCCTCAGGAGGGAAGGGGGAGGGAAGGAGGAGCAGCCCTGGGAGAGCCCCCGGCCCCGCCGGGGAGTCCGCCCGGGGCGCGGCCATGGCGGCGCGGTGAGGCGAAGGCGGCACCGGAGAGGGCCGGGCCGGACCCGCGGCCCGTGACCTTCGCGCCGCCCGGCAGGTACCGGCACAGCGGCGGGAAGCGGCGCCGGGCGGCCGCTCCCCCTCCCGCCGGGTCACTCACCCCTCGGGCCGGTCTCTCGGACAAGCCCCCGGCGGGTCGGGTCGGGCGGGTCGCGGCGCAGCGGCGGCCGCACGGGCTGAGGGAAGAGGCGGCGGCGGCGGCAGCGTGAGGCCGAGCTCGGCGGCGGCGCGTCCCGCGCTTCCCCCTCCGGCCGGCTCCGCCGCCCCGCACGAAGGTTCCGCCCGGCCGGGACGGAGCCCCCGGCGCTGCCCGCAGCCCCCGCCGCCCGGGCCCCCGCGCCCTTCCCGCCGTCACAAGGGGCCGGAGCTGCTGCCCGGGCAGCCGCCTCCTGGTAACCGCGCTCCGTCCCCTCAGAAAAGAGCTGGCGTGTGGAAAACCGGGCGGTTTTGGTACGTTTGGGATGCTCCAGGGATGTGCCAGAACGCGAATTACCAACAATTCATCAGTGTTTTACTAAGAGATACTGAGGGAATGGTTTTGCTTCTGACTGTTGGGGACTTTGCTATTTTTGGGGAAGTTCGTTCTCCAGTAAGCACAGGCCGATCAGGGCTCTTCCAGTGACCTGAACACGAGCAAGAGGAGAAAGGAGTGCTATATTATTAATAAAATCAGAAGGTCCGTGGTGGTTTGAGGTAGGAAGGGGGTTTGCAAGGCAGCAGCAACAACAAAACACCAAGACAGGGAATCATAAATAGGAAGGAAAGCAGAACATGAGAGATGGGGAAGGACAAGCTACAGGCAAGGGGCTGCCTGAGAACAGCTGCATAACTGGGCAAAAGCAAGTAGAGGATTTTCCCCAGAAACCTCTTCCAAGCTTCACCAACTTGCAGATCAACAACTTATTGAGTCAGAGGATGCGTCGTATTTTATAGATAATTTTTTTTCTTTAATTGGTCTACTCTCTCCTTAAAAACTTTGGGTATTTGCAGCATTTTGTAGCCAAGTCCCACAATTTAACCTCCTGCTACATTACCTCTCTTATTTGAACCTTGGCCCGACTTGGAATCGGGAATCTAGCAAAATTAACCCATTTCAGCTTCCTAGCAATGTATATGGAGTCGGATGTTAGAAGGAGAGGGGCAGTTCCAGTGCGCGGAGAACTTTTGGAAATGTTTTCAAAGATAGTCTGTATTTATCTATGGATAACCTCCGAGTCCAGGACCTAAAAGCAGCTTTCATGGTTTTATTTCATACATTGGAAGTCTGGGAAAGGAACAGCATGATCTCAGCACACATACATAAATCGAACCCAAGATAACTGAGAGCTGCCAATGTGATCATGAAAAGAAGGCCCTAAGAGCAATGTTCCTAGCAGAATTTGGAAGGGATCGATGCCCTTGTCCTTGGTGCTGGCAAGATACTCTCAGGAACACCATATGCCATTCTGGTCATCTGTATCGAAGAGAAATACATAATAATGCAATTGGTGGAGAAATACGTTGCCGAGATGAGTGGAAAGTTTGAGGAGCTCCGCATAGTCAGATGGTGGCCAAGAGGGACATTTCTGCCACTAAGAAAGGGTAAAAAGGGTAAATGTTGTGGAGCGGGAGCTATTTAAGGGCAATGCTGGCCCAAGAATAAATGCCTAGAAACCATTCACAAATATATTTAGCATGAAAATTGGAAGAAGGTTCTGGCAACTGCTTCCCGGTGGGAATAATAGTGGTAAAAGATCTTGAGATGAAACTTGAGACATTGATGAAAGGAATTATATAAGATAGCATTTGCAAAGGCTGGAGGGTGCAGCAACCCAGGAAATCCCTCCACCTTATGTTCCAATTTATTTTGAACCCAAAAATGGCAAAGCGTAGCATTTCACCCTCCCTTGCCTCCTGCTCCAGCTGCCCGCAGCCAGATTTCAGCACCCCTCTGAAAAGCTGTTTGAAGATGGAACGAGACACTGAATTTATCTTGCAATTTTGAATTCCTTTTTGCTGTTCCTCAGAGAGGAAGTGTTTTGTGAAGTAATGCCTAATTTATGTATGCAAAAATTGGTATTTAATGTATGTTTTCAGACACACGGAGTACTACGTTTTATCCAGTTTTTCCTACTTGCCAGACTTGCTTATTAACCACTTCCCCATAGCGTCCAGCCAATATGCAAGCCCTGTTTTTCTCCAAGTTGCCCTGCTCAAACGTATTTGCTGGCCATTCCCTGGGTAATGCAATTACTAAGGAAACCACGGAGAGATTTCCCAGTCTTTGCTAGGGTCTGGCAGCTCTAAGTCTCTTTGGCAAGGTGTCTTTCCCTACCAGCCTCCGAAACATTGGAGATGGATGTATGAATTAAAGCCAGGATCTGTTCTTTAGGGAGATACCTGCCTGGTTTACATCCCGTTTTTCATGGAGAGAAGGAAAAAGGGGTGCATGAGTTCTCCTCTTCCCATTGGGGTGGTCATTTCCATGGTGTCTCTTTTCTAGTTGTTAAGGAAGTGGTTTCATTTTCCTTTCATTTCTGTTCCCTCTGGCTTTTTGGAAATGCCCTTTATAAAACAAACTACTGCCTTCTTGATCCCTTCGAAGGTGTGTTATCTTTGACCTCCATGGGATATCTTCATGTTACTCACTCTCCAACAAGAGAATGAAGACAGTATTTTTGAGGAAGGCAAATTTAGGAATTTGTCTAGTATCCCTGTTTCTTCAAATGTATGACCTAGCAAGCTGATCCCTTAGCAGACAGGGGAGATGGTGATTTCCAGCAGATTCCACTCATGATGCTTTACAGAAGTCACACATTCCAAGGCACTTTAAAATTTTGCTTTGTATTACTCCAGTAGGCTAAAATTCTACCTGTCTGCGCACAAAAGGAAAAAAAATCACACCCTAAAACCCCTCAAAACATGCCCTACCGAGCTCTGAAAAAGAAACTGATAATAACTGAGACTACAGCCAGCATTCATATTCAGCAACTCAGGCCGTGACAGGCTACCTGAACCATGATTTTCCTGGAAATCGTTAGCAGCAGCAATTCCCAAAGGCTTGAGAGTTGTAAGCACAGAGGTTTTCAAGAAGGCTCATGGGGAGATGTAGAGACAGCGCTTTTCCCTGCCAGGATAACTGTGATCCATGAGGGAAGGAGTAGGACAGAAAGCCCCGCAAAACAAACTGTTTCAGAACAAGTGTGAGGCCTTGGTACTTATTTTAAAAATGTTCTTTAAGCTCCAATGGTTGTTTGCTGCTATCCTTATCTACAGGCATGCCGAGTAAAGCTATAGCTAAATGCAAAGTTAAATCTATCCACGAGGCGTTAACGTCTACATCTCCCCACCCCTGCTCGGTTGCGGGCGGCCCCGGGGCAGCAGGTGCCCGCCCCCGCTCGCTGCCCCGGGCCGGGCGGCTGCAGGGGGCGGTAGGTGCTCACGGACGGCGGCGGGAGGGCGGGCAGCGGCTCCCAGCCGGCCCAGGCCGCTCGGATTCACTGGGAACCCAGCGCGGCGGCGGGGATGGGAGGACGGACGAGTCGGCCCCCGGCCACAGGGTGACACCCCGCCACGGGCGTCGGGGCCGCACCGTGTCCGTTACCCCCATCCCCGCTCGCCCTGGGCGCGGCCTTTGCCGCAGCGACCCGCGCTACGGGACGAACCCTGACCTCTCACAGGCCGCGGGAGGGCAAAGCGCAGACCCGGACCCCGGCCCGGCCCGGCCCGGCCCCGCTCCCGCTCCCGCTCCCGCTCCCGCTCCCGCTCCCGCTCCCGCTCCGCTCCTCTCAGGGCCGGGCCCGGTGGCGGCGGCGGGGGGCGGGTCCCGGCCCGGCCACTTCCGCCCGCGGGGGAGGGGCCGCCGCGAGCGCAGCGGGCCGCCCACGTGACCCGTCGCAGCACCGCCGCTCGCGCGGCGGCGTCCCCCTCTCGCTCTCTTTCTCCGTGCCTTTCGTATCCCTCCGCCCGCCGTCTCCTTCTTCCCCGCCGCGGGACGGGGGTTGGGTGCGGCGCGGCGAGGGGCGGGCGGGACGGCGGGTTGGAGCGAGGGAGGCGGCGGAGTGGGGCGGCGAGGTGGCGCGGGGCGGTGGCTCGCCGGTCCGCGGGGGACTACTTTGTGTATGCGGCGGAGGTGGCGGAGGGGGCGGGGCGGTGCTGCGTCCCCTCTCGGAAGCTGCAGCCATGATGGGAGTCTAGCGCTGGCGCGGCGCTGCTGGGCGCGGAGCAGGCCGGGGGTGATGAGCCAGGCCGCGCCGCCGGCTCGCACGCCCTGAGGAGCCGCCGCCGCTGCTGCCGCTGCTGCCACCCCGCCGCGGAGCGCCCGCCCGCCCGCCCGGCGGCGCGGCCCCACCGCGCGGCTCCGGGCCGGCCGCCGCTACCGCCGCCGCCCCGGGCGGGGAGCGGGGCGGAGCGGGGCCGGGCCGGGGGGGCGCCCCGCGCCGCTGTCACCATTGCTGGGGCCCGGAGCGCCGGAGAGCTGCTCTCTCCGCCTCTGCCTCGCTCGCCTCAAAGACGGCGGCGGCGGCGGCACCCTCAGGGACTCGGCCCGGCTCCGGACCCTCCCTGCTCGGCCGCCGCCGCCGCTGCTCCCGCCCCGCTCGGCGCAGCGGCGGCAGGAGGAGGAGGGGGCAGCCGCCGCCGCCGGGAGCCGCCGCCGCCGCGGGGGGAGGCGGGCCCGCCCGGGGCTGAGCCGCCGGCGCTGCAGGCCCCGCGCCCGGGGCCGCCCGGTGGCCGCTGGCCCGCCGCCGCCTCCCGGCCCCGCGCCCCGCCGCCCGCCCCCAACGCGCTGTCCCGGAGCGGCCCCCGGCTGCCAGACATGACCGCCATCATCAAAGAGATCGTCAGCAGGAACAAAAGGCGATACCAGGAGGATGGCTTCGACCTGGACCTGACCTGTATCCTCCCGACGGGGACGGGGCCCGGCACCGGGCGCTGCACGTACAGCGATTGCATCAGACCTGCGCGGCGGTTACCTAACGCCGCCGCTCCGCCGGGAGCCCGCCGGGGCTCGCCCGGGCCGCCGCGCCCTCCCCCGCCGCTTCGGCCTCCTTTTGTCCGGGCGGCCGCCGAGCCGGGGCCCGGCAGCCGGGGCGGATTAACGGGAGCTCCGTGATGGCCAAGGATTAACGTTAGCGCTTAGTGGCCGGCTTGCTGCCACCCCCGTGTCGTGGAGCTGCTGTTTCTCCCCCCCGGCCCGGGAGCCCCTGCTTGCTCCAGAGCTCCGCGGGTCTGCCACTTATCTCTGCCTGTGTTGATTTTTCGGCTCATAGCAAATATGCCTGTCCTGCCGTGACTCGCGTCCAGAGCACTTTCTATTTTTTTGCTTTTCTTTTAATTTTTGATGTAGTAACGGCTTGAATTGCAAGTATAATCGTGGCAGGCCTCTTGCTTTAGTCTGCGCGGCAGGAGAGGCGAAGCCCGTGTCCTCTGCCCTGATTTCCATCCATTCAGCACAGCAGAGCTTGTGCTCGGTTGCAGTACAATGCAGCAAGGTTCTCGATGACAAGAAGTGGCAGTTGCTTCTGCCAATTTTTTTTTTTTTTTTAAAAGACAACTCTTTTTTTCCTAACATGATGTGTGAACCACGTTTTGACATAATCTCAGATACAGTAAACACGAAGATGTGTTACAAATGAGAGTACGTTGGGTGTTGTCGAGGAGGATTGTCAGGAGTGTAATTCTGGAGTGTGTAATTAGCGTGCAGTTACAACGGTAGAGGAGCATTGCTAGTGTATAGTTTTGGTCACCCTTCAGACAGATGTGCTGTAGTGGCAACGGGCAGATGTTTGATTTTGAATCCCTTGCAGAGTTAATGGTATATAGTGGCTGTCCCACGGGCATGGTCTTCTCTGTGGTGGAGAAAAATGGTTGGGTTTGAGAGGTTTTGGAGCAAGAACTTTGCTTAAAAATCAGAACTGTCCTAGGAAAAATGAATATTGACGGTAGTATTCAGAGTTTGACTTATAGAGAGAGTGCTTTCTGTTCTGCAACAGGCTCAGGGTGAAATTCGTTGTTCTTTGGAGCAGTCATGCTCCTGGCATAGCAAATGTTGCGGATAAATCCAGGATCAAACCCGGTAACATCTGTAACTAGTGCAGAGCTCATGCTGTTGCATTAAGCCTTGGCCTAAAACTTCAATGGCTTTAAAGCAGCCTGAATGGTTCTTGACTTCAGCAAGCGGCTGCTGAGCTTTTAGTTAAAAAGCAGTGGCTCTGGTATGTAATTCCTGCATTCTATTTCTGATTATCCTACTTCTGTTACTGATAAAATATAATACTAGGCTTGTGTACTTACTTGTTTGCACTTGGTAGTTTGGTTGACCTACGACTAGTGCAACTGTAACGCTGACTTAGGCCAGTGCAGCACTTTAGTGCTGACCTGCTAACAGAAGCTGGAGTTAGAATTTTTGTTTCTCTGAGTGCCAGGAACTTCAGGGTTATGAAAAGAGTTAAATGGTGGCAAAATGATGAGGTTTTGGAAGTCGAAGAGTCGTGTTTCAGGGATCTTTGCCCAGATGTGCCATTGGTAGGGAGAGATTTTCTGACTCAAACAGATCTTTTTAACCAGTCGTCTGCTCCCAGCAAGAAAATTGGTCAATGTTGAGTCTGGATTTCTCGCTTAAGGTTGCTAATGCTATGTCAAATTGAATTTATTGCTTATTTTTTTACTTGTTTTGTCTTGCTAATTCTATTCTTAGCATTTTGCATTGAAAGTAGGCCACTGATCACTGGGCTTAGACTAATTTTTTAAAAGGAGTGGCTAGCTGCAATTTTGTAGTGAAGTTAATGACATTTATAGAAAAGGTGGGTTTTTCATGATTGCAAAAATACTTTTGGAAGATGTTTTTTGTAGCTGCACATTTTGAACAGATAACGACTGAAGACCGCTGCCCGCTTTGCTTGAAGGCTGACATTGCTGCAGAAGCAAGAGTTTAATGTTTTATCACTTTGTGCAGGCTTCTTGGAGACGTTCATTTTGCAGGGCTTTGATGGGATTATTGCTTGTCGTAGCTGGAAAAGAACCTATGTATTTGTTACATAGATGCAGGACCAAACTGGGACTTAGCTCTCCAACCGCACCACGTCAGATAAGAAAGACCACGCTGTTAGGGAAGGCATGTGGGGCATAGCAGGAGGGCCGGGGGTTAAGTTCTCAAAGATACTTCATGTCGGGTACTGGAGCTTAAGATGTTGAGACTGAAACAAGCAACCATCCGCATTCCTGCTGTTGGTTGGCTTTGCTTCCCTGTGCACCTTGTGTCCTCTGTTAGAGATTACTGGTTATTTCAGGGTAGCTGCTTCTGTCAAGCTAATAGAGAAAGGTTGACAGGAGTTGGATAGCCCAGTGATTAGGGCATTTAGCTGGAATATGGGAACCAGAAGTGTGGATTCCTCCTGCAGGAAGTATTTCTGTACAAGGAGTTCAGAGGTGGTGGCTCCAAAATACTCAGTTGCTGGTGATAACAACCTGGGCAGTGAATCCAGATGAGGTGCCTGATCTCCAGCCTATGTTCAGTCGTCTGTCTTGTCTTCTACCCATCTTTGAGAGAGGGTTCGTGTCTCAGGTGAACAAAGACTTGGGGTCTGTACATTTTGGTCACAACTGATTCTCTCGAGGTGTTGCAGGGAATATTGGAGTGCCAAAAGGCAGACTGGGTTGGGGCAGGAGTGACAAAGTCCCCTTTGAGGACCGCTGTACTGAATCCTGTTAAAGCTGGTGCAGATGATGATGATGATTATTATTATTATTTATTATTACGTGTGGTACAGCACATAAGTCTTGGGACTCTGGATTCCTGACCAGTTGGTTAAGAATTCTTCCTGTGGATTTTAGGAAGGGGAAACAGTGATTTCTCAAAACCAGTAGCTTTACATACACAATGTGAAAATAGTCCTGTGTGCTAGTTAGGAAACAAGTGTCTTTAAAAAAACATACTGATGTTACTTATCATTTAATCAAATGTTCTTTTCTCTCTGAACAATCTTTTTATACACCTCTTGGAAAAAAATATTTTGCAGTTATAAGCAGAAGGGGTTTGAAATGTGGGGAACTTAATCTTTTTAGTACTTTCAGATGTTGTATTTATTCCTGATTTATTTGGATTTCTATTTCATTTCTCTAATACTGGGTACCTTTTGGTGCGAAAGAGAAGGAAAGTTTGGATTAATGGCTTTCTTCTAAGATGGTTGCGTTTCTTTATGATGCAATGACCATTACATTTTCCGAGGCAGTATAATTGTTCATATTTCTGAAATTATGCAGCTTGGTTGTTGACTGTTTTACAGCAGAGGACAGTGAAGACACAACGTCTTGCAGTGGTTGCTTGTGTCTTGAGAGGCTCGTGCACAACTGAGTTTAGCAAGTGGCTTAACTATTTGAGACTAAAGGGGGAAAATTTGTGTAACTGCTCCTTGTGCCCATTATAGCGTTGGTTAAGCTTTGTCTCAGATTTCCAGGCCTTCTGTTATGCATGAAAATGGCCATTTAGGCTGAGCATAGAGCAGAGCATGCCTACCCTCATGCTTAATTGAAGCATCTGTAGCTCGTGACCTACATAGTGATATAAACTGCAGCAATATTCAGTAAAGATTAGATGCTGGGTGCAGTTTGTTTACGAGCTGTGCATGTAGTTTTTAGGACAGAAGGCTAAAATTGCAAGTGGAAGCTTCTTAGAGTATCGTACTGCTTTATGTTATTTGCAGTCCTAAAGCTCTTAGCATTTTTACCGAAATTTTAAATTACGTGACTTCACTCAAAATGGCTCAGCTTCCAGGAAAAAAAAAAAATGAATTAGTGGCATGAGGTACGTACCGCGTTTAAAAATAGAGCCCGAGTTAGAAATGCCATTTGTTTGAAATATTTGGTTTCGTTTTAAAATGGAAGTTTCTTGGATGTTTTGTGACAAGTTTTTCTTGTGCACAAGCGCAGTAAGAATTCAGAAGAAACTGGAAGAAATGAACTGCCAACACAGTTTGTTGGTGGAGAAGTATTTCTTTGTTCTGGAGTAAATGATTGTTACTGGTAAGAGCCCAACAGACTCGTTTTGCTCCTGGAGCTGCGATGGTCTTGGGTTTTGGATGAGGAGGTTAGTGCCGGTTTTGCTGTGAATTCATTGAATTGACGGCAGCAAAACAGTACAGGCTGGGGACTTCTCAGAGTTTGATTCAGCTCCCTGCTTGCCGTAGGATGTATTTCATCTTAAGAAAATGAAGTCTTTCTGCACTTAGCACGGCTAACAATTTTTGAATAGTCCAGGTGGAGAAGCAAGGTGGTGATGGATGCAAGTGTGTTCATGCATTTTCTCTTCTGGGGTTAGAGACGTGCTGGATCACTTTTTCTCACAACCTAAACAAACCCAAACCCCTTTGACATATTGCCATAGGACGTGCGTATTTGTGGATAGCATTGTTTGATGGTCGAAGCCTACGCACAAAACTCGAGCTGTCCGAGCAAGCGCTCGGTTGTGCAACCCTTGCTGCGTCCGTGCAGAGTGACCCCAGCCCTCTCTGCCCCTCTTTGCCACTGCAGCTGCTCGAAAAGGGGCTTAAAGATGATGGACAAATTACAGCTCGTCTCTTTGCACTTCCTTAAATTAACGCAGGCTTCCTAATGAACCTCTTCGATCTTGCATCATCAGAAATTTTTAATCAATGTGCAGCATTGCCGGAGATTGTTTGCGCAAGCTAAACATGAAGTTAAAAAATAACTGCTTGTGCGCAATTTTACATGGGCAAAAACTGTGAACTGAGGAATACAGCTAATGGGGACACCTTATGAAATTTTCTTAAACCGTGGCCTTTTAAAAAAAAAAAAACACAACTGAAGCTAGTCTTTGCTGAAATTTGTATGCTTAGTTAAGTGTGTGTAATTTTCAGAACAATGAAAGCTTTGCTGTTAAACCTTCAGAAAATGCTGAATGAAGTGCAAGCTATACTAGGACTGATACTCATTTTAAACTCTCCTTTTCTTAAGGAAAAATGCAAGTTCGTTGTCACTATCTCATGTATTAAGACTGAGGAGGTGTTGGCTCTTGAGACCCTTGAGAAATTATCTTTGAGGCTGGTCAGTGACTTTGGTGAGGACAGTTAGGTCAGCGCTGAGGACTTGTGAGAATCCCACCCCTTAAGCCCTCGGTTTAGCTCTTGGTGTAACTGGTTGGATGTTCATCCGTACTGGGTCCAACTGAAGTCCTGAAGGAGGCTGGGGAGTTTTCCAAGTGCATCTTTCTAGTAACTGGGGACAGTCAAACGGCCTTTCTGTCCTCAAGGTAATTACATGTGACTTCCACTGACTCTATGATATCCTTGTAGGATGATTTGGACGCCTAAATCCCTGTGCGTTGCAGGGGGTTGGACAAGATGACCTTTGAAGGTCCCTTCCAACCCAAGGTATTCTATGATTCTGTGATCTTTTTTTGTTGGAGAAGCATTTGTTACAATTTGTTCAATAATAGTATGACTGCCAGAACGTGTTTCATTAACACGTTATGTTAAAAAACCCCTGCTAAAGAATGTAAAGCCGTGCCAAAACTAAACTTCAGAATGCAATAACTATAAAGTTGAAATTTCTGTCTACCGAGTTGCTTTTGCCAGTTGTGAATCTCTGAATCGTTTCTTAAAGGAAATGATATTTTTAATGGATTAATTTTGTTGCCACATTAATACTCCATAAGCTGACAAATTATACCCCTGCTACCTTAGCCTGGAGTCTTTCCTTACAACACGTTTAAACAAGAAAATGGCTCTTGTGTGATGATTTAAGGGACAATAGTTGTGTTAGAACAAACTGGAAGAAAAGGGAGGGGATAGGCAGCTGAGCTGTCAAATCCCTTAATTACATTACAGACCAAAGTTGCTGTCATTAGTCATAGCGAGCTCCCTTTTAAAGCCCACCTCCTTTCTGGCTTGAGCATCCGGCGAGGAATCTGAAATTGGGAGCTACACATGGTTTCTGTTCATTTACTGTGCCTAATGTAGGGTGCACATTGAAGGTTAATTATTGTGTGACTTTTTCAGAGGGGTGAATGGGATGTAGGCTGGAGTCGCGAGCAGTGATTGCTGGATATGCCTGATAACCTCGGCTGAAATATTAATATCAAGGTAGTTGCAGACTCCTGGGGAGGTTTTGGGAATCAAAGCTGGACACGTTTGTGCATTCGTGTGAGTTACTGGGATGGTGATATCTGGCCTGTAAAAAGGGAATTTATTTTCCAATATGGGAACATCCGTAAGTGGCCCCATAGAGCAGGATCTTTTTTGAAACACGGATGCTTTGTGGGTGGTTGACTCTATTTGGAGGTCAGAGATTGCTGTTCGTTTTTGAATGTATATAAGTCCCAGATTGATATTTCAGATACAGACAAAGCATTGTTCCGGTTTCTAATTGAAGCTTTGCTCCTGCAGTCATCTGCCTCCTTTACCCTCTCGCCTATGAGGCCCTGAAGAAAAGAAGTGTTGCAGGATGGAAGTTAATAATCGTGCAATTAGGCCTCATATCATGCTGCATAAATCCAAGTTTTCTTAATAACGATTTTTAGGCAATGTGGCTAATGTAGTGGGCTCTGTGATTCAAATGGTAATCGACTGTGCAGCTAAAAAAACGAAACTCAACTGCTGTGTGTTTGGCATGATGATGATTGCAAAAGCTGGCATTGTTCCCTTCAAAGATGAAGGCCCAGCCTCACAGCCCCAACGTGCAGCAGTGCAGAAAAACTGCCTCATATCCAGTTTTTTATAGTGAGGTGCTTAAGAAATGTCTTTAGAAACTTAATTCTGCCTTTGTGGAGCTGTGGTATAATAGCTTTTAATTGTATGATTAATTTTCATAGAGGCCTCTGGTTAATTCTTTGTGTTGCTTGGGTACATAGCAGGTTGGAATTAAAGTAGTTGTGTATTTTTTTAGTCTTTTTTGTGTGGGTGAGTTAGAGAAGTATCATCCTATACTAATATATAGAGGAGGAAAACACTAGATCTCATTAGAATGAAACTAATATTATCTACTTGAGGCTTTTTTGTTGAGAAATGGTTTAATAGGGTGGCCTTATGTCTTGTTTTGCTGCTTGCCTTTATTTTCTCCTGGATCACCATCCCCATACCCCCCAGTTAAGGTTTGCTAAATTCGTACAAATGCTAGGTTTTTTAGCTTACATTTCATAAAGCTTTTCAGTGTGACATATTTGTCCTCCAGCCCCATAGCTATTTTCAATTCCCTTGTCTCTGAAAGTTTTGGATGTCCTTTCAGACTTGCAAAAAAAAAAGTTGAGACTGAGCCATTTTTCACTTCCTGTCAGTAAATATCGAAGTAGTGACTCTCTGTGCTGGCTTCTTTTTACTCAGTAAAATTCTTGTCTTTTTCTGTGGGTGTTTGAGGTTAGGATATGCTTAAGTACACATTGGTGCTTCTTTAAAGGGGATCCTGCGAAGTGCGGTAGCGTGCTGAGAACACGTACCAGGGAGGTCCTGTATCCTGCCTTGGGAAAGTTCCTGTTCGGTTTGCTGCTTTAGTTAAAATAGGTAAATTTTTCATGGTGGGAATCTCCAGCTGAGGTGCGATGGTTGGGCTCCTTGAGGTGCGATGGTCGGACTCCTTGTATACGTTGCCTCTTCCTGAGAAGCTCTGCTCGCAGATGCGTTGCCGCAGGTAGTTGGGATGCAGGGTAGGTGTGATGGGATGGGATGGGATGGGATGTGGCTTCTTCCAAAGCAGGAGCGGAAACAAAAAACCTTCCTAACAGGACCTCTGCTTGTTTTCATCTCTAGAAATACGTTGAGATCGTAGGGTTTTGTTCAGTGCTGTAGACGCAGGCTTGGAAGTTCAGGAAGGACTTCAGGCCCAATATTTGATTCCTCAGTTGAAGAGTTCTTCGTATCAAATTTGATATGGATAATACAGTGTGCTGTTTCATTATTATTTTTTTAATGCTCCTGTTTGCTCTCACCTTTTTCTTAATGAGAATGGTGGTTACTTTGTGTTCTGTAATATCATCAGCTATTAATATTTTAGAGGGATTTGCAGCTCTTCACAACAAGCTCGTGTTTCCTTTACTACCTGCATGCTTTCCTATCTTCATTTGTGATTCCAAACCATGTTGAAATGGAAGGTTAAGGCATCTTTTCCTCAGTCTTTGTGAGAGCAAGTTCTTCTGTAGACAGCATCTTCTTTCAGGCTTCCGTTACCATTTTTAGTGTTTATACTGTGAGGTTTATGAGGTCGATACCCATATTTTACAAAAGAAATGGTGCTTGCTTATTCTGTAGGTTATTTTTCCTATCTTCTTGACACTGTTAGCTATTCTGCAAAGCCCCCATATGACTGAGAGCTCCAGAACACATTTCATATACCTCACAGATGAAGACGCACTCTGGGAACACTTCCCAAATGCAATATAGTCCACAGGTTCAAAAGCCCCGCTATGGGGTGGAGGTGGGCTGAGGATGCCGCTGGTTCCCAAGACAACCCAGCGTTATCATCTTCCAGCATCTCCTGCTTTCCTTCTTTGCGCTGTGGGAATTCTGAGGAGTTCTCCAGACCTGTCACAGAATCCCAAAATGTGAGGGGTTGGAAGGGACCTGGGAAGCTCATCCAGTGCAATCCCCCCATGGAGCAGGAACACCCAGATGAGGTTCCACAGGAAGGTGTCCAGGCGGGTTTGAATGTCTGCAGAGAAGGAGACTCCACAGCCTCCCTGGGCAGCCTGGGCCAGGCTCTGCCACCCTCACCATGAAGAAATTTCTTCTCGAATTTAAGTGGAACCTCCTGTGTTCCAGTTTGAACCCATTACCCCTTGGCCTATCACTGGTTGTCACTGAGAAGAGCCTGACCTCATCTGGACAGCTTTACCTCCCAGACACAGAAGAGCTACAGTTTTGTTGTTTCTTGACTAGGTTGCTGCATTTAAATTACAAGCTGAAATTTTTTTTTTTTTTTGTTTAAAGAAGAAAAAAAGGGTTCTGCTTGGAATATTGAACATGAAGGAGTTAAATGCATTTCTTCTAAATCATAAAATGCTTCTCTCAACCACATCTGAGTTGGTATCTTTTCTTGTTCTTTAAGGCACAGATGGTAGAGTTGGCAAGTGCAGTTGGCTGGCTACAAGGAATCCTCCTTTGCTCTGAAGAACTTTCTTCCTGTTCATTTCCTCTATACTTCCTGATTATCCAGACTCAGAGAAAAACAGTAAACTTAAAAAAAAAAAAAGGTATGCATGTGTCTAAGCTAAAAAGTATATATGCTACAAAACTTTTCTAGATTTGGCTGGGAATATTTTCCTTTTTTTTTTCTGGAGGGGTGCTGTCAAGAAAATGGCACTAATAAGAGCTTGGCCATTTGTCAGGGCTCTTAAATCTGAGGATGGAGTGTGGACACTTCTCATAACACTCCCCTTGTAGCTTCAGGCTGTCAAGCTGTTGAACAGCAAGAATGGTTCTTTTTTGTCTTGCTGTTGCTTTATGGATTCGTTTAAGCTGGAGTTAAAGGGCTTGAGGTCAGCACGCTAACGTTTCATAGCCAGTAGGGCCAGATGCACTGCTAGACCATGTGTGCATGGGTACTGGAGCCAGAGTTCCTGAAAACTGCAGACAAATTGAAGACAACAAAGCGACTTTTTGGAGACTTCAAAGTCCCGTTGTTCCTCTGCCCTTGGGTGCCGCTGTCAGATGGGAGTGAGCGGTGCCGTGACCGCTCTCCTTGGCCCCGAGGCTGTTGGCAGCCGGGAGGGCGATGGGTGACGGATGATGGAGCAAAACCAACAGCAGCTCCATGTCATTGAGGAGCGGGGCTGTTCAGCCACATATTAGAGCAAGTGCATGCCTTGCTCGCTTCAACTGGAAATGAGAATTCGCAGTCCTGGCAGTTGTGAAGCTTTTTTTCAGGCCATAGATTCACCAGTTTAAATCTGCTTTTTGTTAAATAAGATTCATATGTAGAAGCTGGAAACTGAGGGCCAGGAAAAATGGACTGTTGTTACGTTTGCATGCATGAAGTTCAGGCTTGGCAGTAAGTTTTGAACTGCAGAGTGTGATGAACAGTGACCGTCATTCGCAGCTTCAGGAACACTCAGCTTGTTTTAAACTTTAAAGAAAGACGAAGTCTAAAGCCTGGTAGGGCTTCCTGGAGCCTTTGATTGTAAAGGGCTAATAGTTTTAAAGTTGTTTTCTGTTTGTGATTTAAGATCTGTTGTCAGCGTTGGGTTTAAAAATTACAGCAATATGTAAATTCATGCTGTAGCGTGCTTAAAAAATAGGACAATTATGGCATTTGCTTTGTTTTTTTGTCATTTGCTTTGTGTTTTCATGAGCAGAGTGAGGGTAGGGGATTGAACGCTTTGAAATGAGACTTCATAACATGACTTAGAAACTCTAATGACTCACATTCTAGATATTGAGGATGTTGATCATTGCAGGAAAGGCAATAGCTGTCTATTTTTGCAACTTTCTTGGGGCTGTTTGAGAACTCAAGAATTGGTAAATATGTCGGTATGCTTTTTTGGACAACTGCCATTATTAGGAAAACGGCTGAACTTGTGAGTTATAGGACTAACGCAGGTCATTTGCTTTTATATATATGTATCTAAATTGAAAGTGTGTGCAGCATATTCTTTAATTTGATCTTGGCATGATGTGGATATATACACAGCTATTTTTGAAAGTGATTATCACTGCTGATTTGCATAACGATCCAGGACTGGAAAGACTGACATCTTTAGCATGTGGGAATGATTTGGGGCTTTAAGAGGAATGTTTTGTTAAATCTACAAGCAGCATTAGAGCAAAGTCGTTTCTGAAGGAGCGTACGGATTATTTGCTTTGGTATGTCTTCAGTATTGGCGAAGCATCGTGTTTTCCTTGTGGCGTTTGATAACTTAGCTTAATCATCGGCTGCTTTCATTTTAAGGTTCCTTGGGTATTATATAGTGTCATCATTGTTCATTTGAAAGCTGAAGGTTTGTAGTTAGTAAGAAGTATGAGCTCGAGTAGAAGATGTTTTAGTGTTTTGCTGTTGTGTATCATGCGTCTGTCTCGTGTGCTTTTGTGGTGATTGCTGCCTAAAATCCCAGCTTAAAAACGGGTGAAGCCGTTTCTGGGAATGGGTTTCTTAGAACAGAGCTGCTTTGGCAAAATGTGGCAGGGTTTATTTGATTTATTTTATTCTTTTGCTTTTTAGAGAGCTCATTTCAAGTTTTGGTAGTTGTGACAGTTTGGTTTTGCATTTGTTGTAGAACTCGCTCAATAAACAGCTGAGGCTTTACTGATTTTCGTTTCCCTGTATTGAAGAAAGCTTGGGATTGATAATGAACTCGGTGCATGTTTTAAATCATCAGTTCTTCCAGATTTCTAAAATTATCAGTATTATTACCGATTTCACTCTGACTCAGAACTCTTGCTTTGAATGTAAGCCCAGCTTCCAAGCTCCTTTGTAAGAAACCTCGCCTGGGTAGCAAATATCTTCATTTCAGCTTTGGAAATGAGTGTTAAATCAACTGAGATGTGAAAAGCAGTATCTGCGCCGCTGAGCATGGCTGGTGACAGTGGGATTTGCTGAGGATGATACTCGGAGGATGGTCGCTGGGCTCTGTACCTTCCCCGCCATGCTCACAGCCTGGCCAGGATGATTTCTTGTTCCCCAGCATGAGGACAAAAAGCCATTTAGTACCGATGCAGTAACAACCAACCCCTTCGCTTGCTGCACATCTTTTTGCAGGGTGGAAGAGCTTGGTTTTTACGGCAGCTTTCTCAATTGAATGACGAAACTGCTATTTCTGCTCGGAGATTTAGATCATCTGTGCAAGCAGCTTCCACGCTGTTCTTCCATCTCTACCTTGCTCCTTAAAGCAAAGGGCATTCTTCAGGTGCCTGAACCAAAAAGAGAGTTTCAAAGCCACATGCTGCTTTAGCACGCTTGTCAGAAGCATGTATTAAAAAGACATAAAATGATCTTTGCCAGCAATATGAATGCATTTGTCATAACTGTTGCCGCGGCCGCTGTCCTTAAGGCCAGATCTGTTGCAGACAGAAGAGTGAGTCAGCAGCGGCATGAGAATCACATTCCAGCCTCGAGATACTTTGAGATAATAAGTAAGGTACTTCAGGACACTTCTATTTTGGTGGGGGAGGAATTGACTTGCCTGTTTAAAAAACAATCACATTTTTCTAAAAACAGCCTGCCCATCCATGCTCACCGTTGGATCCCTTTGTTTTTCAGCAACATTTCAGTTTTTGTGCTGTCAGGTTCCAAAACCACAGAGCATCCAACGCTTCTGTTGAATCAGCATCAGCAAATTGATTCATACTTCCCTCCCCTCGTCCCATTTGAAGTCTTTTTTTCAGTTTCTTTATTTACTTGCCATATTGTGTTGCACCTTTTGCAATCTGGGTTTAAAACTGCACCTGGAGTGATGCACGATTGAGCTTAAGGATTCAGTCCTGCTGAAAAGCAGAAACCACGTGAGCTGTTCCTGCATCAGTGAAGGGGGGGGTCACATATTTTGGAACTTATTTATCTCTCTCTGCCTGCATGTTTTGAGGCTTTGGTGTTTGGACGAGCCTTGCAAACTGGAAACGCTGCTGCTGAAATGTTCCGTTCCCTTTGCTCGGGGTGTCTGTCTGCTTCGTTTCCATCTCGCACCAGCTGGGAATCCTGGAAAGTGTCTCGGTTCTTAGGCTCTTGGAGAGGAAAAGCCAACAGCAGAAGAAAAGCATCTGAACATAAACTGCAGGCTGAAACGCGTGAAGGAAGTGTGTAGTAAAGCTCTTGACTGCAAATAGAAATGTGAGCAAGTTAGATGGTAATTTGGTGAACTTAGAACATGTGTCTCATGGCTATAGTTTCCTCTTATATCTCATCTAAATCTCTCTTCTTGCAGTTTAAAGCCATCGCCCCTTGTCCCACCTGGATTATTTTGCTATGGTAATTCATCCAGCCCTGCTGCTCCAAGCAGGGTGCAGAGGGAGGTGCTTTGGGGTACAAATGCTGAAATGGGCAGTAGGGAGAACTCAGGTTGATATGGTGAATAATGGAGTGCCTGAAAGTCGGGTAATTCACTGTTAATAGGCATAGAGCAGGTGCACGTGGTTTAGAACCAGTTTCTTCTGTTTATGGCAAGTATTAAGTGATAAAACAGCAAATACATTGCTAATTATGTAGCAGCTTTTGTTAATTTAACAAAGAGGTGTGGACTGCTTGCGGAGTGAAATGCATTCAGAGTGAAGTTCAAAGTTTCAGGATTTATGTGATGATTCAGTTGTATCTGAAGTTATCACAAGCTCTGCATGTTAAGCAACTTCATGGTTGGTGATGCTTTTTGTCTTTTTTCCCCCCAATATAAGCTTCTTTGGGGGTTGGGCAAGTACAGAATCAGTTGGGAACCAGATGTGAACTCCTTTCAGTATCTGTGTTTAAGGCAGCTACACATATTTATTTGGATTTCTCAAAAGCTTTCAGATTTTTTTTCATTGTCTGCTTAAATCGTCTTTTGAATACTCCAAGCAGACCAGTGTCTTAGTACTTGAATTACAACATAGTGAATGCTAATTTTTTTTTTTGAGTAGAAAACATCATTTGTGTCTATTCAACTCATAATGTTTTCCTTAAGTCTTCTAGTTAAACCGTAAATGTAGAATTTGGTCTGTACTGCTTCCTTGTGAGTCCTCAGTCTTGTGGGAGTTCTGCAAGGGTGGAGAATCACAGAATCCCAGAATGTGAGGGGTTGGAAGGGCCCTGGAAAGCTCATCCAGTGCAATCCCCCCATGGAGCAGGAACACCCAGATGAGGTTACACAGGAAGGTGTCCAGGCGGGTTTGAATGTCTGCAGAGAAGGAGACTCCACAGCCTCCCTGGGCAGCCTGATCCAGTGTTCTGTTACGCTCAGTGAGAAGAAGTTTCTTCTCATACTTAAGTGGAACCTCTTGTGTTCCAGTTTGTACCCATTACCCCTTGTCCTATCATTGGATGTCACCGAGAAGAGCCTGGCTCCATCCTCCTGACACTCACCCTTTCTATATCTGTAAACATGAATGAGTCACCCCTCAGTCTCCTCTTCTCCAGCTCCAGAGCCCCAGCTCCCTCAGCCTTTCCTCACACGGGAGATGCTCCACTCCCTTCAGCATCTTGGTGGCTGCGCTGGACTCTCTCCAGCAGTTCCCTGTCCTTCTGGAACTGAGGGGCCACAACTGGACACAATATTCCAGGTGTGGTCTCCCCAGGGCAGAGCAGAGGGGCAGGAGAACCTCTCTGACCTACTGACCACCCCCTTCTAACCCACCCCAGGTACCATTGGCCTTCGTGGCCACAAGGGCCCAGTGCTGGCTCATGGTCACCCTGCTGTCCCCAGGACCCCAGGTCCCTTTCTCCTACACTGCTCTCTAATAGTGAAGTGGTTTGTATCCCTCTTCAGGCTTCTCTTCCTATGCAAGTAACTGGAATATTAATATCTTAGAAGCTACTGCAGTGTCGTCCATTCTGATGTTTACTCTTTGGAGCTTTGTTATATTTTAACCTTAAAAACGGTTCTTACAATGGTGAAATAATTGAAAGGGACCTCTGGAAATCACCTGGTTCAGGCCCTTGTTTAAAGCAGAACTCACTTCAAACATGTCGTGCTTTGTTCTTATTCCTTCTAAAATTAGTCTGAGGAGGAGTATGTTAATGCAGCAGGGTATGGCCTGTTTTCGAGCTGCTAGTTTCATTTCTGTTTTACTTCTCAGTGAAGCTTCTTCCAAACATTATCATTTCTAATACTGTTTAAAATTTGGGGGTACTTTATTTTCTTGAGTTAAAAAAAGAAATGAAAATCCATATATTATTATACCACCAGGAAAACAAATCCCAGTATTTTTAGAAATTTGTTTTGAATCCTTTACTGCGTCAGCTCTGGATGTAAACTTAGTTTTCTTATTTGGCCTTTTTCCTTAGCACTAATTTGTGTCTGATAAGAGGTACTTTTCCTCAGTTCTGTACCTCAGGTTACTTTTGGCAAGTGAATTAGAAGCAGCACAGAATAAGAAACCAGAATATTTTTCCATGAGTGGGGAATTCTTTTTTTAGTAAATAAGACATATAATTATTTTCAGATCTGTGCTTTCCCATCTATTGCAATATCTTACATTTAGACATTCAGAGCTACCTTAGCAGCTGCTGTAATGATCTGTGATGTAGAAGTCACGGGAAGTGATCAAAACCTTCATGTTTATGTAGCCTTGCGTGCCCAAAATGCGCTTTTTTGCTTGTTTTTGCGTGGTATACCTATTTTGGGCTCAGTGGAGACCTGAACATGGGTTTTAATTTGGAATATCTTGCAAGTTAATCACACAAGATTATTTTAATAGTTTCTCATTGGATTTAACATGCCACTCAAACTGTAGTATCTGTGCGACTCTGGTGAGACAGTGTGTGGTGGAATTGGGTTACTTGACTTGGCTTTTCTGGTGCCCAATAGCATTGACTTGTGTTGGGGGTTTTGATTGCAGGGTGACAATAAAACCCTGGCAGATGTGTTGTTAAACCCCTCTCCCCCTTCCCACTCAGGACAGGCGATTGGGAGGGAAAGAAGGACAGAGAGAAGAGAGCTGGAAAAATTAAAAATGTTTTACTAATGCTACTGATAAGAATAGAGAAAATAATACAAAATATACAAAACCAATCCTGAAAGTCCCAGCAACTGCAGAGCCGGCACCTGAAGTCCTGGACTGGACTCTGCAGCCAACCGGAGCTGGATTCAGTCTGGCACTGGGCCTCAGCTCGCAGGGACGACTCGCAAGGTCCTCTCCTAATGTCGGCCATAAGGAAAAAGGGATGAGATCCTCATGATCTCCCACTTTTATATGAAGTATTCACGTGAATGGGATGTTATACACAGTTGGTCAGTTTTTGGTCACCTGTTTCTCGTTGCCCCTCTGGCGAGATGTCCATCCATGCTTATCAATAACCTCGCATTCCGTTGCTGTGTTCACCAAAACATGGATCTGGTTCTCCAGGAAAATGCAGCTGATACGAAGCTTTAGCTGACAGGCAAATTCACTACAAGAGAAACTTGGTTTTTTGGTTTTTTTTTTTTAACAAAACCAGGACAAGTTGTAATAAATTACCTGTTGAAGTTGTGGGGAGATTCCTGCTATAGTGGCTGTGGTCAAAGTGCTGCGTTTGCAAAAGCTTTCCCTTTTTTCTCAGGTTTTTGATGTTAGTTTGTTTTTAAAGATCGTTTATTACTGAGTATATAAAACTGAGTTGTTCGCATATGGGAATTGGTTGGAGTTGTTGCTCTGACTTTGATACAGTTCAACTTTAATGGCCATTTAATGCTATTATAGAAACTTCACATGCTTTACAAACGTTTCCATAACTTGCCCATTCAGATATTTATCCGAACATAATTGCTATGGGTTTTCCTGCGGAGAGGCTTGAAGGAGTATACCGGAACAACATTGATGATGTAGTAAGGTAAGGTTTTGTTTTTCCTTTCCTTCATTTATCCTTTTAAATCACAAGTGTCCTTTTTTGCTCTCCTTTCTGTCCTGCTAAGGAAAGGTGGTATGTTCTGACTCACAGGAATATCAAGACTTTTAGATGTTGCCCTTTTAGTTTTCCTGAAAAATGTTGGAAACAAGGAAAATGATATTTTGAAGAATTTGAGGCCAGGCTGCTGTTGTGAGTTGATCTCAAACGCATGTGAGCTGCTTTTCCTATGTGAAAAATTGATTTCAGTAAATTGTGTTGGAGTAAAAGGAGGTTTTTTTGCTTTTAGAAAGATGTCAGTCTCTGCCTCTGCTCACTGTTTGGAGTTTCTCAGATAGCTGATGGCATTTCAGAATATGTTTGCCCATATCCTTTCTTCAATTGATAAATGGGCTGCTCGATAAGTTAATTTTGGTTTAAATTAGTAAGTATAGGTGACTTCAGATAAAGTTTTTTACATTTGGCTCCGTTCAGTAATTGCTGACAAGGGAAAAAAATCAGCTAAAAGTCATTATTGCTGGTGATGCTTTACAGCACAGCTTGTAAAAAAAACCTACAGGTTGTAATTTTTATGTTGAGTTATTTCCTGTGAAGCGCTGGATGCGGCTGTGGAAGGTGTACTTGGTGTTCCTGGAGCATTGTTCTAATTTGTTTAGTTAGAACCCTACCTGGAAAATGTAGTGTGAGAGGTTGCATTAAAGACAAAATATTATAGTAGGCAGTATCACAGAATCCCAGAATGTGAGGGGTTGGAAGGGCCCTGGAAAGCTCATCCAGTGCAATCCCCCCATGGAGCAGGAAAACCCAGCTGAGGTTCCACAGGAAGGTGTCCAGGCGGGTTTGAATGTCTGCAGAGAAGGAGACTCCACAACCTCCCTGGGCAGCCTGGGCCAGGCTCTGCCACCCTCACCATGAAGAAGTTGCTTCTCAAATTTAAGTGGAACCTTTTGTGTTCCAGTTAGAACCCATTGCCCCTTGTCCTATCATTGGTTGTCACCAAGAAGAGCCTGGCTCCATCCTCCTGACACTCACCCTTTCTGTATCTGTAAACGTGAATTAGTCACCCCTCAGTCTCCTCCAAGATAAAGAGCCCCAGCTCCCTCAGCCTTTCCTCACACGGGAGATGCTCCACTCCCTTCAGCATCTTGGTGGCTGCGCTGGACTCTCTCCAGCAGTTCCCTGTCCTTCTGGAGCTGAGGGGCCACAACTGGACACAATATTCCAGGTGTGGTCTTCCCAGGGCAGAGTAGAGGGGCAGGAGAACCTCTTTGACCTACTGACCATCCCCTTCTAACCCACCCCAGGTATCATTGGCCTTCCTGGCCACAAGGGCCCGGTGCTGGCTCATGGTCACCCTGCTGTCCCCAGGACCCCCAGGTCCCTTTCCCCTACACATTGGTTTCAGTTGCTTCTGTATGAAGGGAGATAGTTTTTAATGGTTAACTATGTAGAT
Organism: Patagioenas fasciata; assembly: GCF_037038585.1. NCBI lineage: Eukaryota > Metazoa > Chordata > Aves > Columbiformes > Columbidae > Patagioenas > Patagioenas fasciata. The sequence goes on from NC_092527.1 coordinate 6,907,148, forward strand.
ATGTGTAAATTAGACTTTTGAAAGGGAAGGACTATATAATTATTAGTTGTCTGCAAACACCTTGATCAAAAGGAGTAATGATCACCTTAAAGTGTAATCAACCAAATTAAGATACAGAGAGATGTAAATTCAGTGGCTGTAGCGAGCTGGATGCTGAAGTGATGTTATGTTTGCCCCTTATTTTTAAATAAAAATAATGTACAAAATGGGATTGTGCAGCATTCTGTATGTTGCAATCTGCAGCTCCTCATCTATTACTGTCACCTTTTTATTGTGGAATTTTTTTCCAAGACCTTTTTATGCAGAAATCCAACACGTTTGAGCTCCGGAGCAATTGGTGCTGAGCTGCAATATGCCATTGGGCGTTTTCTGAAGAGCGGGTATCCTGACAATTTAATCTTAGTGCTGTATGTGAAGTACAGGGGTGACAGGAGGATGATGGAATATTTTTACTGATGAAATGGGAATCTCATCCTCTATGCTGCACAGGGAGCACTCACATCTGTTCTTGTTTTAATGCATGGGTTTAGCCACAGAGTTCTTCTAGGTTCTTCTGGAATATTATGACTGATAACCAGAGCATGTTTTCGCTTCAGCTTTCCAGGATTTTAGCAGCTAGTGTTTCTTTTCGATTCGAACAGCATGTTCTGTCATGGCTAATTAAATTCCTTCTGGCTGATGTGCAGATCCACACTGTTGATGATGTCAAGTGTAAACATTTGTATGTTATTTCTTCTTGAACATTGCCAGGTGACACATCATATATAATCACGGCAATTTTGATGAATCATGTTTGCATTTTGGCTCTCTGAGGCTCCTATAGGAAGTTTTTGTTACAAAGTGAGCTTGAAAATGAAAGGAGTGGAAAAATTATCCGTGTTCCTCCTCCTTTCTGAACCCAGAATATCATCAGGTGCAAATAACAGCCATTTAAATACCTTGATATTAAAATCAATTGTTCTGTCTGGAACACAAGTTACTTTAACTGCCTTTTTTTTTCCACTGAAATTTGACTGTGGCAAAATATTTTGCATAGATAATTGAATTGGAAGTGTTTACCGATACCTTAGGTAATCAATGCTTTGCGCTTTAAAAATAAACCCACTCTTCCTCAGCTTAATATGTTGATGCGTGGATATCTTAGGAATCAGTGCAAATTGGTCCATACAATAACTTATTTCAATTGCGGGTCAGAGCTGGACTCCTCAGTTGCAGAATTAGTTGTATCCTGGATTGTTTGAACAAGCGAGCTTTGCAAACCTGGACTTTGCTGGGCCAGCTGGGATTTGGGATGCAGAACCACACATGCCGGATGGTGCTTTAACGATGCTGCAAATTAAGGTCACTGTTATTGCAATATGTATTAATACATGCCTTTTTTCTTTCTATTTAAGGTTTTTGGATTCAAAGCATAAAAACCATTACAAGATATACAATCTGTAAGTATGCTCTTATATCTATATTTTTCCAAAATAATGAGTTCTAAAAATATATGAGAGTGTTGCTGTGCTGAAGCAGAGCTAGAGATGTTGTGCACATTTCTTAGAACAATTAAGCCTGATTGAGAGCGCTGTTACTTCATTTAGTGGAGCCGAGTGAGGTTAAATGAAATGCCGGTGTTTATTCATATTACTTGAACGCTTTTAAATGACTTGGCATCTCGCCCATCTGGAGCTTGTACCATGCGATTAAAAAGTGGAAAGTAATTCACAGCAGGCTTGCTGTTAATGTATTAATGGCCACAGTGAAAAAATTGCCGAAAGTTTGGGTTTTTTGGTCTTCTTTTTTATTTTAATCCAACTGTATTGGTCCGCAGGTTCTATTTGCTTCCTCACTCTTCTTGACTGTCCCTGTTTTACCTTGAAAAAGCCATTGCAGCAGTTGCTAATGTGATGGTTTCTCGCTTGAAGAGCAGCATTTTCCTCTGAAAAATGAAGTTGTGCAGAAAGCTGTTCTTGTTCCAGAAGGGAACTTTTATTTTGTTGTTCCTGTTCCTTGATCATCTTTATATGTTGGCTCAGGCTAATTTCATTTGTATAAGTGATTCGGTGCTGTCAGCTGGTGTTAAAAAGTAGGTCATGGTTTTCCTACCCCTCATTTTTTCTCAGAAATCTAATTTGAAGCTTTATTGATTCTCTGAGCTGTTAGGGCTTTATTGGTTAAAAATGAATATGTTTCTAAATATCTGCAGCTAATGGAAAAATTACTGTAGGTTGGAAATCTAGGGAACGCATTACATTGTGATTACAATGCGTTGTGGAGATATGTATCACGTAAATCTAACCACCGTAGTTTTATTAGACCCCCCTGTAGTGAGAGGTAAAAGCAGCAGGTTGCTGTGTGTTAATTCGAGGCTTGGTCAGAAAGCAAGAGTTGAGTATGACTTCTGTGCTTGAAAAGTTGCCACTTTGCTGTGTGTTAGTAACCTCATTTTACTGGAGAAAAACCAAAAAACAATCCCCAGCTCTACATAGGGACAGCTTTAGAGCTTTCAGGTGGGCAGAGCTGTGACAAGACACAAGCTTTTGCCATTTCTGTTGCCGATAATGTGTTTCCAGCTGTGGAAAGGGCTTGTCCAGGTGTGCCCAAGGCACATGTTGTGGGCTTTTTGTCATCTTCTTTTTGGTGCCTTTTTTTTCTTCCTCCCTAAAACACATATCAGAAGCAAATGAAGATTCAAGTGATTACTGCACAGCTTGGAAAGCATAACTTTTAAACCGGGTATCTGGCTGGTCAGGCCGTGTTATCACCGTATGCAGGCACAATTTGTCCGCATGTTAAGTACATAAGTCCCATTAGGTGAATTGTTGCAATATTTGGTCATGAGATGGGAAGAAATTGCAGCCTTCAGGTACTTCAGCAAACAGAATCTCTTCAGATTAAGCCGATCCTTTGTAAATAATCAACCTATTGTCTGTGTTTAAGAGGAGGAGGGGAGAGTGCAGAGGAGTTATGTGATTATATTCTGAATTATTTCAAACATTGTCATGGGGTTTGAGTTCCCTTAAGGTGACTGTTCCATGAAGTCGATAATAATGTGTGTATTGAGCGGTTTTATTTAGAAGGATGTAGAGAGATTTTTCTGAACTGATGCTTCAGTGTCAGTTTTGCCTCGTCCTTGCATCTTGACTTTTAACTTCCCAGTGTATGTCTGAGCACTGAATTCAGTCTTGTTGGTTTGAGTTGGTTTTGTCATGTGTGCCTTGAACCTTTTTCTGGTTTTTTAGTATTCTTCTTTATTTTAACAAGTTCTTTCATTTGCATCCCCTGACTTCACATACCAAACTGCTACCTTCCCGTATTGTCCTAGTCTCCGTCTTCTCCAGTGTATTTAACTGTCCTACAGGCAGATAGTTAAAGGAGGCTGTAATGAACAATGTGGGTTTTATGTGCAAACTGCGAGTACCTCTGTGTACATGGGGTTGGGCTTTGGCACAGGCTACCGTGGTTTTGGTTGTGTCTCCAATGGGATCGTGGTGATGATCAGGAAGGCTGGCTTTAAACTCACTTCAGTCACCGGGAGGATTACAAGAACCATGGGAACCCGCACCCCTCACCCAAATTCTGAACGTTTCTGACTGTATTACAGGTCTAATTGTGTTTAAAAACAACAAAACCAAATGCAGTTGAAACCATAAGAGGGCCTGGATTGCCACGGCTGTGTTCCCTTTCTCTCCTCAGTATCAACACAACTATTTTTTATCCCTGATGGTATTCTACGTTATACCCTCTCAAACTTCAAAATTCTAAGGCTTTTTTGCCCATATGTGGATTTGTTTGTTTGTTTTGAAGACTTTCATCTGTTACTACCCCTTTGAACTGGGTGTTTCTTTAAAAGGAAGAAGGAAACTCTCTTGGATAAGACAGTGTGTTAACTGCTTTGCTTCCTAGCAGGCTCGGCTTCCAAAATTCATATACTGAGCAGTTTCTAACAGGCTTTGCCCAGCTGGTGGCCGCTCCAGGTGTGGTGATTCCATATTGGATGTACATACTACATCTCATCTTTCTTCTTAAATGCTCAAGAGCAGACAACGGGTCTTTTTGAGTCCCATCTGCCAGCTTAACTGGTGCCATATCACTTCGGACCTGGGGAAAGCGGGAGCAGTGCGATCGGAGCTGTAACAGCTGCCAGATGTGTCCCTCGCGGAGGCTGGAGGTGAGAAGGCTCTGGGATGGGGAGGAAGGCAAGTGCCGAGCGCACATGCGACCCAGCAGAGCTGCCCCGTCCTTGTGCGAGTCTCATGGACAAAGTTCGGTACGGTGCACGCAAGGCTCCAGTTACATGCAACAGTCGTAGAAATAGGAGCCTAAAAGTTTGCGTGTCTGAAAGTGTCACATAAGCCCCGTATGGCTCGGAAGGCTGCAGTCGTAACTTATCTATTAAGAGAAGCTCATACCAGTCCTGAAAGTGGTGTGGATGTTTCAACCCTATGAAGAGTACAGGTTATAACCGGAACAGAAGATCTAGATGTGTTTTACCTGCTGAAATGACTTCCCATCATTATGTTTCAACCCGGAACCCTGCTGATTCAGGGCAGGATTGTTCTCATTTTCCTTCCTCAACTCCATTTTCCCTGGCATCGCGTAGAGACGCGTCATTTTGCCTGTAGAGAGCAACTCCAAGGAGAATTAAACGCGGTCATCCGCTTCTTGCCTTCTTTCCCCTTACCCCCAGCATGTGATGCAGCTCGTTCTCCTGCAGCATGTCATTTGTATCGGAGCCCTGCTGATCAGGTTGTCTGTATCTGGTTACTGGTGTTCGTCCCTAGGCAAGTCATCCTGCAAGACTAGTTTGGTGTGGTTTGCTGCACTACTAACTAACTAACTAGAGTGGGACTCTTACACAGCGGTGAGACAGACATCGATGCAGCTCCGGTCTTTGGAAACATGCCATTTTCCAGAGTCTCTGAGGGGAAAACTGCTTGACTGACCTTATTTCATGTAATTTGAAGAACAAATGCCAAGTTGGAGAGCACAGGGACAACCTCTGCTTGATACAAGTGATCTCCGTTACAATATTCAGTGGTGCTTTCAGTGGGCTCTGGTGGTCTTGTCATGGTCCGTAATTGAAGGAAGAACGCTCTCTTAGATTACATCCTTGAAATGTCCTCGGGATCCCCAGCACCCATGTTGTTGATGCATCTAGAGATGCATTTTGAATTCAGAGTCAATTGGAGGAAGGTCATAGCCATCTGGTCTTTGTGTTTGTATGGCTAGAGGTGTTAATACTATGGTGTTAAAAAGTAATAGTGTTATTGCATTACTCGTGTGAACGTCTCATGGTGAGAGTCACACTGACTAAAACATACTGACGCACCACATTGTTTTTCGGTAAAATAACTGATATTTTAGTGAGCATCTTTATGCATCTGCAGCAGACCAGTTTATCCGTACATAACCTCTGGCTTTTAAGTCATGAAGGTGATGGCTATATGTGATTTGATCTGTGTATTCCAAGGTGTGACAGATGTTGCGAGTACATCAGAGACTTGCCTTGAACTCTTGTCTGGTTTTCTTTTTCAGATGTGCTGAAAGACATTATGACACCGCCAAATTTAACTGCAGAGGTATGTTTTTACTGTTCTTTTCTTTAAACTTCAGCATTTTTTTGAATGAAGGTATCAAGGAGAAGCTGGTGAATAGTAATGTAGGAGATTGGGGCAAAAGAAATGATGTCAGGTGGCTTCAAGTCATTGGACGAACTTACTATATACTTGATGCTTTTAAAGTCTGTTGCTGCCAATTATCTAGATCAAGATCTCTAGTAAGGCACTCAGAAGTCTATGGTTGGAAAAAACGTTGCAGAATGGATTATATGGGATTTTCTGTTGAATTCAGTGTACAAACTGTTTGTAAAATATAGATGTGAAACCTAGACAACTCTGGTTTTTATGCAGGAGCATCACTTAGAATAAAAATGAGGAATACTTAAGCCACTGTCACTGTTCATATAAAACAACTTTTTGAAGATCTGGAACAAACCTTCAGTGGCTTAAAAGAACAAAAAAAATTGCCATGAGATGCCTGTTTGAGATGAGTTGATTCTTATACGTTTAAAGAGCTACCAGAGCCAGTGGGGAAGGTTTAGGTGCTAATACTGCATTATAGCAAGAGTTCAGCTTATGATGATGATTATTAACCATCCTTCTAGTTGTAAAGAGGGCGTTTAGAACATGACCAAAATGTAATGGGCTGCTTTAATGGTTGAATATAGAAGGACTAAAATTGTCACACTGAAGTCATCTTCACTTCTGATTCGCTCTTGAGGTGGTGAATGAGTGTCCTGAAACCTCACCCAACACATAGAAGCCAGAAAAAAAGAGTATTTTAAAACTGAGCAATACTTTGGACAAGAGTGGAAAAGGCATAAATGAAAGGGACATACTTCTAATATATCCAGAGTGCATGCTTGCTTTAATTTATGCTTTTTACTACACAGGTGCTCAGATCCTTTCACTGTTAATCTGGGCCCAAAATGCTGTTTGTGACAGCGCCTTTCACAGCTCTTCGTCTGCATAAGATGATGCTGTTATAGGGGCTACATGTTGCATTTTTCCATTTTCATCCCCAAATTAATTACATTAGATAACCCAGTTGGTGACTCAGGCCTTCCCTTCGCAGAGGAGCAGCAGTTCTGCTCTAAAGTCTCTGAACTGAATTAATTTCGAAGGGAACTTCTTATTTGTAGATTTAGCATGAAACACCGTAGTAGTTCATTATTCAACTTGGGTCCTCTTGCATCGAATTCAAACTGAACACTAAAAGCTCTTCATCTTCTTTGGACGCTTGCTTTGTGTCCAGGCGTTTTGCAGTTTCTGAAGTACTTCCATGTTTGTTTGTTTGTTTTCTTTGCTCCTTTATGGGATTTTTCTTGCAGTGTCTGGGAGCTTGGAGAGACTTAGCAGAACCATTCTCCTTGATGTGTGTTTCTGTGTTAGGAACTAAAACCCACGGAGGACCCGCGCCCTCTCAATGATGAGGCAGTTCAGTGTTTCCTAAGGTTGCTTTCTGACTTGGGATCCCTCTGAGCCATCACAGGGCACCCACTTCATCTGCTCCTCATTCCACCGCAAAGTTTGCCTTTGATCCCAAATCTTGGAGAGCACCTTCAGTGTGCGGTTAACCACTTTGGATTTTTCAGACCATGCTTTCAGGACTCTTTTGTCCCTCCTCTTCACAGGAACCTTATTGGGTTTAGTTATGATAGGAGATGCTGTGGATTTGTCCGTACAACTTTGAGTCTTATAGCTTCTTAGGCATTTAGAATTCCTCCTTTCATTTACATCTGCTGCAAAAACGCAGCATGCACTCTGAGTTCATACAAAAATATCATTTGGGGAATCTTTAGATCTTCCATGTGGAAGAATTTATTAGTGTGCATTCATTTTCACTAACCTTTGCTGCTGCTTTAATGAAGATTATTCACTTTATTGGGCTTCCCTGTTTGGTCTCCTGAGAGATTAAGTGGGCGGTCAGTACTGTGAGTGAATAATCTGCCCTTGCAGATCCCTCTGAAAGACTTTGGGTTGTGCTGCAGTGATTTAGCAGCTCCACAACTTCATCCCTTGCTTCTGCTCCCCGAGTCCTTGGGGATTCATCACAAAGAGCCCAGCCTGTGTGACAAGGGAGTAGTCCTTACAAAACGAATACAAACACTTGCCAAAGAATGAAATGTGTCCTTTTTTAGACCAGAAAAGGAAATGGTATTTCTAGCTGAGAATTATTAAATGAACCAGAGTTATGTTTATAAGATCCCCAGCCTGTCGATTGAGAATTGGGGTGCGCTTTTATAAAAATGAAATGATGAAAGTAGCGCAGTAATTGTGCCAGGCAGAGTCTGTCATCTCAGGTGTTAGAGGTCTGGCTGCTTGTTTCTGCTTATGGCGTATTTTTCACTCTCCTGTGTTCTCTTTCATTTCTTGCATGCTTGCTTGAAATTCTCTCCATCTCTAGATAGAAGAAAATGTTTGTGTGCTTGTATATATCCATATAAGAAAAAGCCCAGCTTAGTTCAGTGGTTTGACTTTAAAACCTCCAAGTGTTGCAAGTGCCTTACATGAGATTTCTTTCTCAATTACATTTCTTTTAATGTGGAAATAGCAGTTTTTTTGTCTCAAAACCCCTTTGAGCTAATTGTGAGAGTTTGTTCCCAATGTAGACCCAACAGCGCTCAGAAGTTTTCAGCAAAATTCCTATTGTCTGATTAGTGAGTGAGGTCTGGCCCTGTTTTCTCTCAGCAGGTAGTCTAATTATTGCTGGAGCAGTGGGTCCTCACAAGGTTATTCTTTGTGCCACTCTGGAATTCTAGATTTAAGACAGAGTCTCTGCCAGTCATTTTGGTAGGGATGTGAAATAACCTCTACGTGCAGCAAGATGCTTGCTTTGGAATTACTAGATAAATATCTGCAGTGCATATGATACGCAGTACATTTCTGAATAATATTGGAATGAAAAAATATACTTATCTATATCTAAGGCGGGCAGGTTATTTGCAAAGTTAATTTATTTGCATGCTTATCACAAAGTTGACCTGTCTGGTTGAACTTGCTGTAATCTGAGGGTTTCATCAGTGCCTACTTCTCATTGCAGTTGCACAGTACCCTTTTGAAGACCATAACCCACCACAGCTAGAGCTTATCAAACCCTTTTGTGAAGATCTTGATCAATGGCTGAGTGAAGATGACAATCACGTTGCAGCAATCCACTGTAAAGCTGGAAAGGGACGAACTGGTGTTATGATATGTGCATATTTGTTGCATCGAGGCAAGTTTTTAAAGGCTCAAGAGGCCCTAGATTTCTATGGGGAAGTAAGGACCAGAGACAAGAAGGTGAGCTATTTTCTGTTCTTGTACCTGTATCTTTATGCTTTTCCCCTTGTGCTCATTGAATAGTCAAGCCTGTTAAGAAATACTTTTTGTCATTTGTTATATCTGGTTTGATTTTGCTTTGACATGAGTGCAGCTGTGAAAAAGCTTTCCTAAGGAGCAGTAGCAATTAGTCACAACACTAAACCAGTCTGTTCTTTCCATCTCCTGTTCAAGAAGATCTGGACGGTTTCTTTTAAATAGCCCTTTGAATAGCATTCTGCTGTGTGTTGCAGCAAATGGGCAGTTGATGACTGACCTTTCTCCTTCAGCATTTTCAGCCCAAATAAGAGGATTATTCTAGCTCATTTTGCCTGAATGAGTGAGTGGTTCATCTCTTCAGGTTCTCTTCTGTGGTGGTGTCTGGAGATGTGAAGTTGTTACGGTTGAATATCCCTACTGGAAGAGTTTGTTGGGTACCCCTTTTCACTAAAAGGCTGGCTGCCCTGCAGCCTGCTTCATCAGATGCTGCCATGTATTGTACTTTCTTGTACTTCTCCTGAGGAGAAATGGGAGGATTTCATTTCAGAGAAATGACACTCATGGCTACGTGAGCTTTCTGTTACATCCTTGTCAGTGGTACAGGCAGACTTAGCACTAACAGTGTGTTGGACCTCTCTGCCACGGTCATGCCTCATTAATGGGAATTTAACCTCCCTATTTGAAATCCTCTCTAGATAATAAGGTGTCATATTTGCATAAAGTATTAATTTCACAGTGCGTACACCTCTAATAAGTGGGGCTTCTTGTTTGAAGGCTCTTGAGAGCAGAAGTGTCATGTAAGGAATTCTACAATTTGGCTGTTAATTCACTGGAAGGAAAAAATAACATAGTTTACCCTATTTACAAGATGAAGCTGTTATTCCATGTACTGCTGAGAATGTAGTTGTGTAATGCTCGAGTGGAGACAGCACGAAGCTTTCCTATCAAAACTTAGTGACAAGAGTGTAGGATAGCGGATGGGAATGAGCTGTGTGATGAACAAACAGTGTAGATTCCTCCTGCTGAGAGCGATTATCTAAAGACCTGGATAAAATATCCTGAAAATGGCAAAAATTCACAAATATCTGGTGAATGTGGCGTACCTCGGTTTGCCTTTTGTAAAAAGAGGGGTGTACTTCTGTGTGTTCGTGTGTCGAGGGTAAGGTCAGTGGGGTGTTCAGCAGTGGTACCTCTGGCATGTTTGAGGTAAGGCAGCGCTTAGTAAACAGGAATAGCAGAGTCTTGTTTAGCTTCACTGTAAATATTGTCTGTAACCAGCAACTTTGGTTTAGTTTTGATGTCTCTACTGGGAGACTTGATTTTTTTTTTCCCAGCTCTACTTCAGCATGGTTATCTTTATGCGGACACTGGGCAGCATCTGATTCATATAATTCTTAGAATAGTGTTTATAAACAGGTATTCAGTGCAGGTTCTGGGAGCTTTTTCTTCCCTTGTGGCCTGTATTTCAGTGTTGTATGTCAAGTGCTGCGCTCTGATTTGACGCTTCACCACACCTTTATGTAACTGACTTCCTGAACTCAAAGTAAATGAGGCATCACAGGAGTTGTTTGCACCTAGGGACAAGAAAATGCCTTTCTTTGTTGTGTTTTTTTTTTTGTGGGACTAATATGCATGATGAAGAAAAACTGGCTTTATTAAGTACCATATTTTCCTCGTTTAAAGCAAGCACAAGGTGCACACGTTGTATAGAGCTGCTCAGAATAGTATAGCTAAAATCGCCATTGCTATTAAGGCACATGGCAGGGTGATTCTCTAGAGGATTTAGTCCGCGCTGGCAGGAAGTGCGAGTCTAATTGCAAGAGGAAATATGACTAATTGGTCAAGAGAACAACCTTGAGTACTTGTGTAGTGAGCTTTTCCCAAGTGCCTGCTGAGGGAAGAAGCTTCACAGAGGCGTTTGCGACATCAAGTGAGAGTTGTTGTAGATGAGGCTGACAGTTCCTCGATAGTCTGTTAATGTGCTGTTGTCCTGGGAAAGGTGGTGAATAAGAAAATAACAGAAAACCTGTTGTGTGTGTTTGTGTGGTTTTTTTCCTCTGTATAAGCTGACTCACTTGACTTCTGAAACTCATTGTAGTGGGGGGAACCTATTCAGAGGAAGGTAATGGTTAACATTAGAAAGTTAGAAGGAAAAAAAGAGCTAAATGGTTGTGTCTATCAGTCACCACCACTGTAGTAGAACAGGGCTGATTTCTGTTTTCTCTTTGAATCAAGGGAGACAAACTTTTCTGAAATTGGTGAAGAACTGTAGTTGTCCAGGCTGTTTTCAGAGCTGAGGGGAGAAGTCAACCCCAAAAAAAGCTGCCTAAAACAGCTGCTGCTTCCGCTGTTTGATCTGGTTAGCTTATCAGCTGTTTTTTCCTTAAGATGAATGCTGAAATAGTGCTATGAAGATGAAGACTGACAGCTTACCTTCCTACAGCTTGAGGTGGTCTTTATTGATCCCCACTTTTACCCTGAAGGTTTTATGGTGAGGATTAGTCTTGGAAGGAGGAGTAAACTCAGCGGGTTGATACCAGCTGGGAGCAACATTCAAGTGCTTGAGCTCGAGATGATCCATTCAGGAGCATTATTTGAGCATCATACTGACAGCTGTGTTTTTGGGAGCAGCTTCTAACAGTGGTGTAACTGGACATAGAAACCAGGTTGTGATGCCTGTTTGTTTGCTGTACTCAGGTGACAGCCCCTGTTAAACCTAAACTCATGCAATAAGCCTAGTCTGAGGCTGCAGCTTTGGCTTTGCTATTACAGCAGGGCATGCTACTAAAGTGAAAGTGGAAATATTACTTCTAAAAATGCTCGTTCTTCATAATACTGCCTGTGCTACATTGAGAGGAGAACCAGGAACAGCACCTGACATTTTTTGTGATGTCTGCACATCTTGGCAAGGCCCTGTGAAACTATGACATAGGGACTAAAGAAACTTCTCTAATGTCCTTTTAAAAAATGATGATGGTGATGGATGGGAAATGTAAGCTTCTTGAGGAGAAAATCCCAGAATGTCAGGGACTGAAAGGGCCCTGGAAAGCTCATCCAGTGCAATCCCCCCATGGAGCAGGAACACCCAGCTGAGGTTCCACAGGAAGGTGTCCAGGTGGGTTTGAATGTTTGCAGAGAAGGAGACTCCACAACCTCCCTGGGCAGCCTGGACCAGGCTCTGCCACCCTCACTGGGAACAACTTTCTTCTCAAATTTAAGTGGAACCTCTTGTGTTCCAATTTGAGCCCATTACCCCTTGTCCTATCACTGGTTGTCACCGAGAAGAGCCTGGCTCCATCCTCCTGACACTCACCCTTTACATATTTATAAACATGAATGAGGTCACCCCTCAGTCTCCTCTTCTCCAGCTCCAGAGCCCCAGCTCCCTCAGCCTTTCCTCACACGGGAGATGCTCCACTCCCTTCAGCATCTTGGTGGCTGCGCTGGACTCTCTCCAGCAGTTCCCTGTCCTTCTGGAGCTGAGGGGCCACAACTGGACACAATATTCCAGGTGTGGTCTCCCCAGGGCAGAGCAGAGGGGCAGGAGAACCTCTCTGACCTACTGACCACCCCCTTCTAACCCACCCCAGGTACCATTGGCCTTCGTGGCCACAAGGGCCCAGTGCTGGCTCATGGTCACCCTGCTGTCCCCAGGACCCCCAGGTCCCTTTCCCCTACACTGCTCTCTAATAGGTCATTCCCCAGCTTACACTGGAACCTGGGGTTGTTCCTGCCCAGATTCAAGACTCTACACTTGCCCTTGTTCTATTTCATTAATTTTTTCCCCGCCCAACTCTCCAGCCCGTCCAGGTCTCTGGATGGCAGCACAGCTTCCAGTGTCAGCCACTCCTCCCAGCTTGGTGTCATCAGCAAACTTGCTGACAGTCACTCTATTCCCAGCTTTCCTGTTCTTTATTCTTCTCGAGTAAAAGTGGGGATTGATTGCACCTCTTGGAATATCAGCTTGTTATACAAGTGTTTTCCATGCCACCAATCCTTTCCGACATGGGGAATCTGAGCAGAGGAGGTTGTGTTTTCCGTACAGCTTTCTTCTGCTTGGCAAAGTGCTGTTGAGATTTTCTTGGTTGTGAGGCTCAGATCCCAGGGAAGCAAACGGCAAAGCTCCCTCAAGAAGTGGGTCCAATAGCCGCTGAGATGGCTTCTGAAGCGGAAGTGTTGTCAGTCTGGGCTACTTAAGAAGGTTGTACAAGTGCTGTAGGGAAAAGTATTTTCTGCCATTTAGAAACAGCTGCAGTGGTAAGGAAACAATTACTTTTTTGTTTTTAAGTAGTGGCAGGAAGTGATATATGCTTACTAAATTAAAAGTACTCTAGCTGCTCTTAGCTTATGGCTCTTGTAAGATGAAGCAGGTATTAAAACAAACAGTTTGTAGAAATACTGTGTTCTATGTTTTTTTGACCAAAATGCTCATAGGCTCTCATATGAAAACCTGTTGTTATCTCCAGCGTATTGCAGTTTCACATTGAGTTTTAATATGAAAGTTTACTTCCTGACACAGTTGCAAGTGTAGTATGGCTTGTTATAAGCCATGTAATGCATTTTCTAGGGAACAAAATTATTTTTCACCTTTAGCACTTTTGCTTGAAAATATAAGAGCTTTAAAGCTATTCCTTTACTTGGAGTTCAAGTTGACTTCAATTCAGTAATTAAAATGCTCTTTGGTGCTGTATTCTCAAAGCAGGTGTTTACTTCAGGGTTGCAATTCAGCCGAGAAGTCCTTCATGTAACAGTTTGGGCTACTGAGCCTGTGTTAATGAAACTTTCCACTTTGGATTTTAGTGCAAACATTTTGCAGTAGAAGGCAGCACCAGTCTGGAGCAGAGTGTTAATAGCAAACAGAGTTAGAGCCTTCTGACTTCAGCTGCTGTCAAAATGTAATTTCTGTATCAGTGCTTAAAATCTTGCATGTTCAAGTCACCTTCTACTGAATGTCTCTCACTTCCCGTCCCCCCACAAATGCAGCAGCATGAAATGGTGGCCTTTAGGGTCTCTGTATGGAAAAATCGGCATTCTTTACCTTGTTACTTGAGGTGGATGTTTGGAGATACGCATTTAAAGTAACTGGAACACCAGCGTCCTGCTCATTGCGTGCTGGGGGCTGGTTGGTAATTAATCGCCTGGTGTTAGATACTGTGTGCAAACAGCTTTCTCTGAAAAGCCGCGCAGGACGAGTCTGGGGGATGTGGGCACGTCTAGGGAAGGGGAGAACGTGTACAGAGGCTGTCTTTGGGAATGGTTTGGAGCTGGGTTATGTCTTTACGTCCCTAAGGCGCTCGGGATGGTGCGGGATGAAGGAGTCGCTGAGGGTGGTGCAGAGTTTCTGCACAGAAACACGTGGGGCTGGGTTCTGTGCTGTGCAGGATGTGGTGCAGCTCTGCTCTCAGGTGCTTTACTCGTGATTCCATCTCCTGCATAGCTGCTGCAGACGTACGTTCTGCATAAAGCACGGTGGTTTATTCCAGGTGGTTTAGCTACCTTTACATTGGTGCTTTATTTGCTTTTAATGATTTTCTGAGGCAGTGGGCAGGAGCTCTGCGAGCGATGCTAATAAATCATAGCTTTAACCTTTGTTTTCCCTGTGTTTAGGGAGTGACAATTCCCAGTCAGAGGCGCTACGTGTATTACTATAGCTACCTGTTAAAGAACCACCTGGATTACAGACCAGTGGCACTGCTGTTTCACAAGATGATGTTTGAAACAATTCCCATGTTCAGCGGTGGAACTTGCAGTAAGTACCCGACACCCCGTTATCCTCCATTAGTCCTCAGCGGGAAACACAGCGACCGATGAACTTGGTTTGGTTATGTGACACATAGAAGATTTGACATTCCAAAACCTGCTGGGCTAGTGCAGTCTGTCTGCTATTATATTATTATATATTTAAAATATAATGAATACATTATAATATTAGCATCCTCCCAGGTGTAATTAAGTTGAGGCCTGTGAAGGACTCGTATGCTTGTGTCACTGCAGTTTTAAAATGGGAAGTATGTAATAGTTTGAAGGTTAGCGATGCCGTATAAATATATTTGGATATTCCTTTTGTAAAAAGTCCTTTTTAATATAGCAACTCTTGAGGAAGTATGAATTGCTGAAAAACACATGCTTAATGGCGTGCAGGCTTCAAATGCCGCAACATCATTCTTCCCATGATGTGTTTTGTTTTTTTAAATCATAGGTTCAATGGGTTAAATATCTAATTAACACTGGAATAA
This sequence comes from Patagioenas fasciata, assembly GCF_037038585.1. NCBI lineage: Eukaryota > Metazoa > Chordata > Aves > Columbiformes > Columbidae > Patagioenas > Patagioenas fasciata. The sequence goes on from NC_092527.1 coordinate 6,922,230, forward strand.
ACTTTTCTTTATGCGAAGCTCGTGAAGTATCAATAAACCTGTAAATGATTAATCTGGTTTGCTGTTACACAACGTGTTAGTAAGGAGCAGCAGATTGCTCGCAACTATGGAGTATAAATATGAATTCACATCTGTCCTTCTGGGCAGTAACTGGCTAGCGTTGAGTGTTCATTTTCTTGTTACTGGAAAAAGGCTTTGCAATGGCTTTGCTATGGAACTTACTGCAGTATGTTACTAATTCCAGTGCCTCCTGTGGCTTCGCTTAAAATTGCACGATTAATACTGTTGTAAGGCAGCACCTGAACACGTATGGCACACAAGAAGCAATCGGGCGACTTGTTGGGCTCGCTCTATTTACAGGAGGACGAGCTGCTGCCAAAAAACCTTTGCCTCCAGGGTAGAGGTGCGGAGGTTGCAGATTTCTGCAATTACCACTTATTTAATGTTTTGGATAAACTGTGCTATACTTGTGAAATCGAGCTACGAGTATGAATCGCTCACATGAGCAGTGGGTTGTTTGACTATTTTCACAGTAGGATGTTGGGGTAAACAAAAGATTTGTGAAGTACCTGAGAAGGCAGAGTAACTATCAGCTTCAACATCGTTGTGTAGTGCAATATTTTACATTTCTGTGGAGTTTTCAGTGATTTTTTTTTTTTTCAGGATGTGAAACCAATGGTTATGTTATTTCTTTACTCACGTTATCTACTGTGACAGTATTAATTTTACCAACACATGATAACTTTAGATCTGACTTAGTTGTTGTCTTCCTTCTGTTCTAAAGTCCCTGACTGAGCAGGGTTGTGCCTCTCGGGCAAAGCCAAGGGATGCCCAGGGTTCATGGTTCTGAGGGGTATAAGCACCGTGGTTTTGGTGGTGGTGATTTACAGGACAGACTTACAGTCTCTGTAGTCTGGCGGTGCTGGTTGGTTTGTGCATTAATGTTAAATTTTGTCTTTGTTTTAATTTGTATAACAGTTCTGTTTGTGTAAGAGTAGAAATCAGGTTGTGCTGACATGACCGCCCACTCTGCAATGAAAAGAGATGAGAGAATAAAACCTCCCAGTGGCATCCATATAATATAGAGATGAGACGCAATATGCAAGGAAAAGTCGTCTCTTCATATAGTCATTTCTTATTATATTAAAAAGAAACAGCAATTTTCTAGGAACCTTGTGGTAGCTTGAGAGTATTCCTACAAAGGACAGAAATCTGTTAGATTGTTTCAAGTAACATCTTATAAAGTTCACCCTGTGGTGCTTAACTCTTAATAGGTATTTATTTAACTTTCAGAATCTTGTCCCTCATGACTGTGATTCTAATACTAATATTGTACTTTTTGACACTCGAAGGCATTTCTTCTGAAGTGACGCTTTGTTTTGCCATGCAGATCCTCAGTTTGTGGTGTACCAGCTAAAGGTAAAGATATTCACCTCCCCTTCAGGACCCTCAAGACGTGAAGACAAGTATATGTACTTTGAATTCCCTCAACCTTTGCCGGTATGCGGTGATATCAAAGTGGAATTTTTCCACAAACAGAACAAGATGTTGAAAAAGGTTGGTTTTCTCTCATTTTTCTGGAAAATATTGTCCTGATACAGGGCTGGGATGTCGCTTATTCTCCAGTGATGTGTAATCACAGTGTTTCATTCTTTGATGGCTAATTTTCCCAAGGAGAGAATCGACCACAAAATGCAAGCTGGATATTTTGAGAGTTAGTGAGATGATGTACAAAAGTTGGGTAAAAATGACACTGGATGTGTGTTGCAGTCGTTTGGGTAGTAGTGAGTAATCTAATTGAGGAAGAAACATTCTCATTCTAAAAATAGAGTTGCATACTGAGCAAGTTAACTCCAGCTGTTTTCTTCGCTAGATTTTCCTAAGCTTTGGGCAGGCACAGAAGATCCTGTCTGTGTGCTGTTGGCTGATTTCGACCCATCTGTCCAGTTCAGTTGAATTTCCAAGATAATTGAGTTCCTACGCACTTTGTAGAAGTATCTCTGCCATCTCTTCGGCCATCTCTCAGTTCCATGAGACCTTTAGGGAACTCACTCAGAACGGAGAATTTAATCAGTGTCTCAGTTGTAAATAAAAATGAATCTAGAACTTTGATGCCAAGGTCAGCAAGTTCTTGAAAGATGAATGCCTAATCTCTGGGTTTCAGTAGTTGTGGTGCTTATGGAGCTAGTTTGCATCTACCAAAGTGAAAGGTGAGGATGAGACTGTGTTGATTAAAGGCTGCCTTTGTATTTACTGCTTAAAATTCTTTATGAATAGTTGTTCACTATTTAATGGATGTTTAAAACTTCAGAGCATTCATCGAGTCCTGTTTACAGGGAAAGCATAAAAATAAGACAATACTAGAGTGGCTTGGGAGGCAAATGTAAGTGATAACAGTCTTGTAGCTACACGCAGGTTGTACCTACTAGATGCGTGTGTAAATACCCATGCACGCTATTTTGTGGGCTTGCTCAGTTACAAGGTATTGTTAACTAGTTTAATGTTGTAATTTCGCTAGCTGGAAGCATTGTATTCTGGTTTTTGCTATGTGCTGATGTATGCAAACATTTTAAAACAGTTTATTAATTGGAGTGTTTTCCTCTTCTGCCTGTTCAATGAGATTTTTAAGTTGGTCAGTGCAGCTGTATGCAATGCAGAGAACTGTACAACAGAGCGTTTTAGAGGTCGAAATTCTAGTTTAAGCAAACATTGCAACTTTAAATATCAATAATTTGAATGCACAGGAGCCAGTTCTGAGAACGGACTTTAAAAGGAGCACCCAGATAGGTGCTGTGGGCAGGGAGGAGATGGAACAGAACCCAGACATTTGAGACAAGGTTCTGTTTTATCTGGTCTCTGTCCTATCTCTAAATGTGTTGTTTCTTTACCATCTTTCGTAATAGATGGGTTGTGAATGGACGTTTTAGGAAGCATTTTGCTCAGATGCTGGATCTCCACTCTGTAGCACCAGAAACAAACTCCTGTTTTATCTCTCTAGAGAGCACTGAGATCCAGTGCCAGCATAAGCTGGAGCTCCTCATCATATACCATTTCTGTCATATAAATTGGGTCTTCAGGAGTGCATAGAATTGTCTGCAGAAATGCAAAGAGCATGTTACTGTGCTGTGAAAGCTCTTCTTTCCACTCCTGCAAGCGTTTTCTGAGAGATAATCAACTGTCCCTTCGCCAGACGGAAGTATTTTGTAGAGAAACCACCTTGATAATCTGCCTTAAAGATCTGTTGAATCTAACGTCTAATTGCCCCCAACCTTGGGTAGGAATGGAGGCCAAAAGAAAAGAAGTGTATGGTGTAATATGGTTCTGGTAAGACCACTTTTGTTAGCCTAAATGCAGACACCGAGAGTGGGTCTGTGGATCCTCTCAGGTGTCAGCACGTTAATCTGTTCTATAAAACCGGTGCCGACGTCTTCATGTTGAGAATTAGTGAAGTATTCCGTCTGTGACACGTGCTTTGGCACCAGAGGAGATCCCTCCACATGGTCCTTTTGACAACTTGCTACGTAAAGTGACTGAGATGGGACTAGAGCCAAGGTGAATATTTGTGTCAGAAAACCTACCTCGGCACAGAGCTGAACACATCTCTCCATACAACTGTTTCACATCCTGCCTGTTCCTTTTCTGGATAAACTGACTGTACACAGTTCTTTCTCAAAATCCCAAAAGAGAGGGCCTTTCACTGCGAAGACTTGTCACATTTTGGAGATGGTCACCAATATGTGCTGATCACGTAATTAACGAGGAACAGCATAATTAGGACTAACAGGATCTGATCTTACCTTTCAGAGGTTCTGGTTTATTCACGTGTATTATGAAAGCTGGAATGAACGGGTCTGTTGCCTGGTTCTTGCTCTTCCAAGGTTTTCTGTTAGCAGATTTGTAGGTAGCTGCTAAAGAAGTTTTCTTGCACACACTTAAAGCCAATCTACCAATCTGGATTTTAACTAATAAAAACCTAATAACATTAATTAATAAGCGTAATTCTCAATCCATTCTAAGCCTCAGGCTGGAGAATGGTTCTGTGCTATCTCTGGATATAAAGAAACCTTCTGTGTTCTTCTACTGGGTCTGGATTGCTGCTTGGTCCCACCAATCTCAGCTGAAGTGCTCTGTGTTCACTCACCTGTGCTTGCTTTTGAGTTTCATAATCCTCTGAAGACCATCTGTGTTATCTGCAGAGCTCCCTAGTGTGCAGGGTTCTCCTCAACTTTGGTCCAGCTCTCCTCGGATAAAATCATTGTGCATGAACCAGAACAAGCTTGAATGACCAAGTGACTTTAAGCACCATCGCTGCAGCGTCACTGTGAAATTTAAAGCAGTCGTGTCCTTTTTACTTATTCATTTTTTTTAATGGCAAAACTTAATTTAAGCAAGTTCGGTGGCTGGCGAGAGCTGACCTCAGCAAAAGGGTTATTGGGAGATGCTGCTAAGAGGGTGACTGCTCTAAAAAAGTTACCCTGTTTCAGCTCTTCCATATTTTGTACAACCTGGCATCAGTTATTAAGTCCCCAAATTTTGGTCTTTTCTTGTCTAATAAAGTTTGGGTTTTTTTTTTTAATTCTTGGACCATTTTTTCAGTCTGATGTAGCTGCTTCCTTTCAAGAATGAAATTCATGCTCATATGAGAACAAAATGGCTTGAGTGCAGTTATTATGTCTGCGTTTCTGATGGGTAGAAGTTAGTACTTTGAGGGGGTTTTTCAGCATGCTTTTTTGTTTCTCTGGTTTGTATCTCGGCTGTTTCTCCATCTCAGACTGCTGCTGCAGTCTAAGTTTGCTTCCTTGTATCTGTGTGAAGCCTTTTTCTTCCAGTTATTGATGTTGACATGATGATCTTAAAGTATTTCAGATTATCCTTATATCACTTGGTTCAATGAGAGACTGTTTAAAAATAACACAGAAGGTCTCGTAATCTTCCTGCCTGCAGAGCCTGGGGGTAAAGGAGACCTTTCTCAAGAGTCCTTCCAGTGTAGATGAGAAGGAAATGCTGGGGTGGGGTTTCTCTGTAGGAATCACTGCTGTTCTATACCCAGACTGCAGCGTAGGCAGCGCTGACAGCGTTGTCCGAGATCTGTACAGATGAGAAGTCCTCTTGAACCGTACAGCAGGACTTTGGGCGATGTGCTGTTTAGCAAACGCTGAAAAACAAACTCTGAAAATGTCAGAAAACTCCAACCGTTGATCTGAAGATGGCACAAGAAGTTCCATCCACCATGATGACGTTCCATGCTGGCCTCGCAGCCTTCCCAAGTCGAAGCACCATTTCCATCTTCTTCTAGCTGGATAGCATCTCCAAAACCCTTAGCTGGTACTGCAGTGCAATTTTATAATAATAATATTATAATAAGTCCCTAATAATAATAAGTGCCTGTAGATCTCTTTGCAAAATTAATCTCTCAGGAGAATACGTGAACTCCTGGCTGCTGGGTTAAATGATTTTGGATTCGATGGCAGTCTGCAGTTAAAGGCAGATATTGGCTCTAGAGTGAAGTATTTTCTGTTGCTCAGAGACATGTGAAACTGCATGTAGTAGGGATAAGTGCTGTATGTCAAGACAGTGGGATTAAATCAGCGTCTGTCTCAAGTGTCTGATACTGCACTATAGATTTCATGATACAGATTTGTTTATGGGAACAAACACATCTGTGATTTTTTTTTTTGTAAATTGAAGGCAGATGTCTGTGATGGAAATGAAGCAAAACACATTCAGAAAAAGCCTCTAGCTAATACTTGTTTTCAGGAGCCTACTTGTTAAACTGTGTTCCTATGAGCACTTGATCTGCTAGTCTGATTTGCTATATAAAGCCTAAGTTCAGTTCATGCCTTGGTTTTGCAAATTCCTATCTTTGGCCCATATTACATCAACTTTCTTAGTTCCCACTTTTGTAGCCTGATGCTTTAGCTGAACCTTCACTTTAAATAGTGAGTTTCGTTTTTTAGTGAAAGCAGTGACATAATTATCAGCCTTAAGAGCTAACTTTAATGAACATGACCAAGTCTAGCCCCAATCTGAGTGTCCATGCTGTGTTCCAGTACCCTTGAACTTAGTTTATTAGGCTAATGAAGTTAGTGTAGTGGGAGAGGAAGGAAAATAACTTGATGGTTTAAAAAGCTGGAGGGAGATAAAAGGATAAATGACCAGCTCAGCCAAGTTGCTTTGTTTAGTTTGAGTCCCTGAAGACTTCTACACATTTATCCCAAGGAAAACAGATGAAAAGATGGCTGGTAAGAAGCTTGTCATCTGTCTTCTCCAGACTGTCAGTAGAACTGAGTCCCACAGTTGCTTGTTCAGGCAGGCCCTTAAGTGCCAAGTAAATCCTTCCTGGTTCTGCTCTACCGCATGAAGTTCAAGGTGAGGCGTGACAGGACCGTCCCTTCTGCTGGCAGCAGTTGACATCCGGTGGCCTTGTTTGCTTTGGCACTGTGTTCCTCCAGAGCTGCCTCAACGCTGCTGGTATAAACCGTTTTCCATCCGTCTGCTGTTCGTCAGGTTTGTCCTCTCTTCTGCTGACCTTGCTGGAGGTGTCATGGGTGGCACTGAGGACCAGCACCAGTGTGCATTGCTGCTTCTGCGTGGTGGTCCTAAAGAAGAATGAAATGTAGTAGTCTCATCATCCCAGCTACAAGAGGTGGTACCTCCCTTAACTGTGGTCATGGTGTGGAAATCCGCTTTCTTCTGTAAATCCTCACTGGAAGGATGTCCTCTTAACCAGTTGGTGTACCCACCTGCTTACAGAGCAGTTGGGTTCTGGAAAGATGACTTTAGGCTTGCCTGTTCCCACTGTTTATTTTGGATAGCACCTGAACTTCACATCCCTCCTGTTCTGCAGCTGGAAAGCTGATGCCAGTAATTGTTTCTGGTTTTTTGGTTTGAACAGGAGTAGCCATCTCATCTCCTTGGAGGACTAAGTATCTTCTGAGGGATTCATCATCTCGGCAGAGAATGAACCTGGACCAGGTTACTCTGAAGGCATCTCTCTGGGGATCTTGTTCCTGAGACAGCAGCAGGCAGGCTGATGACTTGTTGGATCATTAAAAATAAACACTCTTGCCCAGAATGTTCATCTTCTACTTTCCAGATCCTGAGGCAGGCATTTTTAAGGCTGTTTCTGAGGTGATGTTAGCAAAGTGCAGGAGGGTGCTTAGTGTATGAGCGGTTTGGGCCTAGCAAGAGCCTGCTGCTTGGATGAGCTCCAACAAGGCTTCTTCACAGACATGGTGGCTTGATGGGACTTGGTGGCAGTGGCAAGCATCTGTTAGTCTCCCAAGACAACTGTAATTACAGCCTCTTAATTAGGTATATTAACTTGATTCCCAAAGGTACTGGAGAGGCATGTGTTGAAGTAGGTAACTTCTTAACTACCAGAGGTGTTTCTGACTGAATTACTTAACTTTTGTCTTTGCCCGTTGCACATCCTTACGGGTTGGGAGTCTCTTAGGTGCTGGGGGAACATCTGAGGGAACTGGGGTTGTTTCTCCTGGAGAACAGGAGCTGAGGGGAGACCTTCTGATCTCTGAACTGCCTGAAAGGAGCTTGGAGCCAGGGGGGTCGGGCTCTGCTCCCCAGGAACAAGCGCCAGGAGCAGAGGAAACGGCCTCAAGTTGCGCCAGGGGAGGTTGAGGTTGGATCTGGGGAACAATTTCTTCTCCAAAGGGCTGTGGGGCATTGGAACAGGCTGCCCAGGGCAGTGCTGGAGTCACCATCCCTGGAGGGTTGAGCAGATGGACATGAGGTTCTCAGGGACATGGTTTGGTGCTAGAGTGAGGTTATGGTTGGACTCAACGATCTTAATGGTCTCTCCCAACCCAAGTGATTCTATGATCCCACAGAAATGCACACAAGCTGGAAGTGGTTTTGTACGCATTACCTAAAATACTGAAAATGTGTCTACCGGCCTTTGGCGGAGAGGACAGGTAGAAGTTGTTTCATCAGACACTTCTGAATTCCTGGTATTTCTGTGCTTATATGTTTTTATTAGTTTGTGAGGAAGAAGAATGTAAGTTAAACAGTAGTGCATCTCTTCTCTGCCCCCTTCTGCATGGCCCAGGAGAATGTTGTGATGTTTTGTGGGTGCCAAATTGCCTTCAGCAGGAGGGCATGTCCCATGGCGCACACCAGAACCACTTCTGCTGCCCCTCTGATTCCCCCTCCCCACTCACCAGCGGAGGTGAATAGCCAGGAAAATGGGCCAGGACCTGGATTTTCCCATAAGAAGTTGGAATTAGATCTGTCTGGTAAACCAAAATAGGTCAACTAGCTCAGAAGGAATTGGTTTGTGTTGTGGTGCTGTATGATATCAAGGAACGTTAGGTTCTGGTGTATACTAGCTTTGTCACCCTTGCAGCTTGAGCAGAAATACTGACTGCTGTGGGAAGACTGGCTGGTTGCATTTTGGAGCTTTTGCCCAAAAACTCATTTGAGAGTGAAACAGGGGGTTTCATTTGTCAAGAGGAAGTAGATGGAACTCAGTTTCAGAAGAAGTGCTTAATGTGGTCGTCAGGACCAACCTGCTAGCGGTAGTTGATCTCAGAAACATCAACTCTTGACTGACAAAGTGTGGCAAATTAATATAATTAAACTGTTGTCTCGTCAAATGGCATCATCATCTTCTTCATCCTCATCTTCTCATTAAAACTTCCTGTTGAGTAGAAGGACAGCAGATGCTTTCAGAGTTTGACTCTGTCTTGGTACTGCTCAGCAAACATCTGGCTGGTAGAAACCATCTCTGTAAAGCCCTAATGAATCCAGTGTCATGGGAGTCCTGTATTTGTCGGGTGGTTTTGCTCAATTACAGCGATTTCTGTATAAAAATAAAGTGTTGTGCTATGGGGGAGGGTGTTCTCTATTGATAAATATTACTGAAGCTGGTTTGCACAGGTTGTCTGTTGGGTCTGGCTACCGCTTGGCAAGGTGTAAGCAAAAAAACATCTCTTTATGCCTTGTGATTACAAGTTAAACACTTGTTTAATTTATTGTCATCTGCTTTTTTTGTAGGTGTGATTGTTTTAAAATCAACTTCCCTTAAGGAGTGAATTCTGAAAGCTTAATTGGTTAAAATTGAGTTGGATTAATGCAGGGTTTGGATATTGTCTAGGAGAACTGGTGAAAATGTCCTTGCATGCAATGTAACCAATGATGTATTGTTGTCCAAACAAGTTTTTGCTGACGTTACTGATTTGTTTTTGACCAGATGATGATAGTCGTCTAAGTTAATGTGCCACTAGCAAATACTAAAGCAAGCTTGTTCTTTGTGTTCTTCCTCCCCTAGGACAAAATGTTTCACTTTTGGGTAAATACATTCTTCATAGGACTGGATGAAAATTCAGACAAAGTAGAAAATGGAAGTCTAGTTGCAGATCAGGAACTTGATGGTATTTTCAGTACAGAGCGCTCAGATAATGATAAGGAATATTTAATCCTTACATTAACAAAAAACGATCTAGACAAAGCAAATAAAGACAAAGCCAACAGATATTTCTCTCCAAACTTCAAGGTCAGTATATATTATGTGTACACAAAGCTGAAAAGCTGCATGACATTGTCTCGTTTGTCTGTCTTGCCTTACGGAGGAGCCATCCGAAATGGTAAATATGTAGAATTTGTGCGTTAGTGTTGCCACCACTTAGCAAAGCTTCTAGATTTGTGGGTTTATCTGCTTTTTGGGAAGTCGATAGATGTTGAGAGACCGGGAGTAAAGGGTTTGGGTTGTTTCAGGTTATTTACTAACGAATAGTAGGAGACCACAGGCCCATGGAGCACCTTTCCTGTACCAGCTGCATTGCCATGAGCTCTGAGCTTTACACAACAATTCCCGAGTTGATTTACCCGTGAGTTAAGCTTTGAGGAAGATAAACCATTGCCAGCACTTGTCTTTAAAAACAAAAAAGGCTTTTTGAAGGATTTTAGCATTTTCCAACTTGCTCATTAAATACCGGTTAGACCCCAGCAGTGCTCATTTGGTCACCGCTGCTTGTTGGGATGTTGCTCAGATCGGACTTTTAACACCCACATCACCAGTTGTAGAGTGTTTTCTTCGTTCCTGTGCACTCTTATTCCAATCTCTGTGCTCACAGAGGTCTAGAAGGCAGGGCTGTCACAGAGCTCAGCGCGGTGTGTCCTGCTGCTGTAACCCATGGTGCCAGCGGTTGCTGCAGATACACACAACTCCCTCAGCTGGGCTTGGAAAACCTTTGTCGGGGTGGTGGCGAGAAGTTGGATAACCTCGGAAAAGCTCTTTTATTCCTCCTTTCCTGAGAGGAGCACTCGCGTGATTCAGTGTAGCAAAGGGAAGCGCGCTGTGAAAAGTTGAATTGTTAGCTGTGCTCTGTTCAAAGCCGGGTTCTCCTTTTAAATGTTGTGTTTTTCCTTCCCCAGGTGAAGCTATTTTTCACAAAAACAGTAGAAGAGCCATCAAACCCAGAGGCTAGCAGTTCAACTTCTGTAACACCAGACGTTAGTGACAATGAACCTGATCATTATAGATACTCTGACACCACTGACTCTGATCCAGAGAATGAACCTTTTGATGAAGATCAGCATACACAGATTACAAAAGTCTGAATATTTTTTTTATCGGAGATAAAAAAAGAAAAAAACACACAAAAAAAAACAAAAACAAAAAACAAACAACCACCATGAAGAGCAACAAACTTGAATAAACTGAAAAAAGGACCTTTTTAAATGGCAAAAGGACATAGTGTCAGCTTACCAATTATAGGAACAATTCTTTCCTGACCAATCTTATTTTGCCCTATAAATCTACAGGGTTTGACACTTGTCCAGTTGGGAAAAACAAAAGGTTACGTAGTTCTGATATGTATATACCTTTTTGTGTCAAAAGGACATTAAAACTTCAATTAGGAACTATAAACGTGGCACTTTCCCATTTTATTCCAGTTTTATAAAAGTGGAGACAGACCTAATGTGTATACGTAGGAATTTTTCCTTTTGTGTTCTGTCACCAACCGAAGTTTCGAAACTATACAGGTTCACATCCTGCCCCTTTTTTTGCACTTGTGTGGCAACAGAAAAGTCTGCAGTTGGCTAAGAGATGTTTCTAGAAGGTTTTACTACATTCTAATGCATGTATCTTGGATGGGGGATGGAAAGTAATGCTCGGAAAGGAACGTAGTCTGCTGGAGCTTGGCCTCTGTACCATATCTGGCTATTTACATGCACCTTTCTTTAGCATGCTACTGTAATTCATCCTGGACAATTGAAGAGTCGCCTCTGTCACTGCTTGTTGTTTGTGCATTTTCTTTTATTCAGTGTAATGGTGCTAGAAAAGGCAGCTAGAGGGAGTGATTCTGTCTCGGGGCGCAGGAGTGAACCTTCGCAACATCCTAAAGACCCGCAAATGAAGGGAGAAAAACATTCTTGGGGTCACAGAAAGGAAACACAGCAACAATGACTTAACCATACAAATGTGGAGGCTAGAAACTAAAATACGGGCTTGAAACAAACTGTTCAAAAAATTTGACAATGATTTTATTAGTATTTTTATTTCTGAATTGTAATGGCTGCTCCATCTCCTATGTAATCAAGGCCAGTGCTAAAAGTCATATGCTATTAGTGCATACATCAGTCAACATCTTACATTTATATCGTTAGTTTTTCAATCATATTCCTGCTGTGAATACTTCATGTGCTGCCTTGCAAGCTTTTTTTTCTCATTAATATAAAAATACTTTGTAATGGTGCACAGGAAATTTCAATTGGAGATTCTCCAGGCTAGCGTTTGTTTTGAAGATTTAGGATGCATTTACGATGCATTTATTCAATCAAACCTCTGTCAGCCGTTCCACCCCCTTGACCTTACACATTCTATTACAATGAGTTTTGCAGTTTTGCACACTTCTTTTTTTTAAAAAAAAATGTCATTAACTGTTAGGGAATTTTACTTGAATACTCAGTACCTACAAGGTTTTAAAAACAGATGTTACACGCGATATAGAGGGAACCAGTGTTGCAGTAAATCCTCAACACTCTGTGTATATGGAGACGTGTACTTTTAAAGAGCAGAGTTTACCCCAAATATATTGTTTGCTGTTAAAACCCAAACTGCCCAACAAATGAGATTCCCGAACTGATAGTTTTGTATTGTTTGTTCATAGATACAGCCAGTAGTAGGGCTTGAGATTCACCTTTGCTTTATATTAATAATGGACATGCCCAGACTGCAGGTGACTTGAGAGCACTACTACTGTTGCAGACCAAGGTCGAGTAGCTGACAAAACTGTTCTCTCTATACCATGAATCACTGTCCCCAAATCAACACTTGTTTTTTTAGGATGTAATACACGTTTCCCCCCCTTTTAATTAAATTCTTGGTGCTGACATTTGAGTTCATTAGCTGTGTTCTCACCCAGGTGACAACCGCGTATGGAATCTGTAAGGGCCCTGTACAACAGCATTAATGGTAAGAATTGGAATGAGACAAGGCAGGACTTCCAGTAATTGCTTTTGGTAAACGAAGGTATAAAGTGCTTCTTCAATTTCTGGTATCTGTTGGTCAATTCTACTCATCAGATTCAGGTTTCTAACAAAGATGATACATAGTTTCTGACTTATAGGTTTAATTAGACTTTAATAGCTCAATGGATCAAGATGGCTGGTTCCAGCGCTCATTAATCCCACTCTTATTGACGAGCAGGACGTGGTGACCTTGGGATGTGACGTTTAACTCTTACCCTTCGAATCATGTTTCACCTTGTCTGTTTTTTAACAGTTGAAAGTTGTGTTGGCTAATAAACAAAATCGTTTATGCTTTAAAAGTACTCGGATATCGACGCTGCTGCGTGTCCCACTCGGATAGTAAATTTGGACGGGTGCGGTTCCGGTATGGAACGCTGAGGGCCGGATCGGAGATCATGACGCGATGGGCTTTTGCACTGTTATTTTTCCTTTGGAATGTGAAGGTTGGAATGAGGGTTTGGATTCCTTTTTGTTGAATGTTTTGATGTCTTTGAGAAGCCTTGCTTACATTTTATGGTGTAGTCATTGGAAATGAAAAAAATGGCATTATATATATATTATATATATAAATATATATTATACATACTCTCCTATACTTTATTTCAGTTACCACCCCCATAGAAGTTGACAAGAATTACTATGACTGAAAGGTTTTTGAGTCCTTATTACAACTTTATTTATGACAGTATTCATAATTAGCTTGAACTGCATTCTGTAGGTAATCTCGAGTTTCTGGACTGTATGCTTCAACCTTTTTGGATGTGCAACAGCTTACACGTCTGAAACTACCTGAAGGCATCACTTTGGTAAGAGCTTACTGTTAGGCCCTGAAGCATCCCCTCGTCATTGGTAGCCCCACTCAAAATACAGCCACAGCTATTAAAGGGCAGTTGTACAAATAATCCGGATTGGTTCCTGTGGCACACATTGTAAACCGAAGTGGAGTTTACCTGCGGCATCAAAAAAAGAAACCTTAATTATTTTGTTTTAAAATAGGACGCTAGTGTGCAAGTTCCATGTTTAGTCACAGCCAACGTGTGCAATATGTTAACGATGCCTGTGGTTGCCACGAAGTGCCTCGTTTACCTTTTAAATACTGTTAGAAAGTGTCATGCATGCAGATGGATGGGGTGGAACTGTGCACTAAAAGGGGCTCCAACTGCAGCGTTTGGCAGAGCTGCCTTTCTCTACCGGTTCAAATTTTCAGTCTGTTTTCATATAGCATATATATATATAGATACTAAAAGAGAAAAATCAGTCTGTTAAGCAGCCTTACTCTGATTCAGCCTCTTCAAATACTATTGTGCTGTGCAACAGTGGCTCTGTGTGTAATGCTATGCACTGAGAATACACAAAAACCAAGTATGACATGTACAGGATAATGCCTCATACAAATCAGATGTCCGTTTGTTATTGTGTTTAACAACCCTTTATCTCTTAGTGTTAAAACTCCACTTAAAACTGATTAAAGTCTCATTCTTGTCACCGTGTGGGCGTTTTATTGAAGTGTTTTGAGCATGGCAGCGGTCAGCTAAAACATTCTGCTTGGGAGCCGTGAAATGTCGAGCGTGATCATTAGAGCAAGGGATGCTCCTTGTGCATCAAGGGATACCGAGGGAGCTGCAGCTTCGATCCCTTTATGTTCGGAAGCTTTGAACACGTGTTGGCGTTGGGAGCGCAGATTGTGTGCGGGAGATCCAGCCCCTCACCACGACGCTGTTATGGCTTTCCAGGGAACTAAACCGTTTGTCATCTCCAAGTAAGAGAACTGTTTCCAAAATGCACATTACCTTATTTTTAACACAAACCAGTACATCTCCAGCAAAATGAAATGCAAACCTGAGAAATCTTTCCCTAAAGTAGCTTTAAATGGGCAACGAGATGCATTTTTTTTCCACTCAACATGTATATTGAGTATGTAGTTTGGGCTTTCTTCTCTTGTTGTTCATCTGTTTTCAAACTGGACTTTATGTAAAGCATATGTGGTCGTCTCTTGTTGCTCTTGAGCTTTAGGAAAGCAAGACCGATGGATGGGCTCTATGTTTCTAGTGACGGCGAGGAACCAGGGCGCTTTCTGCACCCCGAGAGCCCCGGGGATGCCGAATCAGGTGCCTTTAGGTAACTCTGGTTACTCCTCCTTCCGTCCACCTGGTGTTAGCGTCAGCCCCGTACCACATCTGTCTCGGCACCTCCAAAAATTGTGCGCACCAAGCAACGGCTTTGTGCTGTGACCCGTTCTGCTCTTTGGCATTAAGAGAAGCGGAAGGTAGTTCTGGAGCTTTGGGGCTGGAGCTCTTGTCTGGCACCTCCAGGTGAACCACACAGGTTTGTACACCCAGTGAACAGGTGCTGCCCACGTTTCTTCTGTGGGGTAAGTTTGTTTTTCATCCAGAAAATGGGAAGGCGGAGGAAGGAAGGATGAGAAGCTTTAAGGAAAATAGCCTGAACAGTGTTTGATACGTTGAGTAGCTTCTACATATATATGGATCTATATATACGGAGATACTGAAGACAGGTGAAAAGTGCTGTTGCAATGTGGATATAGAGTATTCTATTTTTCTTATGCTTGTCGTGTTGACTAAAAGTCCCACGCTCCGGTCAGCAGCTAAAAGCTGTTTCTATTAAAACAAAGTTCATTTTTCTCCATTTACGGCTGTGCGTATGAGCACGTAGAGCAATTGTTCATCATCAGCGGTGTCTTTTTTAAATGAAAATACTGCAGCCAGAGATGCGCTCTTTTAAGAAGGAATTACCTTGGTACCAGAGCCAAAAACAAGCCCAAGAAGCCATTCCTGCAGGTTGCGACTATTGATACGAAGGAAGGGCAGGTCTTAGAGTGAGCTGGCTTGATTTTTGGGAGATGGCTTCTCAAAAATGGAATATGAATTACTTGTACATCTGTGTCTTTGCTTTTCTCTCACCCCTCCCTGCTTTCCACCTCTGTCCTTGGTAGTCCTTTTTTTCATACATTTGAAAGCATCTTGTGCTAGGCAGGTGAGAAAATACATTGATTTTGAAGTTGCGTATCTACAACAATAAAAACCCATACATATTGTGCTTTGAGACTTTCCCGGTTGGGCTTTTTTATGGTCTTTCATTATTTTTCTGTGTGTTTCTTCTAATTTTGTGCTTTTCCTCTATGCCATCCGATTTTTTACCCACTGGTAAAAATGCTCTGAAAAATGTCGGGGTTGTGCGAGTCCAGCAGACGCGTTTGCCTTGCTGAGCCGCTCGTCTTGTATTCATTTCTTTATTATTTAACCCGCATGCATTTATTCAATGATGAGTGCATGGATGTGATTTGTTAATTACCTCCCAGGCTGTGTTTTCAGCTGCGAATGTTTCTGTATGAATTACACTGACTATGGTAAAGCAGATGGTGAAAATAGGTGGCCCTTTGCCTTCATGGGGCATCTTTTTCCCGCTTCAAAGCCTGTTCGTGTAAGAGTTTTAAGTTGATAAAGAGATATTTTGGAGGCTGAAGTTTGTACTTGAAAATACCCTTTGTATAATTCAGGCTGTTAGCGGCTCCTGTTTCTTTTCCTGGCCTTCAACAAGCAGGCGATGGTCTCAGCATTATGTGGGGTTTGGAAGATGAAGGGGCTGAAGGCAGGTGGGAGATGCTGGATGAGGAGGTTTGAGCGGGCTGGACAGATGTCGGGGTGCCCCGTCCTCAGTGATGCGTTCATGGCAGAAGGAGGAAAATGGGAAAGATTCTGTAATGGAAATACATGCACGAATGAGCTTTTTAAATGGAAATTAGTGGGTTCAGGGATAAGAAGGCAAAGTCTTTGACGTAAAGCAGGGTTTGGTGATGGGAGAGAGGAACCTCATGGGTGGAGGCACGGAACATGTGAGACGAGGGGTGACGGCACATGTTTAGACAGATTTGCTGAGGTTTTGCGAAGATGGTGTAAAACAGCTGACGAGAGGCACGAGAGGCATCTGCAGGGCTGAGTTTGGGTGGGAGGTGAGTTTGGGAGGTCGGTTTGGGGATTGTTTGCTTTAGTGGCATTTGAAACTATGGAAACAGGGCAGCTGGTGGCTGTAGACCACAGTAGGACCACAGCCAGCCGAGGAAGACGTTGCCATTTGCGTCAGAGGATGGCGGAGAGCTCATGTAAAGCCATGAAAGTCAACTGATAACACCCACTCGCAAGCAAAAAGGAGAGTTATCCTTCTCTGAATACTTGAGAAAGACTTTTCCATGACGTTTCTGGATAGACCATGAAGTAGCTCTGGTGTGTGATTTTTCTCCCATCTTGGAGGTTGCGTATTGCTCAGATCTGATTTGCAGGTGGGCTGCTGGGCCGTGTCGGAGAGGGTGAGCTCCTGCTGGCCTCCTGGATGAACTGCAGCCCACGGGAGAGGAGAGGATGGGGAGCACTGAACTGGGAAATGCAGAGGAGGAAGAAGGCGCTTCTGCCAGGTTGGGATTATTTTAACCCCAGAGGGTTGTTCCATGCTCTTGGCTCTCAACTTGGCTCTGCTGTGCAGAAGGGAAGGAAAGGCGTTGTACAAGAACCCAAGCTCACGGCTCGTGTATTTGTATCCTGTTTTATGGACCTGGAAAGCCACTGCTTGCAATGTGTCTGCAGTGATGTCCTCACTTCATGTTGAGCATAGAGGGATGACACCTGGTGCCATACACCCTGCTTTCCTTCGATGGTAAATATCTTGCTACTTGATTATTTCTTAATGTGCTGCTAACTTTCTCTTAGCATTTGGCTTCTGATGTCTTCTTCAAAGGCCTCCTTGTGACCCATGTGCTTCTTGCAGGAGTTTCCTCTTCTCACTGGTGACACTCCAACATCTCTTCATGCCCTGGAGGCTTCTCCACACTCCAGAATGCTGGATGGTCATTTCCCACACCTTCAACGAGAGCTTGAGCTCTGAATCTTGTTGCTTGAATGCACCGGAAATCACCCTGTGACCGGTGCTGCCAAGTCAACCCTTGTGCTGATTTACCTTCTGCAAACGTTCTTTGGGAGGTGTCTGCTGTTCTTCTTTAGCATTTGGCACCTGTCCAGAGCAATGGAGGTCTTGGGCTCCTGAGGTGGCTCTGTAGTCCCCTCCTGAGCGTGACACACCCTGGAATGGTTTTGTCCTGGGGATTTTGCCTCTAACATTGCTGCTTCACTTCTGCTCAATGTGCTGGAGGCACCAAGCTTTGGGGCTGGGAGATAAGGTGCTATGAACCGTTCCTCTGACCCCTGCTTTCTTCCTAAGTTTGGTGAAGAGTCTTCCGCTTTGGGTCCATCCGAGGTCTGTCTGCCCATCCAAGTCCTTTCACAGGTTCCAACTCCTTGACTCATCCTCCCTTGGAGCAGGTGAAGGGAGGGCACCCTGGGGTGAAGTCCATGTGTCCTTCTCTGGTTGTGTCTATGCTGTAGCGCTCCAGGGGATGCCCTTGCTTCCTCGGAAGCGACCCAAAGCAAAGAAGGAAGATGCTGCAAGGAACGAGCTTTCCCTTCTCCATCTCTGCAGCTCCATCTGGTGAACTTACATTCCAGGAAGGTGAGATCTGAAGATCTTACTGTAGCGGAATAAGGTAAGATCTGCCACACTCTTATGTCCACATACGATAAAAACCTCCCTGTTTGATGAAAACCTTGGCTTTGGCAGAGCATGTCTCGACAGATACCTGGAAGGTGATTTGGTGCTGGTGGTGGAAGTATGGATTACTTCATGCAAACCTGTTGACGTTGTCCCGTGGTGCCCAGCTACTGCATTAACCAAACAGGGAGAAGCGCATCCTCACTGCTTTGCTACAAAGGACTCAAATGGGCAGAAACAACATCAGCTGCTGTGCAGCTGATTGCCCGGCTTCTCTGCCATCCCCGAGATGACAGCACAAGGATTGCAGCACAGCCAGAAGTCAGGACCTGCGCGTTAATTCATTACTTTGGTGAAGGTCCCAATCCATGATCGTGAGTCTAACTGGTTTACTTGCTGTCCTGGTTTTGTTAAAAACAAGTTTCTCTTTGAATGAATTTGCCTGTCAGCTAAAGCTTCATATCAGCTGCATTTTCCTGGAGAACCAGATCCATGTTTTGGTGAACACAGCAATGGAAAGCGAGGTTATTGATAAGCATGGATGGACATCTCGCCAGAGGGACAACGAGAAACAGGTGACCAAGGAACTGACCAACTGTGTATAACATCCCATTCACGTGAATACTTCATATAAAAGTGGGAGATCATGAGGATAAACCTTCCCCTGTTCAGGCACCAATTATCTGTTGGAGGTTTAGATTGCGGGGTGACAATAAAACCCTGGCAGATGTGTTGTTAACCCCTTCTCCTCCCTTCCCACTCAGGACAGGCGATCAGGAGGGAAAGAAGGACAGAGAGAAGAGAGCTGGAAAAATCAATAATGTTTTACTAATGCTACTGATAAAATAGAGAAAATAATACAAAATATACAAAACCAATCCTGAAAGTCCCAGCGACTGCAGAGCCAGCACCCGAAGTCCTGGACTGGACTCTGCAGCCAACCGGAGCTGGATTCAGTCTGGCACTGGGCCTCAGTTCACAGGGATGACTCGCAAGGTCCTCTCCTAATGTCGGCCATAAGGAAAAGGGACGAGATCCTCGTGATCTCCCACTTTTATATGAAGTATTCATGTGAATGGGATGTTATACACAGTTGGTCAGTTCCTTGGTCACCTGTTTCTCGTTGCCCCTATCGAGATGTCCATCCATGCTTATCAATAACCTCGCATTCCATTGCTGTGTTCGCCAAAACATGGATCTGGTTCTCCAGGAAAATGCAGCTGATATGAAGCTTTAGCTCACAGGCAAATTCACTAAAAGAGAAACTTGTGTTTTAACAAAACCGGGACACTTGCTCGCGTTGCATACTTTGGAGAAATTTTCCCATCTGACTGACCCTCATCCCTCTTCTTCCCTGCCCTCATAGCAGAACAAAACCCAAAACCTTTGGAGCAGGAAATGTTGATTATTTTGGCTCGGAGCAATGAAAGGGCCCGACTGCAGGGCCCTCTGAGGAGGCAGCACCCATTTGTTATGGATTTGACACGTTCTGCAACGCCAGGGGTGGATGAGTGGACGCAGCCTTGTGCGTACAGCTTCCCCGTGGTGGTGATTTCATTTGGTCTTGCCAAGGAGATGCGAAGATGCAGCGTGAAGAGGTGAATGTACCCTTGGACCACTTCTGTTGGCCAAATAGAGGCTGTGTGAAGCAACATGGCTGGGAAAGAAAGTTAGCGTGGAACTGATGAAGCATTAGACAGTCTTCTGAGAGCGGACTGGGATCCCGATTTGGTCCTCGCACCTTCATCCAGATGCTGTGGTTGGGCTGGCCAAGAAGTACTTCCCAAAAACGTTCAAGGTGTTGTTTTGACGTATTAGTGGCAGCAACCTGGTGTTCTCACACAGATACTTGTCTACCTTTTGAAGAGTGTATTTTTCTAACCAAGTTAATGACCTTTTTTTGTTGTTTTTGGATGAAACACTGTGCCCAGTTCATCTGCTGCATGTCTATAGCTGAACTTTCAATAAATCAGCCCACTTGCACCAGCAGTTGCGTAGGAGCTGGTTTGGTCTTGCAGAGTTTCAGACCCAGGGTTGGCTGTTTCTCCGGTGCTTTCAGTTTGATGCTCCCTTCTCCCTTGATACCTGCAGCTTTTGGTGATTTCTCCCCATAACGCTGCTGGTAAAGATGACTCATGGCAGAAGTTGACTTGCTGCTACTTGTTGTTTCCTTTCGACGAAACCATTGGTGTTTGGCTCATTTGCACATCTGTGTGTTGGGCTGGAGTGATTTATTTCAAATTGTGCATGTTCGTGCACAGCAAAGCTTCAGTGCTGTCCCATTCCTCTCTCCCCATGGAGCACTTCCTTAATGAACAATTAAGGGACCTTAGGGACCAGATGCAACTCAATGATGGAAATAGTTGCAAAATAGTGTGTTTGATTAATGCCTTGTGACTCCTCCAAAAAGTTGAAGTTCTTCAGACAAAGCAAACTTGACTTAATTGCAGGGAGGATGGGAAGGTGAGAGGCAAGGTGAGATCTCTGCAGGTGGAAGGGAGATAAGGAATGCTCAATGTCCACCTAAAAGCATACCTGAAGGAAAACCTGCAATACAAGAATTTAATAGCCCATTGACAACTTGCTTGGGATGGTTGAAGGTGTGTGTTGGGTTTTTTTCTTTTAGCTCAGCATCTTGCTGTAAAGCCTTAAAATATAAGAAGTAACCGTTTATGAATGTACATCTGTGTAACTGTGCAACCGTTTGGGTTTCTGGCTTATTGAAATGGGTGTCCTGCCTCTGTGGCTGGAGGTGACTGTTCAGGGATGAGTAAGAACACAGGGTATGCACATATGAGACTGGCTTGTAACCAAAACCAGTTGGTGGCCAGGGACTTCCTGAGCCTGATGCGGTTTGTCTCTTTAGCGACCTTTGATACATTGATCTGCAAAGCCCAGGTCCAGTTTCCCATCAAATTGATGTGTAAACTCTTTGCATCTGTGTACAAAGGTCCTACGACCTTTTGGGTGAAGTGAGGAAACATCTGAACTTCAGTTGATCACTTCTAGTCCTTGTCTTGGAAGAAACAGAGGAAGGTCAGTCCTTCCTCCTCCTTTCTATGCCATTTTGCCCCTGGCAAAGATGTCTCTTCTCCAGGGTGAAGACTTAGGCTTGTGTGAAGTTCAGACCCATACAGAAGAACTCTCCGAAGTTCAGTGCCTTGGCAGCAGCATCCTTTTGGGAGCGATTTGCACAGCAGCTCTGTTTGACTTCATCACCTCCCGTGCAGCTGTGACCGCTGGACCTGTGCAGAGTTTGCATTTCCCAAGAGATCACGCAGTTTTGCGTCATCCTCTTTGTGTCTTGGGGGCAGGGGGATGTAATTAGTGACAGTTTCACGGGGAGATGAGCACGGGCGGTTTTCCCTGGGGGTTTACGTGGCAGAAGTCCTGCGTGTGCCGTTGCCATAGGTCCCCCCTGTGCCCCGCTGCCTATCAATGCAGGCGATGCGGTATTGCTGAAGTGCTCTTCCTATCTGGTCTATGTGTTGAATTTGCAACCGTAAGATCAAAGTCAGCAGTTTCTATCTCAAGCACGTGTTTCCTTTTTTATTTTTTTTAATTGAAGCCCATTAAGTAGTTGAATTGGGAGACAGTTGCTCTTGAATAAGCATTTTGAATTAATGAGCTGGTTTAGCAGTGCTTATGCCTTAATAATGCTTTTTTTCTCTCATGCGAGAGTCAGTCCTCACCGGTTTTCTCCCTCTGCTGCATCTGGGAGATGACCCAGGCTTTTATTCCCAACCAGTCCTTGCTTGCCTGGGGCCATCAGGTGCTGCTTTGGCAGCCGGGAAAGGGTTAATCCCCAATGCAGGCTTAAATGAGGGTGGTGGTTGTGCTCTAATCTCGGCTGTCAGGCCTCCATCAAAGCCCCAACAGGGATTTTGCAGCCTCTCAGCTGCTCCACGTCCATACAGGTGCCCGGTGTGCATGAGCATCAACCACCTCCAGCCTCTGGGTGCTTTGGTTTCTCCAGGGCTGCAGCTTGGGGTTTCTTTTTGTTCCATTTGCTGCTGAAAGTCGCCTTTTTATCTTATCTGTGGTCTTTCACCGCGAGCTGATGTGGTCCCCGCTCTGATTTGTGCGTTGGACCTGCCGTGCTTGGCGCGGGCTGCCGCAGAGCAGCTGCCATCTCAGAGTGTGCTGCTCTTTAGCTTTTCCTCCTCCTTCATTGCACAAAGAGGCTCTACTTCTATTTATTTCTGCAATGTATGCAGTAGCTGCTGTTCTTGCTTTCCTTATACATATCTCTTTAGGGTTGGAAGAAACCAGCCACGATCCTGTGACGTGACCTCAGGCTCCCTCACTTGATCCATATCCTCAATTTGAGCTCATAGCGTCTTTTTAAAGATGTTTTTTTCAATGCAAAATGGACTGATATTAGACCATTTCAGCCTGGAGGTGGTTAAAATCTGGCTTCCATCTAAGGGCTTTTATCATGGGAACCTCTACCAAAACTTGAGGCCATACCCAGCACCTGCGGGCCTCAACCAGCGTAAACCGCGTGCCAACCCATAATGAAACATAGAACTGTAGTAAATGCCAATGGCCTGGTTCTCCTCCATGGATATGGCCGTTCAGCACGGGGTTTGTCCATGGTGCAGCAGCAGAGGCGAAATAACGAAACAAACCATTTCCAGCAGCTGCTACTACACATTGCGCATCTCCTGTCGCGGGGCACGTGCTGCCAAGGGCTGGCTTCCTTTCAACTTGCTCATCTTGCTCCTCATTTTCTTATTTAGCTGGGCTCCTGGTAATGCATTATTATTATTATTATTATTATTATTATTATTATTATTATTATTATTATTATTATTATTTTCTTCGCATCTCTATCATTTGCTGAAAGTGCAGTCTGAAACCCACCTGTTTCGCCCTGGGCTCGTGTGTGTTTGGGCTTTGCCTGTTGTTGCCTGGGGACCTTTTGGCTGTTTGAATTAAATGTGGAATAACCTCACCCTTGTATGCCATACAGATGGAAATACCTTCCTCGCAGCTCCATCAGGGTTCAGGTATGGGTCAAAAGAGCAGGAGATGGTTACCGTCTTATTTAGGTGGTATCTTCCTCCACCAGGCCGTCAGAGTCGCTTACAGGGCTGAGATGCTGATGGTTTCTACTCCCATCAAAAATTAGAGGGTTAAAAATCCCGACCCTCTGTCTATATTGGGACAATCAAATAAAACATGAGGCACGTTCAGGTTTTGGCATCCTCCCGTGGATGCTGTGGTTGGAGCATCCTGTGTGCCACGGCGTGGGGATGCTGGTGCTTTGGCTTCAACTCTTGTGTTGGGTGCAATCAAGACTGAAACCCGATGTTTCTCCTCCCTGTCATGGTTTGGAAAGATCTCTCACCTGTTCAATTTCATAGCAATGAGCTTCCAGGCTGCACTGTAAAATTTGCCCACAAGTCTATCTAATAGCATAGAAAAAATAATTTCTCCCCCCTATAAATGGATAAACAGGGTGTTTTCACCTCCAAAACACCCCAGGCAAAGGGTTGTGTCTGTTTACCCACCCAGCTGTCAAGAAAGCTTTGGCTTTCCCAAAGACACATTATTTGTGTTATCTTTTCATGATGCTCCACCAAAGGACCTGAGTGCTTTAGTTTCGGATGCAAATGATGTAGTATCAATGTGCTACCTGCTGCTGGCTCAGGTTTTCTGACCCTACGCTGGATTATTGAAGTCACCAGTACAATTTCTGAGCATGCAAGTCTGCTTCAAGGCGATCAGGTATTGAAGCGTGACTGAAGGTCAATGAAACTCGGGATTCACCCTTCCTTCCCCTCTCAGAAAAGAGCCTGAAGGCCCCTGAAGTACTCCAGACGTCTCTCAAAACAGAGCTCCCTGTTTGCCCTGGTGTGACTAAAACCCACGCTGCTAAACAGTTTCAGTTAAACTGAGATGTCTCCTGGTGAAATGCAAATGTGGTAATTTGTGACAGAAGAGAATGGAATGGCTAGACCAGAATGGAATAGAATGGAATATTTCAGTTGGAAGGGACCTACCGTGATCAAATTAGGTATTAGGCTCCCTGAAAATTTTCCTGAGTTTCTCCCCTCTACAAACATTTATTCAATTATACATGTTTTCACAATCATGTGTAATTTTATTCACTATTATATATAACTTCTATGCATAGTCATGTGAAATAATTTTCTTATAGGAAGTAAAAACAATGTAGACCTTGCTAAAAATATCAGTGTTGATTATTGGGCATATAGTGATGGCAGGATAAGGCTTGTGCTCTAAATGGGGTCACATTTTATTCAGGAGCTGTTTCTTCTTTAAAAAAATATATATACATATATTAAGAAGTCACCCTGGAGAGCAGCAACACTTTCTGATGGAGCAAGATGCGGAAATGGGCTCGTCGCTTCTGATTTTATTCTGTGTGGTGGGTGTAAGAGGGATGCCGAACGCTTTGGGATGTCGCAGACTGTGCTGGTGTCTGTTAGTATTGCTATTGGTATTAGTATTGGCAAATTTTACAGTGCAGTCTGTGTCTTCTGACCGATCCTATTATTAGGCTGGAGCCTAATACCTAATTTGATCACGGTATGTCCCTTCCAACTGAAATTATTCTATTCTGTCCTGTCCTGTCCTGTCCTCTTCCATTCTCTTCCGTCACAAATCACCACATTTGCATTTCGCCAGAAGACGTCTCAAGTTTAACTGAATCTGTTTAGCAGTGTGGGTTTTAGTCACACCAAGGCAAACAGGGAGCTCTGTTTTGAGAGACGTCTGGAGTACTTCAGGGGCCTTCAGGCTCTTTTCTGAGAGGGGAAGGAAGGGTGAATCCCGAGTTTCATTGACCTTCAGTCACACTTCAATACCTGATCGCCTTGAAGCAGACTTGCATGCTCAGAAATTGTACTGGTGACTTCAATAATCCAGCGTAGGGTCAGAAAACCTGAGCCAGCAGCAGGTAGCACATTGATACTACATCATTTGCATCCGAAACTAAAGCACTCAGGTCCTTTGGTGGAGCATCATGAAAAGATAACACAAATAATGTGTCTTTGAGAAAGCCACAGCTTTCTTGACAGCTGGGTGGGTAAACAGACACAACCCTTTGCCTGGGGTGTTTTGGAGGTGAAAACACCCTGTTTATCCATTTATAGGGGGGAGAAATGGGGGTTTTTTGCTATTAAATAGACTTGTGGGCAAATTTCACAGTGCAGCCTGTGTCTTCTGACCAACGCTATTTGTCTGAATTCCCAGGAATGCTGCTTATTCTTCGGAGCGGAAAAATGTTCTATTTTTGGCCATGACAACTTATTATTTTTTTCCCTGGGAAAAAAAAGAAGTTTAAAACAAAGAATGGCACGGATTTGTGTGTGTGTGTAGGTCTTAATAGTGTGTAATGGGGATGGAGCGAGCTTTGCGAACAAGCTTCGGACAGATGCATGAGGAAGCTGTTAATGCTCTGCTTGTGACTCAAGGCAAAGAAAATGCTTCATTAGGATGATCATGGAGACCCTGGCGTGTTGGAGGCAGACTGGGGTATGTGGGAAAATGTCTCTTTGGCCAGAAAAAAAAACCTTAAGCAAACGAGTAAATAAACATAGAAGTCTCAAGACTGAAAAAAAACAAAGCAAAACCAAACAAAGATTTGCGGTGGATCAAAAACCAGCGTCATTCAGGAGCTTAAGGAAGCCCTGGAAGAGCAAAGGGCTGGCAATGGAGCTAATGGCAAAAAAAGAGGTATTTTGGGGTTGGCAGCTCAAGGCTGGAGGTGTCTCCAGCCATCACTCCAGGTCCTGGTGGTGATGTGATGTTGGCTGGTGGTGGTTGTGTGTGGCTCCATGTGTGATGTTTTCTGCGTCGAGATGTGTTTCCTCACGTCTAGCCTGAACCAGTGGACGATGATCTGGGGTTGTGGCCCCTCATATCGTCTCTTGCTTCCAGAAGGGGTTTGGCCTCTCCATCCCTTCCATCCCTGTCCATGCCACCATGAGAGCTGCTCTCAGGTGCTCCCCCATGGCCAGACCCAGCAAACCCTTTGCATTGCAAACTGCAGATTTCATGTGCATTTACGCAGTTTTGACCTTTGCGGGTGAAATGGAGCTAGACACCAACAGTAACATTATCAGGAAGGACCAGGCTGGCTTTTAAGTGATGGCTTAGAGAAGAATTTCATTGACTGGTGAGTTTTTGCTGGCTCATTCTGTCATCGATGACGCGATGTGTTACATGGATTTTTATGGAATCATTATAGCCCTTTTTTACCTCACTTTTAAACAAAAACAGCAACTGGAGAATCTCAAATGTATTTGGAGTTGGTGACGAACGAGGCCCAAACTGCTTTCCTTTAGAAACTGTGCTGCAAAGCCTCTGGTTTGAGATCTCTCTGAAAGACTTTGAAGTAGTCCTAAAGCAGGAAGTTAATTAGACCCGCTTTGATATCTTACAGCGTGTTTTAACAGCTACTTCGGAGGCAGCTCGAACAGTGAAGAGCTAACGTGGTTTAGTGGTTGTCCCAAGACTCTGCCGTTGCCCCGACCAAAATGCCTCCACATGTCATGGCCACAGCTGCTTGTTTTCTTTCTGAAGAGCTCAAACTCGCTTGCACAGGGACTTGGGAAAATAAAATGGCCAAACCTCATTGGACTTCTGCTTTTTGTAATGTTTTTTGAGTATTAATAATAAAATCCCTTGATGCTGTGGTGTTGCAGCCACAGTCTAAAGTTTCCCTGTTTCTCACTTCTGTTTTCGGTTGTCTTTCTCCCAAGTTCTCCAGCAGGCTAACGTTTTCCATGCCTTGTTGGCATTTCAATAACTTCCCTGGGTATTTTAAAATGAAATCATTGCAGTGAAGAAGTTTGAGCTGTCTCTTCTTGGTAAAAAACCTCTGTATAGCCCCAAAGCAAAGGGTTGGACCTTGTTGGTCCACCCTCTGGAGGAAAACCCTTGTGCTTGCTGGCAAACACGAATCCAAGTATTTTCCTGTGATGATTAGTTGTTGGGTTTGGTCTGTCATGGAAAAAAATAACCATTCTGAAGTTTTTCCTCGCTGAAGTTGTAACTTTTGTCCTTCTTTCTTGTCCTTTGACTGCACTTTAATCTTATTACTCATTTTCTGTTTGTTATAGTTTTGATTGAGTGAATGATGCTTTGGAGTTGCATACTACACATCAAGTCCTACTCTTAGTCTTATTCCCACAATGGGACCGGCTGCACCTTTTCCTAGAACAATTGCTCAGGGGCAGCATTTTACCCCAGTGTGGGGGTTCAGCCTCGCAGAGCGGCTCCAGCGGATCCCTCTGTTGTGTTCTGCCCACGTTGGGCTGATCTTAAGGATGGTCAATGTCTGAGTACAGAATTGAAAATATATATATATATGATTTTTTTTCTTGACTGGAGAGTAAAAGAAATAAGGAAAAGAGGGGAAGTTCTAGCTTGCATAGCTGCAACCTATCTATTTGAACTTAATGCATATGTACCTAAAATGGGTGGAAACATGTATATTGATCACACGATAGGGCTGAAAGCTCCCTTAATCATGGGAGGTGGGGAGATAACAGGGCTTTTTTGCTACTCGTTGTTCCTCCTATTTTCGCTTTGCATGAGCTTTAAGGGAAACACCCCACCAGGGCTGAGTTGTAAACATCAGGGATGTCAGTGGGGGCTGGGAATCTGTGGAGCTCTGAATCTGTGGGGCTCTGCTGAATTCACTCCGGTTAGCAGCCGTGGGAGGACCTGGCCTTGCAGAATTACCCGTGCACAGGACCAAAGCCCTGGGGAGGACGAGCAGCTTTGGTGCATTTCTTCTGGAGGTGCATCCCAAGGCAAAGCTCGAGGCCAAGTCCCACCAAAGCCCTGTTGTACCTCCCAAGCATCTCTGCTTTCCCTGCTGAAATCAGCATTGCTGCCGCTACTCCTTGGCCGCAGACCTGCCTGTTGTTGAGCATTGGAACAGGCTGCCCAGGGCAGTGCTGGAGTCACCATCCCTGGAGGGTTGGACAGACGGAGATGAGGTTCTCAGGGACATGGGGCAGTGCCAGGGGTGGGTTAGCAGTTGGACTTGATGATCTTAATGGTCTTTTCCAAACTCAATGATTTTATGGTTCTATGATCTTGAGAACCCTTCTGCTCACTCAGCGTGCCAAAGCTGAGGTGTGAGGCTGGTGTTGATCACTTGTGCTTGTGAGCCATCTATCTGGTTAGCTACAGTAACCAAATGGCTGATTAAGTGAGGTTTTGGGGAGGACTGTGATATCTCTCTATTTTACCTGATACAGGGCTACACAGGTGCTTCTTTTGGGGTCAAAATCAATGCTTTTCTTGCCAAAGTCAATGGAGCTTGCTACAGGGATCTCCAGTTGGAGGAGCTTCAGCCAACACACCTCAGGGTATGGGGGCAAAAAGACCAAGAAGATGAAATAGGTTGTAGCTGATCCTGGTCAGCTTGTAACTGATGACAGATAAGAGCTACCACTGCTGTTCTGCAATCTTTGAGCTTGCTATTGGTTATTAATTCTATTTGTTGTGCTATTTGTATTTTGCCGGAATCATTGCTGGTTTCTCCTGCCATGGAAAACTGATGTCTGTGTCATAGTTCATAAAACTACAACAGTTGCCTACAAACATTTTTTTCCATTAGCACTTTGTAGTTCCCTGTCCTTGGGTGCCAACGCTACCGAGACTTTGGCACATTGTCCATCGCTACAAGATGAATGTGTAGGTGACAATACATTGTCTTGTGGGGAAGACAAAGCTCATCGAAGAAGGGAATTGCTCCTGTGAGAAGTGCTAGACATGGGATAGCCTGGGTTTGTGGGACATCAGCTGCGTTCCTATTGAATGGACATCCCATTGGTGTAATGCAGGATGTGGCTGCATTAGACCATCTCCAAAAGAAGAGACTAAGGAGAAGTCATGCTTCCGTGTAGTATAGCACTGTGATGTGGAGGCAAACCAAAGCACTTGGGAACACGAAGGGATAATTTGGTGGAGTGTCTAGTGGAGGAAAGAGGATGTGGCTTAGGATCATCGAATAATTTAGGCCAGAAGAGCCTTCTGGGGGTCTCTAGTCCAATCTTTACCCAAAATGAGGCCAGCTGTGCCAACTCTACCAGCTTCTGCCTGCCCATGGCATGACTGAAGTCAGGTGAGATGGCTTTCCTGGGGTGTCAGGCTGCTGAGTTCAAAGGCTTGCTTAGGAAGGCACTTGGCCTCTAGGATCCTTCGCTTGCAAATGGTGTCTGTCACCAAGCCACTGAAAATGTGGAGAAAGAGGGGGTAAATGCTTTTGAATGCCTGAAGGTCAATGTCCTTCCAAAAAGTGTGTGGGGGGGGGGCATGCATAATGATGTTTGGCTTGTGCTTGAGAACAAACACAAGACTGCTGTGACTGCTGCAATTGCCATCTGCAGTAGAGGGAAAGGGAAGAGCGTGTTTACCATGGCAGGCTTGAGGGTGATGCAGACTGTCAAATTATAAAATATTCTTGGATTTGTTAAATGTAATAGATGGTAATTCCACCTCGGAAAGTCTCATGGTACAAGTGAAATCTGTCAAACGTTGACTCAAGATGAAATGGATCTGTGCATCGGTGTAGGAATTAGCTGCTGTTTGGTCTTGGTTTGTCAAGACGCTTCAAGGATGTTTTACCAGGTGCTCCCAAACCTGTAACTCGGTAAGGCAGGCTGCGCTGGAGAAAAAGGTGGAAATGAAACCAAGCCTCGAAACAGCCTGCAAGAGGTGGAAATAGCAAACAGAGAGCCACGGGTGTCAACGAGATGTTAGGAATTGTTCAAAACTTGCAAGGAAATGGATATAAATGAGAAGAAATTAAAAGGAGAAGACAAATGCCACCGTCTCCCCTTCACGCTGCCGGTGTCACCATTAGGAAACCTCAGCCTTCAGGTGAAGTTGATTGATGGTGGATGAGGTTAAATGGTTAGGATTAGACCTTAAAAGACAAATTACATTGGGGTAGATTGACCAGGAAGGTGTTAGACCTTGGGACACTGTGTTTCCCTTGGGACCCTGTGCTGGTGGGGGAGAGGCATGGTGGGCAAGTGCCCTCCCGTGTCACTATCTGAATGAAAAGCAGCCACCATAATGCCTTTGGCTTTTGAACAAGTAGCTCCTGAAAGCCTGAGGAGTTTGAAGAGCTGCTGAGAGCTACCAAAACCCATAATTGACGAATAGCGTAATTAATACTGCTCGGTGGGCAATCATGGAGAAACACCTAGTCCAGCCTTTTCTGCTTGTGATTGGCAAGTTTTAAACGTTGTATCTGACAGAGATGAAATACATTTGACTCCCTTTAAGGCATTGCATGTGTCCTGCAAAACAGACTGAGTAGGAGACGTCTAAGCGTGTACATGGAATGCATTAACGGGATTAAAACTGGCTGGTGAGTCTGGACATCCCGCTAAGTGGAAATAATCGGAGGGTGCGATTCCCATAGTGAGGGTCTGGCCTGGATTGATTCTTGGCCATGTGCTATTTTTTAATTTAAAAAAAAAAAAAAAAGAGAAACTGTGGTGGTATTTGCATTACACTTCTGTGCTGTTCTGTGGGGAAAGCCTTGCCAGTGTAGTTTTCATGTTTTTATGAGCTTTCATGCTGATGAGGTTTTTCCAGTGCTGGCCCTGGTCCCGTTTGGTCGTAGTGCCGGGTTGGCCAGGCTGTGTTCCAGCCCCGTGTTGCACAACGGCTGCTGCTCGGGCTCCCATCCCCACGTGCAACTTGTTCTTGCGTCCACGCACCTCTGGTGGTTGTTACCGCTTCTTTTTCACCTCACTCTGGCAACGGGTTATTTTGGGATGACCGATTGTCCTGTAAACAAGAGCTTGCATGCGAATAAAATCAAGATAACGCTCGGAAAAGCCGAGTAATGCCGAATTTGGGTAAATGTGGCTGAAGCTGCCTGGTTCCTCTGCTGCTGCTGCTGAGGGTGGCTGTGGAGTTGAATAACAGCCTTGGTAGCAAGCCAACCGAATGCTATTCTTAAAGTAAAAAGATCCAATATCTGCTAGTGGCCTTGGTGTCACAGGCTGAGGTTGCAGCACAACGGGGACCAAAGCAGAGGCTGCAGGTACCACTTTGGCTGAAAACCCCATGAGAAACCTCTTGCGTGACAAATCCTGCTGCCCAGCCACCTCCGGCCACCTGTGGAAGGAGGGATGGTGTAGATGGCAGGAGTGTGCTGGGTCATTGCCTCTGGGACTGTAATTAAGCGCTGATGATGGGGAATTAAAATAAAAAAGGCCATATGGTGGAATGGGTGGCCTCAGTTGAACTTCCAGCTGGTGGTTGTTAAGGCCAAAGTCCCACTTGCACATCAACTATCAAGAGATGCTGAACAAACATTTTTGGGTAGACCAAGATTTTCATGGCTGTTTTGAGAAGAAAAAGCAGGATCTGCAGGGTCTGCATCAGCCTGGATAAAGTTTAGCGATGGAAAACCTTGGGAAGGAAGGCATCCCTGGAGGGATCCTTAGGGCCAACGTTGCATCTACAGCAGGTTGCTCAGGTGAGTTGGGGCAGTCCCTGAGGAGGGAGAACACCCAGCCCTTGGGGACCTGTCCTTGGGACACCCCACTTGCATGGGGAAGATGGTGCTTTCCTGCACGGTGCTGGATGCGCCTGGTTAAGAAATCAAGAAGCACAACTGTCAGCACTTACATTTGTGCTTTAAATTCCTTTAAGAGTCTAAAAGTCTTGGTTAAATCTGATCTCCCTTTGAAAAACCAAACCCTACTTGTCAGGTGACGGAGTATGACCTTGTTGAACTCTGATGCCCTAAGAGCAACCAAACCACTAACAGTGGACACGTGGTTATTGTTGGATGTGGAGCTACTATTATTTGGGTTGTTTTCAGATTTTCTTGAGCAAGCTTGGCCATGGAGATCTGTGGTTTCTTCTCTGGATTTTATAACGGGGACCAAACTGAGACACCTGAAACATCAGCTCCTTGTTTCAACAGACTTCTGAAAAATGTTCTCCTCAGAGGTAATTTGGGGGAAGGTAAAGGCTTATTTTTTTTGCTTTTTAAGGTAATAGGCACGGTATTTTGAAACAGGCGTACGGAAATCCTCCATGCAATACGTCTTTCTCTTCCACAAAATCCAGGGAACCTATATATGCTTGTTTTGGTGTGTTTTCCGGAGGTGATGGGACACATTTGTGCACAGCTGCAAAGACGAGATGCCACATGCAGGCTGACTCAAGGCACGGAGTTTTGAATGATTGATTTCATTTTGAAACTTTCAAATCCACTTACTTTCCAACTGCGCTGCTTGTGCTCATTTATTAACTTCCTTCTCCACCTAATTTACTGCGTGTCAGATGTTCACACCCAGGAAATGTGTGCTTGCATAACTGAAACTTTTGCAACTTGAATGTTCAGTGGTAAATTCAGCTTCTAGTTTTCTTTTGCAGCCTCTGCCGCGTGTGCAGATCTACAGATCTATAGTACAAGCGTGCTATTAATTCCTAGGGCTGAGTAAGACAGACCCGCTCTCTTTCTCTGGCAGGTGATAAAAGCTCTGAAAAGCAACTCTGTATAGCATGGGCGCAAGTAGAGAAGGAACGTGCTTTGCATGCTGTAAGAGCATTACTGGTTCTGATCTTTAATGTGTTTTCCAGGAGATGTCTGCCTTTGCTCCTGTGTGCAGGAGCAGGGATCAGATCTCACCCCATGTTCCCAGCATCGCTCCGTGCTCTCCCAGCTCCTCAGCTCCTCCATCCTGGGCTCCACAACAGGGTCAAGTTCTGCATTTACACAAGTGATGTCCCCCACGCAGCCAGGGTGTTGGGAGATGATGCTGAACCTGCTTGGTTTTGCCTTGTCGGGGTGTCACGTACCCAGGCACTAAGGGAAAAACCCTCAGTATTGCGTACACAGACATGAGGGGGTGAAGAGTCTTGTCTGAGCGTTTTGACGAGACAAACGTTGCTTTAGTTGCATAACATAGAATCATAAACTAGTTTGGGTTGGAAGTGACCCGATTTGGAGCTGATAAATGTGGGGGTTTAGTGCAAGGAGGGTGAGGGGGCTTTGCTTCCACCTCTTGGTGAAGAGGGAGAACAGCTACTGAGCCACAACACCCAGTCAAGCAGATGCTCACCTGGAGACCTTGTGCTGTCCACAGAGAAGGGGAAAATGTGGGCTCAGACCACAGAGTCCTGGCACAGGTTATCCAGAAACCAAGGGGGATCTTTGTTCTCCTTTGCTGCTTGGCTGGAAGATGCCATGGCTGCTCTGGTCCTTTGGCAGGACCAAAGACTCCTACTGAGTGGGGTGCCCAGGCTGGAATTTGCTGTTGCCTGAGTGGGATTAGTAGGTTGTAATGGAAGGTTTCTTTTGCCTGTGGATGTAGAGCTTCAGAGAGCCACCAGGCAGGACAACCTCTGCTCCAGAATTAGCGTGGGAAGCATCAGCTGTTCTTCTGATGGAGACCCGATGTTGCGTTGCCTCATGCAGCGTGTGGAGAAGCTGTTTGAATGATGCTCTCGCCACCTGCTACAAGGCTGACATGTTGGTTTCCTATGGAATCCTCTCTAACCCAGGGAGCAGAGCAGATGCTCCACTGTGGACCTAACTCATTTTGAGACAGTTACAGTTCTCAGACCCTGTAAGAGCAAAATGATTTCCAGATGAAGCATACGTACCTGAGGTGTTATTTAGAGCATGCAATTCATTGCTTTTCAGTCGATTGCAATCTAAAAAGAAGAGATGCATGTGAAGATATGAGGTGAGACGGGTTAAGATTGCAATCTAGCAAGGTGCTGAAACATCTGTGCAGTGATGAGAGAGTTATATGGACTCAACTGGCTTCTGTATTTAATAGCCATGCAGATACAGCTGTCCTGAAAGTGAAGCACTGACTTGCAAGAATCCTCCTTTTGAGTAAGCAAATCTGCTATAACAAAATCCTGTAATGCTACACGCAGGCTTGTACCTACCATACATCACACACACTGTCATTGCCTCAACCATGTGACGTTCTGGAATGACCCCTGTGATGAACTGTGGTCCTAAATTAGCAGTAACACATCATAGATGGTTCAATATCAGCACTTTGCTTAGCAAACAGTGCATGTGTTGCCTGCATATGTAGCATGCTGAAGGCCTTATCTGAAACCACAAAACAGAACAGCTCTGACATGAAATTTGTGCCCTGGCCAAAAATGTGGAAATAAGAGCTCGTCAGACCTTCCCTTAGGTTGTTCGGGTTGCAACACTGGGTTTGCTGCATGGTGAGTAAATGCCATATTGGGAACCAATGTAAAGGTTCAGTGGTGGAATCAGAAACACAATTTATGACCTGGGTTTGGATGAGAATGTGTTACTGGTTGTGGGTAAAGTGTCTCCATCACCAGGGAAATGTATCCCCTGAAACAGCAGGATGACCAGTGAGAAAACGATTTGGTGTAAGTGATTTCCCAGCCAGGAGGTTCAGAGCCTGGTGGGATCAATGGAGCTTTGCAGATGATAGCAGAGCCTAAGGGTTTGCTGTCACAAGCTTGGCTGGGAAACTGGAAGTCGAATCACGAGCAAAAAGGGTTTGGGAACTCCTGCTCTGTGGCTGGTGGTGGTGGTCAGCGCCCTCACAATGTGAGAATCCCTCCAAAGCAGTGTCTTGACCATCAGGTCGTGCTACCTCGCCAAGGTCAATAACTTAGACACAACCACAGGCCGCAAGAAGGGGGATCCTGGACTAGGAAGAAGAGGAGAGAGTTGTGTCTCAGATCAGGTAGTAAACCAAAGCTGGAAAATCCAGGTTCAAGTCCATGAGCTGAATTACAGCAGAAATGTAAGTCCGTGTGTCCTCCCAGAAGGTTTCTAAGCATCAGGATGCTGTTTGTTCCTACAGAATTCTATGAAAAGCTTCAGTTTTAAGAAATCTAAATTTTCCCAGAAACATTTTGTTATGAAAAACGTTCAAAAGCACCTGAAACCATAACCTTGCTAAGAAAAATTGTGTATTTTTTCCAGCACGGTGGGACTTCCTACAAGCATTCAGTGAGTTGTTTTGGTGTGTGTGTTAGCCTGTGGTCATGTTCTAACCACGCAAGTCTGCTGGGCCCTTGTTCTCCCAGCTAGTGTGAAGGTTTATGGACTGCTCTTGTCCTCCTCACCACGAGGGTTTCATACACAACCCATGTGGTCTCCCAGTTCTCATACTTTCATCTTTTTTTGGAGTCGAGAAAACGGCAGCTTGCTCCAAAGAGATCACACCTCTTGCTGATGCTATCTGGCGTTTTCACTTTGTCGTCATTTCTCAAGCTCAATGTTGTGGTCTGGCGCAAGCATGCGTCAGGGCATCTGGGTTTTGGTGCACCACAGACATCACCTGCTTCTGAACTGCCGCTAGCTGGAGGAAGGTGTTATAATGCAGAAGACCTAAAAGGAAATTATGTTACTCAGAAATCAGGGGGAGCCACCCATTTTCCTTTTGGGTGAAGAATGGGGATTTTCAGTATTTGGTCTGGATGTGGCTGGTGGTGTTACAAACTGGGCTTTGGTCCCAGGGGAAATCAGCACTATAAAACCTCCGTGTTTATTTATTTTTAGTTTTGTTTGATAGTGGGTTTTGTTTTGGTTGTTGGGTGTTTTTTGCTGTTTTGTTTGTTGGTTGTGTTTTTTTTTGTGCTTGGCATTTGTTGGTTGGTTGGTTTTTTCCCAACTTCCTTCAGTCTCCATAGCAGAAACAGCCCTTACAGCAGCTGCCGAGGGAGCGAGACGTGCAGCGGAGGGAACGCCATGTTCCTCCTGCGGCACGGAGCTTGGCTCCGGGGGCGCTCGCTTCAGGTGGCGACATGTGTGGTGTGGGTGCCACGAATGACTCACGGATGACTGCAATACTTAAGATTTCTTGCAAGGGGTTGATCTAAGGTGAAGAGAGAGAGGAAGGAGAGATCTTACATGACTCTGTAGACTTGTTCTTCGAGGTTGATGTAGAAGTCATTTGCCTGTGAATTTCTCCCTCTGGCAAAGCTGAGCCTTACAGCAAAATATTCTCAGGAGTTCTAAACTGATGAAAGCCAAGATGACCAACACATTCAGCGAACTGGACATTTCCTACAGTGTGTTTGAATGCAACTAAAGTCTTTATTTAATGTTCCAAACTGCTGGGGAAACTGTTCCAAAACTAGAATTAAGCTTGTGCAGCCAGGCCATCCTACAGCTGCTTCCACAGGAACTTATTTAGGTCTATGGGAGTGCTGCCTTGAAGTTTGCTCTGTCTTCTGCTGCCCGTATCTCTTTTGGAGGACCAGAAGAGCTTCGGAAGAGCAGGCTGCGGTTCCTGTAGTTGTCAGTATTATTTCCATCTTGTTTCAAGAGTATAGCTTAGCCATTCTCCTGCCCTTGTGCAACTGGAAAGAATAGATGGATTCAAGAAATGCCAAAACGATGCACATTTGCTATCAAATACAATTTTTCGACCTTACTGTTTATCACTAGCCCAGACACATAACCGTGGTTGTAATCACATGGGTGCTACAACAGATGAGACAAAGGCTTAATACTACATTGGTGGAATTACATTAACCTGATGTCAGCAATACTAAGCTGTGGATGGGCAATCTGTGAGTCCATTTGAAAAACGTGAGCAAAGAGAATGACATGAAAGATCAAGGTTCCCCTGTGTCCTGGTGCAAAAGCTTTGCAGATGCCAGAGGTTCAAGAAGCCCTGCGTTTAAGGTCTAAAATTCACATCTACCTTTGGTAGCTTGGACTTAACCCTAATATATGCAACTGCTTTGGCGTGTTGCACTAAGGCTCTATCTGGATGGTGTTGCAATGTCCTTTGGGCTGTGGGAGAAGACAGCCCTTGAAATATGCATGTTTGAGCAAGTTCGATGCAGCTTGCCTTTGCTGGAGCCTGACTTCCTTCCTTGGATGAAGCCAGAGATTTGTGGGCTCTAATAATGTGGCAGCTAACCAACTTGGCATATAGAAACAAGAAGGGTGCGTCCGTGCTCCAGTTGCATAAAAATGGCAAGAGTGTGTGGAGAGTAGATGAAGGTAGAAGGAAGGCATAGTTTATTTTCTTTCCTGCTAAGTGCATTGTGTTTCTTGTTGCTGAGAATGATTTCATAATTGCAAGCATATGGTGAACATTTCTGGATATCGGCAGAGAGTTGAGGTCTGGACCTGTGGCGTTTCGAGGGGGAAACTTGTGGTAAAATATCTTGACATTTTCACACAAAGAGCAAAGGGAGTGGGCATTGATTATGGTCACTGGTGTGAATTTGTCCCAACCTTTCCTCTGGCAGACGCTGTGGTCACTTCTGCTCTTGTGGTCAGCTGCCATGGAGCTGGTACGGGACGGGTGTTCATCCCTGGCCCACGGTGATCTCCGAGAACAAAACACGGGCTGTTCTTTGTTTTCCAGCTTTTTGACAAACTCAGGGTCCTGTTTTTGAGCTGTACCATGTAGCCGTGTGGACTAGATGTTTTCTTCTGACAGCAAGGAGAATGGAGACTGGCGTAACTACCGGTTTTCAGGAGCGGAGGCTTTAAAACAAATCATCAGAAGTTACAAAACTTGTTGTAAAACTGAGAGTTCGTGTTTCACTGGTTACTGTTCTTCCAAATGTAAGACCAGAGAACGCTTCCACATCATTGTGACAGTGCTCTTCCCCATGAGGAAAAAATGCCTTTGGTCTGCCGGGAATGACAAACAATGCTGGCAAATGGAAAGTCAACAAGGCTAAAATCTAAATGCTTGTATTTATAATTGCTTTTACCATGGTCCCTGGAAGGCTCCCATTGCAGATGCAGGGTCTTGTAGGGTTAGGTGCTGTGCAGAAATAGAACAGAGCATAATCCCAGTCCCAAAGGGTTTGAGCTATGTGGGACTCCTCCACTGGCCAGACTGACACTGACACACTTGGAGTCCGTATCATAGATATACTGGTTTTAATTGAAAAAAAAAAAAAAAGAAGAAATAGACCTTTTTTCAATTGCAAATTAAATTTCTTCCGTCTTGTCAATGGCTCTTGGATGGCCACTGTGGAAAGATCCCTTTGGTGAGACAAAAAGCCTACAAAAATAATAGAAATGAACGTCTGCAGCTGAAGAGCTTGGCTGAGACTTGAAAAGTTTGCTTTGGGTGGGATCCAGGTCCTGCTGAGGTCTGCAGGAGTTTTGCTCTTGGCCTTGGTGGGGCCAAGCTTTCACCCCTGGAGATCATGTCCTGAGGAAGAATTTAGTCTAAAATAATCTTCAAAACTTGTATTGCTTGACTCACAGCCAAGCCTTTTTTTTTCGAGACTGAGTGGCGTTGTGTTTCTGATTGACTCAGATTGCTCCCCTCAGCATCTACCAGGGGTGAGATCTCAACAAAGGGCCAAGCACAAGGGAGCACCAGATGTGGACAGGCCTGCTGCTGGGTTCCTACACCAACAGCTTCTTTAATTGTATGGCCAGAAGGACTTCTGGGGTGTCTCCCTAAGCTGTATATTTTTGGTGGGAGATACGCCTTGGAGCCTTAGAACATGAGAGAGGTACATGTGGTCATGGCCAGGATCTGGAGCATGGTATCTCTGGGAGATCCTTTCCTCCCTTCTGCAGATGTCCTGTTGGTCAAGCAACTTTTTGAAAGGGGGAAAGAGAAATGGTAAGAAATCCCTACTATGTGTGCGTGGACTTCCTGATCGTTTTCCCATCCTTGTTCAGAACATGGTGTCAGGAAAAGCAACTTGTCCAATTAAGAGCCCTGAAACTCCTGGAGATGCAAGGCCATTGGTATCAAGACCTCCTCTAGTATCATACTTAGGCTTAATTATCAAGATTTAAACTTTTCCTCCTGAAGTTAATTGGTTCCACAGCAGACTCTGAAAGATTTTTTATTGTTGTTTGTTTGTTTGTTTGTTTGTTTGTTTTACTGAAACAGAGTATGAAATCATTTTAACAAATTGAAAACCTCGGAAACTGTTTAAGACAGGGATTTACAGTGTATAGGCTCCATTCTGATGCCCTTGGAGTTATGCATGGAGTGCATGATTTAGACTTGAAGAAACAATTGATCTGGGAATCAGTGACTGCAATACGGGGGTTATCAACCGTCAAGAGGCTCCTTCAAATCTCTGCTGAGCCACGTTCTCTAAAAAGTCTGTGTTTGTGTGTGGAAGAATAAGATGAATAAAAGGAAATCTGAGCGCTTGAAAAAGAAACTATTTTATATTTAGAAAAATTATTTCTTTTAGCTAGGAGAACTTCTATTTTCTTTGATCTAAAATAAAGCAGTGATACGGTCCTGCTGTGCCTCAGGCTGTCTGCTTAAAATAAAAGGTGGACTAAAAAGATGGACCATCTGGCAGCCTGTGAGGTGGGAGTGTGCCAGTGCAGCTTGGCATGTAAGAACATCCTTTGGATGTATTCTTGAACACTGGTCAGTCCACTGAGGTTTGGGTTTTTTTGTGTCTTGAGTTGATGGCAATTTCTCAGAGGCTTTTGCTTTGTGTTCTGGTCTTGGTCGCTTCCTTCCTATTTCACTACAGGCTGAAAGGGAATGCCGGGAGATGGCAGCTTGTCTTCCCCTGCTGTGTCTGGCACAAGAACCACCTCCCCAGAGGGTGAAAGAAATGCATTTTCTCTCATGTTTGGGGGTTTGTTTTGGTGCTGTTTCCCTGGCAGGTTTCCTCCATAACCAGGACAGCACTTTGCATAGGTGGTTTCACTGTTGTGATAGGTGCCTGTTGTGCTACTTCTACCATGCAGGGGTGATGGATGGTCCCTTCCCTTCCCTTCCCTTCCCTTCCCTTCCCTTCCCTTCCCTTCCCTTCCCTTCCCTTCCCTTCCCTTCCCTTCCCTTCCCTTCCCTTCCCTTCCCTTCCCTTCCCTTCCCTTCCCTTCCCTTCCCTTCCCTTCCCTTCCCTTCCCTTCCCTTCCCTTCCCTTCCCATGGGCACTTTTGGGCTGAAACTGCTGCCAGGAGTGGAGATTTCTCTGGGTCAATGGTCTCCACATTTTTTTCATCATGCACTCATATCTGCAAATATTTTTGAGCATGAACCCCAAGTGCATGTGTATATAGTTATTTATAAATTATAGACATGTGCTACTGGAATTCTAATTTTTTTTTTCCTGCAACTCAATGGATCATCTTACACATCCCAGTTGGGTGGAAATTTTCATGACACAAGCAAGATCAGCTTCACCTCCCAGAACAAACTCTCAATGCTCCATGCAGCTTCCATGAGGAGATGATTCTTGTTTTTTTGGAAGATGGTGGAGAAGAACATTTGAAATCTGGTGCTGTTTTTCAAAAAGAACAAGTGTCGATATTTTTCTCCTCTCAACGCGACCCATGTAGAATGCATTGAAGGACTAAAGGACATCACAATGTCGTGGACATTTGTGCTGCTAACTGCTGTCACTTTTGTCAGCCATATGTACAGCTGCGTTCTTTTTATAGTGCCACATATGGCACTATCATAATTGAATTTTTCATAATAATTGATCTGACCTGTATCATTCTGTTCGCTTTCACAGATCTAATTCAAACAGATCGAGATTAGGCCTAAAAATACGGTCTGGTTAGCATAGGAACCATAAAGAGCCTGACTTCACAGCAATGATGATTCACAATCTGTTTTGCCCAGTCCCATTTGTACTATTTATTTGTAGCACGTGGTCAAGGCTGATTCCAGATTTGTTTCTGTGCCATAAGATGTGACACGAGGGGAGCGGGTGGCTGCCTCTGTCCATGTCGGCATCGTTGTTCCCTCCAGCAAAGTCAGCACGTCTAGGGCTGTGGTTGTCCCATCCCTGGTCTGGAGGATGCTAAATGCTCTCATATCCTGGGCTGGATTAGAAGCGGGGTGGTCAGTAGGTCAGAGAGGTTCTCCTGCCCCTCTACTCTGCCCTGGGGAGACCACACCTGGAATATTGTGTCCAGTTGTGGCCCCTCAGTTCCAGAAGGACAGGGAACTGCTGGAGAGAGTCCAGCGCAGCCACCAAGGTGCTGAAGGGAGTGGAGCATCTCCCGTGTGAGGAAAGGCTGAGGGAGCTGGGGCTCTGGAGCTGGAGAAGAGGAGACTGAGGGGGGACTCATTCATGTTTACAGATATATAAAGGGTGAGTGTCAGGAGGATCCAGCCAGGCTCTTCTCAGTGACAACCAGTGATAGGACAAGGGGCAATGGGTTCAAACTGGAACACAGGAGGTTCCACTTAAATATGAGGAGAAGCTTCTTCATGGTGAGGGTGGCAGAGCCTGGCCCAGGCTGCCCAGGGAGGTTGTGGAGTCTCCTTCTCTGCAGACATTCAAACCCGCCTGGACACCTTCCTGTGGAACCTCATCTGGGTGTTCCTGCTCCATGGGGGGATTGCACTGGATGAGCTTTCCAAGGCCCTTCCAACCCCTCACATTCTGGGATTCTGTGATATCATCCACTTAGCTTCACACAGCAGACTACAAAAATATCAATGAAGAAAAAAACTGGAACTGGTGAGCTGAGTCTGGCCTTGTATTTAGAGGAAAAACAAACCCTTTGGTGGTTTCCAAATCTCCCCTCACTGAAGCCCGAGCTTGGCACTTCATTTAAGACTCTCAAATGAAGAAATGGTCGTGCCAGGCTGCGGACAACCGCGAACATTAGAAACTGCCCTACGAGATTAGGAATCTGCTAAAATGAGCTGCAGCTACTTTGTCTGCCAGTGCTCTCAGATGCAGCTGAGGATCTAGACCAGACTTTATTTTTGGCAAGGGGGAAAAAAGTAAATCTCCTCTAATACTGTGCAAAAAATGAAAGTAAATGTTGAGCCCTGCGCCTTGAGCAAGAATCTCTTCTGCTGTATACCAGCGGTGTTTTAGAGCTGAAATCCACTTGCTTTGATCACTGATGGGGAAAAAAATTAAAAGATACATTAAAGGGATTTATTGTGAAATAATGGATTTGATCCCTAGTAATCCTTTCTTTGGAATTAAACTTGGAATATTATTTTTGTGATCTCTGGAATTAGACCATTCTGGCGTAACAAACCAAAGCACGTGAGTTTTGCTGCAGGATGAGGTTGAGCTGTGAGTAGAAACGGGCAAATTATTTGCACAGAACAAAGCAGCTGATGAATTTACGATTCTGTTTTTG
Source organism: Patagioenas fasciata (assembly GCF_037038585.1). Taxonomy (NCBI): domain Eukaryota; kingdom Metazoa; phylum Chordata; class Aves; order Columbiformes; family Columbidae; genus Patagioenas; species Patagioenas fasciata. The sequence goes on from NC_092527.1 coordinate 6,964,339, forward strand.
ATTATGCAAGATCTAGAGGCAAGTATTAAAAGAAAAAAGAAAGAGACAAACCTCAGCCCAAAGCAGAAAAGACCCCCAGACCCTCTCTTCATCCTAGCTGAAAGTATGCCTGAGCCATTGGGATCTCTGAGGATCTTTTAGAGCATCTTAGAACATCTTTTAGAGCATCTTTTTTGAGTATTTGCTGCTTCTGGGAGTTACAGGTTGTGTCTGCTCCTGTTGGTGTGATTGCATACGTGAGTTTTAAAATGCTGGTGTAGACACGTGTGTGTAGCCACAGCACTTTCCAGAGAGGTTTGGCAAGCCCGAGTTTCCCTGCCCAAGCAGTGCCCACGTTCACAAGCCTTAGGTCTCTCAACGTGTGGTTAATTTGGCCTGGTACGTGCTGAGAAGTCTTCCTGAGCAGTTTGTTTATGGGTGTGTTAAAACAAAATAGGTACAAAATGTGCTGTGAAACCTTGGTATGTAACGCTGAGGTCCCAAATCTTTCACAGAAAGCTACTCCAAGGAACGTCTCTCGGTTTCCCTGCCAAATTTCAACTCTCCACGCTCGAGGTGGGGCTGTAGATGGCTTTTGAACAGGGGGGGAAGTTCTTCTGTGTTGTGCTTTGAAAGAGCTGGTCTTTGAGAAGACAAAACAAAACAAATAAAGAAACCCAGCAAAAGCTGTGGGGCAGAGGGTAAGCTATGGAAAAGGGAAAAGATTCACTGCCAGCCCCATTCCTGGTTTTCTGTCGGACGCGCAACCTCACTTGAGGTTGCAAAGGTCACTCTGCCATCAGACTTTGATTAGGGGGTTCCTGTAATTGCACTGCTTGGAGCAAGACCTATGTTGCCAAGGGGGATTTTGGGTCGCCAACAGCCACCCAAGACAAATGAGAAGCATCCCAGGCATTACCTTTTCTGAAAAAGCATTGCACCCTGAAAGTGCTGGGGGTAGGACTGCTGTGCTGTGTTTGGGAAATCATAGAGCACTCGAATTCCCACTCAAACTTCTGCTGCTAGCATGAGGATCCCTACCAAAAAAGACTTGTAAGGACTTATTGAAACTGGGCAGAGCATGCCATGCAATCCCCTAGGAAGCAGCCAGTGAGTACAGCCCGTTTTCCAAAGGTAAAATGGTCTTGTGTTTCCTTTGAGGGATAAAAAAATGTGTTAATCCTTTCCATTTTTGGTTCAGAGAAAGCGAGCTGCTTTTCCTAGCAGCAACGTATACTGAAGGGTTACAAACGGTGCATGAGGAGCTTGGAATAAATCCTGCTTGGCTGATGTTCAGAAGCTTTTCTTGAGTACACTGTGTCTGATTACGGCTGCTGACAGCCTTGTACACAGCGTACAGCAGACTCCACTCCAGTACAACACCGTTGCGTGCCACCTGGCAGAACCATGGGTGTAAACTACTGAGATCCAAAGACTGGCGTGAGACTTTCTCCCCTTGGAACCCTTAGGAAACATCAGGAGGGATGATTCAGACGCACAGGCTCCTGCTCTGGTGTGTGTTGGAGCTTGTGTCTTGTCTGATGGTAGCTTTGCTTGTATATACCGCTGATGGGGGGTGTCCAGCAAGGACCCCCAGGCCCTCGTGACAAGCCTTCATGGTGCTCCAGACCTGTCTGCATACCACTTCTCTTTTATCCATTCAATTTGCAAGGCCTGATGCCGATTCCTCCCGTTTCAGCCACATTGCGGAACATTTACCCAGACTTCTCATGTTTCTACTGTAAAATTTTGCTGTTGAATATTTCCTGGCCCTTCCTTCTCTGTGCCTTTTCCCCCCACCTCCCACGCTTGCCCTTGGACAGAGTGCACCCTCAGCAGCTCTACGGACAATGCAGAAGGAGGGGGAGTGGCTGACGTGCTGAAGAGCAGAACATCAGTCCAGAGGGACCTCAAGAAACTTGGGGATTTGGCCAACAGAAACTTCCTGAAGCTCAGCAGCGAGACGTGCAAAGTCCTGAGCTGAGGGCAGGAAAACCCCATTGCATAGATCCAGGCTGGAAACCAACTGGCTGAGCAGCTCTCCTGGAAAGGACCTCGGGGTTACAGCAGATGATGTGTTGAATATGACCCAAGGTGGACTCCCACCGCAAAGAAGGCAAATTGCATCCTGGGCTACCTTAGGTGCAGCAGGAGGGCAAAGGATGTTGTTATCCCCTCTCTTCAGTCCGGGCGAGGTCATGTCTGGACACTGTGTCTGGTCTTGGGCATCACACACAGATGTGGTGCTTGGAGTAAACCTGCGGAGGTCTCTGCCACGAGATACTGAAGGTGCTGACAGTTCCCATGGCCTCAAAAAGAGGGAGCAACCACAGAAGATGGCTCTCCTGGGAATACATACATTAAAGTCTACATGGAAAACCACTAATTATAGTGATGCCACCTCTAATTCAGTGAAGAACCTGAGCTCCATACTGCTGGAGCCTGGTAGAGCTTTCTGGGGAACCAGAGCTTTCTGGACTTGCACTATTCCTCAGTAATAAATACTTGTTAGTGACTGCTGCATGATAAGCATATAGGTTTGAGCTGCAGTGCTTGTTTTGTTCTTCTGCATCTCTTTGGGAAGCTCTGCCTGGTTGAGCAGTGTGGCAGATGGATAGAAATGTACCCAGGTTTGGAGAAAACTCAGAGGAGCTGTTGGAGGTGGAGCTTGGGACAGCGTGCAGGAAAAACAAAGTAGAGGATTTTTTGCCCCATGCCCAGATCTCACACTTGGAAGGGCTGGGAGAAGAGCTGCTTGGAAGAACTTCCTTCAAGATCTCTCCTCTTGGATCTCCTTGGAAGTCAAACTGTAACTTGGTGGATGTGAATGGGATTTGTTCCTCCTGGTCTCCTGGCTCAGTAAGAACAACATGTCTAGAGGCATCCTTGAGTTGGCTTCATTGCCTGTTCTCTTGTGGGCCTGTGTTGGTTAAATGTACAGTTTTGTGCTTTTCCCTCAAAGATGCTGGAGCACAAAATACACAAACAGCCTTCCTGGAATATCACCCTCTCAAAGTTAAACACGGCTTATTTATTGAGAGAATTCTTGTTTAAAGAAAAAAGAATATGAACAGCAGGAAAAAGCAAACCACAAGTACTGACTCTCAAATGTCTGTGTTATCAAATATTTGGAAGTTTGGGGCCTGAAAGTAAGGGATGGAGCCACCAGTTTCCATTAGCAGACACAGCTTGACAAACGAACGTGCATGCTAATAGCTGAGTAACTCCATGGCAGTGCTCCTTGTACACCAGCCAGAATTGTATCCAAGAGATATTTCTTTTCCAACCTTTATTTAGTTTCTAGATTTGAACTCTTCGATCCAAAATTCCCTATCAGCAGAGTGCTGATGCTTGGGAGGTTTGCTGGAGCTGATGAATTAGCAGCATACCTGTACCGGGGATTTGTGCCAATATAACTTACACCTGTAAGGAAGGATCAGTAGCTCACGGGTTGGCACATCTGGACTAGACGCCACATAACATCTCTCTTTTTCCCATGGGAGTCTCTCTCTACAGGACAGCAAAGGCCACTGTCGCCTTGAACTCGAGCAGCACTCGCAGAGGAAAAACACGCTCACCTGTTGAGGATGAACATCTGGGCTTCAGATTTTGGTGGCTATCTTCCAGCTTCCCAGCCTGGCATCCCACTTTCCAGTAAGTGTTTTTCCATGGAGGTTGTGTCTGGCATTAAGACTGGTTCTAGTCTATACTCACAGGTGATAACCTAGTGATGCAACAGATGTGACTTGAGCAGAAGGGCACCCCAATTAGAGAATCTGCATCCCTACCTGGTAGAGGGGGACAACAATGGTGTTTGCAAATCATGTCATGTTTTGCTTGTGTTGTCTAAATACCTGTGCATGTAATTTTTGAGTAGCTGGGAAGAAGTTAGTCCAGGTACCATTATGTAGAGAAACAAAACAGTGGTCCCTGAGCACACTTGTGTGCACAGTCCTTCTATATAGGTAGGACCTAGAGAGGAGGCTCTCGTTCACAGCGGGGGCTGAATATCCAACCAGTGGGAGCATGTACACGTGGAGGTCTTCAAGTTCACTTTTAATGTCAGGTTTCTCATCGTAAGCACACTTGAGAATGAACATATGGAAGGCTTGAGTAAAACAGGGCAGAATCTTGATATGCATGATGTGGGTACAAAAGGCCATAGAAGCCATGCAAAAGCTGAATTTGGGAAAATACCCTCTCCTGTTGAGCAAAGCTTAGCAAAGAGATTTCCAGTTCAACAGTATTTCTTTCCTGAAACATGAGGGCATTACTCCTGCTTTGTTTCAAAGCTTGTGCTGTAAAACAGAAATCAAAATCAGGTTTAGCTTTTTAGCTTGTCACTGCACACAGAAAAGTTCATGTGGTTTGTGTTCAGTTTTGGGCCCCTCACACCATGAAAGCCCTTGAGGTGCTGGAGTGAGCTGAGAGAAGGGAACGGAGCTGGTGAGGGGCTGGAGCACAAGTGTGATGGGAGCATCTGAGGGACCTGGGGGGTTCAGCTGGAGAACAGGAGCTGAGGGGAGACCTTCTGATCTCTGAACTGCCTGAAAGGAGCTTGGAGCCAGGGGGGTCGGGCTCTGCTCCCCAGGAACAAGCGCCAGGAGCAGAGGAAACGGCCTCAAGTTGCGCCAGGGGAGGTTGAGGTTGGATCTGGGGAACAATTTCTTCCCGAAAGGGCTGTGGGGCATTGGAACAGGCTGCCCAGGGCAGTGCTGGAGTCACCATCCCTGGAGAGTTGGACAGACGGACATGAGGTTCTCAGGGACATGGGGTAGTGCCAGAGTTAAGTTATTGTTGGATTTGATGATCTTTCAACCAAAATGATTCCGTGATTCTATGATTCTATGCAAGGGGATCCCTCCCACCTCCCTCAGGACCTGCTCCCCTCTCTAGGTGCTTCTTCTCTGCTCCTGCTCATGCCATGGTCAGGGGCTATTCTCAGATGTCCCCAGACTCCCCAAGGCCATATCCAACAATCCTGGGTCCCTCTCATCAAATTGTGGGTTGGGTGCTTCAAGCCCTGAGCAGTTTGGTAGAAGATTATCTTCAGCAATCTTTCTGCCACTTCTGTTTCTGCTCCACAGAATCAATACCTAATGCAAAGATACACATTTCATTATGTCACCACTTACTAGCTCCAGGCCTACCATGCAAAAAGACACCAATGAGATGCACGTGCATTTGATTACTTGATTTTTCTTAGAAGAAAAGGAGAGTTTTCACTTCTTGCGATGGAGCCTGTGCTCCCCAAGTGCTGTCTGCAGGTCAGGTGGGGAAATTACCCTGTGGGCAAGATAGACTCCTGGTTACAGCTGCGTAAAATCAACCTGTACTGTTTTAGCAATGCCCCATGCACCAGCTGTGATGAGCTCTCAGGCTGGCATCTCATGCATGCGTGCCTGAGCTTTGGTGCTTGCCAGCCACACTAAATGTGGTTAGCTGCAGAGAAACTCGGTGCCGTCTCTCAAATTTACCGTTTATCACCAGTAAGATTTCAAGCACTTCCAGATAATTGTGGTTTCTGCCTGTCTAAGTGCTGTTTCAGCCAATCGTGTTGTGGAGAAAGACACTATGTTTTGACACCAGCTAAGTCTTGCTCATCTTCTGATTTGTGGTTCTCGGAAACCCCTTTTGATCGCTGCCTTTGCTCTGCCTACCAGACACAACAAGAGCTGCCGTGCTTCATGTGTTGCAGTTGACAATTGCTGCTGGACTTGTCTGCTTTTCTCTTGAGTAGCTGGGAAGAAGTTAGCCCAGGTACCGTTATGTAGAGAGACAAAACAGTGGTCCCTGAGCACACCTGTGTGCACAGTCCTTCCATATAGGTAGGACCTAGAGAGGAGTCTCTCGTTCACAGTGGGGGCTGAATATCCAACCAGTGTATCCTGCTTAAGCATATCCTTACAGGTTCTTCCCTTACCTCTGACCAGCCCCTGGTCCCTCTCCTTTCTTTGGGGCCCCCCGAGCAGAGAATTGGTATTCATTTGTTTTCCTTCTCAAGTTCTAAGCTTGTTTGAAGGAGTCATGTACGTGTACTTGCCTGGACCCCACATACTGGCTCTCTCCTGCCCAAGAGGCTAAAAATAAACCCACAACACCCCAAACACACAAGCAACAGTTGAGTATGAGCTCTCCTAGGGCCTCGTCAAACTTGGGAGCCACAACCTGACAATGCATCCAAGACAGCGAGATGATTTTTCGGGCCCGCGGTTTTGTCGCCATGCCCAGCTTGTGGTTTGTAGTTTACACTGAGGTCTTAGAACACTTTTCCCTCTTTTGAAGCACAGAGAAGATGTTGACCTGTGCTTCAGCTGAATGGCCATTGGCTTCTCTTTCTTTGGAAGCATGGCATGGTATGTTATCAGGTCAGGCAGGCTAGTTCCTTGCATTTGACTACAGAGAGCTCCTTGCTCAGTATTTACTGTGTGTACATAAGCCTGAGATGTTATTAAAGAGAGGAACAGACCGTAAGATTGAGGCTTGCTGTTGTAACTTGCTGGAAACAGCAGATGTCCAAGCCACTTGGATGGCTGTGAGACATTTCCATGTGCTCTCGTGTTGCCACTTCACAGTAGTGCCTTCACGTTTCTGGGTAGGAGATGCTGAGGCACAGGAGAAAGGATTAGAGGTGGCCTTGAGTCAAAATGAGCATGGGCAGGATTCCAACCCTAAATACTCTGGGCTGTGAGGAAAAATTGCTGGTGCCGTCGTGAGTACTGGATCTTAAGTCATGGTAGACGTATTTAATTGTGTTTACTCTCCCTGGTAGAAGCAAACCAGCTGGGGTTTGGTTCTCTGAATATCAGAGTCTTCTTCCCCATTTACTGCTTGTTTATCCTGCTGAACATCCAGTTTGTACAAAGGTTTGCTGTAGGAGCAATGAGAAGAAGGCGCTCAACTTGATAGTGACACAAGAATATTTGTTTTGTTGGGGAAAAATAAGAACATCTCCTTGCCTTCCTCCAGCCGTCTTTCCCCCGTAAGGATTCTTCCTCCTCCTCCTCCTTGTCATCCTCTCCTTCCTCACCCTAGGTGCGATGGCAGATTGAAGTTAGCCCTACCTTGCAGGAAAGGGCTGGATGTCAGAGTTTTGCCAAGAGAGCACAAGCTGTCTTCTAGGGCTAAACTTTGAGACCCTTTTTTTGTGTGTGTAGGGTAGACTTACTGCTTCTTGACGGCAACGGAGTCATGCTAATGGGAACATCTATACTTCTAGAGATGTATGTGTGGGGGCTATTTGTGCTCACACCCTTGCTGAAACCAACCTGCCACTTGTGGTTTTAGCTCTTGCAAAATACTGAGACCTAGAGAAAGACTTCTTTTGTTTCCAAAGAAGCCTTTATCTTTGCCCTTTTTTTCTACCTTCGTTTGTTTGGCTTTTGGGTCTCTCTCACATGAGACAACTGTTGCTTGGACCAAATGCGGAGACTACTGCATGCTGAGAGGAGGGAGAGTAGGAAGACCTCAATGTTTTTCAAGGAAAAATGGCACTTTAGCATCATTATTGGACTTCTATTGTTTTCAGTATCAAAGCTCAGTTTCCCTTTCACTAGATCTAGGACAAATAACATAGTATGAGCTGTATGTAGTTGCTTTCATTCTTTCCAATCTTTTTTCTTCGTTGTGAGTCAGAGTGCTGAGGTTCTTGGAGAGGCCAGAAACAGAAGAGTGCCTGATTTCCATGGGCACATAGAGTACCATCATCTGGATGGAGTCATAACAAGCAAAAATTATATGTAGTGTTTATGGTTATGAAGAAGCTCAGTTTCTTGACCATATGAGGCATTCACAGATTCTGTAAGAGAAAAAAAAGGCTCAGGTTTTCATTAGAAGTGGCTGTTTGATAGATGAATAAGATCAAGCCAACAGCTGGAAATGTGTCATCAACGTTGACAGGCTCTGCTGCCTGGGCTGTGTCTCGCTGCATCGGCTATGTGGACACACATCCAGGTCCATATACGTCACCTCGTGTTTCACCTGCTCTGAGCATCACAGGAGAACGTGTGTCATTTTGGTGACAGGAGAGATGCAAAAGCACAGGAATGAAAGGCTGAGTCTTACTGGTGTATCTGTATTAATTTTCCCTTCTGGCTCCGGGTGGAGGAAGATCTAGAGGTCCATGCCTAGGTAATATCTCTCACTGGGAGCACTGAGACTTTGCCTGCAAAACTGGATTTGAGCTACAACTGGAGATGCTATTGCCATCAGCTAAAAGTAAGGCCACTTTTATTTTCCAAAGGAAAGATCCAGTTGCACCCAGGGAGATAGATTTAAGGCACAAACCAGAGTTGTCTTAATCCTGTGGCTTCAGGGTTGCCCACATTCACCATCTCTCAGTAAATCTACTAATCGGTCATGTCCAAGGTATCTGTGTGACTTTGACTGGTGTGACTGATATGGATACAGAAATTATGTCATGAGATGATCATTCTCCTGTTTTACACCTCTCCATTGTTACAGAGCAAGGTGCATCAGCCCAGCTAGCAAGGGCCATGACCGTTTCCCATCTTCTCTGTCATTGTTTCTTGCTGCGCACAACAGCAGTGAGATGCCGCTGATGTTTTACCCGTGGTACATTTCTTCTGCTGTTTGGTGTAACAGTGGATCGTCTGGTTTTATCTACAGACACAAGACTATCCTGTTCCCTTCACTGCTGGAAGTAGTCCATTTGCTCATTTCAATGGTCTGTTTCAAAGTAGCTATTGCTTATCTGAGTTGGTGAACTGTTCGATATTATCCTGATTTTGGTAGAAATAGGTCTGGTTTCATCCATCTGGAAACATCCAAAAGGAATTTTTTTTAATTAAAACTGACCTGATAGAAACCGAGTGTGGGCATTGTCCCCACCAACACAACGGTGCCTGTCCTGGTCCTTTGCATGTCTCAAAGCACAGACATCACACCTAAAGGGAACACAACCAAAAATCCATATCAAGAAGACCACATGGCCATAAGCATAGGGGGTTCTTCTTTTAATAAGTCAGACCCCTGTTTAGCATCAACTGGAGAAAACCCAGGGGAAGAAAACAGGTAGTGACACAATGCATGGACCGCAGAGCAAGGAGGTGAGCGGCCCGGTCTATAAGATCCATCTCAAAATTATACAGAAACTCCACTGCTGATGGTGTCAGACTGCAAAATGGCATCAGCTTCTGCAGTGCCAGCGGGGCAGCTGGGGGGGACCTCCCCCAGTCTCCACAGGCTTCTGGGGAAACTGGACCTCAAGGCATGTATTAGTAACTGATACTGAAAATCTTCCACGATAAGTAGCTTGTGATGGAAAGTTTTCTTCATTCTCGCAAACTGTTGCCCCCACAAATGTATTTTATGAAGTGTAGGAACCCAAAAATCCTAAGTTTGGTTTCCATTACTCATTGTTTTAGTTTTACACAGTAATTTTTCTTGTCTAAATGGAGCCGTCTCCTGCTTAATGTTGTGCGATAGACCTCATTTCTTTCTGTGGCCCGCTCACCTTGGAGGCAAGGTTACACATTGCTGATCTAGCAAGACCTGATTTTTCTTCTCCCCACCCCTGATCACACAAAGTAGTTTCTCAAGCGTACCTGCGTCATGACCTCGATTTTGATAATAAATCTGATTAAAGAAATAGTTTTCACAGAGAGAAAGAGGCGGCTGTGGGAAGTTCTGCTCTTTTCAGCCCCGTTAGTGCAGGAACAGAACAAACCACAACCTGCAAAGCACTGCGGGCAACCCGAGGTGTGATGCAAGGCTGATGAAATGCAAGAATATAATGATGGGATACACAACAGACGCAGAACTATTCATTTCTAAATGAGTGCCTTCCTCTGGGCTGCAGTGGAAGGAACATCTACCTGCCAGGAGAATCATTGACATTACAACAAGCCTTAAGGGAGGTTTCTTTGCATGGAGCTAACATCTGAACTCCTGCTATTGATATTCAAATGTTGTGGGTCCAATTCTCTTTTTTGTGAAAAAAAAAAAAAAAGTGAAATCTTATTGAAAGAATGAAAAACAAGAGGTTGCGCTTAGAAGGCCAAAGCACTACTCAATGTGAATCTTCAGGGCTCGTGCATTGGTCATGCATTATGCCTGTCTCTGGTTTATTACACAATAAAAGCCATGCTAAATAGTAGAAAGGTTGAAATGCTGTTTGGGCTTTGTATCACAGAAGTTCTTAGCAGCCCTTGTCTGTTGCGTCAGGTGAAGACAGCAAAGCCATCTCCACGAGTACAGGTCCTCTCCTCCCCTGTTGAGTCAGGATGCCCTGCCACAGGGTTCTCCATGCTGAGCAGAGCCTTTCTCTGCTGAGTTCACCCTTCTGTCCTCTCCAAAGACTTTGTTCTGTTCTCATGGATGATGTACCAGCTTCTGACCCAGTCTTGGTTACTGCCTTGCGGAGGGTTTCAGAGGTCCTGCTGTTACCTCTCCTCTAAATTTTGGATGAAACGTGAGACCTGAGTTTTAGCTTTTCTTGCTCAAGCAGCTGCTGAAATAAAGCAGCTCCTCGTACCCTGGAGCTGGGTATGATCATGTGGCTTTGGAGCTGTTCTGGAAACTTCTGGTGCAGCTGTACCTTGGAAAAGATCATCTCAAAGCTTCGCTTGGTGCATTTGTCTTTGAAGGGTGCTGTAAAGCCAGTATCTCCAGGACCTGCGAGAGTCTCACCACAGGCTGGTTGGTGATTTTTTCAGTACAGAGAAGTCCTCTCTGGTGCCTATCTCTCTGTCCAAATCTGCAGCAAAGTCCTGGGATGTGGCACCTTCTGGCCTAGATTTTCTGCATGAGGATGGGTTGTGATGGCCTTATCTCTGCCAAACTCCTCCAGCCCTGTCTCAGCACTGCTCTCCTGATTTGCCCTGGTGGGTTGGAATAGGGCATTCACTTTCCCCTCTCTGTGCTTCTGGCACTGGTGAGGCTACTGGTGGGGCGCCAAAGGCTGGGAGTGAAGTATGTTACTGCCTTTATGGCTTTTTTCACCTTGTTTTGGTGCTTGGCTTTAGTGGAGAGGTTTTTGCCCCCATTCCAGAGGGTTGCCCACCTTTGTCAGTCCCCATGGATGTGGTTTGATGGACTTCCCAAGATGCAGATATCTGCTCACTGCAAAAGGGGCATCTTTTGTGTCTGTTTGGATCAAGGTCGTCAAAATCCTGTGTTCTTCAATGCACATTCATCAAAGTCTGCATAAAATTGGCATCGTCCGTGGGAATACAAGGTACATAGTCATCATCTTCCTAGGTATAGGTTGGCACAGAAATCGTGTTGTGTTACGTTACCGGCTTAGTAGCTTTTGTTTTCACATATGATTTCTATACAAGCTTTTGGAGATGTGTTACTGACACAAGGAGAGGTTTGCTGTTGGTCTTAGGTAAGCTAATTTCAGTTTAGGTCCCTTCTGTTCCTTAATCAGTTTGTTCTTCTGCAAACTTTGTTCTCTTGTTTGGCTGTGAAAGTCCCATCTTGTGTTGCACTCCCTATGAAATGTGTCAGTGTGCATGCTGGACAATAAGACTATCCATTTCTCTATATATTTATTAAAAAGTAACTTTCACTTTATTTACACCCCTTTTCGATTTTCCTAGAAACTTTCCTCAAGAGACAAATAGGACACGCAGGTTTGGGCTACAAACTATAAGGTATATTACGGTGATATATTATCTTGCTGCAGCCTCTCTCCACAGGGACTGAGTGGATATCAACCCAAGGGAAAAACATCATAGGACAGAGCTGCTTCAGACCCTGCATTGTTCTTCCCTCACCCTTAAGCTGAACCAGCACTTGCTACACACAGCACTGGCATTTTATTTTTATTGTTTTTTAATTGTGTGTGGGTTTTTGTTTTATTTGTTTGTTGTTTTTGTATTTCCGTGTCTGCGTGTTTAACAAATTAACAGTATTTGAAACAGCAGAAGACAAGAAAATCAACAAGTGTTGGGAGGAACAATAATTCCCTCCCGATTCTTTCCACCTTCAGACATCTTGGAAACATCTTCCTTATAAATTGGTAAAACATAAAAGCCCTTTGGATACTGCTTAGAAAATATCTCTTCTTGCTGGCTGCAGAAGACTTGGACCAGGTCAAACCACAGGGCCTCAAAATTCCAGAGGCAAACAGGAAGCTGACATTTTCTTTCTCTTTTTAAAATCTGAATTTTAAGATTACAAAGGTATGGTATGCATTTGCTAAATCCATTTTACCTAGGATTCATCCCTGCATGAAGCTTCTGTACCTTGAGCTGTGCTATGGTGCTTGAATTGTTCTGATGAGCGATGTGGATGGAGCTGCTCTGCAGAGCGGGCAGGTTATTGTGGATCTTCCAGTGAAGACTCAGTAAGAAAGCACACATGATATTAAATTCTCATCTCATCTGTTGACATCCGCAACAAGATCAGAATTTCTGGGTAGATAAAACAGCTTCTGCAATTTAAAAAAAGTATGTATTTTTGCAGTTATTTAGGCCAATGTTTCAGAGCACTCTCTCTTCTCTCTAAATAATTTCATAGAGTGGTGTCCACTGTAGAAATTAGTGGTTTGAGTTAGTGCTCATTTATAAGCATCAGGGTAAATGACATTATTTGGAAAAAGTTAATTAAAGTGTCCTGGTGAGGAGGCCCAATCCACAGGCTGAAGAAGAGTGAGGTCCTGCTGCAGCCATTTCCAGACACAGAAACGATTCTCCACGTCGGTGCCAGCAGAAGGAGGCAGTGGAAAGAAAGGTTCATCCACTTCTTGCTGTGTGCCAAAACATCAACGCAATCCCTATGTCCTCACGTGAAAAAGAATGAATCTCATGCAAACCAGCTAACCCTCAACAGGGAACGGCCTTGATGCTTTCACGTTGCTTTACGTTTTTGAAGTGGGGTGTAAGGTTGATTAAGAAACCCCTTAACAGCCCTTTGAAGTCGGGGTAGCTGGGTTGAGTCTTTCCTATTCCTCTGGCTGTCCAAGCAGGTGGGGCTGGAGCCAGGACTTTGTGTCTGGGGGAAGAGAATGTCGCGAAATGGATGGGAAACCCCCCAAAAGGAAGAGGATTTCCTGAGCTGGCACCCCTTCTGCCAGAGGAGGTGGATGAGTTTGAAATGATGCCGCTGGAGACCTCAGGAGCTCCTGGGACCTCAAAAATTCGGAGCAGAGCTCAAGGTAAAGAGGTTTTACCTGTGTTGTGTTTGCTTTATTGAGGTTCCAAAAAGGTCCTCTGCAAAAAAAGGTCCTCCACTTGCTGAACGTCATCATCTTCCCAGTCATGCTTCCAGAAAAGCACAATCATTGAGCGGTTAAACCCATCAACAGTACCATGAACGTCTCACTGTCCAACACTGTACACATGGACACGTCTGCTTCTGCACGCCAGCTCTAAAATACTAGCTTGATCTCCCCAGATTGATGCTGTCTCAGCTATTGGAGTCCTAAAAGGTTGAGAGCTTGCCTCGCTGCCTCTGTGAAAAGGCAAACCAAATTATTTCCTTGTTGTTGCAGGTTTTTGGAGCTCCAGTCTCCTTCCCCAGGACTTCGGTGATGTTCCAAAGACAGCTGGAGGTGCCCCCACCCCCATTTCCACTCTCATAGTGGAAAGACCGCACTGTGCCTGGGGAGAGCAGGAACCTCTGGTGTCAGTGAGGATGTAGCTCAGCGAGGATGTAGGTGTTTCTAGACGAATTTGGGGCCAGAATCTGCTGGGAGGGGCACAGTGAGAGCCCCAGAGGCACCAGCACAAGCTGCCACATGGGACATCCCCTATTACTGAGATCCAGGCTTTTCAATACAGTACAAAAGAGGGATTTTGCTGATGCAGCTCAGTTTTGCAGAATGGTAAAGATGAAGGACAACAGTGAGGAACCGCAGAGTCAACAACTGGGCATAAATTGATGCACGAAGGGAAAAGAACCCAAATGCCACATACGAAACGATGGGCTCTGTCTGATTATGAGCACTGCAGAATGAGATCCCAATGTTGTGATGCATGGTCCCATGAAACCATCAGTCCATTGCTCAGGAGCATCAAAAAAACCAAAAGACCACTGGGAATGACCAGGAAAGGAAAAGCGAGCATGATGGTGCTGCAGCACAAATCCACCACGCTGCTGTGTCTTGGGTGCTGGGTGAAGTTTGAGTCTTCCCATCTCTGAAAGGACACGGGAGAGCTGGGAAAGCTTCTGGGAGGATGAAAGATCTAGAATGGCAGGCAGACTACAGAAGCCACATCTATCTGGTTGTACGTGACCCCTCCTGCTACAAACAATCAGAGTGTATGAGGTGACACTAATGCCAGCTGGAGGTAGGTTGAGGTTGGACGCGAGGATGGTGCTGCTCTCAGGATATGTTTCACCTGCAGGGTCCCTTGATGCACGCTGCTGGGGACATGACAAGTCTTTGTGAGCGTAAAAGGGCGATGAACCCGGTCATGAATGAGGAATTTGTCCAAGGGTACTGCTCACTTCCAAAATGACCTACTCCATTAAACCTCTGAGCAACAAAGTACCAGAAGCTGTGAGAGCACCCGGGTGACATTTCCCTGCGTGTTTTTCTTTTTCTTATGCCCTTCCCCAGGTTTTTGGCCAGAGTTCAAGGCAGCATTCTGGGCTCAGTGGATTTTCACCAATACAGCCACTTTCATGTTCTCCTGACACAGGAAATCAAAGAGACGTTCCCTTGTGAAGACGGATGTCATGAGCAAGGCATCACGCATGAGTGATCTCTGCTTTACATCCTGATTCAGGCCAAACATTTGATGATGAAGCCCAGAGCTCAGAGGTTGAAGGATGGAAAAATAAACCCCCCAAAGTTGTGTGAAAGTGTACAAACACATTCTGTTTCAGAAAACTTGTGTTATTTGGTTTCTGAGTAAGAGAAATACAGGATATCTCACAATCCAATCATTCATGAACTAAACCGGTAAGCAGTATTGACAAGATAAAACCCGCTTGCACCGAAATGCTGAATAAGCAAAGAAATGCATGCAATTTGCGATGTGTTCATGTCTTATTTTGCCAGCAGAAAAGGGTCTCGGTCTTCTGGATGATTCACTTGCTGCCATATGGCTCCACTTCAGGGGTGAGGGTTTCGGAATTACTCACAGCCCCACACTAACGAATCGGAAGTCATGTAACGCTATTGAAGTACCTTTTAGCTTTGCCCCCTTTGAACCCAGAAGAAGTGCTGACTTCAAAATGAGACCTTGTTGCTCTTTTTTTTCTCTTTCCCAACTTGATGCAAGTTGTATTCCAGTTTTCTGTGGGTCCTTGTTTTAGACATACCTGGTTTGCTCATGTCTGACGCTAACAAAGGCTTGACAAAACAGCCTCAGTGCTTCACTGTGAAGAGACAAGAGGGCCTTAATTATTGATGATACGGTGCTCTTACTCATTAACCAAGCATCACAAAAACTTTTCCATAATACCATAGCCTCTCTTTTCTCATCCAACTCATACAAGGAAGGAAGAGGCTTTGGTGTGAAGTGCTTGGAGCATGGGGCATGGTCTGGCAGAGATGGGACAAGGTAGAGTGAGAGGGCTCAAACTTCTAACAAATGCAGTCCTCTTTTGACTCTATAGATGCTTTTTTCTTCCCTATCTTGAGTTCTCCCCCAGGGAAGAGAGGTGTGAAATTAGAAGGACATTAATTTATTAGTGGGAGATGGGAAAAAGCAATAGTCCTGTCCTGGAGGAACTGTTGCACGGATGGTGTAAATGCTTGCAGCTAGAAACTTCTCAATGCCTTGCTGCACAGGTCAAATCCAAGGGTATTGATTGTTGGTCAAACCCAAGAGTATTAGCAACATCTCTCTAAGAGATCTGACATTCAGAGGGGGCATCTGTTCAGGTCAGCAAGTCTAGGGAACCTTGAACCACAGAAATGAGATGCAGCTCTCCATCGTGCCTGAGCAGCCAAAGCTCAGCATTGCAACCTCATCGACAAGGTACAGTTCCAGTGGGCAAAATAGTGCAAAACCACTGAGTTTAAATTGCTCTAGTTGCACAACATTTTTTTCCTCAGTGTGTTTTTAGTTTGTCTTTTACTTATGTACTTATCTAACTATGACTTTTATTATCTAAATAGTGCCAGTTTTGTGTGATCTTCAGCATTTCCAAGATAAGCTCAATGTGCATTTGTTGTTGGAGTTGCATTTACATGTGCATAAGCACAGTGCCTTTGCTGAAACTAGAATCTGACACAAGCGAACAAAAGAAGAAACCCAAAGCCATTTACCTAAAACACTTGTAAAGGGGAAGTTTGGGAGCCAGACAAAATTACTTGTTGCTGTGCCAGGTAGTTATTTTTACAGCCCCCAAATGTATTAATTTTCCTTCCATGGGTCTATCATTTAAAAGCTGCAGTGCACCCTGCATAGACATTTTTCTAAAGGTGTAAAGCCTTTACCCACCAAATGCTCCAGCAGAAGCTGGAGGGGTCAGAGGAGAGGCTGTAGCGTGGATCCTGTTGCAACAGATGCCTCAGCCTTGCAGGGCTGGGAGCTGTAGCAGAAAATACACAAGGACATGTAGTTCAGTGTAGATGGATTTACGAGGTGACTGTGACCATGAATCCACCTGCGGCTTCCCTACCAAGCCAAATTCTGCTTCTGGGGGCACAGGCTGAACCCCAAAGTTTATTGCATGGATGCTACCTGATGCTTGTCTGGTAGAATAGGGAGGTGGCAGTAAAGCAGATGCATCCTGGTTCCCTCCAAGTGACTTGTGCCTCCCCAGCTGTGAACATGAGGCTTCGAGGCGGGTGAGCAGGTCTGTTGCCCTCTGCACCTGCCCTCTCTGGGCTATCATGGGGCAAAGCTTCCAGGTCACAGCATGGGCGTTACAACTGATCTTAATGCTATCTTCATAGATGGTGCCTCCTGGTCACCAGAGCTCTCCAAGGCAGTGTGAGGCTTGTCTTCGCTACAGGTTGCTCCTCTCAGCATTGGAGCCAACTCTTGGTGGGTAGTGAGGAGGAAGAGCGACTTTTGCAAGGAATCGTGGGTTTCTCCAAGAATCACAGAATCATTTGGCTTGGAAGAGACCCTCAGGATCATCGAGTCCAACCATAACCTAACTCTGGCACTAAGCCATGTCCCTAAGAGCCTTGTCTAAACACCTATTAAACCCCTCCAGGGATGGTGACTCCACCACTACCCTGGGCAGCCTGTTCCAATGCCCCACAGCCCTTTGGGGAAGAAATTGTTCCAAGATCCAACCTCAGCCTCCCCTGGCGCAACTTGAGGCCATTTCCTCTTGCTCTATCACATGTTACTTAGGAAGAGAGCTGGCTTTGTCCTATGTAGGACCACTAGTGACAGCCTCCTTAGTCTCTGTGTTTTCTGCTAGGGGAGAAAGCCTCCCCCAGCTTATTTTTCTCCACTTTTCAACTACATGACCACCTTTGTTTGCTCCATGGAGCCTCCTTGGCCAAACATATATTTTTATTAATACTTGTCAGCAAAAATATAAACAGAACCTCAGTTATATCCACAGACTCCATTCTGATTATTTGACCTTTAGTTTCTACTGACAACAGCAAAGTAAACAATTCCTGTAGCAACTCAACACTGACTTCAGCCAGAAATAAACAAGAACATGAGATGCACACAGTCAGATATAAGTTATTAAATCAGAGGCCTAAAACCATCAAAACTGGTGCCTGCAGTAAAAGTATTCGTGCTGGTGGAGCAATGATTCTCCCTTGCAAAATGCTGCTCTTTGCTCATCTTGCAGACAGAGGTGGGTTTGATGAGCATGGATCTGCCCAGACTGGAGCTAAAGTGAATTCCAGACAGGGCTCTTTCCTCCTGATGGTCATTCAGGTCATGTTTTCAGACAAGCCCTGGAGCCAGCAGCTCCTTTTGGGAGTGTAAATGGGCAGTGAAATTTCCAGAAAGCCTGTGAAGCTACCTTGAAGGTACCTACATAGTTGGGTATCTTCATCTGAAGACTTGGCCAGTTCATGTGTCTGCGGCTCTTACCTATAAGCTCTTAGGGCAAGTAAACACTGGCAGATGCACTGAGGACACGTCCTAGCTAATGACCAGAGGACCTAACACTGCAAAACAGAAGTTGCAAGGAGAGCTTCCCGAATAGCTTCATTCTGGAGGATGCCCCATGGGTTTTTATACCTCTTATGCCATGTCAGTTTCATGGAGGGGCTCAGCTGCGATCTAGGAGCAGGTCCTTGGCCTCGCACCTGGAATGTCTGCACTGGCTGTGCATTTTTGCAACCCACCAAACCCTCCCACCAAGCCCAGCTCAGAGCATTGTGGTTGCAGTGACAGAATGAGATGGTTGTCATGCAGATTTGTACAACAAGCCAAGCCTTATAGAAGGATGTCCTTCTGGCCAGATCAAAGCGAGTCTATGGATGCCTTGTTACGAGGGGCAGATCAGAGCGTGCTTGTACCTATTCAGTATTTTTCCAATCTAGAAAACACTTGGCATGACCCAAGTGACTCTTGGGTCTTGACCTCTTGAACTTGATCTCTTGAACTTGATCTCTTGAACTCTTGACCTAATCAAGGAAATATTTTAAAATTTTATCTTAAAAATAGAAGAGAAAATCCCAAGGTGTGGATTCTTGAATGACTTACTTACATGTCTTCTATGCCTCAGAAACTTACCTAAACTGCACATGTATGTAAGATTGCAAGATGACAGCCCAAGCTCCTGGTGTCTACACAAGAGTGGCAACCATATCTGCAAGAGAAAGATGGTGCCCCTTGCAAAGCCAACTTTCCGCTTGCATGGAAATCTTACAGGGGAGAGAGCTTCCTGTAGGAGCTGCCCTGAAGAAACTCTCGCTGCAAGCTCAGATCCTTCAGCAGGTAAGTGTAAAGTGCTTGTTAAAACACCAAACAAGCCACCATCCTCGTGCTGGCCAGTTGTGGTGGTCTACTTTTTGATCCTAGGTGGCACTTCCCAGATTACACTTAAGAGTTTGTGCTGTGGGACGACTTTAATTTTCTGCCATCCCAAGACAGCAGTATTTGCAATACTTCACAGTTTTGCTACAATAAACAGCTGCTTCTAATGCTGGAATGAGAAAAAAGGTTTGTGGGAGGTGAAGTTTGGAAGCATAGGGCTTGTCTGTGAACACCACCCATGGAGGTCCCGGTCCCTATGAACCTTCATCCTCTAGACTAACTGATCCCAAAAGGAGGTATAACGGTGCCAAATTGAAGTGTGATGAACAAGAAGCTAGGTGGGTCCTTGCTCAGACTGGTGTCTCCAAAAGCACCTTGTCCAAGTGGCATTTCACAGATCTTCTGGCAGGGAGATCTTCAATGTGCAACCTGATGGTCACCTCCCGTGGGATGCACCCCTTCCTTGGTTGAAAGGAAGGATGCTCTAGCATCTGATACCCCACCTGCCTGGGCTGAGCTGCAGATACGGTCAGAGATGCCCTGTGGTCTCTGTGAGCAGTTTGAAAAAAGCCCCTCTTGGGGTCAAGTTAAAGCCATTCATTTCCACTCATGGCTTTGGAAGAGCAAGTCTCCTCTGCTCTTTTTCATTTTGAGATGAAATAATCAATATTGGCTTTTATGGAGTCACTGTTGAGGCTGATTAGTTGCCGAACTGCACATGCACCTCTTTCTGAGTTGATGCCCCCTGGAGGTTATTCCAGCTTTGATTTTTTCAGCTGCCTTTTCAGGCTGCAAGAGACTATTTCTGACACGTGAAACAGCATTTTGGTCCAACACAAGCCCTGGTTTGCTCTGGCAGCATTTGCTGCAGTGTCATTGGTGGCGAGAAACAAAAACCTCAAACAACAAAGGAGAAGCGACAAAGATATGGCCAAAAATTTCACCTCCAGGTCGCAGCCTGGGGTGAAAGTCACCGGGCAGGGGCTGGATGCCCTGGTTGCTTTTCCCCCTTCAGGTCAAGCAGAGACCATGTTAGTGCAGTTTGGTTTCAGGATGTTTATTTAGGACTGATTAGAAATTTTCCAGTGGAAGATTTTTCTAAGAAAAAAAAAGAAAAAAGTGCAATCTGATGAACTTTAAACAATTTTCAGAGAGGAGAAGATCTCAGCAGATCCTGTGCTGGAGTGATGGGTGGCTTCTCAGACAGCCTGGCAAGTGGGTTTCCACCAGACACCCCCAAATCCCCTCCACCCCCTGGGATCCCAACAGGTGAGAGGGATCCCACTGCACAGTTTTGGGGCTAAACCAAGGGAATCAGTGACCAAAGAGGCCGGGGAACAAACTAGGACAGTGGCTGGGAAATGAGGTCTTGACACCTCCAGCTTGGGCAGCCAAGGAACCCACCACTGCTGGCAACAGCCTTGAGGGATCCTGTGGTGTGTATTTCACACTGCTTCAGGGCTTTGGAAAGGAAATATTGCAGGGTTCCTACTCTTAAATAAAATCTAAAAAATTAAAGAGCTAAACAAAGCAAAGAAAATCAGCAGTTTTGTCTTTTCTGCCTAATCTGGGCCAAATGTATGTTCAGAAAATCGCAAGTTTTATGTAACTGGAGCTCAGTGTCCTATTTGGCTCTGCTATTAACCTTGCTCATGGGGAGAGAATTTGTTTTTTAATTGGTTTATTTTAGAGAAAGCCCATGTGTGAACTCAGAGAGACGATCTCTTGGTGGAGAGGACCTGGGTGGCTCTCTAGTCCAAACCCCAGGCACCAGGTCTGGCATGGCTGCTCTTTCTTGGGGTATCTCTCCTCCATCCCTGCTTGTGATGTGGTCTGGGGCTGTTCTCAGACCCATGGCCAAACCCAACAAGCCCAGCTGTGTGTTTCAAGGTGCTGGTGGTGGGTATTTAATGATGCCTGAGGCGAGGCTGGGCAGAATTCATCTCACCTTGATGGTTTTGTTGGAGATGTATTTTCTTCTGGGTCCTACAATCGAATGCAGACGCACTGGATGCAGAGGAGCAGCAGATGCTTCTGGTTGTTTTGCATTTTGACACCAAGGTTTCTCACGAATAAATCTTGGGAGACCTACTTATTTGTCCCGCTTTCTTTACTGTCGCAGCAACCTGTCTTGTCAAGCTCTCGAGACTGTTCCTTGGTCCTTTATGCTCAACCAGTAACAAAAATCTGCTCTTCCTTTCCCACATGCTACTGCAAAATAGTTGCTTAAGTGAAATATCTCTAGGCCTGTGCAAAGACAATGAACCTGGTATGTCTTCCATGGAAAACTTCCCCCAACATGTTCACTGACAGGACAGTGAGAGAGAGATATTATCTTCTTATGGCTGGGTAGAGCTCTCCAGGGATCTCTAATCCCTCTAAGACTATAGAAGGAGGCTTGAAATTCAAGTTTGAGGGTGCTGCTAGAAAAATAAATGCCTCCTGAGAGCACCACCTACCCCAAAACCCACCCATTATCTGGTTTGGGCAAGACTGGCACATCCCACGCATGTGCACCAGATTCAGGAGAGTGGTGTAGGGGAAAGGGACCTGGGGGTCCTGGGGACAGCAGGGTGACCATGAGCCAGCACTGGGCCCTTGTGGCCAGGAAGGCCAATGGTACCTGGGGTGGGCTAGAAGGGGGTGGTCAGTAGGTCAGAGAGGTTCTCCTGCCCCTCTGCTCTGCCCTGGGGAGACCACACCTGGAATATTGTGTCCAGTTGTGGCCCCTCAGCTCCAGAAGGACAGGGAACTGCTGGAGAGAGTCCAGCGCAGCCACCAAGATGCTGAAGGGAGTGGAGCATCTCCCGTGTGAGGAAAGGCTGAGGGAGCTGGGGCTCTGGAGCTGGAGAAGAGGAGACTGAGGGGGGACTCATTCATGGGGATCAATATGGAAAGGGTGAGTGTCAGGAGGATGGAGCCAGGCTCTTCTCGGTGACAACCAGTGATAGGACAAGGGGTAATGGGTTCAAACTGGAACACAAAAGGTTCCACTTAAATTTGAGGAGAAACTTCTTCCTGGTGAGGGTGGCAGAGCCTGGCCCAGGCTGCCCAGGGAGGTTGTGGAGTCTCCTTCTGTGCAGACATTCAAACCCGCCTGGACACCTTCCTGTGGAACCTCATCTGGGTGTTCCTGCTCCATGGGGGGATTGCACTGGATGAGCTTTCCAGGGCCCTTCCAACCCCTGACATTCTGGGATTCTGTGAAATGGCTTGGGTGGCTTTTAGTTGGTTTTTAGCCTGCTTGGATAGCATTACCTCTTCTCTTGGGCCTTCTCCCTCTCCATGTTGGGAACATGTCTGCTCCCACTCCCACCCAACCTGTCTCTCATTAAAACACAGCTCTGTGATTTCATGCAGAGCAGAGAAGTAAAACCCTGGATCCCATTGCTTTATAACCAGATAGGATAATGTTAATAATTCATAACTAGTCCAAAGAAACCTCAGACACCAAAGAACCTGCAACAAAAGTGATTGTCTTTGAAGACTGTGCAAGAAGCCCTGTTTTTTTGTATAACGACTGCTATTAGCAAAGAATAACATGCTCGTCTCAGTTTGTTCTTAAATCTGGACCAGGGATGACTAATTAAGCAGACAATTTGATGACCGATATAGTCGGAGGGTTACGGTAGCCACATGCGCTGCGCTGACCTTTCAGTAGTTGTGAACTGGCTGGCTCTCCCATCCCTCCCCCACAGGCTGGGACAGCTGTAAACATCCCCAGCATAATGAGACAATTGTAATATCCTATTTATTTCCCATTAAGAACCAGCCTGGCACAGACTTGGCTGGCCCGAGGGGCTGGGCAAGCAAAGTCCAGCCATGTTCTCCCACTATGACCCACTTGCCTTTGGCTGCGTGAGGGCACCGGGGACTGTTTGGGGCACAGAAATGCCCCTGGTGCTCTTGCTGTGCCACTCTGAGCGAAGTCCAGCCCCAGCATTGCCAGGACCCCTTCTGCCAGATGAGAACAGCAATCCTGTTCCCTCTTTGCCTCTCACCAGCTCTTCCCATCCTTGGTTTTCCCCCCGAGGGTGAGGAGGAGGCCAGGAAGCTGCTGACGCCCGCGGCTGGATTTCAGCTTGAACACCATCCAGAAAGGAGCACCAAATATTAGTAAACAGACCAGGAAATGTTTCTGTGTTTGGCGACAACTCTGCTTTTCCAAGGCAGCAATCTCCAGTGGTTTCTCCACTAGAGAAAAAGACCCATTCGGTCACTTGTCTTAAACTGGAGCAGCTCAGATCCTGGACCACCTTTGGATCCTGGACCACCTTTGGATCCTGGACCCCATTCAGATGCTGGCCTTCCGACTCAGGTCTCTCCCTGGGGACACGTGCTGCAGCTCCTGACTTTGTGGATGGATCTGGGTCCTGCAGAATGGAGGGCACAGGTTCTTCTTCACACCCAGGGGATGACAGGGCCCTGCTGCCATGCCCAGAATCCCCAGGATGATCCAGGCTGAAGAGCAAAGGGTCATGATTTTGCTTCTTAAAAGAAGATTATGAAGCATTTTCCTTGCCGTGCATTAAAAAGAGGGAATTATTGCCTACAGGGTCCTGATGGTTCAAGCTGCAGACAATCATGTTAGAAAAAAGACCCGGGAGTGAATTAAGCACTGAAGCAGGTAACTCAAGGAAGTCCTAGTTTTACCATTTCTTGACATCCTCAGCTCAAGCCTGGCAGCCTCTATGGGATGAACGTGAGCTGCTCATCTTGCAGTGACTGGGGGAAGTATAACGGCCCATGATTTCTGAAGACCGAACTGATGGCTCCTTCTACCACTGTGCAGAAAAAAACTATGTTTCTGCTCTCTTCACCGTGACTTCCACTCAACTACGTCAAATTTAGGTCCTTGGATCAGAAGTACATGGTCACAGGCTGTTTTTGGAAAGACCTTGTTTTGTGCACAACATCTCCCACAGCAGGTGTGGGTGGATGTTGATGCAGATGGAGGTGCCACTAGCACTAAGAAGAGTAATTGAGAGGATGAAGGTCAAGAACGAGGCTTTCTGTCCCCCCAGCTATTGAAGACGCTCCCTTTCTTCTGGCTGTGAACGTTTCAGCTGGCAGTGCAGCTACAGCGGAGAGCTTGTGTTTAAGCCTGCAGATAGATCCCACCCAAGCACAACCAAAGGCTCCAAAGGAAGGACCTCTGCCACATGTGTAACTCGACAGGTGGATGGCCCAGCAGGAACCTCATTCAGCAAGGTAGGGAAGGTTTCAGCCTTTCTTTTTTTCTTCACGGTGGGCTTAGACAAGCAAAATCATCAGTCACCATGAGCTGGGCTTGAGATGGATCATTCAAACAAATCCATCTCCATGGTGATGCTAGAGGTGCTCACATAAGGTCCTCACTGAAAACCCATTGGAGGACACACCAATGCTAGCTGTTTTGATGGCTGTTGGTTATCCACCTGTTGAATCAACCACACTGACCCACTGGCCATGATGCTACTATTAATAACAATTGCTCCACTACTTTTATTACGGCCACTACTAGTAGTAATAATAATTGTGCACTGCATTTAGAAATAGCACCTTGATTAGTAACAGAGAGGGTTCAGTTTCATCCACCAACTGACAACATGAAGAGTATAATGCACCCAGCTTCCAAAAGGAAAGCCTTGGCTCTGTACACACCAGCAAAAAAGATGTAGAATCATAAAATCACAGAATCATTTTGTTTGGAAGAGACCCTCAAGGTCATTGATTCCACCCATAACCCACCCCTGGCACTGCCCCATGTCCCTGAGAACCTCATCTGTGTCTGTCCAGCCCTCCAGGGATGGTGACTCCAGCACTGCCCTGGGCAGCCTGTTCCAATGCCCCACAGCCCTTTGGGGAAGAAATTGTTCCCCAGATTCAACCTCAACCTCCCCTGGCACAACTTGAGGCCGTTTCCTCTCGTTCTAAAATATCTGCAAGAAAGATTTCTAAACCAACACATGTGGTATCAATAGGTTGAAGGACTTTGGCTGTATAGTCTTCTGCCCATGCCTTCATGCACTGTCTACATGAATTGCCCTGCAGAAGCATGCAAGTGGCATCTGCTTGCTTGATGACAGTCACGTTTCTGGTGTACTTTCAGATGGGCTTACCTCAACCTGCCAGACTGAGTGGTATTTCATTTCTCCAGAAGGAGGTGAAGGGAGCTACTGAACTTACATACAAACCAAGAAAATGCCACCCCAGTTGGTGTGAGGACAAGTTGCAGTGTCTGTGCCATGGACACCCTCGTATGGCTCTGTGCACTCACAACGTCCCCCTCCTCTGGCTTTGCCACCAAGATCAGTGCCTGTTTTAAATGCTACCATCAAAGCCATCTGTCACTGCGACTGCTGGCGAGGGGGATTACATGAACTGCTGGGACAAAAGACATTAAAGGGGAGAGCCCTCTCTCCTCCATCACCTCTGGGGCTGGGCTGGCCACCCCACACATGGCTGTGGGTCATGTGAATCTGCAGGACCCATGGGCAGGGGTGCCCTGGGCAGCCCCTCAAAACACAGCTGGAGCACAGGGGAGCCAAAGACCATGGATGTGATTAGTAGTGGGTTAATTTGTACAACACTCGCGTTGGGGAGGTGATTTTCATTGCAGTGCTCCCTGTAAAGTGTTTCATCCTGAGTCTAAAAGCGAGATTAGGAGCAATTCACATGCAGCAGTTTTAGACCCCAAATTTCCCTTCTGTAGCTGTTTGTAACACAGCTAAGTGCCTACAGGCTTTCCTAGCTTTGTGTGCTCACTCTTCTGTCCGTGTTTGGAGATGTTCCTGTAGGGAGGTGAAAATACCCTTCTCCGCCTATCCCGGGCATCCTTCATCCCCATCGGTTCAGGTGGTTAAGAAAATGCGCAGATCTGGTCTCCCAAGGGAAGCCTCCAGAACCGACTTTGCCATAAATCGCCTATAATCAGCCCAGAGCGTGTTTCAGTTCAGAAACACCAACCGAAAACGTCCCGCGGAAATTCCTCGTGGGCAGCTGGGAAGTTAATGTGCAGATTTAAGGGGCTTTGCTGGCGACAGGCTGCAGATTAGCAGTGCGCTCACCTTCTGCAGGGCTCGTCGCCAGCTCTCATTCACCCAGTGAAAGCACCGAGCGTGCCGGTGCCTTTTAATGAGGTTTCCAAATGCTTTCTGCCCATCTACCCTGCGCGTCAGGCTTACATGCAGCAAACAAGACGATGCTGAGGCGTAGATGGAGCCTGAATCCTTTGCTAGCAATGGCCAACTGGGAATAAGAGTTACTTCTTTATAGCAGATGTGTAGCTCAAAGTTCACCATAAGTGCACTCACATCAAGAGCACAGCGAGCATTGTTCTGCGAGAAGGCTCAGCTCAGCCCTTCAAAAGACTATGGAACAACTAATTTCATTATTCAGAGAATAAAGTAAGCAAGCAAGAGAAAGCCAAAATTAACCCTCTGGTCACTCCCTGGAAGCAGGGATTTCTTTAATGCCCTGGATTTTGTGCAAATGCCTGTGTTTACAGATGCATGCGGAAAATCTGCCGTTCAGTGTCCTGCCTCTGTTTTTCTCACTAGTTTGGAATTGGATATCATATTCCTTCAAAAATGACTAGTTGGAGCAAGGCCACGTGGAGCACCCCCACATGAGGTACATCGTAATTTGTAATAATCGCAATAACAAACCCAGCATCTGGTTTTCCTTCCAGCGACTGGGAAGAGGGAGGTTCAGCTCCTTGGGATGTGAAGCCACCTCCCCAGGCTTTGCAGGATGAGAACCAGCTGATTTCACCTTGCTGATTTCACCAGGGTAACGCAGTGTTGGCCACAGCGAGAACAGATCGAGTCCCCTCCTGTAGACCGCCATGCATCGCATGGCCATGTGGTTGGTGCGACAATTATTCCTGAAGTTCTCCCTGTCCTACCAAATTCTCCTCTCTAGAGCTAAAGCCGGTCCCTCAGCATGAGTCCTACCTGCAGGTTTGGTAATAACGGAAAAACACCGGGAGCTTTCCACACCTAAAGAAACATCTCATCGTTGTTTCCCATTCCCAACCTGAAATGAGCTCAGACACAATGAGCTTCTAGATCGCTGTTAACTCGCTTCAGGAGATGTCGGTCCAGCTGCTTGTTCATGCTTGGATTTCATTGTCACACTTTCCAACGGCTTCTGAAAGGCACTGGAATGCAACATCCTTGTTTGCAAGCAGAGCCTGGCTGGCAAGGCACAGGTGAGCAGAAGGAAAGCAACCCAGCCTTGCTTCGAGCTGGCTGAAGTTCAGCAGCACTGAGTCTGGAGCAAACTGACCTCTGATCTCCTCATCAGAGAGGTCTGAAGCCTTGTGTCACAGGCTCTTGGTCTCCAAGGTGGTATTTCAACAGCACTGGAGGGATGTTGGGGGAAGGCAACACATCCAAAACACGTTCACGGAGCAGCGTGCCTTTTCCACGGCCCCCTTTTGAGCCCTGCGATGCTCCCAGTGTGCAGGAATGCCCATCGGGTCTGCAAGGACAGCGCTGCAGCTGGGTCCATGCACACCCTGTGCACAACACTTCCTGCCATCCATGAGAGAAGATGAAGTGTTGGGGTCTTCTCCGCAGCTCCTTTCCCATCACTGTGGCCTGAAACTGTGCCTTTCTTTGGGATGGCTCCTCACACCCAATGTCCTGCACAGGTTGAGACTTACTGCCTTGTCAGGGAAGCTTTTTGTTCCATCAGCAGGGCACGAAAAGTCCTAGAATCATAGAATAGTTTGGGTTGGAAGGGACCTTTAAAGCTCATCTAGTCCAACCTGAGAAATTCTTTGGCAAGTCCAGAGGACTAGCTTAAAGGCTGGACTGGGGTATGTTAAGGGTTTTATTTATAGTCGCTCCAATCCCGCTGTGTTTGTGGTTCACATTCCCAAGCTGGTCTCCAAAACTGCCTTTTGAATAAGAGTGGGATTTGCACTGCGCAGGTGTGCTAAGGGAGGCTGCAAATCCAAAACCATCAGGGTGCAGGGTGCTGATAGTCTGGGTTTCAGAACAGATTTGCTCCAACATCTCCCTATAAAGAGCAATAATCATGTGCCAAAGGCTTTTGCTGCAGCACATTTGTGAGCAGCTTGAGAACAAAAATCTTTGTACCGGAGCGTTTCCGAGACTCCGTTTCTCCTGTGATGGGGAATGACCAGGTGCATGCTCACCTGCACGCAAACACAACACCGTCTGCATTTCACTGAGCTTTGGGGTGCTGAGCTGCGATTTTCTGAGTTTTCTGATTTGCACCGGAGGGGTGGCAAAGGAGAGCAGCTGAGCTCCCCTTCCCCTGCCAGCTTGTGGCCTTTCCCTCTGCTCTGGACAAGGGAAGTAGCTGCTGGAACACAGACGGAGCCATATTCCAGCACTGAGCCATCCATGCCTTACTGGCCACCATTTTTTTCACACTAATCTGTGCTGAAAAAGGCAGAGGATGGCCAAATCTCTGCACGGTGCGATCACCCCTTCCATGCCCCAAAACAAGCCAGGGGAAATGAGACGTCGGTCCTTGCAGCAGGGCGTGCTTCGCTTTAAAGACCCTGACGTGCGTGATCATCCTGGAGGAGAGATCTGAGCGGGCGATAGCGCTGAGAAAGGAAGGATGTTTCAGCACCGGCACAGGTGAGGGAGGAGGTGCCATTCGGCTCGACAGGAACCCTGTGCCGAAGAGATAATTTCAAGCTGAGCTGTGGTTTACCGCAGCGTCCTCGTGACCGGTTGAGCGGTCGGGCAGCAGGGGCGATGGAGAATAAGCCGTGTTCCCACAGTCGGGGCCCGCGCAGGTGTCTCGGGGCTTGGCTGGGATGGACTGGAGGTTTTTTGCTCACCTTTGTGGCCCCAGCTTGCATTAACCCCCCCCTCCCAGATTTTCGGAGCAGTTGGGCAGGACAGTGACAGCCACCCACAGCGCGGTGCACAAGGACCTAGGAGGTTTTTTCCCCACTGGGACAATGTCCAAAGCACTTGGTTCCACTGATGCTTGGCTGTTACAGGATGAGAATGGGGGAATGACAAGAACCACCGGGCTTTTCAAGGACCTCTGTGTGTTTCAGCACCAAGATGACAGCAACCATCTGCCCTGCACCCTCATTACTCTAAACCTCTCCACTTGCAATACAGTAATAGCTCCCCTGGGGTTGTTTGTCACCTGTTTCCATTCATTTACCTCCAAAAGAGGAACTTTGCTCTTCCCAAAAAGAAAACCAGTGACTCCCGCTCCTTGGCAAGGGCTGTTTCATGGCTGCAAGGGGCTGCTGCTCCTGCAGCGGCTGCAAGCGCTGGCCACACTTCGCAGCACCACGGTGGTATCATCACCGGCTGATCCTGAAGGTGCCACCTGAATGTGAGAATTAAGCAAAAACCCAAAGGAGGCTGACGGCGAGGCGGTGCAGAGAGGCAGGCAGCGCAGCGCCAGAAGGCTCCGGGATTTCAAGGCCTCGGATCTGCCACGTAAAGCAGCTTACAGACGGCACATCCGAGCCAGAGCCCAGATTAGAGGCAAAACCAGCTCTGGCCCCAGGGAAATCTCTGTGCAGCAGCTCAAGGCACCGGCTGGGCAGCTCAGAGAGCGCCCTTGTCCTCCCCAGGAGCGCTCGGGCACCAGCCTCCGAATGGCATCACCAGCCATTTGGAGTTCATCACGTCGAGTTCCGCAGCTGAACAAACGCTGTGTTTCCCCAGGCAAAGCCCCTCGGTGCCAGAGCTCTGTCTGCAGCTGGGCTTGGGAGCGGTGACCCAGATACCACTGAACACTTTGGGCTGCGCTGGGTCAGGTTCCTCTTCTTTGCATGATCTCGAAGAGGAACTCGTCTGTCAGCACTGCACGCCACGCTGGTGCCGCTGCTCAGCAGCATCTGCCTTGAAGCTGGTGCTGTACCAGCACGACATTGTCTGTCCATCTGCGGTCACGGGGGAGGACAGGGAGGCTCCAGCGTGCCCAGACATGCCCCGAAGCAATGTGCTGTAGCTGTGGTGTTAGTCCTGCTGGGAGCAGGGTTGGGTCAGAGAACCCCACACCTCCCTTCTATATCACACGTGCCTTCTAGAAGAGCCAAACATATAAATTATGATGCTGGCACACCCCAAGATCTCTAGCAAGTCCTGGCATCTGTTACATCAGGTCCTGCTCCAGTGGCTTTGGCTGCAGGGATGTTTCACAGCTCAGCGCTATGGAAACCCATCGTGTATTTTCAGCTGGGCAGAACCTCCCAGCTGCAGCTGCCTTTTAAAAATCAAAAAAACACCCAAAAGCCCAACCCCAAACCTAAAATAATCTCCAAATTTATTTTCATATACTTGCAAAACATAATGGCCTGGCTCCTTGGAGACATGAGAGCCGAGGAGCTGCGTGCCTGTCCCCTCTTCTTGCTCTTTTTAGAAATGGGCTATATTCCTACAAACTGCATTAAATGCACCCAGAGGTGTGCAGATTAATTTACAGATCTGGGAGAGTTATTTCGACAGTCACAACACACTCCACGCAGGCAGGGTCATAACAACACATGCCCTCTGCAGCCTGGGGTAGGGGCAGATGCAGCTCTGGTGTGGATGGAGGGGTTGGGAAGTGGTTGCATGACATGGGGACGTGGCCACTGGACACAGCAGAGCCCTGGCCTTCAGGAAGGTACATGTGGGCTTGGGCTATCATGGGTGGCCACAGCTTCTCACCCTGGAGCTGGCTCAGAGCTGGTTGAGCCTAGAGCAGAATGTTCTCCCGCAAGGCTTGCCTCTTCTCACCATGATCATCTGTTCCAAACGTCTTCCTTGCCATGGGAAGGGAGAGGTCTCTGAAGGCCCTGGGACACAAGGCAAGCAGATGTGCCCTCGCTGGGGCTGCAGATGTAAAACTGGGGGGAATGAGAGATCTTTTATCATGCCATTAACAGCACTATTTGGAGTCAGGCTTTGTGACTCAGGTGGGCTCCCGGCAGAGTCCTGTGGCTTCCTATGACACTTGGTTTCTAAAAGGCTTTTACCGATTTCACAGGGATCTACAAGCAGGAGTGGGTAGAGAGCTGGCAGGGCTGGATCCCATCCAGAGCGCCCTCAGGAGCAGAGGGTGTGCCATGATCTCACACCCACCTCTGCCAGGGCCTCCTCCAAAACTCATCATGGCTCGAGATGTGATGGGTCAGCCTTACCACCTGTGACATGGTGGCAATGGCAAGTACACAGTGCCACACATCCTGCCTGCTGGGTGGTGAAGCACCAAACATCTCCTTGGCCACGTGTCCTGGTTTTGTTAAAAACCAAGTTTCTCTTTTAGTGAATTTGCCTGTGAGCTAAAGCTTCGTATCAGCTGCATTTTCCTGGAGAACCAGATCCATGTTTTGGTGAACACAGCAATAGAATGCGAGGTTATTGATAAGCATGGATGGACATCTCGCCAGAGGGACAACGAGAAACAGGTGACAAGAGACTTACCAACTGTGTATAACATCCCATTCACGTGAATACTTCATCTAAAAGTGGGAGATCATGAGGATCTCATCCCTTCTTCCTTATGGCCGACATTAGGAGAGGACCTCGCGAGTCGTCCCTGCGAGCTGAGGCCCAGTGCCAGACTGAATCCAGCTCCGGTTGGCTGCAGAGTCCAGTCCAGGACTTCAGGTGCCGGCTCTGCAGTTGCTGGGACTTTCAGGATTGGTTTTGTATATTTTGTATTATTTTCTCTATTCTTATCAGTAGCATTAGTAAAACATTTTTAATTTTCCCAGCTCTCTTCTCTCTGTCCTTCTTTCCCTCCCGATCGCCTGTCCTGAGTGGGAAGCGGGGAGAGGAGGTTAACAATACATCTGCCACGGTTTTATGGTCACCCCACAATCAAAACCCTTGACACCACACCAAGACTTCAGTTGGTACCATCTCCAAAAACACCTCTGCAAAAGCAGGGCATGGATGCACATGGTGCTCAACCCAGGCACCTCCTAGAAGGAAAAGGGCTGTGAGAGTCATCATGGGTGGTCTGTGAGGGGAGGGGGTGGCCAAGCACAGGGTCTGGCATCTCAGCACCGCACACTTGTCTTTCTCAAACGCATTTGATTGAAGACCACACAACGACTGTGATGCAAAAATTGCCTTGCACGGTGCTAAAGAGGCCAATGTTGGCTGAGTCATAGGTCTCACAACACTTCTGTTAGCAGATGTCAAGGAGCAGTTGTGTCTACCAAGCGTACCTGTTAGCATCACTGGGTCTGTTCAGCCTGGAGAACAGGAGCTGAGGGGAGACCTTCTCGCTCTCTACAAGTGCCTCAAATGAGGCTGTAGTGAGGAGGGTGTTTGTCTGTGCTCCTCAGGAACAAGCACCAGGAGCAGAGGCAACGGCCTCAAGTTGCGCCAGGGGAGGTTGAGGTTGGATCTGGGGAACAATTCCTTCCCCGAAGGGCTGTGGGGCATTGGAACAGGCTGCCCAGGGCAGTGCTGGAGTCACCATCCCTGGAGGGCTGGACAGATGGACATGAGGTTCTCAGGACATGGGGCAGTGCCAGGGGTGGGTTATGGCTGGACTCAATGACCTTGAGGGTCTCTTCCAATGATTCTATGATTCTATCTAGTGTGCTATTTGGCCAATAATACAAAATCCTTCCTGGTGAGACATGCACCTGTTGGTGGGACAGTATCTAACAAGAAAGATTGCTGCTGGAGACATAAGGGCAGACACCCAGAGATCAGCAAAACGCACCTCACGCAACTGAATATATTGTAAAAGCAGCGAGTGATGCCGAGGGCTGACCCTGCAAAGTGACATTCTGGAAGTGAACACAGATGTGAGATAAAAGCTTTGAGCATTTATGGCCCCATGATGGGGAAGACAACATCATTGTCATCTGAGAGCTGAAATGCTTTAATTCCAATTTAGGCATGAGCTGTGTCTCGTGACATACAGGAGATCAGATGCAGCTGTCACCCTCATCTGGGAACAGGGAGATATGGGTTGTAATTAATGGATCTGCCAGTTAACCGAAAATTATGTCCACCCAGGGAAAGACCTGGGAAATCAACCAGACAAGTCTCATCTGCTGCCATCCTTTTGGACACAGTGGCCTCTTTGAAATATCACCACTTGCTGCCCACCTTGCGTGGGAATGTGAATACCATCGTCTCCCTGTGCACATCTAGAAAACGAGATATCAGAGACCTGTAAGTGCCCACTGTCTGGAGCGTGGCCAGAGAAACACTTCTATACCACCCTAATAAGTCAATTTTGTTTAAATCATCTTAACATGGGAGGAATGTGGGACAAGGTGTTTTGATGGACTGTCATGTGATGGGAAAGAATGGGCAGAATCTGAGTCTTGTCGTGATTCATGTTTGAAAACCTCTGAACTGAAAAAAATCTCATGATTCGAAAAATCTCTGAATCTGTCGTTTGTTTATGATTGGGTGTTTTGAGGTCTCATAGTGACTCAAGCTGTGAGATTGCTGAAGGACGGGGTCAGAGACATCTCCACTTATCTGTCACTCATGGTACTGGTGGCTGCTGCTGCTTGTGAGACCATCATGACTCTTCGGAGCCTCTTTGCGAGGTGGAACGAGGAACAACCTTATTCTCCATTATCTGCACGTCACACACCTTCAGGATTGATTTATTTGGAATGTTAGTGGTTTTTTTGGCTTGCTTCCATTCACAATTGAGGGAATGGGAAGGAAGTGCACATTTTAGCGTTTTTCTTTGTAATCCAAAATACATCTTTGAAGAAAGCAGTAGAAAACTAGGAGTGAAAACAGCACCATGGGTCCAGAAAGAGTTGACCCACCTGTCACGGTGGCATCTTGCAGGGGAACCCAGCAGAAAACCTTCTCATAAAGCTCAGCATGTTACTCCCTTGCATGGCCAGGCCTGGATGGAAGCTGAGGAGCACATATGAAATATGGGACTTGGTTCCTTTCACGTGCCATCATCCGCGGGGTACAGTTCATCGATCGTGGTTTTCCAACATCGCAACATAAAACCTTATTTCAGCTTGAACTTTGGTTGCTTTTGAGCTCGCACTAAGTCAAGCCAACACTAAATGCCTCACCAGATCAGATTTCATGACCATGGAGCTCTTTGTGGTTACCTTGATCCTCGGAAGACAGGAGATCGTGCGCCTTTGCAAAAGAATTGTGCACACACACAACCACCAACCGTCCCATTTCTGCACAACTCGCAGTGATTGAAACCCAAGGGTATGGAGCTGCTTGGTTCAGACACAATAAAACCACCTTGTTTTAAACTCAGGGATGTCATAGAAAGAAGAAAAACAATAAAACCGGATAGTATCATGAAATATCCTTCCAAGATGTATTTAAAATTAACTTCAGTTTAGTGTCACTTACAATACTGCATTAGAAATGGTCAAATGCAGCAGTAAATTACAGTGTTCAGTTGCTGTGAATACAGGATGTCAGATTTTCATGAAATGCAAAGGCTGAATTGTACTTCTCTAATGGTTAAAATTCTGTCTGCTGAAAACAGCATTTTGTTATTTTTAGTGCTGTAGTAGAGCTACTAAACCTGTGACGTGATGTAAGAGGAAGGGCAAGTTAAAATTTAGAATAAATAAATGATTTATTGGTTAATTTCTGCTTAATTTCAAAACTGACTTCACAGAAACACAGTTTGGTAGTTTAGAAAGAGTTGAAACTGTGACAGGTAGTACTTTCAACACCATTATACTCACTGTTTATTTTTTTTAGTATTTCAAACCAAATCCCTTGTTCATTCACTCACATGAGTATTTATATCCTTCCCGGGACCTGTCCCTCTATTTCTACACCTGTTCTGCCAAAATAAGTATCAAGCTGTCTAGAACTCACCTCGCTTTCAGACTGGCTGTTTAAATGAGTTTTAATGGTGGTGGTGATGTAACCCTCAGCCTGTTCAGCGCAGTTTTCTGATTAAGACGCTGCCACGGGCCACGCATAGATAAATTATGTTCCTCTTGGCATTCACCAGGCAAAGCAGAAAAGCACCCTCCCTATGGGCTGCTTGGACTGCGCCCAGGACTGGTACCATGTTTTGGTGGCACAACTCTGCCAGTGATGTCCTCGAGCTCTCAAATGAACTTTTCCAGCGACCTGCAACCTGGGCTCCAGAAATCTGTGGGTTAAGCAAGCTGGTCAGCAGAGAACTCCTATCCCTCAATGAAAAGTTGCTCATGGTTAGACCTTGAGTTGATCCGGTTAGACCCTGAGTTGATGCGGTTAGACCCTGAGTTGATGCGGTTAGACCTTGCATAGGCTGTCCAGCTTAAGGAGTATAGCAAGGTATGCCCCGTCACTGATCCACCACAGCCAACGCAATAACCAGGACCAGGGCTGACCTGCACCAGAAGAAATGACCACATGTATCTATGAAAGCTCTGGGATCCATTGTGTGTGGTCCTTCCGTCACTTCCACGGCTCCAGGTGCTCAGAGGACGAGTACACTCCATGGGTTTTTGTGCTGCTTCAAGGCAGGATCCTCTCCTGGACATAGTTTTCATCAGGAAACCTGGCAGGACTGCTGGAGCTCCATGTCTCTGACTAGAGCCAGAAAAAGCTATACTTCTAGCAAAGTAACCACTCGCAGCACAGATCCTAGAAAACTCAATTCCATCCCAATAATTACTACAGCACACCAATAGATCTTCTTTTATTTATTTTTGCAAGATAGAGGCCAGTGATGTTAACACTCAACTAGAATTGCATCCCTCATAGTAAAATCAATCATAACTCTCGACTACGTTCAGCAGCCAACTTTGAAATTGCTATAAATGAGACTTCACAGCCTCGGCAAGACTCATAGCAGAATCTATGCAGCCATCGAAGTTGGAATGAGTAAATCCATCGCCCCCACAAATCAGGAGAGGTTGAGTATGAAGAATCATGTGTCCCGGACAGTTGAGCACAGCTTTTGTAACCTGAAAAAACACACAGGGAGATGGAAAAGAATGTATTTTATTTACTTGAATTTCCCACCAGAAAGATCAGTATTCCTGAGAAACATGCTCTCATACAAAGCACCCCTCCCATCCCCGATCGTAGGTCCAAGCATTAATGATCAAAGTACCATAGTAATACTTATCTTCTAGAGCTAAATAACGAGGATAAAGCTTTCCCGTATGTGGAAATTCAGAAAACTTACAGCTGCGTCCTGTCTTACTCTCGGTCTGTCTCAGCAGAAACAAATTGCCTGACCCTGGATAGATGCAGCATGGGGGTCTCTAAGCCGAAAGGTATAAAGATACATGATCTCACGCAGCAGATATTGAACTGTTGAACGAAGGGAAGGGAGCCTGCACTTTCCAAGCGAGCCTGCAGCACGATGGGGTTGGCCGGGTGACCTTCCTGGATGGGAACTGCAGTGGCTTCAGAGGAACAACTGTTGTGATGACCCATCCGTGGTTCGTGCTGCTGTCCAGCCTCGGGACAACCTTCCCGCTCTCCAGCTCTGCTACGCTGGGCTCCTTTTTCATCCGAGTCACAGAACGACTTGAAGAGACTGCTAGAGATACAGTCAACACCTTCTCTGTAAGTGGCATGGGAGGAGTTCTGAATAAGGTTGCTTTGACAAATATTTAATGTCATTCTCAATGTACGCATTGCATTCATTTTAAATATAGTTTTCCTGGCGCTATAGCCTCCATTAAACTTGTGTCTGTAGAGTGGGTGGTTTGTATATCATTCCCAAAGGTGAATAATGGACCTTGCTTTGGCCAGTACTTGTTAACCTGAAGATACCTGGAACTCGCAGGGATAACACGGCCTCTTTTTATTATTGTACTTTACAACAACCACCACTGCGTGTCAAACGCAGAGTGAGAGCACACAACGCTCGTGTTTCCACCACGTCTGGCTGGCTCACGCGTTGCTTTAGCCCATTTCAAACGAACGTGCAAAGGCTGAGTGTCCACGTTGAGCTAAACCGGTGCATCCCAGAGCAGCCCTGGTGAATCTCAGAAAGGAGATAAGGCGGTGGCAGCAGTTCTGGCCTAAAGGTAACATTGGATTCCTGTGCAGTAAACTGCCACTATATCCCATCACGCGGCTGTCAGCTTCGGTGAACGAGACCTAAAGTTGCAGGCACCTTGTTCAGTCCAGGGGATTTTTCCATTGACCCAAATATACACTCAGTAGCCAGTGCAGTGCCGTTATCTGCCATTTCCAAATACAGATCAGCTGCAAAACACCCACATTTATCTTACTGGCTCCATTTTGTGTTACTGGCATGTTAGCATCTCTTCAAAGGAGGTAAGTGTCCGAAATGGATTTGTAGATAGTTGCGATCCTTTCTCCATTACTCAAGAGAAGAGACACTATGTATGATAAATCCAGCCAAAGATCGTCTTTCTCAGACTGATTTTAGATCAGTAGTTAATTTATTCCTAAAATTTTCATACCGATTGAGGTCACCGAGCATAAACAATGAAGAAAGGTTTAGCAGCAAAAGGCTTTTTTAAAGTGTCCTTCCTTCTTGACTACCCAGTAGCAAACAGCTTCTGGTTTGTCACAGCCATCACAGGATCATTTTCCCATCTTTTCACCTGTGCGGCAAGATTGTGTGCTCAGTGCAGTAAAAGCCCTCACACTAATGATTGGGGAGAGGAACCATCCTGCCCCTTGAAGATCAAGTTCTTCTGAAGGTGTTGTCCAACATAAACTCCAAATTACCCTCAGATATATGGGCGCAACCTGTTGGATCTCCATCCTCAAAGACCGCAAGACTCAGCTAGACAAAGCCATGGTCAGGGTCACCTGGTGCCAGTTGGGCTTTGAGCAACAGGCTGAACTAGAGACCTGAAGAGGTACAATTTCTACGATTCTGTGTTTTCTCAGCATCCCTTACACATATAAGGAGACCCTATCAAAGTGGGGTGAGGGGTTGGGAAGCTGTTGGCTCTGACAGTGAATAGTGTCTCACCATAATTAAAGCAGGGGATCCAGAACTGCAGCTGTGCTGCTAAGCAGTGTCAGTAGAAGTTTGGAAGTCCTAATCCCTCATCCACCACGGATAATCGTAATGTCTGCGTTTTAATCCCAGGATTGTGTTTGGCCATGTGAAGGACATTACAGCCAGATTTAATTAACAAGTAGGATAAATCCCGTCTAAAAGAGTCAGGGGAAAGATGCACCCATCTTATCAGTTCCCTTTGCTTCTGTGGCAACAGCTTATTACAAATGAAAGTAGACACAGCTTTAAGAGGAAGAGGGAGCTCTGTCCTAGATATTTAATTTAGGTAGTGATTATTTTATAGGATGGCAATAGAGATCTATTTACAGAGATAACAGATCCGACCTCCAATGATTTATCCGCAATCTAAGACATATTGACATCCACCCACCAAATTAAAGGCTGGCGCTAATTGCTCAGTGACACAGCCGTAAAGCACAAGTAGCTGCTGAAGTCAGTGGTTTTGCTTGGGAGCAGCACGGTCAATAGTGGGCAACCGAGGCGCTCTGAGAAAATAACAGAGCATCACCTCACACCATGATGCCTGAATGTAATTTTTAAATAGGGGAAACAGGATTCACATCTGGCGATTTAGGAAGACAACAATTTTGAAGCGTTTGTGGAAAATAGGAGTTAATTCCTACCATCACTCTTTCAGCTACCTCTAAAAGATGAAGCAATAGGTACAAAGTTATAATAAATCCTGTGTGGCTGTAATTTTGCCAGGATTCAAAAAGCAGAGTTGTTTGGTAGAATGCGATTGAGACTTTTTGTTCTAATTTGGTCATAAAAATAAACGGCCCGTCGTCTTTTCCTTTATCCATGTTTTCACAGTGAAATAAAACAGAATGGGCCACAGATGCTGCACATGCTTATACATCACCTTTGGCACTATGCTGAAAGTGTGAGTGGTGCAAGGAAAAGACCTATTAAGCCCTTTCCTTGCACACATAAACAAAATAGCCGAATTGGACAAGTTCTATTATAGAGCTCTGGGGCAGAAGCAGTTTCTAGGGTGTGTTAATTCTGATTTAAAAACTTTTTGTTTTGGGAGCTCTTTCCAGAGTGTTGGAGATCAATTCAATTCCTCTTCTCCCCACCACCCGCAGCTCTTGTGCTCACAAGCAGTTTGCAGAAGAAAGACAACAAATAATACAGGAGAAAAACCCAGAAATGATAACCAGAAAAGGATGCCTTAACAGCGCCAACTGTACAGAGACACTGTTACTAGCAAAAAAACCCAATCCTGAACGGATAAAGAGGAACACATAAAACATACCATGATTTTTATGAGTCACCTGAAACATTAAAACCTATGCTAAGGTGGCTTTTATATGACGCCTGAGAACAAATACTATGTGGTTTGCAAACTACCAATACCTGACTTGCAGAAAAATAAACTTTGTGCTAACAAGAGCAGGTTCCTAACTTGGATGCAGATCAAGGGGCATGAGCAGACTTTACAACAGTAACTTTGCCAGACTTCATAAAAGGAAAAGCTTCTAGGGGCTGCTTTAAGTAAATATTTTGCATCAACTTCCACATTCAATTTCACCGATGTAATTTCACTTAAGAGGCTTTGGGTAAACATGTAGCTACACTCCAATACTTTAGGAAATCGCCAACAATTTCCTCAGATTTTTAAAAGTCTGGAAAACATACACATTTCGCTATTATTACCCTTAGGTAGTTTACTTTAAAATACTTTTCGTATAACATACTGTTAAATTGAACTGGGCCAAATCAAATACTAACAATTAGTACATCTCAACACAAGTACTTCTGCTGCTCTGTGGTAGGGTGGGAATTTTGCTAATAATATCACATACTTCTGGACAGAGGAGAGACAGACCGAGTCATATTTTTAAATACCAGCGAAAATCCCACTGAAGTATGTGGGATTTACTCCTTCCTGTGCACTGCTCCTGTCCCTGCCCACCCGGAGTGCTGCAGAACCTCCTGAGCCAGCTCCACCACATAAAAAGATAACTAGACATGACCCGGCTGTCACTGGATGCTGTTCATGGAAAGACTGATGGATATTGAGTAACGATCCCCTCTCCTCTTGCTGCCCAAGGACTGAAACCACCGGGTCATACGATGTCCTCTCTCTTGCAAGTTGGTACCATGGCATCGCCCCAGCAGCATCATCCCCATAGACCAACCCCAGCACAGGTTACCTGAGAGTATCTCCATTTCTGACACTTGACGCTGGCTGGTTTAGGCAAGGATGGCATCAGCCTCTCCAGGTGATGGAGAATTAACCGCTGCACCTCTGCTGGGTCTGCATCCAGGTGCTCGCTTCCAAACGTCACCGTTGTGTGAACTACAACTGAGGGCCCAACTTCAGGAGACTCTGAAAGAAAAGAAGAGAGATGCTTTTGAAAGATTACTCATTAGCGCTCGCCTGACAGTTGTGCCTCTAGCCCAGGAGTCAATAAGAAGGAAAACATCCGTGGCATCACCCTGTTCTTCCAGCTGGAATAAAACACAAGAGGTAACAACACAACTTGTACACGAGAAGCACAGTGAAGAAATCCAGGCTTTCTGCAAGATTTGCAGTGGCTTTCCCATTGCAACAGCCCTAGCTCCATGTGTATCTCCTAGAGGGACCTCAAGGCATTCCCACGCCCCATAAGTAGCAGCTGGAAGGGGCAGGGAATATACTGGAAGTAAAATCTTCCCTTTTTTCCTCCCAGACATTTCCACGGGCTCTACAAGAAGGCCAACAAACTGGCCATAGTGGCAAACTGTCAAAAGAGAACAAAAAGAAACACGTAAAACTGCTTTATAGGAATTTTTCCAGCCAGGTCTATGCACAGCAATTCACCTCCTCCATCCAAACAGCCAGAGGAATCCATTTGCTTACCCACCTACATCAGACTAACACATATTCTTTCTCCCCCATGTGTCTGAAATGCATGTCCCCTTATAGGGACGGTCTTTGCAATGCAGAAACATGAAAGACTTGAACATTAAATCATGAGATAAAAATTTTCTTTAAGGCAAAGGACAAAAAATGAGGAGTGCTTGTGAAAAACATCTGTTCCCTCAATAATTGGTTGCATGCAACAGTATTTACATAGTTGAAGGGCTAGAATAAAAGTAATACTTTACATGTATGGAAGGGAAGAAGGGGAACAGAAGTCAGGGCAGGTTAGATCGAGAAATCAGCTCTTCCTTTTGGCCTGTACAAGTGAACGCAACTCAAGTTTTGCCGCTCTAGCTATCTGCAGGAAAGTGAGGTGTGGCTGTCTACATGCACATCGTGGGGAGTGTGAACCTTCGGTACAGCTTCTGCCCTTGGGCAAACATGTGCAAGATGAAGACCCAGCAGATCCTCACGTGAGTCGGTTCTGCTGGGGTTGTTCGCCAGGACGGATTGGCTGAAGCAAGGACATGATCTGGGTTCTGCTATATTTGAGGTGAGAGCTTGAACTCACCAAGATGGTCATTAAATTAAGAGATTCCCTCTCACTCCATTAACCAGAAAGTCTGTCTTTTGGAAGGAGAAAGCCTTTTCTGGCGAAACCTTTGTTTGCATCAGCACATTACTAGGAAAATATTTTACTTTCAGCAAATGAGCATTTTATGACCAAGGAATCCACAAAGAAAGAGGCAGTTGGAGCTTTTCTGACCAGTTCTGGCTGTTAGGTACCAAGCTTGATAGGAATCTTTCTCTTTGCTGTGTCAGACCCCATTTGAGAAGATGCCAAATTCCAGCTTTCCAAGGGGAACCAAAATGTCTTTCTCTGATAAACTTTCTGTCCTGGGCTGATCACTTCAGCACACACCACCGAGGCACAGCAGTGCCATGTTCCAGCACCCACAGCAAGCATGAACACAATGGCTTTAAACCCAGTTGGAAGGATCCCTTCACTAAGTCTTTCTTGGGTGGGTCAGTTCAGTCAACGCTTGCTCCTGAGAACTGGGAAAGAGTGGGAGAAAGGGTGGGAAGATGTTTCCTGGCTGTGGTCAGGAATGCCCCCTGACAGGCCACATTTGAAGGCCCCGAGCCATGGTGATGCCTCTTCTCAAAGTTCTTTTCCACGTCAGGCACCCTTAAGAGCAAAAGATCATTCACTTCACTCCCGGGGTTGGGCTCACAAGCTCAGTTTTCAGCAAGTAACAGAGCTCTTTCCCTGGGTGATTTCCTGAAGTAGCCAGAAACTTTGAGTTTGTTTCCTATTTTAATCTGAGGTGCTGATTTTGCTCTCTTGGGTCTTGGTCTTGAAAGGAAACCCTAACCATCGGGGATGGATGGGTCCACCCAACGTGGATTCGGGATGAGGGCAAGGCAGATTTGGGGACTAAGACTGTAGAACCAAACAAGGACTGGTCTTGTCTCAAAGCAGTGGCTCAACTCATCTTCCTGGGATTCTTCCCACCACCCCTGGCATGGTTGCACAGGACGTATCTCTGTTCACATCAGCTTTTCCAACTGTCTGGAAAAATGTCAGAAATGCTGCTCAGTCTCTCCTTCCCATTTTGGGGGAGAAAGCAGGTTTTCTGACATCTCTACAGAGAAACTGTCAGGGACCAACGATCAAGTGGGGAAGGTACCTTGGGATTTATTATGGTGTACATGGTATTTTGGCAAATTCTTCCACACAAACTTGGCAAAAAGGCTCATTAAAAGACGTCTGAGCATTTTAACAAAATAAATATTCATCGCTTGCTGTGACTTGTTATAGCCAATGATTCTTGGACAGGGTCGCCTTCTTTCAAATCTCTCATCTCTTCCATAGCATATACAAAACAAGTTTCAGGAGAACAGGCAGTTCGTTGAGTTTTTAATTCCTCCTTTGAGCTACTCATAGCTTGGAGAGCTTCCAGAGGCCACTGAGTCACAGCCTTCCAGTACTGAAATATGCAGTCTGCGAGGATCAAGTTTAACCTCGAGCCCTTTTCTTTTTTCTGCAAAACTACTGGCTGAGAGAGCAGCTTAAGACTCATTTTTTCCCTGAAAACAACGGGGACATCTCAGCCTCGATGCACCAGGTAGGAACGAGGGTTCTGCTATCATGGGAGCAAAGCCACCATTTTCCTCCCAATGCATTTAGATCAGGATGCAGCAGCCAGCTTAAAAACGAGGGCCTCTGGCAGGGCTTCTCATGAGATTTTAATTTCCTTTATTTGCAGCAAAGATGAAGCCATCACAGCCATGCTAGCAGAGGATGAAGCGGCACGGGAGACATGGCAAGCCCAGGAACGCTCAGCGATGCGAGGGGTAATGGAAGCAGCACAAAAGCTTTTATCCGCTCCCTGTTCCCCCCCTCTCGTCCCAGCTGCACAGCAATTAATCCGATCAGCCGATGCAGCGGAAGGCATCAAACGCAGGGCAGGGCAGGGCTAGAAGGAGACGGCAGCGCTGGCTGTAGTTCGTGCCCGTTTAATGAGCGAGGGGCCGCTCTGCCAGCGTCCCTGGCGCCATGGGCACCCCACGGAAAGCCCGGGAGCAGCGAGGTTGTGCCCACTCTGTTTGCCCTTTGCGGCACCCGTCACTGCAGCAGCGATGGGAGCAGCGGCTGTCCCCGTCCCCACACGCTGTCCTCGTCCCCACACGCTGTCCCCGTCACCTGCACCAGGAGGAACGCAGCGTTTTGTGCGAGGTGAGGGGAGGGAAGCGCTGGCATCACCTTGTGTGGTGACAGTGGTTTGGGGGATGTGGTTTGTGCCCCAGGTTCAAATTCTCTTCTTCCCCATGGCGTAGAGAATATGTAATGCCATAACTACAGGTGTCATTTGCTTCTGTGTTGTTTTCTTTGTTTTACAGTTAATTTCTTTTGCTCCGCTGCATCGCATAGGACAGACAGGGGCAGAGAGTAGGTGCAGAGTGACCAGTGTGAAGGTAAACACGTTCTTGTCAAGACCTGTTTTGCTTCCATGTAAACACAAAAGACAGGGTTTTTGTCTCAAAGTCAAAGTATAAAGTTCCACCAGTCCCCCAAAGACAAGTCTAGTCCACAAAGACCTTGTGGGAGATGCTGAAGCACTTTGGACCAAAGTCCAGCTGCACTGCCAGTCTGATCAGAAGTGTCT
Organism: Patagioenas fasciata; assembly: GCF_037038585.1. Classification (NCBI taxonomy): domain Eukaryota; kingdom Metazoa; phylum Chordata; class Aves; order Columbiformes; family Columbidae; genus Patagioenas; species Patagioenas fasciata. The sequence goes on from NC_092527.1 coordinate 7,008,081, forward strand.
TCCCCTCTTAGTGAGTCAGAAACCACAGACATGGAAAAAGCAAAATAGATGAATCAAAATTACCAGCAGTGGAGACTTGGCAAAGATGGGGAGGAGAAGCTACAGCTCCTACTATACCTGAGAAAGCAGAAGCCAACTGGATTTGCCCAAACAGTAATATTCTAGGAGATAAAATAAAGTCTGAAGGCTATCACGAACATGTCTTGCAGTTGCTCAGCTGAAAGGTTTGAAGTAAAGAACCCCATACTGCAAGGGACGGTGTCCATCAAGGCATCGAGGACAGTTCAGAGAGGCTGATCAGTCTCGGCTTTAGAAGCGCTTGGGCTGGTCTAGGGCTGAAGCAGGTTTGTGCAGAAGCATGAGGAGCACAGGCTGCAGCCTGCAACCCTGGAAGTGTCCTGTGGCTCACAGGCTCTGCAAAGCCCATAAACCCACCAACCCTCAAGATCTACTTTGAAAAAGGTGTAAAAGTAGCCAAGACCTGCAGATCAGTTTGCAGGCTCCATAGATACATCCATACAAGGTCCACAAAGAGGGCTGAAAAGAGGATCCATCCCAGCATTACGACCTAGTTTCCAGAAGAGACCTGCATGCAAATGCAATGGGCACACGTCTTCCACAGGAACATCATCTTCCTTCTTACAGAAACAGTGTTCCTGCTCGAAACCCAGAGTCAGAAGAGATACCAATAAAAAACAAGACGTGGTTGCTTCCTGCCCCTCAGGATTTTTAAATCTTACTGAGGAGATGCGTTTTGCTGTCCAAAACCCATTCTGGTCCTGGGTAGGATGAAGGGAAGGTCAGCACGGAGGGCACTGAAGAAGCTGGACACCTCCAGTTGAGCTGGAACTGCATTCCTGCTCCTGGGGAGGGATCAGCAGGCTGCCGAAAGAGAACTTAGCAAGCAGGCCTTATAAAACTATACCTAGAAGGGAAAAAAATAACAGTGATTACCCTTAGCACACCCAGCAAATGAGTAAGAGAAATGGAGGTTCGATTTCAACAGGCCATGCTGCTGTTGGGCAAAAAAGTTACCCTCAGGAATTCCTGTGGTTCACAAGGTCCAAATCAATTGGCCACGTAATGAGGCAAAAACCTAAATAACTCTTTAACTCTTCCATCTTCCTAAAAGTACTTGTTTTGGTACTGAGAAGATAAAGGAATCCATATTTTAAAATTAAAAAGGATACTCAAGAATTACACTGAACCTGAAAACACACAAGACGAATCTACCCTTTAAATTATACAACCTCACAATCCTGAACCGAAAGAGGGGAACTGCTTCCACTTTTATGTGTCGTCTATCTTTAGTCCTCCAGAACGCAAAGAGATGCAAAGACTGCAGTGTTAAAGAAACGAGGCTCGAAATAATTTATACTGTAGAATTCCCACTGTCCCCCCGATCAGTTATAAATATTGATGGGGTGTTTAAGGCAGCCAATCACACAAATATTTAATATTCATAGATACCGCACAGGGAATTCAACATACACTTCTTGCAGGCTCTTCTTTCTGTAACGTTCAAGCGCATTACCTCTGTGGACGGAGACACGATTTTATGCATAGCAGCTGATGCAAAAACCCTTCCTTCTTGGAGGCTCCTCACACTCCAGATTACATTGGTAACGGCAGTGCCAGAGAAACAGCTTTATTATTGCCTCTTCCGTGTAAATCGGGAAGAAAACAGATGTCACGAATAGTTATCGGTAAGGAAACAGGTTGTGTCACGGAGAAGCCAGCTACTGGTGGCATGTCGTGCTGTAGAGAACAGCTGCCAGGGGCTGCCATAGAATCACAGAGTCACAGAATGTCCTCAGTTGGAAGGACCCACAAGGATCATCGAGTCCAACTGCTGTCCCTGTCCAGGACAACCCCACAGGTCACACCGTGTGTCTGAGAACGTTGTCCTGTCTCTTCTTGAACACTGTCAGGCTTGGGGCGGTGACACCTCCCTGGGGAGCAGGACCTTGTGGGTCACTTCCAACTCAGGACATTCTATGATGCTGTGATTGTCACCATTGTCTTCCTCAGCTGAATCAGGATCAGTCAAGGCTGAAGAATGGAAGAACAGGAAGAACAAGGAGTGAGCAGAACATGATGTTAGAACACCAGTAATGGCACGCCAAATGCACAGTCGGTGAACAAGGGACAGTGAGGTGCTGCTGTGGCTCCCATGGAAATGTTCCGGAGGTCAGTCAGAAGCACGGAAAGAAAAATAACAAATGCAAAATACTTGCATATGTGCTAAAACAAACATAAAGGAACTTTTTATTCAAGTGCCTTGGCTGCAGTACTCCACATGTACAAGTAAATTTCACATTCAGCCCCCTCTTCCCCACGTTGTCTTAAAGTACGTATGTGCGTGCGTGTTCCTGTTATCAGCAGAGCTGTGCGTGTGTTTGAAGAAAAGTGAATCACTTGGTGACCACTTTTGATTTTTATACTTCCCCACGTCAGCATCACCGAACACGGTACCGGCAGGCTGTCCAACCCGCCCGTGCTCAGCTCGAGCGCTCACAGCCAGAACACGGCTCCAGCCAACGTGTTCCGCTCCCTCCCCAGCGCTGCAATGCAAATCTGCACAATGCAGGTTCACCAGAAAAGAAGGCACGGTCAAGGCGGCGGGTCGGCTGTTTATATGTCATAAGGAGGGCCTTACCGCAGAGAAATCATCTTCGGTTGCTGGCCCCCAGCTTGCTCCAGCCCTGTGAAGGTACACCATTTGTTCTGCCTGGAAAAATTTGCTCATATAAACAGATCTCTCCCATGACATGCGGGAAATTTCAGTGAGAAAGGTATGTGTCAACACTCATGTTCTGGTAGTTTCTAGGTATTTGTTAACAAAATTCCCCAAATAATATGGTTTTTATTTGGCTGAATTGCATTTGGAGACAGCAAAGACACCATACTCAGCTATTTGATAATTCCATTATAACTCCTTATTTGCTGTTTCCTTTTGTTCTGAGACCACACACACAAGCAGGTGAGGAACGGAACAAGCAGACAATGCCAGAGGAAAAGACCTCACTGTATTTGGCATAAGCTCTTTTTTGACATGTTCACTAGTGGTCTCTGCTGGAGGAAGAGTATCAGGGTGGATGCACCTTTGTTTTGGCCAGTCCAGCCATTCTTTTGTTTTATTTTCCCTCTTTTCAGGCCAACGGGCTACATTCTTAGGAGAAATAACAAAACTGGGCTTCCCCAGTGGTGAGTTGATTCACCTCTCCAACTTCTTTGCTCCCACAAACTGCTGTTTCTGGAGGCTCTTCAAGAGCCGTCACTACCAGCTGCTTTGATGCAGAGTAGGGCATATTTAGAAGAGCTGATTTGAACTGCACTGTCACCACAAGGAGTGCAGGGTCCTGTTCTGACACAGGACCACCCCACACATTCGTTTGGCTGAGCAACAGACATTTCTGAAAAGATCCTGGTGGTTATGGTGGATCCACCATGGGATACAAGCCAGCAGGGCAAAGGTGGCAAATCACATTACATCATGGCCTTGAGCAACACCATCTGACTTCATGGCTGGATCTAACTTCAAACCTTGAGTGGGAGTAGGACCACACAGCTTCCAGTGGTCTGGGGCGTTCAGCTGGAGAACAGGAGCTGAGGGGAGACCTTCTGATCTCTGAACTGCCTGAAAGGAGCTTGGAGCCAGGGGGCGTCAGGTTCTGCTCCCCAGGAACAAGCGCCAGGAGCAGAGGAAACGGCCTCAGGTTGCGCCAGGGGAGGTTGAGGTTGGATCTGGGGAACAATTTCTTCCCCAAAGGGCTGTGGGGTGTTGGAACAGGCTGCCCAGGGCAGTGCTGGAGTCACCATCCCTGGAGGGGTTGGACAGACGGACATGAGGTTCTCAGGACATGGGGCAGTGCCAGGGGTGGGTTATGGTTGGACTCGATGATCTTAAGAGTCTTTTCCAACCAAAATGATGCTACGATTCTATGACTCTAATTGGTAGAGGCAGGCAATGGAACAGGAGGCTGAGCCTTGGGAAGCTCAGACTGCAGATGAAGAAACACTTCAGAGCTGCAGCACTGGGACGGGTCACCAGTGACGTGGGGCATCTCCATCCCGTTTGTTTTTAAAACCTCAGCTAGACAAGGCATGGCTGCCCTGACCTCATGTTAGCAGGAGCTGGAGCAGAGATCTTCAGAGGTCCTGGCCACCAGTGCTGCTGTCACACTGCGACACCATTCACCATAGCTTATTACATTTAATCGCATGTTTACGGTGTCAGAGAGGGAACCCCGACCAGACAAGGAAGACCAGAACCAGAAGTCTCCCAGGTCTGAACCTAAACATGCTTTAGCACACTGAACTTGGTAATACTTCATCATTATGTATTAGGCAGCAGCTGATCATGAAAATCCTTCCTTATTCTGTGATGGTGAGTCACAAGACTTTGGAGGTCACCACAAAGGTGGGCAGGTTTTCACCCTCGCTTCACAGAAGTGGTTAAATCTGGTCATCATCTCCATCTGAGCAAGTAACAGCATCGGGAAGTGTTTTCAGCTCCTAACGAACTTGATGAAACTCAAACGCTAGCGGTTTTTCTTGAGCTGATCTATGCCAACACGCTCTTGGTGTATGAAATACATTTAATAAATAAAACATACGCTTACTCGACTGCCATCTTCCAGAAACAGATGAGAAGTGTCTGCCTTGTGGGATGTTCTCCAAGCCTTACTGAGCAGCCGTATTATGTGCAGCCATTTCAAGGATTTTCCGTGATTATAAAAGCACACTGGCTGCCTTCGAATTAGACTGAACCGCCTCAATTATACAACTCATTACTACTCCCAAGCACGCTTAGTGGAAACAACAGGAGTTGTAAAGTAATGGATGATGGGAGATAAATTGGCATGTGTATGAATAAATGTTTAAACAAAGGAACTTCAGCTCTTTCTTGGAATAGCAACATTTTGATGTCTCAAATCCCCCGACGCTGCTTTCATAAACGCAGTAACGTAAACCATGTGCTGGGTGGTGATTTTCTGAGGACATTCCCGCTTTCATTGTGTATTTTATTACAGGCCAAATGTGACATTAAATGCTATCCGCTGCGGCTTGGAGTTAAATACTTGCTCTGTTCGGAATAGCAACACTCAATTAAACAGCATTTTTCATGATCTACACCCTCTATTGTCACTGTGTTTAAGGGAAATAATGGGAGCACTGACCTATATTGCGTTTCTTATTATCGATGGAGATGAAGCGTATGCAGGGATTATCGGTGATGTACTGTGCGGCCCAGGGGACATCAATCCGTGTACCGGCTTCATAAAAAAGTCCCAGAGCGTAGCGGGAGGAGTAGCTCACACATTCCAGTTGCTGCTTTTGACTTCCATTAATCACTGTGGAAAAGAAAAAGAAAAATCAGACAACTCCTCTCGTCTCAGAACATTTTATGTGTGAATGCTGTGGTTAAGCTGATTATTCCTTCCTGGAAACGACCAGACTGCTAAAACTAAGAATTTAATGTTAAGCCTAGTGCTTTGTAGTATTTTTTCTGGGACACCTCTTCATGAAGTTTTAATGGCGTGTTATATAGAGTACGTCCCTCACACGCAACCCGCCCCCATCTGTTGGTGGTTCATCTCCCAGCTCTGCGCTAGTTCCCTCTACCTTGAAACTTCCAAGACCAGTGACTTTTGTCCAAATCTTCTCTCCAAGGGTGAATAAACAGGAATAAAAGGTTTCGGTTGCCTCTAACACATCAAGCCGACGATTGTATGACTCTGCAAAAACCCAGATGTCTTCACAGATCAACCAATGCGCACCGGGACTCCGGAATCTCCGGGAAAAATAGCCCTGCAACTTCTGTGCTGTAATTCAAAGGGATGAAGAAAACTCCGCTCTTCCGCACACAAAAGGTTCATGGTGAAGTTTAGCCCCTTCAGCCGAAGGTATTTTAAAGCAGTTTAGAAAATTTCAGAGCAAATATGCTCTGAAAGATGTGGTGGATGAGAATTTCTTCCCATAGGAAACATCTGTCCAGGCAGGTACTTGTGAAGTCTTGGCATTTCCCATTGTCCAACAGACTCGTCTTCCCCAGCAAGTAGATTTACTTTATCTTTCAAGACTGCATTAGCCGCACTGTGCATCCAAATATCTTATTTCACATCAAAGAGAAATACCATAGTTTGACTGATCATGGAGTTAGGTACCACATCTCTCTTCCCACTACGGCCAATGCTTCCGCGAACTAGAGCAGGATGTGCAAAGACAACATCACAGTGGTCTCCTGCTTGTACGTGACACTGCACATTCTCCTGGGCTTGTTTGGAGGTTTGGTACCAATAGGCACCGAACAACAACTGAGGTGCTTCATTTTATGCAGAATCCAGGCGACGTGATGAACATCTCTTATGAAGAAAGGAGAAGCTGATGGCTATATCCACCATGGCACTTCCACGGGCAGCAGGCCAGGTGTTGATGGTATCTTCAGAAGGACTCCAGCAGAAGTCCTGCCCCGAGACAGACCAGCCCTGTGCATGGGATGGGCTGGAGGGGCAGCTCTCCACGTAAGGGTCTGCAGGCAAGAGGCTTCTGCAGACTGATAAACACCAAACTGGCCAGGAGTCACTGCAATGAAGCCTGGCCAGCCTGGCAGGAGAGCATCCAGCAGATCGAGGGAAGGTATAGTATTCCTCTCAAGTGAGGCCACATCTGGACACTTCGTGCAGCTTGTCATGCCTCCCAGTACAAGGGAGACAACAGCAAACTGCATGAAGTCCTGTGCAGGGTCGCTAACGTGATCCGTTAAAGGGGTCTGGTGGCACTGGGTGACACTGCATACCTTGGCCACACCACGGTCACCTCCATGAGGCTGCAACTGATGTGCTTCAAAGAAGAAGGCCGGTACGGCTGACCTCACTGTCGTGACTAATGCTCCTCCTCACAACTTGCAACCAAGACGGCTTCACCACGTGCTCACCAATACCTCTGCTGTCTCTGCTGTGCCAAGATTTAGATTTAGGTTATGGTTGGACTTGATCTTAAGAGTCTCTTCCAACAAGAGCAGCTGAATATAAGTCCCAGCGCAATGCTGTAACCAGAGGATTCAGGACAGTCTGGTAACTGAAGCAACCAGGTGACCCATAACTCCACACAGTCATACATACCTGTCACCCCCAACTGCTAGGGACAGGGAGGAACCACACTCAGAACTGCGGGGAAAAGCAGATGCTACAATGTGAGATGCTATTTGATGTATAAATGGGGTAAGGAATAATGTATTTGATTCCAGCTTGACTACTCCTGAAATACAATGCCCAGTTTTCTGCTCATAAGACAAGAAAACCACGAAGTTGGAGAGCGTTCATAAGAAAGTCACAGTAATGATCAGAGGGACTGTACAACAAACAGTTCATAGAGTCTGACCTCTGGTTAAGCGGAAGCTTACACCAGTATAAGCTTCAACTTATGAATGATTCTACGATTCTAAGGCTGTCCCAGCTGCCTCTCACCTTGCCCCTGCACCTAGATATTTCCAAGGAGGATCCACTTCTCTCCCTGGACATCAGGAACACCTCCAAGCATTGAGTCAAAGACCCCTCAATCTTTGCTGTCACCTTCCCTCAGCAAAGCTGTCTCCACGTAAGTTATGGCACGGAACGGTTCCCGTTGGTTATACTGCTGGTCTGTCACCAGCAACAGTTCAGCGTGGAGAACGCTGCCGGTATCTTCCGCCGGGAAGCGTCGTGGGGGCTCTTCACTGCCAAGTGGCAAGAGGGATGCGAGGATTTCAGCAGCGCTTGTCCCAGTGCCTCCTGGCCGAGCACCGGGGCCCGGACAGGGGACAGAGCTGCCACATAGCGCAGGGGACAGATCTGGGCCAGAAACCCTCCTGTCCTTCAGGTGTGGGCTCTGCACAGCTGCATTCCGAGGTGTCCGTCACCACCAGGCCCCCTTCTTGCGGCTGTGAGAAATAATCACCACGTATCAGCATTCTTGCTGCGCTTCAAAAGAATATCAAAGTCCTATAAACAAGCAAACAAACAGGAGGCTGTAACAACCCATCTAAAACGCTGCTCTTTGTCCGTGTTACTTCGGCAACTCATTTTCCCTTGGGGAAAAAAGAACATAAAATAAACACGACCTCCTCCAGCCTGTGAAGCAAATTCCCCTGGCAAAGCTCAGCATGCAGAAATCTCCGTGCTGTGGGAACGCGGCTGGGATAGAGACGAAGCACCCGGCTCGGGGGTTGCAGTTGCACATGTATGTTTAAATAATCAAAATGAAAATCAAAATTAAAATTTGCTTGGGCAGATGGTTTATTGCATGGAGTGCTTCAGCAGGTACAACCTTCCCCGTGTTAGGCGTTACCAAAGCCGAGTCTGGAAGCTGGCTCTGAAGTGCCTCGTTTAAGACTTAACATGGGTTTATGGATTACTGATGGATGTACATTTGCTAATCAATTTGCTTAATTACTGCTTACGGTTTCTAGTCTGCTGGATTCTACACTTCTGCAAATTTACAAGAACAAGGAGGTTTTTATCACTTCGGAAGACAGGCAATAAAGTGATGTCGAGCTTCAAATCCAGCAACAAAAAAGCTGTACTGTATGTGAAGACAATGCTGCGGGTTGTAAGACTGAGGTTTTTCCCCTGCTCCATCCATTATGCGTTTTACCAAGGCCAACAAGTTGATCTAAGGACATGAAGAGAGCCTTCATTTTGAATTTCCATACTTTTATTGGTTTAAATGAAAACCAGACTGTTGTTTTAATGTTGTGTATAAAACCACAAAATAACTATTAATTTTTTCCCTTCCAACAAAAACGGTCGAGATGATTTTAATAACAGTTTGGAAAGAAAACCCAACACAACAGCTTTCAGAGCACGGAATTGTCCAGCGTACAAGAATCAGCCATAGCGATATTTTTAAAGCAACGCATAAAGACATGAAAATCTTCTATTTTCCACTGAAAAACGCAGCTACAGCTGCACGCCGAATCTCTGGAGATTTCATCACATCAAAGCGAGGGGCACGTACACTTTATTTGCTGTTTCTCCAGCCACTGACAGCGGAGTGGATTACTTATCTGTAACACTCCATAAATATAGTAAGGGTCTTTTATCTGCCGTTCCAGTACTTTAATGTCACCTCGCTGCCTCGCTCGCGCTGTGGGAAGGAGAGGACCCAGAGGTCCCGTCAGGGCCAAGGAGGGAGAGGAAAGCCAAGGCTTGGGCTGGCAGGGCCAGCGCTAAGCCCAGCCTACCAGCACACAGGCCAGGGATGCAAAAATAAACCCAGCTGCTCCCATGGCCGAGAAGGGACCAGGACCATCAAGGTTTAAATCCTGGACGTCAAGGCATTTGCCGGTGAGCAAGGGAAAGCACGGCAACGTGCACCTTCATCTGCAGAAAGGTGCTGCAGGAGCTTGGTAGCGTCTGGATCATGGTCACCACCCGCTCCTGGATGCCGGCAGAGGCTCCAGCAAGGGCCTGACTTGCAGCCACAGCTTTGAGCAAGCAGAGATGAGGAAGAGACACAATGGGTGGGTAAAGGATTCAGGACAGTCTGGTAACTGAAACAGAGAGGTGACCCATAACTTCACACGAAGTCGCATGTACCCGTCACCCCCAACCGCTGGGGACAGGGAGGAACCACACTCAGAACCATGGGGAAAAGGAGATGCTACAATGTGAGATGCACTTAAAATAATACTTGTTTTGGAAAGCCTTCCTATTCCTAGTTCTGTACTTCTAAAAGCTTGTGGATACTTATGTACCTATCACGGTTTCAGAGCTCAGCTGAGATGCTCATATGTATGTATGTATGTAAGGATATGTGGGCAATCAAATCAAGGTGCTGGTTTGAAAAACTTCCAGAGGGAAAACACTCTTATTTTGTGTCACCATCCAGGCTCACTGGGTGGCACAGAGGATGTTGCACCCTGACAAGCAGCAGTTTCACAGAACAAACAGCCAGACGCAGCTCGTGTTATCACACAGGATCACCAGGTACATTCAAATTCGCTTACCAGGCATGTCCAAGACAACTGCAAATCTAGAACATCTAGACGTTACCAGTCACCAATGCACTAAGGAAGAAAACTTAGAGCAGTACTTTTAAGGAACGACAGTGCTGTTAAAGCAGCAAAATATGAGGAGCCATTCCCAGCAAGCCGGTCTGAGACACGTGTCTGATGGGATGTGCGGTCCCTGCTCAGCACAACGGGCCTGCTGGGGCCATCAGAAATCAGGAGCAAAGACAATACTCTGAAAGATGCTGTGATTTGCGTCAAGGGATGAAACAGCCGCCCCCCGAGTTCTCAGGACCTTCGCCTCCTCTGCTGTAAACAAAATCAGTCCTGGCCAACCCCCAGTGCCATCTGCCATGGGACGGCACAAAGAGAGATAAAACATCCTGCCCCTGTTCCCTCTCATTCTCTCTCCCACCTTCCAGAAAACTTTGTCAGACATCTGGATTTAAGGAAACCTGATGCATTTATGAAGGATCGTAGTAGGTGTTGCTTATTTTCCCAGCAGATAAATAAGCTGGTGCACAAGCCCCATGTAATCCCCCAGTGCTCATCTGGGCTGCTGACCAGGAAGGTTCTTCTCCACCTTCTTCGCTTTTTCCATGCTTTATTTCTGTGATCACACACTTTTCTCCCAGCTATGCCCTCAGTCACCCTGCCACTGATGCTGTCCCCCAAAAAGCTTTTGCTATTTCCTTAAACTGCTTTGCTTAAAATTTTACTTGCAGCATCTGACTCATTGATATGCTGACAGCAAATCTAAATGCGTCAATCAGATGCTGTCAGTGACACAGTATTTTTAAGTGGCCGGTGATCACTATTTTAAAAGCTAAAAAGGAAATTCTGTGGTTAAACGGTAATAAAGATATTTTTAGCCTAGGTATTAAGAGATTTTAATAAGACACCCACCCAGCAGAATCAGCAGCTCGGCTCAGTACCTGGAGATAGTTTACCAGAGCTCTGCTGGGGGGTGAATTACTCAGGACAACAAAGTCTTCTCGGAGGGCACCTCTTCTTCCTCACAGGCTCGTGGAGGAAGCGCTGACCACAGCCAAGTCCCCTCTGCACGGCCATGCCACTGGCCCTGTGCCACCGCGCCGGCCGCCTGGAGACGCGGCCTGTTCCTGCTTCTGCCTCTGCGTAGGAGGGAGCAGAGGTTATGAGAAAGGCTTCATGTTCGACTTCAGCTTCCTCATCAAACAGCTCAAGATTTTTTTAAAAAGGCAGCAGTAACAGTGAAGTGCAACCATGGCTCCATCTGCATTGAAACACTCGCTAAACGTAGTTAGGTGTTGGCATATACTTCTCATTTTCTTCTTATGCTCAGTTTTTATTTGAATAATCCTGTTTGGATCCAACGCAACGCTTGCTCAGTTCTCATCACCTGTTCCATCCACCCCTCCTCAAACACGCCCTTCTCACAACGGAACATGGGAAAACTTATCCGTCTTTCTTAGCTACCATAGTAACAAATCTAATCACAAGCTTCTTCAGCATTCCATTGGTCTCTTACCAGCACCAAGTACAGCATCCTGGGAAACAGATGCAGGCTAAAACTCAGAAAAGCACCACCTAGAAGAACTTAGCTGAACTAAACTAAAAGAGAATCAGTCTGGTTTTTAGCAAAACCAGGACATTCCACCCCTTATTCTATACCATTTAAGTCATACCCAAATCACTACTGCTTTCTGCCTGTCTTCAAATGTATACGCACACGCACACACAAATATGTATATCACAACGCTCACTCCTGCATGTATGCAACACCCGTAACAACTTAAATAATTATTTCAAATCACTGCGATGAGGAACGATTGATACAGACGCAGAGACGCACACACACAAAGTTCTTGTCAGCAGCAAGAGTAGAGCCAGGCAGAGCTCTCTGTCATTAACAGTTCTCATTCTATAGGTTTACAGATATGGGCCTGGACCAAGAACTTAGACAGGATGTTTTTTCAAAACATTATCCCAAACACACCACACTCGTGTTTGTTTCAGTCACGTTCCCACTCATTCGCAGACCAGGCCCAACAACATTCACACATCCCTTGGGGGTGGTTTTCTGACCCGAGATACCATTCTCACTGGTCTGTGCTACCACACTTATAAAAAATATACTTCTGTACAACCTGTCCCAAGGCCCTTTAGCTGGAACCGCACATCTCACAGTCCCGGCTGACCTGGCAGAAGGCTGCTTTAGATAGAGACCGTGGCACGGGAAGGAAAGAAACATTTAGAAATGTAGATGATTAAGTGCAAAAAAACGATGCTGAAGAAAACCAGACAGTACAAGTTTATGAAGCTTCTAATGATTCTGAGAACTAAATATGAATACCTGTCCAGCAGCTGCTCTTGACAAGATGATTAGAAATCCACACGCTATTAAATTAAAACATCCATCAGTTTCCACAGGAAACATTTACGTTGATCCTTGCCAGCACTGCACCTTGCATTCTGGTCAACATTTGCCATCAACAGAGAAAGGCAACGGCTCTGCTTGGAGGAACAGGGACAGAGCTGGCAGGAGGGCAGAGAACCACCAGCTCCTTTCTCCGGGAGGAAGGGCTGGTGAGAAAAGAGGGATGAGGAACCAGGGATGATGCTCCACAGCACCCAAAGCAATAACTGGTTTGGTTTGGTTGGTTGGTTGGGTTTTTTGTTTGTTTTATAGGTTTTTTTTTCTTAGATATTTTTCGATTTTTTAATTTAACAAGCCTCTATCCTCCTTCCTCAGTTCCATAGCAGGGCCTGTTGCAATAGGACAAGGGCTGATGGTTTTAAACTAAAGGAGGGAGATTCAGGCTGGACATGAGGAAGAAATTGTTGTCCCTGAGGGTGGTGAGAGCCTGGCCCAGGTTGGCCAGAGAGGTGGTGGATGAACCATCCCTGGAGACATCCCAGGCCAGGCTGGATGGGGCTCTGAGCAACCTGAGCTGGTGAAGATGTCCCTTGCAAATCCATTAGAGTCACAATTTTTGTGTTTGTATTAATGGAGAAAAATAAATTTTCAGACTCATCATTTGGCTGATAGGGTTGTGAGTGCAGAAGATGACTCTTAACCAAACATCTAGTCATTTCCTCGGTGGTGCCATCGGAAGGAACGCAGCTCCTGAAGATGCATCCAATGTACATGGCATTTCAGTCTCATGAACCTGCAGCACAGGCAACGCCCACGCACAACACACTGTGGAAACGCCGCTCACCGTGATTTACTAAATCTATAACGGTATCGTAGTTCAGAATACGAACCTCTGCTAAGCTTCCACCCTGGGAAGAACAGCATGTAAAGTTCATAAGCAAGTGGAAATAAAGGAGAAGACAATAACTGATTTTCCCCAGTCCAAAGTCTCACAGAATCACAGAATATTCCAGGCTCTGTCACCCTTACCAAGAAGAAGTTTCTTCTCAAATTTAAGTGGAACCTCTTGTGTTCTGGTTTGAACACATTACCGCTTGTTCTACCATTGGTTCTCACCAAGAAGAGCCTGGCTCCATCCTCCTGACACTCACATTTCATATATTGATAACCATTAGTGAGGTCAGCCCTCAGTCTCCTCTTCTCCAGCTCCAGAGCCCCAGCTCCCTCAGCCTTTCCTCACACAGGAGATGCTCCACTCCCTTCAGCATCTTTGTTACCCTTCCTATAGTTACATCACCACGCCTGGGGAAAGAAAACCAGGCTTGCAATGGTTCAAAATGCCCATATTTTAGCTGGGAAATGTCTTCCAGTTTTGTTTGGGAAGCAGCAGAAAAGCATGTCTCTGTGGAGCCACCGGGACAGACTGACTCCTTCCAGCAAGGAACGAATACACAGGATTTTCCAGGAGACTTTGGACATTCTTGGAAATTAGAGTCACTTACAAAGAATCCCACGAAATTAGTCAATCAAGTCCAAGTGAAAAAATATAATACGCATGTACACTCCAGTTCTACTTTGTAATCACATATAGGTAATGACACAGAATATATATATGATGTGCCACCACATAACTCTCATTAGCAGGACTGCAAATAGACTTTTCATACTACAGGCAGAGTAACATCTATTATGTGTTATTCTGGTAAAACCTGCTGGTTTCTGTGACTGGCATCGAAGTCAACAGAAGCTGACGGCATCTTTGAGAAAACCTGATTTTACTCAGAGACCTTAGTATAGATTTAAGATCTTACCTTGAAGCTAAGACACTAGGAAAAGTTGAGCTAAAAAATGAATAAAGCTCATTGTCACATTTCCTCCGGATTAATTTGCAAATTCACCCAGATTCATCTTCCCGCTGTGCCATGTCATTACAGAGGACTCAGCTTCCTTCCTACACAAAGTCACAAAGCACTACACACGGCTCTGATACTCTCTGGTGGCAAAATGTAAGAGCTCATTACTTAATCTTTAATCATGCAACATTTAGCAAATAACTTATGCATATACTGTACACAGAATTGAGCTGAATAATGAAGTTGAGAGGATTTATTCCCTTCAAGTATCGCAGTAGTTGCCGAAAGAGCTTTAAAAGCTTTTCAAGGCAACAAAGAACGATACTGTCTTACTGCTCTGTGTTTCGACTTGGACAGGATGAACGTATAAATAAATAGAATGACATCTGCCTGCTGTTTGTGGCTCCTGGGCTGCAGCTCCCCGGTGACCATGGTGGAAGCGCAGCAACGGGGGCTGATCCGCAAGGTCTCGGTACAGACGACACCTGTAACGCAGCACCAGCCCTTGGTGAGGCACACGCGGAGAACCAAAACGCAGCTTTACAACAACACACGTCAAAGTTATTTCAGTTTAAGTACTAGAGAAAATGCCTTCAGGCATTTATTACTGAGGAAGGATTCACCGAGACACTTGATATCTTCAGACAAAAAAAAAAACAGAAGGTATTTCCCTGTTTCTTTTTAAAGCACACGTCTAGTTCATTGCTAGGAGGATGCAAAAGGAAAGAATACAGGGTAGAGCATAACACATCAAAAAGATGCAAGAATTTTATTCAGCTTCTACAAGAATGCCCTTGGGGTGATTTTCAGGGGATTTTTTCCCCCATTCAGGCCAGACTTGTAAGTTCCAGTACTACCTCTATTGGGACCTTTCCACTACTCATTTTCTGAACCAGTCCAAACAGCTTTATTTGGCTTCCCAGTTCCCATGCTGGAAGAGAGGTTTGTACTTGCAGAGGCTGCTAACACAATGCAGCTGTCTCTGCTGAAGAATCCCAAGCTATTACTAATATGTAGCCATCCCTTGGTGAGAATCCACACCATTTTTCTGGCCATCCATCCCTCTGGGCACCTCTAAAGCTTTCTGAATGATGAAAGCATAACTGAAGCCGCAGGCACAGTAGGGATGTTATCTAGCAGCACCGTGATATCCCCCTCTTCTGGTCTCTATTTGTTTAATTCATGTTTAACATCCAGCTTTCTTTCATAGCCCTAGGGAGAGATGAGCTGCTATTTTCACTGGACTTCAAGAAGTTGGTCAGATCAGGTCTTGGCATCTGACATATGAAGACAGGATTGTTTTTTTTCCGGTGTTTTACATATTTACACTTCCCGTCACAAAATGAAAGAGAGATAGAAGAAAACATTGCTCCATTCATGCAAATACTTGCATGAAAAAAGGACTAAATTCTATTTGGAGGAAGACTCTGATTTTCTACTGTTGGGAGAAAATTTCTCCTCACGACCTTAAACACTGAATACATTTAAATGTAATTTAAACTCCCAGTGAGGCCTTCAAGTCTGTGTTTTCAAAGCATACAGACTATTTCAGAGGATGGGCTCATATTCCACTAAGCCAGGACTGAGAGAACCGTGCCTGGTTTGTCAACACACTCGCCTGTAAGAAAAGCAGGACGAAGATGCAAGAGAAAAACTAAAACGTAATATCTAATGGGAAAGTTTATTTTTAGAAGCTGTATGCACGGTAATAATCAGTGCAATAGAATTTGGTACATGCAGTTTCAGGAAACCATATCCCGAGATAAAGCTACATAACACTGGAGCATCACAGAACTGATGTCCTGGTTTTGTTAAAAACCAAGTTTCTCTTTTAGTGAATTTGCCTGTCAGCTAAAGCCTTCATATCAGCTGCATTTTCCTGGAGAACCAGATCCATGTTTTGGTGAACACAGCAATGGAATGCGAGGTTATTGATAAGCATGGATGGACATCTCGCCAGAGGGACAACGAGAAACAGGTGACCAAGGAACTGACCAACTATGTATAACATCCCATTCATGTGAATACTTCATCTAAAAGTGGGAGATCACGAGGATCTCGCCCCTTTTTTCCCTTCTGATTCTGGCCGACGTTAGGAGAGGACCTTGCGAGTCCTCCCTGTGAACTGAGGCCCAGTGCCAGACTGAATCCAGCTCCGGTTGGCTGCAGAGTCCAGTCCAGGACTTCAGGTGCCGGCTCTGCAGTCACTGGGACTTTCAGGATTGGTTTCGTATATTTTGTGTTATTTTCTCTATTTTATCAGTAGCATTAGTAAAACATTTTTAATTTTCCCAGCTCTCTTCTCTCTGTCCTTCTTTCCCTCCCGATCGCCTGTCCTGAGTGGGAAGCGGGGAGAGGAGGTTAACAATACATCTGCCAGGGTTTTATGGTCACCCCACAATCTAAACCCTCGACATCATGTCATAAACATCTACATATTCAAATCTGCATAGCATTTAAAGGTTAATATTCAAAATGAAAAAAAATCCATTTATTTTCATTTGAGAAATATCTAAGCAGTCTTGAAAGATAAAGTAAATCTACTTGCTGGGGAAGACAAGTCTGTTGGACAATGGGAAATGCCAGGACTTCTGTCTGGACTGATGTTTCCTATGGGAAGAAATTCTCATCCAGCACATCTTTCAGAATTTACATGACTCACATCTTGACTAAAAATGTGAAAGATACATCATTTTCTTTTAATTTCACATCAAGTTACATTAGCTTTACTATCAACCACCAGAACTGTCCAATACACACTGATCCCTCCTCGTGTAAGCAAAAAGACCCAGGACAGAAAACGCCACTCAGAAACAGATGTGTCGTGATGACACTGTCCAGGGCTAGAGCACACATGAGATTGGCCTTAAGTTTGCTGGGTATTTTTTTAAGTCAAATAGGTTGTGGCTATATTTCGTTCTGGTTTTTGTTTTGCTTCTGTTTGTCTCCTTGCAGCTGAATTAGTTATAGACTTAATGGGACTTTCCTCCCAGAAGTTCTAATAAAGCAAAGACTGAAAAGCTGAAACAGTTTTATCCTTTTACTATTTTTAGAAATGTATTTGGATTCCTCTGTGCATATTTCAGCAACGAAAAGGGCAAGGGAGAGGGGAAAACATCATTTCCGATATATTCCAGCACTGCAAACAGAAGAATCTGATGCAGTGGATAGAAAGGATTAGGAAGAAGAGAACAGGGAAGAAAGCAAGGCTGAATAAAGAAATGCAAGGAGATAAGCAGAAGGGCAGATGAGAATCAAAGTATCAGGTACAGAAGAAAGGGAACATGAAACACAGGGCAATAGGGTAGGAGGAAAAGACAACAGAAAAATATGGTAGAGGGAACAGATTTCTAACCAAAGAAGTTTAAGGAAGACGACTTTTCAAAAGGAAAGTGAAGGACATATGGAGAGAAACGTGAACTAAGTGAGGAAAACACAGATCTGAGGTTGAGAGGCAGAGCAGGAGGAAGGCTCACAGCCGCCATTAACAGCTGCTGCTGTGCCTTTCCGCGGCAGATGTTCCGTCTCCCTGCATTTAGAAGGGACAATAGGATGAATCCTTTTCCTGAATTGGCAGAGTACTTTCTTTTCCATTCTGCGGTTTAAGAATTAAGCTTGCCTTGCCTGGTCATCAATGTCTGAAAACCTCGACCACATTCTGGTACCTTCACTGTGGGTTTTGAAGATATTGCTTATGCTAAAAGCATTTTTCTATTTTCTCGTACAGTGTTCGTGTCTGTTTGAGGGTCTGTGTCCTTTCCCCAGGTCCAGACATCAGCCACATAAATAAGCAGGTTCCCGTTGTTTTCATACTAAAATTTAAACAAATATTGAATGTTGAAATAAGGGACACAAAAGATGTGCTGGTGGAATAAATCTAGTTTGTTGGATGCTGCTGAAAATGTGACTGAGTCCATCCAAATGGAGACACTGAAGTTCACATATGTCACTAGTTCCTTAAGAAAAAAGAAGATTGGAATTTCTTCTGCTCCTGCAGCTAACTAGGCCTAAAACTTCCTAGGGAACCTGCAGTCTGCTGTTACCAACTTTACTGAAGCTAAGACAGTTACAAGTTCTCTTAGAAGCTTTTTAAATTTAACATTTTTTCCTAAATTACAAAATATAATTTATAATTCCCATCCACCCACCCACCCCCAACAGGCTCCAGGAGACCTTGTCAGAACGTAAAAAGCTTTTTAAAGCTTTCCACTGGAAATGCTCAAGATCATAATCCATGGAGCTGGTTTTCTTCTCCCAAATATGCTGTCGAGGGTTTTGATTGCAGGGTGACCATAAAACCGTGGCAGATGTATTGTTAACCTCCTCTCCTCCCTTCCCACTCAGGACAGGTGATCGGGAAGGAAAGGAGGACAGAGAGAAGAGAGTGGGAAAATTCAAAATGTTTCACTAATGTTACTACTAAAATAGAGAAAATAATACAAAATATACAAAACCAATCCTGAAACTCCCAGCGACTGCAGAGCCGGCACCCGAAGTCCTGGAGTGGACTCTGCAGCCAACCGGAGCTGGATTCAGTCTGGCACTGGGCCTCAGTTCAGGGACGACTCACGAGATCCTCTCCTAATGTCGGCCAGAATCAGAAAGGAAAAAAGGGGTGAGATCCTCGTGATCTCCCACTTTTAGATGAAGTATTCACGTGAATGTTATACACAGTTGGTCAGTTTCTTGGTCACCTGTTTCTCGTTGCCCCTCTGGCGAGATGTCCATCCATGCTTATCAATAACCTCGCATTCCATTGCTGTGTTCACCAAAACATGGATCTGGTTCTCCAGGAAAATGCAGTTGATATGAAGCTTTAGCTGACAGGCAAATTCACTACAAGAGAAACTTGGTTTTTAACAAAACCAGGACATATGCTCTGTGAGTTGTGATTTACCCTTCTGAGCTGCAGAACCGTGTCACAACAGACCCTGAAAAATTCCTATGTTCTGTAACTGAACACGCAGCACCACTACCAGTCCCAAACAAGTTTTGAGCTCGTTCTGCATTTTCAGAAAACAAACTGAATGGCTGAGACAATAAACAAATAAACTTGAATAATGACTCAGGCCCACAATGGTAAAATACACTAAAAATATAATGAATGCAGAAATGTTCATTTGTATTACGGTCCAATACAGAACAAAAGGAAGAGGGTTTGTATCACATAAGGATGGACAACAAAGCATCTTCAAATACAGGCACACAGTACTGAGAAAGCTGTTACTATTTATAAAGACTTGACTAGCAGCAAATAGTTAGTTTCCACTCAAAAGTAACAAACCAGCTGGCAGATCCCCCTGTGGCCTCTTTGATGTAGATTTCTAACATATCCTGGAACTCTAGGGAAATCACAGAGATGGGGAAGGGTTTGAACATCATGCCAGAAGGACAAACAGAAGTGACTCAGGTAGGGGGAAAACAGCTGACATCAGTCTCCAAGCACGACAAGTGGAATTTGATGGGGAGCTCACTTAATAAAAATGACAATTAATGGCGTCGTGACTCCAAAATGGGTCTTCCTGAACAAATCTCATCTCTCTTCAGAGGGACTGCACATTTGGCTGATTAAAGTGAGTACGTGCAGGCAGTACATGAGTTTTTGTAAGGTATGTAACCTAGCCTGGCACGGCACAGCGCTTGAAAGAGAGCATCGTACTGTAACGATAAGGCAGATGCTAAATGGGTTAGGGACCGGTGGGCTGACAGGTCTCAAGGAACAGTTGTCAGTGGGTAGTAAGAAGCTTAAAAGTATACAAGCAATTGCTGAAAAATTCATGGCAATGAAATCTGCTACTGGCATGAAGTCTGTCTGAGCGGGCAGTTGCGTGCGAGCAGCGTCACCATGCACGGAATAGGAGGAGAGCTTAAATCTGCGTACAACGCTTAGCAGACACACGCTGAAGGGTTGCGTCCGATTTTAATCTTAAGGGGGATCTGGAAGAAAAAGATGTCTGAGAGGTAGGATAATGAAAGAAGTTCAACACTTCCCTAGACAGAGAGCTCCTGTCACTAGGAAGATCTGCAGCATCTGAAAAACACTTAAAGAATCATGGAATCGTTTTGGTTGGAAAAGAACTTCAAGATCATCGAGTCCAACCGTTAACCCAGCACTGCCAAGCCCACCCCTATCCCATGTCCCTGAGAACCTCATGTCCGTCTGTCCAACCCCTCCAGGGATGGTGACTCCACCACTGCCCTGGGCAGCCTGTTCCAACAATCAGAGACACCTTCCAAAGCACAGCTGGTTAACGAACAGGTGCTTCATCTTTGATAGTTTCTAGGAACTCAGACTTAATTTCTCAAGTAAGGGAAACCTAAGTAAGCTTCAGTGTCATCTAGGTGATCGGGCTGAATATAGAAGGTGTCTGGATGAGAGGTGACAGCCGGTGACACATCAGCGAACAGACACTGTTCAAATGATCTGCTCGATCCTTTCAAACTTTAAGCAATTTGTGAGACCTGCAAACTCTACCCTCTGACATCAATCCACAGATTTTCAAGAGTCTGAAACCATTTCATGCTTACTCAGAGCCACAGGAAAGCCCTTGAGGTGCTGGAGCAAGTTGAGAGAAGGGAATGGAGCTGGTGAGGGGCTGGAGCACAAGTGTGATGGGAGCAGCTGAGGGACCTGGGGGGTTCAGCTGGAGAACAGGAGCTGAGGGGAGACCTTCTGATCTCTGAACTGCCTGAAAGGAGCTTGGAGCCAAGGGGGGTCGGGCTCTGCTCCCCAGGAACAAGCGCCAGGAGCAGAGGAAACGGCCTCAAGTTGCACCAGGGGAGGTTGAGGTTGGATCTGGGGAACAATTTCTTCCCCAAAGGGCTGTGAGACATTGGAACAGGCTGCCCAGGGCAGTGCTGGAGTCACCATCCCTGGAGGGCTGGACAGACACAGATGAGGTTCTCAGGGACATGGGGCAGTGTTAGATTTAGGTTATGGTTGGATTCGATGATGTTAAGTGTCCCTCCCAACCAAAGTGATTCTACGATTCTACTCACGTAGGCATAACCCATTCCCCATCAGAGCAGGGAATGAATTATGGGGGAGCAAGCGTTCAAAGTGCGGTTTTCCTCCCATAGGCCCGGCTGATGTACACAGCGGGCGCACACAGACCGTGCTCTCTTAGGGAAAGGGAGCTCAGGTGAGGAGCAGGGGGAGTTTGCTGCACTGTCCCTTGCCTGACCGCAAGTCTCATGTAAGTCAAGATCCAAACACGACTTCCCTGCATACAGTAAGTGACAGAAAAGCAACGTTCTATTGCACGCCGCTCAGAGATCCTGGCTCTCCACACTGTATGCAGTCTGACAGAGGAAACACGGCACTCAATTACTGACTAGACACAAGGCCATGCAGATAGAATAGCTGCTATTATTTAAGAGAACAGCTGTCAAGAACAGCTATCAAACCGCCTCTCATTTCAATAGAGCAACTCTCTGGCATCAGTAAATAATTCTTAAGGAACAGGCAGGCCAAGGAAACTTCCCATTCTAGCAGTGGAGGTTTGGTTAAAAAAGGAATTTTAAAGTTTTTGTATAAAACTATAAGAAACAGGGGGAAGAGAGGAGAAAATACCCTCAAGGTAGCTCTCCTGCCTTACCCCTTGTGATGTGGGTGATCTGTCCCTCCACGGCCTCCGTGACAGCCAAGGCATTGCCAAAACACCGACCACCTTCGGCTCCAAGGCACAAGGGTGTGAAAGGCAATGGAAAGGTATTAAAGGTGTCGAGGCTTAAGCCCCGCAGTGATCACAATCACGATAGTTGCTCACTCGCTCCCCTCCACCCCCAAAGAGGAGACGGAATCAAAAGGGAGAAACTCATGGATTGAGGTAAAAACAGTGTAAAAAAATTACAAAATAGTACTAATATACTACTACTAATATATATAATGAAAATAAAGTGCAGAACAGTAGAAAGGTAAAAAGCCGAAATAAATGAACTCCCAAACGGAACACGAGCAGAACCAGAACGGGTCACCCCAGCTGGAAAACCCAACTCCCATTAAATACGAAGCCTGGTGCTAATGGCGTGGAATATTCTCATTGATCAGCCTGGAAGTTGGGCAAGGTCTGTCCCATCCATGTCCCCTTCCCAGTTGCCTTGCGCCTGTGGGCAGAGCACTTAGAAACACCTACGAGAAGTTCTTACATTCTCATTCTCTTTGTTTCAACTCAAAACCACTAGAAAGTTACTTAGAGAAAAACATTAACTCTGTTCTGGGTTGTTATCCTATTCTTCTTAAACTAAATCCAAACAATGACTGTGCAAGCTGAAAAAAAAAAAAAAAAATCAACAAAATCACACAACACAAACAGAAAAAAGCCCCCCAAAAACAAAAAAAAACCCCACTAAACAACAACCCAAAACTGCATGAAGAAAATAAACTCTGTTTCAGTCAAACCAGCATAAAAGGCAACAGCCTTTGCTGTGTGAAACATAAGGTTGCTACACTGTTTCCCCAAAAATTAGACGGGGTCTTATGTTCATTTTTGCTCTATTACTTTTATACATGTATTGCTGCCTGGACACTATTTAAATTGACTTTTTAATGAACTGTAACTAGGGTTTATTTTTTAAGTAGGGCTTATATTTCGAGCATCCTGAAAAATCATGCTAGGGCTTATTTTCGGAGTAGGTCTTATTTTTGGGGAAATGGGACATATAAGGACCACCAAACTTCAGCACTGGAAAGGGTACTGCTCTGCTGTTTGCAGTCTGAGCTATTGATTTATTTTCTTCATATTTAAAACTACTCCACTAGTTATAGAAAGCATAAAGACAATTTTTCAGATGTGGTCAAACACTCCTGTACCCCCTTTCCCATCATAAACTCATGACAGGAAAGAATTTAGAAAGAGGTAAAGAATAGCAGAATTATGCCAGCAGATTACAAACTTCTGTGGTGTAGAATTATGCTAAAAAAAGATCAAGTTCTCAATCAAGCACTACAAATTTGGGATCAAATACATTGAATCCCAGCAAAAATCCCATGGGAAGTCTATCCCGGCTGAAGTCTTTACTGAAGAAACATCCAGGTTGCACAGTAACTCCGGCAATAAGCACCTTTTCATTGGAGAAATACAACACGGATCATTTCCTGGGCCACGTTCAATTCTGCCCTTTTATTATGCTTTGCATCATTGCTAATTCACAGAATCACAGAATGGACTGGGTTGGAAAAGACCTCAGAGATCATCCAGTCCAATCCTTGGTCCAACTCCAGTCCATTGACCAGATCATGGCACTAAGTGCCATGTCCAACCTCAGTTTAAAAACCTCCAGGGCCGGTGAGTCCAGCACCTCCCTGGGCAGCCATTCCAATGCCTGACCACTCTCTCTGCACAGAATTGCTTTCTAATCTCCAGTCTCAATTTCCCTTGGCAGAGTTGAAGCCCATGCCCCCTTGTCCTATTGCTGACTGCCTGGGACAAGAGCCCAATCCCCACCTGGCTAGAACTGCCCTTCAGGTCATTCTAGAGAGTGCTGAGCTCACCTCTAAGCCTCCTCTTCTCCAGACTGAACAAGCCCAGCTCCCTCAGCCTCTCCCCATAGGGCTTGTGTTCAAGTCCCTTCCCCAGTCTTGTTGCTCTTCTCTGGACCCGCTCCAGCACTTCAATCTCTTTCCTGAGCTGAGGGGCCCAGAACTGAACACAATACTCCAGGTGTGGCCTCCCCAATGCAGAGCACAGGGGAAGGATCACTGCCCTTGTCCTGCTGACCACGCTGGTTTGGATACAGGACAGGACACCACTGGCCTTCTTGGCCACCTGGGCACACTGTTGGCTCATGTTGAGCTTCCTATCCATTAGTACCCCCAGGTCCCTTTCTGCCTGACTGATATCTAATAAGGAATAAAGATTCAAAAATCTTCAGTTAACACGCTTGAAGCTGAACGAAACCGCCAGCACATCTTCAGGTTGCTGTTCACTCTCAGGCACTAGGGTTGGAAATTACTTATTATTGACAAATCCCTTCATTCGGTGGAACATGGAGTTGTCACAAAGGCAAAAGAGACTCGTTCAGTGAGTGGTCCAGGCTTTGCGGAGCATCAGTCTCCTCCCTGGACTGACTTGCATACATTTAAATATAGCCCAGAATAAGTAGCTAAATTTTATCACACTGACGGTAAATAACAGCAGTGCTTCTCAGCTTAGAGAAGTCAGAATAGGATTTTGAAGGAATAAAAACCCCAGAAAAACCTTGTTGTATTTCAGAGAATTTTGCTGTAAACCTGCCAGCATGGGCTCTTGTTGTATAAGAATCTCTGAACAACCAGGTACTGAAGGGAGAATCAATTCCAGTTCAGTATCTTCTGCAGGAAACTTTCTCACCTGACAAACCAACAGATGGTCTGTTCTGTTAGTTCATATGTAACACACTTGCCTCATTAAAACATGTTATTCTACGTTTCCTACTTACGCCTTTGGCTAAAAATAAAACATTGCAAGCATATCCTAAATTGTAACTCCGTGCTCATTTGCTCAGCGCAACACATGCCCCTTCCTACCCTTGTTCTGTTGCGATTTACGGGCAGGGTATTAAAGCGCAGAACCTCCCTCTCCTTGTGTTTGAAATCAGTCTCTACACAAGGCCCCAGTCCTAAACAAGGGGTTTTTACACCATCACACAAACATTAAAAGATACTTCAAATTACAACAAATTACAGAATGACCATAATGGATATTTCACGGTGAAAAATATCCTAAGCAACATAGTAAATACCAGCATAGTAAATACCAGCAAATATGCATTAAGACTGCAAATTCTTTATGGGTAAATTTTACCTATATGATTGAGGAATGATTTCTTCGCAGCTTAAATAGCTTTTTAAGCTACGAAAACACTTTAAGTTTGGAGCTTTCCTAGTCCAAGTCTCGGCCTGCGGCGGATTTCGCAGTTGAGTAATAAACCCTTTTAAAACATGGTTTATTATGGAAATACTGTCAGGGCCTTAATTAAAGCAGGCGCCACAACAGTAGAGCTGCTTACACAACAAATGGATTCTGCGAAGAACATCAGGCGCTCACTGACCTCTGCACGAAGAGCTTTTATTGCAGCCCATCGTTTCGAGCGGCGCTGTCGATAAAGTCCTGGGAATGAGATCACTCGTCTATCCCGTCGCACATCCCACAGAGAGATGAAGCAGCAGCTGATGGCACCACCAGCAGCTCGAAACCGCAAACGGCTCCTACAACAGACCAGGGAACTGCTGCTGTCTGGGAAAGGGAAAAAAGAACCTTTAAACCAGACTTTCAGGTCTGAGGTTTAATTCGACTTTGGCTCAAAGCTGCTGCATGGATCACAAAGAATTGCTCTCCCGCGTTAACAATATTTCTGACTTACTGGATTTTCATAAAGGGGGAAATCCTGGCCTCACTAAAGTCACAGGAATTTTTGCCAGCTGCTTCAGAGGCCATGTTTTACCCAAAATGAATCAGAGAACCACCTGCTCATTGGAAGGGACCCACAAGGATCATCGAGTCCAACTCCTGTGCCTGCATTAGACAACCCCAAAAGCGACGTTTTGTGACATGCTGACAAAATGGATCAAGATAGATAGTCTGCTAAATGCAAAAATAACCTTAGCGTCGTTCTAGCACAGAAATTCAGAGTGCATGTATAAAAGGCATTTGGTGTGCCCATCCCAAGCAGGAAGGTTCCCAGTGCCTCCTGCCCCGTCCTTTCAGCATGTGCACCATGTGCTGAGGTTTAATCCCACAGTTCCCTACCCTCAGGCAAACAGGATTCTTTCCCAGTCAATTATGTTAATTGCAAAAGAACTCGTCTGTCCCTGGGGAAGCTGTGGGAAGATCGCTGCATCACCACGACCAGCCACATCCTCAGCGCCGCTGCGAAACCGGAGGGGAGGAGGGATGCTAAAGGTTATCTGAATAGATGGTGTCCCTGGATGCAAGACAGTTTTTAAGTGGCTCTTTGTTGTTGTTTTGTTGTTGTGGTTTACTCAGGGTACAACGCAGGCACAGCCTCCCCTTAATTTCTCCAAATGCCATCTGGGCATCAGCAAACAGCTCCACTGTCAACTCCCTTTTGTATCGGGTCTTCCCCCAAAAATGGTTTTTTTTTAGGAGCATGCAGGACACCAGATATTGGGTGACAAGAAAACCAGTCGCATAAGAGATGCCTTGCCAGGTTTATTGAGTGAAGAAAACGCAGTGCTAGGAGGTACCTGTTTATAAACACGTATGACGGCACAGGACTGAAAATCACATCTGCTAAAGCAAAGCTTGTGGACTGCGCTCTACACAGGGAAGGCCAAGGAATAACTTAATCCCACTGTGATTGCGTAAGCAAGGGAAACAAACATCTGCTAGAGGAGCTTCCGCTTTGGCAGATAGCAGTCTAAGATCGAAGGGTTAGCTAAATCTAGACTCATTTCAAGGCATGACATGTAACAGTGGGAGAATTAAGGCGCTCCCAGGAAAGGAACAGAAGACTTCTTGCTCTTCCCAAAAGCTGAAAAAGTCAAAAGCCAGAGCAAACCCCACTAAAACATACCAAGCATCATCCATCACTGAAAGCGTTTCTGCCAATGGCCTCAACTAAAACAGTTGTTACAGGCTGCAAGAGACTGCTTTATCTGGTCATAGCGGTCCCTCTGGGCTTTCTAATCTGGCATCTCATTTTCAGTCACGGAACGGGACGGCTACATCCCGTTGGGTCCATCCTTGGAAGCCTCACGCAGTGCATGATGTGGTAAATAAAAGCGCATAGCACTTATTTTTAAAGCTGGCTGGGATGAGATAGGGAGGAAAGACTATTTGTGGGTGGTTTAAACGCACGGACTATATTTAATCCACGGCGTTCATCAGATGACACAGCAAGAGGTACATAACAAGGAGCAAGCAACTAAGATTTACTGAGAAAATGCCGTAATTCTGCTTGTTTGGAATGCCACCAGTTCTCCCTTCTCCGTTCACTGGTTTCACCCCAAAGCCTGAGAGTGAAATACATTTATTCCTCTTGGGTTCAGCGACACGGTTATTTAAGAACCTACCTGGTCTCTCTGTCCCACTGAGAAATTCTGGTGCGGAAAACGTATTTCTTTGAAATGAACATCTGGAATTAGGAAGAAATTTAACTGATACAAAGTTAGCTCAGTGGAAAACTGCAGGAAGGGTGAAATGAGCAAATTCACTTGTAAAAACACTAAACTAAACATTTGCTCATGTTTATCCAATGAGGCTCTAGAAAATAAAGAGTAAAGAACATTTTCATAGTATATTTCACAACCTAGATAAAAACTATTAAAAAAAAAATCTAATTCCAAATCTTGGGTGACTTATCTTTTGAGTATAAAGTACCGCTCTGAAATCAGCAGCCTCCTACTTTAACAGGATAAGCAGATCTCTGTTTATTAAATATCAACCAGCCAATTTTAATTCCACAAGACTTGTATGTCTAATTAGTTTAATTCTGGAAGGTAGCACCGCAGTGTTCTGGACAGACATTCTTTTAATTCGTCAATGTCTGTACTTCGTGGGTTGTTGAGAGGGAGCTCCTTTAAAATGAACATGAAAGAGCTACACAGACATAAAGAGCATATTCACAGCCAGACAAACAATAAATAGCTCACTGAGCTCAGACTGTGATACTACAGCAAGAACTTGTCTAGCATGTGTGCGTGTTATTTAAAAGTTCAAAAAGTCACATACATTTTTAACCACCCAAAATCACACATGATGTATTTATTACTATTGAGGCTTCGGACTGGAATAATAACACCAGCTGAAGTTTATGATGTCCCATGTCTTCTTCTGCATGACACATTTAAGCCCCAAGCAGCTCTGGAACCAGACAATTCCCACTCTTTACTCACTCACCCTGGGATTCCCATAAACTACAAACTTCCTCCAGCATAACTAAGAGCAACCAAAACCAAAAATTATGCAAACCACTCCCCAAAACATGTATCTGTCTCTGAAAAGGAAAATGAAAATAATTAGTCTACTGTAGTTCAAACTCTACAAAATTATTTTCTCACTTCAGTTAGCACGAGACGAACAGAAACAGTCTGTTTTGCGGTTCAGTTTCAATGCATTTAGCAAATTTCCACGGTCCCTGCAGTGGATTTAAGGCTCACGAGCTCTGCTCGTGTTAAATCAGAAATTCTGTAGGTTTGAAAAAATATTTTGAACTCCTCAAAACAGAGAAGTGCAAATGTAGCTGTTTAACCACCGTAAAGCCCCGTTTAAAATAAATCCAGTTCGTTAAGTAAGGAGAGGAAGTAAAAATGTCAGCATCACCCCACCACATTTCCTCCGGAGCGCTGTGTGTGGGGAGCACGTCGACATGAGAACCATGTGCCTCGGCAGCTCACGGGGAGAACGGTGGGGATTCACGCCTTCGAAACACAGAACAGGGCTCAGCACCCACATCTGGCTGGAAAGGGAAATCTGTTGTTGTTGTAGGATTTAGAGGTGGTCAGTAGGTCAGAGTGGTTCTCCTGCCCCTCTGCTCTGCCCTGGGGAGACCACACCTGGAATATTGTGTCCAGTTGTGGCCCCTCAGCTCCAGAAGGACAGGGAACTGCTGGAGAGAGTCCAGCGCAGCCACCAAGATGCTGAAGGGAGTGGAGCATCTCCCATGTGAGGAAAGGCTGAGGGAGCTGGGGCTCTGGAGCTGGACAAGAGGAGACTGAGGGGTGACCTCATTCATGGTTACAGATATAGAAAGGGTGAGTGTCAGGAGGATGGAGCCAGGCTCTTCTCGGTGACAACCAATGATAGGACAAGGGGTAATGGGTGCAAACTGGAACACAAGAGGTTCCACTTCAATTTGAGAAGAAACTTCTTCCTGGTGAGGGTGGCAGAGCCTGGCCCAGGCTGCCCAGGGAGGTTGTGGAGTCTCCTTCTCTGCAGGCATTCAAACCCGCCTGGACACCTTCCTGTGGAACCTCATCTGGGTGTTCCTGCTCCATGGGGGGATTGCACTGGATGAGCTTTCCAGGGCCCTTCCAACCCCTGACATTCTGGGATTCTATGGAAAAGGCCCTGGAGGGGGATTCCACCTTCAGGCTACATTAAAATGTTGAACAACCTCCCAGGGGAAACTCTGGTCACTTGGTCAGGGTTCTTTCTGTCTCACAGGCTCCACGTTTCTGGGATATTTGAAAAAAAAAAAAAACCTCCAAAGCGCAGTCTTGCTGACGGTCTCAACCCCCCTCGTGCAGCTGCATCTTGTGTACAGCTGACCCATGAAAGCCATCCCTGTAAGTATAATAGGTGGCTGAATTTTTCAGTGGGGACAGAACCATTTGCAAAGGAAAAGGACCACCAAAATACAGTGCACTGCTTCATCCGGGCCTCTGTGACGGAAGCAAATGGGGCAACACGGAAGCTAAATTTGGATTCCCCCAGCGCACACCTTTGTGCCAGCTCTTGGAGCATAGAATCACAGAATCATTTTGGTTGGGAAAGACCCTCAAGATAATCGAGCCCAACCATAACCCAGCCCTGGCACTGCCCCATGTCCCTGAGAACCTCATGTCCATCTGTCCAACCCTCCAGGAACGGTGACTCCAGCACTGCCCTGGGCAGCCTGTTCCAATGCCCCACAGCCCTTTGGGGAAGAAATTGTTCCAAGATCCAACCTCAACCTCCCCTTGCGCAACTTGAGCCCATTTCCTCTGCTCCTAGCGCCTGTTCCTGGGGAATTGAGACCAACACCCTCCATGCTACAACCTCCTTTCAAGTATTTGTAGACACACTCCACTCTATGGACCTGGACACATATCCAGCTGCAGCCATACCATTTCTGGATGGATCAGAGTCACTGAGATGGAAAAAACTAAAAAAATCCTCAGTACCAATTCCAGAGCAGGGGGAACATGCTCCTAATTGAACCAGGTACCTCTAATGACCAAGGTTACAAACACTACTCACTGATTTTAAACTGATACAGTTCACAGAATCCCAGACTGGTTGGGGCTGAAGGGACCTCTGGAGATCACCCAGTCCAACCCACCTGCTCACGCAGGGTCACAGAGCAGATCACACAGGGTCACGTCCAGGTGGGTTTGAATGTCTCAGAGAAGGAGACTCCACACCCGCTCTGGGCAGCCTGGGCCAGGTTCTGGCACCTCCCAGCAAAGAAGTTTCTCCTCATGTTCAGATGGACCCTCCTGTGTTTCAGTCTGTGCCCGTTGCCCCTCATCCTATCATTGGGCACCACTGAACAGAGTCTGGTCCATCCTCTTGACACCCACCCTGGAGATATTGATCACACTGATATGATCCCTCTCAGTTTCTCTTCTCCAGGCTGAACAGCCCCAGCTCTCTCAGTCTCTTCTCATGAAGATGCTCCAGACCCCTCAGCATCTCTGCACCCCTCTGTTGGCCTCTGTCCAGTAGCTCTTTGTCCTTCTTCAACTGGGGAGCCTAGAACTGGACCCAGAACTCCAGACGGGGCCTCACCAGGGCAGAGCAGAGTGGGAGGAACAACCTCCCTGGACCTGCCGGTCACACTCTTCCTCATGTATCCCCGGGACCATTGGCTTCTTGGCCACAAGGACACATCGCTGGCTCATGGTCAGCCTGTTTTCGACCAGAACTGCCAGGTCCCTCTCCGCAGAGCTGCTTTCCAGCATAGTTAAGAGAGTTCAAATCCAAGCCATTAAATCCCTGAAAAAAACAACACAACCACTGAATCCTATAAAACCATTCAGAGAAATACTCAGTGATGCCTCTAAGACACACTATTACCTGCGGCAGCAACAGAACCTCTTAAAACCCTGTGTTGCAACAGGGATTATCATCTTCAGGGAACCTAATCTGTACCAAAACCTCAATGTGCCTCCTCTGCCAGCTTTATTGTTTAACTTTGAGCTGGAGCAGGACAAAGCCAGCCATAAAACCAGTGTGCCTACTTATTCTCGTAAGTCAGTTCAGCCCAAGGGGCCTGCAAAGGTCTGTGTGAACCAGCCAGAGGATGTCTGCCAGACAGAGGTGTCTGTCAAGTCACAAAAGCCAACTCGGCTGTGGTCTGGAGGCCACGACTTCACTGCTCGCTTCAAATGTGATGGGTGTATGTGTTTTCTCGTTAATTGCTTTGAGCAGTCCCAGTAATCAAGTAGTTTCACATGCCCCCTGATTTTCATGCTATACAGAATACCCACCTAGAGTTTTAATTCAACAGCTCTCCAAAATACAGCAGGTTACCCTTTCCTAGTTGCTATGGAACACAAAAGGTAACTAAAAACATAAAACCGTGTTTAAGGTTTTCATAAAAATCTACGCTGGGCTTAAATTTGAGAAAAGAGGCAATCTGTCCCCGTTTTCTAAATTGTACATTCACATGGAAGATATACTGGGGGGAGAACGTCTCAGATATTTCATGCATTCATACTAACACCACAAATATATGGAATTCCTTTTGCTTTAAAGGGGAAGAGTTTAAGATATGGTTTTCAAACTAAGTGTGACCAAGGCTACAAAAGCACAAAACCTGACAATTAGGAAGGTGATGATTCAAGCTCCCTGGAGGACCACAGACTTCCCCAAACTGTCCTCTGCATGCAGTCGGTGGTCCTGTCATTAACTGGAAATGACATTTCAGGCCCACGCTTGCAGGCAGCGTCGCTGCACCTCGGCCTTGTCACCATCAGAGCAAGCCTGCCAACCCGCAACGTTCCATCTGAAAGACCACGCACATCGCGGATCATTTTTAAGTTGATATCAAGTCGTGCACACACGACGGAGGGAACAGTAAGGCGGTTCAAAGTTCTTGTTATTTGCCCGAACAGGCCCGTATTTAACAGGCTGCGCGAATAAATCTGATGCTGGTCTATGTACTGCGGTTAGCTGCTTTTAAAATGAAACCTCCAACCCGATGTGATCTGATCACTCCATTGTTTATCCAGCCATACTGGACTCACTCCAAAATTTCAGGCAGTCTGTTCAAAATGACCGAAGTTGAAGCTTGCTATAATCACATCTGGTTTAGCCTACAGCTCTATCTTACCACCCTGATTAAAAGAATGAAAACAAAGCCCCAGTGAAAATGAAAGCCACAGGCAGACCTCACCTTCAAAATACTGAGCCACATTCTCCCTCCTCATTGTTCTTGTGCTACCCAAAAAAGTCACCAGCGCTGCTCATTGTGATAAGGGTGGATCTTATGGCAGGACTTCATTTAAAGTGGTCTGCGTGTGGTAAGCAATAGCCAATGATCCACTGCACAGAAGTCAAAACGCTGTAGCCAGAACAGCTCATCCCATTTGAGGGCTACAGACAGCAAAACATGAAATAAATACTAGAGAATAAAAATATTAAAAAATCAAATCAAACCTCTTCTAGCATGCTCCACATTTTGGGCTTGGCAGAACTCAGTTTATAAGAGTATACAGGATGTCCCCTTTTTATTCCCTATTAATGATGAAAAATAACACCATGCAAATGAAAACAGCAGAAGACATTGCTGAAGATATTTCGGTTTATTGGGCAGCCAGA
This sequence comes from Patagioenas fasciata, assembly GCF_037038585.1. NCBI lineage: Eukaryota > Metazoa > Chordata > Aves > Columbiformes > Columbidae > Patagioenas > Patagioenas fasciata. Next base: position 7,040,754 of record NC_092527.1, read on the forward strand.
GCCTTGACTTGCTTTAATTTGGCTGCCACAAACCTGAACTTCTCCTTTATCCTTTCCTATTAAACTAGAAGGCAAAAAGAAGAAAGGATGCTATGTACCATATATTCAATATATAGAATCATTTTGGTTGGGATCGACCCTCAAGATCATTGAGTCCAACTATAACCCACCCCTGGCACTGCCCCATGTCCCTGAGAACCTCACGTCCATCTCTCCAGCCCTCCAGGGATGGTGACTCCAGCACTACTCTGGGCAGCCTGTTCCAATGCCCCACAGCCCTTTGGGGAAGCAATTGTTCCCCAGATCCAACCTCAACCTCCCCTGGTGCAACTTGAGGCCGTTTCCTCTGCTCCTGGCACATGTTCCTGGGGAGCAGAGACCAACACCCTCCTCGCTACAACCTCCTTTCAGGCAGTTGTAAGAAGCGAGTAGGTCTCCCCTCATATATACTACACATATTCACTATATATACTCTTAAAACTGTGCAAAGCTAAAGCATGCCCAAAGCTAGTGCAAAACAAGCAGGCTTAACCGCTCTCCTCAAGTCTTTGCACATTCAAGTCGTCAGGGTTTAGGTGCTGCCAGATAAATGCTTACAGGATGAGTCTGCTAGGCTGGATCAGAACCCTTTGCGCAGAAGCAACATTGAGGTTCTCTCTGAAACGGCTCCATTCCTGTGGTTTCCAACAGCCTAAACAGCAAACCTCAGCAGGCGGTGCTCCGTCGAGATTGCGGGACGGCGCAGCTCTTACCGAGGCTCGAGGAATGACTGAGGAGGTTGGGAGACTCCAGAGGTGTCACATCAGCCATCTGATCCAGACATTAAACCCCACCATACCACTCCCTGGGCACAAGTACTTCCAAATGATCCCCGAAACAAGAATAAACCAGAGCAAACAATGAACCGGAAGTTTGGTTTTGCTCTAGCTTCCAGAATGCATAATCCCCTGTTACGCTTGTGCGCGTGAAGAAAATGCAGCGGTCTCTTCGTCATTCTGAAAACACTTGGAGGAAGCTACAAATCATCTAGCGAACGTCTTCGAATCTCACACAAGATTTCTAATCCTAATACAATTGATGAGTCACGATTTGTAGCCGCAAGAGGCGAAACTGCTGACACCAAAATCACTGCCAACAGTGAGCTGGCCATGGTAATTATGCCCATTTACTGTCAGTTAGCCAACTGCCTCCTAAAAAATAGAACCAGAGACACGAGGGCTAATTAGAAGCATCTGAATTACCAGGGTTGCCATATTTATAAAAGAAAGTTATTAATGAGAACTCAACAGAAAGTTTCCATTCTACTACAAGCATTCTTGTAAAATATTTTATCTGCAATATTCAAAGTATTAAAACTCCGATTCAACGACTGGCCCCCATGAAAAACTTGTACCTGGCAGTTTTGTCCTTTGCTCAGAGTGGAAGATTTGCAACTAATTCTTCGGTTTTTATGATGTTTTAGGTGCCCTGCAACAAAGGGCATCTCACAAAGGACCACAATACTCAGACATTCATAAAAAGAAGATACATGCTATAAACCACATAGAGAGTGTCTGAAAGTCTCAGTGAGTGACGAACAATTAGAGTGCGTTTGTAAAACCATTTGAAATTTAGGGCTGGTCAGGTTACACATAACCATTTATCACAAAAACACGTTTACCACGTGCAGGACTGGTTTACTTCCTACGGTGTTAAGAAGCATCCTGAGAAGGCACAGAATCCTAAAGGTTCTCATTACCGCAGTTGCTGTGCAAAATTCAGCAAAGTTTTTCAGACACTCCAAACCTCACTGAGCCATTTGATTTAAATCTTCCTTAGATATCACTGTTCTCTACAGCATAGGACACCACCACCTGCAAAAAAATCCTTATAAAGTGCTAAAACTTAGTCGAGCCACCAAAAGCAGTATTTGCAACACCCTGAAATGAACGTTTACAAAGTAAAATGAAGCATTTTTGGTACCAACTGTTCCCACAGAAAGGGAACACTCACCCTGATTTCCCCAAACAGAAAAAGCAAGGAAAGACATTTTTAGACCGTACAAAAATACAAAGAACTGCTATAAGCAACAAGGAAGTGTGGCTTGTGTGTAACACTATTAATCTATCTTGACTGAACAATATATTTCACTCTTCCGCCTCCCCTTTTTGTTTGTGCTGAGGACAGATAAGTGCTACTGGAAGTATCTTGGCACAGGCATTTCACTGAACAGTAGGTATTGTAATAGCAAAAAGCCTCTTAGTCCCTCAGATTTCCCAGAATATTCTCTCTATTTGACTGAAAAATCTCAGTTCCAGATTCATGTTGAAAAAAACAACTATTTACAGAGCAACAACAAACATTTCCTCTGTAGAGAGCGCCAGCCCATTCAAATCAGGTATTTTCAAATGCTGACTAAATCCCGTGAGCTTCTGCCAATCGTGTACTATGAAGGTAGGTAATAACCAAGACAAAGAATAGCAAAAGTACCATGGTCAAGTTGAAAATCTGGTGTTGGAGACTGCTTAGTGATTGGAAATAGAAGGTGGTTTTGCTCCAAGCTCACATTTAGGAGAAGCATCTGATTCAGCGCTAAGTGAAGAGTAATGTTGACACTGAGCAAAGCATTAGTAGCCAAAGTCCACTAAACTTTCTAGGCGTGGAATTATTATTTGTCTTCCTCTGGTGGTGATGTAAAAGCGGAGGACACAAGAAGCTTAGTGGGAGCATGGTGGAGAGGTTCTGCGTGGAGAGAAGAACAAGTTGTGTGGCTGAGAACACCAAGGGCAGGCTGAGGGAAGACCAGCATCACCCCTCTGCATCTGGATGGAAACCCAAGTGCAGAAGATCACAGAATCACAAAATGGACTGGGTTGGAAAAGACCTTAGAAATCACCAAGTCCAACCCTGGGTCCAACTCCAGTTCACTGACCAGATCATGGCACTAAGTGCCATGTCCAATCTCAGTTTAAAAACCTCCAGGGCCGGTGAGTCCAGCACCTCCCTGGGCAGCCATTCCAATGCTGACCACTCTCTCTGCACAGAATTGCTTTCTCATCTCCAGCCTCAATTTCCCCTGGCAGAGTTGAAGCCCATGCCCCTTGTCCTATTGCTGACTGCCTGGGAGAAGAGCCCAATCCCCACCTGGCTAGAACTGCCCTTCAGGTCGTTCTAGAGAGTGCTGAGCTCACCTCTAAGCCTCCTTTGCTCCAGACTAAACAAGCCCAGCTCCCTCAGCCTCTCCCCATAGGGCTTGTGCTCAAGTCCCTTTCCCAATCTTGTTGGTCTTCTCTGGACCCGCTCCAGCACTTCAATCTCTTTCCTGAGCTGAGGGGCCCAGAACTGAACACAATACTCCAGGTGTGGCCTCCCCAGTGCAGAGTACAGGGGAAGGATCACTGCCCTTGTCCTGCTGACCACGCTGGTTTGGATACAGGACAGGATCCCACTGGCCTTCTTGGCCACCTGGGCACACTTTTGGCTCATGTTGAGTTTCCTGTCCATTAGCACCCCCAGGTCCCTTTCTGCCTGATTGATGCATCTTCTCATTACGCCACTTTGCCAGGTATAACTTTGAGCCCATGGGAACCCCATCTCTTGATGGTGGCAGAGATGAAGATCAGCAGAACAAGTGTCCTACCATGGTGGCAAGACCTAGTGCCACACTGTGCTTCCAACATCGCCAGGAGTCAGCAGAAAAGCAGCTGAAAACCCCAGAGCATTTTGCAAACATGAAGTCATAGTCACTCAGCACTGAGAACATCAAAATAACCATGGGAAGGAGTGGCTGCTTTAACAACCACAACCACCTGGCAGTAGACTGCTCCTGAAGGCTCAGTCTTGCTGGGCTCTACTTTGGACTTGACTAGAGAGGTGCCCAGGAAAGCTGGACCGACATCTCACGAGCCTGGGAAGTCTCAGTCAACCACAGCGCTCCGTGAAGGCAAGAAGATGGACACATTGCCAGTGATGGTCTAGTCAAGTCTTCCCTGGGGGCATCCAGGAGAGAGGCTGAGAAGATAGAGTGGATGTACAACACAAAGTCAAACATCAGCAGCTGGCACTTTGGGAGTTTTCATACAGAAGACAACAGAAGGGACTTGCTCATTGTAGTAAATATTCAGAATTACAGCACACAGGTTCTCTTTTTTAAGGGATTTTTCAAAATCAGTTCTTCATCTTTTGTGCCAGTTTTCTCAGGGCTACTAAATTAGCTTCTTTGTTTACTCTGAAGTGTCTTTCTAGGGAAGACTTAAAACTGTGCCAAGAAATAAAAGTGCCAAATCATCTTAAACGTTACGGTATCCTAAATAACTATGTCACTGTGCCTTTGATCATTTAAGGGCACAAGTTTGGCACACGTTGTTGGGAAGTGATTCCCTCTATTAGTTCAGCACAGAAAAAGCATACATACTTTCAGGCTTGCTAACCTTCTCTGCCTTTATCAAGCCTGCAAGACAGGCTGTAATTGGCAAACTAAGTACTAATTGCAAGCAACTGCTCTGACTGTAACTTGATTATGTTAATCATGTAACAGTTCGGAAAAGAAAGGAAAAAAAGGTGGTTGATAGTAATTATCTTTCTCTTCTGAAAGACTAATGCGTGCATCATCTTCCTCTTCGCCATCATCCTTTTACTACGGGGCATCCGCCACCTGTTCTAAGGACTATAATTGAGCCACTTACTTCCTGAGAAACATCTTTATTTTTCTCATCACCTTCAGTTGGGTTTATTTATCCTCTTACTATTCTTGGTAGCTCTGCAAAACTAATTTCCTTCATTTTTTGGCTTACTTGGATAAAGAGGCTATTGCATCCTTCAATACTCAATAGGGTTGAAGAATGCAAACGAGGCAAAATCTAGTCAGGAATAAAGAGTCGATGGGAGTTCTGCCATCAGCTCTGAGCAGGATGAGTTGAACACATTGTTGCCTCAAGTATCCTCTCTTTTTGCTGGCGATTAATTTGTGGCAGTTCCATTACCTAAACCCAGGAATTCATAGTTACTTAGGGTCAACTAGATCTCAAACATTCCCTGTGCTAGTAACTCAATTTAAAATTAATTTCTGAGTAAAACAAATACATATACCTAAACAGCAGTTAAATATGTACCAAAACTTGCCTTGTACTTTTTCAGTGAAGGACACACTATAAAGTGTGAAGAAGTGATAAAAAGATAAGGAAAAGGTTCAAAATACCTTCCCAGAGGAACACATATCTCAGTTCTTTGTTGCAGTCGAAAATACCCCTTGTCTTTTGATTCAAAGAGCTTCAATCAGCTTAGCCCATCACTATCATGGAAAGCCTGCAATAATTCTTAAGATCCACTAATAACATTAATGGGTAAAAAAAAAAAAACAACTTTAAAAGTATAGCTTTTCCTAGAGATAAACATATAATCTATAAAGCTGAAAGGAGTGATGGTAACAAAAGGTGAGGCACCAGAAGTTTCACAAATAAACTGATAAAGACTCTGAGACCCCATTAAAATCTCCCCTGGGAATAAGCTGCAATCTGCTCTACTTCATGCTGATTAAGCATCTGAGTGTAAAACTTAATCTGGGGTTTTACTTCGCTGTGGGTTTCCTTTCCTCCCTCCCTCCCTCCCTCCCTCCCTCCCTCCCTCCCTCCATTTCAAGCTCTTCAGCAGGTGCATTTTCCCCACAGAAACCCCGTGGCTCTGTAAGGGAGGAGGATTTAAGCCATCACAGCATCACACACGTTTCACAGGAGCAGGTGATGCTGCTGCATCGCTCACCACTGCGCTCCCCAAAACCCAAGTGTGGACTCTGCAGCTTTTAACAGATGGCAGGTCCTCCTGTCCCACTGTTATTCAATGACACCCACAGGGCCTTTTCTTTCACAATTCCGCATTTACACGCTTTTCTATTTTACTGCAATTTTCACCGGCTTTAACATCAGGCAATATCACAGAATCACAGAATGTCGGGGATTGGAAGGGACCTTGAAAGATCATCCAGTCCAATCCCCCTGCTCAACTCTCCAGCCCGTCCAGGTCTCTGATGGCAGCACAGCTTCCAGTGTCACCACTCCTCCCAGCTTGGTGTCATCAGCAAACTTGCTGACAGTCACTCTATTCCCTCATCCAAGTCATTGATGAATATATTGAATAGTACAGGCCCCAGTACTGACCCCTGAGGCGCTGCACTAGATCCAGGCCTCAACTGGACTCTGCCCCATTGACCACGACTCTCTGGCTTCTTCCCTTCAGCCAGTTCACAGTCCACCTCACCACCCAATCATCCAGACCGCACTCCCTCAGTTCAGCTGTGAGGATGCTGTGGGAGACTGTGTCAAATCCCTTACTCAAGTCAAGGTAGATCACGTCCACCGCTGTGCCATCATCCATCCATCTTGTTCTGTCCTCATAAAAGGCGATGAGGTTGGTCAAGCACAACTTCCCCTTGGTGAAGCCATGCTGACTGCCCCTAATGACCCTCTTATCCTTGATATGCCTTGAGATGGCACCAAGGACAAGTCGTTCCATCAGTTTCCCAGGGATGGAGGTGAGGCTGACCAGTCTATAGTTACCTGGGTCCTCCTTCTTGCCCTTTTTGAAGACTGGAGTGACATTTGCTTTCCTCCAGTCCTCAGGCACCTCTCCCGTTTCCCAAGACTTGGCAAAGATGATGGAGAGCGGTCCAGCAATGACCTCAGCCAGCTCCCTCAGCACCCGAGGGTGCATCCCATCCGGACCCATGGATCACCATTAATTTTTAGCTCACGATAGCGTATTATAACACCTACGTTACACAGTCTTTTTCATGGATCACATCCTGTTATTACCATTACACCCTACTGGCTGCAAACCTGCATCCCTCAAAATACATTTCAATGAGCTGCCAGCTGAATTTCAAAGCAACCAAACAGCAAACTAGGCACCTCAAAAATAACAATTTGTTATTACTCATCACCCTGGGAGACGATACGCTTTGGACTCGTGAAAGCTGATGGTTGTCTTCCACTTTGCTCTTTCGTGAAGCAGACGGAACCCGCGGACTGGTGACAGCAGCATCGCTGCAACTGAAAGGCAGAACCATAATAACAGAGTTCAGGGGAAACATGTGCAGAAGCACACGTGCTAGATCACATTGCAACTCCAGCACCAACAAGAACTTCAGAGTCAAAATTGGAAGTAGAACCAAGTTTTTTGTAGCTGTTGTTCTGAAGCGTGACTCAGCAGAACAAAGGCTTTTGTCTTCTTTTTAGAAATACAGTCCGTGTTGCATGGGAAGGGGTAAAAATCTGCTGTCTGGAATGTGACCGTCGCTCTATTTGTTTTCATGGGGAGGTACCACAGAAAGTCCTCAGAGACAGTAAATCATGGCCCTGTTCTGCATGAGCTGATGACACCAAGATAAGACTCTGGTTTTCCTGTGCACATGGAGAAGCCGTTGACAGAAAAGCAGGAATTTGCAGGAAAAAATATGAAAAGAATGAGATGGTCATAGCTGAGAGCACTCTGTTTTTCACTTGCACTTAATGAATCTGCAAGTATCTGTATTTGTTAATTAAAATAGCAAAGAATGCTCTGAGGAGCAGAGGGGTACACAACAGTGTCTGTGCTACCACTATGATGCAACACTGTGTAACAGTCACCATAAAGTGCCCGCAGATTTAAGACTAACATCCATATTTGAAATATTTGTACTTCCCATTTTAGATGATATCTGTCACAGACACAAATGTTAAAGAAGTCTGAAAAGGGAACAAGAACATCATTATTTTTTAATGTTTAAACAGTACCAAGAGATGCTACTGATGATTTGGATGTGATCACATGTAGTTTTTACTCGCTTGCAGAGTGCAGGAATGGGAGCGCAGCACACAAGTAAGTTCTGTCTATGAATGTCACAGTTGTGAAACACGTTATAAATAAAACCATATGGTCTCAGAATAAAGTTTCTCTCTCCCCTTTTGCCGCCTGCTGAAGGAAGCCCTGGTGTAGACCTCAGTGCAGAAGCAAGAGCCTGCGAATGCATGTACATTAAGGAACTGATAAACAGAGCAATTTCTCTGGTTGTTCTGCAGGGTGAATGCCTAAAACACTTCATTTAAACAAGAATTCTATGACTTTGTGTTCTCTCTTATTTTCTCACTTGAGCTTGTGAACTGGCATTAACTGGTACCAATGTCTGGTGTCTAATACTTCAATGATTTCCAGAGCACACACCTCATGTTGACAGGGAGAAAAACAATCCACTAGTAAAAATAACTGATTTAATAACAGATTTAATCTAGATTTGGTTAGAAAGTGCTGTAGTAGTTCGACCTACCAATTCAAAACTTTAATGCTGTGCTGTGTAGCACTCCTCAGAAAACCCATGACAGCAAACAAGCCATTTGGGTAATTCACTGTAACACTTTGTAAAATATGCCACACTAAGAGCTTCTTTTGCTCCAATCATATTCTTTTTTTCCCTTCCTTATTTTCTTTTAAAATAAGTGCTTCGGTGACAAAGAGCAACACAGAACGCAGTCAACAAACTACCTCATTTCTCTCTTGTGTCATGACTTGCTTTAGTGATCTAAAACACACCGAAGGGAAAGTGCCACAGCTCCCCTCCATGCAATATGAATCTATCTATTTCCAGTTCTGGGTTACTCAATGATGTCTCCTGTGAGCAGTTTTCTTTCCTTGGCTAGTATTAGGTAACGTGCAGATGTATAGAGCTGATTGCACGTTACCACCATGGTATTTTGCTCCAGTCCTTCTGTATCTCACCTGCTATTAAGGCTGCCCTTAATAAAAGGGGCAACAATGAATAAATGCCGCGATCCTGTAGTAATGGGAAAACTAATCTTAGCAAAGCAGCAAGCCTAAAAAGTCAGGTTATTCAAACCTGTGAGAAGAATAGCAGAGAACACCTCGGAGAGTCTGATAACAGCCAGAGTGTTATAGAAAGTGCTTCTGCAGGTCAATAAAAATATATTTAGCAAATGCTGTCTATTTTACTAAACGTTATGCTACACCTCCATGTTCTTCGCCATCTAGAACTCAGCTTGTTTGAGCTGGAGAGCAGAGGAGCATCAGGCAGGCTTTCTCGCCTGAAAATCGAGTCCTAATCGAACATCCCCATCCTCCCCTCAGCATTGGATCTGCGTGGGGAGCATTAACCCCTGCTCGCATGGGCTGAGGTGCCAATAGAGTGCAGTTCAGCTTCCTCAAACACAAACCACATGCACACGATGCAGTTTGCAGGTCTGTGTTCCGACAACGCTTGTCAGGCTGCTTTTCAATCAATAATTGGTGGGTTTGCTTGTTTTTTAAGCAACTTCCTTGCCTGGTATTTAGAAATACCCAAAATCTAATCACTAACAGAAAGGAGCGTGAAATGGCTGAAAAAATATAAATGTAAAGCTGCGTACATTTGTGACACCTTACCCACAAGCAGCACGTTGTTTCATGTGGCTTCAACTGTATCACGTGTTCTGGATGTCGTATCTGCTTTATTTCTCTTGTTTTAGCACAGCGCATTTTGTTTTGCATCCTGTCTCTCATCTCAGACTTTCCAAGGGATTCAGACACGCCACCAAGTGTTCTAAAAGCACAGATTAATTAAGAAAGATTGCAAAAGGCCTCTCTGCCATAATTTATCCAACTTTTATACATTAGATCCTGCACACAATTTTAGACAAGCAAACAACTTAAAAACCTGGTTCCCTGGTCTCTTTAACTTGCAAGAAGGTAAATCACTGCTATGGACTATTAATGTTCAGAATGTAACACAGTGAAAAAGAAATGGTTCCTTGAAAGTTATTGACAGATCAGCCGCAACCTACCAGAGGATGGAAAAATGAAATACCAGATGGAAGAGGGGGAAAAACCAATCATTGCCACTAATACATCATATCAAATGGTGTATTCAAAGCCAAACTCTCCGTTCCTCCTGTCGCAAACTGTTTCTTGAGAAATTGCTGATGCCGTTTTCAACCATCAATGGTGACTTGGTGTGAGAGTCAGTCTGAAGATGGAGCAGCATTTGCCTGAACATCGCCATCAAGAACTTAGAGAACTGAGGCTCTGACAGAAAGAACGTATGGACAGTGACTTGGAGAGAGGCCCGAGGAGAAGCATTGTGTTGCACTGTTTCTCCGATACAGGGGGCTGCTGCTAACAATGGCTGCTGTATGGACTTCGCCTGCTGCTTCAGCCAAACCAGCCCCAGTCTCCTGAAAGCTGTTGTCCCTGGGTCAAAGAGACCCTCATAACAACAGCTGCCATCCAGAAGACGTGTGCTCACCTGCAGCCTCAGTCACACGTGTCCCTCACCTGCTCCCCCAAACAATGGCAATGTAAAGGAGCACAGCCAGAAGCTCGCCAAGGGTCCTGAGGTCACCCAATGGACCAGAGAAAGACCCCTGAATGCTGGACACATAAGCGTTGGCAAAAGAAAGCGCGAATCTTTCGAGCCTGCGCAGTACGAGCCTGGGTTGTGAAATCAAGGCAGAGACTGGGCTAAAACAACGGGAGCAAGGAGGGGTGAAGAAGCATAAAAGGTGACTCCAGAATGGACACCATTGAAGATCTTCCCGCCAGAGGATCCTGAACCACGACAGAGGACCGGCCGGACTGCACGGGACCGGAGACCAGAGGGAGCTTCCGGAACTGGACTGGTGATAAACACAACTTCATTTCTCATCTTTTTCTTTACTTTTCCCCATTTCTTTTTCTTACTCTCCCTCTCCATCGCATGCCGCTTTACGGGCAAATTAATAAAGTAACACTGCTTGATTGAATTATAACCCCTTGGCATTTTGGTCGCCTTAATTTTGTGCTCTGAGATCAAGGTTAAAAGAACCATCACGAGTCCATCATCAAATGGATCGTGACACTTCGCTATCAACTCTAGTAGCTAAATCTGACAAAGACAAAAAACAAAGCAGAAATCCTGATCTCATAAGATGCTGCTCAGAGACTTATCTGCCTTGCAAATAGCATTAAAGTAGAAAATGCAGGTACTTGCTGAAAATTGAGCCTTAAACCTCACAAACTGTTAATACAACTGGTATCTTAACTTCCCAGCAAAATACAAGCACTGCCAGGTTGACCCACACAAAAAGAAGGGAGATAAGATTTATGGCTCAAGACAACATACCAGGTAGATGTGTGTCTCATCGCCTATAAACACACTATCAGCAGCACAGTTGCACTGCCAGAAGACTTACGAGGTATTAAAAAGCCCAAACCCTTAAAACTGGTGTTGATATAAAGCGCAGTTCAGGCCGGCAAGCCACCCAAAAATCCCGTGGAGATCACTTCCGAACTGCCACACTACCACAAGGGTTTTGAGCGCCGATGAGACGCGAGAGCTGATTATTTTCCCTGACAAACCTCAATGTGAAGCTGTTCACAAGGAACTTCTCCCCCATGGGATTACTACAGCATTTCACCACCTCCTAAGTGGTTAATAAAAAAAGAACTGACGCGTTACATTTATTTTCCGAAGATCTGACAGCGCTGAGCTTCTTCCATGGCATCTGAAGCGGAAAACATGGCACTGTGACTGTTAACATCAGAGCTAGAAAATAACATATACACTTGCTAAAGAACAAAGAGGCAAAAGCTTTGGGGACTTTAAAAATTATGACCTTTGACAGCATGTTAAGCAGTACACAGATTGAGACTCGAAGCATTTTGACAGCATCACAGATACGTAATTCATTAGTCTCCCTTTTCCCAGCCCCAAGGATGGTACCATGCACCAGCACGACGCAAACAGACTTACACTGACATCTAAAGGTATCCACATGTGACGCCTTACGAAAACGTGAAGTCCTGGCACCCTATAAAGTACTAACAGTGACGAGGGGAAGAAATATCAATTCTTGTACACAAGAGACAAAAAACACTCAAAACCCAAATTTGAGGCAACTTTCCTTGTTTGTTAGGAACTATGTGGCATTTTCTTCACAGTTCTATCTTCTGGAAATAACCAATCTTTGCAACCAAGTTGGCCATAAACTCGAAAAGTAGTTTAGCGATTCGAAAACAAATGATCATTTTAAAGTTAATTTTTTTTTGCCCTTGAGCATAATACACACTATAGAATGTGAATATTGGTTTCAAACTTTTCCAATGAGCATGCCTGAATTCAGAATAGATTAAAGGGGTTTTGATTCATGTTCCAAAATACACTCCCTACTGTGCCGGTGAGCAAAGGACACACAACCAGCCATCGAGTCTATTTCTTGTATGGTTTACAAAGTTTTATCACCATCTTGTTCTGCACTCACTTAACAGTCTGCAAGACACTTAATAAAATGTATTTTCCTAAAGCTCCATAAGCAGCTACCCTGTTCTCCTTAAAATATAAATCCAATGAGAAAAGAGCAATAAATCCTTCATATAGAAGGATCCACTTACCCTCTCTTGTCTGTCTTCACTCAACAACATTTCAGTCCAGTTGTGTTTTTAAAGCTTTTGGGAATAGTCTCAGAGGCTACTGGTACAACAGAAGTGACTCTGGAAAGCCCTATTCGCATGTCCCTTGTTCTTTTGAATAAATCAAGTGCAAGGAAAGCTTTAATCTCATTCAATAAGGCAATATTTTCTTCACATTTTAAATAACTTGGAGCAACTGAGTTCATTGCTGTAACACAGGGTGCTTCATCAACTAAATCAATAAAGTCACAGAATCCCAGAATGTGAGGGGTTGGAAGGGCCCTGGAAAGCTCATCCAGTGCAATCCCCCCATGGAGCAGGAACACCCAGATGAGGTTCCACAGGAAGGTGTCCAGGCGGGTTTGAATGTCTGCACAGAAGGAGACTCCACAACCTCCCTGGGCAGCCTGGGCCAGGCTCTGCCACCCTCACCAGGAACAAGTTTCTTCTCTAATTTAAGTGGAACATTTTGTGTTCCAGTTTGTACCCATTACCCCTTGTCCTATCACTGGTTGTCACCAAGAAGAGCCTGGCTCCATCCTCCTGACACCCTTTATCTATCTGTAACCATGAATGAGTCAGCCCTCAGTGTCCTCCAGCTCCAGAGCCCCAGCTCCCTCAGCCTTTCCTCACACGGGAGATGCTCCACTCCCTTCAGCATCTTGGTGGCTGCGCTGGACTCTCTCCAGCAGTTCCCTGTCCTTCTGGAACTGAGGGGCCACAACTGCACACAATATTCCAGGTGTGGTCTCCCCAGGGCAGAGTAGAGGGGCAGGAGAACCTCTCTGACCTACTGACCACCCCCTTCTAACCCACCCCAGGTATCATTGGCCTTCCTGACCACAAGGGCCCAGTGCTGGCTCATGGTCACCCTGCTGTCCCCAGGACCCCCAGGTCCCTTTCCCCTACACTGCTCTCTAATAGGTCATTCCCCAACCTATACTGGAACCTGGGGTTGTTCCTGCCCAGATTCAAGACTCTACACTTGCTCTTGTTCTATTTCATTAAATTTTTCCCTGCCCAACTCCCCAGCCTGTCCAGGTCTCGCTCTCCTAAGCCTGTTCCACTTCCTAAATTAAATAACCTTTGGGGCTGGGAGACCACGTGCTTACCCTCTTGGACAGCAGCAGAACAGGAAAACAACTACACACCCAGTGCTTCCCAAAACATTCAAGCCCACCCTGATCACCCCAACAGCAAATCCTGATCAGCAAGACCCAAACACTTACAATCACACACCTGACGACTGCTAAGAAGCTACTAACTAGTGCTTTAAATTGTCTTTCCATCCAGGTTTACATAATGAGGACTTCTCATCTAAGTGAAATAACTCATTTCTAAGATCACAAGTTCAGTACTCACTCAATAACACAAGGTACAAAAGCAAAGACCAAAACACTTTTGGGGCAGGCAGGAGATATTTGAAGTTGATTACATTCAACTGCTACACTTTTATTAGGTAATGCAGCCATTACACATTATATGAATTATGAATTTAAAAAAAATTAAAAAGTGAAGCAATACTTTAAAGTTGCTCTGCAAACCATATGTGAAAAAGTTTTCTACCCCTCAAAGCACCACTAGATGAAGAACTGATGGTGGATCCTAAAACAGATGGGAAAGAAAACAGAAACCCAGATAAATGAACTCAAGACCCGAATAACTTAGGGAAGCCTCACATCTGACTTCTATTATAAAGCTCAGGCAATATTTAGGGTTTTCAAACAAACTATTAAGGTACATGACAAAGGCAAGACATAACCTCCAGGCATGCTATCCGCCACAGCATGCTTGTTTCTTGCGGACTTGCACCTCTGCTCCAGGTGAGCGCCCATCTTGTGTGGGTCAGAACGGCAGAGCAGGACTCGTGGTTACACATCGTGGAACAACGTTCATCCTCCCAAACACACTGCCAACTCATGTCACAAAATACTGGTAATTACAGTAAAATTGAAGAAAGTAGCACATCAGGAACTTAGGAAATAACTGCGTTACAAAGCCAGATTCTGCCTCAAAATGAGGTGAGAACTGCACCAGTCACTGAACGAAGTTTACCAGGGCTTTTTTTGTAAAAGAACAGTCAAAGGAGATCCATGCAGTGCTTTGAGTATCCCTGGAAAGGTGGTTTGGGCAGGGGATTCAACTCCTAAGGAAGAGCAAGGCAGCCAACAGTAAATCATAGAATCACAGAACAGTTTTGGTTGGGAAAGACCCTCAATATCATCGAGTCCAACCATAACCCACCCCTGGCACTGCCCCATGTCCCTGAGAACCTCATCTGTGTCTGTCCAACCCTCCAGGGATGGTGACTCCAGCACTGCCCTGGGCAGCCTGTTCCAATGCCCCACAGCCCTTGGGGGAAGAAATTGTTCCAAGATCCAACCTCAACCTCCCCTGGTGCAACTTGAAGCCGTTTCCTCTGGTCCTAGATCCCTCATCCCAGCTACATGCCATACTTCCAAGTTAGCTTTGATTCTCCAGACAGGTCCCTCACACAGGTGGCAACAAGAAGCTCTTCAGGAATAAATGGGACAATCCTTTTTTTTGCCCCTTCATCACAGAGCAACAAAATCCTGGTCAAAGCATCCGTTTGCACATTGGGATTTCATCCATCTCCCAGGCAGGCTCCACGCTACCAGATGATGCCACACAAGAACAAAAGCAAACGGTTGGTGAGAAGGAGCTAAATGCAGGCTTCTAAGCAACACAGGTAAATCCCAAGCACAATACAACTAAACTACTAACAGGATATGACAATAATGTGTGTGGATATTATAGAAGAAAAAGCTTCAACTGACCTGACTGCAAACTTCTGACCAGGTTCCCATTTCTCTCAGGTTTGCTCAGCTCCAGAGCCCACAATGCCACAGACCAAACCAGACCAACCCGCTGACACAAACACACACCTTTTCAGCTGTGGGATTTTTCCCCCAGCGTTAGTTTTCAGCCACATCAGTGACCTGACCCATCTGACGCCTTTAAGGCTGACAATGTGCTTTGCAATGTCACCGCCAAATAAAAACCTCGAACATCTACATCATCTCACCTGATGGCACAGGAAGAGGAACAGAACTTAGTGTCAACAAAACATGTTGGAGGGTGTTATTTCTGAGAGTATGTTAATAAAAAAGCATAACATACATTCTTGGAAATTATTATGCCAAGTGTGAGAAGCTGACTGCTCAATGCACATTTTACGTTTGACTCAATGAAGCCAACATCTCATTAAGTTTAAAATTAATGTATATATTTTTTTCCTGCTCTAATCCAGGTGTTAACTGCAAAAATAACCTAAAAGTATCCATGTGAGGTAAAGAATCTTTATAAAGAATGGTCTCGATTACACTGGTTTGAGTGGCCAGCAACTATTAAAAAGAACCCTGGAAATCCACAAAAAACCATCCAGGCACTGCCTAAACTATGAGAATATATTAAAGTGCACATAGCATTAAAAAAGGTGTTCCAGTGAAGACTTCCACCTATTTGATTGCAGAATTAAAGCAAACAAACGTTAAGACTGCTTGCAAACCTGCACCAGATGCTCCAAAGGTTTTCAAGTCTACAAAAGTGGTAGTTTGAGTTGGTGATTTCATATCAAATTTCAAACAAAAAGGGGTTTTATTCAAAGGGAGAGGTGAGATGTACATGATCATTGTTCCCGAAGGAAAAAAAAACCACAAAAACCAACCAGTAAAATCATTTTAGATTCAGGATCTAAAAATTCAAGTCTTATATAAACATCTTCATTAGAGTTACTGAAGAATAAGTTCTTAGTAGCATATCAGGCTACTTAAAACACAAGTCATCAGCCCATTGAACACATGTCCCACAAGACACAAAGAAGTTTCAGAATTGCTCAGTTTGGTCACATTTTTTGGCAAGACACTTTTTTATGTTTGTTTTAGGCTCATGGCAAAAAGCACCTTTGGAAAGATTTCCCTATCTAAACACAAACCCTGGACAGTACCAAAGACTGTCTGCTGTTAGAAAAAAAAACGAGAGGTATTGTGTTTATTATTGAGATAAACAAGTTTTAGAGCATTTATTTGTTCTGTTCCAAGTATGTCCTGTGTTCAAATACCATCACCTTTACTATTTAGAAATAAACCCTCATGTGCACATACACACATGGACTCGAGCTGATCCAACATTCCTGCGGTCCCGTTCTCTATTTTAAGATACACTACTGGAATGACATAAATAGGCTAAACGAGCATTCAATAAAGTTTAGTGATGAAGTCCCATGGTTTTGAAGCACTCTGCCAACCAGCCCTGGTAGTAGGGACAGGAAGAGAAGCATGTCCAGGTTATGGTAATTACAGATAGACAGATTGGGCTGAATTACACGAGTCAACACACAAAACCAGCACTGCCTTACAGAGAATTACAGAATCATTTTGGTTGGAAGAGACCCTCAAGATCATTGAGTCCAACCATAACCCACCCCGGCACTGCCCCATGTCCCTGTCTGTCCCCATCTGTCCAACCCTCCAGGGATGGTGACTCCAGCACTACCCTGGGCAGCCTGTTCCAACACCCCACAGCCCTTTCCATGAAGAAATTGTTCCTAATATCCAACCTAAACCTCCCCTGACACAACTTGAGGCTGTTTCCTCTCATCCCATCACTTGTTACTTGGGAGAAGAGACCAAGTACATTCATTCTACAACCTCCTTTCAGGTAGTTGTAGAGAGTGAGGAGGTCTCCCCTGCATGTCACAAGTAGGGGTTTTTTAAACTACTTTGGCTAAACTAGCACAATCTGCTGCCAGTCTAAGGTGCAGGTGCTCTGAATGTCTCCTGGGACTGCACAGGAAACCCACACTTAGAATAGAAGCTGCAGATTCAAGAGCATTTCTCTGCTCACATCGTCCCTGTGCTGCTCTCCTGCCCTTGTTGAGAGCGCACAACGTGCCAGCGCGGCTGCAAGCCACATGGTGAACTGAAAATCACACCACTGATCCTGCTAAAAATATCTCTCCCGCCTTCATGGGGAAGACAGGGAGGGAGGGATTGCATTATTGCGGCCTCACCGACAGTTGTGCTGATACAGCTGGAGGTAGGAGAGAACAAGTAATGAGGTTGCCAGAAGAAATGCTTCTGTAATGGTACCAGGCACTAAAAAGATGCTGTGATGGAGTGAGAGCCCCTCGCAGGGTTTCTGTTTAAGACCTGTCACCCCAGTCTGGCCAAAGGGAAGCAGCTGCCTCACTCCCTCCAAGTCTGAAGACATAAGGCAGCATATTTTCCTCTTCCTTTTTTTTTTTTTTTCCTTCTGCTTTACTGTGAGATCTGTCAAATCAAAGTTTCAGCTTTCTACCAAAGGCAGGCAGTGCTGACTGACACCAATAATGTGCAAAGTATCCCGCTATCTAACATACTCTATCTCATTCTCCTTTTCTAACTCCTCACGCTCACAGGCGTCGGATTTAATTCTCACACTTCTCAGACGAAGAAGTCACTGGAATCAGTGTGGTGATCTATTTGACTTTTGATAGCCTTTCAGTGTGTTCAACTAACAACTGCAGAACAAGTCCATTATAAACACTCTAAAGAAACACCTAAAAATAGGCAAAGTCAAACAAACACTGAAGAATACACATGACCTACTTCGATTTTCTCTTTTCCTGATGTGCAGTTCCAGCTTCAGTTGCCTTTTTTTGAAATGCAGGCCCAAAGAAGGGAGGCTACACCTGAGCTGCAGAAGGCAGAGAACACGTAAGGGTTTCAGAGCCAAATAAACCAGCCCCATACTTTATACATATCTATCTATAACCATCTCCTTGTTGGATTGGCAGGTCAGATCAGCCCACAGGAGGGTACAAATGCTGCAAGAGAAGGTGAGCGCTGGAGCTGATGGTCCCGTTTCCAATGAGTGCCAGGTGCTTAAAGGACCACATTAATATCAACAGCTACTCTCATGCCAAATTAATAACTGTTCGTATTTCCAGAAAGCACAAATATTTGCAGAGTGTGATCTCAGCTCCTGGGGTCTGATAAGTAACTAACAAATAGATGTACACGTTTACACTATACATTTTCAATATGTTAAGTAATGAGAGCAAAGCCAAAGCCTGGATAAGCCCTGCTAAGAACCAGAACTACAAAATTCAGAATTTATCATCATGCGATGCAAAACTAAACATATTCAGAAAGAGCTCAGGACTCATGAAAAACTATCAGTTGTGCTTTCCTAATTCACATTGGAAAGCCTTCCTACGTAAATACAGCCCTACTTTACTTATATCTTCTCATCAGCTTGTATTATTTAAAACATGTGGGACATTCACACAGATGGAAAAAAAAATAGGTCAGGCTTGAAACAAAAGCCAAGCCATTCCGTTTTATTAGCGGATTAAACATGCAATACTGTAATTTTAAATTCCGAGTGAAGCAACTTAATGAAAACATTCTGAGCACACTGATAAAACTACTGCAAATTGCTGCAAACTTTAATTGCCATGTTGCCAAATGGCTTACTAAAACCAGAACTAATAAACCAGTCTGCAAGTCTGATTTGAAAGTAGGCAAAAAACGACTATCAGTTGGTGGTCATATGGAATCTGGTATACAAATCTAGGATTCTTCTAACAATGTAACAGGCCAGCATGGCTGAAATACTATTAGATGATGAACATTTGCAAAATCTAGTCCTTTCATTTGCAAAGATCCTGCTTTGAAGCTAATTTATTCCTTTTCTGACACCAAATTTGCATTGCAAAACCCAGAAACACACTTATTCATTTTCTTTTTGCCTTCTGCATAACCACAACATTTACTACCAAAATATGTAAAGCCCAAACACAACTAAGTGCAGTTAATTTAATTGCGTTATTCAAACTGAATGTCCTGCACATCATTTGATTGCTGCCACCTATTGTTGTTCCAAACATGTTGCAAGGAGCTATAAAATCCTTCTCCCCTTCTGCCTCAACCCAGTACTAATACTCAACTATTTTAAAAGTTTATGGTATGTGAAGAGAGAAAAGCAAAAGACATTGTGAGAAGATTTTTCTTCTCTTTTGATTAATTGTGTTTGGTAATTCTACCATAACACAGGACACGTACAGTTTCTGAATGGAAACCAAGCAAAACAAAGTAGTAAAGAGTAATTGTACCAGATACCAGTGTCAAAGAGCACTCAGAATGGCTGTTCAACATACCACCAATTCCAACAACTTTATTAGTTTAAGACATTTCAAAGCTTATGACTTCCAGCATTATTACTAGTTCTGTCTCTGCTATTGCTAAATGTGGAACTGATAGGTCTATTTGGGCATGATAGCTGTTCTATAGGAATGAATAAAAGTCAAAGATGAATAAATATTGGTAAATCTAAAAAGATTGGCCATAGCCAAGTCATTCCCTTCTCTGCCCCCTTTCAGTTAAGAATGGATAAATGCTGGCAAAATTCAAACAAACAGGACAGAAGAATACTAGTAAACAGAACAGAATACTTTACACTTGTAAATAAATACACACATGTGCATATACATCTTCATATATATTAAAAAAATAAAGGTGTGTATACACACAAACTTCTCCACTAATCTCGTGTTTTGCTTTATACTCAGAAGTAATTCTGGATGTCATTTCTCACCCAGTCCATTTAAAGTGAGAATTCTAAGTACCTAAAAGGCCACTTGATTCTGTCTCCTCCTACACGTATACAGCTTCACAACGACATAACATTCAGGCTCTTCTAAAAGCAAGACAGACACAAACTAACAAATCAACCTAACAGAAGCTTTAGTCTGCAGAGCTTTAAGCATTAAAATGGAAACTTTGCCACTGAACATAAAGTTTGGGAGAGTCGTTATTTGAAAAATCTTAATTCTAGTAAGTCACCTCACCAAAGGTAAAATTTCAGTTTGGTTCAAATTGATAAGCTTCATCTGATTTGCTTTCTATATCAGGATATTAAAGCCATTTATTTAAATATGTCCTACAGACATGGAAATAAATATACAAGTTTACATTTGCAAATGGAAGAGCAGATCAGCCACTGGACCCAAAGGTACCTACATCAAGGTAACACAACTGCAGGACATAAGTGTCCAAACATACTGCATATTTACAGCAATCATCCATGCTTAAAAGTACAATATTCAGAGTTGAACATTCTCAAGCAAGGGGAAAGTACTGATGTGACAGAGTCAATCTCAAGGCTCAAACTGGAAAACAGTGAATTGTGGCAAGGGGTGAACGACCACTTGAGGCTACTTGTTTAAACTCTCCAACTTGGGTTCTTCTACATACAAACATCAAAGGCTCATTTCAATGCTTACTAATCAAAGCAGCATCTGCTCCACACAGTTGTCCCTTTGCACCTTCACGTATTTTACAGCTTTTATCTATACATCAATGCTAACAATCCCTTGCCAAAACCCATTTAAAACTTGATTTGGCTTTGAATTGCTAGATCCAGTTATACCTAAGCAGCTAAAATGGAACCTGGCACAGGTCCACAGTCAGTTCAGCCTCTAACGTGCAGCAAAACTGATGTGAAAAGGCAACTCATACGGCAAGAGCGGTGGAGGAAGATTAGGGAGGATATGGAAGATCTTTAAACAAGCTGTCTCTAATTCAGAAGCTGATGATACACTGAAGCAAAGGAAGGTGCACAATAAAAGCTACTTACAGCCAAAACCAGGGCTGCTGGGGAAACAGTCAAAGCTCTCTCCATTGACACTGCTCATCACAAATCACAACAGTAACAGAGATTAACATTATCACAAGGCGTCCGGGCCACATCTTTCATTTAGCTTCAGTGTCTGTCTTCTATATAACAAAGGCCTTCCAGATCAGCAATTAAGGCTCCTAAATCCCAGGCCTGCTTTGCTTTAAGCCCCTTAGTAGCCTGTAGTCTCAGAGTAGTTACACGTGACTTTTGAGCTGGCCACACAGGCTGCTGTTGCTAGAGGAGAAAATCCTCCCCTTCCTCCAGCTCTGCACATCCCTCCTTTCAGCTGCAGCATGACCACAGCAGCAAAATGATTCCTCCCACCTTGGGAAGTCTGCAACAAGGAGCAGGAGTCTCCCCTTCCAGGAGGGACTGGAAGTCCTCCCCAATTCCAGCTATTGCTAGTTTGTATACCGGCAATGCACAAATATGTTTTCCATTAGAATCAACAAATTTTGCCTCTGGATTTGGAAAACAGGAGCACACAAATGACTGAACTTCTTCACGGGTAAGAAAGCAGCATATGTGCAGGCTAACACTAGTGACCAGGCAGATGCTCAACAAGTTGGCGGCTGGTCACAAGTGGTGTCCCAGAGCACAGCACTGGGGCCAGTTCTGTTTAAACTCTTTATCAATGATCTAAATGAGGCGATTGAGTGCACCCTCAGCCAGTTTGCAGATAACACCACATTGGGTGGGAGTATTAATCTGCTGGAGGATGAGATGGCCATACAGAGGGGTCTGGACCAGCTGGATCATCGGGCTGAGGCCAATTGTATGAAGTTCAACAAGACCAAGGGCCGAGTCCTGCTCTTGGGTCACAACAACCTCATGAACACTGCAGGCTCAGGGAAGAGCGGCTGGAAAGTGCCTGGGGGTGTCGGTGACAGTGGCTGAACAGGAGCCAGCGTGTGCCCAGGTGGCCAAAAAGGCCACCAGCATCCTGGCTTGTGTCAGGAATAGTGTGGCCAGCAGGACTAGAAAAGTGACTTTGCCACTGTACTGGGCACTGGTGAGGTCCCACCTTGAATCCTGGGGTCAGCTTTGGGCTGTCAGCACAACTTGGCTCTTTAACATGCAATCGATATATAAGGTTGAGATTTAGAGATCCACTGATGTACCCTGACCCACTATAAGTCAAAAAGGGTCTGAAAACTACACCCTGTCCAGGCTCTGAAACACCTTCCTTACGTTCTCCTCACCTATTTTCCACTTACTTCTTTGCCTAAAGAAAAAGAATTAAAGAAGCCAATATGTCCAGTGCTTGGGAATTCCAGGGTACAGGGTCAGCCCTGCTGCCCGAGATGAAGAATGAACAATTGGCTGGAAATCTGGAAGCTGGTCTTGCACAGGGTACAGGCAGAGAGAGGAAGAGAAAAGGGGAGAAGACTACAAAGCTTGCTGGGTTCCCTCAGATAAAAGTTAATCTGCAGTTATACAAAACATTAAAAGGATGTTGTGGAAAGCACCTGACAGTTCCAGCGCTCCAGAAGCAAGCGAGACAAGCAACTTAGTTACATCTTCTGAAAGAGATCTGCACACTTTTTGGACATGAAAGGATTTCAATACCTTAGGAAAAAACGATTTGCAAAGACATCAACTCTGATTGAGGAAAGCCCTGAGATGTAGACCAGGGGAACCTGGGCAAGACTCTGAGAAAACAGCATCTCTCACAAAAAGAGATATGATGTCTCTCCTTGCAGAGAGGGAACAGCCCAACCCATTGTAGGCGCTATACGTCTCTCCTCTCACTTCCAAACACTTGCAAAGCCATGCTTCAGTTAGCAACCAACGTTTTTAGCATTAGTTTACTGTATCTTTATGTAGCAAAACAGTCCACATGCAGCTATTTAAAGGATAATATATAATGCTAAAAATTATGTCTATACACTTATCCTGCTCATATGATTCAGAGTACGAAGTGAAAGAGCACACTAACCAAAAAAATTCAACATGGATACCACTACTTTCCAGGGGAAATAAGAGAGCTTACCAAACAACAAATAGCAGAGAACTCCTGCTCTTAGAGGATATTTATCTCTTTAGGCACAAAGCTTAAAATAAGAGGTTGTAATGAAAATACTTCTCTTCATTACTGTGGTCAGACATCAATTTTCACTCTCCTACCATAAGGCACTGTGCTGCAGCTCCATGTCCTGCTGCCATCCATCCTTCTCTTTCCTCCCATCCCATCTCTTCCTTTTCCCTCATACAGGTCTCAGCTACTATGGAGCAACCCCAGGGAGCCAAGTGCTCAAGTGAGCTCTTCACCGTTTAACCACTGGTGGGTTTTCTACAAACAAGGGAGCAGAAAACCCACAAATTTTCAAGCGTCTGCTTCAGGGGCTGGCAGTAGAGAGGCAACAAGGCCTGTCTGACCACCTCGAACCACATGGATGCACCTGTGCTGCTGCTAGCACACCAAGTTCAAAGAGAGGTTATTAGCCAGATGCAGCATGTCTTTGGTACAACACCACAGCTGAGGCAATGAATCCACTGCCGGGCGCACTTCAAATGGCTCTGCCAGCATCAGCACAGGCCCAGTCGGGCTTCCTGGCATCTGCTCAGCATCAGCTCTCAGAGTCGCCCCCTGTAGAGCTGCACCAAGGTCTCCGCCCTGTAAATCCTCACAGGGGCTGTTCTGCAAGGATCAAATCTCATGGCAAGCACATCAAATCTGCTCGCAGGCTCAGCAGCACCTCAGCTAACCAGCTCTTCCAAAAACAAGACTGCTTGGAGCCCATTGTGGGCAGACACCGTGCATAGAGCTCACCGGGGTGAGCAGGACTCATCTTGCCTTCAGAGAAAAGCTGGTCCTGCGAGCCTCACACCTGAGACAACACAACTAAGCTAGCAAACCTGTCCAGACCTGAACTTACACTTCTTTCTCAGCACCAAGCTGCTCTCCCTAAACCTCCATGGCACTGTTAACACATTCACCTCGATAAATCACCTAAGGATAACTGAGATTTACTCATGTTTGGGGAATGCAACCCACACGTGGCAGCCAACAACAGCAAACAAGCTGGAGGGTCTGAGAGGGTTTCATCTTACAAACCAGAGAACAAAGAATTCTGATCTGGGTTTCTTCCCCTGTTCCAGTTTGTAAGATTTTAGGCTCAATGAAATGCCACAGGGATTTTCCCCAAAGCACAGTTGTTACCCAGGTGTTAGTCCCTGGGTCATCCCTCTTGGAAACATACCAAAGGCAGCACTGAAAATAAGCATGATGCCAACGAACAGGTAGCAACAAGGAAACCACCATGTGGGGACCACCTGAGCATCTCGTTTGACTCAACTATTTTCAAGTTACAGAAAGACAAGTCCTGTTTTAGAAGTCACCAAAAAATAAAGATCATATTAAAAATGTACTCATCTATTTAGATATTAGGACTGTATGTAGATATTTTTGCTACCAAGGTATTACCACTCATGTGCCACAGGTACAGTCTCGAAATTACCCACCTTCTATCATTTTCAGATTCCCCTTATTCTGGCAGAAACTAACAGAAAGCTCAGACTGCTGAGTGTTTCTTTGTTATGCTATTGCCATTTTAGGCTAGATACCTGCAATTTTGAGGTAGGAACTTACTGCTTAGAAGGTCACCCTGCAGCTGAAGAATTTGTGGAACAGGCATTGTGAGAATAACTATATCAAACTGTTCTGGTGGACCCATCTTCCTGGAGACTTCCCATTTCCCATCTCGGAGAGAGATGCGAGTTACATGCTGTTCGTAGATGACATCTGCACCTGCTTGGAAAAAGGAGAAGTTGAATATCTGTAACAGTGAATTCCACACAGAAAATGCACAGTAGCCTCCCTGAGTAAGAGCAAAGCATACAGTCTTAGGGCAAAGTTTCACAAGTTGGGTTGAATCAATTTAACAGCCAACATATGACATTAAAAGAGGAGATCCTCATCTTCTGAAACAATCTCCCTGCTCCCCTGTGCTAAGGCTGGTATTCATCTGACTCCTCTCTGGCCTGACTCAGTACTGTAAACAGATGGAAAACTACCAGCTGCTCTCTTCATCAGGTTGGTTTACTGCAGCTTTACTGAGCTCAACCAATTCAGAGTGAAATCAGGAGTGCAGGAGGCGGCACAGGGTAAGCAATCAAAGCGCACCCCCAAGGAGCTGAAAGAGAACGCATTGCCCCTGTCAGCATGTCTCATATCAGAAGACAAGAATGTAGTTAATTATTTGCAAGATTAGAGTCTAAAAAAAAGCTAATTAAAAAAGACAAAAACAATCACATGAAAGGAGCAAAGCCTGACTGCTCACAAAGCTACCATTTTTCAAAACTGAGTTAAATTAGTCCCCCAACTGTACAAGTGGTTCTGCCATGTTACTCGCAATGCAGTAGTTACACAGTTTAAACCAGGGGATGATCTCCTTCAGCGTTTTCTAAAGGACTTTCAACACAGTAGGCTCCAATACTGCAGCAGCACTCATTTCCACAGAACTAAGCCCACCACTGTTCTCAGCACAGTTAAGTGCGCACTCATGAAAAAACACCCAAACGCTAACCTGATTCAAGTCACAACTCAAATCTCTTCTCAGCCACGATCTCACTCCACCTAAGCTATCTCTGTCCAAATGGTGTTAGGTCAAACTTTCGTATACTAAAGCCAACGGTGTAAATATAAGATTGGCCCCTGAGCCTACAGCCTTTATATTGGTATATTTTTTACATGCCAGCAGCACAACTGCTTGGAAATTTATAGACCTTGCAGGCATGTTTATCCATCTAAGCAACTTCAAGTCATACATAAACAAACAAGGAACTTGAACATTCTCATTGAAGATTTAAATTTGAAAGACAGTTCAAAAACACAATCATTATAACCTTTCATTTTGTACAAAGGCATCTAAAAAATTACCTGACTGTTTTAAATAATACTTGACGACCGAGGAGATGCCCTGGGGTGCCATATAATTGCAGGAGCCTTCTTTCACTACCATTCCTTCAACAGGTACAGTAAGTGGTTCCAAGATGCCATGAGACAGAAGCTCCTCATAGAAGCTTAAAGGGAGCATATGACACAGGGATGAAAATAGACCACATAAAAACCAGCAGCAGTTGTCATTATTTTTCACAGTTTAAGTTAAGACCGGCCTACCTTTTAAATTTGGAAAACAGTTTTTAATGACCTCATTCAACCTGCATTTCGAGGTTATGCTTGACCAGGAACCACAGCTCTAAAAGGACAAACTACCTTGCTATTTTACTGGGGGCTGGCCCTTTGTGTGATACCCAGGCTCCCTACCATGCCTGTAAAAGAAACTGTTGGCAGTTTGACCTGAAGGCTTCAGGACTGTGACAGGGGCAGGTACCACAGCTACTTTAAGCTCAGAATATCAGCACAGAATAACTGCCATGATTCTGGGTGCAGGTGCTCGAAACACACCTGCTTTTTCTTGGGTTTCCACACAAGTTTGACACATTTTTACCACTGTTACACCACCATCCCCTTCCCCAGACTGCAGCAAACTGTCCCGTGCACCCTGCAGGGCCCAACAGGCCCTGCCAGCACCATCCTCCCGCCCCCTCAGCCAGGCAGCTGCTGTTGGGGACACAGACATCATGCTCCTGATAAAACAAGGTACCTGCAGCTTTTTCACAGAATCCCAGAATGACAGGGGTAGGAAGGGACCTGGAAAGCTCATCCAGTGCAATCCCCCCATGGAGCAGGAACACCCAGATGAGGTTCCACAGGAAGGTGTCCAGGCGGGTTTGAATGTCTGCACAGAAGGAGACTCCACAACCTCCCTGGGCAGCCTGGGCCAGGCTCTGCCACCCTCACCATCAAGAAGTTTCTTCTCATATTTAAGTGGAGCCTCTCATGTTCCAGTTTGTACCCATTACCCCTTGTCCTATCACTGCCTGTCACCAAGAAGAGCCTGGCTCCACTCTCCTGACACTCACCTTTCATATATTGATAACCATTAGTGAGGTCACCCCTCAGTCTCCTCTTGTCCAGCTCCAGAGCCCCAGCTGCCTCAGCCTTTCCTCACACGGGAGATGCTCCACTCCCTTCAGCATCTTGGTGGCTGCGCTGGACTCTCTCCAGCAGTTCCCTGTCCTTCTGGAACTGAGGGGCCACAGCTGGACACAATATTCCAATTTTCTTTCCTACCTACCTGCCCTGTCACCCGTATGACATTCAGGTGCCTCTGAGGTGTGCCAGATGACCTCTGAAGGTCCATTCCAGACCAAACTCCCTACGACTCTCTGAGAAATGAAGCAGCAGGACCGCACTTGCAGGTCTGCACCACAGAGGAAAACCGCGAAGTCACGACACCCGTGGGCAGAATGGAACAAAATACCCCGACCGCGCGTTCCCCCCTCTGTCCCACGCTTTATGGGAGGCGGCAGGGCGGGGCGGGAGGCGGACCGGGGCGGGGAGCCGGAGCCCACCCGCAGCACCGGGACCGGCGGGGCAGAGAGGGCGGGGCCAAGAGGGCGGGGCGGGGTCGAAGGGGCGGGGCTCACCTGCGGCGCGGCCCCGCGCGTTCGGTCTCGAGGGTGACGTACTGCGCGCCCAGGTCGGCGGTGCAGGCGGCGTCCCGCTCGCTGCGGCTCGTGCTCATGCGGCCCCCTGCGCGACGAGCCGGTCAGAGACCGCCACGCCACGCCACGCCACGCGTCACGCCACGCCACGCCACGCGCCCCCACCGTCCGCCCGTCCCGCCGCACGCCGGACCCACCTGCGCCGCGCGCCTTGTCCCAGACGGTGACGCTGCCCAGCGCCGCCCCCCGCAGCAGCGCGGCGCACGCGCCGCCCGTCAGCCCCGCGCCCACCACCAGCACGCGCGCCATGGCCCTGCCCCGCCCCGCTCTGCTCGGGGGCGGGACTCTCCGCACTGGCCACGCCCCCCGGAGGGCACGCGCTCCCCGCCCATGGGTGGTGCCGAGGGGCGGGGAAGCGGGCGGGCACGCCCGCAGGCGCGCGCGCGGGCGTGCGCACGCACATGCACAGAGGCGGTCACGCGCAGCACTGGCGGGGCGCGTCCGTGTGCACACAGTCCCGGAATGTCAGGGGTTGGAAGGGACATCGGAAGCCCATCCAGCCCAAACACGCATACGCATGTGTGCACACACACGTACACGTGCAGTCACACACCTCCCTCGTGCACACGTGCACACACACACCCTGCACGCGCGCACATGGTCCATGCAGTCACACATCTCCTTGCACGCACACGTGTACACACACACACCCTGCACACGCGCACCCATGTGCACGCGTCCATGCAGTCACACATCTCCTTGCACGCACACGTGTACACACACACACCCGGCACACTTGCACCCCTGTGCGCGCATCAGTGCACATGCACATGCAGTCACACACCTCCCTGCACACACACATACACACACACGCCCCCTGCACACGCCAAACCTCTACATGCAGCTCTTGTGCACAAACCCATGCGCACACACACATACTTGCACATGTATAGACACACATATGCACACACCCACGCGCACACACTCCTGCACAGGCATGCAGTCACGCACCTCCCTGCATGCACACCCGTGCGTACGCACACCCCAACTTCTTTCTGTTTTGTTTTTTTCCTGTTTTTTCTCTCCTTTTTCTTTCTTACATCTTCATCAGCCATCTTATTTGCAAAGGACAGGAAACATAGACGAGGAAACGGCAGTTCCAGGCGTTTCATTTAGACTGATACTGCAGTGACCTGTTCCCTGACACAGGCTGGGTCCTGTGTAGCTTTACCCATTTGGTTGTCTCTGAAGTGTCTGCAATTGTCTGACACCTGGGGGTCTGGAGCCCCCCGTAATGCAGCTGATTTCTGGCTTCGTCAGGGACACAAAATACACCGTTGGCATCTCAGAGCTGGACCTTTAAAACTGCTAGTGTGGATGCAGAAGACATCTAACAGGTCTCTGGTGAAAAAGCGTAGCAGAAATACATCTCCTTAGGGGCAAAACAGTACTAGTAGGTTTGAAATTCATTAAAGATTGCAATTAATCACATTTTTAATCATTTTTTTTCTTTTCACAACAGGAAGCATCGAGAAAGAAAGAATTCCTAAAAAGCAATTACAGGACAGTCCAGCATGTGGCTCCGATAGCCATGTGCGAAATCCGAATAAAAAAAGGGGCTTAGGGAATGTACAAACTGGCTGCGTCTTGGGGTTTATCTGAGATGTTTTGGTAAGAAGATTTGAGTCGCTCATTTTGCGTTGCGTATTTTCTGACTAAAGTGCTTTCTTCAAAATCCGGTGTGTACACGACGTGATCAAGCAGTGCTGCAAAAATCACCCCGGGTAGGGCACTTATGCAGCAGACAGAGTTCAGTCCATGGTTGGTTGATTATTATGACCGTCCCATCCATGCCCAGCTTACACCCGTGGGCAGAGCGCTCGGAACATCCTCGGCTCTCACACCACAGCAATTAAAACCGTTAACTCTGTCCCAGGGTGTTACCTCTTGTTCTCAAACCAAGTCCGAACAATGACCGTGCTAGCTACGAGAGATTTCTAACTCCACGAAGAAATTTAACTCATTCTCAGTCAAACCAGCACAGTGTTTCACAAAGAAATAAGGTGTAGTCTTTCTGCTTTAAGAAATGAGACCTCTACAGATTCGTGGCTTTACAGGTTTGGGACAAATTGTGTTAAATATTGTTAGGTTCAGAGCATCTGCTCTGCACAAAACCACCATTTCTCTGCATGGGCAAGCATGTGAGAAGATGTTTCTCCATCCCTGGCTCCCCTACATGCATGGAAAATAGAGGCTGAACTGTTATAATACCTGAGTTCACATGAAACAACATATGCGGACCCTCCACAAAACCCAACTCCGTAGGCTGACCTTTAGTTAGAAACAGTAGAAGAATTGGCTTGAATTTCAGCGTTAAACATGATGATGACTTTTTTTCCCCCGTTTTTAGCAATATTTTGGACTAAACGAGGCATGTGGACCAAAAGAAAACAGGTCAGGGAGTTATTCCTTGCTCATCCCTTGCAGCACCAGGATGCGCTCTTGCTGACAGCACCACCTTTAAGCTTTTGCTTTAAAATAGCTGTTTTTCCTGCGCTATCATATAGGAAATGTTTTTAAATCTTCAATGCAGAAAGTTATCACCCTTCGGCCAAGCTGATTGTTCCCGGTTAGGTGCTCCGATGATGGGTTGCAGGTCTTGTCGTCGCTTCCTTTTAGCCTGTCTTAACTTGAACATTTCTTTCTCATTTTTGTTCCAGCCAGTCTCCTTTGGAATAGAAGCGAGCTGTATTATTTTCGGTGGCACCTGCAAATCTGGCCGTTTCATTTACACCAAGTGGTCAGGAGGTCTCGTGTTTTTCTTCAGTTCAACACGTGTCTCTTGCACCGTGGCATTTATAGAGAAAGCAGTGATTTCAGGGGGGGTTTCACCTAGAAGTAGCAATGAAAGGCAAAGCAGATCAATGAGAGACGGGGAGGAAATGCAGAAAATAATGTTGGGTGGAGAACAGTCTTTCTAATGCTGTTGTGGGTTATTTCTGATAGCAGAATTCATTACTAGAATATATATATAAAAATATATATATATATAAAATCACTTGGCAGTGATTCCCCGGTGATGCTGGACACCACATCCTGGCCTTGCTGACCACAGTAGGATGCCGCTCTCATGCTGACCGTCCATCTTACAATGTGGCACGGGGACCAAACCATCTCCCACCCTCCCAAAGCAGCCATGATGCTAATTAGCGCTCCATGATAGATATTGCAAGTCTTTGCCCACTTGCTCTATCAATTCGGGTAAACTTTTGCCATCTGCAGCATCCTTTGGTGAGAAGCTTCGCAGGGTGACTGCTGGTGACATGGCAGCGGTGATGCTCTGTGCTTTATCCTCTGCCACCTTCTTCAGAGGTCCTGTCCTAAGCCTTTCTTCTCCGGAGGACACAGTCAGCAAGCAGAAATTAAAATGTAATGAATGTTATCTATGAAGAGAAGCTTGCATTCATTACAGTCTCCTGGTCTATCACAAAGCCACGTTGGCTGCAGTAAATAATACATGATTTAATTCTTTTTCCTCCCTGTTTTCTTCCTAAATGTGTTGCTTCTGCTTCTGCCTCATTCCAAGCAGCTTTCTGTAAAGTTGTCTTTAGAGGTATTGCTCTTTACCTCACCAGGTTTTGCAGTTTGCTCAAGACAGTTTGTTCCCAGTAAACACTTCAGTCTCTTCTAAAAAAAAACAACTCGTAAATGTTATCAGATTAGGCAATTGTGTACTTTTCTGTCTTCAAGAAATTCTCTAAGCATCTTTCTGTGATCCAAATTCTTGTTTAAGTTAATCCTGTTTAAACACATCTTTTTTTCAATTCTCTTCCCGGTTCCGCTGAAACAATTTTCCCAAAGGAAAAAAAACACAGCTTTACTTGGTATTTTTGCCGTCAGTACAAAGGGCTTTTCCCTGATTGCTTTGCCTCCTTTGCTGAGCGTTTTCTCTCCCTTTGAAACAAAGCCATGACCCAAATCCTCACTGAAATGAAAATAAATCGGCTCCCAGCAGCAAGAGATGTCCTCAGATGAGACACGTGGCACGTGGCTGGACCCAGGAGACGTATAGAAACATATAAACAACCCTGAAATCCATCTCCAGGGCCAGCAGAGCAGATTGGAGACCCCGGCACAGCCACTTGGCCAGGGGTCGGGGATGCTCCAACTTGGGACACGTGGTGTCCCCAGCTCTGCTCCTGGTGGCATGTGCTTGGTGGACACCTGAGGAGCTGGGGAGCATGGGGCAGACCAGCAATCACAAATGCACTGATTAGCGGCCTGGGGTGATTTTTCCATGCACTGATGCTGTTTTCCACCAGTGCTTTTACCTGGGTGCTGCCCACCTGTTGAATGGTCCCATCTCAGCTAGACGGGGCCATGGCTGCCATGACCTGGGGCTGGACCACTGACCCCAGGACTTCTTCCCATCACCCCAAAGGCTGCTACCCTGTTCCTCCCCAGCTGATTAGTCAGGTCTGCTGTCCCTTACTGGGAGCACTGGGATGGCAACCAGGACCTCAGCGCACATCGGCACTGCCATGAAGCCATCACCGCTGCTGGAGAAGAAGACCTCTTTTACTGCATGCTGTTTTGGTGGGAAAAGGTAATTGAAGTGGACAAGGCTGCAAGCCAGACTCCACAGCCTGCCGAGTCAGCAGATTGTCTCTTGTCTGACAAACAAATATGTCATGAAATAAAAGGACATCAAACAGGCTTCTGCCATGGGACAGCAAGTCTCAGCTGGCTGGCTTGAGGAGCAGTCAAGCTGCTGAGCTTCGTGGTGGAGCAGCAGAGGGTGGTGAAGGGCTCTGAAGGCAGAGGGACAGAGCCACAGGAACAGTCTCAGCACCAGTCCCTTGTCAGTGCCAGCTGGTGGGTCCTGGCCCAATCCTCCTGGCCTCACAGGCCTCCCAGACCCAGCACAGAGAAGTGGGATGGATGCTGGGGACACCTTTCAGTGCCTGGAGGTGCTCGGTCAGCTTGAGTCCTTGCATTGCTCTTTGTCACTTGCTTCCCCACCGGTTATCCTGGAGGACAGGTCATGCTAACCCGATCACCGAAGGACACCCCTCTTGGTCGTAACCCACAAGGGTTGACACTCTCTGCACCCTGTGATGCCTTTGGCCAAGGTTTGGGGACGCAGTGATCTGCTTCCACATTAAACACCGTGTCACATCCCCAGACCCTGTCCAGGTTGTCCTCTTGGCACCTCCTCAGGGGGCAGCAGCAATACCACTTCTTACTGTCCTTCTCCTAGGAGCCACCAGCTCTGTCCCGAGACACACGGGGTGGTTAAGACAGGCTGTGGAGTCTTACACAAACCAGTTGATCTTGCTCAAGCGCCAGTGGGTTTATCAGCCGCCACCCTCCTCGTTAAACTGTTTCTGTGATGACTGGCACCTGGACCAGTGCACATGGTGTGTCCGAGAGCGAACGTCCCCCCATCGCTGGGACAAGGACACTATGACTGATGGTCAGGCACCCTCTTTGAGGTGCACACCAGGTAACCTCAGCCCTTTTGGTTTCTTTCTACCACTGGAGAAGAGCAGGAGTATTACAGTTCAGACAAGGGGATCATGCCAGGCACAACATAAATTTAACAGTTAATATTTCATCTTTCATTTCTGCTCCTTCTCGTATCTTCCCTTATGTCTTCTCACCATTTCCCAGCTTTCTGCTCCTTCATCAGTCTCAAGGATTTAATTTGTGACTTTTATTTCTTTAACAGCTATGAACAGAAGTGATAGCTGGCTATTTTTATTTATTTATTCCTTTTTTTACCATAGCCAGAACATGCAATCGAGAAAGCAGCTATTTGCAGGTGTTAAATACAATAATATTTCCACTTTCGTATTCAGAAACACCAGAGAAGGTGTGGGGGGGAAAAATTATGTCTAGAAAATGATGTTCCAGTATTGACAAGATGTGTTGGGAAGAACCAACAACAGCTGAAGGCAGGAGAAAAATGAGGAAGGAAACTGGGAATCCATCCCATTGCTGCTGTGACTTCTATATCCCTGAAGTCTCTCCTGGCCTGGAAAACGACCCGTTTGGGGATGGCTTGGAAACCTCTGACTTTATAGACAGTGTTTTTTCCTTAATTCCTTTAACAACAAATTCTTTGCTTATAGGGGTGGAGAGGCAAATCACCTCATTTCGGATACAGCCACCAGGGCAACCCCTGCTTGCCAGTTAATTTAAAGCACACTAATTGAGGCAGCGTTTCCTTGCTGTGTTTTGTTGTATATAGATGCAATAAACTTTCCCTGGAAAGATTTTGGCCAAGAAAAATAAATGAACCACGCTTTGGAGCCCTTAGAGGCTTCAGTATTTGTAATTGGTCCAGGTAGACAGATGGAGAAATTGAGGAAGATATTGCTCTTCTCATGAGCATTCAGTGCTCGTGAGTAATCGGACATTTGTCATGACGCAGAAACCTTCTCCCACAAAAGTCTGGACATGTAAATGGTAAATGATTTTCACCCTGAGGGTGGTGAGAGCCTGGCCCAGGTTGGCCAGAGAGGTGGTGGATGAACCATCCCTGGAGACATCCCAGGCCAGGCTGGACTGGGCTCTGAGCAACCTGAGCTGGTGAAGATGTTCCTGCTCATGGCAGGGGTGGCACTAGATGAGATTTGAAGGTCCCTTCAACCCAAACTGTTCTGTGATTCTAAAAGAAGAGCTCAGCTTGGGTGAAGCTTGGTGAAACTGGGTAAAACAGGTGATGGTCTGAAGAGAAGCCCATTTGAAGACAAGAACCTGAATGTAAATGCCTTTCAAATAACATCAGTTCAGGCAAATGAAATGTCCTTCGTAGTGATGGTGAAGAGTTTCCTCTTGAGATGGAGATAGCTTCGGTAGCACCTGAGTGATATACGCACCCCTACACATCCAGTGTCCCCGACTGTGGTGGGGATGTCTTCCCAAAGCAAAAAACGTTTGTGTCGTCAAGCACTGTGAGGATTGGAAGCAAATTGCAATCTGTATTTACTGTGGATCATTTTTGTTCTCCTCTGTATTAATGATGGATTGGGTTTTTCTCATTTCAGCAGTAAATTAATCAGCCGAGATGGTCATTGGGTGCATAGATTCAGAACTCCTCAATCCCCTTGTTTTCTCCTCTGCCTCCACTATTTTTGACAGCTTTGGTGATTAGGACCTCTGTGTGAAGAAATACACCCTCACTCTATTTTTTCAGTTCTGAATAACTGGAGAAGTCAAACCACAATATGGGTGAAAGCCCAAAAAGGGCCCATGAGCACAGGAGTAGAAATTGGCCATTTTCAGCTTTGGGCTGGAAATCCCAGCTCCTGTCTCACAAGGCGGATTCTGCTGCAGGCTCTGGAGGAGAACAGAGGCAAAGAAGCTCCAAGCTTGGTTTTCGGGTGGAGATCAGCGAGTTTACAGCTGGGTTTGACATGGTGCCGGTGCAGCAAATTCATTCTTTGTGAAAGACCACAATTTAGGAAGCAACATAAAACAATGGTTCGGGAATTTTCCAAGCTCCCATAATTTTCCGGATGAAAAACAACATGAGCCTGGCTTAGTTTCACTTGAAAGAGGAAACCGAAGTGTGTTATTTGAAGGTGCAGTCTTAAGTATATGTGTATATTTGTCCTCATAAAACTCAGCATTATGTTGCAATCTGATGGCAACCATCTCCAGTCCTGCATGCCAATTTCTTCTCTTCAACAATCTTTAACTAGGCAATCTATTGAGAGATGGACTTTGACTGTTGCTCTCTGAAGTGGTTTATTCTCCTTTACAATTAGATACAGGTCAGGGGTTGTTATACCTTTGCAAACACGGAGCTGTGCTCTCTAAATTAAGCGCAGTGTCTTGCGGGGATCCACGGTCCGGCTGGCGGTGGTGGCAGCACCAGATGCGCTACAGCAATCAATGCTTTGAGAGCAGCTTCACGGGCTCACGAGTGCTCGGCTGACGTCAGTTTTGGTCAGAGAGCAGAGCTTTATCCTTTAAACATATTTTTCTCTGTGTTAAAGGGTAGGGGATTGCAGAGGTTGCAAATTAATCTCCCTGAGTCTTAATCCATCCATATTTTTATTTCCTTTGGATTGGAGGTCCTAAAGCCTTCTGCCCTGTGCATCACTGTGGGTGACTTCTAACAAGTGTAGAGACGTATGGGCAGAATCACGCACAATTCTACAGCCAAACAATTATTTTACTTCATGTTGTAATAAATAGACAGGGCTGCACACCGTTGGGATCAGCATGGACACGCTCACCCCCACAGTGCAGGTGCTGATGAGCAGCTCTGCCATCTGGGCAGTTATCAGAGAGGTCGGGAGATCACAGAATGGACTGGGTTGGAAAAGACCTCAGAGATCATCAAGTCCAACCCTTGGTCCAACTCCAGTCCATTGACCAGATCATGGCACTAAGTGCCATGTCCAATCTCAGTTTAAAAACCTCCAGGGCTGGTGAGTCCAGCACCTCCCTGGGCAGCCATTCCAGTGCCTGACCACTCTCTCTGCACAGAATTGCTTTCTAATCTCCAGCCTCAATTTCCCCTGGCAGAGTTGAAGCCCATGCCCCCTTGTCCTATTGCTGACTGCCTGGGAGAAGAGCCCAATCCCCACCTGGCTAGAACTGCCCTTCAGGTAGTTCTAGAGAGTGCTGAGCTCACCTCTAAGCCTCCTCTGCTCCGGACTAAACAAGCCCAGCTCCCCCAGCCTCTCCCCATAGCTCTTGTGTTCGAAGGAGAAACTCCTTTGGCAGGCACTGTTCTGCAGATGCCTGAGGTTCAGCAGCCGGATCGCTCTGGTCCATGTTGGTCCATGTTGGCCATGCAGGCTGCCTTCAGGCAACCAGCCACGTCTGCTGTGTCCAGAGTCTGGAACTAAGTCACAGTGCGGTGAATTCCTGCCCTGTTCAATGCTGCACAAATACAGGCAAAAATAAAAGATTATTTCTTTGGTTAAGAGCCATTAATGAGTTAACCCCTCCAGGGTAAAGAGACTTGCTGCAGTCAACTCTTCTTTTCTGGATTTTTTGTTTTGGTTTGGTTTTGTTTAAGAAGTAAGAAGCTAAACAGGGTGGATAAGAAAAGCTTGGCAATAAATGATGTGATTGGAGAGGCATAGGGAGGTGGATTTATAAGGCGACAGAGGGCTCAGCCCCTCCGAGCTCCTCTTGCACATTTTATCAGCAGAAAATCACCAGCTTTTGAGCTTGACTTGGTGCAACAAAGAGGGTCTGGTGAGTACAGTCTCCTACTGCTTTGAACTTGCCAGATGTGCCAGCTCAGAGCCTCCCAGGCCAGATGTGGCCTCCTTCTGCCCTTGTTCATCCCCTGGGGACCCCCAGCTCCTGAGACACAGATGACGCTGCTGCTCCCACCCCACGGGCTTCAACTGGAACAGTAGGATGCTGGTGGAGGATCCCACGTGGGGCCACAGCAGCACGGTTTGGGTTGGAAACACCTGCTCCACATTGCAGCATCAGGCATTGGTGGTGCTGCCAGCAATGCTGGAGCTGTTCGATGTCTGCTCGTGCCTCTGGGGCACTCGCCATCCTGCTCACACCACCCCTGTTGTCCCGCAGGCGCAGTGGAGAGGTGAGATGTGGCTGTTTCTGGTGGCCCTGTGCCTGACCCAGGGACTGGGTGACGCTGTCCTGTGCGTGGGACCAAGACACGACAACCCTGAGCAGTTGATGAACACTGTAAGTGCTGGGGAGTCCAGTCTTCCCTGTGGGGTGGGCCTAAAGTCCTTCCTGAAGGACCAGCTGGGCTGTCCCCCATCCATTGTCCTTGTGTCTGCACCCATGGGGACCCAGGGGGTCTGGGTACATCCCCCCATGCTGTGCTGGGCGTTTGGCCAGCTGGTCGCTGCCTTGCTCCTTTGTCATTGGTGTCACCCCCTTGCCTCCAACTGCAAGGGGGACAATGTGGCCTCTGGGGTGTCCCCGGGGCTCCAGGCACCATCTGTGGCTTTCAGAGTGGCTCTCCCACAGTGAGAACCTCTTCAGGTCTCCTGGAGATGGTCAGATCACGTCTCACATCTTGCCACTCCACAGGTGGAAAGGACTTCTGAGGGGACAAGTAAAGAGTCTGAGCATCCCTCTCACGTGCAGCATCTCTGCTCATTGCTTGCTCCTCGCTGTCCCTGCAGACCCAGCAGCACCGGGAGGCTGAGGCTGTCACCCCGAGTTTCTCTTACTGTGTTGTGCTTTAGCAGTGCAGTACAAGCAACAGTGTGACACGCTGGGGAACTTCCCACCCCGATAAGCTCTATTTATACATTGAATTTTGGGGGATTGCTTCATTTGGCACAGCCAAGAAACAATGGAGTCAGCTGTGCTCTGCTATCTTCAGTGATAACGTAACCTCTGATGCATATCATGCTTTGAACAAGTTCTGCCATGAGTCAAGTCAAAACCACCCACCTTTTTCCTGACTGGTTTCTCTCCTTACAGAGACAGATAATCTCTTTCCATGGATATCGCAGTGAGGAGCACCAAATCCTGACGGACGATGGCTATTTCCTTACCATGAACCGGATTCCCAGTGGCAGAGAAGGGTCTGGAAGCAGAGGTGGGCATCATTTCCGTGCAGCAAGGCTAGACAGGTCCCCTTCTTTTGAGCAGAGGAGGCAAAACGAGGATATAGGCAAAGCAACGATCTCAGCAAAATGAGGTTCTTCTAGGCAAAATGAGTATTGTATTTTCAGAAAGAGGGACGTGGCTGCAAGGAAGGGGTGCAGGAGGAGATGTGAGTGCTCCTGGGAGGCAAACGTGCTTTTCTCTGGGTGCTGGTGGGGAGGGAGCAGCCTTGAGCTGGCCCTGGGAACAACGATGCTCTGGGACAAGGCAGCATGACCCAGTGAGCCTCCGCACCCGGAGAAGGAGGGACACGGTGGCTCCTTGGCTGGAGCAAACACCCAACCCTGTTTGAAGGCTTCCTGACAACCCAGAGCCAGGAGTGGCAAAAATATCTCAATCTGGAGGAGAAAAAGCACTAGCAGAAGAAAGAAACTGCAGGGGAAGCTGCTTTCTCCCCTGCAGACTTTCCATTCATGATATGAAAATGTCATACTCCAGTGGTCAACTCCTTTCCCATTCCCAGGTACCCCCATCAAACAAACATCCTTTTGTTTTTTTCTGTCATTTCCAGGATCCAGGTTACCTGTGTCGCTCCAGCATGGCTTACTTCTAGATGGTAGCAACTGGGTTTCCAATTTTCCCAACAGCAGCCTGGGCTTCATCCTGGCAGATGCAGGGTATGACATCTGGATCGGAAACAGCCGGGGGAACAGCTGGTCCCGACGGCACCTGAACCTTTCTGTCGACCAAGAGAAGTTTTGGGATTTCAGGTGAGGAGGCCATCAAGGACAGGACTGGGATGCTGGGCTTGTCAGTGCTGACCATTTCCTGTCCACAGGAGGCTGGGAGATGGGCACCTCCTCCAGCTTCTCTGCTTGCTCGCCAGCTTCCACGAGATGGCCATGTATGACCTCCCTGCCATGGTGGGCTTCATCCTAAATCAAACCAGGCAGGAGAAACTGTTCTACATCAGCCACGCTCAGGGCAACACTCTGGGTGAGTGAGGAGGAAGAGTGGACAATAGGTGGGATGCCATGGGAGAAGGGCATTGGTCTGTCCCAAACTGGAGACTGCTGGGGACAGGGCTGCCTTGGTCCGTGTGGCCACTTTCCCCACTTGCCTTCTTGGTCCTTCTGCATGGGAGAGCTTTGCTACATCTTGCCCAGCCATCCTGGGCTGTGCTCACATCCAGGAGTGCTGCAGCTTCATTTTGTTGAGACCCTGCATCTCAAACGGGCTTTGGGATGCAAGAGGGAAATTGATGTGCTTGGGTCCACATGGCAGTCTCTTGCAGGACCTCTGCTGTCTCTTGTGGGTTTTTTACAGGTTTCATAGCATTTTCGAGCATGCCACAGCTGGCTGAGAAAATCAAAATGTTCCTTGTGTTGGGTCCCGCCTACACTTTTTGTACAGTTAAAGGTCCAATATTAAGTATTGCCTATCTTCCTGATGCAATATTGAAGGTAAGTGCTGTGGTTTGGTTTTCACATCCTGATTGGCTACACAGTTAATAATTGATAGCTGAAATAAGGAACTCCCACCCCAACGATTCATCGGAGCCATCAGGAGCCATGGGGAGGCATCAGTGCAGGGGGGTTAATACGGCCAGCTGTCCCTGCTCCAGCAGACAGGAGAACCCACCAGCCCTCCTGAGATGCCACACTGGCCACCCCACTGGGCAGGGCCCCACCTGCTGTGTCTATGCCCCGTGGCAGGTGACTAGTGTCCTGTCTGCAAAAGGAAGGCAGGTTGTGTTGATGTTAATATGTGCCGGGAGGAAGGGAGAGTGACTTCTTGCCTCAGCGTGTTTGACCCTGTTTTTCCACCTTTCCTCCTCTCCCTTCAGGGGAAAAATCAGTCTCTGGTCTGAGTCACTGCTCAGGAGGCTGAGCCAGGCTGGGAGGGCTTCTTGCACTGCCTCCAGCTAGTCTGTAGTAAAAAACAGTCTTTACAGCTTCAAAGGGGGGTGAGATTATTGAGGCTTTCCAAAGAACGTGTGTTTGCATTTCAGCAAGCGTGGCTTAGCCAGACCTGGAGGTATTGACACCGGGAGAGGGGATGGGAGCCCACGGCAATGCCAGCACACTGCAGCGTGCCAAGGCATGAGCGTGTTGGCAAGGAGCGGAGAGGCATCCTCCAAGGCAGCGCTGCCAAAAATGACACCCACAACCAGCACCACCCCTGTGGGGAGCTTCTCAGCCATAGGCATTGCCAGCTGGGAAGGGGTGAAGTCTGTGCGAGAAGTGCAGGATGGGCAACGAATGCCTAATGAGGGCTGCAATACACACAAATGGAGATAAATGACCAGGCAGAGGCGACTGGAAATGGGGCGGGCACAGGCACCCAGTCACTTCTTGCAGTGGTCCAGCTCACCATCCTTTGTGGTCAGTAAGAAGATGTGTCCTCCCATCAAAACCGCACGCTGTGGCCAGAGAGCTTCTTCCCTCCCCAGGGATGGATTTCTGCTTCATTTTTTAAAGAGCACCCCCAACAGTCGTTAGGGGGGGGTTTGCATTTCCAGGCAGTGGCCCATTATACATCAGAAGGTGGCAAGAAGAGCCAGAGCTGGGTGGGTTTCCCACAGGAGCTTGCAGGGGTGAGCTAGGCTGGCCCTATGTGCCCTACTGTGCCCCATGGACCCTTCTGTGACCTTATGGACCTTGTTGTGCCCCGTGCACCCCGCAGCACCCTGAGAACCAACACCAGCCCCTTGCACCGAGACCAGCCACAGCGCAGGTGGAGAGCGGTCCAGAAGCTGCACATCCTCCAGCCCATAATGGTCACAAGTGATGTCAAATGACACCGTGCCACATCAAGTGAAAATAGCCTGTTTGTTACAGCTGTCAGCTCTTCCACAGTGACACAAGAACATTCCCAAGCGAGGCCAGGTAGGAAGGGGTGTCTCATTTCTGAGGAGGATCCTGCCCTCAGATAAATTTCATGTTCACAGGAGAAAGGATTAGAGGGAGTGGTGACCCGTGACGCTCTCAAATGCGTGGAGCAGAGCAAATTATAGTGCGGTGTGGTGGGTGAGAGTGGCGTGCTCGGGTGTGGGGACCTCCTGCTTGGCGGACATCAGGAAGGAAGGTTCACACACCTCTTCTCCTGCAGCCCCTGGACCACAACGGGTAATCCTTCCTCCTTGGGTGCCTCGGGCTGCCAGCAAGGGGCCATGCCTGGGGACAGCAGGGCAGAGCTGCAGGTAGCTGAAGAGCCCCATGGATAGGATGGTGGGGCTTCCCCAGCAGCCATGGGTCCAAAGGAAAGTTGTTTCTTCTCACGGGAGGGGCTGTGGGAGCACTTGGGGATCAGGACTGCACTGCTGGTGGAACTGGTGCCACCCTGCTGCACCTCTTGGAGGTCACTGGGAGCTCTCAAGGTCTGGGAGCTGAGGAACCCTTCACAAAGTGAGTGTTTTTGCAGGTTGGCTCTTGGGAGGAAAGGGCTGCCCTGGACAAGGCTCTTCCCTTGAATTTGCATGCTATTCTTATGATGTTATGCCACAAAAATGCTTTCTGTCCCTGTTTCTCTGAAAGGCTCAGTCTTAAAAGTATTGAGAGTAGAGTTTCCCGGGGCTGTCAGCTGCAGGAGGGCTGTGTTGGGTGTGTGGGGCTGGTGTCCTTGCTGTGCCTCCCACCTCTGCCTGTGCCCCAGGGAACGATGTGGATCCCCTGCTGCACAGCAGAGGTGTCGGCAGTGACAGGCCATGCAACAAGGGGTCTTGGCCCCAAATTGCAGCCTGCGGGGTTCGAGGTGGAGGTAGGAAACCCTGCTTCCCCCAGAGTGGGGAGCAGCCATGGGAGGTGGCGTGTCACCCTTCTGGGTGGGGGGTCAGGGCTCTGCAGCCACCCCAGCCTCATGGTGGTGATACCTCAACCTCATGCTGGTGATACCCCAGCTTCATGCTGGTGATACCTTGACCTCATGCTGGTGATACCCCAGCTTCATGCTGGTGATACCTTGACCTCATGCTGGTGATACCCCAGCTTCATGCTGGTGATACACCACTGTGAGCAGGAGGGTGGACAAGAGGTGTCCAAGGTCCCCTCCAGCAGAGGGGCAGTGACTGTGTGATCCTCCACATATCTGCTCCAAGGACAGCAGAGGGAGCAGGTGGCCATCACCCCAGCTGTGAAAGCACCTCCTGAAGCATGGGAAGCTGGTTCCTCCAGCA
This sequence comes from Patagioenas fasciata, assembly GCF_037038585.1. NCBI lineage: Eukaryota > Metazoa > Chordata > Aves > Columbiformes > Columbidae > Patagioenas > Patagioenas fasciata. The sequence continues at coordinate 7,083,073 of NC_092527.1, forward strand.
GAAGGGAGAGGGGACGATGAGGAATTGCTGGGAAATGACAGAAAACTGCTTGCAGTTCTACTGTCTTTCCCCAGGAAGATATTTTGAGGCAGATGCGAGATACCTGGCACTGGTAGCCAGCACAGGCACATGCATTTGGTGGGACTTCAGCAAGGCTTCTTCCTGTGGTCTCCATGCAATCTAACTATTTAAGCATGTCACACAAGACCTGAGGCAGTATTTCTATTACAAATTTGTTGTCTCCAACAAACGAAACAACAGTAAGTTGGTTTGTGGTAGGAACATGCCAAAACAGACACTTCAAAACTCTTCTCAGCTAGAACAGTGGGTCTCCTGGGATAGTATTTCATTTGGGCTCACAAAAACAACTCAAATGTGTCCCAAGGTCTCTTTCAGCCATAAGGAGAGCCCAACCAAATCACATTATTTGATTTGGTATTAAGAACAAAACCTCCATGGTCCTGCAACTTAAAACTGGCTGGTTTACTCCTGGTTAGTTCAGCTATGAATTAAACCAAATAATCTATTCTTCTGACCATCTGAGCCATTGTTCTAAATGAACAGTCTATAATCATCCCCTCAAAGACCAGATTTGCCCTGGGACTGGGTTGTGGCTTCCTGGGATTGGCTGCTCAGTGTGTTCCTGAGGAATTACCTTGAGTATCTTTTATTTCTATTTTATATATATATATTTACTAGTAGTGTATTAGTATTTTGTTATTTTATTAAACTGTGTTTATCTCAATCCAAGTTTCTCCCTTCCCTTTTGATTCTCTCCCCTATTAGGAGTGTGGGGGGATGAGTGAGCAGCTATCATGGTTGTATTGCCAGCTCAGGTTAAACCACAACAACATATATACACATTTTTTGAATACAAGGACCTGATGGAAAATGTGTGATTAAAACGTGATGGAGTTTGGACTCTGGCGTTGTTCAAAATAAGGAAAATGAGCAATTTGTAGGACAAATTAGAGGATTTCAAGTTTCTAATTATTTCACCTATTGAGTGGTCAGATCGATAGGCCAACAGAAGCGTAGTGCACGCCAAGAGAAGCGCATGCAATACCTGGCTTCCCTGTCAGTTCCATCAATGCCTCTCACGCTCATCACATTGACAATGTTTTGCAGAGCACCATGATGTGGCTGTTCAGAACCATTGCATGTTTGATGTGCATTGGTGAAAAGACAGATGCAAGCCCCATGGTGCCCATGGATATTGTAAGTTCTGACTTCTCTACCTTCTTTTCCTACTTGGGCATGAGCTGTGCTGCCATAGTCTGGGCAGGACCCATGGTCTTGTGTGTGTATCTTCACCAGGGTTTGGTACCAGACAGCTTTTGTCTCCCTGTGCTGATGTACTTCAAGATTTGCAGCAGACATTTATAGTGGAGCTTGGTCCAAGTCAACAGATTGGGTCAACGCAGCTGTTTCAGGCTTGGAACTTCACTGTCGTTGCCCCCCTAATTGTCACGAACGTTGATTGCAACATGAAAAGTGACAATGGGTTGTTCTTTGACAGACGTGCTCAGGGAGTGAAGGAAACTCACACCTGCCAACCATTTTAGCTGAAGTCATGGCATGACCAAAGGGTTGGTGGAAGGGACATTGGCAGCAGGAGTCACCACCGCTGGCCACTGTTGGCTTCACCCAGCCAAGCCTTGGCACTCTCTGGGACAGAGACCCCCACCTCCCTGGGGACCTGTCCTGCACTGTCCTTTTCTTCCCACAGGGTGACATTATCCACTACCACGGGTACCCCTACGAGGAGCATGAAGTGGTGACAGATGATGGCTATTACCTCACCATGCAGAGGATTCCTCATGGCCGAGACAACCCAGGAAGCTTGAGCAGCTCCCAGGAAGCAGAGACACAGGACTCCAGCATGTTCTGCCACCGTAAGTGCCGTGAGAAGGTCTGCCTGGTCCAGGGACCCTGAGAGCTTTTCTGGGCTGGAATAGGCCATGGTCAGGGCTGATTCATCATGGCCTGGTTCTGCCAGGAGACACCTTTCCCCGTAAAATTAGCATTGGTAGCAAAAGAAATGAAGGTGCCCACCACACTGACCTCCTTGTTCTGCAAGGATCTGCTCCGAAGAGGAAAGAAAAGATAAGGAGAATGAATGGGGCAGAGAAATCTTGCCCCAGGTTTTACCCCAGCTCAAAACCAGCCAGTGGAGCAGCAAAAAGCCATTTGTCAGCAAAATAAAACACCCCTTTGTCCAGTGCAATGCCATCTCACTATTTTGATTCCTTTCTGTTCTCCACCTGGATGCAAACAGTCAATTTTGCTGGTGGCCAGCCAAAATGACTTTTCTTTCTCCAGCTCCAAAGCCCGTGGTCCTCCTGCAGCATGGCCTCTCTTTGGAGGGAAGCAGCTGGGTTATCAACTTGCCCAACAGCATCCTGGGGTTCATCCTCGCTGACGCTGGCTACGACGTCTCGATCGGAAACAGCCGGGGGAACAGCTGGTCGCGAAAGCACAAAGAGTTTGAATTTTATCACCCGGAATACTCAGCTTACAGGTATTTTCTGCGAAGTTAGATGGTAGGTAGGTACCTGGTACCCTCAGCAGTGTCCATAGGCTTGAGGAGCAGCGTTGCTGACAGTGGTCATCAGCCAACACCACCAAGATGCCATACCCACCAGAGCCCTCTCCCGCTCCCCAGATAGTGATGACACTACTTGCCATGTCCTGCTCATCACTCTCAAGGTCACTAACAGTAATTTTGTCATGTACCTCTCTCCATTGCAGCTTTCATGAGATGGCCATGTATGACCTTCCAGCGACAATCAACTATATTCTGCAGAAAACTGGACAGGAGCAGTTATACTACGTGGCTTATTTCCAAGACACCACCACAGGTACTTAGGAGGAGGTCAGGTTTGCTTTAGCAGAACAGTTTTGAGCAGTGACGGCCTCAAAACTGTTGCAGTGATGGCTTTTGGTGCATCCCACTGCTGTCAGGGTCCTGGGAAGGGTCAAGATAAGTGCTGAAAGGCATCAGCAGCAAAGGCTTCAGGTCAAGCCACCAACCTGTTAGAGCCACCTCTGAGGGTCCTTCCCATGGGCACACTCACCTGGGAGTGAACAAGTCCTTCAGCAGTAACAGGGCAGGGTCTGCTTCCTCTTCCCTCCTGTAGGTTTCATTGTGTTTTCATTCATTTCTGAGCTGGATCGCGAAATCAAGACGGTTTTTGCCTTGTCTCCTGTTACTATAAACTCAAATCTGAAGTCACCCTTGGTGAGGGTGTTTGACCTTCCTGAGTGGCTGGTTAAGGTATGTCCTCATCACTCGCTCTTCTGGTGTGAACGGGAAGGGGATGAACGGGAAGGTCTCATCACCTGAGGCACGCGGTGCTTGTGCATTGCTTCCATCTCCTTGTGTGCCCTGCGCGTGAGCAGGGACATTTGTGTCTGTGCTCTTGAGTCTGCAGGGCATTAAACAGCATAAAGCATCCCCCTGTCCCACCCTGTCCAGAGAAGAGATATTTCTAGGTATTTGTTTTGAGTCTGTCCTCCTAGGAGAAACCTCTTCTAGGAAGATCAGGGCTCTTCCAGGGCCAAGGCCGTTTCTGAAGAGCCGATTTTATAGAGCACAGCAAAGCTGTGGCAAAGAAGGCAGACACTTTTGGGGTGAGCAGAGAGGTGGGGGGTCTCTGGAGGCAGAAGAGGAATGTGAACCTCATTGACCAACACATTTGACTTTTGCAGCTAATTTTAGGACACACAGTGGTCTTCAACAAGGACGACATCTTGCAGCAAGTGACTTCCAGCCTGTGCAGCTACTCTGTCTTTAAAAGCTTGTGCTGCTTGGCCCTTTACTTGCCTGGTGGGTTTACAGGCAGCTTAAAAGCGTATGTACACTCCAGATTACCTTATAAATGAACCAGTTTCTCATTGCTTTAACCTGAGTTGTCAACTAGCTGCCTTCACCTGGCCTTCTATACCTTTGATTTATTGAAAAATCTGGCCGTTCTGCCAGCATTTTGCAATCTGGCCATTGTGTTGGCAATTGCGATAGCACCAGAGGGAAGCCCAAAGTGCACACGAAGTCACACATCCACGTTGTGTCCCCAGGGTGGGGATGCTGAAGGGAAGAGTGCAGAAATTCATTTGGTGCCTCTGTGGTTTCTTTCACTGGGTGATTTGTAATTTCACGTGTGTTTTGATGACAAAATGGTACCTCATGGAATGAACTCCTCGTCATGCACTCCTAGGAGAGGTGGACCCTCAGACTCTTCAGCCTGCCACCCCTTTGAATATATTCATCCCCAAATCAGGACTTTCTCTGTGCTCCACTGCGCTTAACACAGAGTTGTAGAAAGATTCATGCTGAAGGCACCAGTGTGGGGGTTTCCAGTCTGACCCCGCTCCCACCAGGGCCAATACCACAGCTACATCAGGTTGCATGTGGACATGTCCAGGTGGTCCCAGAGATGCCCCACTCACACGGGAAAGGGCTGTTTCCTTGGGATTAGCCAAGATTTTGGGCAGCTCATGTGAGTAAAATTGGTGGCAGGTCTATGGATGGAACCAAGCAAGAATAGCTTGGTCATGGATGGAGTCAGAGCTGGGCCACTGTTTCTCAAGCAAGGTGTTGGTGTAATTTCTTAATCTTCTGAGGAGGCAACATCTTAGAAACAACGCTTAGAGCTACTGTGATGAGTTGCACATTGTCTTTGCAAAAGGATCCGCAGCACAAAATATGGTGATTACTTTAGTTTGAAAACCACATAGACTCATAACATGACCCAGCATGCCATGGGGATTGCTGGGCTGACCGAAGGGAGATCAACAGCCCCCTCTGTGCTGCTGCCTGCAGCGTTTGTTCACATGGCATGTGGCTGAGCTGAAGCTTCACAGAGCTAAGGTGAAGCTATTCGTACAAATGCAAGCTCCAGATAGCCTGTGTGAGACACTTGTGCAGGATCGGTTTTATTTCTAATAGGATTTGCCGCCATGCAGAAAATAAATGTTTCCAATGATTTCTTGCAGAGCTGCATAGATGTCTACCTGTCCCACTACCCTGATTCGACGTCCCTAAAAAACATGTTACACTGGCACCAGGTAATATTTCCTGTTGCAGAGTAAGATTGCAGGCAACCCATGTTTGCTTCTATTCTCTCAGCTGCTGAGGACCTATGCTCAATGCTTGGGTATAATCCTCCATTGCTCTCCCTGTAGAACTATATGGGAGAGAAAGGGGAAAATTGACATGTAACACTGGTGCAGATACAGTGCTTTTGTCCATGACTTCCAACAAAAGATGACCAAGAGTCTTTGGAGCTGGGAGGAGATGGAAATGGAAGCAAAAACTGGGAATAAAACAGCATAGGAGATACCACAGTCAAGGCTAAGAGTGGATGGTCAGTAGAGACAACTAATACAACAACTAATCATTGAAAACACGCAGAGATTTGCGTTCTTGTGTTGTAGACGTTGACCATGACAGACCTGCCCAAAGGTCTGATCTATGTCTTCTTTGAGGTGAGCTCTTGGTTGTACACTGGGTGCACTGTGGGTTTCTGAGGCCTTGGCTTCCAGACATCTAATATTCTGCAGCTCACCAGCCCCCCGGGAGAGGAGGGACGAAAGGTGTGAACAAGGGGACACCTTGCAGGCCATGCTGAGATCTTTCCAGGAGCTGAACTGTCCTCCCATGAGACAGTAATACACGCAACAAATGGCATCCTGGAGCCTTGGTGTCAGGAGGGAACACCGCGGTTCCCTAGTCACCTCTTTTGTCTTTCTTATGGTCCCCTCCAATAAACACATCTCTCCTCCTTTTCCAGCTCTATCAAACTGGGGAATTCAAATATTACGATTATGGCAGTGACAACATGCTTCATTACAACCAGGTGAGAGAAATCCATTCTCATTTCTTAGCTTTAAAAAAGAAAATGGCAGTGCTAATTTCATGTGACTTATGGAATTTACCTTATATGTTCAAATAGGTTTGTACCTTTGTTACAAAAAAAAAAGGTCTGTGATGTCAGTGATGACTTTTTGACATTCTGGTGCAAACTGCAGGAACCCAAGGCATAGTCAGGATCTTCAGTGGTAGTTTCTGTATTGTTTCTCTCAATAGGGGAGAAATTCCAAGCAGTAATCAGGAATACTCTGAATTTTTGTCTTCCAGACCACACCTCCCTTCTAGGAGATGGAAAACATGAAAGCCCCGCTTGCTGCATGCTATGGTGGCAGAGACTGGATTTCAGCCCCCGAAGACTTAAACATCACACTGCGTCATATAACCAATGTGGTGTACAAAAAATACATTCCCCAATTCGTCCACTTTGATTTCCTTTGGGGTATGCAAGCATACGAACAAGTGTACAAAGAAATTCTTGAACTGATGGAGAAGAGCGCCTGGAGTCTGACCAGTGGCAGTAATTGTTTCTTGTTTGATATCTGGGACTTCTTTTATTCGGGAAAAAAGAAAATAAAGGTGAAGAACAAAGAGAGGGAAAAGGCTCATTAAACTGCTGTGCTTGGTGTGGGTTGATATTACTCTGGCAAGTGAGGAAAACAAGACAATCCAATGATGAGGAAAACCTGTAGGATTTGGGTTAAATAGGTTGAGGTCCCTGCAGAACCAAGGCCTGGCCCTTGGACCCTGCGTCTCCCATGTGCCTCACTCAACAAGCAACACGCAGCTTCAGTAGAATTTGGCTCATGGTCACAGTTGTGGGCTCTGGCCTCGCTGCACTTGGGTTCCCAGCTGCCAACATCTGGACAGCAGGACGCTGGTGCTTCACGAGAGTGGGTGTGCTCGCATGGGACCATGTGGTGGGTAGAGTGATGGATCTTGCTGGCGTAGCTTTATCCATCTCCTGGTGATTCTTCTGTTCCAGAAAGCCCAACATCCTGACGTTTGTTACTTTACCTTGCAGTCGGAAGGAGCTAGAAAGTTTTACTTATGTGGAAGAGACAATAAGAACCTCCTGGAAGCCAGGAATGAGTCTAACTCTGCTTTCAGCTTCTGGATTACACTTCTTAATAATATATTGATTAGGGGAGGAATTGTTAATTTGCTTGTTTGGGTATCTGTAGTCTTAAAATATACCTAGGGGTAGGCAGGGCAAAGGATAAGACTGTCTTTTCCACAAAGATGTACAAATAATAGTAGTAATAATAGCAATAATAGTGATAATACAGTCAGATAGGTTGCACTGGGCTCTGTGTGGTTGCACAGAAGACCACAGAAGAAAACAGGACACGGTGAGGTAACCTCAGGGTGTAAGAATTAGGCTATAGGTTAGCTATAATCTATGTGGAGCAACAGCAATTAGCTACCTCGCTTAGCGTATTTGTAACAACACCTTTTTCTGTGTAATTGGTTATTTACTGCAGGGCTTAGCATTCTTACAAGGACTTTGCTGTGTTCATGCCATGGATATCAGTGCAAATGCAAGAAAGACTTTTGTATCTTTGCAAATAAACACCCAAAGCTTGGAAAGACATTTCTCCAACAGACTTCTGAAAAACTCACAAGAGCTGGTTTATGTTTAGTTAAGAAGTACTAAGCTTTTTTAATACTTCTGAAAACTTTTAAGAATTGCAGGGTTTAGTCTCCTGTCTTTCTGTCCAGGTTATAATGTTGCTGCCACTTCTGTAATGATCTGATGCAATGTTTGTATTGTATTATCTTAATGCATTGGCAGTCTCCCATGATGGAGCATTTGGGTTAAGTCCTCTCTGTATCAGGTTCTGGAAGCGCTCTGCTCCCTGTGGCACTGGTACTCGCTTCCCATCCCTCTCAAAGAGCACATGTAGCATAAATATTGTGACGCTGTCATTTGGGATTGCTTTGATCAATAGATGGATTGAGTTTCCTGATGAGCTGTGTTGATCTTGCTGGGACTGGAGTCCTTGCATGTCTCAAGTCCACCAGGCAAGTCGAAAGTCATCAGGCAGGTCCATGGTGATGGCACAGGTCCAAGGTCAGGCTGGGGCATCAGCCCATGATGTCAGGGTCCAGATCAACTCAATCTCTCTCCTTCAGACTTCACAGCATATCACGAGGCCTTGCCCACCCCAGTGAATGTGTTCGTGGCACGGCAGTGCTCCCTTTTCACTCTCCATACGTGAGTAAACCAACCTCATCCATACGCCTGCATGTGTGGAGGACATTGGTCATTCAGCCACTTAATTTTCTTCCAGATGTGCTCGTACAAAGCTATTCTTGATCTGCTTGCATGCAGCACACAAGGTCAGAAGGGCTTAAATTTGTGACATATCCCATTAGAAAAAAAAAGACATTGCACCACGTTTGCCAAGCTACAATTTTCTACCTTCACCATGGTAAACACAACAAGAGGCAGCACTGGCGTGAAGTGTGAAGCACCCCATCAGCTCCATGAGCTGTGGGGCAGATGGTCAGCACCAGGTTGTGTCCACACTGCAGAGGTGGTGAACACGTCTATCACAGCATCCTTCCCGCTGGAGGATTATGCCCAGGCACATGCTTAAAGTGAAGTTGTGCTTTTGTAGGTAACCCAAGGATTGCTTTAGCATCTGCTTTAAGCAACATACTGGCCTACGCCGTTGTTTGCAAACCGATCTAGGTTAATCTAGGATAAGGTTTCATCTTGTTTTGTCAGATGCTGCACTGCCTTTTCGTGTTGTTTGATCCTCAAACAGCAGTTTCCAGCAGCCACCGGGACTGTGGAGTAGATTCAGAGGTTTATTCAGTTGAGGACACGTCACTTTCTTATCTCAGGAACTATGAGCAAGACACAGAAGTGTGTTACTTCAACATTTTCTTTTGAGATTGCTAATGGCTTGGAAGAGAGACCCATTAACTGCTCTTTGAGGCTTGTGTCTTTGTAGATTGGTGCTTTGAGCCGATGGGAATGGCATAACACCATGGAAAGTTACAGTCAGCCAAAATCATGATCAGATGTAACTACCTCCAGCACTCTATACAAGCTTGTGTTGCTCTCCATTCCTGACACCAGGCTATGTTGTGTGGGATGTGTTAATGCTCCCTGAAGGTCTCTGGTGGCCATAACCAGGCCACTGGCTAAGCTGAACCCCATCAGCTTTTCTACAATACATTGGAAAAAAGCCCAAGAGCACCATGACACCAAATTCGAAAAACATTGGTATTTCTTTATTGAGAAAGCTTGCTGAAGCTGGCTCAGGTCTGCTCATGAACAGACCAAACTCTTCAAGCTTTAAAATACTCTTTAAAGCCAACTGTACAATGAAGAGAGATCAGAGGAGTACAAGAAGTTCAGGATTTTTCTGGGGTCTTCTGAACAAAGAAACAAGAGAAGAATTAGCTGAGACAAACCACTGGTGGACGCATCTCAGTTATTTCACAATCAACATCTATGCTTTTGTTGATTCAGCTTCACTACTGTGAATAAAATTATTGTATGAACCATTTGAGCAAGGTATTGTGAAAAGAATTTGGTGTTTCATCAATCTTTGCTCTAGCATGAGTAAAACTCCTACTAAGTATGTAATCAGAAATGCTGGAGATATCCTAGCCTAGCTGAAGGGCTTTAAACTAGGAGAGGTACAACCATAAAAGCAATGTTACTTGAGCAATGTTCTCCAAGGTTACTGCAAAGGAACCATGCTTATCTGGCAGGGCTTACACAAGAATTGATGTTCTCTTATTGCTAAAATCAGAGTAACAGAATTGCAGAATGGTTTGGGTTGAAAGGACCTTCCCATCTCCCCCAGTGCCACCCCTGCCATGAGCAGGGACATCTTCACCAGCTCAGGTTGCTCAGAGCCCCGTCCAGCCTGGCCTGGGATGTCTCCAGGGATGGGGCATCCACCACCAATCTGGGCAACCTGGGCCAGGCTCTCACCACCCTCAGCGTAAAAATTTCCTTCCTCAAGAAGAAACAGTAGAGGAGGGATGTGGATATCAGCTCTCCCATGGGACCAGGGCGTTGGGATGGGGGCCCGCATCTCTGTTGGCCACGGCAGCGACCCATGGGCCTGGGGACAGAATCCCCTGAGGCTCCAGGAGCTCACTACAGCCCAGACACCATTTCTCTCCCCTTCCTCATCACCTGCAGGACACGTTGATCAGCATCTAACAACCCTTGTGGTGGCCACAGCTGGAACATAGATGAGGGACTGTCCAAGTGGTGCCACAATGATACTCCCTTTCCCAGTTCAGAGCACCAAGACCAGATGAAAGTTAGTTAAGCATCTCCCTGCTTGTGACTGGCTCACCCTTGTGCTTGGCAACAGGCAGCAGAAAGAAGGTAACAACCAGCATCCTGGGCATACAATCTGGTGGCTTGTACAGGCATGAAAGCACCAGGAGAAACACCAGAGCAGGAGTTAGAGGAACGGCATACACTGATAGCCGAGGATGTGATTAACACCAATCAAACTAGTAAGTGCTGAGGGACACGTTGCTTGCACTGTGATGCACTACGGAGAAGGTGACTCACCCACAGAAGAGCTGCACTTGTTAATGGAAGGACAGCAGTGGGGTTACAGCACATTTCATGGGCTGTTTTCCTGTTATCCCAACAGCAGGACAGGTTACAGTCCCGCGATACCTCAAACAAGAAAATTAAAGACACCCAGCAGCAATGTTGCCTTAAAAAGCAAGGACTTAACAAGATGCCAAAGTAAAACATCATGCGACAGTGACTTTGACTCCTAAAGAGGCCAAGAAAGAGTTGGCCTTAGAGCTTCAAGCAGAACCCAGAATGTGTATGAAGGGCTCAGCCTTGCCTTCCATGTCACACTCAGGTGAGCTTGGCCAGACCACTTGCATACACACATTTTGGCCCCTCTGAGAATGTGTGTATGAGTGAGCTGATTGGTACAGTCTGCTTGGTTAGAAAGTTCAATAAAATACCATTCTGTTTCTCAATGGTCCTGAGTTTTCTTACATTAGTTCCCACAACAATACCATAAAAACATCCCCTGAATGTGCTTATGAAGCTTCATTTTAAGGTGCCCATGACAGTCTATCTAACATTTGATTGTGCACCGTACCATGTATTATGGGGTCCTGACACCATAGGTTAATACTAGTGACTATTTACAATGATGTGAAGTGTACAATCGCAGCAATGTCATGATGGCATTGCTCTTTCCACCTAAACTTGCACCTCTGTGTCAAAGTGCCCAACTCTGGTCTCCCAACTTCAAATAACTCAAAGGCGTTAATTTCTTCTTTTAACTGAGCAACATGAGAGTTTCTCAGTAAAAAGCTAGCTACTTTTTTTGGCAACCTCTCTCCTTCCTACCACAGTTAAGCCAGGTACTGGTGCTAAATCACACACTGGCCTTAGCACTGATACACTGCTCTGGTAGCCTCGTTCAATGGTCTGAGGATGCTGGAGAACCCTCTGCTGTATTTCCAACTTCTATTAGCACTTAGTACTAGTACTTACTACTTCCCCTAGACAGCTAATACCCAGTGGAGTTAGAGGGCAGCAGATTTGGTAGTGGATGGAGTAGCTGACCACAAGTCTGTCTCTGTTGAAGGAAATGTGATGGTAGAGCAGAAAAGCACGATCTGGGAAGGGGTTTCTCCATCCCTAGGGTGTTTTTTAACTCCTCTCGACACACACACCAAAATTGCCCTCGACACAACTCGTGCAGTCCATCTTATGTGGTGGGATTTTTGCGTTTATGGGAGTGGGAAGACATTTTCAAAAGCCAAAAGTAGGCCCAGGGACAGAAGTAAGGTAATGAAATAGTGAAGGCTCTGCCTACACCTGCTGTCAGGAACAGAGCGCTCACACACACAGTCCTCACATGCCAGAGAATTACAGTCTGGTGGATGGAGTAACACACAGGTGTTTTGGGCCATGTTTCACAACTCCCATACAGCTCATAGGCTAGGGCTGGTGTGGGCATTAGGCGTCAAAACAATCCATGACTAGCAAATGTACACTCAAGCACAGCACCTGGTAGTCAATTGAAGGCTCGGTCTTTTAGGTGGCTACCAACCATCTACAAAAGGCGTAGGCTGTAAGGTGACAGGCTGGAGGCGGAGAATGAACACCTCTGCTCCTTGTCATACCTGTTGGTTCAGCCAGACGGAGGCGTTGCTCAGGCTCTCCTCTGCTCCGCTGTCCATCGGCAAGATGCTCAGCTCGGTGCTTTTCCAGAAAACATCGCAGAGGTTTTGCAAATTCCCAGTTGCAAATACAATTCTGTTCGGGCATAAGGGCTACGTGGAGGTTGCCTGGGCCACTGTCACTTTTGAAGAGTGGTGTAATAACCAAGTGTCTCCCACCCGGATGGCCAGTGAAACTTGACCTGTCCTTGCTGACCTGTCGGTCAGCATGTTCCTGAGGCCTTATGAAGCTGGCAGAGCCCAAGTCCTTTTGTTGCCTCTGGAGATCTTCTAAGAGGAATTCCCAAGGGCCTCCAGGAGCTCAGAAATTACCCTCTACAAAATAAACCCTTTTTTCCTGCAGTTATCAGAAGCTTAAGGTGAAACTCCATAGCTGAAATTCCTCACCGCACCTCTCCAGCTGCTTTTGAAAATGTAATCCCTTGCAAGCACAAAAGTCATGACCACATGGAGAAACAGAGCAAGTTATCAAAGATATGACCAACATGCAAACTGCGTAATTGGAGGACATGTGACGTGGTCCAGCGCGATGCAAACATAGCAAGGCTCTGACACAACGCACTCCTTTTAATGCTGGTGTTGACAGAGCCACCACCATCCGCACCACCAACCTCATCAGATACAACCGTGGGCTCAGCCTGGTAATGTATTTTCTTCCACGTAATTCAGACTTGCGTTGGAGCTATCCCGAGAGTGAAAAAACATCCATTGCTTTTCTTCTGGGTAACTCGCTTCTTGATAATACCGTAAATAGGGAGGGTTGCTGGGAATATTTCCAAGGGCAGGTATGTCTCACGGTGTAGGAGACCCATTGGGAGAAGGAACAAGGGTGATGTAGAGTAATCGGGTGGCTGGTGAGAACATTTGCAACGTATGTTACTGGGCTGAGGTTAGGCTCTAACTTTTAAGAGTCTGGCAAAGCATTAGAAATCGCATATAATATTGATTGTGTATATTAAGAAGAGATCTCTGCTCAGGACAGGGGTCTCTGAGGCAATCAAAAAGGTCTCTGCTTGTTTCAGGCTACACTTATTTAATAAATAGTCTTCCTGTGAGGCTCTACTAGTTCATAGGATCCTTGTGGTAATAGTGGCTTTTGGGTGCAAGAGCTAAGCAATAAAGAAACAGCAAAAGTACGTAGTCAGAGCCCATCCAGTCTAAATGTGTTCGTTGTGTAGTGTTGCCTCTTATTTGGGATTAATTTCCTCTATGGGACAACTGGCCCAATGGCACTTCCCATCACTTTAGTTCTTGCATGATAAAGCTGTTTCTCTTCTTTTTACTATTAAAAATAGAGAAATGAGTTTTGCCTAATACCAGAGCCAGTGTGTATGGGGGAGTAGGAAGAGCCTTGCACAGACCCTAATGGAAGCTGGAATTGGGAATCCCCTCCACTTCCCGGCCCACACTGTGATATGCGGTCTTCAAATACATAAACAACTTAACCCATCATCACCAAGTAGAAACAGACATTTATAATTACTAGTAATAATAGTAGTAATAGTAATAGTAGTAGTAGTAGTAGTAATAATAATAGTAATAGTAATAATAATAATAGTAATAATAATAATAATAACAACAACAATAATAATATTTTACACAGACACAAGATGTGGCTGTTTTTCGCAACCCTGTTTTTGACACAAGCACCCGTGAACTCGGCAGATGCCATGGAGCAGAAAAAGGCTCTAAATCCTGAGACATTCATGAACGTTGTAAGTCAGAAGTTTGAATCTGCACTCTGTCTGAAAGCTTGTGGATATTTAACTGGAGGAGAGCGGGATGGAGAGTACGCATGTGGAGAGGGTTCAGGCCACCGCGTGTGCTGGTTTTGTTAAGCAGTGTGATGTAACGTTGCCTCCACACCGTCATTAGCAAGCCCTGCTTCCCGAAGGAGTCCTCTTCCTCCCTGCAGTATTAAGTGCAATTATCAGCGGGTTACTTAGAGAAGAGAGTGATCCCAGCCTGGACTTGATCAGATATGTTTCTGGAGGATAGAAAGTTGTGCATTGTTCCTCTCCATCAGCTGCAGCTGGTTGCTCAGGGTCATATCCAGGCAAGTCTCTGAAGGTGGGTTTAGATGGAGGCTGAGGGGTCTGGAGCATCTTTCTTATAAGGAAGGGCTGAGAGAGCTGGGGCTGTTCAGCTGGAGAAGAGAAGCTGAGAGGGATCTGATCAATGTGATCAATATCTCCAGGGTGGGTGCCAGAGGATGGACCAGACTCTGCTCAGTGGTGCCCAACGCCAGGGTGAGGGGCAACGGGCACAGACTGAAACACAGGAGGGTCCATCTGAACATGAGGAGAAACTTCTTTGCTGGGAGGTGCCAGAGCCTGTCCCAGGCTGCCCAGAGCGGGTGTGGAGTCTCCTCCTCTGAGACATTCAAACCCACCTGGACGTGACCCTGTGTGATCTGCTCTGTGACCCTGCGTGAGCAGGTGGGTTGGACTGGGTGATCTCCAGAGGTCCCTTCAACCCCAGCCAGCCTGGGATTCTGTGGTTCTGTGACTCTTTTGTCAAAGGTGTGACAAAGCAAGCACACAGAGGTGTGCAGGCAGGATCACAGCTGGATTTCACCAGACTGAAACTTCCCAGTCTGTGGATCTTTTCAGCATCAACAAAGCTCAGGCAGAGCCTGAGGAGCCCTGCAACAAAGGGGTCTTGTCCCATTGCCCTTCCAATCAGCTCAACTTGGCAGGTTTGATATGCCCCACCATCTTATATGCCCCACACATCAGTTCAGAGCGTGACACGACATGTCCCGCAGCTCTTGGTAAATGCTTTTAGTTTCAGTTTTTGCTTTTGGGAACACTGCTGAGTTGGACAAGGTGATCTCCAGAGGTCCCTTTCAACCCTAACCATTCTGTGCTGCTGCTCACAGGCTGAGTGTCTCCTGTTCCCTTGGGCATCTCACTGGGATGGCCACGGGATTCAGACAGAGCGTCCTCTCTCAAAAAGGTCCTCAGAGACACCGTGCAAAGCAATGTCCCAGTGCCACAGCAATTTGGTTTTGCAAAGGCATCTCTGTTGATGGGGGACGCACTCTTCAAGTCAAACGAGCACCTCGGCTACAAAAAGCTTCCTACCTGGGCTTTTCTTTCCCCAGAGCCAAATGATCAGCCACAGAGGGTACCCCAGCGAGGAGTATGAAGTCCTGACTCGCGATGGCTACTACGTCGTCCTAAACAGAATTCCTCACGGGAGAGGAAATCCTGGGAGCAGTGGTACGCCTCTATTCCACAAGGAAGGCTGCAAAAAAACCCCAAACCTTAATACAACAAGCAGGTGAAGGGATGAACATCAGGGGACTATTTATTGCTAAAGCAAAGATACCAAAGCCATGACACTTCAATTTACAGCCAGGGTTTTGGCAGGCAGCATGGGAAAGTACGTGTGCAGTACAGCAACCGCCTTTCGGATCAAGCAGAGACTTGGTTTTAAGGCTCAGAGCATGTAGGCATATCTTATGAGAGCTCCTAACTTATTTTTTCCCCATAAATTTGCAACTTCAGGATTTGAACGATCTCAGGGACGAGATTGTACGTCTGAGCTTTGGCATGGTTGTTGTCATGGCCAGGGTGCTGAGCTTGTGCGGATGAGCACCTGGGGTCTAAAAGGCTTAGGAGGGATGTCCATAGCCCTCCAGCCTGAGACAATGAGGGCAACCACCACAAGACAACTACAGCATGCATTTACTCAGCAGGAGACATCACTAAAATGCACATTGTATGTTGTCTGGTGGTGCAAGTAACAGGATTTATCTGCCTCAATTTGGGGTAAGCAGAGAAATTCAGGTTCAAGGAAATATGCTGTTTCTTTCCCATCCAGGGGCCAAGCCAGTTGTGTTTCTCCAGCACGGGTTACTTGCAGAAGGCAGCAACTGGGTGGAAAATCTGGCGAACAACAGCTTTGGCTTCATCCTAGCAGATTCTGGCTATGATGTCTGGGTGGGAAACAGCCGGGGGACGAGATGGTCCCGGAGACACCAGCGCCTTTCAGCTGACCAGGCTGAATTCTGGGATTTCAGGTAGGCTGGGGTGGATTACAAAACCATGGCAAACTGCTCTGCCCGTCACTGACCTGTTGCAATAGGGCAAGGGGTGGTGGTTCTAAACTAAAGGAGGGAGATTCAGGCTGAACATGAGGAAGAAATTGTTGCCCCTGAGGGGCCCCTGGGCAGCCTGGCCCAGGTTGGCCAGAGAGGTGGTGGATGAACCATCCCTGGAGACATCCCAGGCCAGGCTGGACGGGGCTCTGAGCAACCTGAGCTGGTGAAGATGTCCCTGCTCATGACAGGGGTGGCACTGGGGGAGCTGGGAAGGTCCCTTACAACCCAAACCATCCTCTGATTCTATTCTGCGATCTTCAGAGCACCCCTGGGTTTCCCAAGCTGATAAACACGCTTCCAGTAAAAACAGCTACTAAAGCAGGTCTGCATTTCACCAGATCACACAAAAGGCACATGAGCAGGGACTAGTGTGCCATTCCCTTCCAGGAAAGAGCATCTCCAGGTGCCAAGCTGTTGATGTGATCCTGACGAGAGCCAGCTCTGGGTTTGCAGAGCTGCTGTGGTTGCACCTGACTGCACAGCGGGTCAGGCTCTGCACAGTCTCTTCACCGCTAAGCATGGTTTTGGGGGGACCAAGCCCTTTCAGGGAAGGATGAGGCCATTGCCGAAGGGATGCCTTCTCCCTCTGTGCAGTTTCACACAGCACGGGGCTTATAGGAATTTTCTGCTGGAAAATCAGCCACAGATGTCCAGCCCTTCAGTAAACAAGCAATGCCAGGCAGCCAAGATTCACCACTAAGTTTGCTCTCCTGGTGTTACAACCAATGCACTGCTCCTGTGTTGCAGCTTTCATGAAATGGCAATGTACGACCTCCCAGCCATGATCCACTTTGTTCTGCAGAAGACCAGGCAGAAGAAGATCTACTACATTGGCCACTCGCAGGGCTGCACGATCGGTGCGTGAGATGGGGTTGCGTGTCACGTTGCCTGGACCACCCTGCAAGTGTTCCTTTTGGTGTCTGTCCTTTTGGTCCCATCTTTGTGGGATGCCAAGCAGGCACACTAGGTAGGAGGTGTCTTGCAGCGAGAAGTCCCACAGCAGCCATGCTTTCCATACAAGACATCTGGGAGGACCAGCGTGCTCCCAGGGTAGTGAGAAAGATCTTGGTGACCTCAATAAGCTCCTTGCTGTGACTGAAGCAACAGTAACTCAGCCTAGACGACTGGATTGCTATGCTCCACAATAAAACCCCTCAGTTCAGGAAAGAGACTGAAGTGCTGGAACGGGTCCAGAGAAGAGCAACAAGACTGGGGAAGGGACTTGAACACAAGCCCTATGGGGAGAGGCTGAGGGAGCTGGGCTTCTTTAATCTGGAGAAGAGGAGGCTTAGAGGTGAGCTCAGCGCTCTCTAGAACTACCTGAAGGGCAGTTCTAGCCAGGTGGGGATTGGGCTCTTCTCCCAGGCAGTCAGCAATAGGACAAGGGGGCATGGGCTTCAATTCTGCCAGGGGAAATTGAGGCTGGAGATGAGAAAGCAATTCTTTGCAGAGAGAGTGGTCAGCATTGGAATGGCTGCCCAGGGAGGTGCTGGACTCACTGGCCCTGGAGGTTTTTAAACTGAGATTTAGTCAATGGACTGGAGTTGGACCAAGGGTTGGACTTGATGATCTCTGAGGTCTTTTCCAACCCAGTCCATTCTGTGATTATGTGAAAACCAGAGGCATTTTTCATGATAGTCACAGCTTCTGCTTCCCAATGAAATGCATGGTGCTGCTTTTCACCAGCTGGGCCATCAGGGGAATGAGACAACCTCTGTGACAAGGACACTCTTTAGCATGGTTGATGGAAGATGGCAGCACCGTTCCCTTTCCCTGGTGAATGGGGCAGGACTTCCCACTACTGGTAGCCATTGAAGTGCCTCATCAGCCACTTGTAACCATAAGAATAAAGGCATCATCTCCTTTTGGACATCTCTAGCACTAATGTCAAGCAGAAAAGTGGCAAGAGATCCCAGATTTCTGACTACCAGCTAAACAGATCTGTGCAGCACGTCCAAGCGAACCCTTGGGTTAAGCACCTGAAGAACGATTGACCAAGTCTCAGGATGTTTTTCTTCTGTTCTCAGCATTCATTGCATTTTCATCCATGCCAGAACTGGCTCAGAAAATCAACATGTTTTTCGCCCTGGCTCCAGCAGTGACAGTCAAGTACGCCAAAAGTCCCATCATTAAAATCTCCTTCCTTCTGGACAAGCAATGCTCGATGATACAGGTAGGGGATGACTCTGTGCTCCTGTCCCCTAAACACACCGGTGATAGAAAAGGGTTCAATACCCAGATGCAGTCCCTGAGGTGATGCGATGTGGCAGAAAACAGTTAATTCCCACTGATTTATAGGCACAGGAACAGTTTCAGCTGCATGTGCAGTCGGGTATGGTCACTGTGTTGAGTGCATCCACCCATCCTCGGGTGCTGAAACCGGTCTTTCTGTGGAGACACCTGTTGAATTCCTTGACCTGGAAATGAGCTGCTTTACCGTGTTGATTTTAATGACAGCGAAAGACAAGTCCAGTGCCTGGGGGAGGAGGGGGTAAAGAGGAGAGTCCTGAATATTGATTTCCCTGGTGTGTATTCAACCATCATCTCCTCCTGCAATGAGCTGTGCGCATCTCAGCGGGGCAGGAGGGCACAGGTTGGACCTTCGTGGGCACCCTGTGTCGCACATCCCTCACCCCACCTGGTGGGACAGCTCACGGGGACACCGGTGGGGCGGGGGGAGAGTCTGAGGACAACGCAAGAAAACAACCTCGCGCTTTGCTCCTGCAGCTCCTGTTGGGCAGAACAGACGCCGCGCTGCGGCTGAGGAAGCTGTGGAGGTTTCTGCCTGTGCTGTGCAGGCAGCCGCTGCTGCACAAGCCCTGCGCCAACCTCTTCTTTCTGCTGGGTGGCTACAATGAGAAGAACCTCAACATGGTGGGTGCATCACGCCACATGGAGGGGATGGAGCTTGGGAGCACCCCACAGTGCCCGCAGGCCCTGCCAGCCCCCATCTCCCTGAGATGTCTCAGAACAATTGATTTTCCATGAAAATTATATTCCCAAGCCTGACCCAACCCTCCATGTGTTGCAACCCAGCAGTGGTGGTTTTGGGAAACACATCATCTGGCAGCGGCCGTCCTTGGTCCTGTCGGTTGGAAAGTGATGACAGCTTGAACGTGTTTCCTTGCAGACGCGTCTGGATGTGTACACGTCCCACTACCCGGATGGGACCTCTGTCAAAAACATAATACACTGGGCCCAGGTAGGTTCCCCAAAACGCAAGTGCTTCACCCCTAGGATGGTCCCTTCACCCAGAGTCTGGGCAGGTGGGAGAGGTCAGGGATCTTGGATATCAGCAGTTCGTGAGGAAATAGAGGAAATTAGGTGTAGAGAGGAGGTGCTGGATGCAGGATGAGTGACGTTGGTCCCTCTGGGAATCTGGGGACGCAGGGCTGTGCAGGAGATGCTGGGGGCTGGACTCCTGTCAGCCTGAGCAACCTACTGCAGCTGCAGCATTGGCCCAGCTGGAACCGGGGTCAGGCCAGAGACCCCCGCCCTGGTGCCTCCATGCAGAGCTAAATTACACGTAATGAGGAAGTGAAAAACATCTTTTTAATCAATGCAGCTGTTGTGCAGGTATGCGAGCTTTTGCCCCTAGCACAGAAGCAGTTCTTACAATAAACGGGCTCGCTGACTCTGGACTTTGAGCCCAAAGTGTCACAAGAAGGTAAGGATGATCAGGTTGTTGAAGGAAAACTCGCCAACCTGAAGTCCTCCAGCAGCATCCTGTGCATACAGATGGCAATGAGCAGGTGTTCAGAGGCATGAGCGTTGTATCAGGGCAGCCAAGGAGCTGCACGTAACACCTCGGTTTGTCAACCCATAGCTGGGGACAGGCATGGAGCTGCAGGTCAAAGCATCATCCTGTTAAAAAAGGTGGAAAGTCTGGCTTTGCAGGGGTGCCACCTCCTCCCGCAACATCCTGTGCGAGCACCCTCTCATGATGTGGTCCCTTGAGGAGGCCAGGAGATGCCAGACCCACGCAGCGGCACTCGCTGGCCTCCCACTGCAGATCGGTCCTCTCCTCCCAGATGGTGAAATCAGGAGAATTCAAAGCCTTCGACTACGGCAGCAAAAATCCAGCCATGTACCAACAGGTAGGAGGCTGACGCAGTAGTGCTGGTGGCTGGAGATGCTGGGGGACTGTCCTGGGTGGTGTGGGGACGGGCTGGCTTGTTGGAGTTCACCATGGTGGTGGTTCCTCAGAGCCCACATGTCCCTCCAGGAGACACCTCCCTCCTACCGGGTGGAGGATATGCCGGTGCCCACCGCAGTGTGGTCGGGGGGCAAGGACTGGCTGGCTGACCAGAGGGATGTCCACCTGCTGCTGCCCCGCATCGCCCACCTCGTCACCTATGGCCACATCCATGACTGGAACCACTGGGACTTCATCTGGGGCTTGGATGCTGCCGAGCGCCTCTACAGCAGCATCCTGGAGCTGATGGAGTGGTCCCGGTAGAGTGGCGGCTCCCCAGGGAGATGCTGGTGGCCTGGTCCCTCTCCCTTGGCCAGGACAGCCTGAGGAGGCCGTGGGACATCCCCTGCTGTCATAGAATCATTTTGGTTGGAAAAGACCCTCAAGATCATCGAGTCCAACTGTCAGCCCAACTCTGGCACTGCCCTATGTCCCTGAGAACCTCATCTGTGTCTGTCCAGCCCTCCAGGGATGGTGACTCCAGCACTGCCCTGGACAGCCTGTTCCAGTGCCCCACAGCCCTTTGGGGAAGAAATTGTTCCCCAGATCCAACCTCAACCTCCCCTGGTGCAACCTGAGGCCGTTTCCTCTGCTCCTGGCGCTTGTTCCTGGGGAGCAGAGCCCGACCCCCCTGGCTCCAAGCTCCTTCCAGGCAGTTCAGAGATCAGAAGGTCTCCCCTCAGCTCCTGTTCTCCAGCTGAACCCCCCAGGTCCCTCAGCTGCTCCCATCACACTTGTGCTCCAGCCCCTCACCCTCTCCTTCCTGCTGGCCAGACACACATGTAGTGACAGTGCTTCCTGTGCACTCCTTGGTCATTGGTGTTTGTCCTCCTTGCTTGAGAGCTCCTCAAGGACCAGTGACACCATGAAGAGCAGCCGCAGGGTCAACCAAGGTGCCGGGGCAGGATCCCCCGGCCAGGCAGCCCTGCTGGAAGGGTCCTGGGGTATTGAGCTGTGCAAGGGGGATGTGGGAACCTTGCTGTGACCCCGCTGTGGCTGCCCAGTGGGTTTGGGATTAAAGCATCCAACTCACAAGGAGACAGGTGGGGGTTGGGCTTGTAGGGTCTGGCCATGGGGAGGTGGGAGGGTCTGAGAGCAGCCCCCAGTCACAGCGCAGGCAGGCTGGAGGGGATGGATGAGACCAAACCCCTCCCAGCGGTGACAGGCGATGCAAGAAGGGGGCTTAGTCCTGGATCGCAGCCCAGGGGCATCAGGTGGGATGTGGAGAACCACCAGACAGGTCCCCAGGGAGATGGTCTCTGTCTGGGGGGCGGGATCGGGGCTCAGCTGCGCCAAGCCAGACACTTGCCTGGTTGTTCCGACCCTGGGGCTGCACAGCTGGACATCCCCAGAGCAGCTACACAGCTCAGTGCCAACGCATCAGAAACATCTGTTCTCCATCCCTGGGAGCTGGTGGCCCAAATGCCCTGGGGCTGGGTCACAGGGCCACTGTCCCCTCACGAAGCCACCACCAGGCTCGTGTGCAGTGGTGGTTTGCAGCCCTCCCTGCGTGGTCCCACCCTGCTGCTTGCTGCAAAACCAGCGGTGGAGAAAACCCCTCCAAAGTAAACGCTCATGGGGGATTTCAGGCTCCCGCACCCCAGCTCTGACACCCCCGGCACTTCCTTGCAGGTGAATATTTCCCGGGGGCTGCTCATGCCTGGGGCAGGCAGGGACAAACAACGCTCGCCTGGGTGGTGGGCGACCGCAGCTGGGGCTGGGAGCAGCCCAGTACCGGCGCCACACCGGCGGGCCGAAGCCAGGCGCATCCCCGGGCAGCGTGGGGCAAGAACCATCGCTGCAAAGAACCACCGGCAGCCTCGGGGACACACAGCTTTATTGGGGCCTCTAACAGCTTGGTGTCCCCCGCCCAGGAAGGGTTCCCCAAAACCAGCACGGGGGGCGGGGCCTGGGGGCGAGGGGCGGGGCCGCAGTGGAGGGGCGTGGCGAAGCGGAGGGGCGTGGCCCGGCAGGGCGGGCGGGCCGGGCCGCGCCGAGCGCCATGGAGGGTGGTGGCGGGCGGCGGGTGCTGGTGGTGGGCGCGGGGCTGGCGGGGCTGGGGGCGGTGCAGCGGCTCCGCGGGCCCGGCTCCCTCCGCCTGCTGGAGGCCGCGCCCCGCGCTGGGGGCCGCGTCTGCACCCGCCCCTTCGGTACGCGGGAGAGCCGGGGGGGCGGCAGCGGGGTGGCGGTGCGGGGCTGTAGCGGGGCAGCAGCGGGGCAGCTGCACCTGAAACCCTCGCCGTGGGGCCAGTCCTGAGTGGGCGGCCACGGGTCTGGAACGAGACCAAAACCTGGTGACACAGGGGTGGGGACAGGTGCTGCTAGCTCCAGCGGTTTGGGGGGGCACATGGGGCTTGGTGTCCCACCCCACATCCGCCTTGAGGTGACCTCCTTCCCCTCCCTGCAGCATCGGGGCTGGCAGAGATGGGGGCGCACTGGATCCACGGCCCCTCGCCGGGTAACCCTGTCTTCCGCCTGGCCATGGGCTACAGCCTGTTGGGCCTCGAGGCCGCCCGAGAGGAGAACCAGCAGGCGGAGGCGGGGGGACACCCCCCGCTGCCCTCCGTCACCTACGGCAGCTCGGGGAGGGTGCTGAGTCCCCGGGTCGTGAGGGAAGCCCGCGACCTCTTTGACACCCTCCTGGCCTCCACCCGGGCTTTTCAGGGCGCCAAGGAGCTCCCGGCGCCCAGTGTGGGACAGTACCTGCGGGAGGAGATTGCTCGGAGGGCCCCCGTTTTAGGGGGTGGTGAGGAAGAAGCTCGGCAGCTCCAGCTGGCCGTCCTCGCCGCCTGCTTCAAGCTGGAGTGTTGCATCAGCGGGACTCACAGCATGGACCTGGTGGCCCTGGAGCCCTTCGGGGAGTATGTCTCCCTGCCCGGCCTTGATTGCACCTTCCCGGGGTAAGCGTGGGGCTCTGGAGGGGGGCACAGAAGCGGATTTGGGGGGCAGCCCGTCCCCAGCGGCACCCTCCTCCCGCAGCGGCTACGGCAGCCTGCCCGATCGCATGCTCTCGTCGCTGCCGGAGGGCACAGTGCTGCTCAACAAGGCGGTGAGGACCATCCAGTGGAGAGGGTCCTTCCGTGAGGAAGGGGACCAGGTCAGGGATTTCCCTGTCCGAGTGGAGTGTGAAGATGGAGACGCCTTCCTCGCCGATCACGTCATTGTCACTGTCCCGCTGGGTGAGGACACCAACACCTTTCCTTGTCCTGTCCCCTCCAACCAGGGACTTGCCCAAATCCCTTCCCAGCCTCCCCTCTCCCAACAGGGTTCCTGCTGGAAAGGGGTTTGGGGAGGCGAAAGTATCTCAGACGCCATTTAGGAGCCCATCAAACAGAGCTGCTTGATCTTCTGCCCGCAGGTTTCCTCAAGGAACGCCACCAGGACTTCTTCCAGCCTCCCCTGCCGCAGCAGAAAGCAGAGGCCATTCGCCGCCTGGGTTTCGGCACCAACAACAAGATCTTTCTGGAGTTTGAGCAGCCTTTTTGGGAACCACAGCAGCAGCTCCTGGAAGTGGTGTGGGAGGACGAGTCACCCCTCGAGGAACCCAACACTGATCTAGAGGCCAACTGGTTCAAGAAGCTCATTGGATTCGTGGTCCTCCAGCCGCCCGAGCAGTATGTGGCCAGGAGCGTCAGCAAAGGGGCATCACTGCTGGGGGGGTTTGGGCATCTTTGGGGCAACGTGAAGGAGCATCTTGGTGCCATCTGGACTTCAAGAGCTTCTCTGGGTGACGGGTGGCCCATGACACAGCGGGAGGGTGTTAGACAGTTCTCAGCCCCATCTTTCCTCCCCAGGCACGGGCACGTCCTCTGCGGCTTCATCGCGGGGAAGGAGTCGGAATACATGGAGACACTGAGCGACACAGAGGTTCTCAACACCATGACACATGTCCTCCGCATGCTGACAGGTACCGCCACCTCCTCCGCCCTCGCCACCCCAACATCCCTGGGGAAATGCACACCTGGATTTCTGGATCCCCCCCAAAATCTGCACCTGCAGGGAACCCACACCTGCCTGCTCCCAGGAGTGTGCTCAGGTCCCGGTGGCACAGCGCTCCCTACACCCGGGGCTCCTACAGCTACGTGGCCGTCGGCAGCTCCGGGGATGACATCGATGTGCTGGCTCAGCCCCTGCCCGAGGACCCCGAGGACCCCAGGGTAACTGCTTTAGGCCACAAGGAGGTGCAGCAGCCATGGGTGAGGCAGGAAACCCCAGGTGGGGAGACAGATGGGTGGGAACAGGATGCCTCAGGCCTCGAGGAGCACAGGGAGGTGACATCCCACACTCTTGCTCTGTGCGGGGGTCAGTGATGCTCAGGTCACCAACCAATCCCCCTTGGCTCTCTCCACTGAGCTCCATGGGGGTGGAGAGAACCCCATTTCCCTAAAATCCAGGGACACATAGCTCCTTCCAGCATCCTCACGGCACAGGGTGGGTGTCTAAGGATGGGAAGGTGCCCACTCCTTGGCCTCTACATGGCTGCAGAGTGGGTCATGCACGCACACGGTGCCCAAGGGCAGGGACACGAGGCTGGTTTAGTACAAGCCAGTGTCCCCGC
The DNA here is from genome assembly GCF_037038585.1 of Patagioenas fasciata. Lineage (NCBI taxonomy): Eukaryota > Metazoa > Chordata > Aves > Columbiformes > Columbidae > Patagioenas > Patagioenas fasciata. The sequence continues at coordinate 7,108,007 of NC_092527.1, forward strand.
TGGGCTGGGGGCAGCAGCAGCCCCCAGCGCTCACCTCCCGCCTCACCACAGCCTCTGCAGCTCCTCTTCGCCGGCGAGGCCACCCACCGCACCTTCTACTCCACCACCCACGGGGCCCTGCTGGCGGGCTGGCGGGAGGCTGAGCGGCTCAACCGGCTCCTGGAAGCACCTGGCCCTGCTCCTCAGCTCTGAGGCGGCAAAATAAAACCCGTTGCTGCTGCTTGGCCTCTTTTATTCAGAAACCTCCCTGGCGGCTGGACGCAGAGGCTTTCTCCGAGGGGATGGATGTGGTTCTGGCGAGAAAGGGCTGCGGCGTTAGTACCAGTTGGTGCCAGCGATCAAGAAGCGGGTGTCATCCAGCGGGTCCTGCGTCGGGCCTGGCTCCGGGGCGGGCTGAGGGGCTGCGGGCGGCTGGGGGGTGGGTTGGGGACCAGGCCCCGCCACACGGGGAGCGCTCTGCCCCGCGGGGGGCACTCCGGGCCCGGCGGGGAGTGTTCTGGGCCCGGCGGGCGGCACTCCGGGCCCGGCAGCCCTCGTGTCAGCGGGACCCCCCGCAGGCCGCGGCTCCGCCATGGCGCTGAGGACACGGGAACGACGCCCGCTGAGGGAACGCCCTGCCCACTCACGTCGCCCCGCCCACTCAATGCGACCACACTCGCCGTGTAGTCCCATCCCCGCGCGGATGTGACGCAACGAAGCGGCGCCGTCGCCATGAGGGTGTGGGCAGGAGCGCTGCGGGCAGCGGCTGCGCCCGGGCCGCTCACTGGCAGCTTCCGGGAGCGCTTCGATTTCGGCGGCCGCGATGTGGCCTCCTGGTTCCCGGGGCACATGGCGAAAGGTGAGGGCTGGGAGCGGGCGGGCTGGCTCCCGGCCCGCCGCCGCCGCCGCCGCCGCTCAGCCCGTGCTGTGTTGCAGGCCTGCGGCAGATGCGGGCCTCCCTGCGGCGCGCCGACTGCCTCATCGAGGTGCACGACGCTCGCATATCCTCCGGCACGGCTCCTCATCCCCCCGGGGCGCCGGGAAGCCTGCCCCGGACCCCCAGCTGGCCCGTCTCCCTCCAGGCCGCCCCTTCTCCCAGCCCGTGCCCCACAGCAGCCCCATAAACTCCCCTCGCTCCTCCCCGTCCGCGCTCCCACACCAGCACAGAGTTGTTGTCCTTAGCGGTGCTCACATCCCGCTGTCGGGCCGGAACCCCATGCTGCAGGAAGCACTGGGCATCCGCCCGCACGTCCTGGTGCTGAACAAGATGGACCTGGCCGATCCTCGCCGGCAGCCGGTGAGCGCCGGGGCTGCCTGGCTGGCTGATGCCCGCGGGTGGCTGCAGGCAGGTGCCGGCAATGACTCTGTGCCCTTCAGACAGTCTTGGAGCGCCTGAAGCAGCAGGGATGCTCACACGTTGTCTTCACTGACTGCCAGCGCGATGGCAACGTTAAGAAGGTAATGGGCCAGCAGCCCCGTGTCCAGCCCCGCTCCTGCTGGCAGCTGTGGGCTGTGTGCTGAGCTCCAGCCTCCATGCCCCGCTGTGGGGAGGTGACACTGGCTGCTCAGAGCCATCCTCATTTCCAGCTTGATCCCTGTTTTGCACATCCTCCTGGCACAGTGTCCTCCGAGCGAGTGGCTGCTGCCAGCCTGGGTGCAGAGCCACAGTCACAGCCCCTCTGTGTTTCCCTGCAGATTGTTCCCCTGGTTGCCAAGCTGGTGGGTGACAGCCCGCGCTACCACAGAGCCGAGGTGAGACACAGCAGTGAGGCTGCTGGTGTGTTGCGCAGGGAGCGGGACGTGGCCATTGTCAGGCCACGTCCCTGTGGCTGGAGGGACAAGGCTGCTCGGCGAAGGCCGGGTTTTGCTGTCACAGCTGCCCTGTCGCTGGTAACCACTCACTTGCAGAGCACCGAGTACAACATCCTGGTGATTGGCGTGCCCAATGTGGGCAAGTCCTCCCTCATCAACTCCCTGCGCAGGCTGCACCTCAAAAAGGGTATTTCTCAGTGGTGCCTGGGCCCAGGGAGCAGCCGCCAGCACAGCCATGGGGCTGCCTTCTCTGACCGTGTCTCTCCCTTCCCCAAAGGCAAAGCCACTGCGGTCGGTGGCGAGCCGGGTGTCACCAAGGCGGTGCTGACCAAGATCCAGGTACCATTCCCACGGCGCAGCCAGCTGGGCGGGTGCTGACCTCTACCTCCCTGCCTCGAGGCACCCAGGGCTGATCTCAGAGTGGTACTCCCCTTTCCATTGAGACCTTAATGAAGGAACTCAATGCCTCACTCGTGTCAGACTCTGGGGTTCTAATTGCTGGGCTGCGCATCCTAATGGCCCTGCTTCCCTCCACCAGGTGTGCGAGAAGCCGCTGATGTACCTGGTGGACACGCCTGGTGTGCTGCCCCCGAGGCTGGGGGACCTGGAGACGGGCATGAAACTGGCGCTGTGTGGTGAGGTGGCGTCTGTGGACGCCGGGACATCCCAAACGTGACTTTGAACCCTGGTTGGGGTGGGAGGGCACTGCTCGCAGCGTGTGCTGCCCACGGGTGGCACGTGGACAGCGTGACGGGTGAGCAGGGCTGGGGGGAAGCTGGGGCTCGACCTACTTTTCCAGGAGCCATCCGTGACCACCTGGTAGGGGAGGACATCATGGCCGATTACCTCCTGTACACCCTCAACAAGCAGCAGCAGTTCAGGTGAGCTGGCGGGGGAAACGGAGCGGGGCTGGGGCTGTGGAGGAACCGTCCCTGGGGACGTGGGGGAACTGTGATGCCGGCAGGGTGACACCTCTTTGGACAGGTACGTGCGGCACTACGGGCTCACCGAGGCCTGCGACGACATCCAGGCAGTGCTGAGGCGCGTGGCACTCGCCCAGGGCAGGACGCAGAGGGTGAAGGTGCTGACAGGCACGGGTGAGTGCACCGGCGGGATCTCTGCCAACTGGGATTACAGGCATTTGGGGACCCCAGGGGGGCTCTGGGCCCCACTGACGCCTCCTTCCACACCCCCTGTCTTCAGGAGACGTCAACATGACGATGCTCAACTACCCGGCTGCTGCCTACGAATTCCTGCGGGATTTCCGGGCAGGACGCCTGGGCAGGGTGACGCTGGACTGAGACCTGGCGTGGGGGAGAGGCGTCAGGCTGGGGACACCCCACTTCCTCTGCAGGTGAGGACACCTCGCCATGGAGCTCTAGTGTGTGGTTTGAAGCAGCTCTGCCGGAGCAGCCCCTGGGTTTGGGCTGGGATCCCTGCAGCAGGCGGTGAGGCTGTGCTGCGGTGGCTTCCCTGTGGTGTCACCATGCAGGGTGATGTGATGCTGTTCGGTGGAGCGCGGTGCCCGCCCAAGGGGGGCTGGGGCATGGCTGCTGCCTCCAGCCAGGACAAAACCCCCGGGGAGCAGTTTCCTCACCTCCGTCCCCAAATAAAACTGCTGTGGGTGTGTGCCAGGGTGGTGGTGGTGCTGGAGTCCCCATCCTGTGCCCATCACCGTGCATCCAGCCACACCTGTGTTCTGCCCAGCTTTATTGCCACCTCCTCGTCCTCCAGCACTGCAAGACCCACATACAGAGGAGCAGCACGGCCCGGGGGGCCTGAGCCACGAGGGTTGTGGGGGGAGACGGAGGGGGCTTCCAGCAGGGTCCAGCCCCGCTGACACTGGGTAACGGGGAGTTGTGGCCAGCCGGGGGGCCGGGCTCAGTCCCGGTCCTGGCAGCATCAGTAGCGGCACCAGGCACGGGCGCTGTCAGCGGCGGAGGGTGGCAGCCAGCGGCCAGAGCCAAGGCAGGGCCCAGCCCAGTGGGGCCCGAGCCGGTGCAGCCGAGGTCCAGGCAGCAGCTGTCCCGTTCCCATCCCGGTACTCGGTGCCGTCACCCGCAGCCAGCTCCCCGGCCAGCCGGGCCCGGCGCAGGGCCACCCCGGCCGCCGCTCCTGCTCCCGCCGCCGCCGCCACCCGCAGGGCTGCCCCGGCCGAGCCGTACCGGGGCACCGACGCCTTCACCCGGCCGCGGGCGGTCCCTCGGGCCCCGCCACGGGCAGCTCCGCGGGCCCCGCCGCGCCCGCCCTTGCCGGCCACCGTGTCGCAGAAAGCGGCGGCGAGCAGCATCAGTGCCCAGCAGCACGCCGCGCCGCGCCGCATCCCGCCGCACCTGCCACGGGAGAGCCGGGGCTCAGCGGGGGCTGCCCACTCGTGTCCGCGGCGCGGGGTGATGCGGGATGAGCCCCGCCTGTGAGCTGCGTGTGCACAAACGGGATGCACGCCCCGTGCTTGGGGGTGCGCGCGCGCGTGTCGCTCGTGGGCTTGGGTTGCGCGTGCGTGTGCCCCACGCAGCTGCCCGTGGATGACACAAACAGGCTCTTGCACGCGTAGCCGTGCACACTCGTGCCCGCCCGTGCACACTGCGCTTACACACGCGTGCACAAGCTGCACGTAGCTGTGCGCTCCCGCATGCGCGCCTTCCTTTGCACACCCGACACGCGCGTGCGCCCGTGCAAGGCTCGCGGACGCGCGCACACCTTGCACACACGCGCCGCTGTGCTGCCCGCGAGCGCGTGCACGTTTTGCACGCTGCTCACACGCGCGCCTTGCACGCCTTCACCCCCCGCGGCAGCACGCGCGCGGGCACGCGCACGGCCGTGGGGCGCACACACACACACACACAAAACCCCCCGCTCCGGTACCGGGCACGCGCCGCCCCCACCCGCGGGGCTCACCGCGCGCGTGGCTGCCGCCGGCTTCGCTCCGCTCCGTTCCTCCCCGCCCGCGCTCCCGCTCCCGCCGCGCTCCCGCCGCCGGCGCCTCCCCCTCCCCCCCCACCCCACGCGCGTTGGCGGAGGCGCGCTCTCGGGGCTGGGTGGCGGCGGGGGGCGCGGGGCACGGCGGCCACGCAGCCGCGGGAGGCGGGGAACGGAGCACCCCCCGGAGCCATTAAACGCCCCTAATCCCGGCCCCACCGGGCCCACTCGTGTCCCTCCGCGCGGGGACGAGGGCAGGATAGCCGGGCCACGCCCCGCGGGGTGCCGGCCCGGTCGCCCCTTCCCCGAGTTCCTGCCCACGGCACCGGGGAGTCCCACGGCACCGGGGAGTCGCACGGCAGAGGCTGTCCAGGGGCGGGGCGCGGCGGCACGTCCTCGACCAATGGGGATGACGCGTCATGGGGCGGGGCCGCCTTGGCCAATGGGAGCGGGGCGGGGCGGGGCATCCGCGGGCGGCGGGGCGGGGCCGCTGCACCGCTCTCCGCCATGGCCGTCGCGCTGCGCGCCCTGCTCCGCTCCGCCGCCGGCACCGCGCTCCTGCCGCCGCCCCCCCGCCCCCTCCTCGGGGTGCGAGCCTACAGCGCCGGTGAGTAGGGAACAGGGCGGGGCGGCGGGGAGCTGCGACTACCGGGGCCTCTACACCGGGCACCGTGCTCGGGCCTTGGCACCGGATCTCGCGCTGTGCACGGGGTCCCGCACAGGGCACCGAGTCCCTGCACCCTGTATGGGCACTGGCACTGTGCACCGCGGTCCCAGCAGAGCGGTATCTTGCACCGGGTCCCAGCACCGCACATCAGCCCGGCACCGGGTGGTCCCTTGCGCTGCACTTGCCCGGGCAGGGACCGCACCGGGAATTCCCCGACAGCTCCGCTCCCGAGCGCCCGGGGGTGACGTCCCGCTGGCCGCCCGTGACCGCTGAAGGTCGCCTTAAGATATAGCGGTGCCGCGGGCGGGTGCGGGGTCTGTGCGGGCAGCCGGTGGCTAACACGCCGATGTCGGGGTGGCGGGCAGGGGCCCCGTTCCAGTACCTGTCGGTGCAGAAGACCGGGGCGCAGCAGAGCGTGGGCCTGATCCAGCTGAACCGGCCGCAGGCACTCAATGCCCTGTGTGACGGCCTGATGGAGGAGCTGAGCCGGGCGCTGGAGGCCATGGAGAGTGACCCGCAGGTGGGGGCCATCGTCATCACCGGCAGCCAAAAAGCCTTCGCAGGTAGGGCAGAGTGACGCGCCCCGCCACGGGTGTTGGCGGAGGGGGTTTGGTGTCACATCCCCTTCTTGCTTTGCAGCGGGCGCAGACATCAAGGAGATGCAGAATAAAACCTTCCAGGAGTGCTACAGCGGTGGCTTTCTCGCTGGCTGGGACAAGGTCTCCACTGTCCGCAAACCCATCATTGCTGCCGTCAACGGCTATGCCGTGAGTCCCCCCCACCTCTTGTCGCACCCCGGCTGTGCCCTGGCACCCCCTGACCCTCCTCTTCCTCCCCATCCCAGCTGGGCGGTGGGTGCGAGCTGGCCATGATGTGCGACATCATCTACGCCGGGGAGAAGGCGCAGTTTGGGCAACCTGAAATCCTGCTGGGGACCATCCCGGGTGAGCGTGGGGTGCCTGGCAAGGAGGGGTCATCCTAGACATAGCAGGGGCAGCGGGGACACCCCGATGTCCGTCTCTGGACCTTTCCCTTCCCCAAACGGCTCCAGGCGCTGGAGGGACGCAGCGGTTGACCAGGGCAGTGGGGAAGTCGCTGGCCATGGAGATGGTCCTCACTGGGGACCGGATTTCAGCGGCAGAGGCGAAGGAGGCAGGTAGGGGAGGGGGTCAGCTGGGGTATGTCGGGGACTCGTCCCCCCACCCCGCCACCTCCCGCTGTCCACCCTAGGGCTGGTCAGCAAGGTCTTCCCTGTGGAGAAGCTGCTGGACGCAGCCATCGCCTGCGCAGAGAAAATCGCCAGCAACTCCAAGCTGGTGGCCGCCATGGCCAAGGAGTCGGTCAATGCCGGTAGGGCTGGGGGCCAACGGGAAGCCCAGGGGGCTATGGGTTCAGCAGGGAGGTCTCCCCAACTTCTCCCTTGCTCTCAGCCTTCGAGACGACACTGGCAGAGGGGCTGAGGACAGAGAAGCGGATTTTTTATGCTACCTTCGCCACTGTGAGTAAGGGGTTGGCCCCACTGCGGGGGGGACAGCGGGGCTGCCGCACCCCCCAGCCTCACACCTGTGCTCCTCACAGGATGACCGCAAAGAGGGGATGACAGCGTTCGTGGAGAAGCGCAAGGCGAACTTCACTGACAGCTGAGCCCAGGGATGCAGATCCCCACGGCCACCTGCGCCCCACAGCCCCTGTGTCACCCCAAGGGCTCTGGGACTGGCGGTGAATGATTACGGACAGGAGGATCCTGTTTGCTGTCGCTATTAAAAGGTTTTCCTGGCACTGCCGGGACATGGGGCATCCTTGCCATGGGGTTCCCCCGCACTGGAAAACGTTGGGGTTCCCTGAGACCCCCCACTCCATCACACAGATATGGGATGCGGGGCTGGGCACGAGCATCTTGGTGGAGCGGGGGGTACGTGTGTCCTGGAGGGAGGGGACAGCCTGCGGCTCCTTCTTGGGCGCTACACCCATGTGCTGAGGTTGCCCGGCCTCAGCCCCCCGCGCTGACCTGAGGCCCAAGTGAGGGGCTGAACTCAGCCCGAGGCACCATCCTCCCCCTGCCCAGGGTCTCGGGGCGAGCCCCAGAAGGGGGAACCAGGTTTGGGGGCCCTGCACTTAGCGAGGGCTTTCTGGTAGCACTGAGGAGCCCAGCAGGAGGTGCAGGGGCAAATGGGTTTATTGGGGGCTCATGGGTGGGGAGGGGGGTACCAGGCCCCTCGGGAAACCCCAGGGGTGTCTCCCACCCTCATGGCGCAGCCTGAGCACAGCTCAGCTCAGCCGTGGTGGAGGTGGTCGAGGTCCTTCTCTGGGCCCCTCTGCACCTGCGGGGAGGGCATCCGGGGTGGCCCACGGACATCGGCCTCCCTGGCACAGTCCTTGGGGTGATGGAGATGGTCAAGGTCCTTTTCGGGTCCTGCCCGGGCTTGGCTGGGGCCTCTTGAGCCGTGGCGCTGCTGGAGAAGACCTTGATCCCTGGTACCACCTCTTTGCTCATCTCAGCCTCCTGCGGCGGCTCCACGGCTCCTGCACCCAGGATGCTGGACGAGGGGAGCAAAACCAGGCAGGAAAGGTCTCAGTGCCCCAGGGCTCTGAAATATCCCTGGGAGGCTGCCGTTCACATCTCGGGGAGCAAATGGGCTCATTTAGCTGCTTATCCCAGGAACGGGCTGGACGGGCCTGGGACACTGTTGCCACAGCACCTGCAGTTCCTCAGTGCCACCAGGAAGGGAAACGGCTGGGGCAGGATGTTGGGAGAGTTGGGGTGATATGGGGAGGAAGCCAGAGCTGGGAGCCCCTGAACTGCTGGGGGGTGCAAAGCCCTGAATGGAATTCCGTCCCCCAGGGGCTTTCCCTTCTGGGGCGCTGCTTGGCTGGGGCACACGGGGCAGACACGGCACCCGGGAGTGCAGGGAGCGCGGCCGCCTCTTACATCTCCTTGGGCAAATCCTGCTCTGTGGCCAGGTCCTCATGTCCGGCGTCACTGGGAACCTACGGGGAGAGAGGAGATGTGGGGGTGGCAGCGCGCAGTCGTGGGTCTCCCTGTGCCCCTCATCAGCCAGGCAGCGGGAGGGCCCGGGGAGGTGGGGGCTCACCTGGGTGCCCCCGGGTGCGGGCAGGAGGAGGGCAGCACCCAGCAGGAGGGTGACGCTGCAGAGCTGTGGGGCCCTGGGGCTGCACAGAGCGAGGCACAGGAGCCACGTTGGAGGAGCTGAGCTGGTGGGGCTGCCTGCGCCAGACCCTGCCTGTGCCAGAGCTGCCAGTGCCAGGCCCTGCCTGCACCAGAGCTGCCTGCACCAGAGCTGCCTGCATCCAGAGTGGCTGCCTCTATCCTGCATGAGTTGCTGCCTGTGCCTGCCTGCAGTGAGCACCTGCCTGTGCCCTGCACTCCCAGTCCCTGCCCGCACCCCCTGCCTGCAGCCCCAGTCCCTGCCCGCAACCCCTGCCTGCAGCCCCAGCTCCTCCTGCCCCAGCGCCCACCCCTGCCCGCCCCCCAGGCGTTGTGCAGGGCCGCACCGCTCCATGGCCACCTTCCGCCCGCTGCCCGGCCTCTGCCCGCATTTTGTCCGCTGCGGCCGCTCCCGGGCGCCCGTCCCACACGGCCCCGTGGCACCGGGTGGTGCTCAGGGAAAGAGTTCAGGGTCCTGCGCAGAGCAGCAGGGCAACCAGGCCACCCACGTCCCTCTGCGCTGTGGGCGCACCCATTGGGGCCCACGGGTTTGTGGGTGTCCTGATAAGACGGGAGCATTTTAGGGGAACAATGTTTAGATTTCTTAAAGAGAAGTGTGGCTTAAAAGAGTTCGGTGGCAGGTTCACTCTGTTATTTACTACCTGGGGGAAACACCCCAAACCAAATGCCGCTTACCTTCCCTCCAGGAGCCTGTGCCCGTTCACAAAGCACCTTCAGGCATCTTCCCTCCCTGATAACTGTTCATCTGGAGTCTGTGTCTTGGAGCTCCGGAGACAAACTTTCAGGCCTGATAACCGTATGCAGAGCAGACTTTCAGGAGACAAAATTCTCATGAAAAAGAAACTTAATGGAGTAGAATAGCAGCGAAGTGCGAAATAGGTCTTGTAAGTGCTCAGCGTAGTTTGTAGTTGCTTTTGGTAAATATGAGCAGAACTTTACAGCTTAAAGTTTTAGCAAATCCAGTTTACCAAGGAACATGAGGCAAAGAGTATATTAAAAATCATGCAACCTTATGTCTCTAAATAATTCATTACATTTAGGGGGCATGTACTTGAACTAAATGATTAATATTAAACTTGGGCTCACCCACAGAGCTGTGAGTAGTAAAATCATTGCCACACAGCTCACTGATTGAGCCGGGAGAGCTGAAAGTGGGCTCATCCAGGCTGTCATATTTATAGAATAAAGTGGTTGACTCGTAGCCAAATTGCACACAGTAGGAAAAGTGCACGAGGCTCCCTGTGCCCACAAGTTACTGGTGTTCAGTTGCCGTTCGGCTTCCCTGTGGGTCTCCTGGAAGGAGTTCTTGGCCAGGCTGCGGCTCAGGCTTTTCCCTCCTCCGGAGCCTGGACCAAACTGCTGCTGGTTTGGCTGGGGGTGGGGGTCGAGTGCATCCGCCACAAATGTAGAGCACGTCTCAATGAGAGGAACCGCACCCGCAGTGCAGAGGGACGTGGGTGCCCTGGTTGCCCTGCTGCTCCGCGCAGGACCCGAACTCTTTCCCTGAGCACCATCCGGTGCCACGGGGCCGTGTGGGACGGGCCCCCGGGCAAAGTGCGGGCAGAGGCCGGGCAGCAGGCGGAAGGCGGCCATGGAGCGGTGCGGCCCTGCACAGCGCCTGCAGGACGGGCAGGGGTGGGCGCTGGGGCAGGAGGAGCTGAGGGTGCAGGAAAGGGGTGCGGGCAGGGACTGGGAGTGCAGGCAGGGGGTGCGGGCAGGGACTGGGGGTGCGAGCAGGAGCTGTGGGTTGCAGGGCACAGGCAGGTGCTCACTGCAGGCAGGCACAGGATAGAGGCAGCCACTCTGGATGCAGGCAGCTCTGGTGCAGGCAGGGTCTGGCGCAGGCAGCTCTGGCACAGGCAGGGTCTGGCGCAGGCAGCCCCACCAGCTCAGCTCCTCCAACGTGGCTCCTGTGCCTCGATCTCGCTGCAGCCCCAGGGCCCTACAGCTCTGCAGCGTCACCCTCCTGCTGGGCGCTGCCCTCCTCCTGCCTGCACCCGGGGGCACCCAGGTGAGCCCCCACCTCCCCGGGCCCTCCCGCTGCCTGACTGATGAGGGGCACAGGGAGACCCACGACTGCGCGCTGCCACCCCCACATCTCCTCTCTCCCCGTAGGTTCCCAGTGACGCCGGACATGAGGACCTGGCTGCAGAGCAGGATTTGCCCAAGGAAATGTAAGAGGCGGCCGCGCTCCCTGCACCCCCGGGTGCCGTGTCTGCCCCGTGTGCCCCAGCAAAGCAGCGCCCCAGAAGGGAAACCCCTTGTGGGGAGGGAATTCCATTCAGGGCTTTGCACCCCCCAGCAATTCAGGGGCTCCCCGCGATGTGAACTTCAGCCTCCCGGGGATATTTTGGAGCCCTGGGGCACTGAGACCTTTCCTGCCTGGTTTTGCTCCCCTCATCCAGCATCCTGGGTGCAAGAGCTGTGGAGCCGCCGCAGGAGGCTGAGATGAGCAAAGAGGTGGTACCAGGGATCAAGGTCTTCTCCAGCAGCACTGTAGGTCAAGGGGGCCCCAGCCAAGCCCAGGCAGGACCCGAAAAGGACCTTGACCATCTCTATCACCCCGAGGACCGTGCCAGGGAGGCCGATGTCCGTGGACCACCTCGGATGCCCTCCCCGCAGGTGCAGAGGGGCCCAGAGAAGGACCTCGACCACCTCCACCACGGCTGAGCTGAGCTGTGCTCAGGCTGCGCCATGAGGGTGGGAGCCGCCCCTGGGGTTTCCCGAGGGGCCTGGTACCCCTCTCCCCACCCATGAGCCCCCAATAAACCCATTTGACCCTGCACCTCCTGCTGGGCTCTTCAGTGCTACCAGAAAGCCCTCGCTAAGTGCAGGGCCCCCAAACCTGGTTCCCCCTTCTGGGGCTCGCCCTGAGACCCTGGGCAGGGGGAGGATGGTGCCTCGGGCTGAGTTCAGCCCCTCACTTGGGCCTCAGGTCAATGCGGGGGACTGAGGCCGGGCAACCTCAGCACATGGGTGTAGCGCAAAGGGACAAGGGGGTGACAAAGGGGGTTTCTCCACCAGGAGATGAGGAAACCAAATCAATGCTCCTCATCCCTTTGGGACCACCAGCTCCCCTGGCAGTGGCCATCGGGGTCAAACAGCACTGGGCAGGCCAGGGGGGTCAGGGGGAGCGCGGCAGCACAGGGCGGCGCAGACCCCGGCAGGGGGTGGCACGGGGGCTGTTCTCAGCTCCTCCGGCGACACGTGGCCGCAGGACGAGGGACGCTGCCGGCACCTCCTGGTGCCTGAGGGGAAGATCCTGACGGGGGCCCCACACTCAGACCACGCTGGCACTTGGCTGCCCATCACTGTTTATTGGTGCTGCCTGGCAGCGCTTCTTCTCCTGCTCAGAGCTGGGGGCACTTGAGCAGGAGACCCTCAGTCCTGCCCGGCTCTCGGGGTGCCGATCCATCCTGCGGGGGCCGGAGAGGTGGGGAGAGCCCTGGTGCCCAGGTGAGGTGTCTGTGGGACCACGTCGTCCTGTGCTCCGGCAAGACGGTGGTGCCTGGGGGTTAGCAACAGGGTCAGAGACACCCACAAACAGGTCCTGGTCCCCACCCTGCAGCACACAGGCTGGTGTCCCACCCTGCCCACGGCCACCCCCCCACACCAGGATGCTCCAGCCCCCCTGGGCTCGTCGCAGCCCTGCAGGCTGGAAAACCCTCTCCCGCCATTTTACCCCAGCTGCAGGGGGATCTGGTCGCTGCTGCCCGCTTTCCCGTCGGCTCCAGCCAGCCCCAGCTTTCCAAAGGCCTCCTCCAGCTGCCTGACCTGGGAACGGCGGTGGGGGCAGAGTCAGGGCACGGCCCCTGTGTCGTCCCAGCACAGGGGGCCTTTGGCTGCCCCTCCCTGCCCAAACCCCCCCAGCATCCTCACAGCCCCCTTGGGGACTGCTGCCGGGTCACCTTCTGCTTCACGTGCTGGAGCTCCCATTCCAGAGCCTGCAGGGAGGACACCTGGGTCTGGACAGAGGACGCCTGGGTCTGGAGGTCGGCCAGGATGCAGACCATGCTCTGCTGGCCTAGAGGGAACAGGCCAAGGGGACATGCTGTCGGTGAGGGGGTCTCGCTCGCAGGACCGGGCTCTGAGCAGGATGAGCCCCTGACTCAGGGTATCCCCATGTCAAACACCCCCTGCCAGCTCCCCAGGGCTCTCACCTCCCCCCGGGAGGAGCCGGCGCAGCTTCCTAAGCTCAGCACGGTTCAACTTGGTGTCTCTCAGCTGGTCCACTCGATTCATGAGGGTGCCAAATAAGTAGTCAAGATGCCCTAGATGGCTTTTAAACTCTAAGAGCTGGACCTGGTATAGAGAATCTAAGGTGCAGGACAACTCCAACTCCTCCCAGGTCGTGTCTGGCTCTTGCTTAGAGGATTTCGGCTGCATCTCTGGCATGGAGACACTGGCATCAGACATCCTTGTCTGTTCGGAGGGGGCCCCACCCCACTTTGCAGGGCTCGCTGGTGTTCCCTGCGTCTCTTCCTGCATCCCCTGGGAGACAGGCTGTGACCTTGGACTTCCCTTGCTGGTCCTGGGCACAGGCTCTGTCCCTGGTCCCTTCAGCTTCGGCTGGGCCCCCCAGTCCTGCCCGGCTCTCAGGGTGCTGATCCATCCTGCAGGGGCCAGAGCGGTGGGAAGAGCCCCAGTGTCCAGGAGAGATGTCTGTGGGACCACGTTGTCCTGTGCTCCGGCAAGACGGTGGTGCCTGGGGGTGAGGAGCAGGGTCAGAGACCCCCACAAACAGGTCCTGGTCCCCACCCTGCAGCACACAGGCTGGTGTCCCACCCTGCCCACGGCCACCCCCCACCTGCACCCCCCACACCAGGATGCTCCAGCCCCCCCGGGCTCGTCGCAGCCCTGCAGGCTGGGAAACCCTCTCCCGGCATTTTACTCCAGCTGCAGAGGGCTCTGGTCGCTGCTGCCCGCTTTCCCGTCGGCTCCAGCCAACCCCAGCTTTCCAAAGGCCTCCTCCAGCTGCCTGACCTGGGAACGGCGGTGGGGGCAGAGTCAGGGCACGGCCCCTGTGTCATCCCAGCACAGGGGGCCTTTGGCTGCCCCTCCCTGCCCAAACCCCCCGGCATCCCCACAGACCCCTCGGGGACTGCTGCCGGCTCACCTCCTGCTTCACGTCCTCGAACTCACAGACCATACCCTGCAGGGAGGACACCCAGCCCTGCAGGGAGGACACCTGGGTCTGCAGGTCTGCCAGGGTGCGGGCCGTGCTCTGCTGGCCTAGAGGGAACGGGCCAAGGGGACATGCTGTCAGTGAGGGGGTCTCGCCCACAGGGCTGGCCCCTGAGCAGGATGAGCCCCCGACTCAGGGTGTCCCCATGTCAAACACCCCCTGCCAGCTCCCCCAGGGCTCTCACCTCTCTCCAGGAGGAGCTGATGCTGCTTCTCAAACTCAGCACGGTCCAGCTTGTTCTTTGTCAGTTGATCCACCCGATGCTTCTGGGTGACGTAGAAGCAATCAAGATGCCTCAGATGCCAAGGAATCTCCATTACCTGGGCATGGTATCCAGAATTCAAAGTGGTGGCCAAGGCCTCCCAGGGCACACCTGGGTCTTGCTTAGAGGACCCTGACTGCATCCCGTGCTGGTTGTCCATGTCTGACTGGCGGGGCTTGGCAGGGGCAGACTGGCCCCCAGTGCTCTCCTGGGAAGAGAAGGCAAAGAAAGTGATCAGGCACTGAGAATGGTCAAACCAGCGAGTGGTCAAACCACCAAAAGCGATGAATCACTGAGAGTGATGAACTACCGAGAGTGATCCAAGTGCTGAGTCGTCAAATCACTGACAGTGCCGAACCACTTAGAGGGATCCAGCCACTGAGAGGGATTCAACCAGCAGTGATCCAGCCTGTGGGAATAGCAAGACGTGCGGTTCCAGCCACCTGGATGATAAAGGAAGATCAATACTAACATGACCATCCGGACAGTCCAAGAAATAATACTAACATAATTAAATCACAGCAATTAGTCAAAATATAAAAGGCCTTGGATAGCTTGTAATGAAGTATGTTGTTCATAATTGTAAGGAGTGCTAGCCCAGGCTCATGAGAATGGTATATCGGGCCAGAAAACCACCTGCAAGTACATGTGATGTGTGAATGTTGTTGGGGCTGGTTTGTGAATGAGTGGGAACGTGATTGAAACTGACACAACACGAGCCTGATGTGTTTGGAATAACAATGACTGAGAAAACATCCTGTCCAACCTGGGTGAAGGGATCCACAGGGATGGGGATGCAGAGGCTCCCTCGTTAGGGTGTTTTAGCTCACGGGAAAGAGATCAGGGAACCATCCGGTGATAATGCGAATAGAGAAACCTCGATGAAATATTATCATCAGTGGCCGCTGTGTAAATTAGATGAGGAAGAAAAGTGTCCTCCTAATGAAACTTTGAGTTATGGTACTTTTGTGCGCTCTTGGAGAATGAAAGCGGAGTCAAGTTACATATGCTGATATATTTTTCACTTTGCCAAGTCACTCGGAGTGGCAGACAGAATGTGGTATTTACTTGGCATCACAGGATTCTTTTGTTTTAACATTGGAAAATGTTAAAATCACCCCCTGCTGAGAGGGGCGGACGAAAGATGATGTGCCCCCGTGGGGGGGTGTAGAATTGAAGAGTGTGAGCCTTCACCTTCCGAGGTCGTAGATGGTGAAGATTCGTAGAGAGAAAAGAAATAGAGTTTTAACTGATACTGGAACATCTTATTCAGTTTTGAATCAGGAATTGGTACCTTTAGATGAAGATTTTGTCACTGTAGTGGAAGCTACTGACCAACAAAATAAAGCTTTTTCTTTTTACAGCAAATTAAATATACATTGAGAAAATAAATTGGAATTCATACTTTCTTATATATGCCTGGGCCTGCGAAACTGTTACTAAGACCAGGCCTATTAAAACAATTGAAAGCAAAAACAATATTCAAACAAAGTGAAATTTAGGATAACTGAGATTTTAAATTTGGTAATGGTTCAAACTGACAAGCAAAGCCAAAATACCTCAGGAAATCAAGTATTTCCAGGGGTACGGGCTTCAAGACTTCCTGGTAAATCAAAGAATGCAGAAGAACTGAAAATCAATTTGAAACCTGGAACCGGACCGGTCAGAATCAAAAAATGCCCTCTGAAATTTGAGGATGGGGGAAAAAAGCCAAACAGTATCTTCCTGCAGTTTGGGCCGCTGATGGAACGCGAGTAAAGAAACAAGACGGTAAACGCTATGAAGTCAGTGCAGGATTTCAGAGCAAGCCAGGCCGCCCGGCCGCCCCGGGCGCCATCTTGCGGGCACGAGGCTCCCGCCGCTGGCGCCAACGACGGCGGCGCGCGGGGCGGGGCGGGGCGGGGCGGGGCGGGGCTGAGGCCGAAGCGCCGTGAGGCCCCGGGCCGTGGCTGAGAGCCGGGCAGTGTTCCTTCAATGAACAGCCGAGAACTGACTGAGCGGATCTCCTGTCCTGTGCCCAAGTGTCTGTTCTCTGGTTCACCCGAGGATGCACCCAAGGATCTTTGCAAGACGTCAGCGAACTCCTGTTTCTCGTACGGTAAGTTACACAGAGCTAAGCAAGGCTGGGCAATAGTGATGTGGGTTAAAGGGTTAACTCTCTAAGCGTCTTTAGTGATGTGGGGTAGGGTTAGCTCTCTAAGTGTTAATTAGTTAATTGTCAGTTCCCTGTATCAAGATTTCCTGTGTTCAGCTGCAAATTCTGAGCAGATTCCACTCTCCCCCCTCTGCCTTTTTAATGGTGCTTAACTGAATCTCACTACAACTTTTCCACAGTCCATTTCTGGCTTAAAAGCAAAGCAAGCTGCCAGTACCTATGTATTAACATACAAGCATAAGGTAGTCTCTCTGACAAGAAGCAGTTTTTTAAAGTCACATATATCTTGCATGATGCATACCCTAAACCCACGACAAGTGTAAGTATATGTAATTTGTTGTGTGTTTGTAAACCCGGTTTAACCACAGCACATGGGGTGCAAGATGGGCCTTTGCTGGCGCTACTCTGGTGCCCACTGGTTTGCCCAGTGTGCTCCCAGTTACTCCAGTGCAGGTGGCACTGTGGTTTCTCCCCCAACCCTGAGAGGTGCCACCAGTTTTGTCACCCACCCCCACGTGTCACCGTGTGTGTGCACGGGGGAGCCAGGACTGTCCCCAGTGCTTTGTCCACACCCAAGCTTCCCCAGCGGGGACCGACAGGTCCCCCCATGCTGCTTCCAGGGCCGGGGGTTTCCCTGCCTGGTACCTCTCCACTCGTGACACAGCTGGTGTGAGGTCTCAGCACAGGGTGGGGTTTCTCTCACATGAGGGTGAGAGCAGCCTCACAATCACAGGCCCTGGCTGTGGTGGGGGATTTGAACTTCCCTGATGTTTGCTGGAAGGACTACTCGGCCGGCCGGTCGCAGTCTAGGAGTTTCCTCCAGCGCCTTGACGATAACTTCCTGATGCAAATGGTGGAGGAGCCGACTAGAAGAGGTGCACTGCTGAACCTCATCCTCACTAACAAGCAGGGGCTGGTTGAAGCAGTAAAGCTTGAGGGCTGCCTTGGTTGCAGCGACCATGAGATGGTGGAGTTCAGGATCTCATGTGGCAGGAGCAGGATAGCAAGCAGAATTGCAACGCTGGACTTCAGCAGGGCAAACTTTGGCCTTTTCAGGCAATTGCTAGGGGAAATCCCATGGGCAAGGCTGCTTGAAGGTAAAGGGGCCCAAGATCATTGGTTAGTGTTCAGGGACTGTTTTTACGGGGCACAAGATCAGAGCATCCCAACACATAGGAAGCCAAGGAAGGGAGCCAGAAGACCGTGTGGTTAAACAGGGAACTAATGGGTAGGCTCAAGTGGCCAGCCCCTCCTTCCGTGATCTATAAACTCTATAACCCCTAACCCTATAAACTATCTAACCCTAACCCTATCTATAAACTCTTGTTTATAGATCATGGAAGGAGGGGCTGGCCACTTGGGGAGAATATAAGGCTGTTGTCAGAGGGTGTAGGGAGGCAACTAGGAAAGCTAAGGCCTCCTTAGAATTAAACCTGGCGAGAGGGGTCAAGGACAACAGGAAGAGCTTTTTCCAATATGTGGCAGATAAAACTAACACCAGAGGCAATGTAGGCCCACTGATGAACGAGGTGGGTGCCCTGGTGACAGAAGATACAGAGAAGGCAGAGTTACTGAACGCCTTCTTTGTCTCTGTCTGCTCTACCGGAGGCTGTCCTGAGGAGCCCCGTGCCGCTGAGGCCCCAGAGGAAGGCAGGACAATGGAGGAGTTTGCTTTGGTTGATGAGGACTGGTTTAGGGAGCAGTTAGGCCATCTGGACATCCATAAATCCATGGGTCCGGATGGGATGCACCCTCGGGTGCTGAGGGAGCTGGCTGAGGTCATTGCTGGACCGCTCTCCATCATCTTTGCCAAGTCTTGGGAAACGGGAGAGGTGCCTGAGGACTGGAGGAAAGCAAATGTCACTCCAGTCTTCAAAAAGGGCAAGAAGGAGGACCTGGGTAACTATAGACTGGTCAGCCTCACCTCCATCCCTGGGAAACTGATGGAACGACTTGTCCTTGGTGCCATCTCAAGGCATATCAAGGATAAGAGGCTCATTAGGGGCAGTCAGCATGGCTTCACCAAGGGGAAGTTGTGCTTGACCAACCTCATTGACTTTTATGAGGACATAACAAGATGGATGGATGATGGCAAAGTGGTGGACGTGATCTACCTTGACTTGAGTAAGGCATTTGACACAGTCTCCCACAGCATCCTCACAGCTGAACTGAGGGAGTGCGGTCTGGATGATTGGGTGGTGAGGTGGACTGTGAACCGGCTGAAGGGAAGAAGCCAGAGAGTCGTGGTCAATGGGGCAGAGTCCAGTTGGAGGCCTGGATCTAGTGCAGTGCCTCAGGGGTCAGTACTGGGGCCTGTACTATCCAATATATTCATCAATGATTTGGATGAGGGAATAGAGTGACTGTCAGCAAGTTTGCTGATGACACTAAGCTGGGAGGAGTGGCTGACACGCCAGAAGGCTGTGCTGCCATCCAGCGGGACCTGGACAGGCTGGAGAGTTGGGCGGGGAATAACCTGATGAAATTTAACAAGGGAAAGTGTAGAGTCCTGCATCTGGGCAGGAACAACCCCAGGTTCCAGTATAGGTTGGGGAATGACCTATTAGAGAGCAGTGTAGGGGAAAGGGCCCCGGGGGTCCTGGGGACAGCAGGGTGACCATGAGCCAGCACCGGGCCCTTGTGGCCAGGAAGGCCAATGGTACCTGGGGTGGGTTAGAAGGGGGTGGTCAGTAGGTCAGAGAGGTTCTCCTGCCCCTCTACTCTGCCCTGGGGAGACCACACCTGGAATATTGTGTGCAGTTGTGGCCCCTCAGTTCCAGAAGGACAGGGAACTGCTGGAGAGAGTCCAGCGCAGCCACCAAGATGCTGAAGGGAGTGGAGCATCTCCCGTGTGAGGAAAGGCTGAGGGAGCTGGGCCTCTTTAGCTTGGAGGAGACTGAGGTGTGACCTCATTAATGTTTACAGATATATAAAGGGTGAGTGTCAGGAGGATGGAGCCAGGCTCTTCTCGGTGACAACCAATGATAGGACAAGGGGTAATGGGTACAAACTGGAACACAAAATGTTCCACTTAAATTTGAGAAGAAACTTCTTCATGGTGAGGGTGCCACAGGCTGCCCAGGGAGGTTGTGGAGTCTCCTTCTGTGCAGACATTCAAACCCGCCTGGACACCTTCCTGTGTAACCTCATCAGGGTGTTCCTGCTCCATGGGGGTATTGCACTGATTGAGCTTTCCAGGTCCCTTCCAACCCCTGACATTCTGGGATTCTGTGATTCTGTGAAAAGCAGCCCCAAGCCGTGGGGGTGGCAGAAGGGGGAGGAAGGGCTGTGTCCCCCGCCAGGCTGGGGGCACAGAGGGCTGATGGGGCTTTGCTCCAGGGCTGGGAAGCATCAGCTTCCCCGAGCCAGGCAGTGGGGGTCTGGTCCGTCCTCTTCCCAGCCATGGCAGCCCTGGCAGACGGACAAGAGGGTGACAAAGGGGGTTTCTCCACCAGGAGATGAGGAAACCAAATCAATGCTCCTCATCCCTTTGGGACCACTAGCTCCCCTGGCAGGGGCCATGGGGGTCAAACAGCGCTGGACAGGCCAGGGAGGTCAGGGGGAGCGCGGCAGCACAGGGCAGTGCAGACCTGGGCGGGGGGTGGCACGGGGACTGTTCTCAGCTCCTCCGGTGACACGTGGCCGCAGGACAAGGGACACTGCCGGCACCTCTTGGTGCCTGATGGGAAGATCCTGACTGGGGCCCCCACAGTCAGACCACACTGGCATTTGGCTGCCCATCACTGTTTATTGGTGCTGCCTGGCAGTGCTTCCTCTTTTTCTCAGTGCCGGGTGTGGGGAGGCTTCAGCTGGGGACCCCCAGTCTTGTCTGGCTCTCGGGGTGCCGATGCATCCCTCTGGGGCCGGAGGGGGAGGAGCTGCTGGGGACCCCCAGTCCTGCCTGGCTTTCGGGGTGCCGATGCATCCCGTGGGGGCTGGAGTGGTTGAAGCAGCCGGGGACCCCCAGTCCTGCCCAGCTTTCGGGGTGCCGATGCGTCCCGTGGGGGCTGGAGCGATTGGAGCAGCCGGGGACCCCGAGTACTGCCCGGCTCTCGGGGTGCCGATGCGTCCCGTGGGGGCTGGAGGGGCGGGAAGAGCCCCTGTGCCCGGGAGACCTGGGATGAGGCCGACTTGTGCTCCGAGGAGGCGGTGGTGCCTGGGGGCGAGGAGCAGGGTCAGAGACATCCACAAACAGGGTCCTGGTCCCCACTCTGCAGCACACAGGCTGGTGTCCCACTCTGCCCAGGACCACCGTCCCACACCCCCCACCTGACTCCAGCTCCAGCACAGGGACCTGGTGCCCCAGCCACCACTGGCTGGTGGCCAGGTTGTCCCCCTGCCTTGGGGACAGCTGGGGATTGTCCCTCGGGAAGCCTGGCAGAAGAGTGCAGAGGAAGGCAGGCTGGGGGAAGCCAACGGGAAGAAGGGTGGGGGAAAACCTGGCATCCCGCAGGCGTCCTGCCTGCCCCGCTGTCCCCTTCAGGCCTCCCAGGTCCCCTCCCAAAGCGCAACCCCACGTACCTTCCTTGACCCCCCGCACAGGCAGCTGTCCGTCCCGCCGGTCCCTGGAGATGCGTCTGTCCATGCTCAACGGCTCTGTCGCCTTGTGCTGGGAAGGAGAGAGCGGGCTGGCTGAAACACGGGGCCCCGTTCGGCATCCCCAACAGCCCTCCCACAGACAGCTCTCCCTGGGGAAACTGAGGCACAGATCCCCATTCCAGGCTCAGACGCCGCCACCGTAACCCTACCTGTGTCACCCTGAGCTTGCTGGGGAGCCGAGCGAAGGGCTGTTGCGGCCGCGGGGTGCTGGGCGGGTGCGGCTGGAGGCAGCGCTGCTGCGGGGGAAGGATGGTGTGCTGGTCCCCGCAGCTCGGTGGCACAGGGGGGCGCTGGCACTCGCCTGTCTGCTCCCTGGGAGATGGGACATGGGGGTGCTCAGTGCCCGGCACTGCAGCACCACATGGTCACCCCATGGCAGAGAGGGGGCCGCGGCTGCAGTGCCAGCACCCATCTCCCAGTGTCCCCCCCAGGGGCAGGGGCTACTCACGGGCCAGGCGCAGGCATGCTGAGGGGCTGGTCACAGGACAAGCCCTGGAAACGGGCCAGCAGCTGCCTGGAGGAGGGAGAAAAGGGCTGGGTCAGCTCCTGGGGGACACACAGCCCTGCCTGCACGCAGCACCGTCCCCAAAGCCACCGCTGTCCCTATGGCACTCACTTCTTGATCCCAGCCGCCTCAGCAGCTGCTGCTCGCGACACCTTCTTCTCCAGCTGCTCCTGGAGGCTGTTCCATTGCTCCTCCAGCTGCTGCCGGAGCGGCCCCAGCTCCAGGCGGTCCAGCTGTGGACAGGAGCGCACCAGGATGGGACGTCACGGTCCCCGGGACACGGCCGGCTGGGGACCCTCGGAGGGATGCTGCCTTAGGCTGCCAAGCCCCCAAGGTGTGCACAGTGGGGACGTGCCAGCCCTCACCTTGGAGTCCATCTCTTCCCTGAGCTGTTGCTGGACTTGGTGCCAGCCCTGCTCCTGGCCTGTCACCCGGCTCGTCAGCTCCTCCATCTTCTCTTTCAGCTGCTCCACGCTTGCCTCGAACTGGCTGTGGCTGACTTTGCCGGCCAGGGAGGTTTTGTCAGCTTTCTAGCAACAGAGAAAGGCAGGAGAGCGCTGGGGGAGGGATGGAGGGACGCTGGGCTGGGCCAACTCCCATCCGGAGGAGAGGCAGAAGTGGCTACATGGCCCCGCTCACCCCATCACTCCCGTGGGGTTGGTCCCAACAGCCAAAGGACCCGAGGAAGGAGACAGAGGGACCTGGCGAGTGACCCACAGCGGCTCTGCAAGCCCTCCCCCCCCGACCGGTTCTGCCACCAAGCACCCGAGGGACAAGGGGCATTTGTCACCCTGCCCAGGACCCCCTTGTCTGGCGCCAGCTCCCCTCCATGCCGTACCGCAGCGATTCCCAGCAGCAGCTCCTCCTTGCCCGCTTTCTCCTCCTCCAGCCTCTCCACGCACCGGGACAGAGCCTTCCAATGCAGAAAGCACCCGTGATGCCACGGCAGGGTGGCAGCTGCCTCCCAGCCAGCCGAGCACCCCCCGCCTCCCCACCTTCCCCCAAAACCTCCTGGAAAGGCATTTGGAACCATTGCAGGGCTACGAGTGGCTTGGCAGGGAGACAAATCCCTGCTGGTCGCCAGCCTGGGCTCTGCCTGGATGATGCTCTGAGCCCGCGGGGGTTTCAGCCGCCCACCTCAATGGATTTCTCCTCCTGGCAGCGGTGATCCAGGAGGCCCTGGAGGACGATCCTGAGCTTCTCACAGTCCCCTTGCACCTGCCTGACGCTGGCCTGGATGTGCTTCAACAGCTGCTCATCCTGCTGCAGGGAGGAAGGTGACACGGTTGGTGCCATGCAAGGCGGGGCTGGCTGCCCCGTGGCCACAGACCCGGCTTACTTGGCTGGTGACGACGTGCTGGACGAGCTGGGCCACGTGCATCCTGGTGTCCAAGATGCCCCCTGCCAGCTCCTGCCCCGCGCTCTCCACTATGGCTCTCAGCTCGTCCAGCTGCAGGAAGGGGAGCAGGAGTCACCTCTGAGCTGGGGTGGATGCAGCCAGCAAACCCAGGTGCCATGGAGGCTCAACGGCCCCATCCAGCCAGGAGACGTGTCCAGGACCCCACCAGGACCACCCCAGCGAGCTGGAAGGTGCTCAGAGTGCTCCTCCTGGACCTCACCTGTGCCTGCAGCTGCTTGGTCCTCCTGGTCACCAACGTCTCCAGTGTGCCCTGGATCATCTCCTGCTGCGCAGACCTGGCCAGCAAGATGGGGCACAGGCAGGTTTAACCTCCAGGGGCCACTCAGAGGATGTCCCTCACCCCCCCACACCAGGATGCTCCAGCCCCCCCGGACTCGTCGCAGCCCTGCAGGCTGGGAAACCCTCTCCCGCCATTTTACCCCAGCTGCAGGGGGCTCTGGTCGCTGCTGCCCGCTTTCCCGTCGTCTCCAGCCAGCCCCAGCTTTCCAAAGGCCTCCTCCAGCTGCATGACCTGGGAATGGCGGTGGGGGCAGAGTCAGGGCACGGCCCCTGTGTCGTCCCAGCACAGGGGGCCTTTGGCTGCCCCACCCTGCCCAAATCCCCCCGGCATCCCCACAGCCCCCTCGGCGACTGCTGCTGGCTCACCTCGTGCTTCACGTACTGCAGCTCATAGTCCATACCCTGCAGGGAGGACACCCAGCCCTGCAGGGAGGACACTTGGGCCTGGATGTCGGCCAGGACGTGGGCCATGCTCTGCTGGCCTAGAGGGAACGGGCCAAGGGGACATGCTGTCGGTGAGGGGGTCTCGCCCACAGGGCCAGGCTCTGAGCAGGATGAGCCCCCGACTCAGGGTGTCCCCACGTCAAACACCCCCTGCCAGCTCCCCCGGGCTCTCACCTCTCTCCAGGAGTAGCTGATGCTGCTTCTCAAACTCTGCGCAGTCCACGTGGGTGAAAGTCAGCTCATCCACCCCATTCCTCTGGGCACCGGAGAAGTGGTCAAGATGCCCCAGTTTACAGGAAACCTCCATCACCGGGAAGTGGGGGGCAGAATCGAAAGTGGAGGTCAAGGCCTCCCAAGGCATGTGTGACTCTTGCCCAGGGGACCCTGCCTGTATCCCCGGCATGGTGGTCTGGGTACCGGGGACCTCTGGCTGCATGGTGGCACTGGCATCAGAAGTACTCTTTGGATTGGAGGTGGGCCCTGCCGACTTCTCAGGGGGCGCTGGTGTTCCCTGCTCCCCTTCTTGCATCCCCAGGGTGCCAGGCTCTGTCCCTGGACTCCCCTTGCTGGTCCTGGGCACAGGCTCTGTCCCTGGCTGCTGCCCTGTGCCCTGGGCCCTGTCCTCCTCCTTCTCCAGGCCAGGCTGGTCCTTGGTGGCCTGGTGTCCTCCCACGAGGGCGGTTGGTCTGTGCCCCGGCTCCAGAACAGGCAGGTCCTGCAGGCCCAGGTGTCCCAGCACGGACTGCAGCAGCCTGTGCAGCGACGGCAGGTCCACAGCCCCATCGCGGGATGTCCCGATGGCAACATCCAGCAGTTGGGACAGGGTGAGCGGGGCCATCGCTGCCGTCCCACAGAAAATACGGAGCCTGATCTGGGGGGGACTGGAGCCTTTCTGCCTGGAGGGGCCTGGGAGGCTGTGAGGGATGGTCAGCTGGCAGCTTCCTCCTCGTCCTCCTTGCCAAAAAAAGGGATCCAAACGCTGAGATTGATCCAAATACTAAGAGTGATCCAATCGCCGAGTGATTCAAGTGCCAAGAGTGATCCAACCGCCAAGAGTAATCCAAATACCGAGAGTGATCCAAAGCCAAGAGTGTGCCAAACGCCAAGAGAGATCCAACCGCCGAGAGAGATCCAACCGCCGAGAGTAAGCCAACCGAAAAAAGCGATCCAACCGCAGAAAACGAGCCAACCGCAAAAAACGATCCGACCACCAGTGATCCAACCACCGGAGTGATCACAGGGTGGGTGATGCGTGACAGGACAATGTGCTGTCCCTGTTGCTCAGCAACGCCCCACCCTGGAGCCAGCGGGCACCGCCCCGGGTCCCTGCAGCTGGCACTTGGCTGAAGGGACCCACAGGGATGGAGATGCAGAGAGGTTCCCGGCTGCCTTTCCCGCTTTCACCCCTAAAATGTGCCCGGTGACGTCTCCTATGTGGCAGCAGGGGACTGCAGCCCGTGCCCAGGAGAGGCAGCTCCCTGCAGGGTGAGCGTCCCTGCACAGGAGGCTGAGCCATGGGCAGGGAGATGATGCTGCCCAGTGCGCAGCGTGGGCCGGTCCGAAACTCCCCGGGACACCAGAACCAGCAAGGAAGCACCTTCTTTTAATGATTTTTTTCCTGAGGTATCAAAATGCATGACAGAGCTCAGCGTCTCCCCAGCCTCAGACGTGGGAATGGTGGAAGGTGCTGCTGAGAGCAGCAACACGCGGACTTCTAGCAAAGAGCCGCGTAAGCAGGGAAGAAGAAGCGCAGCTGGGCACGTACTTCCACTCAACCCCAGGAAGCATTCAGACGCTGGGAAGGCCTTTGAACCCACCTGATCCGTCAGACAAGTGCTCAAAAAATGATCAACAAGAACTCATTTTCCCTTATAAACCCGAGTCCGAGTGTCACACGGTCAGAGCACCCCCAGCTCTCTCCTTCGGGCGGGCACTCGAAGACAACGTCCAAGAAAGGATGAGCGTGGACAAGCAAGACCCAGAGCAGACGCCTTGCTCTTCTAAGAGCTATGAGATACCTGTTTTCAGGCATTAAAAACAAAGCGCATAGATCTGATGTGCGTGTGGATTTTTTTTTCCAAGCCCCAGAATGCAAGGAGGGAGCAGAGAGATGAGGAGATGGGGACAAGGCGCACTGAGGCAAGAAGCTGACCCTCTTTGGAGGGATCCTCAGCCTTAACTGCAGTAACTGCAGAGCGGCCAGCCCAGCAGCTCTAGAGCTACGTCCAGGGACCGGTGGAGCTTTCTGGAAAGCACTGGGGACCGGCAGGAAAAGCTGAAAGAGCCCTCAAGTGGCCCAGGGCCACCCGGCTCCCGAAAGAGCACCCCAGCTGTGCAGTGGGACAGCAAGAGCAAGGGGTGGATCTCCGGGCAGAAAACAAGAGATCAGGCTGGACGCTGAGGAGATGGCAGGGACCACCCTGCGCTGCGGCTCCTCCGCGGGGGCACGAACGACACCGCAAGGCTGAACCCATCAATCAGCCTTTTCTCCCGGCAGGACGAGACGAAAGAGGGAAAGACGCAGGGGAATAGAAGCTCCATCTCCTCCTGGTTTGGGGAGTATTTGGAGCAAAGGGAGCTTCATTCTGCAGATCTGACTCTGCCTGCGTTTCAAAACAACATTTAAATCCCCTACAACACAAACGTGTAACGTGGTACCAGTCACTCCCAGTTGCCCTCAGTATGATCCCGGTGACTCCCAGTCAGCCCCAGCATCCTCCCGGTCACATCCAGCATGATCTCAGTCACCCCCAGCTACCCCCAGCATGGCCCCAGTTCCCCCCAGTGTCATCCCAGTTGCTCCAGCGTGATTCTGGTTGCCAGCACCATGGTTCCGGTCACTCCTAGTTGCCACCAGCATTCTCCCAGTATCTCCCAGTTGCCCGCAGCGTGGTTCCAGTCACTCCCAGCTACCCCTACTGTGGTCCCAGTCACTCCCAGTTCTCCCCAGTCCGATCTCCATTGCTCCCATGTTGCTTTTTCCATGCGAGCCACGGAACCTGACACACCAATGTGATGTTCACAGAGTTCGCTTTATTGTCGGACCGGGCTGGCTTTATAGCAAAGCTGCCCTGTCCACGCGCCTTACAACAATGCGATTGGTTGTAACTCGTGCTATACAATAACATGATAGGCTGCATGTGCTGTCCAGCGCTCTGCACGCGTGTGTCCGGCGATTGCTCACTCATTGTTACCTTCTAATGGTGCTCCTTTAGTTTCTTTTGTCCCTGGCTTCACCTCTCAGCCAGGCTGGTGACAACCCCATCCCCCCGGGGTGGAGAGAGCTCTGCCACTATATCTCCCCCTCTTTTATTTAATATAATATTAACAATACGCCATATCATGCTTTAAAGACAGTGTGAAATACAGGGTAAGAACATTAAGGCTAATACAACTACAATTAACAAGAACAGACCTGTTTTCAATATTCCTTTTAACCAAACAAGGCATCCAACCCAAAAAACCCAACATCTTCTGTTATTTTCTTGTGCTGCAAATCTTCTATCTTTTTACCTTTTAAGTTCAAACAACACATACAATCAAACTCTTCATAACTGTGAACATGTCCAATAACAAAAAATTAATTGCTGCTCTGTTTTACAAAGTGGTATTCTCAACATTGGCTACATCCGTTGCTAAAAGCGATAACACCTCTGAGGTTAAGGGTTGTCATCACTGCAATCGGTTTCTTCTCTGTTAGCTAACCAAGGTCTCACCCGCTTTGCTGGGATCCACGAATTTTTGTGGTTACCTGTAGAAACACAAGCATATCCCCTTCCCCAGGTTATTAGTGACATAGGACCTTCCCGTTGTTGTGTTGTCGGATTAAACACACTAACCTTGGGCACATTTTCGGAAAAATCCTTGACATTTTTGATATGGTGCATAACAACCGGTTCCATTTCAGTTTCACTCTTAGGATTAAGCCAGTTCAGCACATACAATGCCTTCATCAATACCTCTTCTGGGCTCACACCAATTCCCCCTTGTTTTTTCAAAACAGACAAAAGATTTTTCAAGGTGCGGTGTGCACGCTCAATAATTGCCTGGCCAGTAGAATTATAAGGGATTCCAAACAGGTGCTGTACCTTCCCCTGGACGAGGAAGGCTGCAAGTCCGTCAGAGCGGATGCAGGACCATTATCTGTTTGGATTTGTGCAGGGACACCCATGACAGCAAAAGCTTGTAGTAAATGACGTTTTACTGCCTTTGCATTTGCTGAGGTCAAGGCTGTAGCCCACAGCAGTCCTGAACAGGTATCTATGGACACATGAATGTACTTTTGTCAGCCAAATGGTGCAAATTCAGTAATATCAGTTTGCCATAACTGACCTGGCTGCAAGCCCTGAGGATTTACTCCCTTTTGTTGGAGAGGCACTATGCGGGCACAATCAGGACAAGCTGCAATAATGGCTCGAGCTTGTTCCTTGGTAAGTGTAAACTGCTTTCGGAGTGCTGCTGAGGATTGATGAAAGAATTCGTGAGCTTGTCTGGCTTGTTCAAAAGGAGATGTATCTGCTACTGCCACAAGTTTGTCTATAATGCTGTGTTTCCCTCTACTAGACCATCTGGTATGTTAGTATGGCTTTTTATATGCATGATAAATACTGGTGCTGTCCTATAATCTAATACGTTCCACAAATCTAACAATGCTTCCAACAACAAGGAATTGGAAACTCGCTGCAAAAGCGCTCTATGTATTCTTTGTACAACTCCCACAACATAAAGAGAATCTGCTACCAGATTAACTGGACAGTTATGCCATTTTTGCAATGCTGTTAAGCGTATTGAGGGCAGTTTCTTTTAAGATGTCCTGTCTGTCCGCAAGTAAAACATGCTAGGCCACAAGAAGAAGGGCTTCGGCCTTTCATTGCAGGCTTAAGTGCTGCAGCCAAGGCTGCACCGTGGGCTTGAGCATGTATTTTTGCTTTTTCTACCTCCTGTTGCATAATCGGTACCCGTGTGCAAGCTTCCACCATCTCTGCCAGAGAAGCAGTTTTTCCCAAACCGGCTAATATCTGTCGGCATTGGGTGTTTGCATTCATCATAGCCAAATCTTTCCCCACAGCAGCTTTTGCCTCTGGAGTCAAGTTAGGAGAGGCATCTATAGCTTCTTTCAAACGATCCACAAACTTCATATATGGCTCCCCAGGATCCCACTTTATTGTAGAATAGGGTGGCACAGGGTTACCTCTATTTGGCAATTCTTTCACTGCTGCCAGAGCAAGCCCTTGCGTTTGCTGCAAAATCCTGGGATGAAGTGCTGCCTGAGTGGCACCATCCGCATATTGCCCACCACCCAGTAACTGGTCCATGCCAGCCAACCGCAACGGATCATCAGCTGGTAAACGAACATTTTCTAATACTGCCAATTCCACCTTCCCCTGCCACTTGTCCAAGAACAGCAAATACCCCGTTGGAGGAAGCAATAACTCCATCAATGCCCTAATATCTGTTGGAGTTAGTACTTGCCCCTTGAAAAATGAATTGATTAGCTGCATCATGTGCTTATTATCCATACCATATTGCATAACTGCACTTTGCAATTGCTTAACCGTTTTCCAATCAAAGGGTGACCACTGCCTTTGTCCTCTATTATCTATGTGCACTGGCATTGCTGTAATACTACCAGGTAACACGATCCTTTCAATGGTTGCATCTCTGATTACCCCTTGCCAACGTTGCCCTGCATTATGAGAATGATCTCGAGGAATATCTCTACCCTCATGCACAGGGGCAGCACCCAAATTATCATTACTATCACTGCTATACAATCCCCTTGTGTTTCCCTGTGGATCACTAGGTCGAAGCATATTTGCAAACCGATCTGCTAACCCAGTCTCCAGCCCTTTTCCATATCGCGCTCCCAAATATTCATCTGCTTCTCTTACAGACCACATCCCATCTTCAACACATTGTCTAGCCCATTTTTGTATTCGCTCCCTTTTAATACGGAGCTCCTCCGGAGTGAGGTCTAATTCCGCCCCCTCCCTTTCCTGTCTTCCCCGTTTTTCACATTCCCTGCCAATTGCCTCCAGCCCGTCCTTAATTGCATCTGACGCCTTTTTATATGCTATTAATCGCAAAGTTTTACTGTTACCGCCATCTAGTCGTTCCATAGCTTCTAGAACTTCGTGCATCTGGCTCTCCTGCCGTCTCAGTAAGTCCTTCAGGCTCTGCACGTGGCTCTCCTCCTGGAAGTCAGGGCGATTCTGCGGCGCTCCATCCTGGTGCTCCCTCGGGTCCTCCGGCAAAGGCACGTTGGCTGGATTAACTTGTTCTGGCTTGTTGAAACTTGCTGGTTGCTGCCATTCATCATCGGAGCCAGGCAATGGCTCAACGGGTGCAGAGGGTATAATTTGCTCTCCGCCCCAGAACTCCAGATCTGATACGGGACATACCAGCGGTGTCGATTTTTCGGAGTTCTCGGAGGGGGGGCAGCTCGCAGCGGGCGGCTCCGAGGGGACGGCACACAGCTCCAGCTCCTCTGAGTTGCCCTCAGCATGGATCCACTCACTCCCCGTTGCCACCAGCATGATCCCAGTTTCCCCCAACATAGTTCCAGTCACTCCCAGTTCTCCCAGTTGCCCCCAGCATGGTTCCACTTGTGACCTTGCCACCTAACAGTCCAGACGCTCACTGGAGCCAAGCTCCAGAGTGCGTGATGTGCAGCGCCTGCTCGCACAGGGAAGGTTCCAGCACCGACAGCTGTTGCTGGTCCCCACCTTGGCAGCCCCTTCCCAGCCCCACCACTACAGGCTCCAGCACCGAACAATCCCAACACTCTCTCTCACTCTTACTCGAGTTGAGCTGCAAAACTAAAATGTCAACCTGCTGCTCCAACACAGAACGTGCCGGCACCGAAAGCTGCTTTTGGGCCTCACGTTCCCTTGGCAGCCCTTTCACAGGCCCCCAGCACTGCGGCTCTGCCCCATGCTGGTCACCTCATGGTCCCCTCACTCTCTCTCCCTCGAGTTCCCAATTTGTGAACATCCAGCAACTCCTCCCATACCAAAGGTGCCAGGACGGAAAGGTGTTGCTGGTCCTCACCTTCCCTTGGCAGCCCTTTCGCAGGCCTGTCAGCCATGGAGATGCAAGAGCAAAGCAGCGGCCAGGGCTGGGAGTTGCTGCTGCATGAAGCCGTGTGCTGCTGCCGCCCTTCCCGCTGGGGTACTGTGGGAGATTTAAGGGATTTTCTTAAGATGGTTGTGTGGATGGGTTTCTGTTAGATAGAGATTTGTTTCTGAACTAGACAAAGCAACTCCAAGGCCGGCGCGAAGGCTGAATAACAACAGCTGTTATGAGAGTGAGGTAATTCTATAACAAGACCTGAACATGGACAATATCCGATCAGCCAATGTGTGTTTGGAACGTGGACGCGTGATGAAGAAATAACTGCGTATATAAGGAGGCTTGTCTCTGTAATAAATGGCTGCGCTTGAATTCATATTGAATTGTGTGAAGTCCAGGAGCTTTCGCCCTCACGGGGTACCTGTTTCCCAGCGCCTTCAGCACCAAGTGAGCATCATCATCCCAGTTCCCGCACAGCCCCTTTGGGGCCAGCAGCTCCCCTGGCAGGGGCCATGGGGGTCAAACAGCGCTGGGCAGGCCAGGGGGGCCAGGGGGACCACGGCAGCATAGGGTGGCGCAGACCCGGGCAGGGGGTGGCACGGGGGCTGTTCTCAGCTCCTCCGGCGACACGTGGCCGCAGGACGAGGGACGCTGCCGGCACCTCCTGGTGCCTGAGGGGAAGATCCTGACCGGGGCCCCCACACTCAGACCACGCTGGCATTTGGCTGCCCATCACTGTTTATTGGTGCTGCCTGGCAGTGCTCCCTCTTTTGCTCACTGCCGGGTGTGGCGAGGCTTCAGCCGGGGACCCCCAGTCCTGTCTGGCTCTCGGGGTGCCGACGCATCCCTCTGGGGTCGGAGGGGCTGGAGCAGCCGGGGACACCCAGTCCTGCCCGGCTTTCGGGGTGCCGATGCGTCCCGTGGGGGCTGGAGCGGTTGGAGCAGCCGGGGACCCCCAGTCCTGCCCGGCTCTCGGGGTGCCGATGCGTCCCGTGGGGGCTGGAGAGGTGGGAAGAGCCCCTGTGCCCGGGAGACCTGGGATGAGGCCGACTTGTGCTCCGAGGAGGCGGTGGTGCCTGGGGGCGAGGAGCAGGGTCAGAGACATCCACAAACAGGGTCCTGGTCCCCACTCTGCAGCACACAGGCTGGTGTCCCACTCTGCCCAGGACCACCATCCCACACCCCCCCCCACCTGACTCCAGCTCCAGCACAGGGATCTGGTGCCCCAGCCACCACTGGCTGGTGGCCGGGTTGTCCCCCTGCCTTGGGGACAGCTGGGGATTGTCCCTCGGGAAGCCTGGCAGAAGAGTGCAGAGGAAGGCAGGCTGGGGGAAGCCAGCGGGAAGAAGGGTGGGGGAAAACCTGGCATCCCGCAGGCGTCCTGCCTGCCCCGCTGTCCCCTTCAGGCCTCCCGGGGCCCCTCCCAAAGCGCAACCCCACGTACCTTCCTTGCCCCCCCGCACAGGCAGCTGTCCGTCCTGCCGGTCCCTGGAGATGCGTCTGTCCCTGCTCAACGGCTCTGTCGCCTTGTGCTGGGAAGGAGAGAGCGGGCTGGCTGAAACACGGGGCCCCATTCGGCATCCCCAACAACCCTCCCACAGACAGCTCTCCCTGGGGACACTGAGGCACAGATCCCCGTTCCAGGCTCAGACGCCACCACCATAACCCTACCTGTGTCACCCTGAGCTTGCTGGGGAGCCGAGCGAAGGGCTGTTGCGGCCGCGGGGTGCTGGGCGGGTGCGGCTGGAGGCAGCGCTGCTGCGGGGGGAGGATGGTGTGCTGGTCCCCGCAGCTCGGCGGCACAGGGGGGCGCTGGCACTCGCCTGTCTGCTCCCTGGGAGATGGGACATGGGGGTGCTCAGTGCCCGGCACTGCAGCACCACATGGTCACCCCATGGCAGAGAGGGGGCCGCGGCTGCAGCACCAGCACCCATCTCCCAGTGTCCCCCCCAGGGGCAGGGGCTACTCACGGGCCAGGCGCAGGCATGCTGAGGGGCTGGTCACAGGACAAGCCCTGGAAACGGGCCAGGAGCTGCCTGGAGGAGGGAGAAAAGGGCTGGGTCAGCTCCTGGGGGACACACAGCCCTGCCTGCACGCAGCACCATCCCCAAAGTCACCGGTGTCCCTATGGCACTCACTTCTTGATCCCAGCCACCTCACCAGCCGCTGCTCGCGACACCTTCTCCTCCAGCTGCTCCTGGAGGCTGTTCCATTGCTCCTCCAGCTGCTGCCGGAACGGCCCCAGCTCCAGGCGGTCCAGCTGTGGAAGGGAGCGCACCAGGATGGGACGTCACGGTCCCCGGGACACGGCCGGCTGGGGACCCGCGGAGGGATGCTGCCTTAGGCTGCCAAGCCCCCAAGGTGTGCACAGTGGGGACGTGCCAGCCCTCACCTTGGAGTCCATCTCTTCCCTGAGCTGTTGCTGGACCTGGTGCCAGCCCTGCTCCTGGCCTGTCACCCGGCTCGTCAGCTCCTCCATCTTCTCTTTCAGCTGCTCCACGCTTGCCTCGAACTGGCTGTGGCTGACTTTGCCGGCCAGGGAGGTTTTGTCAGCTTTCTAGCAACAGAGAAAGGCAGGAGAGCGCTGGGGGAGGGATGGAGGGACGCTGGGCTGGGCCAACTCCCATCCGGAGGAGAGGCAGAAGTGGCTACATGGCCCGCTCACCCCATCACTCCCGTGGGGTTGGTCCCAACAGCCAAAGAAACCCAAGTGGGGAGACAGAGGGACCTGGCGAGTGACCCACAGCGGCTCTGCAAGCCCTCCCTCCCCCTGACCGGTTCTGCCACCAAGCACCCGAGGGACAAGGGGCATTTGTCACCCTGCCCAGGACCCCCTTGTCTGGCGCCAGCTCCCCTCCACGCCGTACCGCAGCGATTCCCAGCAGCAGCTCCTCCTTGCCCGCTTTCTCCTCCTCCAGCCTCTCCACGCACCGGGACAGAGCCTTCCAATGCAGAAAGCACCCGTGATGCCACGGCAGGGTGGCAGCTGCCTCCCAGCCAGCCGAGCACCCCCCGCCTCCCCACCTTCCCCCAAAACCTCCTGGAAAGGCATTTGGAACCATTGCAGGGCTACGAGCGGCTTGGCAGGGAGACAAATCCCTGCTGGTCGCCAGCCTGGGCTCTGCCTGGATGATGCTCTGAGCCCGCGGGGGTTTCAGCCGCCCACCTCAATGGATTTCTCCTCCTGGCAGCGGTGATCCAGGAGGCCCTGGAGGACGATCCTGAGCTTCTCGCAGTCCCCTTGCACCTGCCTGACGCTGGCCTGGATGTGCTTCAACAGCTGCTCATCCTGCTGCAGGGAGGAAGGTGACACGGTTGGTGCCGTGCCAGGCGGGGCTGGCTGCCCCGTGGCCACAGACCCGGCTTACTTGGCTGGTGACGACGTGCTGGACGAGCTGGGCCACGTGCATCCTGGTGTCCAAGATGCCCCCTGCCAGCTCCTGCCCCGCGCTCTCCACTATGGCTCTCAGCTCGTCCAGCTGCAGGAAGGGGAGCAGGAGTCACCTCTGAGCTGGGGTGGATGCAGCCAGCAAACCCAGGTGCCATGGAGGCTCAATGGCCCCATCCAGCCAGGAGACGTGTCCAGGACCCCACCAGCACCACCCCAGCGAGCCGGAAGTTGCTCAGGGTGCTCCTCCTAGACCTCACCTGTGCCTGCAGCTGCTTGGTCCTCCTGGTCACCAACGTCTCCAGCGTGCCCTGGATCATCTCCTGCTGCGCGGACCTGGCCAGCAAGATGGGGCACAGGCAGGTTTAACCTCCAGGGGCCACTCAGCAGGTGTCCCTCACCCCCCCACACCAGGATGCTCCAGCCCCCCCGGACTCGTCGCAGCCCTGCAGGCTGGGAAACCCTCTCCCGCCATTTTACCCCAGCTGCAGGGGGCTCTGGTCGCTGCTGCCCGCTTTCCCGTCGGCTCCAGCCAGCCCCAGCTTTCCAAAGGCCTCCTCCAGCTGCCTGACCTGGGAACGGCGGTGGGGGCATAGTCAGGGCACGGCCCCTGTGTCGTCCCAGCACAGGGGGCCTTTGGCTGCCCCTCCCTGCCCAAATCCCTCCGGCATCCCCACAGCCCCCTCGGGGACTGCTGCTGGCTCACCTCGTGCTTCACGTACTGCAGCTCATAGTCCATACCCTGCAGGGAGGACACCCAGCCCTGCAGGGAGGACACCTGGGTCTGGAGGTCAGCCAGGATGTGGGCCATGCTCTGCTGGCCTAGAGGGAACAGGCCAAGGGGACATGTTGTAGGTGAGGGGGTCTTTTCCACAGGGCCAGGCTCTGAGCAGGATGAGCCCCCGACTCAGGGTGTCCCCACATCAAACACCCCCTGCCAGCTCCCCAGGGCTCTCACCTCTCTCCAGGAGGAGCTGATGCTGCTCCTCCAACTCTGTCCAGTCCACATTGGTGAAAGTCAGCTCATCCGCTCCATGCTTCTGGGCACCGCAGAAGTGGTCAAGATGCCCCAGCTGACAGGAAACCTCCATCACCGGGAAGTGGGGGGCAGAATCGAAAGTGGTAGTCAAGGCCTCCCAAGGCATGTGTGACTCTTGCCCAGGGGACCCTGACTGTATCCCCGGCATGGTGGTCTGGGTGCCGGGGACCTCTGCCTGCATGGTAGCGCTGGCGTCAGAAGTACTGGTTGGATTGGAGGTGGGCCCTGCCGACTTCTCAGGGGGCGCTGGTGTTCCCTGCTCCCCTTCTTGCATCCCCAGGGCGCCAGGCTGTGTCCCTGGACTCCCCTCGAGGGTCCTGGGCACAGGCTCTGTCCCTGGTCCCTTCGGCCCCAGGGCTGAGCTTGCCCCACGCTGCTTGTCCATATCCCACTGGGGGGGCTTGGCAGGGGCAGACTGGCCCCCAGTGCT
Source organism: Patagioenas fasciata (assembly GCF_037038585.1). NCBI lineage: Eukaryota > Metazoa > Chordata > Aves > Columbiformes > Columbidae > Patagioenas > Patagioenas fasciata. The sequence goes on from NC_092527.1 coordinate 7,143,348, forward strand.
CTCCTGGGAAGAGAAGGCAAAGAGGAGCAGGTTTACGGGCAGCCGTGCAGCGGTGAGGACAGACCCCAGGGCCCCTGCCGCGTCCCCCGGCCCTGTCCCCAAAGCCCGGCCTCAAGCTCAGCACGAGAGCCCAAAGGCAAAGGGATCCCGGGGTCAACCCGGCCACATGGCCAGGAGGACGGACCCCCGGCATCACCGCCCAGCACCGCCAGCCCGTGGCCCATGCCCCAGGGACTGACAAGAGACTCTACCTGGGAGATGCTGATCTCGTTGGCTGTGATCTTCATCTGCCCCACGTCATCAGCCAAGGAGGTGTCCTGGGAGCCGCTGGCGGTCCCCTGCAGCGGCTCCTTCCTGGGCAAGTGCTCCTCTGGCTCCCGGGGCTGCTGCCCTGTGCCCTGGGCCCTGTCCTCCTCCTTCTCCAGGCCAGGCTGGTCCTTGGTGGCCTGGTGTCCTCCCAGGAGGGCAGCTGGTCTGTGCCCCGGCTCCAGAACAGGCAGGTCCTGCAGGCCCAGGTGTCCCAGCACGGACTGCAGCAGCCTGTGCAGTGATGGCAGGTCCACAGCCCCATCGTGGGATGTCCCGATGGCAACATCCAGCAGTTGGGACAGGGTGAGCGGGGCCATCGCTGCCGTCCCACAGAAAATACGGAGCCTGATCTGGGGGGACTGGAGCCTTTCTGCCTGGAGGGGCCTGGGAGGCTGTGAGGGATGGTCAGACGGCAGCTTCCTCCTCCTCCTCCTTGCCAAAGAAAGGGATCCAAACGCTGAGATTGATCCAAATACCAAGAGTGATCCAATCGCCGAGTGATTCAAGTGCCAAGAGTGATCCAACCGCCAAGAGTGATCGAAATACCGAGAGTGATCCAAAGCCAAGAGTGTGCCAAATGCCAAGAGAGATCCAACCGCCGAGAGAGATCCAAACGCCGAGAGTAAGCCAACCGAAAAAAGCGATCCAACCGCAGAAAACGAGCCAACCGCAAAAAGCGATCCGACCACCAGTGATCCAACCACCGGAGTGATCACAGGGTGGGTGATGCGTGACAGGACAATGTGCTGTCCCTGTTGCTCAGCAACGCCCCACCCTGGAGCCAGCGGGCACCGCCCCGGGTCCCTGCAGCTGGCACTTGGCTGAAGGGACCCACAGGGATGGAGATGCAGAGAGGTTCCCGGCTGCCTTTCCCGCTTTCACCCCTAAAATGTGCCCGGTGACGTCTCCTATGTGGCACCAGGGGACTGCAGCCCGTGCCCAGGAGAGGCAGCTCCCTGCAGGGTGGGCGTCCCTGCACAGGAGGCTGAGCCATGGGCAGGGAGATGAAGCTGCCCAGTGTGCAGCGTGGGCCGGTCCGAAACTGCCCGGGACACCAGAACCAGCAAGGAAGCACCTTCTTTTAATGATTTTTTTCCTGAGGTATCAAAATGCATGACAGACCTCAGCGTCTCCCCAGCCTCAGACGTGGGAATGGTGGAAGGTGCTGCTGAGAGCAGCAACACGCGGACTTCTAGCAAAGAGCCGCGTAAGCAGGGAAGAAGAAGCGCAGCTGGGCACGTACTTCCACTCAACCCCAGGAAGCATTCAGACGCTGGGAAGGCCTTTGAACCCACCTGATCCGTCAGACAAGTGCTCAAAAAAATGATCAACAAGAACTCATTTTCCCTTATAAACCCGAGTCCGAGTGTCACACGGTCAGAGCACCCCCAGCTCTCTCCTTCGGGCGGGCACTCGAAGACAACGTCCAAGAAAGGATGAGCGTGGACAAGCAAGACCCAGAGCAGACGCCTTGCTCTTCTAAGAGCTATGAGATACCTGTTTTCAGGCATTAAAAACAAAGCGCATAGATCTGATGTGCGTGTGGATTTTTTTTTCCAAGCCCCAGAATGCAAGGAGGGAGCAGAGAGATGAGGAGATGGGGACAAGGCGCACTGAGGCAAGAAGCTGACCCTCTTTGGAGGGATCCTCAGCCTTAACTGCAGTAACTGCAGAGCGGCCAGCCCAGCAGCTCTAGAGCTACGTCCAGGGACCGGTGGAGCTTTCTGGAAAGCACTGGGGACCGGCAGGAAAAGCTGAAAGAGCCCTCAAGTGGCCCAGGGCCAGCCGGCTCCCGAAAGAGCACCCCAGCTGTGCAGTGGGACAGCAAGAGCAAGGGGTGGATCTCCGGGCAGAAAACAAGAGATCAGGCTGGACGCTGAGGAGATGGCAGGGACCACCCTGCGCTGCGGCTCCTCCGCGGGGGCACGAACGACACCGCAAGGCTGAACCCATCAATCAGCCTTTTCTCCCGGCAGGACGAGACGAAAGAGGGAAAGACGCAGGGGAATAGAAGCTCCATCTCCTCCTGGTTTGGGGAGTATTTGGAGCAAAGGGAGCTTCATTCTGCCTGGGTTTCAAAACAACATTTAAATCCCCTACAACACAAAGTTGTAAAAACTGCTTTGCTTTATTCACCTGGTTGCGAGTCACTTTATTTTTACTTTCTGTGGAAATGCGCTGTGAGGCACCACGACGCTTTCCCTGGTGCTGGCAAACCGGTCCTGGGGGTGTGCGAGCAAACACTGGGGAGCGGCGAGATGGAGAAGGTCAAAATTAGGGGCCAGTGCTTTTGTTTTCTCTTTTTTTCTTTTGCCGATGGTTCTAGCTTCCCTACAGACAGCAGATTTGTCTTGGAGCTTCTTGAACCTGCTTTTTCCCAGAAAAGGCAAATAAACTTCAAATAAAATCTTGTGCAGCCTCAGCTCCAGCAGCCAGTTTCCTCTCACCTCCATGTTGCAGCCACAGCCCAAGACTCTTCCTGAGAGCAAGTGATGTGGGCTTCGCCGTGCCCCATGTCTGCCTGTTGTTCCAGGGCTCTCCTTGCTGGGAGCTTCTGAGATCACAGTGGGGAAATGAAAGAAATAATTAAATGAACTGTTGTAATCTCCCCCACTCCTGCTCTGGTTGTGGTTTGATTCTTGCCTGGGCGGGTAGGGCTGGCGGGGATGCTCTGTGCCCCGTACCCGGCTGTCACGGAGGCACCCGAGGTTCGTTTAAGGGACAACAGGGTCCAAAACAACTTTTATTAAACCGGTGAGAAACAGGGTTCTAGCACTCCAAAAGTGACTTAAATACACATTCGGACATCACGGAAAGTTACATGTGCAAACGTGCATGGAAAGTACGCGTGCAAATGTGCACGGAAGGTTACACGTGCTTATGTGGAAGCGCGGGAGGAAAATACACCTGCGATTACGCGAGGATTAATTTTACACGTGCTCATATTGAGCATGGAAAGTTACACGTGCATATGTGCACGGAAAGTATAAATACACTGGCAATCCTGCGAGCAGTTTTACTCAAACCCGTGGCGGCAAGGCAAGTGGAGTCTCCATCCCGGGCAGGGGGGCTCTCGGCGGCAGCATCTCGCTCGTGCTCCGAGAGACCCGCAACAATGGGCGGAGTCTCGACAAGAGTCCCGTTTTTTATTGGCTGATCAGATCTGACTGTGGGCACTCCAGAAGCTTCTCTGCACCCCCACCCTGGCTGTGGGTGCCCCTGAAGCCTCCAAACATCCCCCACACGGGCCGCGGGCACCCAGCGGCTCCCTGGTGCCTCGGCACTCCCTTCTCCTAACAGTCCTGGCGCCAAACAAAAGAAGCTGTTAACCTCAAACAGCAGAGAGAGAGGGAGATGTGTCTACTCCCTCCATACTGAAGGAGGGAGTGGGAGAGAGGGGGATTTGCATCCTGCCACACCAGCCCAGCAGGGGAGGCCGGGGGTACCGGGCTCCTGCAGCAGGAGGGAACATCGCACCTCTGCTCGGCCTTATCCCTGCTGCGTTTTTGGCAGTGATTCCTCACAGGTTTTTCACAAAGCCTGTGTGAACCTTTCAGCTCCCTGGAGTTCCAGAAGAGCATTTGCCATTTCCAGGCTCAGGCAAGATGTCCCCATCTCTCTAGAAAAGGCACTGCTGCCCAGAGTGGGTCTGGCATGGAGGAGAGACAAAAACAGCCCAGAGGGAGAGGAAATTATTTGTAGTTTGATTTCAGAGAATGTTGTGTCTCAGGAAGGATAAAACAAGCATGGGTGGGCTCTGAAATGCTGCCAAAGGGAGGCGGGGCAGAGACTGGAAGGGACTGTAGCAAAGCACCTCCCAAAGTACTGACACATGCCAAACTGCTGCTGCAAAAACCCCATTTTCACCCATTTGCCTTCCCCGTGCAGAGCGGGACCCTCGCATGCAACTGCAAAAAATCCATTACTAACGTGTGCGGGCAGCAGAGGCCAGCACCTTCGCATCATGCACAAATCTGGTGCACTGACCTTCAGACTTTCTTCCTTGGTCCCTTGAATCCTCGGGTGGCACCTTGTCCAAAGCAGATTGCGGACGGGATCCTGGAAAGGGAGACAGGCTCTAAGAGATACAAACATTCCACGTCCCACAGTATCTCCAGGACGCTTTGTGCCTTGTGTCACATTTCAAGCTCCCAGAGTGGGAAGAGCAAGGTACCAGAGGAAGAGGAATCTAAATCACCAAAGTGTCAGTAAAAAAATGCCAACAGTACAGACCTGGATTTGTAGAACCGTTTCTCCGGCGCGGCGGGGTCTGGGCTGGCTGGAGGCTGAGTGATCTCCATGTTCTCACTGGGCCCTGTTTCCATAGGGTCCACTTGGAACGGCTCCGACATCTCCACGCTCACGTCCATTGGCACGCTGGCACCATCCTTTGCAGGAGAGCTCACATGACACGGGCCGCTGCAGAGACAACGTTTCACATCCTTCCTCAGTAGCTGCCACATACGCCCAGAGCAAGGGAAACAAAAGGTATCTTATGATCAAACAGGTCAAGTCCAACTTGGGAGAGTTACTGTGTGGAAGCACAGAGATTGGGCTGTGCAGACTACAGGGTGCAGCAAAAAGGTCACTGGAGAGCTGTGCAACAGCCTTGTACGAGTTTCCACCCAAGTATTCAGGGTTGCTGTGTTACAGCACACAGGGCATGCCCAGGGTCTTGTCTTCAGTCCCTAAGGTCACTCAACAAGCTCAGAGCGTTGAACCATGGCAGGGGTGTCAAATTCTTTTACCCCAGGGGCCGCATCAGCCTTTCAGTTGCCTTCAAAGGGGCAAATATAATTTTAGGACTGTAGAAATGTAACTACTCCTACATTTATACAATCCTAAAATTACATTCAGTCCTTTTATTAATGCCTGTGGTGAGAGCAGTGCTTCAAACAAGCAGCCAGCTGAGAAAGCCATTCCCCAGACTGACAGAGCCTCCCCTGGCGCTACTTGTGCTTTTGTGGAACAGGAACATTGCAAAGGGCTGGAGAGAAAAGCAGGAAATGGACACAAAGCAACGCAGAGAGATGCTGAGCTTTGTGTTCACACTTGAGATAGCACGAAGGGAGCAGAGCCTGGAGCCACAGAGGGAGAGAAGACACACTTCAAGATAAAGCAGAACATTGCCACAGAGAGACTTGTAAGTCTACCGTCATTTCTGAGCTGCTTAAGGATATAACTTGCTTACTCTGGAAAGGGAGTGTGACAGCAGAGAAGCACAACATCACCTCCACAGGGGAAACCCAGTTGTGCTGTGGCAGTTCTGCAGTTACCTTTTCACTTTCCTTGGCCTATCAAACCGAAAGTCAGCAGGATACAGGTGAGCAGTGACCAAGTGATCCTTTCTGTCCTTGCTGCTCTTGAACTTCTCCGCACAGCCTTCTACCAAACACTTGTACTGAAAGATGGGGAAAAGGAAAAAAAAACCACAAAGACATAATTGAGGAAGGTAAACAGTGTCAGAGGGGAAGATGGGTGCCCTCCCATGCTGCACACACCAACCACGAGCAAAGGGCTGGACATGGTGACTCACCATGTTCTGCTTCTCAGCCATGATCTGGAAGAGAGAGTCATGCCACTCCAAGATGTGAACATCCAGGAGATGTGCCGAGGGAAAGGAGCGCTTGCAGAAGGAGCAGACATTCCTGTGCAGTGTGTTGTAGTGGTGCTCGTAGCCCTCCAGTGTGTCAAAGACCTGGCAGCACCCTGAGATGTGGCAACTGAATTCAGACACCCTGTGGGGAATCAGGACATCCACGCCTTAAATTAAACCGGAGCAATAATTTAAGCGGTGTATATCCCTCTAGATGACTTTATTATTTGTGGAATTTTTTGTGAATAGTACTTAAATTAAATGCAAGGTGCAATACAATGAAGATTATGATGGACCTAGGAACTATTTTTTGCTGTTGTGGCTTGAGTACCATATCACAGTATCACAGTATGTTTGGGATTGGAAGGGACCTCAAAAGATCATCTAGTCCAATCCCCCTGCTGGAGCATATATATTACCATCCTGTGAAGTGGTGCTTTGATTAAGAATAAACACCAAGCAACAATAAGAGAAATAAACTGTTTGACCTTAAAGCTGCAGTTGTGGATTAAAACTTCGTGCCAATGCTGTTTAACAGGCACACAACTCACACAACCCTCAGCTTCCTCAGTTTTATGTATGGTTTTAAAGGCAGATGAATATTCTCTCCCAGGCTTCCCTTCCCAAACTGGCAGTCTGTACCACATAGCTCTCCTGCTGTTTTAACCATATAAATAATAACCTGACACTTGGCTCCATCCTCCTGACACCCTTTATCTATCTGTAACCATGAATGAGTCAGCCCTTAGTGTCCTCCAGCTCCAGAGCCCCAGCTCCCTCAGCCTTTCCTCACACGGGAGATGCTCCACTCCCTTCAGCATCTCGGTGGCTGCGCTGGACTCTCTCCAGCAGTTCCCTGTCCTTCTGGAACTGAGGGGCCACAACTGGACACAATATTCCAGGTGTGGTCTCCCCAGGGCAGAGTAGAGGGGCAGGAGAACCTCTCTGATCTACTGACCACCCCCTTCTAACCCACCCCAGGTACCATTGGCCTTCCTGGTCACAAGGGCCCAGTGCTGGCTCATGGTCACCCTGCTGTCCCCAGGACCCCCAGGGTCCCTTTCCCCTACACTGCTCTCTAATAGGTCATTCCCCAATTTACACTGGAACCCGGGGTTGTTCCTGCTCAGCAGGACTCCACACTTGCCCTTCTGCCTATGGGCTCAGTGAAATGACATCACATCCAGCACACAAAGAAGTCAGCATTTAGACAGGCAGCTGACTGCAGCACAAAACATCAATTTTTGGCCTTTTCGGCAGGATGCTGAGGTTTGCAGACTACACCACTTCATTCTTCTTTATCAAACCGCTTTGTGATGCGTCTGCCTCTTCTTCCTTCTAACTTATTTTTCCTCCTTGACCTCCAAAGTCCACAGACAAGGTGAACAGCGCCCGTTCCAGTGCAGTGTCAGGGGGTCCCACGGGCGGTGCCAGGCGGGTGGACAGTGTTCACACCCCGCTGCCGTGACCCGGAGCGGGATCCACGAACCGAGCGGCACACCCGCCGCCGTGCCCGGGCGGCCCAGCCTCACTTACTTGGGTCTCTCCGCCACCTCGGCCAGGCTGGTGAGGACACCCTGCAGGTAGAGGTGTCTGTGCACGTCCCCATCCTAGGAGAGGAGAGAGACACCGTGGGCAGGTGGGAGAACCCCTCCCCTCCACGGTGTCGCGGCGGGGAAGCCCCGGGGTTACTCTAAGGGGGGCGAGGCACTCCCGGGAGATTCTGAGGGAGCCCAGGGGGCTCAACCGGCGCTGGGAGGCAACCCCTCACCTCCAGGAGCGGGTGGTGGAGGCCGAGACGGAGGCGGCGGGGGGTGAATGCGAAGGGTGGGGCGGGCGGGGCGGGCGGGGGCCGCGGCGGGGCGGGCGGCGGGGGCGGCCCCGGCCCCTCCCGCAGGCGGCGGCGCAGCCCGGGCGGCAGCGGCAGCATCGCCATGGCGGGGTTGGGCGGACTGCGCATGCGCCGGACGCGCTCCGAGAGCCTGTGCGGAGCGGTGCGCATGCGCGGGGGGGTCACTTCCGGGCGCCGGCAGCCGCACTTCTGGGCGGGCAGGTAGGGATGGGTCGGGTTGAGGTGGAGTTGCTGCGGGGACCGGGAATGGAGCGGGGCAGGAAGTACCGGCAAGCGGAGGTTCCCGCTGCAGCACCCGGGCGGGGGCTCCGGCCTAGTCCCGCTCCCAGTAGGGTCAGCGCCGCAGCCGCGACTCGCTGGCGGCCGAGTTCGCGGCACCCCGGGGATGGACCCGGCCCAGGGACCCTCCAGCTCGCACGGGACCGGCCGGTTCCTTGGGGTTGACTGGGGTTTCCCGCGTTGCAGCTTGTGCCGGTGCCTCTGGGGCTCTCACTGCAGCAGGGTCCGGCCCCGGCGTCTCTGGGACCCCTTTGGTCAGGGGGAGATGCTGTTGAGTTCACCTTCGCCTCCTGAGCCAGCCCGGCTCCACTGGCCTCTCCTCATTCCTTATGCTCTTGTCCCCTGAACACTTCACAGCAGGCCAAGGGGGAACTGGAGGTTGTTACTGGTACTGATCCTTGCTGCTGTGGCTTGGGGCATTCGCTGAGCCCTTTGGCAGCCAGTGTGATAGGAGAGGTGGTTTTTGACAGGTACCCGTGTCCCACAGTCGCAGGGAGGGGTTCATGGGTGGGGTTGTGATGGCCGCTCACAGGGACCCTGACAGACTGGAGAGGTGGGTTCGCAGAAACCTTAAGGAGTCAGAAGTGCAAATGCTGAGTCCTTGGGGCCACAATAACCAAAATGACAGCAAAGGCCCATTCTCACCCCTGTTAGTCAAGACATGGCAGCAGGTGCCTCGTTTGTGACACCACATCCCAAATGCTCTGGCTGGTCTCAGGGCTCCCTTCTGAGAGACCTATAAACAAATCAGAGTGAGCCCAAGGACACCCCCTGGGTGGGTGGGGGCCAGGGTGTGCAAGGAGAGGCTGGGGGAGCTGGGCTTGCTCAGCCAGAGAGGAAGGTGGAGGTCCAATGGCATCTCCTGCTGCCCAAAAGGGTCCCAGAGGGGCTGGACTCTGCTGGGAGGAGGGCAATGAGAGTCCCAGAGGCACTGTCACAAGCTGCAGTGCGGGGAAACCCCAGCTGGATATTAGGAAAAGGTGTTTCCATGTGAGGATCAGGACCCAGAGTGGTGGGAGATTCTGGAGGATCTCTGCAGATATTTAAGTTTGGACAGGCCAAGGCCCTGCACAGACTGCTCGAATTTGACTTAGTTTTGGGTGGAGAGTTGGACGAGGCTTGCACAGGTCCGTTCCAGCCAGAGTGATTCAAGGACTTGTGCAAACCGAAAGTGTGCCTATGTGCCCGCTACTCTGCATTTTTACATTAACCTCCATACTTGCCTCATGCCTCAATTAGATGCTTCTGTAGCAATCATTTAAGTGACTTTGCAGAATTTAGTGCTTGTCTGTTAATAAAATGGGCAGCAGGATATAAAGACCCCTAAACTTGGCAAAACTGCTTTGGAATAATTTCAGAAGCAGCAGCGTGGGTGGGCTGCTGAAGCCAGTGATTTCAGCTGTGTCTGCAGTCTGTCAGCACATAGACCAGCACTTCTTACGATGACTTGGTGACTTTTCCATTGTCAGTGTAATTTTGAGATTGAAAAATCCTCTCCTGGCTCATCTACGTTTAAGGTGGGTTTTGTACCAGGACAGATAATTCAGGCATGATAACCAGTGTCTCTGTTTATTTCCTTTCCTTACGTATATTTCTTTGTTCCAGTCAAATATTTTGGCATACCCTGCATGGTCATAATACAACCAGGAAATGTTGTTTCTGCAGGTATATTTTCATTTGTGGTGGTAAAATAATAACTTACTGCCTTTGTTTCTGCGCCCACGGAGCTCCCTCAGGTGGGAGTATGAGCGAGTTCCGCATTCACCACGATGTCAACGAGTTGCTCAGCCTGCTGCGGGTACATGGCGGGGAAGGAGCCGAAGTCTACATCGATCTTCTGCAGAAGAATCGAACGCCGTACGTTACCACCACTGTCTCTGCACACAGCGCCAAGGTGAGCGTCCTTCCAAAGGAGAAATTAGAGATAAAATGTTCCTCAGAGTGATTTCTCTTGGCCAGATGTGAGCGCTTCTGTGAGAGATCTTGACTTCTGTGGGTGCAAAGCTGGACATGTGTTGTGGAGGTTAATGGCCGTCCCAAGTTTTTCTCAGAATGGTGATGAAATCATGTTGGTAAAAAAAGGGGGTAATCTGATCTGGAATCTCTATTTTGGGTATAAAATAGAAAGACCACGTCAGGAAAAAGGTAAAATCCTCGCATCATGCGAGGGGTAGAAGAACATGAGAAGGATTGTTAGAACGAGGGTGAGTGGGAAGTCCAAAGAAGTAGCTTATTTTGTGCTTTTGATGGTTGTTTCAATTTGAGGGGTTGTCCTCTGGAGGAATAAAACAAAAATAGTAACTGTATGAAATATGATTTTATCAATAAATACTTGACCGAGTATCACCCAGGTATTGAGGATTAAACCCCAACACTCTGATGACCAGGCATACTTCTGTGGCTGTAATACTGCTTTTCATTGTCGTTTTTAAAAGCAATCCATCGGTTAAGCTATAAGTGCTAGAAAATTGCTAACTCTGTCTGAAAGTTCAGATCTTTGTAGCCTGAACTGCCTGTTTTCTTTAAGTCCAGGCTTATGTATCATTTACGCTGACAGCTGCAGTTCACAGACTTGGGAACAATTTCTTCCCCAAAGGTCTGTGGGGCATTGGAACAGGCTGCCCAGGGCGGTGGTGGAGTCACCATCCCTGGAGGGTTGGACAGACGGAGATGAGGTTCTCAGGGACATGGGGCAGTGCCAGGGATGGGTTAATGGTTGGATTCGATGATCTTGAGGGTTTTTCCCAACCAAAATGATTCTGTGATTCTATCTAGTGGAGTGCCTCAGGGGTCAGTACTGGGGCCAATATTGTTCAATATATTCATTAACTATTTGGACGAGGGAATTGAGTGTACTATCAGCAAGTTTGCTGATGACACTAAGCTAGGAGGAGTGGCTGACAGGCCAGAATGCTGTGCTGCCATCCAGCGGGACCTGGACAGGCTGGAGAGTCGGGCGGGGAATAACCTGATGAAATTTAACAAGGGAAAGTGTAGAGTCCTGCATCTGGGCAGGAACAACCCCAGGTTCCAGTATAGGTTGGGAAATTACATATTAGAGAGCAGTGTAGGAGAAAGGGACCTGGGGGTCCTGGTGAACAACAGGATGACCATGAGCCAGCACTGTGTCCTTGTGGCCAGGAAGGCCAATGGCATCCTTGGGTGTATTACAAGGGGGGTGGTCAGTAGATCGAGAGAGGTCCTACTTCCCCTCTACTCTGCCCTGGTGAGACCCCATCTGGACTGGTGTGTCCAGTTCTGGGCCCCTCAGTTCAAGAAGGACAGGGAACTGCTGGAGAGGGTCCAGCGTAGGGCAACAAAGATGATTAAGGGAGTGGAGCACCTCCCTTATGAAGAAAGGCTGCAGGAGCTGGGTCTCTTTAGTTTGGAGGAGACTGAGGGGTGACCTTATTAATGTTTATAAATATATAAAGGGTAAGTGCCATGAGGATGGAGCCAGGCTCTTCTCAGTGGCAACCAATGATAGGACAAGGGGTAATGGGATCAAGCTGGAACACAAGAGGTTCCACTTAAATTTGAGAAAGAATTTCTTCTCAGTGAGGGTGACAGAGCACTGGAACAGGCTGCCCAGAGAGGTTGTGGAGTCTCCTTCCCTGGAGACATTCAAAGCCCGCCTGGACACATTCCTGTGCAACCTCACCTAGGCGTTCCTGCTCCAGCAGGGGGATTGGACTAGATGATCTTTTGAGGTCCCTTCCAATCCCAAACATACTGTGATACTGTGATAATACAAAATGATATTGCTTCAGGCTGAGCATGTGCAAAGTGAGCCCTGCTACAGATCCTGTGCTTGCCTTCATCTTTTCTTTCCTACAGTCCCTTCTCCATCACCTGAAGAGCCAGGGCCCCCACTCTCCTCCAGCAGAATTATTTGCAGGAGACGAATGCTGCAGCGTTCAGTCCCAAACCCATTCCCTGCAGCACTTCTGTGACGGCAGCAGCCTCACACAATACTCCTCCTTTAAATACTGTGATAATAATCTACATTTAACATTTAATATTAATGTGGTGTTTTACAGGTCAAAATAGCAGAGTTTTCTCGAACTCCTGAAGATTTTTTGAAGAAGTATGATGAGCTGAAGTCTAAAAATACAAGACATCTAGATTCTTTAGTTTATCTACTGTCAAAACTCACAGAAGACAAAGAGGTTTGTTTCTTCTTTAGAACTGGATGTGTTATAAGTATTCAGCAATAGCAACAAAACAATGATTTTAAGTATAGCACCCTTTCTGATTACAGTGTTCAGCAAAATGCATTGAAATCAACAAATAACCATTTCTAGCATTTACTTAATTATTTAAGCACTGCCGAAAATTATAATTTTCTTTATATAAACCACTAAAACGTGGGAAATGGGGATAGGAAGACCTGTGGTCTGATTCAGCACAACCATCTTATGGTCATGTGTTTTTTGCTTTAGTGCATGCCACCCAGTGTTCACAAAATCATTTGGTTTTTGTGTATGTACAGACACTCCAGTATTTGCAACAAAATGCTAAAGAAAGGGCAGAACTTGCAGCAAGTGCAGCAACCAGTGGCAGCACAAATTTTTCCATTCCCTCGTCTGCTTCCAAGATCTCTCTGCAGGAGCTGGAGGAGCTACGCAAGCAGCTGGGCAGCGTCGCAGCCAGCGCCAGCCTACAGCAGGTACAGTTTCTTCCCAGGCTTTGGGCACAAAATCGCTCCATTCTGCTCATGTGAACAGCCATGCTCTTAACTTCTATCATCTAGTCAATGACCAGGGAAGTGATTGTTCCCCTGTACTTGGCACTGGTGAGGCCGCACCTCAAATCCTGGGTTTGGTTTTGGACACAAGAAGTCCTTGAGGTGCTGGAGCGAGCTCAGAGGAGGGAACAGAGCTGGGGAAGGGGCTGGAGCACAAGTGTGATAGGAGCGGCTGAGGGACCTGGGGGCTTCAGCTGGAGAACAAGAGCTGAGGGGAGACCTTCTGATCTCTGAACTGCCTGAAAGGAACTTGGAGCCAGGGGAAGTCGGTCTCTGCTCCCAAGGAACAAGTGACGGGACGAGAGGAAACAGCCTCAAGTTGCGCCAGGGGAGGTTGAGGTTGGATCTTGGATTTTTTCCCCCAAGGGCTGTCAGGCATTGGAACAGGCTGCCCAGGGCAGTGGTGGAGTCACCATCCCTGGAGGGATTTAAAAGACATGGAGATGAGGTTCTCAGGGACATGGGGTAGTGCCAGGGGTGGGTTAATGGTTGGATTCGATGATCTTGAGGGTTTTTCCCAATCAAAATGATTCTGTGATTCTACAATACAAAATGATGTTGCTTCAGGCCAAGAATGTGCAAAGTGAGCCCTGCTACAGATCCTGTGCTTGCCTTCATCTTTTCCTTCCTGCAGTCCCTTCTCCATCACCTGACTTGATCTCAAGGGTCTTTTCCAACCAAAATGATTCTATGATTCTACTTATGAACGTTCCTATCTGTGCAGATAATGTATTATAAATTATCTCTCAAAATTTATTAGTCAGATTATATTAAATCCTTGTGCTGTTCTTAATAAAAGTGGCCTTTTTGTATTAAATTTGATTAAGGCGTGTCAAGTTCAGGGCACAAGAGTTCTAACTGACAGGGGTTAATGTCATTTCATTTTCCCATTTCAAACAATCACTTGAAGCTGTGCTGATGCATTCCTGATGTGTCCTACCAAGCTTTGCTGATGCTAACCATTCTATGAGTCTATGATCTGGTTGGTTTCATTTTGGCAGCTGAAGACAGGAATTACCTCGTATCTCTGGATTTCCAAGGTGTAACTTTCAGGTAGTCCATCTCACTGAACTGGCTCTTTTATAGTCCTGTCTTCCATCCACATGTGCTGATGAGACCATACCCAGCTTTCTTGGGTTGTGAGAACTCCCACACTTTGCACAAAACCTCAGAAGCTTTTGGACTTAGATACTTTTCTAGTCTGCCCTCTCATAAGTATGCATGGTTCATGGAGATGGTGAGATCCATGGTTTGTGAAGCTTTTCTTCCACCTCATTGCTCCTTGCCAGTTGGGAAGTTGGCTGCCCTAAGCAGAAGCTTGTTCATAGAGCCATGTTGCATGAGGCCAGCACTACAGGGAGACCTTTCGTTCCAGGTCTTCCTTTCATGACCTGGAGCTCAAGATGATACAGAAAGTGCACAGGATGTTTTGATCTTTTAGCCAATGTCTGTGTGTCCAGATCATGACGGACAAGTAAGATACTATGTACTACTTCAATAGAGGAATATTTTGTCGCTGTATGGGTTTAATTATAAAGGAGTTCAAGTTGTTTACCCACCTGAAGGACTCAGTCCTACAGTAAGATCCAATATTTTATGTGAAGTTTAGTCACCCTTTGAATTGCGGACATCTTACTTGGTGCTTCTTTCTTCTCCATACCCTCTTGTGAGAGACTTGTTTCTGTTAGGGGAGCAGAGAAATCAAGGTCCTTCTAGCAGATCCCCCATTTACAGAACAAGTAGGAATGTTGCTTTGGGCTGCTTCTCTGACCTGAGGGCATTGTACTGATGTTATGCCAGCAGTGACTGCAGCAAACGTGCCTGGAGCCAGTGCTGCTTGGAGGAGCGGTCCCGCAGCTGTTGCTTGTGTGCAGGATTTCAAGACCCAGCACTGGGCAGCCCTGAGAATATGAAAAATGGCTGGGGCCAGCCTCAGCATTCATCAACTGACCTTCACATGTAAGAGCACTGTTCTTTAAGATGCAAAGCTCACACGTATGTTTGCTTCCTTCCTTCCCAAATCCTGCTGAGACCTCTACAAGAGCAAAGTGAGAAGATCCAGTGCGTGTCCCATTTCACGTACACATCTGTGGAGCTTCAGAAATTGCATTCGTAAGCATGTGCCCCTTGTTTGTGTGCTTGGAGCACTAAATGTTCATGTAGGTTGGCCTCTCCAACTGATAATTCATCTTGCACTCCATTTATTTTAGAGTCAGAGACACAGAGCCAGGGGTGGAAAGTCTTTTGGTCTTTACGAGCTCACTTCCTTTGCTGGCTCCTATTCAGAATAACAAAAAGTCCCTAGTTTTCCAGCCATCTGTGTATGGATTGTCTGGCCTGCAGCTGCTCCATGCAGAACCAAGTTCAGAGGTGTTCTTTAGCCTCTCTGCAAGTGCCCCTTGAAGATGATGTTACTGCTTCTGGAAGGACTTTGCTGCCTTTCTCGTGGTGTGCTTTACAAACAACTAATCTGCCTGCTGGTTGTGCATGTCCCCATTCTGCTGCCCTGTGTGTGCCCTGGCACCCAGGCTGGTGGGGAGGGCTGCAGAAAGGTGGTGTTTGATGTACCTGCCAATAAAAGGAAGACCAGCTCTATGAAAAATCACCTCTGAAGCACTGGGATCAGTAGACTAGATGGTACTGGGAGACCAGATTCTACGCTGTGCTACTGAAACATCAGCTATTCTACTTTATGATCTCAGGTTATCAATGTACAATCCACTTCTGTTTAAAAGTCAAAATTTCTTGGACTTCTGCAGCCCTTGTTTTCTCATTTCTCTCTCTCTTTTTCCAACAGCCTCTTGAGCTTACACGAAAAATCCTCCGAGATAAGCAGAACAAGAAGAATTCTGGTCAACCTATTCCAGTATTTCCTTCCTGGGTGTACGAGAGACCCGCACTTATTGGAGATTTCTTAATTGGCACCAGTTTAAGCACTGACACAACGGTACCTATAGGTATGTGATACGCAGGGAAAACTGCATTAACGTTTTGTGTTTTGTACTTGTTTGAAAGTGCTGTTCAGATTTCATCACGCTCAGGATGAAAGCAAACCCTGGCTCCTTGTACTCTGCAGGTGGAGAGTGGGGTTCAGAAAGCAAACCCTAAACTTATTTTGCTCCCAGTATTTCTGCTGCGCTGAATTCCAGCCCCACTGTTGATCTAGTGGATATAATCTGGTTTGAATTTTCCAGTCCTTTTTCTCTCTTGAGTCACAGCCTCTCTAAAATCCAGAGCAGCAGGGGACTAATCTCACCCTATGGTATTCTGGCTTTAGGCTGGGCTGTGTATAGTTTCTTACTCATAAGTTGGATTTCAGTACTTTTTTATGGAAGAGAGCAGCTGAGTTAGAGACTAATGTTTCCATTCTCCAGAACTGTGGAACTCCAAGAAACTTCTAGCTTTTTCCTGATGTGGATTTGGGTGGCACTAAGGGGGACATGAAGTCAGTCGGCACATTCTTGGAGGTGCCCTTCAATAGTGTGTCCACCACTGCTTTTCTGCCGGGGCCTTTAGGGCTGTGTTGTGAGGGTGTGTTCCTGGCAAATTCAGATCTGTATGTTGTCTCACGTACAATCCTACAAATGGAGAGGGGTTGTTGCCTTGTTCTGTGAGACAAGCTTTGCTGTAGTTAGTGCTGTAGCAGCTCTGTTTCCTGATCTTCTGATGCACTTGATTGTGTTTTGAGTTGAGTCCTTTATGCTTCTTTGCATCTGATTTGCAGTTGACTGCACCATTCAGAGACCCTACAATTTGCAGTTAACGTGCAGCTTTTGCTGTGCTGGCGTTTCTTTGTGTCTGTATTTGAACTGTTTTCTTGATATTGGAATATTTCAGTGGAGGGGAGGTAGGGGGAGTTGTTGACAAGACTGGAACTCCTCAGGTCCAGAACAACTGAGCCCTTTTGGGTGGAAGGATCAGCAGCACAAGCTGTGAGTGATCTTCTCGTGGCCGCAGATGTTGCATGTGTAGCCCTGGTCTGCTTTGGGTATAAATGAGCAAAGGATTCTGTTTTCCTGGAAGGCAAGGCAGATGATTTTGGAGTTGACCCTAATTCAGTTTTAAACTATTTCTCTGTATCTTGATTTAGCTCTGTGTGATCTTTGTTCTCTTTGAATGGTAGTAGGTCTTCCTTTCGGGCCTTGAGTACTAGATTGAAATGATATGAATGGACGATCGGGTGGTACTGCAACATCTTCTGATTGTGTTCTTTTTTTTCGCTTCTCTTTGAAAACAGGTACTTTGCCATTAGCCTCCCAAGAATCCATGATTGTGGAGGACTTGCTGTACGTTCTGATTGGTGTGGATGGAAGATACATCACAGCACAGCCTCTCGTAGGCAGGCAGAACCGAGCATTTTCAGTTGATCCAAACTTGGACTTGTCCATCAAAGAGCTGGTGACCAGGATTCTTCCCGTAGCAGCAAGTTACTCTGCTGTCACCAGGTACCAAGCTGACTTTGTCACAGGGGTGGATGTTCTTCTTTGAGCATCAGATTGTGGAACAGAGAATCTGTCATTGTGCCGATGTTCGCTTCCAAGCTTAATTTAAACCTCTGGGGATATAAAATAAGAATGACAATTTATTTGAATTTATTTTAGATAACATTTATTTTTGCTGGGTTTCTCATTTGTGTTTCTGGTTCAATTCTTCGTTCATCTCACCTTTACTTCTTCCAAACTTGGTCTTGATACATCCAGGTAAAGTGCAAATAGGAGACGTCTGCTTATTCTGGCTTGCCTCTTCCTACTCTGCTATGAATTTCTCCATGTTTCCTGCTTTTTATATAGTGGTTTTGTAAATAATTCTAGTTCCCTTGCAGTTTGAGAGATGACCTCTCTCCATAGCTTTCTGTGCTATGAAATGGGGTGATGAGAAGTGGGCAGGGGGACACAGAGCAGATGTGGGACCTGAAGCTCCAGCTGAAGACTTTCCAATACACAATCTACTTGTGTGCTTGTACAGTATCCCAAAGATAAAATTCCTGAAAATGGTAGAATGTGCTTTGCCTGAAAGAGTTTTTATTTTGCTTTTTACAGGTTTGTAGAGGAGAAGTCTTCCTTTGAGTATGGACAGGTAAATCATGCTCTGGCTGCTGCTATGCGGACTCTGATCAAAGAATACATGATACTTATTACCCAGCTGGAACATCTTCAGAGACAGGGACTTCTGTCACTGCAGAAACTCTGGTTTTATATCCAGCCCACAATGAGGACACTGGAGATTCTTGCTTCACTGGGTGAGTTTCAGAAATACAGTCATTGTGTTGTGACAGGTGCAAGTGGATCTCTGCACGTGGTCCCCCCTGGTGTCGGAGGCTTTTGGACTTCAAGCTGGCATGTACCTTGTGTCTGCCTGAGTTCGGTCTCCTTCCCTGGAGCACCGGGATTGGTTGTTGCTTTTTGAGATTGTGGATTGTTTTGGTTTTCGTTTCAGGACATTTCAGGATGTAAGCTTTTGGTGTCAGTTTTCTATCTTATATCTGTATTTTTTTTCATTTTAGCTACATCTGTGGATAAAGGGGAGTGTATGGGAGGATCAACCCTGAGCTTACTGCATGACAAGACTTTCAATTACACAGGAGACAGCCAGGCCCAGGAGCTGTGCCTGTACTTAACCAAGGCAGCCAGCGTGCCTTATTTTGAAATTCTGGAAAAGTGGATATATCGAGGCATCATTAATGATCCATACAGGTAAAGAACAGTTAAGGAATTAAAATGAAAAGCAAAAATTAAGAAATACTGTTCAGGTCTTTGGCTTCTGCTTTGTTCGTGCACCCATCCCTCTGCTCTCTAGAGTCTACATAGCTGAGAGGTTGAGCCCTCTTCTCATGGGGCACAAGCGTGATAACTCAATGAATCTGTTAAATGTAGTCCAGTAATATGCTAATCTGATATGAGCTAACAATGCTCTGAAGGTTCTTGCCTTTTATAGAATCAAAGGAAGCATCTCGCTGTGTTTAGTAGTTTATGCAGCGTTTTTGTTTCCCATATTTTCAGAATCCTAAGGGGCATAAAACTCAGGTTAAAAAAACCTAATGCTTTCCTGATGGTCAGAAGGCAGACAAAGGCCAGCTTTCTCACCTCTACATTGACAACCAAAAAATGTTCAGGTTTGGTTTGTGAACCCTATAAAATTCTGTTTCTGTCATAACCGATTGCAGATTTTCATACACGCTCTGCTTAGTACTTCTCTTACGACAAATAGAGGCTAATTTCAGATTGAAATGTATTTTCACGAGACCATATTTCTGATAGATCGTGTTACCAGTTTACAGGTCAAAAAAGTAATCCCCATTGTACCACTTCCTGCTTCTAAAGATCTGCTTTAACTGTTCAGTGAGTTCATGGTGGAGGAACATGAGCTGCAGAAGGAGAAGATTCAGGAGGACTATAATGACAAGTATTGGGATCAAAGATACACCGTTGTTCAGCAACAGATTCCCTCATTCTTGCAGAAAATGGCTGACAAAATACTAAGCACAGGTAGGTAGAGATATGTTTCTGATGTAAGAAGAATCTCAAGACAAGTGTTACCATTTGTGTAAAGTAAATGTCATTGTACTTTGCCAGTTGATGGGGTTGTCCAGCTGAACTTCACAGAGAAATGGAAGAATCAGATTTAAAAAGAACCCCAAATCAAATAAATAAACCAAACCATGGGTCCAGCGGCACGAGCTCTCTGTCTTACCTCTCCATTTCGTGGATACAGTTTTCTAGCAGCTAGCTAGGTGGAGCTAGACAGCTCAAGTTTGATCATGCTCAGTGTTAATTGGGATGCTGAAATGAAGCATGCGACTTGGTGGCCACCATTGTTCTCTTTCATGAGTAAAACCCCCCAAAAGCTGCATCTGAAGTGCAGCACCAGATCTTCAAAGTTTCTGGCTATCTGCAGAGATGTTTTGTCACCACTGGGAGACAAAGCCATATCTAAATCTCTCCTCAAACATGATACTTGGTGTGTAGTTTAAAATTCTATATTGTCTTTTGAAACGTGTCTATATCCTTTCCATCCTTCTGTAGAACTTAGTCCAAACGTTTCACAGCGTACCTTCCGCTGGAAGGTAGTGGTCTGAAGGTTTCCCTGTTGGATGTAAAACAGGTATATATGTGGGTCATTCTTTCTTTTTGCTTCTAGGGAAGTATTTAAACGTTGTGCGAGAATGTGGACGTGATGTTACGTGCCCTGTAGCTAAAGAGGTCATCTATACTTTAAAAGAGCGAGCATATGTGGAACAAATAGAAAAAGCATATAACTATGCTAGCAAAGTTCTTCTGGATTTCCTAATGGAGGAGAAAGAGCTGGTGGCTCACCTAAGGTTTGATTTATTTTACTAAATGCATGTTAAATAGATTGGTTCTGATAATGAACATATAATTTTGAAGTTAGCTCTCTTCTCTTGGGATATTATTGATGTATTCTCTCTATTTCCATTAGAAGTACAGGGTTTTTCTTGAAGTTGTCCTTTTTTCAAGTTAATTGTAATAACCTATGTTTTCATTGTTGTAACGTGTTTAGCTGAGAGCAAATGCAAGTGCATTCAAGCACGCAAACTCCAGCTTTCTTGTGTGAATCAAGCTTTTATTTTATTACTGTCTTCAGAAAACAGTAAAAATGGGAATCTTAACTACTCAGAAGACCAAGGCAGCAAAAAATAGGTAGGAAATTGTAGTTGATAGCTGGTTGTAAGATAGTGTGTCATTGGGCTGAGGGCTGGTACCAGAGGTTCTGCTTCAAACTGGTGAGACAGCGTGAAAGAAAGTGGTCAGAGCTTTGTGGGACAAACCTGCCTTGCACAAGAAGACGCCAACTGGGAGATGTGAGCTGGAGCAGTGATAGCAGCCAAAGGAATGTCCCTAGAAGGCTGGGGGGATTGCTTTGAGCCTACTTTTTGCTAGGTCTGGAAAAGTTGTAGCTGCAAAAAGAGTGTCTGCTCCAGAGCTGCGAACACTGTGGCTTATGCTGAGGGAGGTTGTAGGAAGCCCTGGAGGTCCATGGTTCACTCCTGTGAAACTGGTACTGCTCTCCCGCCCTTTGAAAGCCACCAGAGAACCTGTGAAAGCCACCAGAGAACATGCCTGGTTCCCTGAAAGGTTAGAAGAGCTGTCTGAAACCTGTCAGTCATTAAGGATGTTCTTCCTTTTGGTGCACTCTATTAACACATGGCTCAATGTTTGGTGTCACTGCCACGATTTTGGCCTTTTTGATAATAAAATGTGGAGTCTCCTTCTCTGAGACATTCAAACCCACCTGGACACATTCCTGTGTGATCTGCTCTTGTGACCCTGCATTAGCAGGTGGGACGGACTGGATGATCTCCAGAGGTCCCTTCCAATCCCAACCGTGCTGTGATTTTGTGATTCCATGTTTCCTCGCCTTGCTGATGGTTGTCATCCTTCCAAGGCTTCTTTGCTTAATAGGATTGTTTAAAAGACACTGGCTTCCAAAGCTCTGGTGGCACATGTCCTCTGTTGAGCTCATCTCTCACAGCATGGTTGCAGATGAAGCTGTTGCTCAGCCTCTCCAGCTGCGCTGGATGTCTGTAACCTCTTGGAACCAGATCATTCAGCAGCTGGCCTGGGTATGGGTCATCTGCTGGGGTGCAAGTGCAGGGGCAGCTAGTTAAGGAGGAAACAACCTACTGAGCTTCCAGTGCGTGGTGGGCGCCTTGATGGTCGTGATCAAAACCCAGGGACCTGTGACCACTTCTCAGTGAAGCAGGAGTACCAACTTTCTCCACCATGGCAGAAATGTTGGTTGGAGGGGACCAACAACCTCAGCAGGTCCCTAGTTCAGTCTCCTGCTTGACGTGGGATGGTCACCAGCGTTAGGTCAGTTTTTGATTCGGGTTTGCACTCTAGGGCCTGTCAACAGTAAGTGTCTCACTCCCCAGCCTGTTGTGTCCTCAGTGAACTGCTGACACTGTCACGAATTCCTCATGACTGGGGGAGTTTTCTTGGTTCAGGAGAGTAATGGCAGTCAGAGGCTGAGCATCGTCCCAAATTGACAGCGATCAGGAGTCTGCAACCACATTCTGTTAAGGCTGCGCTTGTCCTGGTTTGGCTCTGAACACACGTGGATCTTTGGCCCAGCGCTAAGTTAACCCTCGAACTCTCCGCTGAGCTATGTTCAAGCTCCTGGCCCGCTGCAGCTAATTCTTCCTGCTGTCAAGTGAATATTAAAGTTTATGCGTCCTCTTACAGCAGAAGTCAATGCAAGTACCTAGAGCGCTTAAAAAAGTCATCACAGATACTTGTTCATTCCAAGGAGTCTAGGATTCTCCTCTGAATTGGCAACTGCCTCTCGAATGGATCTGCACACTGTGGAGGTTGGGGTGGTGTTTGGGGTAGCAGGACGAGCTTTCACCCAGAAATGTAGTGCATCTTGGTTTTTTCTAAGGTGCATGTTTCAAGGTAAAAAAGAACAGCAGTAGCAGCCCTGATCTGACTGCACAAAAGCATCTTTGCTGAGGTGGAAGGGAAGAGGGGACACGCATAGAAGACGTGTCTCCAAAAGAGTTATTTATGGCTGTGTGTAGTGTACGAAGAGGAAAATTTGTGATCAAACCCAGCAAGCTGGCTGAATTGATTGGTTTTGATCCTTTAGGTTTAATATGGATTAATTTAGGCTTTAAAAAACATAATCGATTTTCCCTGCATTTTCTTGAGCAGATCTATAAAACACTATTTCCTGATGGATCAAGGAGACTTTTTTGTTCACTTCATGGATCTCACAGAAGAAGAACTTAAGAAGCCTGTAGACGACATCATAACTACAAGGCTAGAGGCTCTGCTTGAATTAGCCCTGCGAATGAGCACAGCCAACACAGATCCCTTCAAGGACGATTTGAAGGTAAGAATGTCTGTAAGCAGAAGGTAGTTGAATTTGAGCAGAAGGCCTGCCATGATTTGGGAATATCTGCGTGCCTGTAAGAACCTGTTGAATGTACAGTGGAGGAAAAGAGAATTGGTAGATGCTGTCCTTCCGTAGGCTTCTCTGGGTGATGTCCACTTTTAACCAGATTAGCAACTGGAAGCACCCACCCTGGACAAGGGGCTTCTGAAGGTGCCTTTCCTTCCTAGGTGCTCTGATGACTTGAGAATGACTCTGATAATTTGCACTTCTGACACTCGTCTGTTGCTGCGCAGTAGTTGTTAGTTTCCTGTGGCTTCATTTTTTTTCCTGCTCTTCCTTTATAGATTGACTTAATGCCCCATGATCTGATTACGCAGCTCTTGAGAGTACTGGCCATAGAAACGAAGCAGGAGAAGGCCATCATCAGTGCAGATCCCACAGAGCTCACTCTCAGTGGTCTGGAAGCATTTTCCTTTGACTACATTGTGAAATGGCCTCTGTCCCTTATAATAAACAGGTAAAGTATCAATCCACTGAAGGAAAAAAAGGCAGAAGCTTTTGCATGGGGTTGAAACACATTTCCACGTAGCAAAATACTGGAAAACCTGTATCTTTAAAGTGGCGTTGTAAGTTGCCGAGCAGTAGGGAATGCTTTGGGTTGGTGGAATATGGATTGTGTCTTCAGAAGAGCCCTACTAGACGGTGCCTAAGGCATGCTTGGAAAGTCAGTCTTTCATCTGAAATGGTGTGAAGATGTAGATCAAAGGATGTTCTGTCAGCCTGGTCCCTGGTTTTACTTGTGGCTGGTCACCCAGTTTTCATTTGTCCATGGCTTTCTGAAGTATCTCCCCTGGAAATATGAACTCTCATGAGAGGGTTTCCATGGAAGAATCAAGCATTTCTCAAATGTGGAGAGCCAATAAAATTGCACTTTCTGTTATCCCTGATTGCAGACTAGAAGGTTACGGGCTGTTGCTAGGATTTCTGCAGCCACCTGTTTAGCATTTAATTGAGTTCTGAAGGACTGAATGGTTCATTTTTTTCTTCAAGGATTTGCCCCGGTTTCTCTGGAGAAACCCTGGCAAACCTGTGACTGTGAGCCAGGGGTGCTACATGAACACAGTGACAGATACCAAATTGTTAAATGCCAACAATTAGCTGTCCCTTAATTTCCCGTTTAAAAAGATCAGTTGAAACGGTGAGACTTTTCTAATGACCTGATGCTATTGAAATGATGTCTCTTTCTTTCAAATTGAGTGTGTTAGCTCTGATGGTAGCCATGGCAGTGAAAATACGACTTGGTACCGTTTCACAAACTGTATCGACTGGAGCTCTGTAGACACCTACACTGAAGTGTCTGAACGCAGACCTGAATCCAGGCCTCGAAGCTATAAATAGGCATCCCCATCTGCTTCTGACAGAGCGTCACTGGCGGGGTGATGCTGCCTGTAGCTTGGTTACAGCTTCTTCATCTTCTTGGAGAATCCTGGTGCGTTGTTTTGGCGATGGTAGCAGTCTCGGTGCAGTGGGCACACGACCATAGGCTTTCAGTCTCTGTCCCGGCATCGGTGTTTGTGACCTTTCTGCAGGTGGCTGGAGGGAATTGAAGAAGGAGGCTGGTGATCTGCCCGCTGGTAGGCGGCATGGAGGAGGGACTCCTTGGGGAGAAATTCTTGGGGATGTTTACAAATGTCTTTTTTTTTTGTGTCAGTGTGGATCTGTGTGCGTCTGAAGGCGTAAGGAACATATTGTGTAAAGTCTCTTTGCCTTTGAGCAGCTTCAGCCTTCTCAGCTTAGTCTGTCAATCAGAACATGGCTTAATCTGCCTGGGTTTCTCCTTTTTTTCCAGGAAAGCGCTGACAAGATACCAGATGCTTTTCAGACACATGTTCTATTGCAAACATGTGGAAAGGCAGTTGTGCAACGTTTGGATCAGCAATAAGACGGCCAAGCAATTCTCCCTGCATTCGGCTAAGTGGTATGGCCTTTTTATCTGCTTGATCAGATGTGAAGTTTTGGTTTTCCTTCTTGCTACTTAGATATGTTGTGACGTGGATCAGATCATTTTGATCCTTATGAGTGAGTTTCTTACAGGCTGAGAGAAGTCAAAATATAACAACTTAGGTTTCAGTAAGAATTGTCTGCTCAGTAATCTTTGAGCTGCTCGATTCGTTCCTCTTTGTTGGCATGATGTTTTGAAAAGGAAGAGATGGTCTTTAGGGTTAGCTGAAGAGTTACCACACAGACCGTCTGTGCGTGTACCATCTTGGTCGCTACTTTAGCATCAGCAAGATGTGTAAGGACTACGCTAGTTTACAAGCAACATCCTTCTCTTCTGGCCTGACCACCAGCAAGGACTCGTGCCCTTCACACAGCTTGGCTTGGAGTTTTGCTGTGATACAAGTGGAATAAGGTAAAATTGGTAGAGTGTTTTCCCAGGAAATCATTCTATCTTGTTCCACCTCTGAGGGTAGATTTTCATCTTCGGGTCTGCACCCCAGGTGCTTGAGGTGCCTGTTTGGAGAGGTGACAGAACCCCAGAATGCCAGGTAGGACCTTCTGGCTCGTCAGTGGCGCTTGGTTGTGAATAGGTCCCCTCGGCTGCCTTGTGCTGCCCTCAACCAGTGCGACTGTAGCTCTGGTTCTCCTGTAATTGTAGAGGTGTTAGACAGAGACCTGTGAGGGTCTCTGGTCCAGCCTCCAGCTCACAGGACAACTGATCAGCAGGGGACAGGGCAGCCGTGGTTGAAAACCCCTGGGGTGTGGATCCCGCACCTCTCCCAGTTTGCTGAATAATAGAATCCTAGAATCACAGAATAGTTTGGGTTGAAGGGACCTTCAAACCTCATCCAGTGCCACCCCTGCCATGAGCAGGAACATCTTCACCAGCTCAGGTTGCTCAGAGCCCTGTCCAGCCTGGCCTGGGATGTCTCCAGGGATGGTTCATCCACTTTGCCATCACAGAGCCCACATAAACTAACGTTGAAAGAATCTCTCTGTAATCCCACTGTTCTGTTTTTAAGGTGAAATCACATTAAATGCCCTAGGTAGCAGGTGATTTGATTAAATATTTGGATCCCCTGCAAATGGTGATGCAAGGCATAGAATATTTTTAAGTGTTCATTTTCCAAGGTTGGAAAGAAACAGGAACCATTTATCCTGTTAAATTTTGCCCTGATAACCAATGCATGTCTCAGAAGGTAGTTATACTAGTAAAATTGCTTTAATTTTTAATATGAACATTTTAGTTGAATATAAGCAAATATTTAAAGTAATTGTCCAGTCTGCAACAGGTTCAAAACTCTGACTCCAGTAATTGAGGGAAAACCATTTGAATATGTGGAAAATAATCAGAGATGGTTTGCCTTAGCTAGATAATTCTTCTCACTCTGCGGCAGAGAATTTGCAAGGACAGAAATATTTAGCTCTACTTGACTGTGCAAGCCTGGTGATGGTTCTTCGTGGCGTTTGCTAGCTCTGAGCTGCGTGGGTGTGATTTCTCCCCTAGGTTTGCTGGTGCTTTCACACTGCGGCAGCGGATGCTGAATTTTGTACAGAATATCCAGTATTACATGATGTTCGAAGTGATGGAGCCAACATGGCACATCCTCGAGAAGAACCTGAAGTTGGTGAGTGTGTGTGCTTGAGGGAAGTTGGAACAGAACTTGTGTTTAATTAGAGCAGCTGACTAGTGGTCCATTCCTCAAACTTGCTTACTTTGCAGCATAACCTTTATGACGGTTGCAGTAATTTTCCTTATCCCAAGGGACACTGTGTTCCTCAGGGTCCTCCCCAGCTTCCTTACCCACTGCAGTGCTGCTCTCTTGGGGCTGGTGTTTGGGTGCCTCAGCTGCTGCCAGGGAACAGGAGGCAGACGTAAATCACCAACTTATTCCTTCTGGTGATCATCCTGCGATCAGACAATTCTGGGTTGCACGTCTTTTTCTTCTTACACCATGAAAAACAGCCCAACACTCTGACAATCTGCATGAAGCTACAGCAGCTCTCTTGGCAGCTTTCTGATGGGCCTTGCATGTCTTCAGCATCAGCTGACCCTGTGTTACTTTCAACTGTGTACCAGTGAGTTGTTCTGGGACTGGCTAACCAATGTTTTTGATGCTCTGTCATCCTTTTTCATGGAGAATTTATAGGAGGCATCAGGTCTAGGATTGTGAGCATCTCTGCATGTTCTTGACAAGGACTTTGGAACAAGAAGATGTTATATGTTGAGTCCCCGGATGATCTGAGAGAAGTGTACTTGCTTCTTAATTTTGTTCTAAGTTTAGGTTTGGAAAATATAGCACTCAGTTTACTTGAATTGAGGCACTTGAACAAGTTATCTGGTTTCAGGTAGCGCTTCCTTTCAGTCTCTACTGATTGCTGGTGTCCTAGAAGAGACTGTTAAAGGCAGGAGGCACACGGTCTGGATTGACAGCATCCCCCCTTCGGAAGAGGTGATCTCCCAACTCCAGAGTTTTTGCAGAGACTTTCTGTCTGGAGATGCCTCTCTGATCTCTCTCAGCCACTGAGTTTTTCTGATCCTTCAGAGATATAGGTGTGTCATAGCATTTCTATTTCAGTTCCAAAAAAAGAATTTGCCATTTTACGCTGTTTCTCAGAGGAGTCCATTCCCAAGGAACATCTGTAGACCAAACATTTTTGATAGCCCCAGTGGGCAGGATTTTTTCCCTCATTGTGGAATACCTGTGAGCCTCTTCAGCCTGACAGAGCTGCTGAGATAGGTATAAAGTGACTTTGCTGGCACGGGGGAAAGGTGTTTCTGTGGCCGTACGGCAAGGAGCAGATCTGTTTGTGCCCTCACCATATGCTGCTTCATTTCGGAAACCTTGAGGGCTACTGTAGCGTTCTGTAGAGCGTTTCTACCATTGCTTTGTATGAGAAGGGCCTCTCTGAGTATTAGTGCAGTAGTAACGACTCAAACCTGCCCATGATGTGAATACATACGCAAGTCGTCACTTGAAACCAAGACATTTTTTTGGCAATTCAGCCAGGTCTTTGAGACTTAATCCAAATGTACGTTTGCTTTCCACCCTCATCAGTGCCCTTCAAGGCTTTTCAGTCTGTGGGAGATGGAGCACGCCTCCTCGCAGCGCCGGGGCAGGAAGAGCCTGGCTCTGGAAAAGCTGTTTCAGGAACCATGTTGTTCTGCAGCCCTTTAAAAGAGCTGCTCACCAGGGGTGGCTTGTTCCCAGCCACTGGGTAAAATCTTGATTTAAATAAAAGCATCGTTGATTTCCAAGCAGAACTGGCTCTTTAACCTCTGCAGCCTACATACCGGAGTAGTCTTTTCCTTTCATTTGCATTTTAGGAGGAAAAAGGCTGATCCTCACTGGTCTCATGTTATGCCTTATGGTGGTTTTGATTTGTCAGACTTGTCCATTTCCACTTGAAATTAAGATGCTTTCTTCCTAAAATATAACTAGTGTATTTATCTTCATCTTCACCTCATCGTTGTCTTCGTCAACACAACGAGCATCTTTATGGCATTAGAGAGCAGCATTTGTCCCTGTTCTGTGCTAGTTGTTTAAAAGGTTATGAGGGGATTTTTTACCTTTGATCTGGATGGAGTGGTGTGGATACCTTGGCAATTTTAGTCCTATGACTCTTTCCTAAGCTTGACTTGTGTTCTCGACTTCAGCACATCCCATGATTGTGTAAAATGAGAGGAGGGGTTTTAACCCAGCTTTTAAAACTCGAGAATACAACAGCCCATTGAAATACTAGAGCTGGGCAAAAATCTTATAGAACAATGCTGCATGTTCCTTATTGTGTTCCTAAAACATATTTTGGAATAACCTGCATGTTTTAAGCCTCATAAACTTACTGACATTTAAGGTTCTTTGATTTACTTTTCTCTTTTCCACTTAGTGTAGCTGACTTGACTGAGGTTGTGAAGGTGAGGCTGGAGTGGGCCTCCTTTCCAGGGGAGGGTTTGGATCATTAAGGAAAGCTTGAGAAGGTGATGTGACAAATCCAAGGTCAAAAGCCTGTGAAGGGCTGTTGAATGCAGTAACACAAATGCTGTCTCCGTCTCAGGATGTTTCTGGAAGCTGGAAGGTACATGAGAAGTATCTCAACACATTCTAGAGCACATCTTCAAGGTTGCTGTCAGGGGCAGGTGCTGGGTTAGAACTTTGGTGCAGTCCTGGTTTGTTTGTTCGTTATTGTACTGTGCTGTTACAGGCATCTAATATCGACGATGTCCTGAGCCACCACACGAGCTTCCTGGATAACTGCTTGAAGGACTGCATGCTGACCAACCCCGAGCTGCTGAAGATCTTCTCCAAGCTGATGTCTGTCTGTGTCATGTTCACAAACTGCATGCAGGTACGTACGGCCTCCCCGCGCTGACCCCACACTGCCAGCTGCTTTGGCTGGCGACCAGCTGTGACAGTCCCATTTTTCATAGAATCATAGAATCGTTTTGGTTGGAAGAGACCCTTAAGATCGTCTAATCCAACTGTAACCTAAATCTAGCACTAACCCATGTCCCTGAGAGCCTCTTCTATACATTTTTTAAAACCCTCCGAGGGTGATGACTCCACCACTGCTCTTGGCAGACTGTTCCAATGCCCAACAGCCCTTTCTGGGAAGAAGTTTTTCCTAATATCCAATCTGGACCTCCCCTGGCTCAACTTGAGGCCATTTCCTCTCATCAACTCAACCCCTCTTGTCCTCAATGCATGTGGAAGAACCTCTGTTCCTCCTGCCAGCACTTTAGAGCTTGACTGTTCAGACCTTTGTCCTTTCTCCCAAATAGTTTCTCTGGCTTGTCCTTCTACAAAATTCTCTGTGCTCTTCTTTTTAGTGTTGGGTTCATATGAACCAAATTCAGCCAGTTCTTCAGCAGAACGTGAGGTATAATTTGGAGGGCTCTGTAGTTTTTAGCGTGCTCTTTTGAGAGTCAGGTGAGGACTGGTGGTTGGACCCATAGAGACTGATCTCCGTGGGTACAGCCTAGCCAGCATAGCTTCAAAAAAACCAAACACCTTCCTTTGGGTTTAGTGAGTTTTGTGCATTAACACTGTAAATTGAATCTCCCAGTTGGCTTTCATGGCAGTTAGCTAGCTGTAGGCCTGGCAGAACTCAGTCAGCCTCATGCTTTGCCATCCTGCAAAAAAAGGGATCTCACCATCTGCCCAACCCTCTGCCCTTCCAAGAGGTTCACCCAGAGCATGAAGCTGGACAGTGAGATGGACCGGCTCGCCTTAGAGCATGGCACGATGCTGGGCCCGCCAACGGAGGAGGAGCGTGCCGAAGAGACTGCCAAGAAGAAGCTGACTAATAAGGTGGGACATGGGATGGACAACTGGGCCGGAATGCTGTCTGGCGTTGCCATCTGATCAGGGTGGCTCTCCCACCTCTTCCAGATAGACCTTCCTAGTTTCCAGAGCACCCGTGGCCCCAAAAGCAGAATCTTTGCAGAACTAGGGGTATTTCTGAGGGCAGTGTGGAGCGCTGATGGTGTTTCAAGGTCTGCTTTGAAGACCCTGTCTCCCACAGCGCTCCCTGCGCTTGTTTTGAGGTTCTTAGCTATATTTTCAGCTGTGCAGTGGGTACCCACATACAGCTTTTCTGCAACTCTAGAACATTCTGATTTCCAGAACTAGCATTTTGTGATGGATGAACCAATAAGCTGTTGGGTGTGACTCTTTCCAGCCCATCTCTTTCATGTCTGGGGTATTTGTCTTGTCCATGTTTCTCTGTCCAGATGCACACGTACATTTGTGTGGCATCCTCTGCAGGTAGCAGGCTACCTCCTGTCCTGCTGAAAGCCCCTCTCTGGCACAGGGCGGGTCTGTCACGCTACAAGGCAGTCACAGTGCTCCTGAGGTTCCAACCTGCCTTAGGCAACGCTCACTTTCTGCTTCCCGGCTTTTCTTCCTGCTTGAAAATAAATAATGACAGCATGTATTTGAGGATAACTACAGGGATCTACTCTGGGGTTCCCCCAGATAGGCACGGCAAGGTTTTTAACTACTGAGGACCTCACAACTGCTTTGAAAGATTTATTTTAGTGGCTGAGCAACTGTTAAGTTTTATTGCAGTATTCTTGAGCAGGTTAGGAAATACAAAAGCAACCATTCCATCTCTTTGTCAAGTGCGAATCCCCAAACACGTGGTGCCACTGTGCCTCTGTCTTGGTAGCTTTTAGCAGAGCATGCCGACAACTTCCACCTGACATCTGGCTTCGAAGCAACGATCAACAAGTTTGATAGCAATTTCTCGACACATCTGCTGGACCTGCTGGACAAACTGAGTGTTTACAGCACCAACGACTGTGAGCACAGCATGCTCAACATCATCTACAGGTGAGCCGGTAGTTTTCTCTCTGTAGCTTCCCCTCCTGTGGTTCCCAAATTGCGCTCGGGAAAAATAATTGCTGTTTAGAACTGTGCATGTCTGCCCCATCAGTGGATACACTGAAATCACAAGAGATACTGCTTGGCATTGCAACCCAAGGCTTTAAAAAAACCGCATTTGAATGATGTGAAATTTGTCTATTAATCTTGTAAATGTAATGCAAATGATTGTTTTCTTGGGATTGTCTCAGTTCGTAGACAGGAAATAAGCTGATTCTTAAATATGGCGTGAGTATACCACACAAACTGCATGATCTGGCCACTTGGACACCATTGCAGGTCACACAGGGCATGGCCAACACAGCGTTAAAGACCAAGTCGTGTGCACTTTCAGTACGAGAGTGTCCTGACCCTGCAGTCCTTGAGTCTTGCAAAGAACACGTGGAGATCAACCCATTGTCACCTTATTCGAGACGTCAACAATGCCAAGTCCTTGACTGGTCTTTACATGATGCAACAGCAAAAGTCCTGCAGCCTTCTGGCAGGCTTTAGCACGTGTGATGCCAGACGCTGGTGTAAGGTGGTGTCCTCCTTCCGGCACTGCTCCTACACTTAGCATGAGAGCTTCACCTCTTTCATCATGGCCTCCCCACCTTTCTGTCAACTTCATGCTTCTGCCAGGATGGTGGGACAAGCTGATGCTGTGCCGTGGAGATCGGCTGAGCGTGTTGTTCAGTTGTGGGTGCACGGTGCCGTGGCCAGGAGCTGTCCTCCACCTTGGTGTTTCAGACAGCACACAGCTGTTAGCTGTGGAAGGAGGTGACTGTGGAACCCCTGGAGCAAATTCTTCCAAATATGGAGAGGTTGTTTTTTACAACCGGTACTTCCTGCTTTGGGAGAAAGGAGAAGTGTGGTGATTCAGGCGGCTTGTGAGAAAACAAAATGTTTCTGTTAGTGGTTTGCACCGAGCTGCTACCAGCTCTTCAGAAGAAGGTCTGAGTCCTTTGCCCACTGGTACCTACATCCCTTAGTTCTTCTGCAGAGGAAATACTGGGTCTTTCTGCCATTAGGGCTGTTGTCCCTGTCATGTCCCCCAGTCTGGACTGTCTGGGACCACGTGAGTCTTCACAAAGACATTGGACATGGCCGGACCATTCCTGACAAACCAAGTGTCCCCATTTCCTTAACTGCAGTGCTGCATGTTACCAGGCCACACGCAGCGTGTCTTTCCGTTTCTGCAGACTGCTCAGTAACATTTTAAAGCGTGGAAGTCCCACCACGAGTGCCCAGACATGGCATTTAGCTCTCATTCAGTCTGTAGAGATTCTTGAATTGAGTCCTGGACTCTATGGCAACAGGAACCCAAGAACCAGAGTGGAGACAGTTGCCATCTGAAAGAACATCTTTGACAGAAAGACAGAAGAGTTTATAAGACATACCAGTCTCTTCTTTTAACCTTTTTATATGACTGTTTGTCAAGGGTGATAGTCAATGTGTAAGATAGACTAAAAAAAATCTCGTAATATTCATAATTCTGATACTGGCTCCATCCTCCTGACACTCACCCTTTACATATTGATCCCCATGAATGAGGTCACCCTTCAGTCTCCTCTTCTCCAGCTCCAGAGCCCCAGCTCCCTCAGCCTTTCCTCACACGGGAGATGCTCCACTCCCTTCAGCATCTTGGTGGCTGCGCTGGACTCTCTCCAGCAGTTCCTTGTCCTTCTGGAACTGAGGGGCCACAACTGGACACAATATTCCAGGTGTGGTCTCCCCAGGGCAGAGCAGAGGGGCAGGAGAACCTCTCTGACCTACTGACCACCCCCTTCTAACCCACCCCAGGTACCATTGGCCTTCCTGGCCACAAGGGCCCAGTGCTGGCTCATGGTCACCCTGCTGTCCCCAGGACCCCCAGGTCCCTTTCCCCTACACTGCTCTCTAACAGGTTGATTCCCAACTTATACTGGAACCTGGGGTTGTTCCTGCCCAGATGTAAGACTCTACACTTGCCCTTGTTATATTCCATTAAAGGAGAAAAATTACTGCGTGGAGGACTTTGTCAGAAGGATTACCTAATTCCAAATATTTTGAAATCTTACCCATAAGTGCCACTAGCAGTCATCAGATACCCTTCCTTCACCGTTTTTCAGGGAACGGCAATGACTGAGCTTTGAGTAAGTCCAGTAGGACAGATGAAGTGATGCAAACCCCAGTGAATAAAAGTTCCAGCCATAAAACAAGAAACTGAAGTGTAAGCAGAGTCGGAGGAAGCACCACACAAATTCTTAAGAGACGGTTATCAGAGATTGTTTAACCCTAAAAGCACAGCTGAAAGGGAAGCCGTAAAAATCTGCAATTCAAGAATTTTGTAATAAAGCATCTTTAGAAGTGGAACAGATCCTCAAAGCAAGGATGTAAATAAGTCTTGGCCTCATATTTGAATCAAAGTTCGGTAAACGTGCCCGCCTCAGTGTCAGGTTTCCTTTGTACGACACTTAAGGGATGAAAGAGATGTAAGCTTTTTAACCAGGAGAGAGCAACAGATAAATTCCATCTGTCGAGGCTCTGTTTTCCACAGCCACCAAAAAATGTCAAGGAACAATTTGTTGCCGTTTGTGTAAGGTTGTTAAGCAACATGAAATTCAAATATTGTGCCCATTCATTTAGTATTGGAACAACTTAATTTGAGAAATGAAGAGAGTAACTTCTGTGTGATTCACAGCCTTATACCGACTCCTGCCTGGTGTTCCCAAGGCACGTTTTTAAGAGCTGCACATGTCTTAGCTGGGTTCAGTGTGCAGAGATCAGCCTGAGGAAGATCAGTGTGGTTTTCTGGCATCATTTTGGATTAGCAGGGAGACAGGATTGTGACGTTGCTGGTGTTGCCCACTTTGGAGAGGCCTTTACAAGTACCAGCAATACCTGTGATCTTGGCTGAGCATCTTCCAGCTGGTTACTCGTCTTCTTGAAACATGAATCTGTTGGAAGGATGCTTGTGTTAGCAAGGAGGTGGTGGTAATGGCAACTGCAACATGGCGTGGAACTTACTGTGCGTAATATGGTGGATTTCGTACGGGAATCAGTACCGGATTCAGTACAGGCGTTCAGCGGTGGTGAATGCTGTTACGGAGCAGTGGTGGGAAGTGGTCAGGAAGGTGAGGAGCCCTCAGCCCTGGCACCTTGTCCCCAAGTGACACGTCTCCAGGGTGGTGTGGTCAAGCTGTGGCTGCAGAGAAGCAGCTATGAGCAGTTGATCTTTCCCGATGTATTTTGTATGCCCGTAAAGAACAGGGGAAATCTATCCCGTTTTCAAGGGACACCTGTAACACCGGTGGAATGAAGCAGGTGTCCCCGCTGTGTCCACCCAGCCTGGGACAGTCCTGTGTGGGGATGGCAGCTCTGGAGCTCCCTGTAGTGTGGCCACGTTCAGCGGTTGCCCTGGGAGATGTTTCTTTTTGGGGGAACATGGCTGGGTAGGAGCATGGCTGTGGGCAGGGAGTGCGGCTGCTGGCAGGGTCTGCGCTCAGCACGTCCTCCACTTCTCCCAGCAGTGAGAGTTGCTCCGTTTCACACCCCTCATTCAACCAACTTTCTCCTAGACTTCATCTGACCCTATAAAAGAGCCCACGTATTTTTGCATCTCCTTGCTGCCTGTGAGCACCTTGACAAGCCTGTGGGCTGCAGCTGTGGGAGCCCTCAGCAGCACATTGGTGCTGTGTGCCACTCCCGGGAGGCAGCAAGCCGGCCAGCTGCTGAAACTGATGGGTTTTTTTTCCCTCAGGTTGGACTTCAACGGGTTCTACACAGAGCGCCTGGAGCACATGTCGGCCGAGCGCAGCCAGAGGACAGCACCCCTGCTTCCCCGCCTGGCCGTGCCTGCCCAGTGAAGCGCTGCTGCTGTTGCTACTCAGCCGCCCTGCTCGGCCGCCGCATCGTCTGCACCAGCGGAGAACTGGACACCAAATCCCTTACAACTGGGAGTGCTCGGTTGAACATTCTCTGTACTCACAGTGCAAGCTGGGAACGAACCGTGAGGCTTGTCGCAGATAGACGGGGGAAGATTCAGTCTGCTGGAATGCATGCAATGGGTTTTCTCTTCTGAGAAGCTTTTGTCAAGTCCTTGTTTGTTTGTTTTACTACATTGTAAAATTATGTATTTGTGTGTTGTAGAATAAATTTTAAAAGCCAAAACAGGGCTTGTTTTATCTTAACAGAACTCAGGGTGCAGATTAGTGTTTTAGGGGACTGAATTTTGGCCGGCTCACAGACACCTGGCTCAGCTGCCACGCAGCATTATTTTGGGAGCAGAGTCTAACTGGAGGGTTGCTGGAATGAAACTGCTGAGCTGCTCTAACGGATGAGGTGAGGTTCACAGCTGATGGGCCAGTGTGTGATGTTCGTATCGTATTGGCCAAGTCCCCAGCAGAGGACTTTCCGGGTATCTCGCAGAGTTGTGCAGGGCTGAGCACTCCTGTGAGTGCTGCCTTTCCCTTGCCTTCTCCTCTGCAAGGACCTTCTAGAGCATCTTAAAGGGAAGAGCCAAGTTCTCTTTGCATTGGTGGCCTAAAGCTGCTCCTCCAGCTTGGCAGAGGGAGAGAGACCTAAGAAGAGGATGGAGACCACCAGTCATAGAATCATAGAAACACAAAATCGTTTTGGATGGAAGAGATCCTTAAGATCATTGAGTCCAACTGTTAACCCAGCCCTGGCACTGCCCCATGTCCCTGAGAACCTCATCTCCGTCTGTCCAACCCCTCCAGGGATGGTGGCTACACCACTGCCCGGGGCAGCCTGTTGAGTATCTTTTGTTTCTATTTTGTATATATATTTGCTAGTAGTGTATTAGTATTTTGTTATTTTATTGAACTGTGTTTATCTCAAGCCAGGTTTCTCCCTTCCCTTTTGATTCTCTCCCCTGCTGTGACAGGTGGGGGTTTGAGCGAGTGGCTATCGTGGTTGTATTGCCAGCTTGGGTTAGACCACGACAGGTGGCTATGAAGATGCTGAGGGGTCTGGAGCATCTTTATGATGAGGAGAGACTGAGAGAGCTGGGGCTGTTCAGCTGGAGAAGAGAAACTGAGAGGGATCTGATCAATGTCATCAGTATCTCAGGATGAGTGTCAAGAGGATGGACCAGACTCTGTTCAGTGGTGCCCAACGCCAGGGTGAGGGGCAACGGGCACAGACTGAAACACAGGAG
Source organism: Patagioenas fasciata (assembly GCF_037038585.1). Taxonomy (NCBI): domain Eukaryota; kingdom Metazoa; phylum Chordata; class Aves; order Columbiformes; family Columbidae; genus Patagioenas; species Patagioenas fasciata. Next base: position 7,179,510 of record NC_092527.1, read on the forward strand.
GGTCCATCTGAACATGAGGAGAAACTTCTTTGCTGGGAGGTGCCAGAGCCTGGCCCAGGCTGCCCAGAGCGGGTGTGGAGTCTCCTTCTCTGAGACATTCAAACCCACCTGGACGTGACCCTGTGTGATCTGCTCTGTGACCCTGCGTGAGCAGGTGGGTTGGACTGGGTGATCTCCAGAGGTCCCTTCAACCCCAACCACTCTGTGGTTCTGTGATGCCCCGTCCACGGTCCGCAGGGCTCTATGAACCCAACAGACACCCCCGACACCCCCGGACCCTCCCCGCTGCCCTGGCCTCTCCCAGTCCCGCTGGGCGGGGGCGGCCCCGTCCCGCCCCGTCCCGCCCCGGGGCGGTGAGTCGTGCTGAGTCGCGCTGAGTCGCGGCGGGCGGGCACTGCCGGAGCGGCGGCGCTCGGGCCGGGCGGCTGCGAGCGATGGCCCCGCCGCTCGTCCTGCTGCTGCTGCTGCTGCTGCTGCTGGGCCACGGTGAGCGGGGGCGGGCGGGGGCCCGGCGGGGCGGGCGGCCGTGCTCATGTTTTGGGGCTCGGGGCAAACGCCCGGCTCCCCGGGGCGCTCCTGCCGTGCGGCAGGGTTGGAGGTACGGGATCGGGGCATGCTTTTCCCCGCAAGAATGAAGGGCACGCGTGGGAAGCGAGTCACAGCTGGGCAAGGTTTTAAGTGCTTCGTCTGCCAGGCTGAGCCCTGGGGTCCCCGGGGGATTAGGCTGGTAGCGCGGGCATCACCTCCCCAAACTCGCCGGAGGGCAAAGGATGGAGAAGGGGGCTTTGAGGACCAGCCTCGCTGCCCTCGGTGGCTCCACTCGCAGAGGGACACTTTGGGTGACCTCCGTCCCGCTGTGTCTCCACCACCACCCCGCACCGATGGGGCACCCGCCGTTATGTAAAGGCACCTCGCTCCTGTAAATGTAAACGCTTCTGTGAACGAGAGGAAATTTGTCACAGGCAGCATGCGGCGTGCCGGGGGGGGAACCGGTGACTCAGCCGGCCGAGGCGGTGGTGATGAGGCTCCTGGCTCCCACTTGGTGCCGTGGGCGAGGGCTGCCAGGCACCCGCAGACGGAGCACCCCGCGCTGCCGCCGCCTCGCCGGGGCTTCACCGGCCCCGTCTGACCCCGGCAGCACCAGCGTGGCTGCGGCGTGAGCTCCTGGTTCGGGGCTCATGGGCAAGGCGAAGGGTTTATCACAGAAATGTCTCCCTTCTGACATCAAAAGAAGAGGATGGGAGGAGAGCTGAGCCAGCCCAGACTCGAGCCGTTCTCCGAAACACGACCCCCGGCAGCTGCCAGACGGCAGGTCCCAAAGTGTGGCGTCAGGGAGCTGAAAAATCTCCTGCTGTATTTGTGCACTAGGGTCTCCGTGGGGTTTTCCAGCCTTGGAAGGACCTGCTCACCCACGGGTGATGCTAAGCACCCTGTGGGCACGGGAGTGGGTCGAGCCCATCTGGGAGCTGTGCTCCCAGCAGGTATTTTGGGATTTGCTGGTTTGGCTCTTTCCTGCGCCTTCATGTTGGCCACTTCATTACCCTCTGGCTCTGTTGTTTCTGGGTATCCCAGCTCAAAGCTCTTTGACTTTTCGCAGGTACCACTGCCAGGCTGGAGGAGAAGCTCACCCATGTTGAGAAGTATGAGATGGTGACTCCGCATGAGCTGCCTGCACCACGGGGCAAGAGGGACCTCTCTGCTGCACCGGTGAGTGGTGTCATCTCCCAAATACTGGCTTGGTGCAGCTGCCATTGCTGCCTTGCAGGGGGTCCAGGGAGGGGTTTGCAGTCAGCAGAGACCCTTGGCCCACCGCTGGGCTTGGAGCTGAACCCCCTTAGACTTGATGCACATTTTCTTCCACTGCTTCCAACCCCAGAGGGTGGACATCTTGAAACAGTTGATCAGATCATCTTTCCTGGACTGTTTCATGTCAAAATAGGAACTGCAGACAGCAGGGTAGACTCTTGGAGGGGGGGATGCTGCTTTCTCTAATGCTTTCTTCAGCGACGTTACCCAGCGGCGGCACATCTTGCAGCCTTGCAGTGATCTTGTGACATCTGGTCTTTGCTTAAGGAGGGATTTGCAAAGCCTCGTTGAGCTGTAAGCACTTTTCTTGCTGCGTTTGCTGAAGCTGGGATTTTTTTTGTCCTTTGGGAAAGGGAAATAAGAATCAGAAAGTTGCAGAAACCCACATGAAAGAAAGCCAGTGTTATTTTGCTTGGGAAACCTTGTAATTTGGTGAAAGGAATGGGGTTTGACTCAGGAGTTTTGAGTGCTTGGAGTTGATGTCCACAAGATGATGGCATTGACCTCAAAGACACTTTGCAATTCAGCCAAATACATGGATTCATTTCCTAGGACTGAAAAGCTCTGACTTTAACACCTGATGAGATGTATGTGCTGGGGACATTTATTTCCTAGTAAACTCTTTGTACAGCACATTCATCTGTGATTCAAACCCTTTTTGATAAACTAGCTTCAAAAACGCTCCTTGAAAGCATCTGTTTGCTCTGCTCTAGAAACCTAAACTTATCCACGAGATAAACATTCCCCAGGCTATTTAGAGACACCATCTGTGCCGGGCGGCTCCGCACCCAACTTGGGGTCCCTCCGCTTTCCATGGCACAGGACAAGACATCCACCTCGAGCCGTGTGCTTCTGGGACAGCCGTGGGTGGTGTTTGGTCTTGGACTGGGTGATCCTTGTCCTTCCCAAACCTGCCATGTTGAGGGTATGAGGTCTCTTGCCTTTCAAGCCATTTTCTTTCTCTTCCACAGAAGCTGTGTGTGCTCTCCTGGTAACCTCAGTGGGGAGGTCCTCAGCAAGGTTTGACCACCACCAAGCCCCTCTTTGAAGTGGGGAGAGGTAGCTGGACAGGGGTTTTCTGCACCAGCTCCTCCTGTGGCTTTCCATTAGCAGCCCCTGGCTGGGCTGACTATGGACCAAGACCTGGTTCCTGAGTCAGAGCATTTGGGACAGGCAGGGTTGGTCCGGCAGAGCATCTGCCAGGTGAGATTGGAAGCAGGTCAGCTTCTTTCTGGCTTTGCTTAAATCAGAACATTCAGCCCTGCAGACAGGGTGGAGACCTGGGTCCTGCAGCACAGGATCTCCTGGGATTCCAGCCTTCCCGTGGGCCGTGGTCTTCTCCTCCAACTCAACCTTAGAAGGGGTACAACAGGGCATGTGGCAAACCTGAGTTCTTCATGGAAAGGGACAGGAAAAAGAGCAAGAAGGGCCTTCAAGAAGTTTTATAGGTACATGCTCTTGATTGCAGAAGTGACCCCTCTCTTGTCCCCACGTTCTGGTGTTTTCCAGCCTGTTTAAGATCCAGTGTTGCAAGCTGCTGGCTTCTCTGTCAGCCCACCTGTGCTCGCACATGCCTGCTGGTCTCCCCCACCATGTCCCAGAGCCAGTGGAGTCAAAGAGGCAAGTCCTGTGCCTGGGTGGCAACAGCGAAGCTCCTGCTGGCCCAGCGCAGGCCTCTGCAGGAGGCAGAAGGATGTTGCAGTGGGGCTGGATGGAGGAGGAGCAAGGGATGGTGGTGGCCCAGCAACCCACCTTGTTTTCCTCCTCTCTTGTGCTGCAGCTCCACCGACACATCTCCTGGTGCCATGAGCCTCATCTATCATGTCCTAGCGAGATCCGCCACCTCTTCCCACCCAGGGATGAAATACCCTTTGCTGGGGTGGGACAGTGGCATCATGTCCTGATCCTCTGCAACCTCTCTGGGTCTCTCAGTAAGAGCAGCTGGGAGAAATCTGTCCTGTCTGTGTGCTGTGGCCAGGGCTCTGCTCTGCTTGCTCAGCACGGTCAGGGGGTCGGCAGGGCTCCGGCAGGGCACGGTTAGCTGCCGGCGCTCCCAAAGCCTTCCCATCTGGAGCCCTCGCACAGCCCATGCTAATAAGGAAGGGGATGATTCAGAGAAGCTGTATCAGGACTTTTTCTTTTTAGCTTGCCCTGCGGTTGTCTCCAGGAGACAGTCTCTGACCCTCCACCCCCTTCCAAGCGCTTTCCTGCCGTTTCTTAAGACCTCTTCTGGCTCCGGCACTGCCAACAATAACAAAGCATCTCTTTGTTGGTGGACACGCGACAGAACGTCCACGTCAGGCGGCAGACACTGTTCATAGGAGAAGAATGTGCTGGGGACCTGTGAGTGTGCCCACATGCCGGCGGTGCCCCCGGCTGCCCGGCCACCCAGCAGGCTCATTGCAACCCACTCAGCACGCAGAGGGGGTTCCGTGCCCATCGCTTCAGGTTGGAAATGCAAGCCGGGTAGAACTGAGGGTGACCGAGGGATGGGCAAACCCCCTCACCTGGCCCCACTGGGACTGAGTCAGCAGGACTTTCCGCTCAGCCGCAGCTGATCCCAGACTGCAGATCGTCGCCCCGGAGCGCTGAGCTTTGGTATGAAGGCAGGTGTCGTCATCTTCCCTAGGGAGAGGCTGCACACCTCATCCGGGAGCAATGCTGGCCCCGGGAGAGACCTTGGCTTTGCCTTTTGCTCAGCTCTCCACCCAGCATCCTGTAAGAGCTGCAGATGTGCTTTGAGGAGAGGTGTCTGTGCTGTGGTGGTGCCTAAGGAGGTCCCTGGTGCCAGGGGTGCAGCCTGATGCAAGACACCATGCAAGGGGCTGTTGTTTCTCTCAGTGGCCCCAATGGGATGGGACCTCAGGAGGTCTGTGGCTCGATCTCTGCAGATGGAGATTGCAAGATGTACCAGAGGGAAACACTTCTGGAGGGACATCTCCGTCCTGGAGGTTCAGGGCTCATCTGGGCTGAGCCACAGCCAACCTGACCCAGCTATAGTGACTGGAGGTTGGACTTGAGATGCCTCGAGGTCCCTTCCACCAGCTCTAGGGTGATGCTCGTGGGATCTGGCACACAGTGGTACAAAATCTACTCTCAGATGAGAACCAAGAGAAGGTGGATGTCTAACCGTGATGTTGCATGTTAGATCAGTCGAAGATAAGGAAGTTTCGGCTGCTGAGAGCTGTTTGGCACTGGGGATCTTTGTGGTTCAGCCTGTGAGTAAGTGCTGAGCTCAGTCCCCAAAAATGCAGCTTTGTGATTGATGAGTAGGAAACCTCAGTTTCTGGCATGGCCATCTGCAGCCATGTGTCAGACACGGGAAACCAGACTTTGCTGACTCTGTTTCATTGCTGGTGACCTGTTCTTTATCTCAGGATGTGCCGGGATTTGTGTTATTGCTCATACGCTTTCTTTCTTCTCTTCTGATTTCCTGTGTCTTTGCTGGATGCCTCCAGGGTGAGCGGCCAGGCTCTTTGTCCCACAGTGGGGCACATGCAGACCCCATCGCCTTTCTGGGCAGGATGAGGGCCAAGAGGTCCTCTCTTCTGTAACTCCTGATGACGGTGGGTCTGTGCTGTCATCTGTCTTTCATGCAGAGCATCTATCCGGACCGTGTCCTCTACAGCGTTCGTGCTGAAGGCAGGGACTACCTCTTGCGGCTAGAGAAGAACAAGTGAGTGTGGGTGGGACAGCCAGGGGGAGGATCGATTCCCACCCTTGCCATGAGCATCACTTCTCCAAGATCTGGTGTCACCACACCAGTGATCTAAGCCCTCAGCTCAGACCCTCCCTAGCATATTTTTCCCTTCCCTGCCAAACCCACCCAGGGATGTCATGAGCCCACCGTGCCCAGCGTTACCATCTTCATCCCCAAAGCTTTCCATCCTCTCCCAAAAACCGAGGTCCCTGCTGATGCCCCTTCCCCACCCCGCAGGGAACTGCTGGGGCAGCACTACACCCAGACGCACTACTCTGCCGACGGCACAGAGGTCACAGAGAAGCCGGATGTTCAGGTACGGGGCTGGCTCCGGGGAGCGTGGTTCTGCCGCTCCTGTGGGTCCCGCCGTGCTGGCGGCTGGCGCAGATCCCCGTTGCACCTCTCCTCTCTCTCGGCCGCAGGATCACTGCTTTTATCAGGGCCACGTGCGAGGATATGCCGACTCAGCAGCGAGCATCAGCACCTGCGGCGGGCTCAGGTAGGATCTGCGGCACTGGGGCTGGCCAGGTGAGGGAGGGACAGCTCAGCTCTCCCCCGAGGAAGAGACCCCACTTTTGAGGGGTTGACCCATGGCATGGGTTGAGGCTGGGAACCTGAGCATGGCAGGAGGTCTGTGCAGGAGTGCTCCCCCTAGTAGCAAGGCACAGTTCGTCCCAGATCTGTCCAGTCTTCCCAGGGCAGACGGGACCAAACTTGACCCCAGTGCTGCAGCGTGCTCGTGGCGGTGCACCAGCTTGCAGGCAGCCAGCATCTCCTCCAGATCACACCGAGCTCCTAGAGCTGGTGGCCAAGTGCCTTTCTAAAAGGGAAGGACACAGTGCATCAGGTCAGCTGTGTCTCCCTCCACCCACCCACTGCTGGCCATGCTGGTGCTCATTCCTCAAAGGCTGCCTTGGGTCTACCTTCTTTTAACAGCAGAAACCATCCTTGCAGAGTGACCCAAGCCACCAGGTCCATGCAAAGTAGTTCAGTTTGCCATCAAAGATTCATACTCTGCTGTTCTCTTTAAGATCAGCTGGCAGCCAGGCAGTGCAAGACAGTAAAACAGAGTGGAAGGGTCCCTCACATGGGGTGTTTGACGAGGATGGGTGGTCCCTGGGACATGCAGGGACCTGCAAACACCCGTTTGCAGGGGAAACACCTGTTGAAGCTGCGTGGCAGCCAGCTCCTCACTTTGAGAGCAGGGCTTGTGTCTGCGGAGACTTTGGCTCACACAGCTCGTGCATACATGGGATGCTCGATATCCTTGTGTGGTACGAGGACAAGATGTAAAAGGGCAGGACAGGAGTCAAGGGTGATACAGACAGGGCACATGGGACACCTTACAGACAGCATCAGGCCAGAGCTGCTTAGCAGAAATGCTGTGTTAAACCTGGCCCGTCAGCACCAGGCAGTTCTCCTTGCTGAACCCTGGGACGTTTCTGCTGCCCAAAGTAATGGAAACCCCCATTGCCAGCGGCCATGGATGCCATGGCATGGTTTGCTCTCTGCCTGCCCAGCAGCCAGTTTCCACCCTCCCTGACAGTCCTTTTGTTCATCCGGTGCTTCTGCAGCCTCCAAAAACAAATGCTGTGGACATGTTTCCTATTGCTCCCTATCTCCTGGCATGGCCCCGGTCAGCTCCATCCTGCAGCACCTCTTCGATGTGCTCTTGGGCCAGGCGAGGTTGCAGGGAAAAGACACCCCGTCCCTTGCATTGCTGTGAGCTCCTGCACCCCGTACCTCCTCATGCACTGCCCAAGGGCTACTGGGGCTTTGCACCGAGTGTGCTTTCATCCAGGTGGCCAGCAGGACCTGTCACATACTGCCAGTGGCCTGTAGCTCATCCAAGCTGCCCTAGGGAACCATGAAGGGGTAGGGTGGTTTCCTAGCTGGGATTTGGCAGCTGTATATTGTACCGCAGGCATTTTTGGGGGTGCATGTGGGATCTGTGTGTCCTGCTGGACATCTCCCCTGCCTGATGCCCACCCTCTCTCTTGGCAGTGGGTTTTTCCGGGTGAATGAGACCACCTTCCTGCTGGAGCCCCTGGAAGGCCATGCGGCTGGCCAGCACGCCGTGTACCGAGCAGCTCACCTGCGGGGGAAGCGCGGCACGTGCAGAGAGGCTGGTGCCGCTCTCGAATATGACCACGAACCGAAAATTCCTGCAGCCATGAAGCTCTACCACCGGGTTAAGGATTGCATTGCTTCTCCTTCCTGTAGCTGAGTTTGCAAGAGCCTAGATCCTGTGAAGTCCAGGAGAGGAGTGGGGCCATATTGCTTCTCCTGGAGATGCTCCTCTCCCAGGCATTGTTGGTGGGGTACCCAAACACGGGTTGCTCCCAGTGGCCCAGCTCCCGGTGGGAACAAGTTCTCAGATCCTGCACCTTTAGCAGGAGCGTTCTCCCACCCCATGAGCTCTGTGATGCCTGCAGAGCCTCTCTCATGCCGCAGTAGCAGGCTTTGGTTTTTCCTTATGTGTTGGAAGATGTCTGAAACACCCAGCAAAGTAACATCAGAAAGCAGTGCTAGAAGACTTACTAGCCTTGAATAACATTGGAAGATGCCTCAGGATCCAACACATCCCACAAGAGGGTCAACCACAGGGCTTGGCAAGCTGCAGAGCTGAACCCCTCTATGCTCACTTTCCTCTTCCCTTCCAGAAATCAGCTCCATTACACAAAGGTCCCCGATACGTGGAGCTGGTCCTGGTTGTGGACAACGAGGAGGTAAGCACGGGGTGGTGGGGAGAGCCAGTGCCTGCGTTTTCATTCTCATCCACTGCAGCGAGGAGGTTGAAGCCAGCCTGGAAATCTCTCTGTGTCCTTCCCGTAGTTCAGGAAACACAAGGACTTGCGCACAGTGCAGAATCGCATGAAGGAAATAGTCAACCACGTCGACAAGGTGAGCCCGGGGGTCTGGACCTGCCCTCCCTGCTCCCACACACCAGCACGGGCACGAGCGTGGTGGAGGAGAGGTTGGTGTGGGTGGGGTGATGGAGCTGGAGCTCATCTCAAGCCCGTAGGTGGGCTGCCACAGGGGGACCGACTCCCTGGGCCAACATGGTGTGCAAAATGGACATGACAAGCAACTCAGCCCTGGGTCCTCAGGAGAACAGGACAACTGCCTCCCAGCTCTCCTAAGGGAAGGGGCGAGAGTTTTCTTCTCGTAAGCCCCAGGGGCATGTCCCATGGCCACTCTCAAGCTGGAGTGGGTGCTAATGAGGAGAGGGTGATGGACACACTGCACCAAGGGTGGGTTTCTGCCAGCCTGGCTTCAGCCTCACACTTTGGTTGGCAGCATGGGAGCAGCATCCCAGCCTTCACCGTCCAAGAGGGAGCCCAGAAATCCCAGGGTAAACCCTGTCTACGTGGCCACCCCAGCTTGTGTTATTTATTGAGGGGGTAACAGAGCTGGTGTTGCACAGTGAGGTGGGGTTGCAGTTCCCTGGGGAGGTGGGACCTTCCCTCCGCTCATGCAACTTGAACCCAAGCACTCCCTCTGGGCTGTCTCCCACTTCAGCTTTATCAGCCTCTTCGCCTGCGGGTAGCCTTGATTGGCTTGGAGGTGTGGAACCACAAGGACAAGATCGTGATCAGTCCCAACCCAGAGGTGACACTGGACAACTTCCTCCACTGGCGGGAGGCCGAGCTGCTGCGGAGGAAGCCGCACGACAATGCCCAGCTGATCACGTAAGGATGGGGGACCACTAGCTTGCCATCCTTGCAGCCTTGCTGCTGCCTGGGAGACATGGCCACGGCATCTCAATCCCACAGGGGCATAGACTTCCACGGCACGACTGTAGGGCTCGCCAAGAAGCTTGTGATGTGCACCAGGGACTCAGGTGGTGTCAACCAGGTGGGTCCCACTGCCCAGCCATGTGCCGGGAGGGCAGCAGCAGTCCCATGGTCTGCGCTCCCTGCATTTTCCAGAGTGAGTGTCTCCTCCACTGGTCTCCAGCTTTCCCCCTCCATAGCCTTTGGGCTGGATCTGGTCCCTGGCATCTCCAACCCTTGAGTGACTAAGCCCCAGAGAAATGTGGAGGCCACAGGGGAAGGGTACCTGTGGACGCTCTGATATGCCTGAGCCATGGAGAGCCTCCCAGAGCAGTTCACTGCACACAGAGCTTCTCCTACCACCGATCAGATGGCTGGGACTTAGTTTGTAAGTGCTCCTTGGCCACCCTGGCTGTGCTCCTCATCTCTCCCTGCCTTTGCTGGAGTCGCAGCAGTTGGCCGTGGGACCTGTGGCTGTGCAGAAGCACCACAAAGCATCATTTCAGGGTAGCCACAGTATCTAAGCTCACTTGCACCCCCGGGACCCCAGCTTGGAGGTCTTGAAGGGCCACGGGACCAAATCCAGCTGTTGTCTTCCTTTATCTCAGCATGTCAGCGTTAGTGAATGAGCTGCAGGCAGCAGTGAGACCTGGCACTGAGCGGCTGAAGAGCCTCAGTGGGTCCCATGGAGATGCTGCGAAGAGCACTGAACCACGCTGCACTTCTTGTCCCACAGGACCACAGTGCAAATCCTATCGGCGCTGCATCCACCATGGCTCACGAGATGGGACACAACCTGGGGATGTCTCATGATGAAGACATAGCTGGCTGCCACTGTCCTGTCCCCAAAGCTGATGGAGGATGTGTCATGGCGGCAAGTGTTGGGTGAGTGAAGGAGAAAGGGGAATATCCCTGGGCAGCAAATATTTTGAGATGTCCTCCAGCGCTGTCCTGATGGCATGAAGCCTGTGAGATGGTCAGGTCTGGGTGGACACTTCACTTGAAGCTGCACTTTGTCTGTCGGTGTCTTTGAGTCTGCTGGCGGCCCTCCAGCTTCTCCCTGGGCTGGTGGGCTCTCATCTCTGCTCACGACTGCCTGTTCTTGTGCCCCTCAGCCTGGTTTACCCCAAGCTCTTCAGCCGCTGCAGCGAGCAGGACATGTGGCAGTTCCTCGGGGACCCCAGGACCAGCTGCCTGCTGAACGTCCCTAGGGCGGATGAACTGTATGGAGGGCCGGTGTGCGGGAACCAGTTTGTGGAGCGGGGAGAGCAGTGCGACTGCGGCACGCTGGAGGTAGGAATGCCCTCTGAGAGCCCAGGGGGACGGGTGGGTGGCAGAGACCTGGGACCTCTCATTCAGATTTGGAAAAGGGGTTTGATTAAGGGAGTGGAGCATCTCCCTTATGAGGAAAGGCTGAGGGAGCTGGGGCTCTTTAGGTTGGAGGAAACTGAGGGGCAACTTCATTCATGTTTATAAATATGTAAAGGGTGAGTGTCAGGAGGATGGAGCCAGGCTCTTCTCGGTGACAACCAGTGATAGGACAAGGGGCAATGGGTACAAACTGGAATACAGGAGGTTCCACTTAAATTTGAGAAGAAAATTCTTCATGGTGAGGGTGGCAGAGCCTGGCCCAGGCTGCCCAGGGAGGTTGTGGAGTCTCCTTCTCTGCAGACATTCAAACCCGCCTGGACACCTTCCTGTGGAACCTCAGCTGGGTGTTCCTGCTCCATGGGGGGATTGCACTGGATGAGCTTTCCAGGTCCCTTCTGATCCCTGACACTCTGTGATCCTGTGAAAAGGTTGTGCAAGCCTTTTCCCTGGACATAGAGCCTTGCAAGTCTCATCGTCCTTCTGTTCCTGATGCTCCTGCCAAAAAATAGCTTGTGGAGAATATTTGGATGTGTGCTCCCCCCCAACCTTTTATGTAGCTGGCTGTGATTTTAGCAGAAGCATGCCTGGAAAGATGGACATCCTCCCAGCATATCATCCAAAGAGGTGATCCAAGGAGGGGGACATCATGGCATGTTGTCCTTACAGGAGCTGTGCTCGGCTTTTCCTCATCCCCAGCAGCCCATCACTGCATCTCTGGAGGCAGATTTGAGACAAATGGCCAGGCAATGTCTCAGGGATGAATCCCTGGGTCACAGCCCTGCTCTGTCACCTGAAGGAATTCTCCTCCCATGCACAGAGCATGGAGATCCTCATGTTTTCTCCCTCCTGGAGATGTGCAAAGGGTGCTACCAGGGAGCAGGGGCCCACGTCAGGCCCTGTCTTCTGAAAAATACCAAAAAATCCTGTCCTTTGGTTCGGTGTTGGTAATGTAGGTAAAGAGGTAGCAGAAATAGTTCACACCTTGGGTGATGCTGTGGTTTTGCCACATGGTTCAGCTCAAGACACACTGGTGACACGGCAGCTGGGATCCCCAGGAAGGAAGGGAAGGGTCTTTCAGGGGGCAGTTGGGAGGGTTTCAGTCCCTCCCTGTCTCACAGGAGTGCTCTGACCGCTGCTGCAACGCCACCACTTGCCAGCTGAGAGAGGGAGCCGAGTGTGCCCAGGGGGACTGCTGCCAGGATTGCAAGGTACTGCCCCCCATCCTCCCCGGGCTCTTCTGTGCAAGGTGTGTCCATAGCCTGAAGGACCTCTGTAGCAGCCTGCTCAGAGCCAAAGGCGCCCAGTGGTTTTGGGGGAATCCCGCTTCCCATGCAATGCGTTCACTGCATGGACAGTCAGCATCTCGGGTGGGAGGCGGTTGGGCGGGTGAAGCAGCCTCTCAGTCCCTGATATCTGAGACACAGCTGTTGCGTGCCCTGGTTCCTGCACACAGTGTGAGAAATGCCTCGATGTGAAGAGACAGGGCTGGAAGAAGACCCTGGGACAACTCCAGACTAAAAGCAAAGCACAAGGTGGTGTCTGCAGGGAGACCCAGGCCAAGGTCTGACGATGCAGGAGCTCAGCCAATGGCAAATGTCTTTGTGACAGAGTAGCACGAGCTGCCATGTCTGGATCTATGAGGTGCTGGGAGATGTTTCAAAGACAAGAGTGCTGCTGGGCTGTGGTGCCTGCATGGATCTGGAGATGCGAGAGCACTGAGGCAATGCTGACCTCCCCTTTTCTGTGCAGATGAAGGTTGCCGGTGCGCTCTGCCGGGCCAGCAAGAACGACTGCGACCTGCCCGAGCACTGCACCGGCCTGAGCGCCAAGTGCCCGGAGGACGTCTTCCAGGAGAACGGCATCCCCTGCCAGAACGGCAATGGCTACTGCTACAACGGGGCCTGCCCCTCGCACGGCGAGCAGTGCCGCGCGCTATGGGGCACAGGTAGCTGCTCCCCACCTTCCACCCTCCTCGCCCATGTACTGGGGACGTGCCCGTGGGCCAGGGCACTGCTGGGCTGCCGTCCCCTCCTGCATCCCCATCTGGGTGCTGTGGCTGCTGACTCGAAAGCGTGGCCACTGCTGCCGGGCACCATCAGCTTGGCACGGGCTCTGGCTCTGTGTGACCCTTTCTGTGTGTCCTGCAGAGGCCCAGGTGGCTCCTGACATCTGCTTTAAGTACAACAGTGAGCAACACCTTCATCTCCACTGCCTGACCGAGTACGGGAAGCGGCCCTGCAGCCCCAAGTAAGGAGCTGGGGGTTGAGGGAGCGGTGGCAGCACCGTGGGGCTGGGTGAAGTTCCCCAGCCCTGTGCCACCCCTGCTGCTCATGGCCGCTCCTCCTGCAGGGATGTGAAGTGCGGCACGCTGCTGTGCCTGAGTGACAACGCCAGCCCTGTCCTCGGTGGCGGCTCCTACTCCCTCGTCTTTGGGCACTTCAAGTGCAGGGCGGTCATTGCCAGCAGCGATGCTAATGAGGTGGTGGCCAAGCTCAGGCTTGTGCCCACCGGTGCCAAGTGCGGAGAGGAGATGGTAAGATGCGGGGGCGGCAGGGGGGGTGACCGCTGGCCACGGGGACCTGGGGCAGCCTCAGAGCCGCCCTGCCTGCCCCCAGGTCTGCTATGCCGGGCGCTGCCAGAACCTCCTGGTCTACGGCAATAAGAACTGCTCAGCCAAGTGCAACAACCATGGGGTATGTTGTGTATGCCAGAGCGGGGCCAGGGGGCAGCATGGCATGTCTGTGGCACTGACGCTTTCCTCCCTCACCTCAGGTGTGCAACCACAAGCGCGAGTGTCACTGTGAGCCGGGCTGGGCAGCGCCATACTGCCAGCAGAGGATTTCAGGGATGGCAGCAGGTATGGCAGCCCCATGCATGGCTGGTCCCGGCTCCCTCAGCCAGGGAGAGACCCTGGGGAGGGGGTTGGCAGCCCACTGTGGTGCCTGTAGGTGCTGCCCCATCCCCTTGGGGTGTCCCCGGTGTGGTGGTATCTGTCCCAATGCCAACTGGGTCTCCGCAGGGAGCAGCAGCGTGGTCTGGGCAGCTGTGCTGGCCGTGCTGGGGCTCTCTGGCATCGTGCTCGGCAGTGCCGTGGTGCTCCTCAGGAGGAGGGCGACGAGGCACTTCCAGAAAGGGTAATTCCCCTCTCCTCTGCCCCACAGTGGGGCTGAGCCATAGCTGCACAGGCTGAGCTCAGAGGGTGCCCGCAGCAGCCCCACATTGTCCCTCTGCCCCACCGCAGCACCTCCAGCGGGCCCGCCACCGGCCTTGCCAACCCGCTCTTCCAGGAGGGAGGCCGGATGCGACCCCCCCGTCGCCAGCTGTCCCGCCATGACATCGGCCACCCCAGCCTGCTGAGCAGCACAGCAGCTCCGCGGGACGCCCGGCCCCTTGTGTCCGGCCGCCCGGCCCCACAGGTACGTGGGGAGCAAAGCCCCAGTGCGGGGCAGCTTTGTGGCGAGGGCGGGAGGGTGGCCGCCTACCCCAGTTTTTGGTGACCCTGCAGGTGCCAGCACCAGCCCCCCAGGTGCCATCTGCAGCCCCTCCAGGACGGCCCCTGCAGGTAACCACCCCTGGGAAAGCCACCGCTGCCTTCTCAGACATCCCCCCCAGCCTCCCCTGGCCTGATCAGCTCATGACATGCGGGGTGGTCCCAGTGACTGCCTGGGGTCCCTTCCTCTGCCCCCTGTCCCCCTTGTGGTCCCTCCTTGGGACTCAGGTGAGGGACTCAGGTGAGGAACTCAGATCTCTTCTCTCCTTTCCTCCCACTAGAAGCCGAAGCCACCCAGCAAACCTCTCCCGGCACTGAAGAGCAAGGCGACGTGCCCCAGTGAGGAGCTGCCAGGACGGGCCATCCCTCACCCCCTGCCAACATCTCCCTTGGTCATCCCGCCAAAGGTGGCCCTGAAGCCGCCCACAGCCAGGAGGTGACCAAGGATGCTCCATCCACCATCACAGCTGAGGAGCTGCTTGGGTGGCACAGCTGGGGAGCTGCCACCTCGCTTCCACCTTTACTTGAATCTCTCACCAGGCCCTCCCTGGGGTGGACGGCCATGTTTACAGATAGTTGAGTTGTGCCTTAACAGACTTTGCAGCCTTGGGGCTGGCCCAGGGAGAGCTGCCAGCTGGGCGGCGGGAGGAGACCAGGCACCAGGGTGATGGCAGCTCTGGTTCTGAGGCCGGTCCTGAGTTGGTCCTGCGCCCTGGGAGCTGCTGCATTCCCTCCCGACGTCCTGAATGTGTCCTGCTCCTGGTGTCCCTTCCCCACCAGGGCCACAGCTCCACCATGGGGACCTGCCCCGTGCCCACTGCCCCGGCTGGGGACAGTCACACGGGGCACCTCGGTCTTTGGCAGGTCCAAGCTGAGCTTGGCTTCCCCATGGGGCCTTTATCCTGAAGTTACAACTTGAATTACTGCTCTCCTGAAAGGGAATTTCCTCGGAGCCTTTTTTTATTGCACCTCTTAACTTATGACCCTTTTGTGGCCATTTTGAGCCACCCGTTGTGAAACCAGGCTTCCTTATTTTTGATATAATTTAGGCTGAAGGCTTTTATACCAATAAAGACTGAAGGCAGCAGTGTTGTGAGGTGTCTGTGGGCAGAAGGGGCAGCACAGGCAGTGAGGCAGGAGGGTGGCAGCCGGTAGGGAGCTGCCCCGGGGACCTGGCATGGCTGGCACCAGGAGGGAGAAAGGCTTGGGCTCCCAGATCCTGTGCCAGAGCCATGGGGACCAAATGGCAGCACTTCCCCCATGTGCAGGGTGCTGCAGCAAGTCCCTGTGACCCCCCTGGCACAAAGCACTGCTGGCCTGCAGCCCTGGCTGCCTAAACAGGCCCCGGGCCTGCTCTGTGACCAAAGCCTGGCCACTGTGACCCCCCCCCAGCAGCTCAGCTCCCATCACACTGCTCCAAGACAAGTGTTCACACTCACAGGCGGTATTGGAGCTCAGGGACTAGCTCACAGTCCCCAAGGTCCCTGCTCACACACAGCAGCCATGCCTGCTTTGGGAGCGCCCCCGCACTGGCCACATAGAATCATAGAATGGTTTGGGTTGGGAGGGACCTTAAAGATGGTCTAGTTCCAACACCCTGCCATGTACAGGAACACCTCCGCTAGACCAGGTTGCTCAATGTCCTGTCCAGCCTGGCCCTGAACACCCCCAGGGATGGAGCATCCACAGCTGCTCTGGTCAGATGTTCCAGTGCCTCACCACCCTTGTGGTGAAGGATTTCTTCCTTATCTCTAATCTAAAGCCATTGCCCCTTGTCCTATCACTAATCCGAGGTGGGAGCCCAAGGGTCAGGAGGGCTCAGGTCCCACCACAGGCTCCAGAACACGGCAGCAGAAAGGGAGCAGGACAGCAAGTGCTGTCCCTGCTGCTCAGCTCCACCCTCCTCTGGTTTTCTTTGAGCCCTGGGGCTGCAGGGTCGCAGTCACTGCAGCTGGGGACACGCAACTAGACATGGCCTTACTGCAGAGTGAGAGGCACAGGTGTGCCCCCTCCAAGAGCCTACAGCGACACCAGGACACACAGAGCCAACAAGGAAATGGTAACAAAATAACTTTATTCTGCTTTATCAAAAGAAATTAACACTGTGCATGTAAACTTGAACATAGGTATCGTGTTTCCTTAAAGAAGGTGTGGATCCAGCAGCAGACCCCTTCACTCACAGGAGCACATGGGGCTTTCGAACAGAGAGAAAAAGCAGTTCAAAGCCACGTTCCCAGTTGCAGCCATGTCCCAGCTCAGAGAGAAGCAAAGCCCAGACCGGGCTGTTAAAGCCACGGCGACTCCCTCCCCTTGCACACCTGCTCCCGCTTCTGAAGCCAGGTTTTTGCAGAAGGCACAGAGCATCACGCACACACTGCTGCAGGGCTGGGAAGTGCAGGAAAAGCCCCAGGTGTCCCACATGGGTAGGAGGTGGCTGATGCCAACCCAACCCAGAGCAGGGTGACAGCCGCTGATCGCAAATCCCTCCGGGCAGCCACAGGGAGGCCCAGCCAGGCTCAGACCCCACGGGCTGCAGCCCCTCCTTGCTCTGATCACTAGACAACTGTGAGCTGCCTCGTTATTGCTTCTAGTTGACCCTCCTGCCCTTCCCTCTTGTCATCTCCAGGCTGGCAGAACCTATCCTGTCCACCCAGCCCAATGCCCAGGGTTTGATGGCAGCCACAGTGAGCACCACACAGAGACAAGCCTGTATCCCATTCCAACAGTGCTTCTGTTCTAAAAGCCCAGCTTCATCTCAGAATTCAACCAAAGTGGCCGTGTTTCTGCTGCAACACGCGTGCTGCAAGTCAAGCGACACCCAGGAGCTGGAGGGTCAGAGATGTGATTCCCCCTCCCCACAGGAGGAAGGAGACCTTGAGCTCACAAATCAAATAGCACTTCCAGGAGACACTTCAACCACCACAGCTACAAAATACACTGCCATCCCCTCTCTGCCCCGGTCCCCTTTCCCCGGGGGGACACCGCAGGGGCTGGTGGTGCCAACGCTCTGTCTGCCCAGTCCTCTCCTGCCCTCAGACCCGCTCGCATCGCCCTGCCCGGTCTGCTGGCTCCGCTGCCTCCAGTGCAACACACAGACATCCCATCTGCTCCCTGCCATCCAGTGTCCTGCGAAGGCTGCTCTGTGCCACGAGGGCACTGTTCATCACAGCCTTCAGCAGGTGACGACATGAGCACCCCCAAGCACAAGCTCAGCTTAGTGCTCCCCAGGCTGGGATCTGCAGGGCACACACCTGTAACACATCCCCTGTGCACCAGGTGTGTGCAGCAAAAGCTGGAGAAATCTCTCCTGGTGACAGCAAGAGCACCTTCCTCTCGTCCTTAGGGCAGGAGGAGGCACCATGACCTCCCTCCCTGGAAGCTGGGACTGGTGCTCAGCACCTTCAGCTGGCCTCCCATTGGGGCAGGGTCCCGGTCCTGTGCTTCTGCCACGTCTGGGTTTAAAGAAGAGATGGTATCTTGGAGCAGAGCACCAGCTGGGCCTTGGGAGGCTGCAGACAGATGTAGGACAGAAATACCACCTGAAGCTGCTGCAAAGTCCCACAGCCAGGTATTACCAGAAGCAGCAAAGTCAACACACCCCTGCTCTGCCCCAAAGGAGGAGAATCAGCCAGAGCAGGAGCTGAGACAGCATAAGGCACCATGTTACCAGACTTCCTTGAGGAGAGATGCTGTTATTCTGAGACGAGCCCCACAGGACAGCAACACAGCACTGGAAAGCCTGAAGCCCACACAAGTCACGTAGGAAAACCATTAGCAGAGGCGAAGCTCAGACCATATGTTTTGAGCTAAATGTTTCACCAGCGCAAAAGCTAAGCACGTCCCTCCTCTTGCTCTGAGGCTGCAGATGGTGCCAGGGACGGATCTCAACACCCACCGGCCCGTCACCACCAACCAGCCCATCCGGTGAACTGCGCCAGGGCTGAGCACTGCATGACTGCACCAAGGGGACAGGGAAGCAGGATGTCCCAGCTGGTGGAGGAGAGGCCATCCCCGAACAGGTGGTGGGTTCAGAAGCAGGCAATGCTGCTGTGCTGCCAGCTGGGGAATGCCATTCCAGCTCAACCTCTTGCCAGTTGCTTCCCCAGACATCATCTTCTGGGATCACTGCAGAACACAACGAGGAGCAGGTCCTAGAAAGAAGCACGTCCTCACAGGCAGATGGGAGGACAGAGGGAAAGAGGAAAGCAGATCGTACCAGCAGATGTTCCCCCCGAGCACATCTCTTTCTCTCACCCTGCAGTGGCACGTGGGGAGCAGGGGCTGGATTTACAATACACATCAGAGAAAAGAGCATCCTGCCAGCACTGCTCGCGAGTCAAAAACCTGCACCACAGCAAAGCCTGGCCAGTGACCAGAGGACCAGCAGGAGGCTCCCACCGTGGCTGTTCAAGGACAGGTCCCAGTTCTTCTTGGAATGGTGGATTTTGCATGGGGGAGCAGTGATGCCTCACCTACTTTGCACTGAGGCGTCAAAGGTCTGATCTGCTGCAGAGCGGGGTCCCTTCACTCTTCTCTTTCCCTTCCCTTGGCCAGCAAGGCAGAGCAGTGGAAGTTCAGCCTCCTTTCCCAGCTGAGAAGATCTCCAGGGAGGCTGTGGGGTCCGAGCAAAGATTTCCCAGCTCTGTTCCCAACCAGCTGCTCGGAGGTGCTCCATGCACTCTGAAATCTGGTTTAGGGTGCAAGATGAAACCCAGCCACCCCGCTGAAACGTACCACATACAGTCAGTCACAGCCAGCCAGTGTAAGGCTCTTGCTTGGAGAAGGGGAGTTACAGAAGCCTGTTAGAGATTGCTTGCTCCAAGTTGTTATCTAGTGCCACTGCCTACAGGAAAGAAGATTATGGCTATGCAGATCCTATTCAAATAACCTATTCCACACCAAACCGCTCCTCACCAGGCCTGAGCAGGGACACGCAGCCTCCACGGGCCAAGGAGAGCCCACTCTACTGGAGTCCTCAAGGAGAGTTAGAAAGCGATGGTAGGAACCTGCCTCAGAGTCCACAAAGCGAAGCTTCCTCAGTAGGACGAAGGAAACCTCTTCACTCGGCCTCAGCAAGGAGCGCTGGGGAACGACCAATGCGCAGCAACACAGCACTCAAAGCCACACTTCCAACCTCCAGAGGAACGCTTGCTAAATAATTGCACCTACTGCAGAAGGCTTTCCTGGTGTCTGTCTTTTAATATTCCAGTATAGGTATGTTAGTACAGGATTATCCCTCATTTGGAAGCACCAATTTAATAGGGGAAGAAACGGAAGAGGCAGAGCACTTGCAACGTGTTGCTAGGAGAAAAAATCAACCCAACTGCCACCTACACGCAAGATGTCCACGCATAAGCCGCATCTGGCGCACCAGCACAAGGCAACATCCCCATCCACAGCTGGGCTGGCTGTTGAGCTACACCGGGTTATCCTTCCACCTCTGTCAGCCAGTGCTCTCCTTTGCTCTGAGGTGGCTTTCTGCAGAGGGCTCTGGAGCCTCCTGTGAAGGAAGGCTGGTTTCTTGGGCAGTCCTCAGATTGGCTTGCTGGAAGGCACAGGAATCCAGAAACACGTTGGGGATGCGGTCACCAAAATACAGCTTGCTGTTCGCAGCTATCGCTTGGTATTTCATTAGTTCCAGATACTCGGGGGTAAGTTTCAGCTACAAAAAGAGAAACCAGAGACCGTTAAGAGACAACCTTCTGGGCCCCACATCATATGATTTCATCGCAAGCAGTTGCTTCCTGGGATGTGGGCTGTTAAATCAAGTGTTTTCCCTGTGCTGCCCACCTGAACAGAATCTCCTGTGCAGAGGGGAAAGAGTAAGCAGGTCCTCTTCTGACCAGCTTTCAAGTGCTCACCTTGTTGGAATCAGCCAGTTTCCGAGCAGTGTAGTACTCTGCATCAGCTTTTGCTTTCTCTCTTGCTAGGAATGCAGCATCTAAAGCAGGGGAAAAGAAGCATTAGCAAGGGAATAGCCCCATCACATCGAGCACCTGAGCCTCTGTCCCATGCGTGCGACACTGCACGGCTGCCTCCTTGGAGAGGCACCTGCAAAGGGCAGGAATGACCCCAGTGCAGAACCTTGCACTAGCGCACCCTTTATTGTTTTTGCAGGATGGTGATGTCCATGAGCCCAGTTCTGAGGTTCCCCTACCTGCCACCACCCTCGGCTGGAAGATGACCCCAGCAGCACCGTTACCTTCAATCTCAGAAATTCGCTTCTCTGTTTCCTTCTCCATAATCTTTTGCTGATAGTGAATCCTGGCCACCTGCGCAGCCTTCTCTGCCTCTGCAATCACAACAGGCTCAGCTCAGACATTCACTTCTCAGGACTTCAGCATCAGTATCCTGACCCCAGCACCTGGTTGCAAGCAGTTTCCTCCCTGCTGGGATCCTACAGCACCAGTTTGTACTCCAAGCAATACAGTTACAAAAAGAAAACACACTGCTGATGTTTCCAGAGTTGCACTGGCTGACATCTCTTTTGCAGGTGTGACTCCCTCTGGCACAGGGACATTTAGTTTCAAGGCCAAGCAGTTTTTCTGGCAGAGCTGTTACCTCTTGGCCTTGCTGTAGGACAGAGGTGTTTGCTGCTCTGGGGAGGGAAGTGGGACGTAGATGCAGCAGCACAAACACTCCTATTTTCCACACAGCTGTTGGTGCAGCCTGGCCATGCTCCCTCAGGGAGCTGTCAGTGATGCAAGAAAACCTCCTACTCCAGCTTACTGGGAGATGTAGGAATGGAAATGCAGTCTGGCCCCATCCGCTGGTACTCCCAGCAGGTGACATACCAATGACTGCTTTCTTCCGGTCCGTCTCTGCCTCCTTCTCCACCACCTTCTGCTTCTGGGCTGCAATCAGCAGCTTGGTCTTCTCAGCCTCCCTGCAGGGTGAGAAACCACAGCACAGCTCTGCAAACCAGGTCAGGGGCACAAGAAGCTGAGCAGTTGCCAGCACCACGTCCTCGCAGCCATGAGGACTAGCTCTGTCTTCAGCTGTACAAGCACAGGTGTAGGTCAAAGGAAGGCTCATTCCAGCTGTTTGGCACCGGGGAGGCCACAGCTGGGTGCTGTGTACAGCCTGAGGCTCTCGGGAGGAGGGAGCCCAGTGCAGGGAGGCTGCAGGTCCAGGGGCATGGGAGAGGTTGGGGGAGCCGGGCTTGCTCAGGAGGTGACGGGGGACCCAACGGCATCTCCCCCTGACCAAAGGGGTCCCGGAGAGCAGTGTGTGAAACCCCAGCCGGCCCCAAGGAACCAGCCCATCCCCATGCGAGTGGAGGGGATCCTCGTCCCCAGGGGTGCCCCGGCTCACCCACACACAGCCCTCAGCAACCTGCTGCAGAATTTGCGCTGTTTTGGGAAGGGGTTGTGACAGAATGCCTCCGCAGGTACCTATCAGACTAAAACCTGACTGCAATTCTGTGAGTTTGCTGGAGGACACTTCAGGGGTGAGATGTCAAGAGCCCTGAATTCAGTTTACAAGTCTTCTACAGGTTCTTTATAGCGCATGGGTGTCCCCTCTACATAAAGGACCAGATAGGGACTCTGGACACACTAAAAACCATCTCTGTGAAGGGCTGAAAGGCTTCAAGGTGAAGGAGCTATGGAAATGGAGAAAGAGAATGCGTGAGGGCACTTAGCCAAGCACACACTGGCTAGAGCCCACCTCTCATCTTCTGAGCACCAAGTAAGAGCTTTCTAATAGCATCAGGTCTGTGCTGCACCCTCAAAACCAATTAATACACTTTAATGTACAGTTACTCACATTAACTCAAAATTTCTTCGGATGGCTTCTGGGATTTTGGGTTTCGTAACACGCACGGCCTGTTGAAAAAAATAAAAAGTGAGCGCATTTTAAATTAAATGTTTTGATGTGAGCTTCATAAGTTTGCAATGTCTTCGCAAAACTAGCTGTAGTGCTCTGGACATTGATCCGAGACCACCCATAATGGTTCCCAACCCTCTGGGAGGGGTTGGACAGACAGAGATGAGGTTCTCAGGACATGGCGCAGTGCCAGGGGTGGGTTATGGTTGGACTCCATGATCTTGAGGGTCTCTTCCAACCAAAATGATTCTAAGTAAGACCCGTGGAGCAGACTGCTAAAGAGGTCCTTTGTTAGAAGCAGCTTAGTTCTCCACCCCAAAGACTCTTTAATCACCAGACACCACTTTCCAAAGTACTGCTCAGAAAAGGGGCTCAAGAACCAAATGAAATTAAATCACAGGAGTGAGACTTGCAGGACTATGAGCTCAAGAATGGACTTTCCAGGAGAAAAGCTTGCAAAAGCGACCATGCCATGAAAGACATCTCAGTGAAGACAGGAGGACACAGGTGGCAGCTGGAATCTGTCGCTGTTCACAACTGCAGCCCATCAAGCGTGATGTGCATGATGGTGCTGACACCATAACTCAGGTACAGGCCAGAGACAGCCACCGAGCTGCTCTGCAGAGCTCTCTATCTGAAACATGAGGGAACACCTCCAGAGGTAGGACCAAGAGCTAACGCTGTGCAGGTGGCACACTGTGTGACTCGTTACTGAGTTTTGGGAGGTGCAGACTGATGCTCCACGGTTGTATGACTGCTTCACAATCCTCCTGCTCCATCTCCACTGTCGGGCTAGCGCTGAACCAGGTGCTTCTCTCTGGTGTCATTAAGTCTGCAAAGAACCAAGGGGCTTCCACAGAGGAGAACGGGGTGTGGACGTGTCCAGGCAAGCTTCTGCATGCGAGAAAAGGGACCGTTCCCATGCAACAGGCCCCAGGTTGTCCCCGAGCTCTCTGTTCAACTAAACTTTATTCCTCCCAACTCATCTATCCATACTCCGCCTTTTGTGAGCTTCCTGTTTGCTCTTCAGCTCAGTCAGGAGCTCCTTGTCCATCCACACCAGACTCCTGTCTCACCTGCTCGACTTTTCAGACTTCGGGGCATCCTCGGTGAAGTGGGGCCTCCTGGCCTCCTTTGCTGACCACCGCAGTCTCCCACAGGACCCTGCCACACACATCTTGCACAAACCGAGTCCTGTCCTCCTTGAGCCCAGGCCCATAATTCTCCTGTCAGCATCCCTCCTCCAAGGACCTCAGCACCTTACCCCTGCTCCAGCTCACTCTGCAACCAGACTTCACCTCCCAAACAGATCTTGCTTCTAAAATGTCCAGCAGAGCACCCCTCCCACTCAGCTTTGCTCATCAGTGCCAAAACTTGCACTCAACACCCTCCAGAAGCACCCAGCCCTCCTGCCCTTTCAGCTGGTCACCGACTGTCAGCCTGTGGTCATCATTTCAGTTAAGAAAGTTTTGCATCAGGGAACCTGGAGGACTTGTGAAGGTTTCATATACACTAAATAACTTTAATAAACCTAGAAATAAATGCTACTAATTTCCCTTAACATAATCTTTTCAATAGAGTTGTTTTCTGTGTCACTTATTTAAATAATGACTTGTCAGTGATCTCTGATTATGCCCAAATAAAGAATTATTTCCCTTAGAGCTCACAAAACTATTAAATTCTAAGTACACTTAAGTACTTCACTGCAGGAGCCGGGTATTTCTGGCAGAGGTGTGTGCTGAGGCACAACTTCACTGGAGACAAGGGTGTAGCTCTGCTTTGAATGGGAACAAGAGGAACATGAGGACAGGATCAGAGTCTCCTGAGTACAAGAGATGAACGACTTGCCTTGCTAGTTCTGGAACCGCTTCAAACTGTTGGGCTGGTGCACTCAGTCTGGGCTCACATAGGCAAGAATATCCCTCAACTTTCGACCAACAGTGAAGACTGGTCATGCCAAATTAGAGATGGGATAGCGCACATTGAAGACCTAGTTCTGTAGTTAACATCTCCCAGCAAAGAACTGTTAGCTTTGCTTATGCCCTTCTGCACCCTGAGATCAAAAAGGGCCTTTACATTATGACAATAATTGATTGATGATGAACCTTCATAGGAAATCTCTCTGCAACGTACATTGCAAGTTAGCTTGGATATTTGGAAGAGCAGGTGCCATCTCAATTTCTCTGTGGTAAGACACTGTGGTTTATACCCTCTCCAGAACAGAGCAAGCCTATGCACAAATGAGCCACAAAGCAGAACACTATCCATCGCAGTATTTCACGTGCTGTCAGCTGCACATAGCCAGCCAGCCTGGACAAACGTGGCAACAAGAAAAGCAACACAGATTTGGCCTCGCTCATCCCTACAGCAGAAATCTCCAGAGATTGCCAACTTCACCCTCGTGAGCTTAAGGTCTATTTTTCACAGTTGGTTACCCTGAACTTCAACATGCCAAAAAGTCAGTGTGTCCCATACCCCAGCTAACATTAAAGATGATTTTCTAATGTTAAGTGTAAGCAGAAAATCACTTAAGATCTAACATCTTTCCCTACCTCTGGCACAAATGCAGAAAGGAGGAAGATTTCTTCCTCTCCAGTTACCTGTAGGAACAGCACTGGCGTGCTGGAGAGCCCAGCTTTGCAGGGGTGCCCAAGGTAGCTTAAAGAAAAACATTATCTTGCTCTTTGCAAATTAAATGCAATACCTGCAGGTCTGTGGCCTAAACGGTCATTTTCTCTATCCTAACATGCTATGTTAGGGTCTTCCCCTAACATAAAACAAGCATTTAGAAGTGGTCCATATTGCATGAACAGTCTTCAACTGACAAAGCTCAACTCAAGGCTCAACTATTTCGCATCGTGTGGAAAACTGAAGCAAGAAACCTCATAAATCTAGCGAAAGGTGAGCAAATTAGAGGTGGAATGAAGAATAATCTTTGTTAGGGAATGAACCTACCTGGATAGTGAGACCTGGTGCCATGACATTGAGATCCTTCTGCAGGGCCAACTTCAGATTCTCATCTATCTGATCTGTGGAGAACAGGAGAGAGATCACTTCGCTTACCGTCATTTCTCCTTAAGTCTCTAGGGAGCTGTGGGACCCAGTACCGGCTATTGAACAAACGCATTTTGTCACTTCCAAGCTCCAGGAAGATCCTTCCACAGAAATGGCCAGTTAGGAGAGGATTAAGTCGCATGTAGTACCACAAAATCCCCTCTGACTACAGATATTTGGCAAATCTGAGTACAGCATTCAAAGATTTAGGGTGTCTTAATATTAAAACTCTGACAATCAATCTTCCATAAACTGATTTTCCCCTGCTCTGCCACTCAAGAACAAACGTGGTGCTATGGGTTTTTTGGGGGCACAGGTGTGTACCGAGAAGCAGAACATTAACTTTGCTAATTCCTGAAGCACTGCTACCCCCTTGTGAAATAAGTAGAGCATTGCAATGAACTGAAAGCACATCCCTTCTGGCTCTCACTAGCTAAAAACAGCCACAAGGAAGCTTTGAAAGTAAAAAATGTCAATTCAGAATAGCGGCCTAAAAGTAGAAGTGGACAAGACAAAACCGTCATCATAGTGAAGGCAACAGGCACGACCCCATGCATATGGCTACTTTGTGTGTCCAGAATTCAGTTCTAAGCGGAAAAACACCGAAATCAAATTCCCACATGCAGATGTGGAAAGACAAAGAAATCTGAACCACTGGAGTCGCATGGGAAGTGCCATATGGATATATAAGGAGGTGGATTCTAGACTGTTCGCTCACAGGAGCCTGCTGCAACATATTCCACAGCAGAACAGGGAGATCACACAGCCCTCGGCGGGCACATCCACTTACCGAACAGCTCAATGTATACCTCCTGTAGGGTATGGGCGCTGCAGAACTGATTCAGTTCGTGATGGATTTTATTGAAGATCAAGGTCTTATCGTAGTCCGCGGTGTAGTTTCTCACGATATCATACACTGAGGGAGCAAGAGAATTACCAGAGGTCACCACAGACATGTATTGCTTTCTGCAATGCCACAACTGCGGAACGGTAGCTCTGGGTATCAGGAAAGCGGTGCAGCACTTGCACGGGTGGGTGGGGGATCTCCATCCTTCGGGGTTTGCCCAGCGCAGCAGGGAGAAGCCTGCAGTGAGCAGGAAGGAGGGAGAGAGAAACCTGCAGACGTCCTCTCCAGTGCTGCTGGGATTACGCGACTTCAAAGAGCAGAGTAATTACACCTAGATATACTGCACAGTCCTGTTTTATGATCTGCATAAACAAACGGAACAGTCAAGCCTCTCCAGGACCTGCATGTATAGGAACTGATACTACAATAAAGTGAAAACAAGTATCATTCCCACAATTTTAACACGAATTCACCCTTCAGTGCCTCAGTACACCAGCATTTGCATTAAGCTATGCTGCTGGAAAAAACAGCTGTATGGGTGTCCTGGTTTTGTTATAAAACAAGTTTCTCTTGTAGTGAATTTACCTGTCAGCTAAAGCTTCGTATTAGCTGCATTTTCCTGGAGAACCAGGTACACGTTTTGGTAAACCTAGCAATGGAATGCGAGGTTATTGATAAGCATGGATGGACATCTCGCCAGAGGGGCAACGAGAAACAGGTGACCAAGGAATCGACCAACTGTGTATAACATCCCATTCATGTGAATACTTCATATAAAAGTGGGAGATCACGAGGATCTCGTCCCTTTGTTCCTTTTCCTTATGGCCGACATTAGGAGAGGACCTCGCGAGTCCTCCCTGTGAACTGAGGCCCAGTGCCAGACTGAACCCAGCTCCGGTTGGCTCCAGAGTCCAGCCCAGGACTTCAGGTGCCAGCTCTGCAGTTGCTGGGACTTTCAGGATTGGTTTTGTATATTTTGTATTATTTTCTCTATTCTTACCAGTAGCATTAGTAAAACATTTTTAATTTTTCCAGCTCTCTTCTCTCTGTCCTTCTTTCCCTCCCGATTGCCTGAGTGGGAAATGGGGGGACAGGGTTAACAATACATCTGCCACGGTTTTATTGTCACCCCGCAATCTAAACCCTCGACACTGGGTCTTTTGTTTTGGCAGCTGGTGAAACAAGAAGGTACGAAGCTCCTTCATAGGCTTTGCCTTCGCAATTTTCCCAGGAGCTGAGCTGACAAGCACCTGCTGGTTTGTGCCATGTAGTTCCATGGGTGGTCTCCCCTGCGGCAGCAAGAAACAGGACGGTTTGAGCACCCGTCGCATTTCTAAACATATGGGGCAGAAGCAAGCCTAGAATTTATTTTCATCTTCGCAAACCTGTGGCTCTTTGGAAAGCCTGCACACACACACAGGAAACTAAGCACTGTGGTACTGGGAACCATAAGAGTAGCAAGATATGGAGAATTCAAGTCTTGCAAACCAAGAGAGGGCTGCTACAGGACAAGTGAAGGTGGTCACAGTGCTGCCTGTCAAAACAGGATGGGAAATACCTGCATACGGTGCCAATTTATTCACAACTTCTATTCGGTCAATGTAGATCATAACGCCGCCACTGTAAGCGAAAAAGAGAATGCAGGAATTATTACTGCAGCCATTAACAGTGGACCATAATTAAAGCCAAGTCATCTTTTCCCCATCTTTTACTAAATTCTGCTACATTTACCCAGAACGATTCTGAACTTCTTGAGCATTTTGCAATTAGATGGCACCAAACCCCAAGCTTTGTATGGACTGGTCCCTCTCTGCACAAACCAAAAGCGTGCTCCAGCAAGTCTGCAAAGCCTTTTCGCTTCACTTCGTTATCTCCTGCTTGGCCAGCTAAAGGAAAACATCTCTGAACAGGAACGTAGCTGCATCTATAAGAAAGGGGCGTCCAGCACGATGAAGGGAAGGCAACAAGGACAGCAGATGGCACCTGCAAGCAGCAGAGCAGACACAAACTGCAGACACACCACAGCTCTTCTAAGCAGCAAATACATTTTAAATAGAAAAGCCCTTAGTTTAATTTCATGCATTTACTAACTCCAGCAGGAACTCGACAACGTCCCTGTTAGAAAGGAAGAAGCAAAGCGCTTTAATTCACATTCCCTGCATCAGTATCATGTTGCAAATATCTCTGCAGTAACAGCGCAACCATGTGCAGCTCTTCTCTCAAGAGTGTATTTTAAAAGCATGACACTCATGATTTTATCCTCAGGGCAAAGGCAAATCACAAACAAGAAGCTTTAGCAGAAACTGTTTAGACAGCTGATCCCCACAAGCAGATCTCACACTGAGTCTCTGTGCTGTTTTAACTCAAACCTATTGCCCACGACAAGCTTGGTTTCTTCTTTTGCAGACCCTAATCGCTTCAAAGCTGCTAAGTCTGCACAAAGATCACCTGAACTTTCTTGGTCTGCAAACCTGCCTGCTGCATGGCAAGCTATGAGCTGAAAATGTTGTCGATGAGCTGAACTTGCCTGTTGGAAGGGACAAGCTAGCAGAAAATATATTTGTGGCTAAAAAGAGACTTAATTCCCAGTGAGATACTATTATTAAGAGTATTAATCCCTTTTTCACTCCAGATTTCTCTTTACGCCACGGTCATTCTTGCTAGCTCTCTTTAAAGAACCGGTCCTATTACTTAAAAATAAGACAGGTTTATGGATCCTTTATAGGTATGTCAGGTCACAGGAGCAGTTATAATACCTGCGTATGTGTTTTTCTCATCTGTTCTGCATCCTGTCCCACCACATCCAATAAAACGACTATTTCTCACTGCAAGTGACAGACTCCTCCAGGCTGAAGAAACCCAAGGACTTCAGCCACTGCTCATGGCCTCCTCTCCAAACTCCACCAGCTTTGTAGCCTCCTCTGGACATACTTCAGTAGCTTTATCTCCTTTTCCTCCTGTGTCCCCAGCCCTGCACACAGTGAATGCTCCAGGTGAGGCCAGAGCAGAGCAGGACAATCCCCTCCCTGCCCAGCCTGGTGATGCTGAGCTGGATGCATCAGGACATGGGTCCCTCTTGGCTCCAGGGACACTGTCAGCTCATGTTCTACTTGCCGTTGTCCAGAAACCCCAAATCCTTCTCCATGGAGCTGCTTTGCAGCATATTGTTCCCCAGCCTGCATGAACAGCCAGGGCAGTTCTGTTGGTCAGGCAACAGCTTCAAGGGAACAGGTGCCACTTGGAGCCCGAATACGCTGGCCACCTATTTCCCCACTGAGGCCTTAAGGTTAAACCAAGCCTACAAAGCACTTGCACCGCATTTTCCAGCCAGCTTGCCACCAGAGCCACCATCATTTCACATGGTGCAGTGGGGATGGCTCTCTGGACCTTGCTGCTCTAAACCCAGGAGCCAGACTGACCTAGAACCCTCACCTCATGGCGGCTGCAGCTTCCTCACAAGGGAAGGAGAAGGGGTGAGCGCTGAGCTCTTCTCTCCGGTCACCAATGACAGAACCCAGGGGAACGGCAGAAGATGTGCCAGGTGAGGGTTGGTTGGACATTAGGAAAAGGTTCTTCACCCAGAGGTGCTGGACACTGAACAGGCTCCCAGAGAGGTGTCACAGCTCCAGTGTTCAAGAAAAGACTGGACAACATCCTCAGACACACGCTGTGACCTGTGGGGTGTCCTGTGCAGGGACAGGAGGTGTACGTCATCATCCTTGTGGGTCCTTCTAACTCAGGACATTCTATGATGCTGTGATTCTATCCTATGATCTTCGAGTGAGCATCTCAGACAAGACATCCTGTCAAACAGCCTGGTCCAGCAGATGTCAGCAAACTCCCGGGGTGCAGGAGGCTCTGTCCTGGGCAGTTTCTGGCAGAGTTCCCTGCACCGATTTCGGGTGATTCACACACCGTCTTGACCTGGAACTGTACAAACCCTCTCATCGCCCGCAGCCGCTTTACTTGCCCTCTGGCACCTACAGCTGAAGCGCTGGCTCAGGCAGCGCTCACTCTTCACACCTGGACAAGCCACTACCACCCTCCAAACGGCCTTGTTTGCCAAGGGCAAGCGGGTGACTCCCATGGGAGGTTTCCAGCGCTCGCGACTCCCCGCTGCCGTTTCCACGGCCTGAGCAGGGTCGGGGAGCAAGGAACAAGAAGAAATCCATAGTCTGAAAGGAGGATCAACGCATGGATTATGTGCACCTGGCAGAAGCTTAAACGTAATTAGGCAGCAATAGGACAAGGTGAAAGCGTGCAGGGAATGCTACAGGAGACTAACACGCACTAGTAGCTGTTTCAATAAGACCAG
Organism: Patagioenas fasciata; assembly: GCF_037038585.1. NCBI lineage: Eukaryota > Metazoa > Chordata > Aves > Columbiformes > Columbidae > Patagioenas > Patagioenas fasciata. The sequence goes on from NC_092527.1 coordinate 7,209,696, forward strand.
ACCAGGTTAGGCAATCAGAGCATGTAAAAATTGGGCCTAAATGCCAGATCTGGTCTGTCTAGAGGTATGGGGATTAATGCAATACATCCCCTTGCAATATTCATGCCACATTTCTCCACGTGACCAGCTAACAAACAGGGACCTGTCCCAGAACGGCATTCCTCTGTGTTCCTGCCAAAGACCTGCAGCGTGAGCACAGACACCTCTCGCTCCTTTGCAAATAAACATCTAGTGCTTGAGCAATATTTACTGTTTCTTGGCCTTTTAAGTACTTGTGCAATATTCAGCACGATTCTTTATAGTTCAGCCTGTAAGAAAAACGCTAACTTTCCCATTAAATATTTCCATAACACCATTTTCAACACATTTTGTTCCACAACTAGTGTACTCACAAGTATATTCATTCTCAATTAATTGTTTTAGCCAGTTCTTTTGAGTACTTTGCTCTTGTAAAACTGGTTGATTGAACTGATTTTCCATCAGTTTTTGGAGAGCAGCAGACCTGCATTTAATGTATTCACTTAATGCTGTCAAGTATAAATGGGACAGGTGAGGCAGAAACTGGGGATGGGACACCATACAGTCATTCAGAAACCTCCTAATGTAGACGAGGACACAGGGAAAAGGAACATGGATATGGTGGAAGACAAACCCAGCCTTTAAAATCTCATGGTTTAATACATAATTGCAGAAATTTAAACTGTTTAGGGTCTACTCTTATAATGAACTTCAAACTGGGACAGTGAAACTTGAGATTTGATCTATTTGTTATTGATAAGCTCATGTTTTGTTATGGAAATGTAGATTCAAAGCTTTGGCTCGGAGCAGCTTTGATTCCAAATGTAGCAAATCCAGAGGCTCCTGCAGGAACACCTTAAAAATAAACAGGGCTGTTGGGATCTTTGGTCTGAAGGGCATTCAATTATTAACTAAGAAATGTTTCACCAGCTGTTTGGTGTTTTAAAGCAAGTTTATTACCGGTAACTTCACAACCACCTGCACTGCACAACGTTGAAATGTAACAGGAATTTAAACTAACTATACAGGATTAAACAGACTGTGCCATTTAAAAGCTAGGAATACGGAATATAACGAGCCTTACTCCTCCCTCCTGCAATTGCTTTTTGCTTGACCTAAAGCCTCTTTACCTGACCACAAACCCTGGCTGCAGCACTGAACACCAGCATTATATACAGACACTCCTGAAGGAGGTTTGAGACCTGAAACTAAAATCAGTTAGGGCCCAGGAGAGCTTTACGTTAATACTTGAGCACAAGTGATGTCTGATGCTATAGGAATCATTCCAAGAACTCATTTCAATAAGGGTTAAAAACCAGATAAAAATTAACTCTGCTTTATTAATGTTGCCACTAACTTTAAATTTCAACATGGTTGTTGTGTGTCATCATTAAAATCATACTGAATTTTCTCCTTTTTTTATTTTTAAACAGAAATATTGTTGAGTACCTTAAAGATAAAAGGCAAATCACCAGTTTTGTATTTATCTTGAAGAAACATAGTCAGTCATTACTTTCACTTGTGAATGAACCAACACAACAGGATTGGTGCCTTCTCCTTCTGTTCCTGCTCTGCTTGTTAAAACTGCACAGATCTGTGCTGACAACTTAATGATGAGGTAGGTAGGTGCCACCTATGCACAGGATTCTTCCCTATTCTTTCTTTACGTCAGGTGAAACATCAATTCCAAAAATGCCCAAACAATTCCAAGAGACTCATTTCCTTGAGCTGTATTTGAAACGAACCACCTCCCATCAGGAGGATTTCCATTCGCCATCTACTTTTGCCCACTGCGGAGGTCAGCACTTGTATTAGCCACAAGATTCAGACTAGAAAATACTGCGAAACAGAGGGCAGTCTGGTATAAATTACAGGGTATGTGCCTTTACTTTCCACTTTCTGTGTCGCAGAGCTGTAAATGACTGGCTGCAAACCACACAACAGAGCGCATCTGCTCATCACCAGAAGAAATACAAAGGAGAAACATACCTTGTCCCACAAGGCACATTTTTGACTTCATCAGTCTGCAACGTGGTCTGAAATAGAAAGACAACCAGTGCTCACAAACCCTGTTCATTCTGTAGGAAGATCAAGCTGTGCCCAGACCCTCACAACCATGGAAGCCAAAAATTGAGTCAAAAATGCATCCTCTGCCTCTCTTGCAACTTTTGCAGGTGTGGGTAGAAGACAGACTTCTTTTCAACAACCTTTTGGGAGACAGAAAGGCAACTGTGCTCATTTCTCTGCTCTCAACTCCTCTGGCACTAAGATCTGCAGCTCTTCTGGGAAACAATTAAGGCCACAAACACAGACTCTTTTCCCAGAGCAAGACATCTCCTGTCCCAAGCAACACACCACACGTTGTGCAGATTCCACCAAAAGGACAAGTCCCAGCACACAGCTGGCACTGCCACCTAAGGCAGAAGGAACCAAGGGCTTCGCAGGAGCTGCCGCTCTGACCGTCACATCACTGAGCAAACACCCGTCATCCCCATCCAGCAACATCCCCACCCACATCCACTCCCAACCCACCCTCTGCCAAGATGAGGAGGCACCGACCTGCACGGACTTGAAGGTGGTAATGAACGGGAGCATGATGTGGTAGCCTGGTCCGCTCGGGCTGGTTAACAACGCACCGCCCCTACAGAGAGACAGGGAAATGGGGAAAAGGCACAAGCAACTGCAAAATAGTTTCAGACCGAGCAAGTATATTCAAAGTGCCAGGAGTCACAACCGTGGCAGCACAAATTACATGACTCCCCTGCAGCAAATTTGCCAACAACTGCTCTACAAATAGAGCTGACAGCGCATGATACTTGCCTGCTGCAAATCAGCAATCATTTGCTTCAGTGCTGTAAGCAGTTAACTTTCAGACAAGGCAGATATTGCTCAATTCTTCCAGCATTGCAACACTGCAGAGGGTTTCAAGAACACACACTTTCCTCTCTAAATAGTTCACCGGTAACCATGGAAAAATCCAGCAGTTGATGTGATACCGGCAGTTTGGATTTCCACAAGGCATTTGGCACAGCCCCTTACCCAAAGCACAGAGAAAACCCACTGACAGGTGGTTAGAAGACAGGAGACAGAGGAGAGCTCTAAGCGATCGATCCTCGTAGCGCGGTCAGGTCCCCTGCAGCGTCCTGCAAGGGCCTGTGCTGTTTGGCACGCTTGCAACTAAAGGAAGGAGCGGTGCAAAGAAAACTGGCTCACAGTGGTGAGTGCAAAGGGTAGAAAAGACAGGGCAGAAAACCAGCAGAAATAGCGAAAAACAGCAGAAATAGCAAAAACCACAGAAACACTGGTGCTTTTGAAGCAAAAAGTAGTCATTTAGTGATCACTCGCTGTTGTAGACCAATGAGTTGCTCTAGAGATGCTATTCAGGGCAGCTAGAAACCCCTGGTGAAACTCAGCCCAGAGCCAGGAAGAAAACCTGCTTAAAAGCAGCAATAAAGCCTCGGGACAAAGGTGACAGCCCTCCATGTCAGAGGGAGAAATCAACAAGTGGGCAAACGAAGAACTTTGGTCCCCTAAGCTTTGAAACCCAAACTGTGATGCAGAAAAAGGGAAGAAGGAAAAGCAGCCTGGGCTTCAGAAAGAAGGAAACTCGTAATGGTTCCGCACAGAGCGTGGCCTCCCCTCTGCTCTGCCCTGGGGAGACCACACCTGGAATATTGTGTCCAGTTGTGGCCCCTCAGCTCCAGAAGGACAGGGAACTGCTGCAGAGAGTCCAGCGCAGCCACCAAGATGCTGAAGGGAGTGGAGCATCTCCCGCGTGAAGAAAGGCTGAGGGAGCTGGGGCTCTGGAGCTGGAGAACAGGAGACTGAGGGGGGACTCATTCATGGGGATCAATATGTAAAGGGTGAGTGTCAGGAGGATGGAGCCAGGCTCTTCTCGGTGACAACCAGTGATAGGACAAGGGGCAATGGGTTCAAACTGGAACACAGGAGGTTCCATTTAAATTTGAGAAGAAACTTCTTCCTGGTGAGGGTGGCAGAGCCTGGCCCAGGCTGCCCAGGGAGGTTGTGGAGTCTCCTCCTCTGCAAACATTCAAACCTGCCTGGACACCTTCCTGTGTAACCTCATCAAGGTGTTCCTGCTCCATGGGGGGATTGCACTGGATGAGCTTTCCAGGGCCCTTCAACCCCTGACATTCTGGGATTCTGTGGGCCACACCTTCTGGTGTAAGCGAGTGGGAGCGACATCGTCTGCTCAACCTCGGGGCAAAAGCTGGAGGGAAACTGAGGGGGAGCCCTGACTGCTGAACCGGGGCCAGGGAGGAACCCCGGCCGGGGAGGGGAGCGGCGGGCAGGCACGTACCTGTAGTACACGGCCAGGTGTCCCTCCTCGACCCTGTGGATGGAGCAGTAGAGGAAGAAGACGAGGAGCCCCGAGGCCGCTGCAGCTACGGCCCCGGCCTGGGCCATGCTCATCCTGCCGGGACCGGAACCGGGGCCGGGGCCGTGAGGGCGGCAGCAGCGCCTGGCCCGGGCGATGGGGCTGGGCCCCGAGATCTTCGCGCTCTCTCTCCGCTCTCACGGCGTCTCTCTGCCCTTTTTCCAACAAACCACTCAGATTCGGGACCGAACAGCCGAGCGTGTCCTCGCAGCACCCCGCGGACCCGCCCCCTCCGCTGCCCGGGGCTGCGCTACAACCGCCCGGGATGCACGGCGGGGTTCGGCCGCCGAGGCCCCCGCCGCCGCCGGGAGAAGGGCGCGGGCACAGCCCCAGGATCGGCAGGCGCCCAGCGAGGACCGCAGGCCGCTCCCCGGCGCGGTGGGCCCGGCCGCCACCTCCCGGCCACCGCCTCCCGGTCGCCCCTCAGGCCGCTCGGTGGGCGGTAACGGCCCCGCGCGCCCACGTGCGACCCAGGCCCCGCGCCCGCCCCGCTCGCCCCGCCCCCGACAGCGCGCCGCGCGGCGCCCACCGATGGCGTCACAGCCACCGCCCCGTTGCCCGGCAACGGCGTGAGGGCGGAGGCGCCAAGGCCGCGAGCAAGAGCCTCAGCACGGCGTTTATTGCAGACAGTTCTATTTAAAATATATATAATCTATACATTCATATTACACACGAGAGCAGCCGTGACAAAGCGGTGGGAGGGCAGCGCTCCCCTCCTTTTCCAGGAGAGGTTCCGTGGCACCAGGCGCACAGCGGGCCTTGCAGGTTGCCCAACATGGCAACAGCCTGTAAAACGCCGGTTTTACTGCCAATGGTGTACCCGCTGATGCCCCCACCCTTTGTCATGAACTCCACGAAGGTTTATGGAACAGCAGGCGATGGATGGATGGCCCAGTTGCCTCCGGCTCCGGGCGCTGAAGGCCGCCGAGCCCCCTCTCAGCAGGCAGGCATGTTGGAGATAGCAGCACAGTCATCTCCTTGGGCTACTTCAGCCAGCTCCAGTCAAAACTCTGGAAGAAGCAGCAAGATAAGTGCGGTAGTGGAGGGAGCGGCTATTGGACCTACATTTCCAAAGGACGCTCAGCATCCAGCATCCCTCTCTACTCAAAGAATCATGTTGATCTATAGTAACAGCTTGAAAAGTAACCTCACACTCTCACAACTTGGTTTGCCCCCACTACTAAATCCCCCATGCTTATTGTAGTGCTCACAGACTGACACACTCTGGAAATTACATTTTGTGTCTTCATAAAACCTGCTGCTGGGGTTCCTCCTGCCCCATGGGGCATACTGGTAGTGCAAGACCACAAATGAAAAAATAAAGAATGGCTCCAAGTGAAATGTATGCAATAATACAGAAAAAGTTCCTATAGTTATTCATCCTTTTTTCCTCTGTTTTTTTTTTTTTCCCCCCCCCAGGTAAATTGAAGAGGACAAATCCCATTTTCTGCTGCTTTCCTGTGCCCTGACGCGAGGGAAAGGGGAAAGAAACCAAACATAACAAAATGGGTGCTGATCTGCAGAGGGAGATTCCACGACCACGTATTATCTTTTAGGGCTAAAACACGCCAGAGACAGCTGCTGAGTCTTGGAGTGAGAGAGGACATGACGGAGACACAGATGATTAACGGTAAGAAGCCAGTCGTACGGCTTCTTGTGCATCTCCAGCCACAGCATGGAGACAAGACAGAAGGTCGTACTACACAGCTGATACCAACCCTGTCAGAACTCAAAGGCAAACAAAGCATTCATCGACCAACAGATGATGACCAGGCTATGCATAATCAAGGCTGGTTTCCCCACTAACATAATTACTTTGCCTTCATCAGTAGCTACTTTCATTTCCCTATTCATATTGCTCAATCCCTTGCTATTACAGTGTTGTCTGCAACTCCCACTAATAAGTTTGCATTTCACCATCCCACATAACTTAGTAACTCCAGTAAACTCTCAGTTCACTGTTTACTATTATTCATAAACATTAGAACACTAAAATGTTTATGAACTGAAGTGTTTATAAGTGTTTAGAAGAGCCCAATTTCATCAGCCATCTCAATCTCCCCAGCCCTCTGTTACTTGTTATTGCAGCAGTTAGAATTGGTAAACAGCTTCAAAACTTTTTTAACCCATGAGAACGGAAGTTATCCCTAAGGAAACCTTTAAGAAGCTTTTTGAAAATCCAAGTTACGGCGTATCAGTGGCTCTTTGACTTCTTTACAGGACTGCAATAAATTTGTGAGACAATCTCATGCTAACAGAAGCTGTATGACTCTTCCTCATTATAAACAGGCCAATTTATATGTCTAATTGTCCTTTTCACATTATATTTATACAGAGGCTTCTATGATACAGCCTCTAAAATCAGCTGAGAACCTCTTTTAAAAAAGACTGGTATTCTTTTGTGCTCTTCAATCTTCTGGTAACAAGGCTCTTTTCAGCAGTAACTTACTGGTCTCAACCAGTAGCTCAGGACCGGAGTTTCAAATTGTGTCAAAGCGTTTCAGTGATTGTTGTCTGTTTGTGTCATGTTTCTTGCTATTTCACAGAACCATAGAACACAGAATAGTTTGGGTTGGAAGGGACCTTCCCAGCTCCCCCACTGCCACCCTGCCATGAGCAGGGACATCTTCACCAGCTCAGGTTGCTCAGAGCCCCGTCCAGCCTGGCCTGGGATGTCTCCAGGGACGGTTCATCCACCACCTCTCTGGCCAACCTGGGCCAGGCTCTCACCACCCTCAGGGTCAACAATTTCTTCCTCATGTCCAGCCTGAATCTCCCTCCTTTAGCTTAAAACCACCATCCCTTGTCCTATCACAACAGGCCCTGCTGGAATGTCTGTCCCCATCTTTCTTATAGGCCCCTTTTAAGTTTGGAAAGGCCGCAATAAGGTCTCCCCGGAGCTTCTCTTCTCCAGGCTGAACACTCCAACTCCCTCAGCCTGTTCTCACAGCGGAGCTGTTCCAGCCCTCAGATAATTTTTGTGGCTCCTCTGGACTTTTCAAATACTAATTTGTGCAAAGAGCCTTCTTAGGACTCTCCAAAGCCCCACTTCTACCTTTAGGAGAGCTTTGGTTAATGACCAGCAAAGGGCTCTGGAAATGGAGAACCCTGCCCACTCCAGTGCAGGGACACAAACCAGGACTCTCCAGTTGAGAATGGAACCAACACTGGGAGCAAGTTCTACCAACCAGGGCTGCCACAGAACAGTCCACTCCACCACACAGACCATGTGGCCCACACCAGCGCCAAGTGTCACCTTCAGTAAGGACAGAGTTGGCTGAGTCCAGGAGGAACAACAGACATCACATGGCAGCCACAGCCACTCACATCATCCAAAATGACCCTATTCAAGGAGTTTCTCACATCCCCAGAGGAACCTGCTGTGGCTCCTAAAAATCAACTCCTCAAGGATACATCAGACTTACCATCATGCTGTTGTTCTGCTCCTGTCTCACCTCCTGCAAAATACTATTAAAGAGTTCGAGGTAATTCATATTCTCTTCTATCACGTGGACAAAACTTTCCCTGCATGGAAAAGAAGACATACGATGATAGTACCTCTTAAAGGGTAATCCTCCCACATTACTCACAGGTGAAAATTGCTTCACAGCAGCAGAGAGAAAAGAAGAAGCAGAAAAGGTTGCTCAAGGTTTCAGAAAAAAAAGCAACTGACTTCTAGCAAAAGCCTCCTTAGAAAATCTGTATCTTCAGATCCCAGGTATTTCCCTCAACACTCAGAAAGACAGAAATGGCCAAACGGTTTGATGCCGATGTTCACAGCCCCAACAAAACCAGCACTGCTGCAGGCCGAGGGCTGAGCAGCCTTTGAGGGGCGTCTTCCCTCCTGCTGTGCAGGCTGGAAGTGAAATTGCTAATGAGGTGAAGGGAAAAATCCCTCAGCTCCTAGCAGCTCTCTTATTCAGCCAGGATGGGTTGAGGGAGAGGGGCCTTAATACCCACGTTCACCCCCAAGGTGCAATAACACAAGAAAGGACTAGCATGGTGCTAGCTGATGGGGATCACAAGCTTTAGCCGAGAGGAATGTGTGGAACTTGCTCAGGACCAGAGTTTCTGAATAAAGAGTTGAACCTAACTCCTGTTTTTTTAGAGCATTAGTAACATATGAGTTACTGAAATGGTTTTTTTTGAAGGATTAGAAAAAAAAACCAAACCTACAACAGAAAACAAACCAAACCAAACAAAAACAACAAAACAAACAAAAACCCCCACCCCAGATATTGAACTGGGCAGATTGCTTAGTACTGACCAGAACTTGAGACTGAATTAAGGCTTTTTAAAACCACTGAAGCTGTAAGAGGCACTGAACATTGCCTGATTTATCTGGCACTTGTACCAGAACTCGGGCATGAAAAAAACCTGCGTTTTGCCTCAAAATCTTGTTGCTGCATTTTGCTGTGTTATTGCCAGAGGTAAGTTACTAAAACTCCAGTCAGGAGCTGGACGATTTTGCCTTCGGAGACAGTTTAATATGCAAAATCTCTTCCTGCCCAGTGTATCCAAAAACCACCCCATGGGATGCGGTGAGGCTGTGCCCCTCAGGCCCTCTTGGCACTGGAGCCATTCCCGACAGCTCTTACCCATCTTCGGGAGTTCCTGTGGCTGACAGAGGGTGAGGTGCATTCCCTGAGGAGCTGTGTGGGAGCCACGTGGCTGCTGGAGCTGAGGCCGTTCCTTCCAGGCTGGAGCTCACCAGCGATCGAGAAGAGCTCTGAGTCTAGAAGAAAGAAATTCATCTTCTGTAATGGACACAGGAAGAATTTAGTCACGCTTAATTATTTTGTACGCGAGACTTGCGGTTCAACTTAAGTGCTGTTTGCAATGTATGCGCACAACTGAGGGCGGCGGGCGGCAAATTGGCTGAGTCAGCCCTCCACGGTTCTGCAAACAAATGTCTCTGCACGTACGCCCCCCGTGTTGCACGCGGCACGTCTCCTATTCTGAAGAACTGGGAGGCGGTGCTGTGTCCTAAACTGCGAGTCACGCACAGCACCAACTCTCCTGGCAGGGGAAATGTGTTTCCTACGCTGACCGACTGTGGGCATGTGGAAATCAGGAGATCGCTACAGCTGTAGAGTAACTATAATTGATGCAGAAAAAGCAGTGTAAACACCTTAAACTAACCAGGAAATCAGCTATTTTGCTTTTGCAGCTCTGAAATCGTGATAGGTTCACGACATCAGGTTGAAGTTTGCCTATCCCAGCGCATGCCCTCCAACAGCCACCAACACTAGACATTCAGGAAACTTTATAAGGCTCATGGCATGTCTACCATACTTCAGCCATCAGCCATTTGCAGTTTGATGACTTACTGGGACCAAAGACCCCTCTTACTGGGCTTCTTTTCCATGTCTACCCCATTTCTAAACCTGTGTTAACCTTTAGCATCTCAAACTTCCCTTCGCTACAGTAAAATCAACCATCATGCAGAAGTCATCCCTTTTTGGTCCCTTCAGAGTTTCAGCTGATGTCCTCTGGCTCCTGCACTGGAAGGAAGAGCAAACAGATAGTCCAAAAGCTACTTACACAAGCAATTTTCAGCAAATGCCATATCTCCCTCTGTCTTTTGCCCTGCATCTGCATCACCGAGTTGTCAGCTTCCTTGATGTTATTTAGAGCCACTTCAATCTTTGGAAGCAAGTCAATGATCTTCTGCTTACAGCCCAAGAGCTTGCTGTAATAAAAACCAAACACCAAGTTACTTTGCAGCTTGTGCGGAAACTTGTTCTCACAAAACCAAAAGCCTCGCCTTGGGATTCAAGACAAACTCTGCGAGAACCTTCTCTGGTCCGTGGCCTGACCAGACCAGAGCTAACGACTTTCTCTATGGGATCCACTAAGTGTAAACCACACATGATAATAAAACGAAATCATACTTTGCCAACCACTGAGATCTGCATGACATTTTTTCTGAGCTACCTGAAGAATTAATGAACGAATCACTGTGGCGTCTTCCGAGCTGTTACACTATTTCTTTTTTTCCTTAAGATTTTAATCCCATCCTAAACACTGGAAGAATTTGCCTCACGTTAAGTTAACTCTTGGATGCTAACAGTACAAGCCACTGCATTCTCCCCTCTTCCCTAGTAGCTACACACATTACCTATATGTTTTAAAAATGTAAGTAGAAATTCAATACGACACAAAGGAGCAGAATTAATATCGCTAGGACAAATGTCTACCTGTGGGTGGAACTTTTGGGCTCTGACCTCCATGGTTTTCCCTCTCCTTTCCTCTTACAAAGCTACAAATGCTGCAAGTTGCATTTGTTTGGGTGGTGTGGGGTTTTGTTTTGGTTTGTGGGTTTTTTTCCCTCCTGCGTCAAGTACCTGAGATGGCCAAAGAGCTCCTTGAGAACTCGGTCTTGGCTCTGTACCGTTTGCACAATGATCTTCACCATGTCCGTGCTGTCACTGTAGGCGTGATCTGGAAGGGCCATCAATCACCACGTTAGTGAAATGCTCTTCAGCAAGGACACAAACCCCCAGAGTCAAGGACAAATTTACCTTAACGAGCACAGCCAAACAAACTGAAAAGCAATAAAACGTCTTAAAATCTGTCACAGTCTCTTGTTAGGCCCAGCTTTTCCTGAATGTCTCTCTGCAGTAATGTGTGCCATTCCAGCTGCTCTTGCTGTCTAGCTACCAGTTCCCATCAGGACTGCAGGCAGTCACCAAATGCACATGTAAACTAAACCTTCCTGCTCAGCAGTTACAATGTTCAGAACACAATAATCCCCAAACATGGGGGGCTCCATCTAGTATAATTAAGAAAGGAGAGGCAGAAAAGTGACTGTCCTTGGGTTGGAGCGACAACAGAGGAACAGCAGTGCATCTCGCGTTTCGGGGAGTAAAGCAAGAGTAGAGGAAATAGGAGAAAAGGCTGAGAATGCCAGAAAGCAGACAGGTATTCAGGGCAGACGCTCCAAGGCTTTGAAAAACAAGACAAACCCAGGGCTGAGGGACAGGACTACAGGAATTTGGGAGAGCTCCAGGCTCAGCAAAAAGAAGAAATCAGCTTAAGGTATGGCCTTGAGTCTGCTTAGCTTTAATAGAATCATTCACCTTCTCCTACTGAACAGTATTTTGTGGGTTTAGGTTCCAAAAAATTAGTCATGGGTTATGAGTGCAAAACAGTTTTTGAAGCATCTCCTTCCCTACCTGGAGGCCTTGTTTTCAGTTGCTTGTACAGGTCTATGGCTCTCTGTTCCCTTTAAAAAGGAAGAAAAAGATTCAGACATATCAACAAGCAGATGACTCAAGGAAACAAGAAGCATTATGTTAAAGTTATGCCATGCTGAACCTCATGCACTGGAGCTGTCACCTTCTTCTACAGTCAGGACACAAGTACAACATTTGGAACACAGGGATGGCCTTTGTGTGAGGGAAATCAACTCTTCCCTAGAAGCTCTCTCTCTTTTCCTCCAATTATTAATTTCCTTCTCAGATAATCACACCAACTGGACGTTATTTTCAGTTTCAACTTTTCACAGGATTCAGGTTGTGTTTTCTTTCCATAGTGTCCTCTTCTAAGATGATGTTTCATGGTCAGCGACAGTGTCCTGCCTACAATTGCCTGAAAGGAGGTTGGAGAATGGAAGGTGCTGGTCTCTTCTCCCAAGCAGCAAGTGACAGGACCAGAAGAAACGGCCTCAAGTTGTGCCAGGGGAGGTTGAGGTTGGATCTGGGGAACAATTTCTTCCCCAAAGGGCTGTGGGGCATTGGAACAGGCTGCCCAGGGCAGTGCTGGAGTCACCATCCCTGGAGGGTTGGACAGACGGAGATGAGGTTCTCAGGGACATGGCGCAGTGCTGGGGGTGGGTTATGGTTGGACTCGATGATCCTGAGGGTCTCTTCCAACCAAAATGATTCTGTGATTCTGTCTTCCCAAGCTGTGTTTTTCTGGTTTCCATAGGTCTAGTCACTCTGTGGCTGCAGGGCCAGTTAGATAAGTTAGATGAGTTTACTCCTGCACCTGAATGTTAATCTTTCTTGCACAGCGAGCTTTCAGAGAGAGCAGCATTATATTCTGCCTTATAATGCTGCCAAGTGATCATTACAACTTCAAGAAGAAGGAACGTACAGCCACAAGCAGTGGGATCTTTTACCAGCAAAACGATTTTAAACCAATTGCAAACTACTTTGCACTCACAGTTTGCAAAAAGCAAGAAGTACATTTCAAAAGCACTGATGAAAACAGCAACGGATTAAGAAACATCCCTCAGACACCAAAATACACAAAATCCATTTATGTGCAATGAGAATTATAAGCAAAGGACTTACAAGCTCTCCATGACTTCTCCTTGGCGCCTTGCATATGGACTCTTCTGAAGTTCTACAATCTCTGTGTGCAGGGCCATGATCTGCTCATCCAGATATCCAATATCTTCAGCCTAATGGGGAAATGTAGGTACAAATCAATCCAAAGAGCAATAAGGTAGATAAAGATCTCCAGAATACCTCTTTGGGTAACGTGCTGGCTCCATGCAGAGTTTAGGAGAAAAAAGCTCTTTGACATGAGTGCTGTTGCAATAATTGAGGTTTACTGTTACCATCTTCTCAGTGCATGATATTACTTCAAGCCAATTCTCCAACAAACAGCAATGAGAAAAATCAGCTTTGTCATAAATCATCCCTCTTTGTGGTGCATGCTGTGTACACACACACTCTCTGGCTCTACGTATGTTCCAGCAGTGAATCTTCTTTCTCCTACTCTTATAGCACAGACAGAGGCTGCTCTCACATTTTACCCTCCCAGGTGCACGTCAGTCTGACGTTTCTCCGGTGTTTCACATTCGCATCAAAGCAATACAAAAGACACCAATCTTATGCCAAGCTCCCACAGCTAAGTCAGGTTAGGCAGCCAACACCACTTCTGAGTGTAAGGAGTAGGTTCTGTGGTGCCAGGAACACTGGAGATCTCCAGCATTGTGAAGAAAACACTGGTCACCGCAATGGGTCTTGGCATCATGGAGTGTGGGCACTGATCTGCCTTCTGAAAAATCTGTTTTGAGATATTTAAGCTTTTCCTTTCCGAGCCGGGGCTGTATGACCAGCAGATCGAACCCCTTGCTGGAGCTGCAGAAGTATTTGGTATGAGGCTGTGTAAATGGAATGTGACCCCTTGACCAGAAAGGGATGTCTGCAGGTCTTGCAGGGTAAGAATAAACCAAGACAAACGTAATCAAAGGGGAATCAGATTGTGAGATAAATGTGAAACAAACCCTGTTATCAACAGAAACATCTTTATCTGGAGCACCGTGACTCACCAGACAGCACAACCATGTCTCTTGAATTCACAGAAGTTAGGCTGCCTGCCAGATAGACTGAGATACCACCATGTGTTACAGTAAAACATTTGCCATTCCTGACAAGTGGACACAGTGTGACTATACATGTGGACCACACAGCTTTAAGACAGAACATAATTCTGAGGGTCTGCAAAGTAAATATTTGTTGAGGTCCCTGCTTTTCTGGAAACAGCCACTGGCAGCTGTGAGCTATTCTGCTAGATGCAGCCTCTCCTGTATCCTTCTTGCTTCCTTACAGACAGGAACAAGATTCCAAAACTTAAAGAGCGAAACAGCAGTGAGATCAGGTGGGAATCCCAATTGCCCTGATGTCCATCATTTGAGCCAAGCTCCAAGGATCTTCTGATGTGGATGAAGATAGGTGATGGATCCCAGGCCCTGAACTTCCCCATCCATTCATTCATAGGGGAAAAAAAAAAAAAAAACAGGCAATGCAATTGATCGTTTGTGTTTCTAATGGCATCTGGGATTTTTAGGTATTATGTGCTCTGTGTTACTATGAGAGCCAATACATGAACTCCCTGATGAAATGTGAGACATCAGCCCAGCAAACCAAACAACACTCACTCCTGCAGCTCAGCTACTACCACAGAGCACAAAGAGACAACTTTTTGAGACACTTTAAAGACCTGTACTCTGAGAAATACATTACAAATGTGCTCACTTTGTGTTGCGTTCCTTTTGAATGCTTCCCCCATCCCACGCTTTATTCAGTACATCCAGTAGAAAGGACAAAGAAACAGCTTTTGACAATAAACTACAATCATCATAACTCTGTCCCTACTTTTCACAGCTAGAAGCTTACTCCTTCCCTATAAAGGTCTGGACAGAACTGCAGGTAGTATAATTCTCTGTCAAAAAGGCCTCTGTTTCCTCATGGTTTTCAGTGGAGGTAAAATCAAAACACCCATTCGCAGAAGGCAGAGATCAGCAGTCTAAGCAATAGATAAATTTCCATCAGCCTTTCTCAGAGAACTCTCTGGGAAACAGAAAGCCAGTATGTCAGCTCAACTGTCCATAAACTGCAAGTGAAAATGTCTGTTAACTATTAGGACTATTCAGAGCAAGAACTGGATCTAGTTCTGCTCTAAGTTTCTTAAGGATGACTCTTATTAAAAACTAACTTGCATATTTACTTGCAGAATACCAGAAATTTAGGTCCGTACTCCTAAATGAAGTACTGAAATTTTGAAGTGATTGGTATTATTTTCAGCTTTAGCAATGGAAATTTTTGTGTGCAATGAATCTTACCAGGAAGACTCTTGGCTATAGCAACACCATTTCTTTCTTCTTCTTAAATCACATGTCTCTATAGCCTATTTTCCTACATAGTCAACTGAGTCTAGTGACATTTCTGCTGATTTTATTCAAATCACTAGATTCAAACAACCTGGTGACTGGGGACTGTTTCATTTTTAATGCATCCGCAATGATATTCTCATTCCCATAGCAGGCAGGGTATGAAACACATCATGGGGACAGAGAAGTGGCACATAGGACACTAAATTCCTGTCATGATTTCCTTCATGGCACGACAGTGAAGCTTCTTTAATATCCCCTACCTGTGCACACTGAGAGGCCTTCTCTTCCATTTCCTTCCAGGCTTTGAGCATCTTTTCTGAAGCTTAAGAGAAGAGAGTTGGTAATTTATAAAAGGACCTGAACTTTACATTTGAACACAAAGAACATGACGCTGAATCTCTAAGCAGGAATTGTGACCCAGAGATCATGGAGATGCAGTAAAGTTGCAACTTCACAACTCCATACTCGACCTTAACTCACATATAAACCCTTTGGTAGGATTTCACTGCTTGCAATCACTGCTGTAAAACAACTTTGAGTCTTTAAACTTCATCATTAAGCTCAACAACTGCCACTTTTGATTAAACACAGAGCATCCAAAACCAGTTCACTCAGTCTTTCCATTTTCCATCATCATCCTTCAGCTCAGCCATAATTTTTGCCTCAAGTTTTGAGTTTTAGCCACATATCCAAACTATGCATAAATCTCACTATTCTCTCCTAAATAGTATTTGTAAGATGCAGACACCTATGTGACATTAAAACTGTTGCTGATGCTTTTTCACCTCATCTGCCAAACACTTTTCCTGTATCTGCCCAGCTAAAACACACCCATAAAGATGCTGAAGCTCTTTCATTCACTTTCTTCCAAGCTAGTTCTTACCCACAGTCCTTTATAGTCGGTCTGACCCTTTATAGGATCAGAGAAGACACCCAGGCAAGTATTACACAATACATACATATGCCATAAGCCATTTGGTCACTGTATCTCTCCAGGTCGAGGCGAATGCTTTGACGAAAGAATTCCAGCTTTGCTTTCAGTTGCTGAGATGCTGACACCATATTGTTTTTCATTTTGATTAGGTTGGCGTTATACCGCAGAAGACTGAGCCTAACAAATGGAACAAGAACAGAACGTGTTAGTTGAAAAGCGTCTGGACTGATACGGCTAGTGATGTCACGTTACCTGAAGGAAAGACATAGCTAGCAAAAAAACATTGTAAGATTCTTGGAAGAGGGAGTCTCTGTGGGGTCACAGACTCCATTTCGCGTCCTTAGAAGCTGCAGGTCCTAAGTGAGCAAAACGGAAAGTTTTTCCTAATTTCCCACTTTTTTTTGTGAAGCTCAGTTAAACAGTCTTTGCGGTGCAGAGCACTTCTTAGCATTTCCAGGGTGCTGTGGTGCCTGTTGCCCCTGGTGAGTGCCGGCACCTTTGTTACCACTTGAGATGTGTGACACTGCCCATTCTGTGATTTCATCACAGGATAAAACCCCACAAATATAACAAATGGTTCTGCTCCTCCTGCCACTTGTGAAATGACCATCCTGGGCTGCATTAGGAGTGCTGCGAGCAGGCCAAGGTGATTTTTCCCCTCTGCTCAGCACTGCTGGGGCCACACCTGGGTCCAGGTCCAGGCTCCCCAGCACACCACGGACCTGGACACACTGGAGAGAGGCCACTGAAGGGTTATGAAGATTATTAAGGGACTGGAGCACCTCTCTTCTGAGGAAAGGCTGAACCAGCTAGGACCATCAGCATGGAGAAGAGAGGCTCAGAAGGGCATCTTATTAATGTATTTAAATACCTGAAAGAAGAGTGCAAAGAGGTAGTGCCCAGTGACAGAACAAGAGGCAATGGGCAAAACACTGAAACACAGCAAGTTAACCCTGACCACCAGGAAACTCTTTTTACTGTGAGTGTTGCCAAGCACTGGCACAAGTTGCCCAGTGAGGCTGTGGAGTCTCCATCCTTGGAGATATTTAAAAGCCATCTGGCCATGGTCCTGCGCAACCAGCTCTATGTGACCTTGCTTGAGCGGGGCTGGGACTGGGTGACCTCCAGAGACCACCAGCCTCAGCCATTCTGCAAGTCTGGGACTATCTTCAAGGTTCAAGTTTTTCCATTTATTATCAATGTCAGGTCCTATGAGGTTAAATTCCTGGGGTGGAATAAGTTTCCAGCCCAAATAAGTTTTATAAAATAGAAGTATAGAAGAGCAGACGGTTGTAAAACTTTGGGTAACCAAAACTTCCCAAGATGTGTATTTCCATGGAAAGAGTCTCTTCATTTGCATAATAATGAATCTTCTGAATGAGGAGTAACAACTTACATGGCAGCTCTCTGGCCCTGGAAAAGCCTGCTATAATCTTCTTTTAGCCCGATCACATAGTGAACTGCTTCTGCCCACACCTTGCGCAGCTGAGGAATCGGCAGTTGGATTTTACTGTCCTGTACTGAATGCAAGAAAAACATAATTGTACACGAATGAAAGGACAACTAGAAAAGGACCTGCTTAAAACAGTCCTAATTTCTGCTTCAGGTACCTGAACTACGGGATCAAGCCATGTCAGATCTGCTCAATTTTTACGTGATACTGCCTAATTGCTCCACATAAACAATTGATATTGGTCACTGTCCTGATGTGTGTTTCATCTGAAAATGTCTTCAAATCTTTTGTATATTTCCTCCCAGATTTCTGACGCAAATGTTTAAGGGGAAAAGATGCAGGAATTTGTGTGTTCCCCTATAGAGACAGGGAACTGTCAGGACATTTGGGATATCCATAAACACATTGTAAAAAGCCTTCACTCCAATAGATTCAGAGCAATGATGTCATGCAATGAGACTCCCCAGAATAAAAATAGCCCAGAACACAGAAAGAAACAAACAGAATAAACCTGAGAGAAGGAAAACCAGCATAGCTTCTGCAGCACCAGGCCAAAGAACATGAAGCTATTTAACAGTAACTGTACATCACCAGGTTTCCTCTTCGTGCAGTATCTCAATAGACGTCTCCTGTCCTGTGACAGGGGCATACAAAGTCCTTCATACAGGTATATTTGGTACATATATACCTTCCTAGAGGTATATTAGGTCCTACAGATGGCTACTGCCATTTCAGGGTACATGAGAGAAGCAGCTTCCATGCATGGTCTACAAGTGTACTGTGTCCAGTTCTGGGCTCCCCAGTTTAAGAAAGACAAGGAACTATGAGAGAGACTCCAGTGGAGAGCTATGAAGATGACAAGGAGTCTGGAGCATCTCTATGAGGAAAGGTTGAGAGATCTGGAGCTCTTCAGCCTGCAGAAGAGAAGCTGAGAGGGATCTTATCTCAATATGATAAATATCTCAGGGTGGGCGTCAAGAGGATGGACCAGGCTCTGTTCAGTGGTGCCCAACGACAGGGTGAGGGGCAACGGGCACAGACTGAAACACAGGAGGGTCCATCTGAACATGAGGAGAAACTTCTTTGCTGGGAGGTGCCAGAGCCTGGCCCAGGCTGCCCAGAGCGGGTGTGGAGTCTCCTTCTCTGAGACATTCAAACCCACCTGGACGTGACCCTGTGTGATCTGCTCTGGTGACCCTGCATGAGCAGGTGTGTTGGACTGGGTGATCTCCAGAGGTCCCTTCAGCCCCAGCCACTCTGGATTTGATCTTAAGGGTCTCTTCCAACCAAAATGATTCTATGATTCTACTTATGAACGTTCCTATCTGTGCAGATAATGTATTATAAATTATCTCTCAAAATGTATTAGTCAGATTATATTAAATCCTTGTGTTGTTCTTAATAAAAGTGGCCTTTTTGTATTAAAAAGTCAGTTAAGGCACATCAAGTTTAAGTCACAAAAGTTCTAACTGACAGAGGTTAATGTCATTTCATTTTCCCTCCCTGGGAGCCTGTTCAGTGTCCAGCACCTCTGGGTGAAGAACCTTTTCCTAATGTCCAACCGACCCTCCCCAGCACATCTTCTGCCATTCCCTCGGGTTCTAAATGCTGTTCAGCACACAGAATTTAATACAAGGGCAAAAATCTTAAACGAATTCATAAGTTGCTCTAGAGGAGAGTTCCCAAAGTGCAGGCAATAAATTCTCTGAACTGTTTTACCTACAAAATGTGGAGATACAGCACTTTAAATGAAACTTTGATAGGCTGCTCTGGGTTCTTAAACAGTCCTCTTTGAATGAGACTGTGCCCTTTAGGATGAACACCAAGATTTTTACGGCACATCTACCTTCTCATTACAGAAGCAGAGCTTTTAGTCCCCAGTTGTCCTCCGGTACACTTACCAATGTAATTTACACAGTCAGACAGACTCCGAGAAGCAAAGGGTCCATCATAGACAGTTTTGCTTTTATCAAATAAATAGACCATGTAGCTATCCCAGCCTCTCTGGTGAGAAAAGAGAACATAAACAAGAGAAAACTCAAACATAGCTCCTACTAACCCACAGGGTCCTGGTTACATCATGAACTAATTATTGTGGGCAGACACTTAATTCTTATAGGGTGCCCTAAAAAACCTGATTTTGATAGATCCCATGGAAACACGGGACCCTTTCCTAGCAAGTTACTTTATTTCAACATTTAGACAGAGTATAACTATAGGAATCTGCTTATATTACCTGATAAAGGAAATAATGTGAGTTTATCCAAGTTACTTTAACCTTATGAGTTACTACACTTACAGAGCAAACTGTCCCTGGTGGGAAAAGATTAAGGCAATGTATCTTCTCTAAGATTTTATGTACTCTGAGAATGGGAAAGACATTAAATAAAATCATTCTTACTACGCCATCAATAACACACTGGGAAGCAGGTTTGCGAGGGTCCAGGCAAATCCCTGTTTCCAACAGCAGCTCCTGATTTCCGGTACTTATTCCAGTTTCACCCTCAATCCGAGTCTGAAGGGAATGAAGGCTTTCCTCAGGACGCAAGAGAAAAGAAATTATCTTGGCAGAGGTCATGTTCAGGATGTGTACTATCTGTAAAAAGAGTGCAAGTTGATTACAAGCCACTGGCTATCGAAGACAAAGGACACAAAGGCCTGGCAGGGGATATGTGGCAATTAACACGTTCTAACGTTCTGAGAGCATCATTTGAGTTTCATTGACTACAGCGATCAAATTCAGCAGCAAAGCCCCATAACAAAACTGGAAGCTTGAGCCTGTAACTTTGAACTTAATACCAGAGAAAACACCAAACCCAGTAAGCCTCCACAAGCCCTGCTGCAGCTTAATGACATCAGAAGAATGGTGACAAGCAAGTGCAAAGGCCATCTTGAGCCCTGGTGTCTTCAGTGTCGGCCAGTAACGGTCCCAGAAACAGGAGACCCATTTTCTTTAATCCCTCCATACCAAAAAGCTGTTACATCCCAGTGCTTGTCTTCTCACCGCTCCTATGGCTCTCCCTATAGTTTTACTATATCTCAGCAGAGACTGTAGCACCCAAACCACACCGCAACATATGGATTTTGACAAGTCCCAATTATGGGCACAACATCTTGTGTTTCAGGTTTTAATTCCTCTGGAATTCTTCAAGACCAAGCAAAACTATCCTCTGGTTTCTACACATGCTCCCCTCAGCTAGTCTGACTCCAGCAAAGCTCCAATAATTACTTGGAGGGGAAGAGTCAGGCAAATGTAATCTCTGTTCTGGTGCAGGTACTGCTATACTACATGGAGGCCACAGCATTAGTAGCAGAGTTCAGGAAAAGAAATATTAAACCATTATTTGATCTTGGCAAGTCCTTTCTGAGATGACAGGCAGTAACACAGGGTCATTCTTCTGTTCCAGGTGTAAAGCTAGAGACTAATATTGCCGGTGTTATTTTGCTTTCAGATACGTACTGGACAGGCTGTACATCCACTCACTTCTTGATACCAACAGAAACATTCCTCATGCTCCTGCAGCTGGATGATGCCAGGATTATAGCTTTGCTCCACCAAACACACTTTCTGTGCTCTGAGATGTTCTTAGTAGGCTGCTAAACCCAGTTACAACCCGCACTTACCTTCAAATTCAGTATGTGATCCATTAGTTGGAAACACTTTGCACAGCCAGTCTCAGAATCTGAACTTCCACCTCTCTGTTGTGGATCCCAGTTCAGCATCAACTGCAACCAATTTTCCATCGGTTCTACAATTAAACTAAAACAGAAGGGCTGTAAGAAAGCCCCACACCAGGGCTGAGGTCACAACTACGGCTGGCTCCCCAGGACTGTGTCCCCACGACTCTGGGCAATCCCCACAGGAGATCCCCCACTGCTTGGGGCCCTGTCCCAGGGACATGTCACTAGCACGGGGAAAACACTTTCCTGTGCCCAAATTTCATTCCCCCTGCTGTAACTTGCGCTGTTGCCTTTCGTCCTTTCACTCTGCTCCTGTAAGAAGAGCTTAGGTCTGTTGTAACACCCCAAAAGATAGTAGAAGACAAAATTAGATCCCGCTTTGCTCTCTGTTTGCCAGACTGAAGCAGCCCAGCTTTGAAGGCCTCTACTTGTACACTCCAGTCAACAGGCTCCGACCATCTTTGTGGTCTCTTCTGGACTTGCTGCATTTTCCCAACACAAGTACCGCCCCAAGGATCCAAAAAGAGCCATATGGCTGTGAGCTGTTCGACAGCAGCAAGTGGTGCCTTGTGATGAGCTTGAAACACTCCTTGGGATAAAAAAGGACCCCTCAGCACTTGAGATAAAGGAGGAGGAGCCATCAGTTTGAAAGACATCCCAGAAATTGTCCCATGTCACCAAAAATTATCCCATGTCACCACAAGGACACACTTACCCACAGAGGCTGTGAGGCTGCGGCAAATGCGTACTGAAGCGAACCTCCCCATTCATCTCCTCAGAAGCAAAGATGTGCTTTGGATCCTTCTTCTTGATTTTTTCATGCCTAGAAAATAAAATCCTCTGTGGATATATTGACAATGCTCCTTTTGTAAAGGGACAATTGATTGCAGAAGCAGCAAAAAGTCTAGTAGCTTTAGAAAATAAACTCTCCTTTTAGGACAAAGACGGCATTTCCAAACTGCAGCTACAGGCACATGGCCAGCACCCTTTTCTTCCTATTTTTACGGATGGGGAAGAGCTGTTTCTAATCTCATTCATTCGTTTTCTGCTAGGTACATTAGGACATCAAGTTTTCCCATGTTGGAAAAAATGCAGCAAATGTTGAGCTATTAAAATAATAAAATCCCAGGAGTTAGCAGTTAAAAAGGAAACTACTGCAACATATTGATTAAAATTACTTTTTGTTAACATATAATCATTTTTAAGTTAATACTTGCATAAAAACCTCAAATTTACCTTTTTTCCTGTTATAAACCACTGAAATATCAATGGCTTCTGCAAAGCTTTGCAGACCACCAGTCTCAGCACTTAATTAACAATCAATGTATTGCTCTGGCTCACGCTGTCACCTCAGCACACGCAGTTGCTGTCACTCCTATTGCCTGGCGTCACCTCTCAAAGAACAAGTGTCTTACCAGGTAAATGGCTGTAGATTATGCAAGAAAGGTCTAAATCCTGCAATGCATTCAAACACCATCGTTCCAAAGCTCCAGTAATCAACAGTGACTGAGTAGGATTTATTCTCAAAGAGTTCTGGAGCCTAAAAACGATCACAAAAAGACACTTGGAAAGTGGCATTTCAGGTCATCTATTTTCCTTACATTTCTGCAGAAACAAAACTGTGTCTGGGTGTGTCAGTGACACACATTTCTGTGATTCTACGAAATGGGGCAGTATCACCTCACTCGT
The DNA here is from genome assembly GCF_037038585.1 of Patagioenas fasciata. NCBI lineage: Eukaryota > Metazoa > Chordata > Aves > Columbiformes > Columbidae > Patagioenas > Patagioenas fasciata. The sequence continues at coordinate 7,232,500 of NC_092527.1, forward strand.
GCACGTGAAAAAGAAACATCTTACCAAATACTGTAATGTTCCAACAAATGAGGTGCACAAACTTCCTTGATCCAGATCTTTCGCGTATCCCAGGTCTATTATTTTGTGAACAATCTGCGGACAGTTTAAATAGTTCATCAGAAGAGTAAATTCAGAGAAAAAAAAACCATGAAACAAGCCAAAATCTGCGCAGTGACATCCGCGGCATACGCTCCGGAAAACCAAAACCAGAATGGAAATTCTGGAGAAAGCCTGTGGCAAAGCTTCGACGTGTGGCACGGCATTAAGACTTGTTGCCTCACCACGTAAGCTGGCGTTACCCATCTGTCTCAACATAGACAGAGCGCCTAAACTTTTTATCTGGGAATTTGAAGTTATTTGTTTAAAAAGCACCAACAGAGCAAACGATTTTCACTAAGAAATCCGTCAGGTTGACTGTGAACCAGCTGCATTTTACACACAGCCCGCAAAGCCACACACACAGGGATGTGCTACGATCTCACCTCGTTCACATTCTGTTGCCGGCAACGTTCTCAAATGGGAGCAAAAGTTGTTTGTTTTAATGGCAAAGATTTAAGAATAAGCAAAATAGGAGTTGTGGCTTCAAGAAGTCATAAACTTTCAGTAAATTCACAGTGCAGTTTTCAGCTGAGTTTGATGCCACAAACCACTTGTTCTCTTTTATTTCTCTTAGGCAAGATAAAGCTGCAGACAACTTCCAGAAACAACAGCGGGGGCGCCGCTGATGCCACCTGACTTACCTTCCCACCTTCATCCTGAAGAACAATATTTTCAGGCTTCAAATCTCTGTGTATAATTCTGTTCTCATGCAAATACTGGATACCAGACCCTGCAAGACACGTGTTTGCTTTAGTAGAAAATAAACTCCCACTGATTAAAGATACATCTAATAAAAATCTAATACCCCCCACTTTGGGGTTGACATCAATAATGACGCAAGATAACAGAAAGACCTATTTATATAGAGGAGCACGTTAGGCAAGATGCTGGTGCTGCCAGCAATGCCCTGCTCGGTACTGGCAACACCAAACTTAGGGGCTCAAGGCTTCTGCTGGTATGAGTTGGGGTGCTCAAAGTATTAGGTTGGTGCAAAAGCAATTGCAGTTTTTGCATTGTTGAAATTTGCTGTTTGATATTGGAATATATTCCTAAATAAAGGTGGTTCCGTTATATATCACTGCAACGTGCTTTTCTTGCTCTATGGTTTTTTTTGCTACTAACTTATTACTTGCTGTTTATTTTATTTCAGGCTATGGAAACGATTTTAGACAAAAAGCAAATTTGAGCTATTTTCTTATTCGAGTTCCAAATGGGTCGTAAAGCAGCAGGGACAACTCGCAGCATCAACAAGGCATTTGGCCCAGAACTGCTGACGAATGTACAGCACAGTGGTGGCTCAACAAGGCGAGGGCCTTGAAGATGAGGAGTGCGGTGGCCACCATCGGATGGTGACAAAGACCAACAGAGAGCAGTCAAAGCTGATCCTCGCACAACTACACGAGAAGCTGCCGAAGAGCTCAACGTCGACCTTTCTACAGTTGCTCAGCATTTGAAGCAAATTGGAAAGGCGAAAAAGCTTGATTGTTGCTTTATCCATGCGAGCCACGGAACCTGACACACCAATGTGATGTTCACAGAGTTCGCTTTATTGTCGGACCGGGCTGGCTTTACAGCAAAGCTGCCCTGTCCACGCGCCTTACAACAATGTGATTGGTTGTAACTCGTGTTATACAATAACATGATAGGCTCCATGTGCTGTCCAGCGCTCTGCACGCGTGTGTCCGGCGATTGCTCACTCATTGTTACCTTCTAATGGTGCTCCTTTAGTTTCTTTTGTCTCTGGCTTCACCTCTCAGCCAGGCTGGCGACAACCCCATCCCCCTGGGGCGGGGGGGGCTCTGCCACTACATCTCTCCCTCTTTTATTTAATATTAACAATATGCGGTATCATGCTTTAAATACAGTGTGAAATAGAGGGTAAGAACATTAAAGCTAATACAATTACAATTAACAAGAACAAACCTGTTTTCAATATTCCTTTTAACCAAACAAGGCATTCACCCCAAAAAACCCAATATCTTCTGTTATTTTCTTGTTCTGCAAATCTTCTATCTTTTTAAGTTCCAACAACACATACAATCAAACTCTTCATAACTGTGAACATGTCCAATAACAAAAAATTAATTGCTGCTCTGTTTTACAAAGTGGTATTCTCAACATTGGCTACATCCGTTGCTAAAAGCGATAACACCTCTGAGGTTAAGGGTTGTCATCACTGCAATCGGTTTCTTCTCTGTTAGCTAACCAAGGTCTCACCCACTTTGCTGGGATCCATGAATTTTTGTGGTTACCTGTAGAAACACAAGCATATCCCCTTCCCCAGGTTATTAGTGACATAGGACCTTCCCGTTGTTGTGTTGTCGGATTAAACACACTAACCTTGGGCACATTTTCAGAAATATCTTTGACGTTTTTGATATGGTGCATAACAACCGGTTCCATTTCAGTTTTTGTAATGCTGCTAAGCGTATTGAGGGCAGTTTCTTTTAAGATGTCCTGTCTGTCCGCAAGTAAAACATGCTAGGCCACAAGAAGAAGGGCTTCGGCCTTTCATTGCAGGCTTAAGTGCTGCAGCCAAGGCTGCAGCGTGGGCTTGAGCATGTATTTTTGCTTTTTCTACCTCCTGTTGCATAATCGGTACCCGTGTGCAAGCTTCCACCATCTCTGCTAAAGAAGCAGTTTTTCCCAAACCGGTTAATATCTGTTGGCATTGGGTGTTCGCATTCATCATAGCCAAATCTTTCCCCACAGCAGCTTTTGCCTCTGGAGTCACGTTAGGAGAGGCATCTATCACTTCTTTTAAACAATCCACAAATGTCATATATGATTCCCCAGGATCCCACTCTATTGTAGAATAGGGTAGCACAGGGTTACCTCTATTTGGCGATTCTTTCACTGCTGCCAGAGCAAGCCCTTGCGTTTGCTGCAAAATCCTGGGATGAAGTGCTGCCTGAGTGGCACCATCCGCATATTGCCCACCACCCAGTAACTGGTCCATGCCAGCCAACCGCAACGGATCATCAGCTGGTAAACGAACATTTTCTAATACTGCCAATTCCACCTTCCCCTGCCACTTGTCCAAGAACAGCAAATACCCCGTTGGAGGAAGCAATAACTCCACCAATGCCCTAATATCTGTTGGAGTTAGTACTTGCTCCTTGAAAAATGAATTGATTAGCTGCATCATGTGCTTATTATCCATACCATATTGCATAACTGCACTTTGCAATTGCTTAACCGTTTTCCAATCAAAAGGCGACCACTGCCTTTGTCCTCTATTATCTATGTGCACTGGCATTGCTGTAATACTACCAGGTAACACGATCCCTTCAATAGTTGCATCTCTGATTACCCCTTGCCAACGTTGCCATGCATTATAAGAATGATCTCGAGGAATATCTCTACCCTGATGCACAGGGGCAGCACCCAAATTATCATTACTATCACTGCTATACAATTCCCTTGTGTTTCCCTGTGGATCACTAAGTCGACGCATATTTGCAAACCGATCTGCTAACCCAGTCTCCAGCCCTTTTCCATATCGCGCTCTCAAATATTCATCTGCTTCTCTTACAGACCACATCCCATCTTCAACACATTGTCTAGCCCATTTTTGTATTTGCTCTCTTTTGATACGGAGCTCCTCCGGAGTGAGGTCTAATTCCACCCTCTCCCTTTCCTGTTTTCCCCGTTTTTCACATTCCCTGCCAATTGCCTCCAGCCCGTCCTTAATTGCATCTGACGCCTTTTTATATGCTATTAACCGTGAAGTTTTACTGTTACCGCCATCTAGTCGTTCCATAGCTTCTAGAACTCCTTGCATCTGGCTCTCCTGCCGTCTCAGTAAGTCCTTCAGGCTCTGCACGTGGCTCTCCTCCTGGCAGTCAGGGCAATTCTGCGGTGCTTCGTCCTGGTGTTCCCTCGGGTCCTCCGGCAAAGGCACGTCGGCTGGATTAACTTGTTCTGGCTTGTTGAAACTTGCCGGTTGCTGCCATTTGTTGTCGGAGCCAGGCAATGGCTCAACGGGCGCAGAGGGTATAATTTGCTCTCCGCCCCAGAACTCCAGATCTGATACGGGACATACCAGCGGTGTTGATTCTTCGGAGTCCTCGGAGGGTGGGCAGCTCGCGGCGGGCGGCTCCGAGAGGACGGCACACAGCTCCGGCTCCTCTGAGACTTCCTGCATTAGCTGCCTGACCTCCCGCCAGGGTCCGGCGAGATCGCAAGCCTCGCGGCTCCCCCTTGTAACCGCTTCCCATAGTTCGGTCCCTATGTCCTCCCATGTACCGGGAGAAAAAAATTTGTCCGTCGAACGGACACTCCCCTTACGCAGGGCGAATCGAAGCAGACGCTTTAACGCGTCTTTTTCAAAATACCTTCCTGTTCGTGCAGCCAGCTGCAGAATACTTTTCATTATTATTTTTTCTTCCACGGATGCCGTGTTTCCCATGCCACCTGCTTCCCCGTAGGCCTACTTTCCGCTATGATTGAGCGCCGGGCTGGTGTCGCCCCCAGGTGGCGTCCTCGCGTCTTCACTTCCGGCGATCTTGCTTCGATACGAAGGATCACGTCGGGGTCACCAAAGTGTTGCTTTATCCATGCGAGCCACGGAACCTGACACACCAATATGATGTTCACAGAGTTCACTTTATTGTCGGACCGGGCTGGCTTTATAGCAAAGCTGCCCTGTCCACGCGCCTTACAACAATGCGATTGGTTGTAACTCGTGCTATACAATAACGTGATAGGCTGCATGTGCTGTCCAGCGCTCTGCACGCGTGTGTCCGGCGATTGCTCACTCATTGTTACCTTCTAATGGTGCTCCTTTAGTTTCTTTTGTCTCTGGCTTCACCTCTCAGCCAGGCTGGCGACAACCCCATCCCCCTGGGGCGGGGGGGGGCTCTGCCACTACACTTGATAAATGGGTGTGTCAGGAGGCGGATGAAAATAAAAAAAATAATCGTTTTGAAGTGTCGCCTTCTCTTATTCTATGCAGGAAGATGTGCTGGGGAGGGTCAGGTTGGACAGGAGGAAAAGGTTCTTCACCCAGAGGTGCTGGGCACTGAACAGGCTCCCAGGGAGGTGTCACCGCCCCAGCCTGACAGTGTTCAAGAAGAGACAGGACAACATCCTCAGACACACGGTGTGACCTGTGGGGTGTCCTGTGCAGGGACAGCAGTTGGAGTCCATGATCCTTGTGGGTCCCTTCCAACTCGGGACATTCTACGATTCTGTTATAACAATGAACCATTTCTTGATCGGATTGTGACAGGCAACAAAAAGTGGATTTTATATGACATTCAGCGACGACCAGCTCAGTGGCTGGACCAAGAAGAACCTCCAAAGCGCTTCCCAAAGCCAAACTTGCACCAAAAAATGTCACGGTCACTGTTCAGTGCTCTGCTGCCACTCTGATCCACTGCAGCTTTCTGAGTCCTGGTCAAACCACCGCACCAGAGAAGTCTGCTCAGCAAATCGATGAGATGCACTGAAAATTGCAACACCAGGTCACCAGAAAGGCCCCAATTCCTGCCCATGACAACGCCTGACCACACGCCACACAACCAATGCTGCAAAGGTGGAATGAATGGGGCTACAAAGTTTTGCCTTGTCCACCGCATTCACCTGAGCTCCAACTGACCACCACTTGTTCAAGCATCTCGACAACTTTCTTCAGGGAAAATGTTTTCACAACTGAAAATGCTGTCCAAGAATTCATCAAATCCCCAAACATAGATTTTTATGCTACAGAAAAAAAAAAACTTGTTTCTCATTGGTAAAAACGTGTTGATTTTAATGGTTCCTATTTTGATTAATAAAGATGTGTTTGAGCCTAGTTACAGTGATTTAAAATTCACAGTCCAAAACCGTAATTACTTCTGCACCAACCTAACAGCCCCATTCCATCACTCCCACCGCTAAAAACAAAACTCCGTGATTAGCTTAAGTCAATCTACATGGGGGCTTTCCCCAGAAGGAACAAACTCCCACAGAGTTCCCAGACTCTGCTTTCTCAGACACCATTTCCACGGTAGCACAACCATGTGTGGCACTGCGTGATTGCTCACCTAATTACCCCTCAGTTGAGAGCAAATCTCATTAGCAGAAGATTGCTGGACTAGCCGAGGCACGGTTGGCTTCCCTTTCTGCTATGCTCTCACCCACCCTGCCTTCAGCTCCACTCCAGGTTATCATCTCCTCCACACTGTCACCCTGAACAAATGAGATTTCCCTCCTACTAAGCAAACCCTACACAGAGAAGCAACAGGGCAACTCTGGCACTTCTCACATTGGTTACTGCTTTTTCAGCTTGGAAAAGTTACATTCAGGTGACGCACAGTTTGGCATATCCAGAGCCATGAACAGAAATGAGGTTTGAACAGAAAACTGTGACCTTAAAACAAAAGGTTAAGGTCATATGTACATACAACAGACCACTACACGGCTTTTCCAATCCCACTCCACAAACGGGTTGTTAGTGCGAGCTGCTCACCCCTGTGATCAGCAGGGATACCAAGTCCTTCCTCTGGAATAGAAACCTGATTTGTTTTAACACCCTATTCTCATTACATGGTCACCTGAAAAAGCAAAATGCCATCACACATAATTAAAAAAACCCAAATACACAACATGAGAAAGGCATTAAGGCAATAGACTACGTACCAATGTCGCTAAGCAGGGACAGTATTTGACTTTCCTTAAGTCCACAGCAGTTTTCTGGTTTGTTTAGCAACTACAGTAAAGAAAGAGATGTTTAGACTACAATGCAAGAGTCAACAGTCAAGAACAACATCTTCCATCCCTGCTGACAGGACGCAGAACACAGGACAGCTCAAATATAACTCTAGTTGAATGAGGCAGTTGGCTTTGTGAAATAAAAGCATGGGGGGAAAAAAGAAAACAAAAGGAAAACTTATCGTGCAGAGATGGGGTTGAAAGGAAGATTTGGACTGCTAAAATAGCTCACAAATCATGAAAGCCATCAGAAAGCAAATGGACAAGAGACACAGGCAGGGTCGTATGGCTGCGGGCAGCAGGGGTCATGAGGCTCCTGGAATCTGCTCACCCTCAACTGCTGAAGTTTGGCTTGATGGGATTTGGGAATGTCCCAGATACCTGAAGCAGTAAGTTCTGGGTAGATGTGCTGAACACCAAAGGAGGAGAGGGGCAAAGTCAGAAACCAAGCGCAGAGCCCACAATACCGCTCCGAACATGTGTGTGGAACGCAGACAGAAGCAGCAAGATCAGAAATAAAAACGTGCATCTTTTCTTTAAGGAACAAAGCGTTACATGCAATCAATTTAAATGAAGCATGTTACCTCCTAAATTGTCCCAGCATCTATGCAACTTCTAAGGATGCATTGGAAATTCAATTATCAAATACTGCATCACAAGTACAGCTAACATAATCCCAAATTTCTTGGCCAGGATCTCCAATTTACCTTCAAGTAGTCTTAAAACTTTTACTGCAAAAATCAACACGCAAGCGTGACCAAGAATGTGGTCAGCCACGTTTCCAACATCCAAATGCTATTTTCATATATAACCACATCCTTTTGTTACCAACCTTAAAACTGACTCTTAATATTGTCCCTACTGTTTTGAACAACTTGAAGACACGAAATGAGGCCCAGTAAGTTACTGATACACCAGCTGCCATCGCAGTTATTGTATTCAACATCTGCTCATGTTCCTCCAGTGGTATCTAACACCCATAACAGAAACAACAACAGAAAAATAAGCTTCCTGATCACTTAGATGAGGTGATTTCTAAGCACACCTTAAGCAACAGGGGTTTGCTTCTTCACCCCTGTACAAAGGTTGCTTCCTGAATCTGGCTGCAATAGAAAGGGAGCAGGAACTCTACTGGGATACATAGGAACTACAATCAGACCAGACTCCAGACAGAGACACGCTGCAGCAAAGCCAAACACGATGGGTGCAATTATCGAGGCGGTGGGAAGTTGTATTAATGCTGAAGCCATGAAAGGACACACTGCTTCAGGATAAAAGAGATCTGTCCTTGGATTGCTCTATTCTCAGGTTTCAAAACCACAAGTCTCGTTTCCCATGGGTGGTTTTTTGGGTTTTTTTCTCACTTTACATTTACTTCTGCACACCTGTACCTAAAAAGAAAAGCACCACAGAACACACACGGTTTCACAGACAACCACAGTTACAGAAAAGTATTAACTCCACTTATTTTGCTACATATTGCAAAGCAAAGCAGACGTTACCTTCCGGAGGTCACCTCCTGAACAATATTCCATCGCCAGCAGAGGAACATCGTTAACCAGAAAGTTCATCTCCTCGGGAACTTCACAGGCTCTTACTACATTGGGATGGTTCAACCTAAGCACAAGGAAAGCTGGATGAAAACTCTGACTTCTTTTTTGCAAGAATGAGACAACAAATGTCAACCAAACATGTTTTTACATTTCAGGTGCAATTTCTGTTCCACAATTGTATCCTTGCTGAGAAGTACACTCTGCAACGGCACCTACCAGTACTCAAGTGCACAAAACTCATCCCTTGGGAACACACAAACCAGCGATGAGCAGAACCAACATCCCAAAGCCAAAGTACAGGACTTAAATGATGAATATCGGGGCTCCAGTTCTGAATTCCTGCACCTTCCCGACAAAGTCATTATGTACGTGTCTCTGTTTCTGCATGTGGGGACAGTTTCCCCGAACCCAGGGGAACCTGCCAACACTTGTGGAACTGTACTAGGGTGGTTAGAACCAGGCAGGTGAAACCCACACACACGGGGAAGGATTAATTTCTGCAACTGAATTCAAACAGCTGCTTCTTGACTCTTTCTAACGCACATTATTCTTGGGAATAGGATACATCCAGAAGAAAGTGAAGACAAATTCCTGCTGTGTACACCTTCCAAAGCCTCTGGAAGCCACCACAAGCAGCTGTAGCTGTGTGGCTCAGTGCCTGCATTCAGAAAACACAAATGATGAAAACACTAATGAGAACAGTGATCACCAAGCCCTGGCTCACAAACCCAGGTTGCGTGCAAGTGGCTTCCTCCAATGTTAGTGGTTATAGCAAGTGGGTGAGAGTGACAAGAAGGCACAGCAGGAGTTTGGTAAAGCACTATGGAGCAGGGGCACTGCAGACATCAGTGGGAACAAATCAGAACAAAACTGAGCAGAGTCCCTGCTGCCACCAGAGGGATGGAGCACTTCGTGTTCTGGAATCTCTTAGGAGGGAGAAGGAACTCTCAGGACAAGGGAACAACTGTGTGAGACACCAACACCCCAAGCTACCACTGATGTTCTCAAGGCTCTGGTTCACAGGTACCTCAGGGTGACAGGCTGGAGAGGGATGGTGGGCAGCGTAGGGTACATAGTTTCTGACGAGAAAGCATTAGGAGATGTTATTCTGTACACGTCACAGAGAAAAAAAATTCCTAGCTCCCCTGTTTGCTACATTAGAGATGCACACACTGCACTTATGGGGTCACGCAGCTGCTCTCGTGTCACCACATTAAAAGGCAACACACTGCACAGTGCAAATTCAGAGGAATTCAGGATGGACAAACAGCCCAGGCAGCACAAGAGCACCAGGGGTTTGGATGTCACTGGGTCTGAAGGAGGAGAAGCACTCGCACATCCCGGAATGACACACAAACCAGTGCAGAGCCAGGAAGTGCCAGGCAGACACTCACCCTGGTTCAGAGGTTGAAGCTCCCACTGTCCCCATGCCCTGTCCGGCTCAGAGGCTGAAGTCCCCGCTGTCCCCATGCCCTGTCTGGCTCAGAGGTTGAAGCCCCCACTGTCTCCATGCCCTGGCTGGCTCAGGGTCTGGCTGTCCCCACACCCGCAGCCGGGCTGGTTCAGGTGCTGAGGGTCTGGCTGTCCTCACACCCTGGTGCCCCCACTGCACCTGGTTCAGGGCCACTGGGCCACCTCGGTCCCTCAGCCCAGCCGGTTCAAGGGCTGAATGCCCTGCTGTCCCCACACCCTGGCTGGTTCAGGGGCTGAATCCCCCACACCCCGGTCTCTCACCCCCGGACAGTTCAAGGGCTGAATCCCCTGCTGTCCCCACACCCCGGATCCTCAGCCCGGATGGTTCAGGGCCTGAATTCCCCACTGTCCCCACACCCCGGTCCCTCAGCCCGGCTGGTTCAGGCCGCCGGGCCCCGGCAGCGCCGCGCCGGTGGTTCCGCACTCACTTCTTCATGATCTCGATCTCGTGGCACCACCGGTCCTTGTTCTTGACGCTGAGCTCCAGCCGGCAGGACTTGATGGCCACCCGGGCGCCCGAGTCCTGAGGGACACAGCGCCGTCAGCCGCCCCGCTCCGGCCCGGCCCTGCCCGCCCGGCCCCCGCCGCCGCCCGGCCGCACCTGGTGCTGGTACAGACAGACGTTCCCGAACCCGCCGGTGCCCAGGCGCTCCCGCATCTCCCAGGGCCCGCAGCCGCCCGCCGGCTGCCCCCGCAGCGCGACCCCGCCGGGGGCCCGCTCGCCGCCGGGCCCGGTGGGGCCGCCCCGCTCCATCGCCGCAGCCACTCGGGGCCACCGAGACTCCGCCTTTATTGCCGCGTCAGCGCCCGCGCCCGCCCGCCCGCCAACGGCCGCGCGTCCCTCGCCGCCGTCAGCGCCGCCGTCAGCCCCGCAGGGCGAAGTCGAAGGGCTGGAAGTCCCGGCGGAAAGCACGGGCCTGCGCCGCCTCCTCCGGCCGCTCCGCCGCGCAGCGCCGCCAGTCCGCCCGCTGCGGCAGCGCCAGCAGCGCCGCGCTCGCCAGCACCTCCCTGCAACACAGCGCGGAGCCGGCTCGTCAGCGCCGCGGCGGCGCCGGGCGGGCCGGCAGCGGGGAGGGGGGACCCACCTGCCGAAGTGCAGCGGGAAGCGGCCGCGGATGCGGTGGAACAGCTTCTCCCCCGTGTCCAGCTCCACGTAGAAGTAGGGGGTGCCCGGCTGCGCCACCTGCGGGGGACGAGACGTGGGGATCGGGGGGGGATGAGATGCGGGGAACAGGGGGGATGAGACGTGGAGATCGGGGGGGGGGAGGGGCAATGACATAGGGATCGGGGCGGGGGGGAAATGAGATAGAGATCGGGGGGTCCGCTGCGGACCACCCGCCCCGCAGCACCAGCTCTGGTCCCTCAGCCCAGAGCAGGCTTTTGGAAGAGTGCAGCCGTCTCCTGACCAGAAAGGCATTTCTCAGAAACTGGGCATAACCCAAACTGCATTGGTGGCCGATGTAAAAGCATAACATCCAGAGGACAATGAAGCGAGGGATCGCTTCCCACTGGAATCCTCAGTGCAGGATGAGCACAGGGCACTACTTGTAGTATTTGTTGTGGTTTAGCTCTGCAGTTACCACTACAGAGTTGTTAAATGGGAGAGCCAAGCAGCTCTGATCATTTTTACCCTGAGCTAAGCCATCCCATACCAATACAGCCCATTTTTAGAGGAAGGAAAGCATGTGAAGGGACAACACACACATTTCTGAGCCAAGAAATCGGCCACTAAGCTTGCCAACATAGCTTTCGATAGCTACAACAGGCACGCACACGTGCTATTTCTGGCTCCCGCTGCAGAACAGGTGAGCGCTTGAACACAAAAAAACCTGATGTCACTACTGACTCATTTCTCAGGAAAATTTCTTTCAAATTCTTACCCAGGGGAACTTAAAACTACCTGATGTGCAGCAGCACTGAAAGGGTTTGGTATCACAAGGCATGAATTCAGCAAGCCCTATGAGTAGCTGGAATAATTTGCAGATAAGCGACATATCTGTTGTTCACAGGAACTTTGCTCAGAGCAGAATACACCTGGCACATCTCCAGATCAAGTCTACAATGGTCTGTCTCCAACAGCTTAGCCCCACCACACAACATGACCTCAGCCTAAACAGGCCAAAGGGAAAGTAAATAACAGGCAAAATCGTGTCTCATACTTGCGTGATATCAGAGTGCTCTGGGATCTCTAATAATTCGATCTGTTGTTCCTGTGCCTGGGCAATAAAGATCTCTTTAATGTCTTCAGAAGTACAGTGGTCCAATGGGACAGGAACCACCTGGAGAGGGAAGATAACAGTCCCGTAAAAAGAATAGAAGACAAAAAAACCCACTAGCAGAAAGCAATCAGTCCATCACTGGAGCTGGTGTGCTCCTCAGTACCGCTCAGCATCATCAAACACGACAGGTGAGCACCTGCCCGTACAGGCTTAAACTTATGAGGTTGTTTTCTGTAGGAGCTGAACAAAAAGCTGAAAACTAAAAGCTTGAAAAAGTTCTCAGCACAGCCGTCTCCTTTCTGATCTCTGTGGTAGTTTAAGGCCGCTCTGATATTGTTACAGATCTGCCAAAGACAGAAACCACCACAATAGACCCCTAGCCCATCAGGGTGAGCACGAGGTTTTGCCATTTCTCTTTTTAATCAGTTCCATGAGGTTTTCCTCACACACTCAACACAACCAACACGGTGCTGCTGTAACGGGAAGAATTAAAGGACTGTGGCAGAACCAGCACATGGTTTTATTTTTGCTCTGGCTCTATCTCTGTGGATAGGACAACTTCTCTCCATGCTCTGGGAAGGCACAGAATAAAGAGAGAAATGTGAAGATAAGTGCAAGTTTATATTCTCCCAGGGTGCCAATAAAACCATACCTGTAACTGCAGATGCTGACTCCTATAGTTTCTTTCAAATAAGACATATCTTTTTCCCTTACTTCTGAAAAAGTCCTTTAGTGCAGACTTGTACTTTGTCACTTCTTCCACCACCTCTGCAGACAAGTCGACCACCGACTGATAGTGCCCAATAGGCAAAATCAAGACGTGATCGGGTAACAAGCCACCTTTGGCCAGGGCAAGATAGCACTGGAAAAATGAAACAACACACACCAGTTACTCACAGCAAGCAGCGTGAACTTACCATGCTGTGGCGGTGTACGCTCTGGCTGCATTCTGAGTATCTCCCAGCCTAGTGATTCTGCCCTGGGAACAGGGAAGTCTTCTCCTCTATGTGACTTATTAGGGATTGTTTATTAGCAATTTATTAATTACTAGAGGAATGAGAAAGACGGTGACTGGGGGGCAAAAAAAAGCTCTTTTGAATGCCAGAGAATGGCTTGTCTGTAGGAAAGCAGCCGAGTGACCTTCACCTCTGTCGCTAGAATTGCTTCCTATGACAAGAAAATCCACTTCAGCTTCAAATCCACAATCAGCTTCAAATAAAGTTTGGTTTTTAACATTTACAATTGGAGATGGTTATTTTCTATTGCCGTGTCTCGGCACGATTCTGCTGCCAGGTAGCAAAGAATGCGCTTTGGTACTTACATGTGTGCCAATACTAACAACCAAGTGCTTCTCAACTTCTGGGCTGGCGAGGCAGAACCAGCAGGGCCCCGCGGGCTGCGCTTTATTGGGAAAGAGAAACAAGTGTTACAGCACAAGGCTTATTTGTCAGAACAGGCAATGGATCTGGAAGAGCTGTTATTTTCCAGCCACCCTTCCCAGCTGATGAAGTGATTAAGATGTTAGAAGAACACAGCTCTTGGAAGCAGATCTGGTCAGAGAACTGGTACCTCTGGGAAATTGCAACATTCCTAAAGAGACACGGCTGCAGTAATGTTGTCACTTAAAAGTCACGATCCTTAGGGATTTCATTTCAATTTCTTCAAGTCAGGCAAACTCTGATGTGTTTTACAGCACAGAAATACAGAGGTAACGGAAGGGCTCCCTTCCCAGTTCATTAATATTTCGTGAGCACGTTGGCAAGCTGACATACACAGTTCGACAGCTTGAGAAAAATGAAGGGTGAGATGGTCCAATGCTCAGGAAAAAGCATCTGCATACTTACGGGGTTTTTTGGCTTGCTTAGGTTCGGAGTTCCCTCTCTCCTTCCCATCTGAAGGACGCTTCTTTCCCTGATGCTTGTTCAAATCAAAGAAAAACTGACAAGCTGGTTCTTCCTGTTTAGAAAAAGAAAACCGAAGTCCGTTATAACTGCACCTGAGAGTCACAGCACATACAAGAATTTGCTTTTTCCTGAAGAGGCACGTAACCACCTTTGAAAAGCATCAACAGCAAAAGCATCAATATCCTGGAACAGAATGAACTGAGCTCCTTTTGATACAGCCCAGGATACAGTTGGCTAAAGGGGCAAACCGTAACAAACTCCCTCGCATTGCACCTATACAATCTGGTTGATGCAAACAGTTTCCACAGAACCCTTAGTGTTTTGGATAGAAATATTCCAAGGTTAAAGCCGAACGCTGTTCTAAGCTCCCTGAACTTAGGGAGTGAAACATGCAGGGGAGAAGGCAGCGGTACCTCTGCACCCAGAGGCGCTTTGGTCTTCTGCGCCTCCTTCCGCGATTTTCGGTACGGATTTTCCGTGACGTCCTGTGGCTGCTTCACCAGCTCTGCTGGGTCCATCGAGCTCATTGGCACAATGCTGAAAGCGTAGAGATACTAGAACAAAAACAGACATCTGAAATGCAAGAAGCTTTAGCCATAACTGCAGCTCTGAAGAGGTCAGCTGTGACCTCAGCCATCCTGAAGTGGTAACGCGCAACTTCGCACTGCAAGAACTCAGCAAACCAGTGTTTAAGCTAAGGAAAGACATGAAAAACACGCTCCCTGGGCCAGTCTGCTGTGCAGGGCAATCAAGAGTTTATGGAGCACTTCCAAGCGGCTCACTTCTTTCACTTTCAAGAAATCTTTTTGAAAAGCAGCTGTGTATCCTATGTGCAAAAAACCCAGCCTTGATCCTTGCCTGTTTCCAGGCCTTCTTTCTGTCCTGGTCCTTATTTCTGTTACCAGGCCTAGTTCCTATGCCTTCTTAGCCACTACCAACCTGTCCCTCTATACCAACATTCTGTTACTTTCTTAAACAGGTTAAAACAACCAACAAAACAACCAGCCCCTTCCTATCCCAGAAGCTTTTTTTCTGTGATTTAGAAGGGTTCCTTTGGAATTTTGCTTCCTTCTTAAAGCAGGTCATGTGAACAGAACATCTGTAAAGCAGCTGGGGAAGAGGAAGGAATGACACCTTTCTAACCGCTTTCCTCTGCAGTTGTGTTCATAGCTACACGCTATTTGAACAGGTAGTGAACAACACTGGGCCTCACAGCAAGTCTTGCAGCCCTTAACCTTCTGACATTGTGGGCAAAAGGTATTTCTTCCTCAAGTGAGCCAGACCATTCCACTTGAGTGATGGACACTGTCCTGCAGCTAGCCAAAGCTGGGCTTACTGCCCTATTACTTGTACTTGAGAAAAGAAGATTCAAAAGCATCAGTACCTTTTTCTTGCTTGTGTTGCCAACGTTTGCAAGCGCAATAAACCTGCTCACGTGTTGCGGGGTCTCCTGTAGCACTGTGTGATTTCTGTAAGGAAGCAAAACACAGCTGTACTGCCAGGCACGATATGTGGGAAAACCACGTGTCCTCCGTGAATCTGCTCAGGCAGCACCTCAGCCACAGTCACCAGCCAAGAACAAGGAGGCCTGAGCACAGAAAGAGTCCCAAGACCTAATAGCAAACAGCTGCACAGACCAAAATGACATCTCATTGCAGCCTGAAAGCAACTACACCTTTAAAGCATCTCCTGTGGGAGATGTGTAGGTTGTTCTGACACCTGCCTTATGCCACTAGTCACATTTTCTGTACAAAGTTATGACTAAAGACACCAGCCTCTTCACTACACACGAGCTTTTCCGTGATACATTTTCAGAGATACAGCCCTGAATTGGGCTGAACACTGTTTAAGTGTGACCCAAGGCAACTAATTTGGCATTAGATTCACAATCATGTCCTCAGACAAGCACTGTCAACAATGCCATAGTTTTCAAGGCAGCAGGAACTATCATAATAAGATGGATCTGAGAAACAATCTCAACACTGTGTTGGGTCTGGATGACTTAATAAAATTATTTTAAAGTTGTCCTCCTGTGTTCTTTAAAAATTGAACTCCTATTGGAAAGTAAATGAGATTTCAAATGGTCTTACAAACCTGTAAGGAAGTCTTTCATAATAGGTCTTCTCCAAGCCGGCAAAGTGGTATCTTGGTTTGAGACTTGCAGCTAGATCAGATACTAAGTTGGAGCCACGCTTCTTGGTATCGATTTCTCCCTGCAAAACACAAACCAAGTTTTATTAAAATCAAACAAACAAACCAACCTGTCAGACTGCAGAGAAAATAAACAGTTTTATACAGAACAGCATGCTGGGAATGTGGAGAATGATGGTGGTGGTCACCACTGCCTGGAAGTGAAACAAAACACTCAAAGGGGGTCGATCTCTTATCGGCCACCAGAGCCTACTCATTTATCTATTCCGTGTACATAGGGTTTGCAACTGCTTGTTTCACCAATCCAAATTCGCCATATTGTCCTCCTCTTGGTGTTGCGAAGCCAGGGCAGCACAGAGTCAGTTCAGCAAACACCAACAGATGCCAAAGTCATCAAGACAAGTTTTGACCACATGCCCAGGGTACCAAAACTTTATTGCATGAGGCAAGCAAACAAGAAAGTGTTCAGGAAGCATAATTCTATCCCGCTCTCATCCCTGCGAAGTCAGAGCAAAACTCCAGGGAGTTAATTCTCATCTATGCAGATCAGTTCCTCACACCAGCTTTGCTGGAAGAGAAACTTCTGGTGACAAAGAGCGAGAGACCTGATCCTTCATTCCTCAAACTTCTGGGTCTCAGTGCACAAGGGAATCTCCAAGACTTGTTACTGAAATCCTCAGGTCATAAAGCACACACTCCAACGAGATGCATGTTTGAATACAATCACTATTAATACACTCTGCTGTTAACCCAAGCGAGTACATTTTCAGAACACTCATGCCAAAGTGGAAGGATACACTCAACTACTACAGAGAATCCCCAAGGGAACTTGAGACCTGAGTTTTCTTTATAAGCTGGAACATCCCTACAACCTGTTTCTCTCCAACTCCCTAGGATAGCGGGGTCGTTGGTTTTTTAGAGGAGGGGCAGAGATGAGGGAGGGTCTTCATGCTTTTAGTCTGAAGATTGTATCTGGTTTGGCATGTTGGAAGTGCAAAGTGCACTTCTGCCATGGTCCATGGCCTTGCACACCAGGAAGGTTTCAGATCACCTTAATTTATCACTGGAAAGTCACTTCTGCTGAGGAGCATTAACAACAGAAAACTGGACACAGGCAAAACAACATCCAGACAGTAGAAGAAAAAGACCATTTAGTACAGCTGGCTGATATGCAACAAAATAAACACCAAAATGCTTTAAAAGTTTTCAAGTGGGGAGAAAGAACAGTATTAAAGATGTTGAAAAGCACAGCATTCCACACCAGAGGCTAGCAGCATTGTTTCAGAGCAACGTTTGTGATGAGGTGAAAGCCATCGACTCTGATTTTTCAGGCAGGGACAGATAAAACACCCTGAAGCTGAAGTTTCACAAATGTCCCTCCCCATTGGGAGGAGGAACCATAACATCCACTGTTTTTTACTCTCAGCTTTCTCAAGCACTCGGGGGTGGCTAAATAGCCCAAATTGCCACAGCAAGGAGAAAAGCAATCCTGTGTTAAATCCACCTGCAAACCCATCCCAGCAGAAAACAATGCTTACCGCACTGTTGCCAAAAGTCCCCACATCTCTGGGCCAGGGGGACGTCAGCAATATATCCACACCTTTGAAGTTTGGGGTTGATAACAATGACGTTTTTAATTCCGCCACGTCCTTTGCACTGAAGCTGTAGGCAGGAGCTGGCTCGTCCGGGGCCTCGGTACCGCTCAGGTAGGCGATCTGCAGTCCAGAAGTGCCGCTGTAAAGACCTCGACGGCCTGTGTTAATACACAGGCACGTGCTTGAGATGTTGACACTGCAAGTTAACCTCTCGGGCACCTGACTGACAGAGGAACTCAGAAATCCTGCCTTAGTTGTGAAACTATCCCTGAGTAAAAACACCCAATGGCAAGTGCCTTTACTTGTCAGGTGGCATTCTAGAAATAAACTAGTTTATCCTTTTAGCTTTGCTACAGTTTCATTAGTTTAAAGATGACACTTCTTACCTCTGCTGCTCCAGTGCAGCCTCAGAGCACAGCAAAGTCATACTTCAGCTAGGAAACCTTTCCCACACAAAGACATGCTATGGGAATAAGATATTCTCCAAGAACAGGATCTTTCAACCACTCCTCCTTTTGGTTAGCAGGTTCAGCATTAGAAAACAACCAAAAAGCACGGTTCTCTTTCACGTTTTACATAGCAGATTGTATCAGCCTTTCAACATCTAGTCTGAACCCCAGAATAAGAAATGCCACCTTAAAATTTCCAGAAAAAGGAAGGGCTTTGAAGTGGCAAGATCAGAAACTGTTAAAGCACCACCAGGCAAGTCTCTTGTCACAAACCACCTTACCTAAATAAGTGATGTTCTCAGCTAATTCGCAGCCGCTGACGTCTGGAAAATAGCTCACGGTCTCTTGGTCATTAGCACCGAGGATGTACGTTGGAATTGGAGCTGAGGAAGAAAGCCACGTGCTTCAATTCAAGGACATTAGCAAAAGTTCAGCCTGCGTTTACAAGGAGTCCCACCCATTCCTACAGACCCCCCACACCCTGGCAGCGCCCAGAGGAGCGATCAGCACAGAGCAAGAAACCTTCACCCAAAAGTCCCCAAGCCTGCTATAGCACCAGCAGAGAACAACCTCCGCGCTAGCTCCACATAAGATCAGCTCCAAACAATCCATAGCTGTAAAAACACAGGTGCTAAGTAAACACCAAAGCACCGGGAGATTCAGTTGAAGCTGATCTAAATTTGTACGGTTATCAAAAAACTGAAAACCATTGATGTTTTAGGGGAAAAGCTCAAGTTCATCAGCTTTTTGATTCACTTGGTAGAAGAAATTGCTGCATGACTTTACTTCGAACCACCACATAACAGAAAAAGCAATGGGAAGTACCAGTTTTAATTTATGGCTAAGTGATCAATAAAAATTCATTTCTCCAAACAGCCCAAGTGAGATCTTTTCAAGCCACTAAAAGTTAGAAAAAGCAACGAGCAATGTCAGCGACGGCTCCTATAGATTTCCTAGCAGCCCAGCATACCAGTCAGCAGGTCACGGAATAAAAACCAGCAGCAGTTTCCTATTTAAGAAGGGAGAGCAGCAGCCATATAGCAGCTCTGCTACAGCTACAACTGCTTGAAACTACAGCTCCCACAGCCAGAAGATACAGGAGATTGCTTTCAGTTGCAGAGCTTTCTGGTCTCTGTGGCTGCAGAACAAATGCTACTCATGACTACAAACAGCGCTGGCCAGATGAGCCAGGCACAGACTTCAACGTCCAAAGCACAGGCAGGCCACTTGGGACACACACATCTTTTTGATTCTGAGTCCAAGAGCATTGCAGAAATGCGTTTTGGTTTAAAACAAACCCATCGTTCCCTCCTGCATGGAGTTTTCCCACACCATATAACTGCGGCTTCTGAATTCAGAAACACCCTGCGACGAGAGCGCAAAGTGGGTCGCAAAGCAGGGTGAGTGGCATCGCCCCCTTACCTTTCTTGGCCCCTGTGCAATACTCTGCCCATTCTGCCTCTGAAGTAGAGCCAAAGAAACTCCCAACGCACAAAAGCATCTAAAAAACATCAGAGAAAGCGCGAACAGCTACTTGACCAAAGACACGACACCCGCCAGCTTTTCCACACGCAGAGCTTTATGTGTCCAGTATTAGACACACAACAGCACCTCTTCTCCAAGCTCAAGAGCCCCAGCTCCCTCAGCCTTTCCAGTACTGACGGGTTTAACCGTGACGGGGGGGGTTTCAAGACCACAAGGCGACAGCTGCTGCATCCCAGGTCGTGGACAACGGGCTGCACAGACCCCTTCGCTGTCCCTTGTACCACGGGCAGAACGAGGGGGGCCTGACCCCGCCCAGCAAACCCCGCCCAAGCCCCCTGGGACCCTCCCGCGTCCCCCCGGGCAGACACCGCGGGGAGCGGAGCGAGGTCCCGGTGCCCCCCAAGCCTTACATCGAAGCGGCCGCTCTTGCCCTGCACGGCGCGGACCCGCCCGAAGAGAGCGTCCAGCCGCCCCTCCACGTCTCCGCACGCCAGCCTGCGGGACACGGCGAGACACTGCGCGTCAGCGGCCGCACGGTCCCGCCGCACGGTCCCGCCGCCCCGTCCCGCCCGACCAGTCCCATCCCGCTCACACGCGCAGCGGCGCCGCCGCCATGTCGGGAGCGCCCGGTCCGGAAACGCGGTCCCAAACCGGCGGCGCTGCCCACAGCGCCCCCGCGCGGCCGGGAAGCGAAGCGCAGCGCTCGCTCCAGGCAGCTCGTCAAAAATAACCTGTTTCCTCTCCAGGTGAAGCATTCAAGAAAAAATGCGCTAGGAAAATATGGCTACCCATCGATACTGCATTGAGAACTCTGCAGTTTAATCCCTTTACTCCTACACTGTCCTTAATTCAAATCCTTATTGTATATTTAGTGATTTTTACAGCAATTTCAATGTGAGACCGCAAGTACACATTAACAATCATCTGAACCAGTTAAACACCTGGGTGTATTCACTAGAAGGAGGTGGAAGGCCTGGGTTTCCCTGCCTGGGTTTGTGATAAGGCTCAGACCGGTGTCTGGAGCCCCATGGGAAGCTCTGAGACCCACACAATTGTCTTAGCAGTTCATTACAGAGAATATTGTTGCTTCTTTGGGCAGAAAAATGTTGGTTTTAACGGGCAACAGCTCCTGACTCTGAGATAGCTGTCAAGTCTCCCTCTTCGAACAGCTTTGCAAAATCAAGGGAGGGAAGGGAGCAATGTTTTTGCCATCTCTAGTGTCTGTTTAAACCAGCATGTTACACAAAGCTGAACTTTCCAGCAAGTTTCATGAGTGTCTCCAGAAGGAGACACCAGTTCGAGCTGCTGCCTCCTGGAGAGCGACCCTCAGAACCCAGGGTGGTTCTGCCTCTGAGCAACCTGGGCTGGGTGAAGATCACAGAATAATCCCAGAATGCCAGGGGATGGAAGGGCCCTGGAAAGCTCACCCAGTGCAGTCCCCCCATGGAGCAGGAACACCCAGATGAGGTTCCACAGGAAGGTGTCCAGGCGGGTTTGAATGTCTGCAGAGAAGGAGACTCCACAACCTTCCTGGGCAGCCTGGGCCAGGCTCTGCCACCCTCACCATCAAGAAGTTTCTTCTCAAATTTAAGTGGAACCTCTTGTGTTCCAGTTTGCACCCATTACCCCTTGTCCTATCACTGGTTGTCACCGAGAAGAGCCTGGCTCCATCCTCCTGACACTCACCCTTTATATATCTGTAAACATGAATGAGTCACCCCTCAGTCTCCTCTTCTCCAGCTCCAGAGCCCCAGCTCCTTCAGTTTTTCCTCACATGGGAGATGTCCCTGCTCAGGGCAAGGGTTGGACTGGATGAGCTGTGAAGGTCCCTTCAACCCAAATTGTTCTGTGATTCTACTCCCACAGTAGTTTGTGCCACCCAGGGCGTCATTCCGGCCAACAGCAAAATCAGACTCTGGTGTCTCCCCATTCTTCACCACATCTCTGCATTTTCCAGTCAAAGTCCCGACCTTCAGCTGCCGTTTTGCACCCGCAGCTGAGGAAAATAAGCTCTTGGCAACAGCCAAAACACTCTCCTGTTAGAGCATTTCTGTCCGTCATCTCGAGGGCCGCAGCTCCCCTGATCTTCCAGCTTGAAGATGCCGAGGCCTTTTTTGCTTAACAAAGCAGCAAGTTCAAAGGTTCACAGCTTGCAGAAGTCACCTCTGCCAGGAGAGGCCTATATAAGCAGTTTCTAACCAAGTTCTTTAAGAAGCAGTGTACCACATGGTTCAATAAGCTCAGGCAGTCTATCAAAATATTTAGGGGGCTGTGGTGTCTTGTCCCATCCGCAACCATGGTACAGCCGTTGTTTTGGGGGATCTGTCTTCTCCTAGTTTTGAGCCTCTTTCTAAGGCACAACAGCAAATGTATTCATCGCTCACTCTGTCCATATGAGCACTTGTTCTGTTTTCCCTGTCGGCCTGCCCAGTAATTAGATGATGTGTTTTAATTGCGTTTGAGCGTCTTTAGAAAACGCTATGTAATAAATGTTTCTCCTGCAACTCAATAGAGGAGTCTGCAGACTAATGCCCCAGTTTGGAACAAGGAGACAGAACTTATTCCTAATTCATTGCACTGGCAAGGAACTGGCCAGATGTTCAGCAGACCTACAAATCTAAACTGTTCATGGCAAAAATGTTGATCATTTTTGATCAACGTGGCTCTATGGAACATTTGGCAAATGTTTGCCCCTTAGGAAAACAAAAAGCAAACAAAAGAACAACAACAAAGGAAAAAAAACCCAACCGAACAAAAAAATCCCACAAACAAAAAAAAAAAAAAAAACAAACAAAAACACAACCAAAACCCAACAAATTGTGGGTAATTTTTATTGCTTTCCTTCGAGATGTCTCTTCATCTGTTAACTGAGAATTATAAGGCAGAAAAATGATTCACTTATGTTACTCAGTCTTGCAGGACTCTGCTTGCATACCTTAACAATTTTGGGAATTCTTTTTCACATGAGGCGACCTTGTCTGGGTGTTTATGCTGCTTATTTTGATGGCATTCCTTGAGATACATTATTAAACGGAGAGACCATGCATGAGATTATTTTGTGTTTGATAAACCATGACCCTGAATATTTATTATATTTTTGTATGAGCTTGTTACTAGAACTCACTTGTTGCAGCAGCACATTTTGGCTGGCCAGCAATGGCTCGTGTGTCCCTAACCATGTAGGCTGGCCTGCATGGGGCTGGAGGAAAGGAAATGTCATCCCTCTCTGAGAGACATCAGACTGTGAATCCTTAATGTAAAGCGAAGTCGCTTCAAACTAATCCCAGCATGCAAACTCATACACCTGTATTCACAAGTTAATCAAGGGGAAAGGGTAGGCAAAGAGCCAGGAACCCATATTTTAAATAGATGGGTAAGGGGAAGGGTATTGTTCTGGGGTCTGTCCTCACCGCTGCACGGCTGCCCGTAAACCTGCTCCTCTTTGCCTTCTCTTCCCAGGAGCGCACTGGGGGCCAGTCTGCCCCTGCCAAGCCAGCGCCACCATGGCGGGGAGGCCATCAGTGTCCTCTGGGCAAGAGCCAGGCACGCCCAGGAAGGCCTTTCCCTCCACATTCAATTCTAGGGACCAAGTCCAGATGAAAGACATTCTGTGCCAGCTGGAGCACCTCTACAACGTCTACAGCGTCCTGAAAGATCAAGTGGACCAGCTGACAGACAACAAGGTGGACCGTGCCGAGTTTGAGGAGCTGCAAGAGCTCCTCCTGGAGAGAGGTGAGAGCCCTGGGGAGCTGGCAGGGGGTGTTTGACATGGGGACACCCTGAGTCGGGGGCTCATCCTGCTCAGGGCCCAGCCCTGTGGGCGAGACCCCCTCACCGACAGCATGTCCCCTTGGCCCGTTCCCTCTAGGCCAGCAGAGCATGGCCCACATCCTGGCTGACCTCCAGACCCAGGTGTCCTCCCTGCAGGCTCTGGAATGGGAGCTCCAGCATGTGAAACAGGAGGTGAGCTGGCAGCAGTCCCCGAGGGGGCTGTGGGGATGCCAGGGGGATTTGGGCAGGGAGGGGCAGCCAAAGGCCCCCTGTGCTGGGACGACACAGGGGCCGTGCCCTGACTCTGCCCCCACCGCCGTTCCCAGGTCAGGCAGCTGGAGGAGGCCTTTGGAAAGCTGGGGCTGGCTGGAGCCGACGGGAAAGCGGGCAGCAGCGACCAGATCCCCCTGCAGCTGGGGTAAAATGGCGGGAGAGGGTTTCCCAGCCTGCAGGGCTGCGAGGAGCCCAGGGGGGCTGGACCATCCTGTTTTGGGAGGTGGCCATTGGCAGGGTGGGACACCAGCCTGTGTGCTGCAGGGTGGGGACCAGGACCTGTTTGTGGGTGTCTCTGACCCTGCTCCTCACCCCCAGGCACCACCGTCTTGCCGGAGCACAGGACGACGTGGTCCCACAGACACCTCACCTGGGCACCGGGGCTCTTCCCACCTCTCCGGCCCCCGTGGGATGGATCGGCACCCCGAGAGCCGGGCAGGACTGAGGGTCTCCTGCTCAAGTCCCCTCAGCTCTGAGCAGGGGAGGAAGCGGTGCCGGGCAGCACCAATAAACAGTGATGGGCAGCCAAGTGCCAGCGTGGTCTGAGTGTGGGGGCCCCCGTCAGGATCTTCCCCTCAGGCACCAGGAGGTGCCGGCAGCGTCCCTCGTCCTGTGGCCACGTGTCGCCGGAGGAGCTGAGAACAGCCCCCGTGCCACCCCCTGCCGGGGTCTGTGCCGCCCTGTACTGCAGCGCTCCCCCTGACCCCCCTGGCCTGCCCAGCGCTGTTTGACCCCGATGGCCCCTGCCAGGGGAGCTGCTGGCCCCAAAGAGGCTGTGCAGGAGCTGGGATGATGATGCTCACTTGGTGCTGAAGGCGCTGGGAAACAGGTACCCCAGCGGGAAGGGCGGCAGCAGCACACGGCTTCATGCAGCAGCAACTCCCAGCCCTGGCCGCTGCTTTGCTCTTGCATCTCCATGGCTGACAGGCCTGCGAAAGGGCTGCCAAGGGAAGGTGAGGACCAGCAACACCTTTCCGTCCTGGCACCTTTGGTATGGGAGGAGTTGCTGGATGTTCACAAATTGGGAACTCGAGGGAGAGAGAGTGAGGGGACCATGAGGTGACCAGCATGGGGCAGAGCCGCAGTGCTGGGGGCCTGTGAAAGGGCTGCCAAGGGAACGTGAGGCCCAAAAGCAGCTTTTGGTGCCGGCACGTTCTGTGTTGGAGCAGCAGGTTGACATTTTAGTTTTGCAGCTCAACTCGAGTAAGAGTGAGAGAGAGTGTTGGGATTGTTCGGTGCTGGAGCCTGTAGTGGTGGGGCTGGGAAGGGGCTGCCAAGGTGGGGACCAGCAACAGCTGTCGGTGCTGGAACCTTCCCTGTGCGAGCAGGCGCTGCACATCACGCACTCTGGAGCTTGGCTCCAGTGAGTGTCTGGACTGTTAGGTGGCAAGGTCACAAGTGGAACCATGCTGGGGGCAACTGGGAGAACTGGGAGTGACTGGAACTATGTTGGGGGAAACTGGGACCATGCTGGGGGCAACTGGGAGTGAGTGGATCCATGCTGAGGGCAACTGGGAGCAATGGAAATCACACTGGGGAGAACTGGGAGTGACTGGGACCACAGTTGGGGTAGCTGGGAGTGACTGGAACCCCGCTGGGGGCAGCTGGGAGATACTGGGAGAATGCTGGTGGCAACTAGGAGTGACCGGAACCATGGTGCTGGCAACCAGAATCACGCTGGAGCAACTGGGATGACACTGGGAGGAACTGGGGCCATGCTGGGGGTAGCTGGGGGTGACTGAGATCATGCTGGATGTGACCGGGAGCATGCTGGGGCTGACTGGGAGTGACTGGGATCATACTGAGGGCAACTGGGAGTGACTGGAACCACATTGGGAGCAACTGGGAGTGACTGGTACCACGTTACACGTTTGTGTTGTAGGGGATTTAAATGTTGTTTTGAAACCCAGGCAGAATGAAGCTCCCTTTGCTCCAAATACTCCCCAAACCAGGAGGAGATGGAGCTTCTATTCCCCTGCGTCTTTCCCTCTTTCGTCTCGTCCTGCCGGGAGAAAAGGCTGATTGATGGGTTCAGCCTTGCGGTGTCGTTCGTGCCCCCGCGGAGGAGCCGCAGCGCAGGGTGGTCCCTGCCATCTCCTCAGCGTCCAGCCTGATCTCTTGTTTTCTGCCCGGAGATCCACCCCTTGCTCTTGCTGTCCCACTGCACAGCTGGGGTGCTCTTTCGGGAGCCGGGTGACCCTGGGCCACTTGAGGGCTCTTTCAGCTTTTCCTGCCGGTCCCCAGTGCTTTCCAGAAAGCTCCACCGGTCCCTGGACGTAGCTCTAGAGCTGCTGGGCTGGCCGCTCTGCAGTTACTGCAGTTAAGGCTGAGGATCCCTCCAAAGAGGGTCAGCTTCTTGCCTCAGTGCGCCTTGTCCCCATCTCCTCATCTCTCTGCTCCCTCCTTGCATTCCAGGGCTTGGAAAAAAAAATCCACACGCACATCAGATCTATGCGCTTTGTTTTTAATGCCTGAAAACAGGTATCTCATAGCTCTTAGAAGAGCAAGGCGTCTGCTCTGGGTCTTGCTTGTCCACGCTCATCCTTTCTTGGACGTTGTCTTCGAGTGCCCGCCCGAAGGAGAGAGCTGGGGGTGCTCTGACCGTGTGACACTTGGACTCGGGTTTATAAGGGAAAATGAGTTCTTGTTGATCATTTTTTTGAGCACTTGTCTGACGGATCAGGTGGGTTCAAAGGCCTTCCCAGCGTCTGAATGCTTCCTGGAGTTGAGTGGAAGTACGTGCCCAGCTGCGCTTCTTCTTCCCTGCTTACGCGGCTCTTTGCTAGAAGTCCGCGTGTTGCTGCTCTCAGCAGCACCTTCCACCATTCCCACGTCTGAGGCTGGGGAGACGCTGAGCTCTGTCATGCATTTTGATACCTCAGGAAAAAAATCATTAAAATCATAAAACCCTTGCTGGTTCTGGTGTCCTGGGCAGTTTCGGACCAGCCCACGCTGCACACTGGGCAGCATCATCTCCCTGCCCATGGCTCAGCCTCCTGTGCAGGGACGCCCACCCTGCAGGGAGCTGCCTCTCCTGGGCACGGGCTGCAGTCCCCTGGTGCCACATAGGAGACGTCACCGGGCACATTTTAGGGGTGAAAGCGGGAAAGGCAGCCGGGAACCTCTCTGCATCTCCATCCCTGTGGGTCCCTTCAGCCAAGTGCCAGCTGCAGGGACCCGGGGCGGTGCCCGCTGGCTCCAGGGTGGGGCGTTGCTGAGCAACAGGGACAGCACATTGTCCTGTCACGCATCACCCACCCTGTGATCACTCCGGTGGTTGGATCACTGGTGGTCGGATCGCTTTTTGCGGTTGGCTCGTTTTCTGCGGTTGGATCGCTTTTTTCGGTTGGCTTACTCTCGGCGGTTGGATCTCTCTCGGCGGTTGGATCTCTCTTGGCGTTTGGCACACTCTTGGCTTTGGATCACTCTCGGTATTTCGATCACTCTTGGTGTTTGGCTCCCTCTCGGCGATTGACTCACTCTCGGCGATTGGATCACTCTAGGCGGTTGGATCACACTAGATATTTGGATCACTCTCGGCGTTTGGATCCCTTTTTTTGGCAAGGAGGAGGAGGAGGAAGCTGCCAGCTGACCATCCCTCACAGCCTCCCAGGCCCCTCCAGGCAGAAAGGCTCCAGTCCCCCCAAATCAGGCTCCGTATTTTCTGTGGGACGGCAGCGATGGCCCCGCTCACCCTGTCCCAACTGCTGGATGTTGCCATCGGGACATCCCGCGATGGGGCTGTGGACCTGCCGTCGCTGCACAGGCTGCTGCAGTCCGTGCTGGGACACCTGGGCCTGCAGGACCTGCCTGTTCTGGAGCCGGGGCACAGACCAACCGCCTTCCTGGGAGGACACCAGGCCACCAAGGACCAGCCTGGCCTGGAGAAGGAGGAGGACAGGACCCAGGGCACAGGGCAGCAGCCCCGGGAGCCAGAGGAGCACTTGCCCAGGAAGGAGCCGCTGCAGGGGACCGCCAGCGGCTCCCAGGGCACCTCCTTGGCTGACGACGTGGGGCAGATGAAGATCACAGCCAACGAGATCAGCATCTCCCAGGTAGAGTCTCTTGTCAGTCCCTGGGGCATGGGCCACGGGCTGGCGGTGCTGGGCGGTGATGCCGGGGGTCCCATCCCCCTGGCCATGTGGCCGGTATGACCCTGGGATCCCTTTGCCTTTGGGCTCTCGTGCTGAGCTTGAGGCCGGGCTTTGGGGACAGGGCCAGGGGACGCGGCAGGGGCCCTGGGGTCTGTCCTCACCGCTGCACGGCTGCCCGTAAACCTGCTCCTCTTTGCCTTCTCTTCCCAGGAGAGCACTGGGGGCCAGTCTGCCCCTGCCAAGCCCCCCCAGTCGGACATGGACAAGCAGCGTGGGGCAAGCTCAGCCCTGGGGCCGAAGGGACCAGGGACAGAGCCTGTGCCCAGGACCCGCGAGGGGAGTCCAGGGACACAGCCTGGCGCCCTGGGGATGCAAGAAGGGGCGCAGGGAACACCAGCGCCCCCTGAGAAGTCGGCAGGGCTCACCTCCATTCCAGCGAATACTTCTGATGCCAGCGCCACCATGCAGCCAGAGGTCCCCGGCACCCAGACCACCATGCACTTCTACGGTGCCCAGAGGAATGGAGTGGATGAGCTGACTTTCACCCACGTGAACTCCACAGAGTTTGAGAAACAGCATCAGCTACTCATGGAGAGAGGTGAGAGCCCTGGGGGAGCTGGCAGGGGGTGTTTGACGTGGGGACACCCTGAGTCGGGGGCTCATTCTGCTCAGAGCCTGGCCCTGTGGAAAAGACCCCCTCGCCGACAGCATGTCCCCTTGGCCCGTTCCCTCTAGGCCAGCAGAGCATGGCCCACATCCTGGCTGACCTCCAGACCCAGGTGTCCTCCTTGCAGGGCTGGGTGTCCTCCCTGCAGGGTATGGACTATGAGCTGCAGTACGTTAAGCACGAGGTGAGCCAGCAGCAGTCCCGGAGGGGGCTGTGGGGATGCTGGGGGGGTTTGGGCAGGGTGGGGCAGCCAAAGGCCCCCTGTGCTGGGACGACACAGGGGCCGTGCCCTGACTCTGCCCCCACCGCCGTTCCCAGGTCAGGCAGCTGGAGGAGGCCTTTGGAAAGCTGGGGCTGGCTGGAGACGACGGGAAAGCGGGCAGCAGCGACCAGAGCCCCCTGCAGCTGGGGTAAAATGGCGGGAGAGGGTTTCCCAGCCTGCAGGGCTGCGATGAGTCTGGGGGGCTGGAGCATCCTGGTGTGGGGGGGTGAGGGACACCTGCTGAGTGGCCCCTGGAGGTTAAACCTGCCTGTGCCCCATCTTGCTGGCCAGGTCCGCGCAGCAGGAGATGATCCAGGCCACACTGGAGACATTGGTGACCAGGAGGACCAAGCAGCTGCAGGCACAGGTGAGGTCCAGGAGGAGCACTCTGAGCACCTTCTGGCTCGCTGGGGTGGTGCTGGTGGGGTCCTGGACACGTCTCCTGGCTGGATGGGGCCGTTGAGCCTCCATGGCACCTGGGTTTGCTGGCTGCATCCACCCCAGCTCAGAGGTGACTCCTGCTCCCCTTCCTGCAGCTGGACGAGCTGAGAGCCATAGTGGAGAGCGCGGGGCAGGAGCTGGCAGGGGGCATCTTGGACACCAGGATGCACGTGGCCCAGCTCGTCCAGCACGTCGTCACCAGCCAAGTAAGCCGGGTCTGTGGCCACGGGGCAGCCAGCCCCGCCTTGCATGGCACCAACCGTGTCACCTTCCTCCCTGCAGCAGGATGAGCAGCTGTTGAAGCACATCCAGGCCAGCGTCAGGCAGGTGCAAGGGGACTGCGAGAAGCTCAGGATCGTCCTCCAGGGCCTCCTGGATCACCGCTGCCAGGAGGAGAAATCCATTGAGGTGGGCGGCTGAAACCCCCGCGGGCTCAGAGCATCATCCAGGCAGAGCCCAGGCTGGCGACCAGCAGGGATTTGTCTCCCTGCCAAGCCGCTCGTAGCCCTGCAATGGTTCCAAATGCCTTTCCAGGAGGTTTTGGGGGAAGGTGGGGAGGCGGGGGGTGCTCAGCTGGCTGGGAGGCAGCTGCCACCCTGCCGTGGCATCACGGGTGCTTTCTGCATTGGAAGGCTCTGTCCCGGTGCGTGGAGAGGCTGGAGGAGGAGAAAGCGGGCAAGGAGGAGCTGCTGCTGGGAATCGCTGCGGTACGGCATGGAGGGGAGCTGGCGCCAGACAAGGGGGTCCTGGGCAGGGTGACAAATGCCCCTTGTCCCTCGGGTGCTTGGTGGCAGAACCGGTCAGGGGGAGGGAGGGCTTGCAGAGCCGCTGTGGGTCACTCGCCAGGTCCCTCTGTCTCCCCACTTGGGTTTCTTTGGCTGGTGGGACCAGCCCCACGGGAGTGATGGGGTGAGCGGGGCCATGTAGCCACTTCTGCCTCTCCTCCGGATGGGAGCTGGCCCAACCCAGCGTCCCTCCATCCCTCCCCCAGCGCTCTCCTGCCTTTCTCTGTTGCTAGAAAGCTGACAAAACCTCCCTGGCCGGCAAAGTCAGCCACAGCCAGTTCGAGGCAAGCGTGGAGCAGCTGAAAGAGAAGATGGAGGAGCTGACGAGCCGGGTGACAGGCCAGGAGCAGGGCTGGCACCAAGTCCAGCGACAGCTCAGGGAAGAGATGGACTCCAAGGTGAGGGCTGGCACGTCCCCACTGTGCACACCTTGGGGGCTTGGCAGCCTAAGGCAGCATCCCTCCGAGGGTCCCCAGCCGGCCGTGTCCCGGGGACCGTGACGTCCCATCCTGGTGCGCTCCCGTCCACAGCTGGACCGCCTGGAGCTGGGGCCGTTCCGGCAGCAGCTGGAGGAGCAATGGAACAGCCTCCAGGAGCAGCTGGAGGAGAAGGTGTCGCGAGCAGCGGCTGGTGAGGCGGCTGGGATCAAGAAGTGAGTGCCATAGGGACACCGGTGGCTTTGGGGATGGTGCTGCGTGCAGGCAGGGCTGTGTGTCCCCCAGGAGCTGACCCAGCCCTTTTCTCCCTCCTCCAGGCAGCTCCTGGCCCGTTTCCAGGGCTTGTCCTGTGACCAGCCCCTCAGCATGCCTGCGCCTGGCCCGTGAGTAGCCCCTGCCCCTGGGGGGGACACTGGGAGATGGGTGCTGGCGCTGCAGCCGCGGCCCCCTCTCTGCCATGGGGTGACCATGTGGTGCTGCAGTGCCGGGCACTGAGCACCCCCATGTCCCATCTCCCAGGGAGCAGACAGGAGAGTGCCAGCGCCCCCCTGTGCCGCCGAGCTGCGGGGACCAGCACACCATCCTTCCCCCGCAGCAACGCTGCCTCCAGCCGCACCCGCCCAGCACCCCGCGGCCGCAACAGCCCTTCGCTCGGCTCCCCAGCAAGCTCAGGGTGACACAGGTAGGGTTACGGTGGCGGCGTCTGAGCCTGGAACGGGCATCTGTGCCTCAGTGTCCCCAGGGAGAGCTGTCTGTGGGAGGGTTGTTGGGGATGCCGAATGGGGCCCCGTGTTTCAGCCAGCCCGCTCTCTCCTTCCCAGCACAAGGCGACAGAGCTATTGGGCAGGGACAGACGCATCTCCAGGGACCGGCAGGACGGACAGCTGCCTGTGCGGGGGGGCAAGGAAGGTACGTGGGGTTGCGCTTTGGGAGGGGCCCCGGGAGGCCCGAAGAGGACAGCGGGGCAGGCAGGACGCCTGCGGGATGCCAGGTTTTCCCCCACCCTTCTTCCCGCTGGCTTCCCCCAGCCTGCCTTCCTCTGGACTCTCCTGCCAGGCTTCCCGAGGGACAATCCCCAGCTGTCCCCAAGGCAGGGGGACAAGGCAGTGGTGGCTGGGGCACCAGATCCCTGTGCTGGAGCTGGAGTCAGGTGGGGGGTGTGGGACGGTGGTCCTGGGCAGAGTGGGACACCAGCCTGTGTGCTGCAGAGTGGGGACCAGGACCCTGTTTGTGGATGTCTCTGACCCTGCTCCTCGCCCCCAGGCACCACCGCCTCCTCGGAGCACAAGTCGGCCTCATCCCAGGTCTCCCGGGCACCGCGGCTCTTCCCGCCCCTCCAGCCCCCACGGGACGCATCGGCACCCCGAGAGCCGGGCAGGACTGGGGGTCCCCGGCTGCTCCAATCGCTCCAGCCCCCACGGGACACGTTGGCACCCCGAGAGCTGGGCAGGACTAGGATTCCCAGGCTGCTCCAGCCCCTCCGGCCCCAGAGGGATGCATCAGCACCCCGAGAGCCGGGCAGGACTCGGGATCCCTGGCTGCTCCAACCGCTCCAGCCCCCACGGGACGCATCGGCGCCCCGAGAGCTGCGCAGGACTAGGATTCCCAGGCTGCTCCAGCCCCTCCGGCCCCAGAGGGATGCATCGGCACCCCAAGAGCCGGACAGCACTGGGGGTCCCCGACTGAACCGTCCCCGCGACCGGCAATGACCAAAAGAGGAAGCACTGCCAAGCGGCACCAATAAACAGTGATGGGCAGCCGAGTGCCAGCGTGATCCGAGTGTGGGGATCCCGGTCAGGATCTTCCCCTCAGGCACCAGGAGGTGCCGGCAGTTTCCCTTGTCCTGCGGCCACGCGTCGCCGGAGGAGCTCAGAACAGCCCCTGTGCCACCCCCTGCCCGGGTCTGCGCCGCCCTGTGCTGCCGTGGTCCCCCTGGCCCGCCCAGCACTGTTTGACCCCCATGGCCCCTGCCAGGGTGGCTGGTGGCCCCAAAGGGGCTGTGCGGGAGCTGGGGGTGCAGCAGGAGGATGCTGCTCACTTGGTGCCATCGATGGGATGCAGCCCTGCGGGACTCGAGCAAGAGCAGAGAGGTTCGTGGCTGCGTCCACTGATGCCCACGCTGGGCTGCAGTGATGCAGCAGGTCGGAGGTGAAGCCAGAAAGTCAAGTCAGCAAGGCGTGGGGCGAATCAGCCAGGTACACGGCTGGGCACTGGCGCCTCTGCAAGGCAAGGACCTACAGCACAAATGCAGCTCCCGAGCAAAGTAGGGGGATGTTGCACGCACAGGGTGGCAGCGGCGACCTGGTTCAGGAACGGCACGGCGACCACTCTCCGGCCACTCGGTCCACCAGGTCGCAGACACCCATGTGGTGGACAGCAAATGGCGTTTATTGATAGGTAACAAAGCAATATATACCTTGAGTTTTACAATGTCACTTCCGCCTGCTTAGATAACACACGAAACACCACACCTATCAAGTCAGGGGCTACTATCTTTCCATACAGCGCGAGATCTTCCGGCCGCCAGACCCTAACTGCCAACATTTCCGCCCCCCATGCACAATTAAAAATAAATATAGAAGCCTTACAAAAGATATATGCTTCTTAGTCTAATACTTTGTAAAAAATCTTTAGAGGGAGACTTCATAACATAAAAGATAGGGCACAGTGAACAGGTGAAAACTATGAGGTAGTTATTAATAATGGGGTGTTAGTAGGGATAACTAGGGATAAAATTAGTAAATGCTTTTCTTAAAGTAGTTGCTGGCATTCAAGCAAAAGGATATTAACTTGCTCTAGCCGGCTTCTAACAAATGACATCAGCCTATTTAGTATGCAGGGTCCGAAAATCAGTGTTAGAATGATCATTATGATCGGCCCTGCTAGGGTGGATATCAGGGCTGTTAACCATGGTGAGTGGTTAAGCCATGAATCAAACCATCCTTGCTAGGCTTCTCTATCTCTTCTTCTCTTTTCTAGACCTTTCCTAAGTTTGGCCATTGTGTCTCTGACAACCCCTGTGTTATTTGCATATACACAACATTCTTTTCCTAAAGCCGCACAAAGTCCGCCTTGTCGTAAGAAGAAGAGATCTAGTCTTCTACGAGTCCGTAAAACAAATTTCGACGATGACTTTCCTGAGGCGGTGGTCGATTGTTCAATTCGAACAAAATCTTCATCTACTGCTACTCCGAGGGAATAAAATCTTTGGTTTTGTTCGACTAACGAGGCTATTCCTGTTCCAGCCCCCGCGGCACCTACGGTTAGCAGGGCAGCTATGGTCAGAGCGGTAATGGCTTCTCGTTTTTGTATGTGATTAGAAGTTGAATGGGATAGATGATCATATATGTATTCTTCTGGATGGTATATAATCCTAGGAACAACCATTGCTTGTATACAAAATTCATTGTTTTGATCAAATACGTTAAGGGATACGCACGGTGTGACTCCAGTTTTTGAACATATCCACTTGGTATTGCTAGCAGGAACTAACCATTTGGCTTTCGATTCTTTTCCTAGCCTGATCTCATTTGCACATAACGCCTTTTTCAGAGGGGGTACTTTACCGACACAAGAGCCTTGCCCTGATATGTATTGCATTGTAATTTCTGGGATGTTTGTGGTGTTCCAAAGGCATTGCGATGGGTTAGGCCCGTCTATTAGTTCTGGTTTAGAGGGTACACCTACTGCTTCATAAAAGGGCAGCCTTACATCGAAGCAAAGCCAGCAATCTGCTGTGATATTTGGATTGGTAGAATTCAATAGCTGGTATGACGAGTTCAACAAATTCCATAGGGGAGGCATTTTAATTTTGAAAGTATCAAGTGTCTTGGCGTTACTGGGAGCCGCCACCCTGGCATTGTTCTTCGTATTGTCTACCACAGGTTTAGATGTCTGTGGGCTAAGAACCCGGTTAGGCCCAAGTGTCTGGGCTGACTGGGAGTGACTGGGATCATACTGAGGGCAACTGAGAGTGACTGGAACCACATTGGGAGCAACTGGGAGTGACTGGTACCACGTTACACGTTTGTGTTGTAGGGGATTTAAATGTTGTTTTGAAACGCAGGCAGAGTCAGATCTGCAGAATGAAGCTCCCTTTGCTCCAAATACTCCCCAAACCAGGAGGAGATGGAGCTTCTATTCCGCTGCGTCTTTCCCTCTTTCGTCTCGTCCTGCCGGGAGAAAAGGCTGATTGATGGGTTCAGCCTTGCGGTGTCGTTCGTGCCCCCGCGGAGGAGCCGCAGCGCAGGGTGGTCCCTGCCATGTCCTCAGCGTCCAGCCTGATCTCTTGTTTTCTGCCCGGAGATCCACCCCTTGCTCTTGCTGTCCCACTGCACAGCTGGGGTGCTCTTTCGGGAGCCGGGTGGCCCTGGGCCACTTGAGGGCTCTTTCAGCTTTTCCTGCCGGTCCCCAGTGCTTTCCAGAAAGCTCCACCGGTCCCTGGACGTAGCTCTAGAGCTGCTGGGCTGGCCGCTCTGCAGTTACTGCAGTTAAGGCTGAGGATCCCTCCAAAGAGGGTCAGCTTCTTGCCTCAGTGCACCTTGTCCCCATCTCCTCATCTCTCTGCTCCCTCCTTGCATTCCGGGGCTTGGAAAAAAAAATCCACACGCACATCAGATCTATGCGCTTTGTTTTTAATGCCTGAAAACAGGTATCTCATAGCTCTTAGAAGAGCAAGGCGTCTGCTCTGGGTCTTGCTTGTCCACGCTCATCCTTTCTTGGACGTTGTCTTCGAGTGCCCGCCCGAAGGAGAGAGCTGGGGGTGCTCTGACCGTGTGACACTTGGACTCGGGTTTATAAGGGAAAATGAGTTCTTGTTGATCATTTTTTTGAGCACTTGTCTGACGGATCAGGTGGGTTCAAAGGCCTTCCCAGCGTCTGAATGCTTCCTGGAGTTGAGTGGAAGTACGTGCCCAGCTGCGCTTCTTCTTCCCTGCTTACGCGGCTCTTTGATAGAAGTCCGCGTGTTGCTGCTCTCAGCAGCACCTTCCACCATTCCCACGTCTGAGGCTGGGGAGACGCTGAGCTCTGTCATGCATTTTGAAACCTCAGGAAAAAAATCATTAAAAGAAGGTGCTTCCTTGCTGGTTCTGGTGTCCTGGGCAGTTTCGGACCGGCCCACGCTGCACACTGGGCAGCATCATCTCCCTGCCCATGGCTCAGCCTCCTGTGCAGGGACACCCACCCTGCAGGGAGCTGCCTCTCCTGGGCACGGGCTGCAGTCCCCTGCTGCCACATAGGAGACGTCACCGGGCACATTTTAGGGGTGAAAGCGGGAAAGGCAGCCGGGAACCTCTCTGCATCTCCATCCCTGTGGGTCCCTTCAGCCAAGTGCCAGCTGCAGGGACCCGGGGCGGTGCCCGCTGGCTCCAGGGTGGGGCGTTGCTGAGCAACAGGGACAGCACATTGTCCTGTCACGCATCACCCACCCTGTGATCACTCCGGTGGTTGGATCACTGGTGGTCGGATCGCTTTTTGCGGTTGGCTCGTTTTCTGCGGTTGGATCGCTTTTTTCGGTTGGCTTACTCTCGGCATTTGGATCTCTCTCGGCGGTTGGATCTCTCTTGGCGTTTGGCACACTCTTGGCTTTGGATCACTCTCGGTATTTCGATCACTCTTGGTGTTTGGCTCCCTCTCGGCGATTGACTCACTCTCGGCGATTGGATCACTCTAGGCGGTTGGATCACACTAGATATTTGGATCACTCTCGGCGTTTGGATCCCTTTTTTTGGCAAGGAGGAGGAGGAGGAAGCTGCCGGCTGACCATCCCTCACAGCCTCCCAGGCCCCTCCAGGCAGAAAGGCTCCAGTCCCCCCAAATCAGGCTCCGTATTTTCTGTGGGACGGCAGCGATGGCCCCGCTCACCCTGTCCCAACTGCTGGATGTTGCCATCGGGACATCCCGCGATGGGGCTGTGGACCTGCCGTCGCTGCACAGGCTGCTGCAGTCCGTGCTGGGACACCTGGGCCTGCAGGACCTGCCTGTTCTGGAGCCGGGGCACAGACCAACCGCCCTTCTGGAAGGACACCAGGCCACCAAGGACCAGCCTGGCCTGGAGAAGGAGGAGGACAGGACCCAGGGCACAGGGCAGCAGCCCCGGGAGCCAGAGGAGCACTTGCCCAGGAAGGAGCCGCTGCAGGGGACCGCCAGCGGCTCCCAGGGCACCTCCTTGGCTGACGACGTGGGGCAGATGAAGATCACAGCCAACGAGATCAGCATCTCCCAGGTAGAGTCTCTTGTCAGTCCCTGGGGCATGGGCCACGGGCTGGCGGTGCTGGGCGGTGATGCCGGGGGTCCCGTCCCCCTGGCCATGTGGCCAGTATGACCCTGGGATCCCTTTGCCTTTGGGCTCTCGTGCTGAGCTTGAGGCCGGGCTTTGGGGACAGGGCCAGGGGACGCGGCAGGGGCCCTGGGGTCTGTCCTCACCGCTGCACGGCTGCCCGTAAACCTGCTCCTCTTTGCCTTCTCTTCCCAGGAGAGCACTGGGGGCCAGTCTGCCCCTGCCAAGCCCCCCCAGTCGGACATGGACAAGCAGCGTGGGGCAAGCTCAGCCCTGGGGCCGAAGGGACCAGGGACAGAGCCTGTGCCCAGGACCCGCGAGGGGAGTCCAGGGACACAGCCTGGCGCCCTGGGGATGCAAGAAGGGGCGCAGGGAACACCAGCGCCCCCTGAGAAGTCGGCAGGGCTCACCTCCATTCCAGCGAATACTTCTGATGCCAGCGCCACCATGCAGCCAGAGGTCCCCGGCACCCAGACCACCATGCACTTCTACGGTGCCCAGAGGAATGGAGTGGATGAGCTGACTTTCACCCACGTGAACTCCACAGAGTTTGAGAAACAGCATCAGCTACTCATGGAGAGAGGTGAGAGCCCTGGGGGAGCTGGCAGGGGGTGTTTGACGTGGGGACACCCTGAGTCGGGGGCTCATTCTGCTCAGAGCCTGGCCCTGTGGAAAAGACCCCCTCGCCGACAGCATGTCCCCTTGGCCTGTTCCCTCTAGGCCAGCAGAGCATGGCCCACATCCTGGCTGACCTCCAGACCCAGGTGTCCTCCTTGCAGGGCTGGGTGTCCTCCCTGCAGGGTATGGACTATGAGCTGGAGTACGTTAAGCACGAGGTGAGCCAGCAGCAGTCCCGGAGGGGGCTGTGGGGATGCTGGGGGGGTTTGGGCAGGGTGGGGCAGCCAAAGGCCCCCTGTGCTGGGACGACACAGGGGCCGTGCCCTGACTCTGCCCCCACCGCCGTTCCCAGGTCAGGCAGCTGGAGGAGGCCTTTGGAAAGCTGGGGCTGGCTGGAGACGACGGGAAAGCGGGCAGCAGCGACCAGAGCCCCCTGCAGCTGGGGTAAAATGGCGGGAGAGGGTTTCCCAGCCTGCAGGGCTGCGATGAGTCTGGGGGGCTGGAGCATCCTGGTGTGGGGGGGTGAGGGACACCTGCTGAGTGGCCCCTGGAGGTTAAACCTGCCTGTGCCCCATCTTGCTGGCCAGGTCCGCGCAGCAGGAGATGATCCAGGCCACGCTGGAGACGTTGGTGACCAGGAGGACCAAGCAGCTGCAGGCACAGGTGAGGTCCAGGAGTAGCACTCTGAGCACCTTCTGGCTCGCTGGGGTGGTGCTGGTGGGGTCCTGGACACGTCTCCTGGCTGGATGGGGCCGTTGAGCCTCCATGGCACCTGGGTTTGCTGGCTGCATCCACCCCAGCTCAGAGGTGACTCCTGCTCCCCTTCCTGCAGCTGGACGAGCTGAGAGCCATAGTGGAGAGCGCGGGGCAGGAGCTGGCAGGGGGCATCTTGGACACCAGGATGCACGTGGCCCAGCTCGTCCAGCACGTCGTCACCAGCCAAGTAAGCCGGGTCTGTGGCCACGGGGCAGCCAGCCCCGCCTTGCATGGCACCAACCGTGTCACCTTCCTCCCTGCAGCAGGATGAGCAGCTGTTGAAGCACATCCAGGCCAGCGTCAGGCAGGTGCAAGGGGACTGCGAGAAGCTCAGGATCGTCCTCCAGGGCCTCCTGGATCACCGCTGCCAGGAGGAGAAATCCATTGAGGTGGGCGGCTGAAACCCCCGCGGACTCAGAGCATCATCCAGGCAGAGCCCAGGCTGGCGACCAGCAGGGATTTGTCTCCCTGCCAAGCCGCTCGTAGCCCTGCAATGGTTCCAAATGCCTTTCCAGGAGGTTTTGGGGGAAGGTGGGGAGGCGGGGGGTGCTCGGCTGGCTGGGAGGCAGCTGCCACCCTGCCGTGGCATCACGGGTGCTTTCTGCATTGGAAGGCTCTGTCCCGGTGCGTGGAGAGGCTGGAGGAGGAGAAAGCGGGCAAGGAGGAGCTGCTGCTGGGAATCGCTGCGGTACGGCATGGAGGGGAGCTGGCGCCAGACAAGGGGGTCCTGGGCAGGGTGACAAATGCCCCTTGTCCCTCGGGTGCTTGGTGGCAGAACCGGTCAGGGGGAGGGAGGGCTTGCAGAGCCGCTGTGGGTCACTCGCCAGGTCCCTCTGTCTCCCCACTTGGGTTTCTTTGGCTGGTGGGACCAACCCCACGGGAGTGACGGGGTGAGCAGGCCATGTAGCCACTTCTGCCTCTCCTCCGGATGGGAGCTGGCCCAACCCAGCGTCCCTCCATCCCTCCCCCAGCGCTCTCCTGCCTTTCTCTGTTGCTAGAAAGCTGACAAAACCTCCCTGGCCGGCAAAGTCAGCCACAGCCAGTTCGAGGCAAGTGTGGAGCAGCTGAAAGAGAAGATGGAGGAGCTGACGAGCCGGGTGACAGGCCAGGAGCAGGGCTGGCACCAAGTCCACCGACGGCTCAGGGAAGAGATGGACTCCAAGGTGAGGGCTGGCACGTCCCCACTGTGCACACCTTGGGGGCTTGGCAGCCTAAGGCAGCATCCCTCCGAGGGTCCCCAGCCGGCCGTGCCCCCGGGGACCGTGACGTCCCATCCTGGTGCGCTCCCGTCCACAGCTGGACCGCCTGGAGCTGGGGCCGTTCCGGCAGCAGCTGGAGGAGCAATGGAACAGCCTCCAGGAGCAGCTGGAGGAGAAGGTGTCGCGAGCAGCAGCTGGTGAGGTGGCTGGGATCAAGAAGTGAGTGCCATAGGGACAGCGGTGGCTTTGGGGACGGTGCTGCGTGCAGGCAGGGCTGTGTGTCCCCCAGGAGCTGACCCAGCCCTTTTCTCCCTCCTCCAGGCAGCTGCTGGCCCGTTTCCAGGGCTTGTCCTGTGACCAGCCCCTCAGCATGCCTGCGCCTGGCCCGTGAGTAGCCCCTGCCCCTGGGGGGGACACTGGGAGATGGGTGCTGGCGCTGCAGCCGCGGCCCCCTCTCTGCCATGGGGTGACCATGTGGTGCTGCAGTGCCGGGCACTGAGCACCCCCATGTCCCATCTCCCAGGGAGCAGACAGGCGAATGCCAGCGCCCCCCTGTGCCGCCGAGCTGCGGGGACCAGCACACCATCCTTCCCCCGCAGCAGCGCTGCCTCCAGCCGCACCCGCCCAGCACCCCGCGGCCGCAACAGCCCTTCGCTCGGCTCCCCAGCAAGCTCAGGGTGACACAGGTAGGGTTACGGTGGCGGCGTCCGAGCCTGGAACGGGCATCTGTGCCTCAGTGTCCCCAGGGAGAGCTGTCTGTGGGAGGGTTGTTGGGGATGCCGAATGGGGCCCCGTGTTTCAGCCAGCCCGCTCTCTCCTTCCCAGCACAAGGCGACAGAGCTATTGGGCAGGGACAGACGCATCTCCAGGGACCGGCAGGACGGACAGCTGCCTGTGCGGGGGGGCAAGGAAGGTACGTGGGGTTGCGCTTTGGGAGGGGCCCCGGGAGGCCCGAAGAGGACAGCGGGGCAGGCAGGACGCCTGCGGGATGCCAGGTTTTCCCCCACCCTTCTTCCCGCTGGCTTCCCCCAGCCTGCCTTCCTCTGGACTCTCCTGCCAGGCTTCCCGAGGGACAATCCCCAGCTGTCCCCAAGGCAGGGGGACAACCCGGCCACCAGCCAGTGGTGGCTGGGGCACCAGATCCCTGTGCTGGAGCTGGAGTCAGGTGGGGGGTGTGGGACGGTGGTCCTGGGCAGAGTGGGACACCAGCCTGTGTGCTGCAGAGTGGGGACCAGGACCCTGTTTGTGGATGTCTCTGACCCTGCTCCTCGCCCCCAGGCACCACCGCCTCCTCGGAGCACAAGTCGGCCTCATCCCAGGTCTCCCGGGCACCGGGGCTCTTCCCGCCCCTCCAGCCCCCACGGGACGCATCGGCACCCCGAGAGCCGGGCAGGACTGGGGGTCCCCGGCTGCTCCAATCGCTCCAGCCCCCACGGGACACGTTGGCACCCCGAGAGCTGGGCAGGACTAGGATTCCCAGGCTGCTCCAGCCCCTCCGGCCCCAGAGGGATGCATCAGCACCCCGAGAGCCGGGCAGGACTCGGGATCCCTGGCTGCTCCAACCGCTCCAGCCCCCCCGGGACGCATCGGCGCCCCGAGAGCTGGGCAGGACTAGGATTCCCAGGCTGCTCCAGCCCCTCCGGCCCCAGAGGGATGCATCGGCACCCCAAGAGCCGGACAGCACTGGGGGTCCCCGATTGAACCGTCCCCGCAACCGGCAATGACCAAAAGAGGAAGCACTGCCAAGCGGCACCAATAAACAGTGATGGGCAGCCGAGTGCCAGGGTGATCCGAGTGTGGGGATCCCGGTCAGGATCTTCCCCTCAGGTACCAGGAGGTGCCGGCAGTGTCCCTTGTCCTGCGGCCACGCGTCGCCGGAGTTGCTCAGAACAGCCCCTGTGCCACCCCCTGCCCGGGTCTGCGCCGCCCTGTGCTGCCGTGGTCCCCCTGGCCCCCCTGGCCTGCCCAGCACTGTTTGACCCCCATGGCCCCTGCCAGGGTGGCTGGTGGCCCCAAAGGGGCTGTGCGGGAGCTGGGGGTGCAGCAGGAGGATGCTGCTCACTTGGTGCCATCGATGGGATGCAGCCCTGCGGGACTCGAGCAAGAGCAGAGAGGTTCGTGGCTGCGTCCACTGATGCCCACGCTGGGCTGCTGTGATGCAGCAGGTCGGAGGTGAAGCCAGAAAGTCAAGTCAGCAAGGCGTGGGGCGAATCAGCCAGGTACACGGCTGGGCACTGGCGCCTCTGCAAGGCAAGGACCTACAGCACAAATGCAGCTCCCGAGCAAAGTAGGGGGATGTTGCACGCACAGGGTGGCAGCGGCGACCTGGTTCAGGAACGGCACGGCGACCACTCTCCGGCCACTCGGTCCATCAGGTCGCAGACACCCATGTGGTGGACAGCAAATGGCATTTATTGATAGGTAACAAAGCAATATATACCTTGAGTTTTACAATGTCACTTCTGCCTGCTTAGATAACACACGAAACACCACACCTATCAAGTCAGGGGCTACTATCTTTCCATACAGCGCGAGATCTTCCGGCCGCCAGACCCTAACTGCCAACATTTCCGCCCCCCATGCACAACTAAAAATAAATATAGAAGCCTTACAAAAGATATATGCTTCTTAGTGTAATACTTTGTAAAAAATCTTTAGAGGGAGACTTCATAACATAAAAGATAGGGCACAGTGAACAGGTGAAAACTATGAGGTAGTTATTAATAATGGGGTGTTAGTAGGGATAACTAGGGATAAAATTAGTAAATGCTTTTCTTAAAGTAGTTGCTGGCATTCAAGCAAAAGGATATTAACTTGCTCTAGCCGGCTTCTAACAAATGACATCAGCCTATTTAGTATGCAGGGTCCGAAAATCAGTGTTAGAATGATCATTATGATCGGCCCTGCTAGGGTGGATATCAGGGCTGTTAACCATGGTGAGTGGTTAAGCCATGAATCAAACCATCCTTGTTAGGCTTCTCTATCTCTTCTTCTCTTTTCTAGACCTTTCCTAAGTTTGGCCATTGTGTCTCTGACAACCCCTGTGTTATTTGCATATACACAACATTCTTTTCCTAAAGCCGCACAAAGTCCGCCTTGTCGTAAGAAGAAGAGATCTAGTCTTCTACGAGTCCGTAAAACAAATTTCGACAATGACTTTCCTGAGGCGGTGGTCGATTGTTCAATTCGAACCAAATCTTCATCTACTGCTACTCCGAGGGAATAAAATCTTTGGTTTTGTTCGACTAACGAGGCTATTCCTGTTCCAGCCCCCGCAGCACCTACAGTTAGCAGGGCAGCTATGGTCAGAGCGGTAATGGCTTCCCGTTTTTGTATGTGATTAAAAGTTGAATGGGATAGATGATCATATATGTATTCTTCTGGATGGTATATAATCCTAGGAACAACCATTGCTTGTATACAAAATTCATTGTTTTGATCAAATACGTTAAGGATAACGCACGGTGTGACTCCAGTTTTTGAACATATCCACTTGGTATTGCTAGCAGGAACTAACCATTTGGCTTTCGATTCTTTTCCTAGCCTGATCTCATTTGCGCATAACGCCTTTTTCTGAGGGGGTACTTTACCGACACAAGAGCCTTGCCCTGATATGTATTGCATTGTAATTTCTGGGATGTTTGTGGTGTTCCAAAGGCATTGCGATGGGTTAGGCCCGTCTATTAGTTCTGGTTTAGAGGGTACACCTACTGCTTCATAAAAGGGCCCGTCTATTAGTTCTGGTTTAGAGGGTACACCTACTGCTTCATAAAAGGGCAGCCTTACATCGAAGCAAAGCCAGCAATCTGCTGTGATATTTGGATTGGTAGAATTCAATAGCTGGTATGACGAGTTCAACAAATTCCATAGGGGAGGCATTTTAATTTTGAAAGTATCAAGTGTCTTGGCGTTACTGGGAGCCGCCACCCTGGCATTGTTCTTCGTATTGTCTACCACAGGTTTAGATGTCTGTGGGCTAAGAACCCGGTTAGGCCCAAGTGTCTGGGCTGACTGGGAGTGACTGGGATCATACTGAGGGCAACTGAGAGTGACTGGAACCACATTGGGAGCAACTGGGAGTGACTGGTACCACGTTACACGTTTGTGTTGTAGGGGATTTAAATGTTGTTTTGAAACGCAGGCAGAGTCAGATCTGCAGAATGAAGCTCCCTTTGCTCCAAATACTCCCCAAACCAGGAGGAGATGGAGCTTCTATTCCGCTGCGTCTTTCCCTCTTTCGTCTCGTCCTGCCGGGAGAAAAGGCTGATTGATGGGTTCAGCCTTGCGGTGTCGTTCGTGCCCCCGCGGAGGAGCCGCAGCGCAGGGTGGTCCCTGCCATGTCCTCAGCGTCCAGCCTGATCTCTTGTTTTCTGCCCGGAGATCCACCCCTTGCTCTTGCTGTCCCACTGCACAGCTGGGGTGCTCTTTCGGGAGCCGGGTGGCCCTGGGGCACTTGAGGGCTCTTTCAGCTTTTCCTGCCGGTCCCCAGTGCTT
Source organism: Patagioenas fasciata (assembly GCF_037038585.1). Taxonomy (NCBI): domain Eukaryota; kingdom Metazoa; phylum Chordata; class Aves; order Columbiformes; family Columbidae; genus Patagioenas; species Patagioenas fasciata. Next base: position 7,276,222 of record NC_092527.1, read on the forward strand.
TCCAGAAAGCTCCACCGGTCCCTGGACGTAGCTCTAGAGCTGCTGGGCTGGCCGCTCTGCAGTTACTGCAGTTAAGGCTGAGGATCCCTCCAAAGAGGGTCAGCTTCTTGCCTCAGTGCACCTTGTCCCCATCTCCTCATCTCTCTGCTCCCTCCTTGCATTCCGGGGCTTGGAAAAAAAAATCCACACGCACATCAGATCTATGCGCTTTGTTTTTAATGCCTGAAAACAGGTATCTCATAGCTCTTAGAAGAGCAAGGCGTCTGCTCTGGGTCTTGCTTGTCCACGCTCATCCTTTCTTGGACGTTGTCTTCGAGTGCCCGCCCGAAGGAGAGAGCTGGGGGTGCTCTGACCGTGTGACACTTGGACTCGGGTTTATAAGGGAAAATGAGTTCTTGTTGATCATTTTTTTGAGCACTTGTCTGACGGATCAGGTGGGTTCAAAGGCCTTCCCAGCGTCTGAATGCTTCCTGGAGTTGAGTGGAAGTACGTGCCCAGCTGCGCTTCTTCTTCCCTGCTTACGCGGCTCTTTGCTAGAAGTCCGCGTGTTGCTGCTCTCAGCAGCACCTTCCACCATTCCCACGTCTGAGGCTGGGGAGACGCTGAGCTCTGTCATGCATTTTGATACCTCAGGAAAAAAATCATTAAAAGAAGGTGCTTCCTTGCTGGTTCTGGTGTCCTGGGCAGTTTCGGACCGGCCCACGCTGCACACTGGGCAGCATCATCTCCCTGCCCATGGCTCAGCCTCCTGTGCAGGGACACCCACCCTGCAGGGAGCTGCCTCTCCTGGGCACGGGCTGCAGTCCCCTGCTGCCACATAGGAGACGTCACCGGGCACATTTTAGGGGTGAAAGCGGGAAAGGCAGCCGGGAACCTCTCTGCATCTCCATCCCTGTGGGTCCCTTCAGCCAAGTGCCAGCTGCAGGGACCCGGGGCGGTGCCCGCTGGCTCCAGGGTGGGGCGTTGCTGAGCAACAGGGACAGCACATTGTCCTGTCACGCATCACCCACCCTGTGATCACTCCGGTGGTTGGATCACTGGTGGTCGGATCGCTTTTTGCGGTTGGCTCGTTTTCTGTGGTTGGATCGCTTTTTTCGGTTGGCTTACTCTCGGCATTTGGATCTCTCTCGGCGGTTGGATCTCTCTTGGCGTTTGGCACACTCTTGGCTTTGGATCACTCTCGGTATTTCGATCACTCTTGGTGTTTGGCTCCCTCTCGGCGATTGACTCACTCTCGGCGATTGGATCACTCTAGGCGGTTGGATCACACTAGATATTTGGATCACTCTCGGCGTTTGGATCCCTTTTTTTGGCAAGGAGGAGGAGGAGGAAGCTGCCGGCTGACCATCCCTCACAGCCTCCCAGGCCCCTCCAGGCAGAAAGGCTCCAGTCCCCCCAAATCAGGCTCCGTATTTTCTGTGGGACGGCAGCGATGGCCCCGCTCACCCTGTCCCAACTGCTGGATGTTGCCATCGGGACATCCCGCGATGGGGCTGTGGACCTGCCGTCGCTGCACAGGCTGCTGCAGTCCGTGCTGGGACACCTGGGCCTGCAGGACCTGCCTGTTCTGGAGCCGGGGCACAGACCAACCGCCCTTCTGGGAGGACACCAGGCCACCAAGGACCAGCCTGGCCTGGAGAAGGAGGAGGACAGGACCCAGGGCACAGGGCAGCAGCCCCGGGAGCCAGAGGAGCACTTGCCCAGGAAGGAGCCGCTGCAGGGGACCGCCAGCGGCTCCCAGGGCACCTCCTTGGCTGACGACGTGGGGCAGATGAAGATCACAGCCAACGAGATCAGCATCTCCCAGGTAGAGTCTCTTGTCAGTCCCTGGGGCATGGGCCACGGGCTGGCGGTGCTGGGCGGTGATGCCGGGGGTCCCGTCCCCCTGGCCATGTGGACAGTATGACCCTGGGATCCCTTTGCCTTTGGGCTCTCGTGCTGAGCTTGAGGCCGGGCTTTGGGGACAGGGCCAGGGGACGCGGCAGGGGCCCTGGGGTCTGTCCTCACCGCTGCACGGCTGCCCGTAAACCTGCTCCTCTTTGCCTTCTCTTCCCAGGAGAGCACTGGGGGCCAGTCTGCCCCTGCCAAGCCCCCCCAGTCGGACATGGACAAGCAGCGTGGGGCAAGCTCAGCCCTGGGGCCGAAGGGACCAGGGACAGAGCCTGTGCCCAGGACCCGCGAGGGGAGTCCAGGGACACAGCCTGGCGCCCTGGGGATGCAAGAAGGGGCACAGGGAACACCAGCGCCCCCTGAGAAGTCGGCAGGGCTCACCTCCATTCCAGCGAATACTTCTGATGCCAGCGCCACCATGCAGCCAGAGGTCCCCGGCACCCAGAGCACCATGCACTTCTACGGTGCCCAGAGGAATGGAGTGGATGAGCTGACTTTCACCCACGTGAACTCCACAGAGTTTGAGAAACAGCATCAGCTACTCATGGAGAGAGGTGAGAGCCCTGGGGGAGCTGGCAGGGGGTGTTTGACGTGGGGACACCCTGAGTCGGGGGCTCATTCTGCTCAGAGCCTGGCCCTGTGGAAAAGACCCCCTCGCCGACAGCATGTCCCCTTGGCCTGTTCCCTCTAGGCCAGCAGAGCATGGCCCACATCCTGGCTGACCTCCAGACCCAGGTGTCCTCCTTGCAGGGCTGGGTGTCCTCCCTGCAGGGTATGGACTATGAGCTGCAGTACGTTAAGCACGAGGTGAGCCAGCAGCAGTCCCGGAGGGGGCTGTGGGGATGCTGGGGGGGTTTGGGCAGGGTGGGGCAGCCAAAGGCCCCCTGTGCTGGGACGACACAGGGGCCGTGCCCTGACTCTGCCCCCACCGCCGTTCCCAGGTCAGGCAGCTGGAGGAGGCCTTTGGAAAGCTGGGGCTGGCTGGAGCCGACGGGAAAGCGGGCAGCAGCGACCAGAGCCCCCTGCAGCTGGGGTAAAATGGCGGGAGAGGGTTTCCCAGCCTGCAGGGCTGCGACGAGTCCGGGGGGCTGGAGCATCCTGGTGTGGGGGGGTGAGGGACACCTGCTGAGTGGCCCCTGGAGGTTAAACCTGCCTGTGCCCCATCTTGCTGGCCAGGTCCGCGCAGCAGGAGATGATCCAGGCCACGCTGGAGACGTTGGTGACCAGGAGGACCAAGCAGCTGCAGGCACAGGTGAGGTCCAGGAGTAGCACTCTGAGCACCTTCTGGCTCGCTGGGGTGGTGCTGGTGGGGTCCTGGACACGTCTCCTGGCTGGATGGGGCCGTTGAGCCTCCATGGCACCTGGGTTTGCTGGCTGCATCCACCCCAGCTCAGAGGTGACTCCTGCTCCCCTTCCTGCAGCTGGACGAGCTGAGAGCCATAGTGGAGAGCGCGGGGCAGGAGCTGGCAGGGGGCATCTTGGACACCAGGATGCACGTGGCCCAGCTCGTCCAGCACGTCGTCACCAGCCAAGTAAGCCGGGTCTGTGGCCACGGGGCAGCCAGCCCCGCCTTGCATGGCACCAACCGTGTCACCTTCCTCCCTGCAGCAGGATGAGCAGCTGTTGAAGCACATCCAGGCCAGCGTCAGGCAGGTGCAAGGGGACTGCGAGAAGCTCAGGATCGTCCTCCAGGGCCTCCTGGATCACCGCTGCCAGGAGGAGAAATCCATTGAGGTGGGTGGCTGAAACCCCCGCGGACTCAGAGCATCATCCAGGCAGAGCCCAGGCTGGCGACCAGCAGGGATTTGTCTCCCTGCCAAGCCGCTCGTAGCCCTGCAATGGTTCCAAATGCCTTTCCAGGAGGTTTTGGGGGAAGGTGGGGAGGCGGGGGGTGCTCGGCTGGCTGGGAGGCAGCTGCCACCCTGCCGTGGCATCACGGGTGCTTTCTGCATTGGAAGGCTCTGTCCCGGTGCGTGGAGAGGCTGGAGGAGGAGAAAGCGGGCAAGGAGGAGCTGCTGCTGGGAATCGCTGCGGTACGGCATGGAGGGGAGCTGGCGCCAGACAAGGGGGTCCTGGGCAGGGTGACAAATGCCCCTTGTCCCTCGGGTGCTTGGTGGCAGAACCGGTCAGGGGGAGGGAGGGCTTGCAGAGCCGCTGTGGGTCACTCGCCAGGTCCCTCTGTCTCCCCACTTGGGTTTCTTTGGCTGGTGGGACCAACCCCACGGGAGTGACGGGGTGAGCGGGCCATGTAGCCACTTCTGCCTCTCCTCCGGATGGGAGCTGGCCCAACCCAGCGTCCCTCCATCCCTCCCCCAGCGCTCTCCTGCCTTTCTCTGTTGCTAGAAAGCTGACAAAACCTCCCTGGCCGGCAAAGTCAGCCACAGCCAGTTCGAGGCAAGTGTGGAGCAGCTGAAAGAGAAGATGGAGGAGCTGACGAGCCGGGTGACAGGCCAGGAACAGGGCTGGCACCAAGTCCACCGACGGCTCAGGGAAGAGATGGACTCCAAGGTGAGGGCTGGCAGGTCCCCACTGTGCACACCTTGGGGGCTTGGCAGCCTAAGGCAGCATCCCTCCGAGGGTCCCCAGCCGGCCGTGCCCCCGGGGACCGTGACGTCCCATCCTGGTGCGCTCCCGTCCACAGCTGGACCGCCTGGAGCTGGGGCCGTTCCGGCAGCAGCTGGAGGAGCAATGGAACAGCCTCCAGGAGCAGCTGGAGGAGAAGGTGTCGCGAGCAGCAGCTGGTGAGGTGGCTGGGATCAAGAAGTGAGTGCCATAGGGACAGCGGTGGCTTTGGGGACGGTGCTGCGTGCAGGCAGGGCTGTGTGTCCCCCAGGAGCTGACCCAGCCCTTTTCTCCCTCCTCCAGGCAGCTGCTGGCCCGTTTCCAGGGCTTGTCCTGTGACCAGCCCCTCAGCATGCCTGCGCCTGGCCCGTGAGTAGCCCCTGCCCCTGGGGGGGACACTGGGAGATGGGTGCTGGCGCTGCAGCCGCGGCCCCCTCTCTGCCATGGGGTGACCATGTGGTGCTGCAGTGCCGGGCACTGAGCACCCCCATGTCCCATCTCCCAGGGAGCAGACAGGCGAATGCCAGCGCCCCCCTGTGCCGCCGAGCTGCGGGGACCAGCACACCATCCTTCCCCCGCAGCAGCGCTGCCTCCAGCCGCACCCGCCCAGCACCCCGCGGCCGCAACAGCCCTTCGCTCGGCTCCCCAGCAAGCTCAGGGTGACACAGGTAGGGTTACGGTGGCGGCGTCCGAGCCTGGAACGGGCATCTGTGCCTCAGTGTCCCCAGGGAGAGCTGTCTGTGGGAGGGTTGTTGGGGATGCCGAATGGGGCCCCGTGTTTCAGCCAGCCCGCTCTCTCCTTCCCAGCACAAGGCGACAGAGCTATTGGGCAGGGACAGACGCATCTCCAGGGACCGGCAGGACGGACAGCTGCCTGTGCGGGGGGGCAAGGAAGGTACGTGGGGTTGCGCTTTGGGAGGGGCCCCGGGAGGCCCGAAGAGGACAGCGGGGCAGGCAGGACGCCTGCGGGATGCCAGGTTTTCCCCCACCCTTCTTCCCGCTGGCTTCCCCCAGCCTGCCTTCCTCTGGACTCTCCTGCCAGGCTTCCCGAGGGACAATCCCCAGCTGTCCCCAAGGCAGGGGGACAACCCGGCCACCAGCCAGTGGTGGCTGGGGCACCAGATCCCTGTGCTGGAGCTGGAGTCAGGTGGGGGGTGTGGGACGGTGGTCCTGGGCAGAGTGGGACACCAGCCTGTGTGCTGCAGAGTGGGGACCAGGACCCTGTTTGTGGATGTCTCTGACCCTGCTCCTCGCCCCCAGGCACCACCGCCTCCTCGGAGCACAAGTCGGCCTCATCCCAGGTCTCCCGGGCACCGGGGCTCTTCCCGCCCCTCCAGCCCCCACGGGACGCATCGGCACCCCGAGAGCCGGGCAGGACTGGGGGTCCCCGGCTGCTCCAATCGCTCCAGCCCCCACGGGACACGTTGGCACCCCGAGAGCTGGGCAGGACTAGGATTCCCAGGCTGCTCCAGCCCCTCCGGCCCCAGAGGGATGCATCAGCACCCCGAGAGCCGGGCAGGACTCGGGATCCCTGGCTGCTCCAACCGCTCCAGCCCCCCCGGGACGCATCGGCGCCCCGAGAGCTGGGCAGGACTAGGATTCCCAGGCTGCTCCAGCCCCTCCGGCCCCAGAGGGATGCATCGGCACCCCAAGAGCCGGACAGCACTGGGGGTCCCCGATTGAACCGTCCCCGCAACCGGCAATGACCAAAAGAGGAAGCACTGCCAAGCGGCACCAATAAACAGTGATGGGCAGCCGAGTGCCAGGGTGATCCGAGTGTGGGGATCCCGGTCAGGATCTTCCCCTCAGGTACCAGGAGGTGCCGGCAGTGTCCCTTGTCCTGCGGCCACGCGTCGCCGGAGTTGCTCAGAACAGCCCCTGTGCCACCCCCTGCCCGGGTCTGCGCCGCCCTGTGCTGCCGTGGTCCCCCTGGCCCCCCTGGCCTGCCCAGCACTGTTTGACCCCCATGGCCCCTGCCAGGGTGGCTGGTGGCCCCAAAGGGGCTGTGCGGGAGCTGGGGGTGCAGCAGGAGGATGCTGCTCACTTGGTGCCATCGATGGGATGCAGCCCTGCGGGACTCGAGCAAGAGCAGAGAGGTTCGTGGCTGCGTCCACTGATGCCCACGCTGGGCTGCTGTGATGCAGCAGGTCGGAGGTGAAGCCAGAAAGTCAAGTCAGCAAGGCGTGGGGCGAATCAGCCAGGTACACGGCTGGGCACTGGCGCCTCTGCAAGGCAAGGACCTACAGCACAAATGCAGCTCCCGAGCAAAGTAGGGGGATGTTGCACGCACAGGGTGGCAGCGGCGACCTGGTTCAGGAACGGCACGGCGACCACTCTCCGGCCACTCGGTCCATCAGGTCGCAGACACCCATGTGGTGGACAGCAAATGGCATTTATTGATAGGTAACAAAGCAATATATACCTTGAGTTTTACAATGTCACTTCCGCCTGCTTAGATAACACACGAAACACCACACCTATCAAGTCAGGGGCTACTATCTTTCCATACAGCGCGAGATCTTCCGGCCGCCAGACCCTAACTGCCAACATTTCCGCCCCCCATGCACAACTAAAAATAAATATAGAAGCCTTACAAAAGATATATGCTTCTTAGTGTAATACTTTGTAAAAAATCTTTAGAGGGAGACTTCATAACATAAAAGATAGGGCACAGTGAACAGGTGAAAACTATGAGGTAGTTATTAATAATGGGGTGTTAGTAGGGATAACTAGGGATAAAATTAGTAAATGCTTTTCTTAAAGTAGTTGCTGGCATTCAAGCAAAAGGATATTAACTTGCTCTAGCCGGCTTCTAACAAATGACATCAGCCTATTTAGTATGCAGGGTCCGAAAATCGGTGTTAGAATGATCATTATGATCGGCCCTGCTAGGGTGGATATCAGGGCTGTTAACCATGGTGAGTGCTTAAGCCATGAATCAAACCATCCTTGTTAGGCTTCTCTATCTCTTCTTCTCTTTTCTAGACCTTTCCTAAGTTTGGCCATTGTGTCTCTGACAACCCCTGTGTTATTTGCATATACACAACATTCTTTTCCTAAAGCCGCACAAAGTCCGCCTTGTCGTAAGAAGAAGAGATCTAGTCTTCTACGAGTCCGTAAAACAAATTTCGACGATGACTTTCCTGAGGCGGTGGTCGATTGTTCAATTCGAACCAAATCTTCATCTACTGCTACTCCGAGGGAATAAAATCTTTGGTTTTGTTCGACTAACGAGGCTATTCCTGTTCCAGCCCCCGCAGCACCTACAGTTAGCAGGGCAGCTATGGTCAGAGCGGTAATGGCTTCTCGTTTTTGTATGTGATTAGAAGTTGAATGGGATAGATGATCATATATGTATTCTTCTGGATGGTATATAATCCTAGGAACAACCATTGCTTGTATACAAAATTCATTGTTTTGATCAAATACGTTAAGGGATACGCACGGTGTGACTCCAGTTTTTGAACATATCCACTTGGTATTGCTAGCAGGAACTAACCATTTGGCTTTCGATTCTTTTCCTAGCCTGATCTCATTTGCACATAAAGCCTTTTTCTGAGGGGGTACTTTACCGACACAAGAGCCTTGCCCTGATATGTATTGCATTGTAATTTCTGGGATGTTTGTGGTGTTCCAAAGGCATTGCGATGGGTTAGGCCCGTCTATTAGTTCTGGTTTAGAGGGTACACCTACTGCTTCATAAAAGGGCAGCCTTACATCGAAGCAAAGCCAGCAATCTGCTGTGATATTTGGATTGGTAGAATTCAATAGCTGGTATGACGAGTTCAACAAATTCCATAGGGGAGGCATTTCAATTTTGAAAGTATCAAGTGTCTTGGCGTTACTGGGAGCCGCCACCCTGGCATTGTTCTTGGTATTGTCTACCACAGGTTTAGATGTCTGTGGGCTAAGAACCCGGTTAGGCCCAAGTGTCTGGGGTGTTTGTAGCCTCACCTTGGTGATTTGTATTAGTGCACTATTGTAATCTGATTCTGTTTTACCTGTAGCAACAAACCCCAGAATCAAGATCAAACAAAAGTACCGCAGCTTCCCACCACGGAGGCCACTTTGCTGTTGTCTGGACTCTTCCAGTGCAGAATTCTCAGGCTTAGACAAGACGCTCGCCGACTGGTTGACTTCATTCATCACCGGGGTACACAGATTACGAGGGCATCTGATGATCCAGTCCTGTGAAAAGAAACTCACAATTTTCATTAATTGTATTCTGAAGATCCGGTTTAATGGACTTAAGCGGACACCATTTGACTCTGCCATCTTTTTTGACTGCAGCATACCCTCGTTCCATCAGTTTCCCAGGGATGGAGGTGAGGCTGACCAGTTTATAGTTACCCAGGGCCTCCTTCTTGCCCTTTTTGAAGACTGGAGTGACATCTGCTTTCCTCCAGTCCTCAGGCACCTCTCCCATTTCCCAAGACTTGGCAAAGATGATGGAGAGCGGTCCAGCAATGACCTCAGCCAGCTCCCTCAGCACCCGCGGGTGCATCCCATCCGGACCCATGGATTTATGGATGTCCAGATGGCCTAACTGCTCCCTAAACCAGTCCTCATCAACCAAAGCAAACTCCTCCATTGTCCTGCCTTCCTCTGGGGCCTCAGCGGCATGGAGCTCCTCAGGACAGCCTCCGGTAGAGCAGACAGAGACAAAGAAGGCGTTCAGTAACTCTGCCTTCTCTGTATCTTCTGTCACCAGGGCACCCACCTCGTTCATCAGTGGGCCTACATTGCCTCTGGTGTTAGTTTTATCTGCCACATATTGGAAAAAGCTCTTCCTGTTGTCCTTGACCCCTCTCGCCAGGTTTAATTCTAAGGAGGCCTTAGCTTTCCTAGTTGCCTCCCTGCACCCTCTGACAACAGCCTTATATTCTCCCCAAGTGGCCAGCCCCTCCTTTCATGATCTATAAACAAGAGTTCATAGATAGGGTTAGGGTTAGATAGTTTATAGGGTTAGGGGTTATAGAGTTTATAGATCATGGAAGGAGGGGCTGGCCACTTGAGCCTACCCAGCAGTTCCCTGTTTAACCACACAGGTCTCCTGGCTCCCTTCCTTGGCTTCCTATGTGTTGGGATGCTCTGATCTTGTGCCCGGTAAAAACAGTTCCTGAACACTAAGCAACGATCTTGGGCCCCTTTACCTTCAAGCAGCCTTGCCCATGGGATTTCCCCTAGCAATTGCCTGAAAAGGCCAAAGTTTGCCCTGCTGAAGTCCAGCGTTGCAATTCTGCTTGCTATCCTGCTCCTGCCACATGAGATCCTGAACTCCACCATCTCATGGTCGCTGCAACCAAGGCAGCCCTCAAGCTTTACTGCTTCAACCAGACCCTGCTTGTTAGTGAGGATGAGGTCCAGCAGTGCACCTCTTCTAGTCGGCTCCTCCACCATTTGCATCAGGAAGTTATCGTCAAGGCGCTGGAGGAAACTCCTAGACTGCGACCGGCCGGCCGAGTAGTCCTTCCAGCAAACATCAGGGAAGTTCAAATCCCCCACCACAGCCAGGGCCTGTGATTGTGAGGCTGCTCTCACCCTCATGTGAGAGAAACCCCACCCTGTGCTGAGACCTCACACCAGCTGTGTCACGAGTGGAGAGGTACCAGGCAGGGAAACCCCCAGCCCTGGAAGCAGCATGGGGGGACCTGTCGGTCCCCGCTGGGGACGCTTGGGTGTGGACAAAGCACTGGGGACAGCCCTGGCTCCCCCGTGCACACACACGGTGACACGTGGGGGTGGGTGACAAAACTGGTGGCACCTCTCAGGGTTGGGGGAGAAACCACAGTGCCACCCGCACTGGAGTAACTGGGAGCACACTGGGCAAACCAGTCGGCACCAGAGTAGCGCCAGCAAAGGCCCATCTTGCACCCCATGTGCTGTGGTTAAACCGGGTTTACAAACACGCAACAAATTACATATACTTACACTTGTCGTGGGTTTAGGGTATGCATCATGCAAGATATATGTGACTTTAAAAAACTGCTTCCTGTCAGAGAGACTACTTTATGCTTGTATGTTAATACATAGGTACCGGCAGCTTGCTTTCCTCTGCGTTGCGCGTTCCGAGTGGAATCAGCCTGCCTGCCTTGGCTAGAATTTGCAGCTGAACACAGGAAATCTTGATACAGGGAACTGACAATTAACTAATTAACACTTAAAGAGCTAACCCTACCCCACATCACTAAAGACGCTTAGAGAGTCAACCCTTTAACCCACATCACTATTGCCCAGCCTTGCTTAGCTCTGTGTAACTTACCGTACGAGAAACAGGAGTTCGCTGACGTCTTGCAAAGATCCTTGGGTGCATCCTCGGGTGAACCAGAGAACAGACACTTGGGCACAGGACAGGAGATCCGCTCAGTCATTTCTCCCCTGCTCATTGAAGGAACACTGCCCGACTCTTCAGCGACGGCCTGGCTCCCGACCGCCTGTGCGCGCCGTGGGAGGGACGATGCTAATTTATGCTAATGACCCGCGGCTCGCCCCGCCCCGCCCCGCCCCGCCCGCTGCCGCACCATCGAGACGCGAACTCCGGGGGCACAGAGCGACTGGGCAGGCGTTTGCCTATTGGTCCGGCGGTGACGGAAGTGACGTCAGACGAGCGCGGTACGGCGGCAGGTTTGAATTCGCGCAGCGGCGGCGATTTTGGGGGTCCCGGGCGTGACGTCACGGGCCGGTGGCGTCAGGGACGGGGAGCAGTGGGCGGTGACGTAGGGGGGTCCTGCGAGGCGCCCAGGTCCTCCCTGAACCCGCCCGGGGTCCTCCCTGACCCCACTACCCGGACGCCTGGGTCCCCCGCGGTGGGTGGAGCCTCGCTATGGCCCGCCCCAAGCCTACCGCCCCCCGGCGCCGCCCTGTCCCCGCGCCCCCCCCGCCGCCAACCCCACGGACCCGCAGTGAGTGGAGGGAGGAGACACCCCGCCCTATGGACCCCTCTGAACCCTATAGATCTCTCCCTGACCCCCACCCCGTAGTCCCCCCTGCACCTTATAGGTCCCTTCCTACCCCCACCCCCTGACCCTATGGATCCCCCCGCACCCTGTAGTTTTCTCCCTTCCCCTAGCCCTATAGATCCCCCCAATCCTATACATTCCCCACTTGCTCCAATCCTATAGATCGCACTGGACCTACCCCACCCCCACATCCTGTAGACACTCTCAAACCCTACAGTAGGTCTCTCCCAGACCCTATGGATCCCTCCCTTTCCCACCCAGCCCTATAGACCCCTCTGACCCTGCAGATTTCTCCCTCTCCCGGACCATATATATCCTTCCAGATCCTATACGTCCCTCCCTTTGTTCCCTGGACCCTGTAGATTCCACCCACCCCCAAACCTTGCAGTTCCCTCCCTTTCCCCAAACCCGGCCCCTATAGATTCCCATGGATCCCTCCCCCACAGGCCCTATGGATCACTCCCTCCCCTGTCCCCGTGTCCTGCTGTCTCCTCCCCATCCCCATGTTCCCCTCATGTGCCCCCGTGTCTCTCCTTGTCTCCTATGCCCCTCATCTGCCATGTCCCTCACATCTGTCCCCTTGTCTCTCTCTGTCTCCCATGTCCCCCATCTGTCCCCCTGTGCCCTCCCTGTCCCCCATGTTCCTCTCACGTGTCCCCAATGTCTCCCCATGTCCCCCCATTTGTCCCCATGTTCCCACATTCCACGCCCTGTCCACTCCTGTCCCCCATCTGCCCTCATGTCCCCCTGAGGTGCCGGCAGCCCCTGATGCATCCCTGTCCCTGCTCTCCCTGTGCCCCCTGTCCCCAGGGCGCCGACCGGGCCAGCGGGCGTTGCAGGAGATCCGCAAGTACCAGAGCAGCACCCGCCTGCTGCTGCGCGCTGGGCCCTTCTCCCGCCTGGTGAGGGGGCATGCCCCAAAATACCCCAGGACCCCCAAAAACCTAGCAACACCCAAAATAGCCTGGGACAGCCCACATCCCCCTGGGACCCTCAAAATCCACCCTAAGACCCCAACATCCCCCTGGGTTCCCCTCAAACCCTCCCTGTGGCTTCTTGAACTCCCTCTGATACCCCTGGGACCCCCAACGTCATCATGGGACCCCCGTCCCTCCCTCAGGGGACCCCCGTCCCCACATTGCCCTGTGTCTTGTCCCCCTGCCCAGTGACACGGGTCCCCTCCCCTGTCCTTGTCCCTTCTCCCTATGTGTGTCTATAGGGTTTGGGAGGGGTCTATAGGGTGGGGTTTCCCTTGTCGCGTTCCAATGTCCTTGTGTCCCCCCCTCAGCCTCCCATCCCTGATGATGCCTCGTGGGACACCGTGTCCCCCCCCCTCGGCCTCCCATCCCTGATGATGCCTCGTGGGACACCGTGTCCCCTCTGCCCATGGTAGCACTGTTGCACCTGTCCCCACACTCACGTTTTCCCCATGTCCCTGCCCCTGGGGTGTCCCCATGGTGGTGTCCTCCATGTCCCCACCCTCAGGGTGGCGCTGTCCTCATGTCCCTGTCCGCGGGGTGTCCCTCACCCTGGGGTGGGATGTCCCCATGTCCCTAGCGTGACCCCCAGGTGTCCCCATGCCCTGGCTGTCCCCATAATGCCCCCTCAAAGTGGTTCCATGCCCAGGGTGTCCCCATGGTGTCACCCCCAGTGTCCCTGTGTCACCAGGTGCGGGAGATCTGTCTGGTCTTCACCCGGGGAGTTGACTATTGGTGGCAGCGCGTGGCGCTGATGGCCCTGCAGGAGGTGGGTACCGGGGGGTCCCATGGATACTCAAGGGGGTCCCAATGTGCTGGGGGCGTCCTGTAGATGCTGGGAAGGGTCTAGATGTGATGGGGGGGTCCCATGGATGCTGGGGGGTTCCCAGGGTGCTGGAGTGTCCTGTGGGTGCTAGAAGGGGCGCTGGGGGTGTACCCATGGTGCTGGGGGGTCCCCAGGATCTTGGGGAGGGTCCCAGGGTGGCTCAGAGGGGTCTCATGGAAGCTGGGGGGGGGTGTCTGGAGTTACAGGGGTTTTGGGGTGCCCCTCCCTTTGGTCATGACATTGTGGGGTGCTGAGCATTTGGGTGCATCCAACTCCTCTGAGATGGTGTTGAGGGTGGTCTCTTCCCGCCGGGTTGGTTGAGGGGGAGGTCCCTGTCCCCTGTGGGGGGTCAGAGGGGGCGTCTGGGGTTTCGGGGTCCCTCCCAACATGTCGGGGTGCAGGCAGCGGAGGCCTTCATGGTGCGGCTGCTGGAGGACGCCTACCTGTGCACACTGCACGCCCGCCGCGTCACCCTCTTCCCCAAGGACCTGCAGCTGGCCCGGCGCCTGCGGGGGCTGGAGGGGGGCGGCTTATGAGAGACCCACCCTGAGATCCCCCACCATGGGGATCCCCCTGGGGACTCTCCCCCCGACCATCATGTCAATGGCAACTCCCCGCCAGGGTCCCCACCCCGGGACCTTCTCCAGCAGACCCCACTCCAGGATGCTGATCCCCATAATGGAACCCCCACAAGGGGAAACCCCCCAGTGTGGACCCCTCCCAGCGCTGTGTCCCCCCAATAAATATTTGTTGACTCCCCCCTGGGTGCTGCTGACAGTACTGAGGGGGTGGGGGGACTGGGAGAGTCTTGGGGGTCCTGCATGGGTGGACACAATGGGGGTGACTCCTAGGGGGATGGGGGGCTACAAGGGGGGGTGTCTGAGAGGGACCTCTGGGGAGTCTGGAGGGTCCAGGGAAGGTGATGGGGGTCTGGGGGAGGCCTTGGGGGGCTCTGGAGCTAATTGTGGGGGAGACAGAGCATGATGGGGGGGCCACCCGGGGGTGTGGCTTCCCATGGGCTCCCATGGGAATCATGGCTTTCTGGGGTGGGGCTTTATGGGTCTCCCTGTTATAGAGGCCTGGTGGAAGGGGGGGCCCTGTCTGCAAGGGCGGGGCTTGTGAAGGGAGCTGGCCTGAGGGGGTGGGATTTCAGTGGGTGGAGCTTCAATGGGTGGGGCTTGGAGCAAACACCTGCACAAGGTGTGCACATGCTGGTGAGCCATTCCGGGAGGTGTCTGAGCTGCTGGGAAGTGTTATGGGCTGCACAGTGTTCAAGGGGGGAGAGAGGGATAAAACTGGTGGTTTCAGAGCCACAAGACCCTTAGCACGAGGCACCTCAGACTCCCGCGTCCCACCAAAGCTGGACTCTGCATCAGTCCCACCCTCCGGCATCACAACCAAAACCAGATGCGAAGCTCTCGGAGCTGCAGAGCAGCAGGAAGGGTGGCAGCAGCACACAGCGGGTGCCCTACAAAGAACTGTCAGGTGCTCATAGTGGGGGGCTGCTCAGGGGCACCGAGGGGCACATCTGCTGTCCCGGCAGGGAGTCACGAGGGGTTCACTGCCCCCCGCAAGCTGAGATGTTACCACGACTTGTCAAGAGTGTGGACCACCCGCCACCACGACTCTTCCACGAGTGATGCTGCAAGGCAGAACCTGAGTAGAATCGCGACCATAAAGCCCTGGGGGTGCAAGTGAAAAATATTGATGCCCAAGTAATCTTTTCTTCCATTTTACCAGTTGGAGAAAAGGGAGCAGCCAGAAATAACCACGTAATGCACGTCAACTCCTGGCTTTGTGGCTGGGGCCATCAGGAAGGTTTTGGCTTTTATGGCAACGGGGCATATTTTGATGACGGTAATCTGTTAGGGAGCGGTGGAACCCACGTGCCTAGAATAGGCACGGGAACCTTTCTCAGGCTGTATTTTTGAGAAGAGACTCTTATGGAATCTAATTCTGCTTTGTCATTCAGTCCTATCCAGAATGTAGTTCTGGTAGAAGTCAGGTAGTAGGTGCGATCTTGCTAGAAATCTAGTGTAATGCAATATCATTTTGATTTTTCAATAGGAAACTAAAGTACACAATTTTAATAATAATAATAATATAGTCACTGTATTTGATGAGCTACTTTTTTACACAGCTTAGTACGACATCTGTCTTCTTCTATCGATGCCCTAAAAAAATAAAGACCAAATCCCTACCCATTGGCGTTGCAGATGCCATACATGCAGTTGTAGTAAAGGAGCAGGTGTTGTCATTTCCAGTAAGCACTGCTTTCTCTGCAAAGTTAAAATAGATAAGCAAACTCACTGCAGCTCCTCCAGCTGCCTTTATGCCTTACGGTGATTCATTCCTCCCCTTTCCAGGTGATGGTGATAAAGGTGGTGAGTGGGACCCAGGGTGTATGAGCCACAGCCTCACATCAGGGAGCTCATTCTGTTCCTGGACTGCTTTGCTCTGCTGTTCTTTCAGGAATTCGTAGCTTTTGAGCTGCATGAGCTGTATATTTGGACACCTAGAAAAGCCAAAGCATCTATTTGAGGTAAGAGCTTCAGGACCAGCCTAGGTTTAGCAGCATATATATATATATATATATGTAAAATATGTTTTTTTTAGTGTTGGTAGATGTCTTTAGGGGTTCTAATAGTATGGTTGTGGTGGTGTTTGTGAAATAACCCTTAATAAATGCATACTATCTCCAATAAGTTGATATTATGGCATGTTGCAATTGTATCTGTGTTACCAAATACACCAGGTGTTTTCTTTGGGGTTGTTTTGCTTGTTTTTTCCCCTTTAGGTCCTTTGCGCTGTTTTTCTGGAGTTCCTGACTTTAATGAGGATGGAACCTTGTGGGATTTTTTCCACTGGCTTTGCTGTATGTTGTGTGCGTTCATAAGGCAGAGTTTTTTTTTTCTTTTAAAGGTACTTTATATCACTTTTCATGTTGTAGAAGCGTTAGCAACATTCTACAATGGATATTGATCCAGAAGAACAATGGATAGTGTCCGAACCATTTCATGTAGCCTCTAATTGTATCTTCATGTGTGGAAACCAGAAAAGCCAAGCTTGTAAGAGTCTGAAAGTCTCAATGTGTAATGAGAAAACCTAATATAGCAACAGTCACCAGTCTCACCATGCTGCAAATCTATGGGACCAGGTTCAAACAGCAGGCAAGGAGCAAGTTTAAACCAGATTTTCAGGCCTGCAGCCGCGTTCATCCTAGAACCTCTGACCCTTCCCAGAAATGCAGTATTCTTGTTTGTGGCTTGACCCCTGCAGCCCCAGTTCTGAATGGTGTAGCTGTTGATGCAGAAAACAAACAACAGATCTTTCATGTATGAGATCAGAATTAATCCTGGGGGACAGCAGAGACCTTCAGCTTGGTGAAACTCATTCTAAACACCTGGGCAGCTTGGCTGTTGCCACTCTTTCCACTGATGAGCTTGATGGGATAGTGAGGAGCCAAAGAAAATAGGCCTTTGTTTTATTTTTATGCTGTTTAAGTGTCACTATGAAGGATCACCTGCCTTTCCTTTCTATAGGAGTCACAGTTGCCTCCAGGGAATGTGTTAAGTTGCAGCAACTCCCACTGCAGCTATTTCTTTAGCTTGTATGAGAAACTGGGGTTAGTCTTCAATAGCAGCAAGAGTCAGGACAGGCCCTTGGTACCACCTCAGCATCCCTTGGGATGCTGCAGAAGCTGCAGCAACAGCCGCCCTCCCTCTTGCCATTTACATCTTTGGAATGGAACACAAGAGCATCTGTTCTGGCAGGTTTAAGATGGAAATGTATTTCTTCTTCCAACTTTGTTTATTCCCCATGAAGGGCGGGCACTTGGGGTTCTCAGCTCAAGCAGAAAAATACAGAGCTATAGAAAAAGCTAATTGCTCAAGAATATGAAGTCAGAGGTGCGAAGCCTAAAACACGACTGTTGATGTAGTAGATTACCTGATTACCCGCTCCTGAGGATGAAGAAGGCACCCTGTTCCAAATTACAGGTGCCAGTAGTGGATAACTAACAGCAAAACTGTGCTTCCAGGGCAAATAACTGACAATTGCTGTTGTGGTCGTGATTCAGTTTATCTGGTGTTCAAATTCCCGCAGTAACAACCTGTCCTGTAGGAATTTGTGCTGGCTGTGCTTCCAGGCTGAGAAACTGCCTGGTAGACTACGGCCTCATGAGCAATAATCAGCTTTCTGGTGTGAAACTGTAGCTAAGAAGTGAAGTAATTAACAGAGGCAGAAGAATATCAGATGCCATCTTACTCCTAGTGTGAGGTGTGATTGCTGTTTGGAATAGAGCCTGTACTGAAGCGAGTCAGCGCTCACGGGTGGATATTCACGACTTTGCAAGCGTACAAGGATGGGAAATGAAGAGCAAAGCTAATGTGAAGCTAAAGCTCAGTTTATTCAGAAAAATATATATATACACAGGTGACTTGACCACTGTTGCAGGTAGGAGGCAGAAAATGAGGTGTTTGCAGTAAGGACTTTATAATTTGATGGGGAGAAAAAGAGTAATGATATCCAATAACTACAGTGATGTTAATCTAAACTAGGTCAGACCAGTTTGTTTCTTTTTTAATTGGTGAGGGTTGTTAATGTTACCTGCAGTTATAAGGCCATACAATTACAGTGTTGGAATATAATCTGGTTTAATCTAGGCATACTAGCAGCAGCCATATTTAACTATCCCATTTCCTCAGGTTGTTACTGTGTACCCCTTGTAATAACCACAGACATATTTTCTTTCACTAATAAGAACTTCACGTTTGTGTTGTTCAGATGGATCACGGTTACTGAACTTCATGCAATAT
Source organism: Patagioenas fasciata (assembly GCF_037038585.1). Lineage (NCBI taxonomy): Eukaryota > Metazoa > Chordata > Aves > Columbiformes > Columbidae > Patagioenas > Patagioenas fasciata. The sequence continues at coordinate 7,294,253 of NC_092527.1, forward strand.
CTATTTATTTTTGCTGTGTTCCTGTTAAACCAGTTCATAGATAGTTCAATAGTTCATAGATAAAGCTGCATAGCTGCTCTCATCCCAGTCCAACACACGTTTATTTTGCACCCTGCCTTACCACTTATAATTGTTCAGCTTCCCATTCCTTAAAATATCTTGTTGAGTTTATTAAACTGCTGTTAATTAAAGCGATGAGAGAATTTGCCTCTGTCTCTACCCCAAACCTCATCTTTCTTTTTCTATTAATATACGAGTAAATCTTCTGGCCCCCTTTGCAGTATTTCAGCTGACAGAAATGGGGCTTCCTCTGCATTTCCTGCCATCAGAACAACTTTACTGTGCACTCTTTTCCCCCAGTCACTCCAAATCCACTCAAACATTCTCTTCCTTGCCTCCTGACTTCTGCCATTTCTCTCTGTAGCTGCATTTTCTGAAATGTGAAGAACACTGTATAAAAAGATGCGACATACGGTTGGGTGCAGGGACCAGTGTAGAAGGATGTTCTATCAGCGTTTTCTGTTCCAATGCTGCTCTCCCTGAGAAGGAGCTGGGGAGGTTTCATGTTTCTCCTTCTGTGATCTTTCTGATGTTGGTGACATCTGATCCCAGCTTCAGTTTCACAGAATCCCAGAATGTCAGGGGTTGGAAGGGCCCTGGACAGCTCACCCAGTGCAATCCCCCCATGGAGCAGGAACACCCAGCTGAGGTTCCACAGGAAGGTGTCCAGGCGGGTTTGAATGTCTGCAGAGAAGGAGACTCCACAACCTCCCTGGGCAGCCTGGGCCAGGCTCTGCCACCCTCACCAGGAACAAGTTTCTTCTCAAATTTAAGTGGAGCCTCTTGTGTTCCAGTTTGCACACATTACCCCTTGTCCTATCACTGGTTGTCACTGAGAAGAGCCTGGCTCCATCCTCTTGACACCCTTTCCATATTTATAAACATGAATGAGGTCACCCCTCAGTCTCCTCTTCTCCAGCTCCAGAGCCCCAGCTCCCTCAGCCTTTCCTCACACGGGAGATGCTCCACTCCCTTCAGCATCTTGGTGGCTGCGCTGGACTCTCTCCAGCAGTTCCCTGTCCTTCTGGAACTGAGGGGCCACAACTGGACACAATATTCCAGGTGTGGTCTCCCTAGGGCAGAGTAGAGGGGCAGGAGAACCTCTCTGACCTACTGACCACCCCCTTCTAATCCACCCCAGTTTCTCCCTGTAATTATGATTCTGGATGTCACTGAGTGAGCACATCTGATTTTTGCCTACAAAATACCACTGATGGGTCTTAAAGTCACACCATTTCCATTTTTCCTTTAACAGAAGTAGTTTTGGTGGCACTTGGTCATTCCCAGGCGTATGTGTTGTTCCATGACTGACATCTGGCAATATCGTTTCCATTAGACAGCTGCTTGCCTTCTGTTGTTAAGCTGAAAAGTGCACAAGTTTTAAAGGCTGGGGCTGCTGAATTCATGTCGGCAGCACTTCAAACTGGAGCACAGGAATTGTTTGTGTAATTGCAAGTTGTTGTGACAACCTGTCCCTTGCCAGAGTTGGACTGCTCGGGCTTACCTGAAAAATGACTACCTGCAAAATTACTTTAACCCAGCCATGTTTCCATTAAGCACTCACGTCCTCTCGGGCTAAGTGTCAGATTCAGGATGTATCCACTGGGTTTCAGAGTGTGTTTTAAGGTGAAGTAATTAATCGCTGTAAGAGCTGCCTCCTTGACCTGTAATGCTGAAGTCAGACTTTCTGCTATTTAATGGATCAATGGAAAGGAATAGGAAAATGTGACCTTCCCACGCAGCAGCAGAGCAACCCCATGTGTTGGGAGAGCATGTGGTGAGCAAATTCTCAATCCACACCATTTCCAGGTAAGATTTATCTGAGCTCCCTCAGAGATAGGCAAGTTCTGTCATGTGCTTTGGTTACTCTGAGTCTCTGCTGGCACCTGTTGGAGATAAACATATATATATATATATATTTTTAATGCCTTGCTGCTTTGGGTAGGTAGGTGGAATGCTGCTCTGAACTGTCCTGCATTGCTCTCTGAAAAGGTATTTTATATTAATCGGGTGAATGTTGTTATTTTATAGCTGCCCATACGTTCTGCTGATTGGTAATACCCGTACACAACTGGGTTGTAATGCCATGGGTGGGTCTTGCTGGAAGACCCGAGCCCCTGCAGTCTGTCTCAGTGACTGATCCCAGCCAAACATCCCCAAAGAGCATCCATTGAACAGCTGTGTTTTGGAGAGAATTATGTTGCTACATCCCTTTTGCCTGCCTGATATCTTGTTTTGTTTAAGAAGCGTCTGTCAGGAATTGCCTGTTTCTTTTTCCAGGTCACTTGCCTTTATGGAGCATGTTCTGTCTCGACTGCAGGGAGGATTATTCAGGCTTCAGCCAGATTTCTGAGGCAAACGCAAGTGAGAACAGCGTCTCGTCTTGTTTTTCTGTCCTGTTTGTAGCTATGTATTGCTTATAATCATTCCTGCTTTGTTAACATCAGGAACAGAGGCCACTATGATTGTTTCACACCTAAGTCAAGAGAGTATCAATTAAGGATTTTATAAAACAGTTTAAAATTTAAGCGTCTTGAAAACATGTGGTGAGGATATTGTCTTGTTCTTGCTCTACTAAAAAAAAAAAAGATTTGCATAGATTTAAGAGACTTATTGATCATTAAAAGGAACATGCAGGTGTTTAGAACTGTTTCAAAAGGCGAGTCACAGAAGCAAACAAATAAGAGAATAGCTTTGCTTTTCCTCTAATTTTCTTCTTGTAGAAAACAGCCAGTGAATGATGAAACCTGCAAAAGCCTGGTATATTCATATTATTAGGCAGACTGCAACTCTTAGGAGTTGTCCTGAGGTCTGTGGAGCTCCAGCCTGGGCAGTGTCTGTCCCACCAGCATTGAGCAAGGGGGCAGCCACAGCCACACAGCCCTTCCTCTCCCTCGCAGGTGCTACCTTGTGCTGCTTTTAGTCCTTTTCCTGCCACTGTCAGAACAGAATGTGTGTGGATATTAAGTAGTACAGAGAGCTGAATGTCATGCACTGGAAGCAAGCTCAGGGCACATTAATGAACGACACAAGGTTGAATTGGGGAGGTGTTAAGGTGAAGAAGGAAAGAATATCTTGCTGGTGGGTATCTAACTCTTCAATGTCTTCTGCTGCAGAGAAGGGGAAAATAGGAGTGAGGCTGAAAATGAGGTGAGAGAGGAAGAGGGAAATGCTGGAGGATTAAAGTGGTGGGATGGGAGAGAAAGCAACAGGAACTGCTATGAAGAGACCCGTCCCAAAGGGAACGGGGTGCAGGAGCGTTGCGGTGGAGTTCCGTGGGGTGCCTGGCTGGGCTATAGGGGAGGAAGCAATGCCCTTGGCTGTACAGGAGTACGTTCCTACCAGCATGACCGACAGACAGAGTTCACAAACATGAAAGACGTGCTGGCACGTGGGTTTCATTGACTGAGAGCTAGCGAGGGTGGGAGAGGTGTTTGTACATCCCACCATGGCCTGAAAGAATCCCCTCCCAGCCTCCCGAAGTAAAATTAACCTGAGGAAACTAAAACATGTCTCAACAGTGTGAGAAAGTTTCCTTTTTTGCTTACTGCTCAGCTGTCATGACTCCAGATTTTTACCATTGCTTAAAAGGTTCTTCACCTAAAATGAATCCTACTGGTGGCAGTCAGTGATACATTCGTGTTTCCTCGTCGAGTACGTGTGCTGATGGCATTGCCGTTCTGGCATTTGAACTCTGACCAAGTAGGCAGAGAGGACTGTCAGCCAGAACGAGCAGCAGATCAACGTCCTTCCATCTCTTTTATTGAGTTTTCCTTGCCCTTACTGCCTCTTTGTCGTTCTCCCTCCAGAGAGGTGATGCCATTTCATCAGTAAAACGGGACCAGCACCCCAGGCAAGCCACAGACTTTGGTACAGGGTGAGAGGTGTTGTGCCTTTCAGGATTTTCCTCTGTTGGAGGTACAGTTCTTTCTTGCAGCAGTTCCTCTCACCTTTGCATCATCTGGGTTCTTCTAATATGCTTATTGCATAGGTTTTACTCTTCCACTTGCCACCAGCAGATAGCTCTGTTCTCTCTTCCTTGGGCTGGAAGTAACAGTGTCTTAGTGGTGGGGAAAACGGTGCCTCTAGAGATATTTTTAGTTGCTCAGATATTTGACAAAGTAGGAGCCCACTTAATATTTGCAAAGGAAAAAAATAGGATTATTTATATGAAACTGGAAGATTGGATGGGGAGGGAAGTAGAAGAAGAGGAGAGCATACAGGCAGTGTTTGGGGTTTTCTTCTGGTTTTTTTGGATGTTTCTTCCAGATCCACATAAACACTGAAAGGCACCGCTGTTCCTTTATTTTTTCCTGCAAAAATTGTGTTTGATATCCATGCACAACGTTTAAAAGGTAGGAAAATGCAGCACGGGTGCCAGGGGCTCTTGTTCTGTTGCTTGCTGGGCAACAGCAGCAGCTGGTCACAAGAAGCTCGATGCTTTGGGATGAAGAATTTTATGGTACATTTACTGCAAGTCATGGGATCTCAGAAGTGATCCACTGTACGTGGAGTTGTCTGAGGATGATTGGGTTAGAAATGGTTTTGTAGGTCTATGTACCTGAGTATAAGACTGACGGCAGTCTGGTGCTGTCCTCACTGTAACACAGACTTTGCCTTCAGTAACGTCGCAGGCTTTTGTATCGAGCTCTTGTAGCTCTGGTAGAATTGCAGACTTGATGTTATGCCTAAGCTGGTGGGGAAGTTTGCTGCTCAACCCACTCACAAATCAGCTGGTGAGCAATGGCCTGTTTGGGAGGGAACCAGGGTAAATAACTACCGTTGTCTTGCTTTGAAGATCTGGGCTCTCTCTTGAGACCCTCCACGACTTCCTCCAGGCCAAACCAACGCGCTGCCTCTAGTTCCTGGCTGTTCATACTGATCTGGAAAGAATTCAGAGAGTACCGGTTCCTTAAATCAGATTTAAACGTGGGCAGCAGTACCTTACTTGTTCTTGCACCCACAAGATCCTATGTCAGAATGCCCGGAGTGCTTTCTCTATGCCTGAATTAAGTGCTGATGCCAACACAGGGAAGGACATGATTGTTGACCAGTGCTTTGTCTTGGTTTTCTTTCAGGAAGCCAGAAATTGGGCAGCCCTATTCCATCATGGAATTGGCCTGCAAAGTACCAGTAATTAACATGGCAGAATCTGCACTTTCTTTGGCAAATACAATATTAATACTAGAGAGCACCTCCTCTGCAAAGTTCAGAGGAAGAAATATGGAGGTTTTAGGTTCTGGACTAGTGTGTATACAGTGACTTGTGCAAAGCCTGGCATGTTGCAGCAGAACACATAAGTTTGCTCTTCACTTGTAGAGCAAGCTGATGGAAAACGCATGTAGAGAGGATCTGGTGCTCTCCAAACTAAAGTCCACAGACTGAAAGACATTTTGCTACGTAAGGTGGGCAGTGAAACACCTTGGGGGAACCCGAACCTGCTCACCTCAGCCTGCTGTGCCCTCACCAAGGCGTGACAAGCGATCATCAAGCAGCTGCTGGGAAAGGGCCAGTGCTGAGAAGCCGAGTAGCGGAGCGACTCCACCTCCAGGCCCACCTCCTCGGCCACCTCTCGCCGCACTGTCTCCTCCACGTTTTCACCTAGAAGCAACCCGGGTTAGGTAAGGACAGCCTGCGGTGAAGAAAATGTAGGCAGGCTAATTCCCGAGGTGTTCCAGTCCTGACTGCTCATGCACAAGCAGGAGCTCTGGCTGTGCTGACCTGGGCACATTTGTCAGCAGGATGCTCAATTAAACTCATCGATGCTCACCTCCCTTCAAGAGAGGCATCAGAGACGTTTTGGGGTTATATTTTGGGGTTTGTTTATATACAGCTGGTGGACAAAACAATGCCGCCTTTCTTCGTAACCTCCCTTTTTAAGCCATTTTCTCTCCTGTAACAAGAGGTCTGTGGTTTTAATTCTGAGCCAGACTGCACTAGACACTAGAATAAAAAAACATCTGTGATTTTAACTTGAGGAGACCTACACTTGTATTTACCATCAGCAACTAGAGCAACTGATATGCACCTGTAATTCCTATTATTTTCAGATACATGCAGCTATTTTGAATTGTCGGAATGGCAACGCTGTTCAGAACCAGTATGTTCTCCCCTGACAGCACCTATGCATCCATCCTTCTCTGTGAACAGGCGTTTGGTTGATGTCCCCACACCCTGTGTGTCCAAGGCCACCGCGCTGAATCAGAGACAATCTTACCCACGTCGCAGAATCCTGACAGAGCGCTGAACATCCCCGGGGGAAATGAGGGCTGTCGCGAGAGGAGGCACCGGCTGCCATCGGACACCAGGGTAATCACCACAGGAGACGTCTGGCGAACGCATCAAAAAGCAAAGCAAGAAGTTCAGACCAAGCAAGTGTGTGCAAATTGTTGCTTAAGCTTGGGTGCTCACCTGTGGATAGTAAGTTATTCCGCTGGCGTGGCAGACGCGCTTGCTGCCGGCTACGTTTTTCTGAGTGGGCTGCCCGGTTTTGCTGCAGTACTGGTGGGAACTGTGCCACCGGAGAAGGGACTGGGCCTGCAAAACACCAAAAGAAACACAAATCTTGTGTGTACCTGGGGCAAAGAGATGATTCGGAGCACTCCCCCTGGATAATACTTTGCTGTCTTCTCCCCAGCATGCAGTCATGTGGATAAATTCTGATTATGTTTGGGAGCCCCGGCAGTACATTTGGAAAATAGCAGATTCTCCAATCAATATTTCATGCTTCTTGCTTCTGGGGAGGTAGGGAAGAGGGAAGAGTAGTAATGGGAACTGAACTATTCTAAGGAGTCTCCAACCCTGAAAACCTTCTTGAAAAATAGCCCGAGCACCACAAATGTTATGGAGCAGGAAAAGAAACTACAGGTGAGAAGAGCTGTTTTTCACACACAGGTATTTTCTTAAGGCTTCTAAACATACAGCATCTACAGAGTAACAGCTTACCAGCGAGGGGTTTTAAAAGAGCAGCTCTGAGAGAAGATCTATACGTTCATTCGTGAAATTTGGTTTGCCTAGATTACAGTAAACTCGTGTTGTTAAGGTGAGGACAAACTGGGGCTGCTGTGACTGCTGATAAGGTCAGGATTTTTCTCACTGGATGTAGAGCAGGGTTGATGCTAAATGGCTAATTACTGTGGTCATTTTGAAGCCACTTGCCTGTTTTTCTGTTGCAGCTTGCTTTTGGGATTGTAAATTTGGGAAAACTGCTGTAATTTGTAATGTGTTTGTGCCTAGGCCACTGACAGTGTACAGTAGGTACTTCCACAATATGCATTCAATCATAAAACAATATGGGAGAGTAGGAGAAGGGTTGATGTTAGAAATTCTGTACAATACCGAAGCCAGCACAGAAGAATCCTTCTCATCCACTATGAAGAGAGCCTTTTGTAAGTCTGTGAACGCTCCCTTGAGTTCAGACTCAATGACTGATTTCTCCAAGGCTCCTGTTTCAAAAGAAAGTCTTTGATCTCACAAATTGCAGTTATTGTCCCAACTTTATGCCCTCCACTGTTCTTGTATTCGGCTTCTGGAAGTTCCCATGGAAGTGACATCACATTGGTGGTAACATTCCCAAAAGTGACCTGTCAAGAGCCCACCTTTATTCACACATGGGAACAGCGGAGCGGTTATGAGGCTCTGCCCCACCACGCTCACAGCAGCTCCTACAGAGACTCAACCAAGTCCTCTTTGGTGATAAATATTCACCCCACAAGGATGGGGGATGCTGCTTAGGCAGCATCTTCATCTCTGTGCATCAAATGCAATGGAAGAGGAGTCATCCTAACCTAAATCCACGGCGAAGTGTGGTACGTGCTCGTCTGAACAGCCGATCAGCACCGACTTCTCTATCCACTGCTCAGTTTCTTTGAATTTCTCCAGGATTGTTTTCATCTCTAAACAATGGGGGAAAAGGGAAAATGAAGAAAAGCTGTGACAAAAGCAAGTTCATAAAACCATTAAATGTCTCTGGATCTTCAAGGCATGTTCAATCTTGGCTTGAGGCAGGGTGCTCGTGGGGGACCAGACAAGTGGTCCTACCCAGATGGAGACCAAAAGTCTGGCTTTCCTGTCAGCTGTTGGAAGTTTTGACCTTGTCAAGCTAAAGATGCAATTTTTGTCATGCTTGAGGAGCAGCTGCCCATTCTGCTTCTGTCCTGCACCAGCCAACACCTTCTTCTTCAAGGGAACATCCTGCATTACGCCAAATAACCTTTGTCAGTTAGACCTCGCTTGTTTTCCTCTTAGCCCCTTCTCCTCAAAAGGCACGGCCTCCAATGTTTAAAACTGACCATCTCAAAACAGATCAGGTGTGTGTCATAGAATCATAGAATAATTTTGGTTGGAAGAGACCCTCAGGATCATCAAGTCCAACCATAACCTAACTCTAAAATGTTGATACTGTATGTGTGTGAAGAGCATGAGCCTGTGTCCACATGCCAAGGTTTTAAATCTAAATAGTCTTTGGTTGTTAACAAATAGCATGGTGCAAATAGCAGGATATTCCTGCACAACTTGATAGATTTTTCAGCCCCCATGTAAGGGGCTGCATATTGCAAATGACTCCATCATTTCAGCTGTGCCATGCAGGAGGTGTTTCTTTCTGGATGCCTACTTACCTGCTGCACTAAGCTGTGGTACCAAATATTTCTTCCCAACTTTCTGCAGAAAAGGGAAGAGATTGTGAAAGAGGTAGAAAGTTCCTGAGGTCTGGGCTTGTCTGCAAAGGCTGTCATCTTCCTTTAGCTCATTTAAGTATCTGCAGTGAGAAAAGAAATCAGGAAGAATTCAAGATCATGTTGAGATTACTTGTGTTACATTTATTTGGGTGCATTTATTTTGCACGCAGCGGGGGGAGGGGGGGGCTGAAAGGACAATACAGATTTTATGGATTTCATATGCTTCTAGAATTTTTGACAGCTGAATTGGTGAGCTGAAGCCTCCAGCAAAGGTGCTGTGTGGCAGAAAATATTGCAGTTCTTACAATGACACAAGTAACCTTGAATCTTGGACAACCAGGTAACCCAGTCTTTTAAACCAAGAGAATCACAGAATCAACTGGGTTGGAAAAGACCTCAGAGATCATCCAGTCCAACCCTTGGTCCAACTCCAGTCCATTGACCAGATCATGGCACTAAGTGCCATGTCCAACCTCAGTTTAAAAACCTCCAGGGCCGGTGAGTCCAGCACCTCCCTGGGCACCCATGCCAATGCCTGATCACTCTCTCTGCACAGAATTGCTTTCTCATCTCCAGCCTCAATTTCCCCTGGCAGAGTTGAAGCCCATGCCCCCTTGTCCTATTGCTGACTGCCTGGGAGAAGAGCCCAATCCCCCCCTGGCTAGAACTGCCCTTCAGGTCGTTCTAGAGAGTGCTGAGCTCACCTCTAAGCCTCCTCTTCTCCAGACTGAACAAGCCCAGCTCCCTCAGCCTTTCCCGATAGGGCTTGTGTTCAAGTCTCTTCCCCAGTCTTGTTGCTCTTCTCTGGGCCCGCTCCAGCACTTCAATCTCTTTCCTGAGCTGAGGGGCCCAGAACTGAACACAATACTCCAGGTGTGGCCTCCCCAATGCAGAGTACAGGGGAAGGATCACTGCCCTTGTCCTGCTGACCACGCTGGTTTGGATACAGAACAGGACACCATTGGCCTTCTTGGCCACCTGGGCACACTGTTGGCTCATGTTGAGCTTCCTGTCCATGAGTCCCCCCAGGTCCCTTTCTGCCCGACTGCTCTCCAGCCACTCTGTGCCCAGCCTGGAGAACTGCAGGGGGTTGCTGTGGCCAAAGTGCAGGGCCTGGTGCTTGGCCTTGCTGAACTTCATCCCATTGGAATTGGCCCATTTTTCCAGTCTATCCAGATCCCTCTGCAGAGCCCTCCTGCCTTCCAGCAGGTCCACACTCCCTCCCAACTTGGTGTTTTGTAGCCCTGATCATTTGTGTGCAGGAAACCTTGATCTTCCCTTCTATCCCCCCATATCTGGATGGCTCCAAGTCCTGTTTGGCAAGGCTACCAAGCACTTCAGGTGTTGAATACACTTCCCCTTGGGCTGGGTGTATTGCTTCAGGGTACATTCTACCAGCATCACTTCAAGTCTGCTGTGTGTTTTAAGAGATCTCTAGCCAGGACAACAATAATAGGCACTCATTAACAGAGCTTCAGCCTGAGAGAACCTGTTCTTATCAGTGGTGAAGGAAGCAGAGAGGTTTTGATTGTTATCATTTTCAGAGCTCCCATAGCATTGCTATATTATTGTTGAACTGTTAAAAAGATTGACCCCTGGGTTGGATTTAGGCAGAGCTGCTTGTGAGAGTGGACACAGGAGTGCCAAACTCCAGTCTTCTCACTATACACAAGAAGCAGATGAGAACTTACCTCATTTTTCTAACATAGGTAGAGTGTAACCTGCAGAAGACAGAGGAAGCTCTTCTGTGCACTGCTTGGTAAATTGCAGCCATGACCAACAGGTAGCTGTCTCTGCCTAAAAAGAGAAGCGTGGAATATAATGCAGCAGCCCTACAAAGTTAAGTTTGATTCAAAAGGTGCAATAGCCCACTGCTACCAAAAATCTCCCTGCAGAATGCTGGCATCTGCTTTCTAAAGTTATCGCTTTGGTTTTAGCCTCTAGTCGCACATTAAACCCAGTTTCTGGCTATTTTTGAGACTATTTATATATACCTCAGTTTGTTTCTGTCTGTGAGGGTGCACAGGCCTTGCAGAAATTGCTATAAGGCCTCGTTAAATGTTCCTGACCCAAACTCCTGGGGACAGGAGCAGTGAAGGTGGCTGCTCTTCTGTTGTTTCCTGCGCAGTTGTAATGGCCTCGATCCACCCAAGCATCCCATTGCAGCGGGTCTGTGGGAAAGGCATTGATGCCAGAAGGGAAGGAAAAACAAAATATCAGCTGCGGAAGAGAATTCCTGGAGTTAGACAAGAGTTACAGCTGAATTGTATCATCTTCAGCTGTTAATGTTTTTTTGTGCCAAAGGATCCGACCACATTTTAAGGCACAGACTGCAGTTTGAGCTCAGCTTTAGGATGTCAGAAAATAGCTGGAGAAAATAGCCATCGCTAGCATCCATCTGAAACAAAAACAAACTATGGTTCGTAATCCTTAGTGATTATTTTTAATATTGCACCTTTCAGCCACAGAACTCGAAGCCCTGTAAGAAGGAAATTACATTTGCTTCGATTTACAGACACCCAAGCAGCACCAAGGGAGAGTCTGTAAGTCCTGCCTTTCGGTAAAGGTCAGTGATGGCTCTTGAGGCTTCTGCCCTCTCTGCCCCGTATCTCTCTTTCCCACCATCCCAACCAAGGGTGATGTTCACCGGGATGGGGACGGCATCAGCAACCGTCACAGAGCCCCGTGTCTGAAAACAACTCTGCGGTGGGACGATGTTACGTGTCCCCGACTTCTCCACCTCCCCCCGCACGTCTCCTACCGCCCAGGGTGTGAAAACCTCCAGCGCAGCGAGGAGTTTACACACAGCCCTGCACTTTGCTCGGGAATGACCCACAGGAGGAATAGCTTGAATGCCATTGAATAGGTTAACCCCTTCCTTCCTAGGAGCCGTGTTGCCGGATTTTGGCCAGAATCATTAAGGTGGAGACAGTTAAAACCTTGATCTCGGAGGCCAGCCCGAACTCCCCGGTCTCGCCTGTAAGTGTCACCCGGCTTGTCCCGCTGGCGGGAGGGGGATCTCGGTTTGCCGTTCCCCGCGTGTTTTCCCCACTTACTTTGCTCTGTGCAGACGGAGAGCTGCCTCCAGCAGCGAGGAGAGCCACCAGAGCCCCACAGTGACCCCTGCTCCTGCAGCAAGCGCCGGGACAGCTGTTTTACTGGTTCCCAGTCGTTCTTCCCCCGCTGGGAGCGCTGGGAAATGTAGTTCTGCAGCAGCCGCTCGCAAACCCTTGGCAAAGCCAGGCGGCTGAGTGTCTGCTCCGGATTTTTATTATCTCCTGGAGTTTGTGTGGCTGCATAAGACTAAACTATCTTTTTCCTTTTTTCTTTTTTTATTCTTCTTTTTTTTTTTTTTCTTTTTTTCCCCGCAGCTGAGTTTGTAAGTGAATAGCTCTGATTAGAAAGTGTGCTGTGCCAAGACAGATGTCAGAATGATGACAGATATTTTTCATGCCTTTATAAATGAACAAACAGATTCCTCTCAAGTACTGAAAACATTATTCTGGGCTGGAACTTACCTGCCAATGTTTAGCACAAAGAGAATTTTATAAACATACGAAAGTAAATGTTTTCAGGGCAGTCTTTTGCTTTTTGGTCATGAATTGAGAAGTCACATCACGTAATTTGAGAGCATAGCTTGTAAAAATAATAAATAAAATATGCAGGGAAATAGCACTCTTGTTATCAGTGTTACTTACAAGTTTAAGTTTAATTATGCTTGACTGCTATTTGTGTGCTTCCTGAAACAGAGCAAGCCTGATCTTATTAATCCACTAGGCTAATTGGATTAATGGAGAAAACACATCTTCCCTTAACAAGATAAAGGATTGAAATATAATCTCTAAGGGAAGTATCCACCCTGCTGTTAAAACAAACTAACAGATTCATTGACCCTCACTGCCCTCAGAAATGGGCCTTGCAAGAAGAGCTGGTTTTAGAGGGGAGATTCTTTGGACCTTGAATTTTGGGACAATCTTTCAAGCTCCTTCAGCCTGGAGCAGCTGATCATTTGGTAAGTGCTCCCCTATCCAGGTGAGGGATTAAAAGCCAGAGCACGATGCTGCAGTGTTGGACTCCTTTGAAGGCAGTACAGCACTGCAGCCTCTCGTTGCTATACGCAGCTGCAAAATGGATTAGGCCAATTGTGTATACCTGGTGTCTGTGCTGTGTGAAGATACGCGGAGAAAACGAGATTAGAGTCACCTGTGTGACTGATCAGACTGGCGGGAAGCTGTGCAGTCTGTGAGAGACTCCTCGTGCCTTCTCCAAAGGTCCGTACACCTGCTTGTGATGGCACGTGGCCCAATTAAATATTTCTGCAGCACATAAGGAGACGATTTGGAACATGACAGCATCTTTCTAATCATTTATTCATGTAATTATTTAATTTAAGGAGCACAAATATCAGTTGTCACTTTAGCACCGAGTTGCTTCTTTCTGAGTACTTTTCAACTGGGCTCTGAGTTGCGCGAATTGCATTTATAAACTATTATTTGTCCCCTGCAGATACTGTACTTCGTGAGGGAGGGAAGTGAAGGCCTGGCCAGGCAAATGCATCCCTGACAGCTTCCTGTAGCTTACTAATTTGAGCTTTGGCAGGCCACCAGAGGAACTGAATCCCTGCGCCTGTCCTGGTGCAAGAGGAGCAAACAAAAGGAGCAGGTGAGGAGAGCACAAGCAGTGGGAACAAATAATTGTGATCTTTTACCCAGACAAGATTGCAAAATAGGCACGTTTTTGTCCTACATTACTGAGATTCTTTTAAAAATCTGGGTTTGTAAAATACTCATATTGGTATCAGCATGCTACTCACATAGGCAAAAGATTTTTCGAGCCAGAGAAGCGACTGGAAAATATAATTCTAAGCTAGCAATGGTTATACCAGTAATGTTCCTTTCTCTTGCCATTCTGTTCTGTCTTTCCAGCTGCCCCCAATAAGCAGAAACCAGCACTAGAATTACTAAGAGTGAGCAACTGTTAATTGCTTTAAACACATAAAGCTAGCAAACTTGCATTGAAAACTTATGGTCAAGCCACATGAAACTTCTTGGTAAAAAAACCACTTCTTTTTTAGGAAGAGACTGAGGAAGACAAGCTGCTTCTTTAAAGAGAAAGGTAATGAGTGGTGTGTCGCTCTGTCGTTAAATTGTAGATGCAAACTAGCCAAATCTGGCTTCGCTCTAAAGTTTGACTCGTAGTGTATATATTATGTATAGTATGGACTCCTACAGTTTCTCATATGTGGCGTGGGGACCTCAAAAGACAGCAACTCTCTAATTTGATGCTGCTGGTTACAGTCTGTGCTCCTAACACTCACATGTGTGTAGAGGAGAAACGTTCATGTCTGAGTGATGTTTTAGTAGGATTTGCTCATTTCAGCTTATTGGGATAGAAGGTGTGTTTTTGTCTTTTTCTCTCTCTGCTGGTTAGGGAAGGTCCTCACATTCTGGCACTGATTTGCTGCACTGCACAAAACACCTGATGACACAGGATCCATCCAGGTAATGAGTTCATTCTGGGAGGAGACTAGCATTGGCACTCAAGTACCATTTGATAAACGTGGGTGATAGTAAGATGACTCACCTGTGTCTTAAAATGTTGCATACAGGTCACAGCAGGACAATGAAGAACTGGTAAAGGTTCTAAGAGGACAACGAGCATGATCAAAGACTTGGAGTACGGCCACTGCAAGGTAGGGTCCGACACTTCAGCCTGCCTAAGGGATAGGTACCAACTGTTTGCTGTCTCATCACATGCAAAAACCTCATTAATCAAATCTAATTAGTTGGAGCCTCATTCCTAGTGAATAAACGGGGGTGGCTTTCCGTGCTCTGGCACAACTGCTGGGTAAAAGATGTTGTGGATATGAAAGAGTTTTAGCTCAAGAGAGGGCAGAGAACTCTGTTGAAGGCTTCTAGGTAGATGGGCCACATCACGCTGAGAACATACCTAAGTTAAAAACATTTGGAGGTTCTGCTGGTATTCTGGGCAGCGTAGGCTAAAAGAAAGCTTTGGTGTGAGCCACTGAAGTTGTATTTGTATTGAGGCATCTTGTGCTTAACTCTTGCTTTAGATGGACCTTTCCTTTAGCTTCCTCCAGCTTAGGGCCTATGGAGGGCTGCTATGGGCTTCCTCAGAAAAGGAGGCATGTTGTTAGGCTACCAAGGAGCCTGTGTTTCTGCTAGAAAACACCACAGTGCTTGCAAATCCTAAAGAAAGTCTGAAAGCCACTTGTTCTGCTGCTGTTCTCTCTCAAGAAGCATTCCTGTTGCGCTTGTTCTTGGAGATAATGCTGACGTAACATATGGCTCTGCTGAAGTCTGCTTGGAGCATTTGACAGCAGGTGATAGCGCACAAGTCCAGCATAGAGCAATTTAAAAACTATCTTTTAATGCAACTGAAATGTCAGTGATTATGCCGGCATTGAGGAAGGCAGGAGGAAATAAGTGCTCTTTATGTCACCAGCAGAAAGCACTGATAAGGGGCAGAAACAGGTTCATGGAGCAAGTTTGTGCCATGACTATTGGAAATAACTCTTGATTTGACTGTTTGCTACATGCCAGAATCCTGGGCAGAAATTTGCCTTCAGCCCCATGCTGACCAATACAAGCGAGCCCACTACTAAGCACGCTAATAAACTCGTTGCTGTTCTCCACCGTCTGCCTGACTTTCTAAAAATACCTGAAAAGATGATGAGAAAGCTGTGAACCTCTCTAGAAAGAATTCGAGTGCCTCTGCAGCATGTGAGGTTTTGCCAAATCTCTAGAAGCTGCTGTTAAATCTCTGGCTAGGTATTATGGACTCTCTGGATAATGGGGCTTTAACTCGATGCCTGAGCTAGAAGCTTGGATATCATTCCAGTGTTTCCTGCGAGTTGTAGGAGTTCTGTTTCTGTTGGAAGAAGACCAAAACGAGAGGAAAAGAAGGCTTATTTTTTTGACGGGTAGTTCTACTGAAAACTGGCCTTCTTCCTGCTCTGGCGCAGCAGCATTCGCAGTCCTGGCGATGTAAGTCAGCTGTGTGGATACATCTGTGTCCACATCTGGACAAGAAATGACTAAATGAACTTAATGTTGTTTGTTTGTCCTGTGAGATATGTCGTATCCCAAAGTCTTGCCCAAAATGGGGTGTGATGCCTGAGGTTGTGATGTTTGCTCTTCAAAAGACATTGCTGTACGAGGAAGAAATCTGAGTTATAGCTCATGCTGCAACCTCCATTACCGCTTGTGAATTATGTGGTTTTAAGCCAGCTGAAAGTTAACCCTGCTAAAAAAAATGCGTGTGAGAAGGGTATTTTTGACCCCTGTTACATCTTTGCCAGCATCCTCATTATTGTTATGAAAGATTTCCAGTTAGGGGCAGCCAAAAATGTCTGTCTTGAAAGAAGGAAGATCACAGGCTGGCTTGGCTAGTAAGGATGTGATTCTTTATTTGAAGCCCACATCTAAAAAGAAAGGAAAAAATGCTTATTAACATACCTGCTTCTAACTTAACTGCTGGAACAAATAACTGGTTTATTTACGCACTCCTAGAAAACAAAGAACAGGCAGCATAGATCTGTCATGACAAGGTGCAACCAGCCTGGAAACGGGCTTTGCAGGAGAAGACTTGGGAAAGCAGCAGCTACAAGCGAGGGTTTGGATGGTGGGGCAGAAAGCATGTGGTGAAATACAGTAAATGGGGAGAGCGGGAACCTGCAAGGTGGGTTTAGAATCAAATTTATTGATGGAAATCAAATCACCGCTCTGAGGTAAATGAGCTCAGTAGAGCCAGCCTGCTCTGAGCAATCTGCACAGATGATGCTCAGTTGTGCATCCAGCAGCTATCACCCTTTCAACCCTTGTTATTGATAAATAATGCATTACAAACTTGCAAAAAAAAAAAAGTATAACGGAACACCTTCATCTCATCCGTGGTCCTTTAAGGAGACAGATTCAGATGGGGTATGAGCATCCAGTGATGAAAAACCTCTGACTATCCTGCAGAACATGGACTTCTTATTTAGAACCTGTGCTTTTGAACATATTCAGTGGGGAACTTCCACCTCGCATGTGTCACAGTATTGAGGAGTGGAAGAACGGGGAAACCTCTAAACATTATATATCTCTGTCAGAGTTGTTTGACCCACATTTCAGAAAACTTGTGGTCAAAAAGCTCAGGGGAACGCCTGTTCTGAAGTGTCGACTCCCGCGGCTTGATCCTTGTCACAGTTGTTGTTGTACTTGTGGAAGAGCCCACTTTCAACCCATTTCTTTACCCCTTGTGATTAACAATAAGAGGAAAACCCCCCACCCCTTCGGGTGAGGGCGGCGGGTGGGTGGGGGGGGACCGCGCGCCCACGTGGAGCGGCCGCGCCTGCGCAGTGAGGCGCCCGCCGCTGTGACCGAGCGCACGTACCGCGCTGCCCGCTCCGCCCTCCCTCCTCGCGGGGGACGGAGGGGGCGTGGCCTGAGCGCCTATAAAAGCCGGCGCGGGGCCGGCCGCGCGTGCTCGGTCACGCCCCTCGGCAGCTCGCGGGTGTTCGTGACCGGCGCCGCCGTCCGCCGTGCTCCTTCAGGCGCCACCCCTGCCCTCCGGTTCCCTCAGGTGAGCCCCGGCGGCCCCCGCGTCCCACCGGTGGCGTGGGGGATGGGGGAAGTGGGTAGGTCGGGGGGACGCGGCGCGAAGCGAGGGAGCCGTCGGGGTCCGGACGCGACTGCTCTGTGAGGCGGGTGTGAGGGCGATACGTGGCAGCGCTCCGCCGCCCGCCCACCTTCTTGGCGAGGGGCGGGGGGCCAGTGCCCCCGGCCCGCCCGGGCCGTTACGTAACGGGAGCCGGCAGCCTCCGGAGGGGGGCGGGAGGGCAGGGCCGTGGCGGCCCGCCCGGCTCCCCGGGGCTGGCAGACTAAACAGTGCCGCCTCCTCCGCCTTCCCGGGGCCGCGGGAGCGCTCCCCCCGCTCCGCCGCGCGTTTAAACGTGGCCGCAAGCAGCTCGGAATCCCCCCAAGCCTCGGCACTCGCTTGCCCGGCTTTTCCCGCAGGTGGGATCCCACCAGTCGCAGCCGGCTTCGGCATCGCTCCCGCCGGGGGCTGCACCAAAGGGCGCTCTGTGCAGCTGCTGTTTGTGCTGCCTCGGGAGCTGCGGAGCGCTCGGGCACCCAAGCGATTTCGTGCTCGGATAAGTGAAAAGTTTCTTTGCATAAGCACCGAAATTAATTGACTTCATTAATGTTTATAAATATATAAAGGGTGAGTGTCAGAAGGATGGAGCCAGGCTCTTCTCAGTGACAACCAGTGACAGGACAAGGGGCAGTGGGTGCGAACTGGAACACAGGAAGGTTCCATTTAAATATGAGGAGAAACTTCTTCATGGTGAGGGTGGCAGAGGCTGGCGCAGGCTGCCCAGGGAGGTTGTGGAGTCTCCTTCTGTGCAGACATTCAAACCCGCCTGGACACCTTCCTGTGGAACCTCATCTGGGTGTTCCTGCTCCATGGGGGGATTGCACTGGATGAGCTTTCCAGGGCCCTTCCAACCCCTGACATTCTGGGATTCTGTGTGAAAGTTGCCACATGTCGTGTTTGTAATTGCGGGCGCTGTGTATAGTGATTGTGTCCTGAAGAATAAAGCTTATCTTGGTTTCCCTCTCCCTCTGCCGCTTTGGGTTTGATTCAGCCAGTTGTGTTACGTGAAATTTGGCATTTAACTTTGCAGTAGCTTTACCCTTGAGCAGGTATCTTGATAGGGTCTGAGGTGATTACAAGGAAAAACTCTAGCATGGAGTCTTGAGGATGGTGTTGAATGAAGAGAAAATAAAAATGTCAGATGTGCTTGCAGTAAATCTTTCAGTTTACCCAAAAAGCTGTATGCTCTTAGAGGAAAGATACTTCAGGTTTAGAGAGAGGTATCAAAAGGATTGCCCAGCATTCAGTTTCACACTTTTTTTCTGCAAAATTCAGTAAGAGGAGTTGCAGAGGTGCTGAATGCTCAAGTGTTTACCTGCTTCTGATATTTAAAGATTGTGCGTTTAAGGCTCTAGTAAGTGAAGGAATCTACAGCAAGGAGATAAATGTTAAATGCAACTTGTCATGCCAAAGACTGTTCAGCTAAGCATGCAAGCAGGGGACATGGGGTGGGAAGTGAAGGTAATGACTTCCCAGTTTGTTCAGGGAGCGGAGGCCTGCTTTTGGAAAAGAGGTGTTCTCTGCCTTGCTGTTCCGCACACATTACTGCTTGTGGATTGTTGTTGGATACATTTGGATGTCTTGAACCACACTACAAAGCGTTTGATTTGACTCAGAGTACTCTGCACTGCTTCTTAATTATGTGCTGACAGAACTAGGACTGATTTTTTTCTTTTTTTCCTCTTCCTCCTGGGACTCAAAGTAACAGGAATGTGGCTCAGTCTTGCTATGCTGAGAGTTATTAATTCTGCCATTTGAGCAGTGATTGTGGCACAGCCACATCTGTTGATTCATTTAGAGGCTGAAGAAGCAGTGCCCTTTCATGAATTGCTGTCCAAAGCAATTCCTGATCTGTGTTCCTCACAGGGGCTGGAAACTCTGATAAACCAAATCAGAAATGAATGGGGAAGTGGGGGATTCACTACCTCACCTCCCAGCAGAAACCAGCTGATGTGGATTAGTTCATTTTGCTAATTGAGTGTGTAGCCCCACACATGGCAGGTCATTAGGGCTGTAGCTGAGCTGGTGGTGTGGAGACGAGCTGCTGTAGAAATGGCTGTGGAGCAACAGGGTTAACATATGCATGAAGAGCTATGCATTGAACCAGAAGGGAAAGTGGCTCTCTGACCTTGTAGAGATTTAAACTTTCTTGCGTAATGAATAGTTTTGAAATCTAGCATTTAATGCTGTGATTTTGAGGCATGTACATAGACGAGAAAACACCCGCTGCAGTTTGAAAACATAAATTATAGATAATGAGTAACGCTGTGGAAGGAGTGAGGATTCATAGAGGCTTATGGGAGGAGAACTCTACCTCCATATTGAGGTGGATATAGATAAGGATGCCTTTATTTTTAAGGAAGTGGTCCAAAATAATTTACTCGTTGGGGAAAGCAAACCAAACACCAATACAACAAAGAAACAAAACCTAAACCAGCCTTACTTGATAAATCCTGTCTGTTTAACTAAGGAAAGACTGAAAATAAAGTCTGTGCTGAAACAGCATCTTTGCTGCCACTTGTGCTGCATTCTTGCAGTAATTTCAGAGTGACTTGCTGCCCAGGCTTTCTTCTGCTGCAGAACCACCTGCGGGGCTACAACTTTAGCCTAAAAGAGCTCTTATCTGTTGCTGTTTTTCAGCTGTTAATCGTTGGGATTGTCCTGCTCTCTTTATAATCACTCTTAATATCTGAAAACTTTCTGTATATCTGTATAGATACTCTGCTAATCTTTGAGTAGAAGGATAACCTCCTGCTTGTTGTGTCTAATAAGATAAGTGTTCTGCTCAGTGGCTGGGGTGCTTTGTCTTGGCTTAGAAAGTTAAAACAAGTGAGCTGTTCAGTCTTACTCTGGAAGAAACCAAGGAAAACCTTGCTGCAGTGAACTGATCTGTGTGCAAACAGCCCTGTTCTATAGTCATACTCATGAGTGCTCTCTTCAAGTTGGCAATAACGATATTTTAAACATGTCACCTACTTTACTCTAAAGTTGATTCTTACCTCTCATTAGAGATTACTTATATGTGTAAAAGTTTACTTATTGTCATTAAAAAGAAGTCTAAAATATGCCATTCTCTTTTGTTAGCAGCAATTCCAGATAATTTTTCTTCTCTCACTGCTTGGATCTTAATTTTAAAACAGCCTTTAAAGTTAACTTCTTTAGCAAGTTCTTTAGCAAGAACTGGATTCTAATATTTCTGTTCTGAGACTGTTAAACAGTAATGACAGATAAATGTTCTCGGTACTTACTCTGGGAAAGTTCTTTCATTCTGAGTAATATTTGCAGTCGCATTGTGTCATGAGACTAGAACTTGAACCCTGTTCGTAGGGACAGGAGAATGCTGTGAGCAGCTCTTTTGTGATGCTATCCTCTTCCCCCCTAAAGTCAGCTCAGTTTAAGTGTTATTTTTCTTTTCCCACAGGCAGTGAGTTACAGTAAGAACTGTGAGGGTGGACCAGTGTTTAAATAACAAGTTGAGGATCTTGGTGATATGGTTTTGACTCCTGGCCTTGCAGTAGACTTAATTTAGAGTAGGTTCCATATTTCTTACTTAACTCCAAAGTAGCTTTTTAAAATTGAAATTAGAGCTACACTAAAATAATTTCATATCAGAGTACACCTGCTGTTTCCATTTTCTGTCTGTATTTTCTACCTTGTTTTCTGGATCCTGGTAAGCACCTGGGATCTTGGAGTTGGCAGTGAGGAGAGTTGTGTAATGAGTACCCTTGGTTAAATGCTTCAGTCACAGGTTAGCATGACCTTGATTGTTGTGAGGTTATATCACTCCCTGCAGTTTGTCTTCGCTTTTCCTTCTGCTTGCATGGTTGCTATGTGCATGTCCACTCTTGTATGACACTTGCAGGCCTGTTTCTACTTGCAGAGCAGAGCTCAAGTCTTTAAAAGTCCCACAAAATGTACCTGTTGAAATGGCATTTGTTGTGTATCCCTGCTGTTCAGGAAATCCTCTCCCATGTTTAGCAATGTCATTCGTGTAATTACTGCTTTGTTTTACTTGTGTCTATGCATTCACTTGTTCTTTGCTATTTTTTCCAATTTTTTCATTTTTTTCTTTTCTCTGCCACGTTTTACTGTTTCAAAGCTTAGCAAATGTACTTATGATGGAAAGTTGAAGCTGTCAGCTGGACTCCCACTTTTTATGTGGGCAGTGGATTCCTCCTCTCCAAGATGTTCAGCTGTGTCTGCGTGAAGAGTCAAACTGACACCAATAACAGAGAGAGGATTTTTGTCTTGTTTTACTTCATGTCACTGACAGGAAGAAATCAAGCCTACTTATTTGGCAGCTTATGCATCTAAGATTTCCAGCATCTATCTTAACTGAGCTTTATTTTCTTTGATTTGGGAACCTGTAGCTGATCCTTCTGCAGTAGTTTGGAAAGCTGTGCTGCTTAGCAACTGCTGTTAGGGCAGGGAAAGCTTGGCTGGCCACTGCCGTGGGCTCTGCTTCCAACTTTCTGAATTCCGTCTGGGAGGAAAGTCGTCTTGGGTGGCTGAAAGCTATTATGGGAGTCCTTGCAAGTGGCAGAAAAGCTGGAGGCTGTGAAAGGAAAAAGAATTAAGTTGGAAGTGACCTCTGGATGTTGTCTAGCCTGACCTCATGTTTGAACCTGGGTGAGCTTGGAGGTCAGGTTAGGCTGCACATGGGCTTGTCCTTTCAGCTTTGAAATTCTTCCAAGAATGGGAAGTGCAGCTTCTCTGGGCAACCTCTTCTATTGCCAAACTGCTGTCACCATGTCTTCCTCTTTGTATCTACTTAGAGCAGGGTTGCAACTGCATTTGGAGTCAGCCCAGTGTTAGAGCAGCATGTAAAGGCAGGTGAAGAGGAAAAACTTCACAGTGCATACTACTCAAACAGGCTTTAAGGCATCATTCTATCGTGCGAGGTGGAAGGCTGTCCCCAAGAGCCATAGGTGAAGAGGAGGCATTGTTTTCATCACCTTTTGGGTGTTGTTTTGTTTGTGTTAGTGTTTTAGAAAAGTTTCATATTGATTAAGGGTAAAAAAGTAAACTTGCTGAAGTTTCCCTTCAGTGTCACTGAGTACAGCAAACAAATAGCTTAGTGAATTCTAAGTACTGATAATGTTGGTAAATATTTATAATGTAGTAGAACCGTTTGTGCTTTGTAATTGATTCACAGATATATTAGCTTGAGTACTGAGTGAGCAGGAGGCATTTGGCTTTCTGCAGAGCAAAATATTAATTGAGCAGCATTTTTAATAGGTGTGCAGGTACACATCAGTGTCCTTGAGCATGTGGATGCAGCTTCTTTTAAGTAAAGAGTGAAATTTGCCTGTGTGAAAACTTGTTTCCAGGTTTGATCCATTAATTTATAGCAGTTCCTCAGTTGGAGCTCTTATTCAATGAGGCTGACATCAGCCACAGAAGAGGGAGATACAGTTCTGTAGATGTTGCCACAATCTCTGGTTTGTGCTGAAAACTAGGTAGGTGTTACAGACTGGCTGGAGGGTTCATTATGTTTAGGGCTGGAGTTTCACAAATGGATTAAACCTGTGCTGCTACCAGAAACAATATGGCCTTCCTTTGCTGTCTTTGGCTGCCAGTTCCTGCCTTTAAATTGCCCTTTTGTATTGGCATGGGTGTTCCATGGCTGTATAGTGAACTATAGCAGAACCGAACCAGGACGAAATGAGAGTTTGGGGGGGGACTTTTTGGGGTTAGTAATATTTGAAATAGTCTGATTCAGCTTGTTGCCTGGCTGCCTGCAGAGGGGATGAGCAAGCAAGGAGGAGGTGAGGAAAGCTGCTGGGAATAGCAGGCCTGGTTTAGAGCATTGGGAAGGCTGATGTGCCAGACTTGACTGGCATAAAAGCAGGACCTCGGCTTCCCTCTCCAGATTTTTGCTTTAAAGCTTTACTCTCTGCCAGTGAATGTGTCAGAATGTTTCAGCCCTTCAGTTGTGGTCACACAGATTTCAGATGATTTACAAGAGTTGGAGATGGAGCTGCTTTTCTAGGCTTGTACTACAGTTTCCTGTTGTTGCTCTCAGTGCCAGAGAAATTGTGCCTGCCTTGCCCAAGAAGCACTCAGTCCTCAGAGTCAGTAAATGTAAACCCCCGTCCTGCTGGCACACCTACTTGGTTTTATGTTGTTCGCTACCGGTACTGTCAACTTGATCAAAAGCATATCTCTTTCTTCCCTAAGTAGGCACAGTCACTTTGTAGCTGGACTTGCTTTATGATTTTTTTCTTCTTCATTAGTTGTCGTGCTGTTGGAAGAGCTGTAAAACAGTTTCTGTTAGTACATGCAGTAGTTTTGATTTTTTTGAGCAGATACAATACATGAGAGTTTAAGCTTTTATGTTTAGAAAGAAGTAATGAATTCCAAGACAGCATAATTACTTTTAAAGTATGCGGTAGTGAGGAAATCTTAGGCTGTTAAAAGGGTTCAGGATGTTGAAAGGCTGAGAGCTTGGCAGCTCTTTGTGGGAGAAAGCGCTGCCTGTGAGTCTGCTATGACCTTACCCAGGGACTAACTAAGAACCAGCCAACAGAGGAGCCTTTTGTATCAGGTATGAAGGCTGGCTTCACCGTGGCGGCAGCCGACCAGTAGGAACTCTGTAGCTTACTCTGTGGTCTGGGTGTGTAGCGTTTTCATTTAGACTTGTTCCACTGGCATCTTTCTGACTGATCAAATGAAACTTCTTTTTTTTTTTCGTTGGGTGGATGAAATTGATAGTATGTATTTTAACTTGGTATTAAGGGTTTTTTTTAGTGTTGGATCTTGGGTTTTTTGGTGCTTTATGTGAAGCATCTATCTGCAGTGTGTCTTAGATGTCAGAAAGGTGAAGAGTGCTTGTGAAGACCCTGTCTCCAAGCTATTCTCTCTTCCCTTCCCACACAAGATGAAAGTATAAGAAAGTCTGCAGAAGGGCATTAATCCTCTGTGAGAGCTGCTCAAGCTTATGTAGATTCTGCTACCTCAAGAACTAGTGGCAACCCAAAAGAATAAACTTGTTTACATACTTTGTTTCTTTTGTAGGTACGTGGTGAGGTGACAGCTGTCAAACTATGGCTTTCAACAAGATTTGGTGTACTGTAGCGCTTGGACTTCTGCTGCCTTTTTCTTGCGCCCATACAGACTTCTTCACGTCCATTGGTGAGACATGCTTTGGTGTATATGCTGCATAGCTGAAAGAATTTCTTGACAGCTCTCAAAACTGATTCTGCAATGATGTGTTAATGGCATCCAAGGCTTTAATTGGTACAGAACTAAGTTCACTTACTGATTCTCATGATCTTATTGACTACTTCATTTTGGGAGAAACATGCTTTGAGTTAAGTCAGTCCAGTTAATGTAATGACCAAGGCTAAGCTTTATAGGCATTATTGGTTTTAAACAAACTTTTGGTGTGGACTGTTACATGTATGTAGAAGTAAGTGAAACAGCTGTTACAGGTACACCATGACACCAGAATGTCAGCATACTCTGTCTTGGGTTCTGGTGGCCTGTGATACAGCTAAAGATGTGGACTGTGTCACTTTGTGATGAACTGGTTCGGCTCCCTGCTTGCAGGAAATGAGGCCATTATTAATTAATAACAGAGTCTGCTAGGGGACCCATTGAAGTCATGCAAGTAATCTTAAAGTAAAACGCTAGATTAATATTGTATATCAAACACAAAGGCTTTCTGTACTTCTGTAGCTTTGTCTTTATTTGATCTATATTATGCGTGCTTGGGTGGAAGATTGCTCTGTTGTAACCTACTTCCTTTTCCAAACGAATCCTAAATTAGTTCTAATAATAAGTATGTGATATTACATTAATTTCCATGGCAACAAGCTTGGTCCAACATGAGATTTTTTCCTCAAAAAAAAAAGAAGAAAAGGCAAGAAGCCTTACTCAAATACTCCTTCAGGTTTATTTAAGCAAATGCAGAAGGACTTAGGGGAAAAGAGTAGAAGCAAGGAAGAATGTCTTTAATTCTCTTTTTTTTTTTGTTTCTCCTTGTCTAACCAATTCATTTGTTTTCTAGGTCATATGACAGACTTAATACATACAGAAAAAGATCTGGTGGTGTCACTGAAAGATTACATCAAGGCAGAAGAAAGCAAGCTGGAACAGATCAAAAAGTAAGCAGCTTGTTCCGTAATGCTAATAGTTAATAATTTGAGTCCACCCTTATGTAAAAAATGCTTCCCAAGGCTGATTAAATTTGTGGAATTTTTCCTCTGAGGCAAAGCTTAAACTAGCATTTTTGCCAGGTTTTTGTCCTAAGTCATTATCTCTGAGCCATTGGTTTGTTTTGTTAAGCTAACGATGAACTCTAATCAACCCACTTTCTGTATGATACCTTCACTTTAGGACTCCTGCTTTCACATAATTCCAGAGAGGATGTAGTTCTTGAAGTGGCAATCTGCCTAGTGGAAACTAAAACCCAAGAAGTCTCCAGATGAGTGTTGCAATGATACACTAGGTGTAAAAGTGCTAGAAAGCGTTGGTGTGGCCATATTGCTCATGAGTGCCTCACCAATGCATAGCAGTAACCTACTACAAGAGCAGAGTATTTCTACGTGCTATATTTGGATTTAAAAGTAAAATAGAGTAACATAAATCTTCTTTACTGTTTTTAAAGATAACCAGAGACCTGACCGTTGCCATTACTACGTTGTTCGACTCTATAGGTGTGACGACCAGAACCCAATATGTCAGATTTTATCACAACTAGAAATAGAAATTTTGTATCACTGATCAGGATGGTTTCCTGGCCTTCAAAAATGTGTATAAATCTGTCATGAGGATGTTCAAACAGTTCTAGATAGATGCATGACTTTTATTTTAGCCTTTGTGTATTAAATTTTACCATCCAGGAAGAAAGGTACTTCTGTCAGACTGTATTTATTTTTATTGCTTAAAATGCAGAGTTGGAATTGCTTACAGGTTTGGAACGCTGTAAGTATATTATTTACAGCTACAAATTAAGATGGGAACATGCTAACTGGACATCCAAAAGGGTGTGAATACAGCTTATCATATTAACATTGCAGCTCTGTTTTTATTATATTAGAGGTGCTCACTGTCAGGTTAGAAGAATTAAAATGGCTTGCAAAGAGATAGAAGAACCTGGAATAAACACCAGCATCGTTTGAGTTTGGGCTCTGTACTTTGGCTGAAGGATACTGGTGGTTTGTGTAGAAGCTGGTAGTTCACTGAAATGCGGAGAATGGCTCGCACCTGGTGGGTGGCTTGTGGTGGAGGCTTTTATGAGACAGAAACTACTTGAAAGAAATCCTGGCCTTGTCGTTGTGCCTCACGGTTGCAGTTGACTGAGTTGCTCATTAGGTTTGATAGTCCCGCAGTGGGCAAACATACGATGGATTTAACCACGTGCAATGTGAACGCACCATTTGTTGAAAGTGGTTTCTTCAGTCTTTGGCTTGCGAGAAGCTGGAGGTGGCCCGCAGGAGCACTTTGAGCACACCCTTTTGGAGGGAACACCTTCACTCACATTGCTGCTGGCAAGATCCTGGACAGGGGCTGTCAGAGTGTAGGGAAACAACTGAAGACAGTGTGAGAAGGGTGAGTGTTGACAGTGGCACCTCTGACAGCTGTAAACATCTACCTGTCTCAGGTAAAGCAGGCAAATTAATTCAGGCATGCCAGATTCTGGAACAAGCTGAATGCCGGCTTGTGTAGAGAGTTCCCTCCAGGCTACAGATTTTTGTATTTGCTTTTTAATGGTGTTGAGGTTTGGTATCCTCTCTGGGGTGTGGCTTTTTTAACATTAATTTATCCTGTTTTCAGGGTGTTGTTCCATGCCTTCATGTTCTAGAGTGGAGTTGTGAATGACTTAAGTGCCTGGCAGAATTAGAGTGTTTTGTGGAGTCATAACTGTAGCATCAGAAAGTTGATCTGGGCTCCTCATTTGGGAGCGTGAGAACTACGTGTTTCTTAATCCAGGCTTACAGTATGGAAGGCAGCTTTGTGGTGGGAAGCAAGGGGCTTAGTGGAGATTTAAGAGTGTGTGGCTGAAGGTAAAATAATTTCAGGCAAGCATTGAACCACCTTATTGTAAATTTCAGGAAGAAAAGAGCGTTTAAAAAAACAAAAGATCAAAAATATGGGTAAAGCTTTGTTTTTGATTCGTCCTGCATGAAAACTCATAATGGAACTGCTGGCATAGGGCATTGGGTATTTGTAGGAAGGAGATAGTTCAGCAGTGTTCTAACAAAGACCGCTACGGCAATGTAAGATTTAGGCTGCAGCTGAGGAAGAAGATTTTTTTTTTAAAGAAAAACACAAAAGGAAAGAAAAAAGCCCCTTTTGTTCCTCCTAGGAGACCTTTACATATAGATAATATAAAAGCTTGCAATTTGTGTTGTATTTTTTAATCAGCGAAGACTGTTGGGTAGCTTGAAATTGTTTTTATAGTGCACTGGCAGATTTTTACAAGAGACATTAAGGAATGTGTATGTTCACTATAGGTGGGCAGAGAAGTTGGATCAGCTGACAGATACTGCTACGAAAGACCCGGAGGGGTTTTTGGGACACCCAGTAAATGCGTTCAAGTTGATGAAACGGCTTAACACAGAGTGGGGTGAACTGGAAAACCTGGTTCTGAAGGACATGTCAGATGGTAAGTGTGCCTGCAGTAAGAATAACGATCGCGTTATATTTGCATTTACTTGGCTATGTCTTTCACACGTCGTGCTTTGAATTAGATTTGTAAGTCTGCTTTTGAGGTGCACTCATAGAAAATAATCCTAGAAGACCTGCCATTTTGCTGTTAGTGTGCTGTTGTACAATTTGAGCTTTACAAAAATACAGGAAAACTGTGATGATTGAACTGAATAATCTCTTTGGATGCTTTACATTTCCAAGGGGTCAGGACTTATTTCATGTCTTCTCCCATTTCTTGCAAACTAGTATTTTAGGAGATTTCATTTCTAAGTGGGATGATGCCATTGAACAGAAAAAAAGGGAATGAAACTCCATGTTTACAGGGACTGAAAATGTGTGGAACTGATCTAAATGAGTGTAGTAAACACTTTGCTGCGTCTTCTCTTCAGCAAGAGTAGAAGCTCTTCAGCAACATGACATAAAATAGTTAACTGTGAAATACATTTGGCAGCAAGTAATCTGGGATGATTATATTTGACCTGTGAGAATCTGCTTCAACAGTTAACTAATACCAGGTGTAGGTTTGTAGTAAGAAATGGTAAAATAGTGGAGCTTTCAAAAAAGACCCAGGGTTAGTCTCTGGTAAGGATTCAGCACATTCAGCTTTCCTGTTGCTGCTGTGAGTGACTGAATATGCCAGGAGAAAAGGCTCACCTGCTAGCCAGCAATCTGGACCAGTGCATCTTATGTCCTTCTGGAGTGTGGCAAAAATATCAAAATTGGCCAGTTCATGACTGTTTTTTGGGATGGTTTTGCAGCTGAGTGTTGCATACTACATTTTGCTTGGTTTGCTCGTGCTGCTCAGTTTTCTGCTGGTGGATATTAGACAGACTTTGCAAACATCTATTGGCTCTGTCCTTAGTTAACGCCATAAAGCTTGTTGTACTTCTGGGTCTTGGGACAAAAGAGTTTGTTGAGTAGAAAAGTTGCTTTTCTGAAAACGCCAGAATGGCTGTTTGTTCCAGTTGCGCTCCTCAGGGCTGACCTTGCTGATGCCTTTCCTTTTGGTGGCTTTCTGGAGATCTGTTTCCCTCCCAGTGAAACAGCCCACCAGCCTCTTGAGTGTGCAGAAGCAGTTTCTCGGGTTTCTATATAAATACATTAATACCCACGTCCACTAAAAGCAGTTAGGTTCAGAGTGGCTGCTCAGCTGCCTGAGGTCTTGTTGAAAGCTGTTGGCAGTTAGACATCAGCGTTTTTGTTTTTCATCTTTTTAGTGACTGCCCTTAATCTTTACACGGCTATTTTTAGCACTGTTTGGGTTTTCCCTCTTCTAAATTATTTGTAAATTCCATGTTGCTAAATGAAGAACCTTCTAGAAGGCAGATTGAGTGGAACAGTTGCAAAAACTACCCATGTATATCTGTAATGTTCTCCAAATGGGAGTGGGTTTTGTTGTATGTAACTTTTTTTTACCTGATAAGAATAGTTTCCAGGCGAAACCAAATGGGTACTCCTGTCCTTTAGAATTGTTACTTTTCTCTGGAGTTAGGGACTTGTTTTGTGTATAGAGTTTATAGAATTGACAAGTGTTTCCCTTTCTTTCCCAGGCTTTATCTCCAACATGACGATCCAGCGGCAGTTTTTCCCGAACGATGAGGACCAGACTGGTGCAGCAAAAGCCCTCTTGCGGCTTCAAGACACGTATAATTTGGACACAGACACTCTCTCTCGAGGGAACCTTCCAGGTAAGAGTCATTTGTTGTTTTCAGAAGGCACTGTGAACTTGTACTAAAGGTCCTGATTACTCCGTCCTATCTTGCTTAGCTGCGTAGTGTGATGGTAACAACAGGAAAACATTTGAGCTAGCTAAGAATTAATGAAAAGTGGCATGATGTGGGTTGTAGAATATAGATTGACGTAGGTGTCAGTGTTAATTCTGCCACACCTCAAGAAGGAGGAAGTTGTGTGTATCAACTGCACAACAAAAGGCAGAGAGCACATACAGACTTGAGCTTGCGTGTCACTACCTGAGGTGATCTTTGATAGGTTTATAAGCAGAAGACACTTCTTTCTTGTTAGAACACGCTTTCTCTGCTGAGCTTTCCTTGTTTCCTCTGTTTGAAAATAGTACTGTGCCAACTGGCAAAAAATCAACTCTGTACAATCCATCTGTGTTTTTGCAAGCACTCATTGTGGTCAGATGCCTAATAAAATTAAGGGTAATTGGCTTTATATGTTATGATGTATAACCTTGCTTTTGGGTTTAGTTCAAGACTGTCTCAAAGACCTACAGATTCATTCTAATACAATAAGCAGTTTGTAATTGTTTTCTTAATACAGCACAAAAATACAAGGCTAAGTGCTTTGGGTGGGCTGTAGTTTATTGCGTGTTTTGAAGCAATAAGCTGTCCGGACTGCGTGTAATAAAGTGTAATTGCAGAACATGAAAGTTCTAGGGTATAAAAGAGAATAGGGTGGTCGCTTGAGAGAGCTTGTCACTGGTTTGTGTTCCTTGTCATTCTTCCTAGGGAATTTCTGTTTGGTCAGATCATCAGGTTTTGATTAGAATCTTAACTCCCATCATATCACTTATTAATTCTTTTTCATGCATTACAGGCTGTGCTGTTTCTTTACATTAACTATCAACCCTATTTGATGGTTGCTGTCTTAGGCACCTTTTAAGAGTTGCCTTTTCGTATGTGGTGTTACGTTGCTTCAAAATGCTGAATTAGTGAGCAGAAACAAAGTTGTTCTGTGGGATGCTCCATTCCATGGGCTGTCTCTTCAGCTATTTAATTTCTGTCTTCAGCAGAAGAATTGCCCTGTTTGAACACAGCTGTAGAGCTGCTCTTAGGAATTCAGGATGTATTAAGATGTAATCAGGAATGTTAAGTTTAGCTGTAAAACTGCCAGGTCCTGTTTCCTTCTTACAAGATTAGATTTGGTTTTTCATGGGGCCTTAATTTACAGTGGCAAAAATAGGAATCTGTAATTTGCGTACGGTGCTTCAGTCTTTCAGAGGTCTCTTAAATGTTTCTAAAAATGACTGACTAGAAAAATCTTGAGCGGCTGGACTTTAGTGGCTGATGTTTCCTTTCTGCTCCCCTGCTGAGCTGTGGCAGGCAAGATGTGCCGCAGGAACTTCTGGAAGGGGATCCGGCAGTGCCTTTGGAAACGGCTCTGAAACTTTCTGTTCGGCGTTCCTGCTGCGCTGCCCAGAGGGTTGGGGGTTTGGAAGAAGGAAGGGGTGTGGGTTTGTTTGTTTGTTTGTTTTAATTTTCATTTTTTAATTTTTATTTTATTATTGTTAATATTATTTTTATTTTTTAAAATTTTATTTTCTTTTTATTTTTACTTTATTTTTTGTTATTTTTATTTTTATTATAAGTTTTTTCTTTTTATTTTTTAATTTTAAATTTTATTTAATTTTTATTTTAATTTTCATTTTATTTTCATTTTTATTTTTTATTTTTTAATTTCTTATTTTTAATTTTATTATTTCTTTTTATTTAGTTTTCATTTTTTATTTTTATTTTTATTTTAATGTTTTCATTTTCTTTTTTATTTCTTTAAATTTTCATTTTTAATTTTCATTTTATTTTTTTAAATTTTCATTTTCATTTTTATTTTATTTTTATTTTAATTTTTTATTTTTTAACCTTTTAAATTTTTAAAATTTTTTCATTTTCTTTTATTTTTAATTTTAATTTCATTTTCATTCATTTTTATTTTTTCATTTTTTAAATTTTTATTTTTATTTTCAATTTTTAATTTTTAAATTAAATTTTAATTAATTAATTTTATTTTAATTTTTTAATTTTTGTTTTCATTTTTATTTCCATTGTTATTTTTTATTTTTATTTCATTTTCTTTTTAATTTTTTAAATTTTCATTTTAATTTAATTTTATTTTTAATTTTCCTTTTTACTGTACAGTGCTGGTGCAGACATTTAGGTAGTTGCTGGTATTCTGGCAATGCAAACCTCATCTAACTGCCCACGTGTTCTGCTGAGGATTCATGGGCTTCAGATGCTTGACCAGCGCCGTGAACAAGCAGCCCCCGCAGAACAGAGGTGTTGCAGTACAGAAATAACTGTGTTGTGAAGAACAAGAAATACCTGAATGTTCTTCTGGAGACTTGTCTGGAATTCTGGGTAAATTCTGTTTGGTTTGATTTGTTTTAAATTCAGGTGTGAAGCACAAATCCTTTTTAACGGCTGAAGATTGCTTTGAGCTGGGAAAGATCGCCTACACTGAAGCCGACTACTACCACACCGAGCTCTGGATGGAGCAAGCTCTGAAACAGCTGGATGAGGGAGAAGTGTCTTCTGCAGATAAAGTCTACATCCTGGACTACCTGAGCTACGCTGTGTATCAGCAGGGGGACCTGGCCAAAGCCATGGCGCTCACCAAGCGCCTGCTGGAGCTGGGTATGTGACATGACAGGGGCTGGCTCGCCGTTCCATTTGCAGCGAGGAGTGCGGGGTCGTGGTGTTCTCACTTGTCTGTGGGTTCCTGCTGATGTCACCATTAACTTCTTGATGTGTAGTTTTCAGTAAAATGAGATTTGTATTTCCATAAGTCATATTTTGCTACCACATTTTTAGATGGACAGTCTCAACTATCACATCAGAAACTGTCACGGTTAAGGGTTGCTCCTTCCTATTGAAATATTTTCTGCTTCCTGCCACTGTCGCATTCTAACTGCTTACCTGTCTTAGTCATTACTGCCTGAAATTTGTTCTCTTACCATATCTTACTTTCCTGTGTTGAGATTATTCTCCTTAGGCACAGGCAAGTACACAGTTAATGAAATTGAAACTAAATTGGTGATACCAAAATTTAAACGCAAATTAAGCATGCTTGAGATGAAAAACTTGAAAAAAGAGAAATACAGAAGGCAATACAAGGAGCTAAGATTCTGCTTTATGAGATGCAAAAAATGTTTATGCTTCTGTAAATATTCTACTGACTGACTTGGGAAGTTCATAACTAAACCTATGATAGCAAAGCCTAGTGAGAACCACTTATGAACTGAAGCTAATTCTGTAAGTTTAGTGATTGTTAAAAGCTTTGTCACCAGAAATCTTAATTCCTATCAGGGAAGTTTTTAAAACCAGTCATGCTGGAATGGCCAAACTCTTTTGCTTAGCTCCCGGACCCCTGTGCGTAGCGAGGATCCTGGCCTTGCGGTGAGCGGTTTCTTGACCGTGAGTAAGGTGAGCTTAACTCTGGAAGCTCATCATGTATTTTCCTGCAGATGAGTAAGGACACTTGCGAGCTGCAGCCCAGCATCGCTTCCAGCTTAGCTTGGGGTTATAACTATCCTGTGAATCCTGTCCAACCAGAGTACATGTTTCAGATTTCTGTCTGAGAAGCAGTTGTGTGCATCTGTTTTCTTTTCCTTTCTGTAAATAGCCTCTTCTGGATCTACTTCACAAGTTGGAAACTGGCCAGTGATAATTTGTCTGCTTCTTTGTCAATAGATCCTGAACATCAAAGAGCAAATGGGAACATGAAATATTTTGAATATATCATGGCTAAAGAAAAAGAAGCAAATAAGTCCAGCATGGATTCAGAAGACCAGGTGGAGAAGGAAACTGAGGTTAAGAAAAAGGATTACCTGCCCGAGAGAAGGAAGTACGAAATGCTGTGCCGTGGGGAGGGTCTCAAAATGGTAAAGTGGAGTAGACTGTTTTCAAATGTATGAAACCGTGACAAAACAATGTCAAGAATTTGTATGTGTTGTGAAAGCAAGGAAGTCATTAGAGCAGTTGGCTGTGTGTGGAACTGAGGATTAGTGTGTTGGATTTCCTCCCTCTTTCGTTCTGTCCAGCAGACAAAAAGTAATGCTGCTGCAGGCACTGCTGGCTGACTTGGACGCACTACATAATTGTAGTTATTGAATAAGGATGCTGAAAGTCTAGGTTTATACACAATCGAGTGACTCTGTTTCTTTAAGTGATGAAGTTATTTTTATTGTAATAGGACTACGTAAAGTGCTACTTGTTGCAGTGCTGCAGAGTAACATTAATGTTCTCAGGACATCTGTTTCTTTAGAGATACTAACGTCATATAGAAATGATCTGATTATCTCTTGCTCCACCTTGCTTCCAGACTCCTCGGAGACAAAAAAGACTCTTCTGCCGCTACTACGACGGAAACAGGAATCCGAGATACATCCTGGGCCCTGTCAAACAGGAAGATGAGTGGGACAAACCTCGAATCGTTCGCTTCCTTGACATCATCTCCGATGAAGAGATCGAAACTGTGAAAGAGCTGGCAAAGCCAAGGGTAAATGCCTTACACTTGTCTTCTGGAATCTTAAATTCCACGTATAGTTTTCTGTATGAACGTGTGTGATTCTGTCTCCTCTTGAGTGCAGAAGTGTGTGCAGCGCACTCATGATGCTTTTCTCACCTTGTAGCTCCTGGTGATGCACTCTTCAAAGGAGACAGTGGGGAAGCTGGAAATTGTGTGTAATTAGGGAGCCAGGCAGCAGCGGTGCAGGACTGTCAGACTCCTCTGTCATCTGGTTTTTGTTTGGTTTTCTAGTTTAAGTCTGTATTTGCCAAAGTTGTGACATGGAGAGGAGTGCCAGCCATTCCTCTGGTCCTGGAATTATTGTATAGATAAGAATGAATGGTTGCTTTCTCCACCAAGTATAAAACTGACTTCTGTCTCCCAGGCTTTGAAGTTACCTGCAGATGAAAGAGCTTTAACAAGGGAATACTTTATTTGTTTGTAGTCTAAACAGCTTTTTGTCTAGAGAGAGCTGAGCAAATGGAGAGAGGGGGATAAATGCATTAAGTATAGGACAAACTGTGAGCTTGGTCTGCAGTGAAGCAGACCAGCGGAGGGTCATACACGCGCACATGGAGGACAAGGCTGTCCTTGCCATGGCACTGAGTACTAGGTAGCCTGAAGGTGATTTTAAAGCTCCCTAAAGGCTGATGTCTTGTATTTTTGAGGTAACATTCT
The DNA here is from genome assembly GCF_037038585.1 of Patagioenas fasciata. NCBI lineage: Eukaryota > Metazoa > Chordata > Aves > Columbiformes > Columbidae > Patagioenas > Patagioenas fasciata. The sequence continues at coordinate 7,329,232 of NC_092527.1, forward strand.
GAACTGTAAGCAAGTACAAGCAGTTCTCTTATCTGTAAAACATCTCTTCCTGCTCTCGTGTCAGGCAGCCTTACTCTGCAGGTCTGAAAATCAGAGCCCTCGTTGGTTGGTTGTGGATAATTAAGCCCCTTTGCTGCTGCAAAAGCTCTGGCATTACATCTGTGGAATATGACTGAATCACTTTTTTATGGAGTAGAAATAGGTCTCAGCACTGAAAGTAAAAACCTGTGGATGTGGTGGTTATAACTTCTTAACTTGCTGAGATAATTGGTTTATTATAAAACATTGGCTTGTGTTTAAGACTCGGTGTTTCATAGTTCATTAACGTGGAAGCATCCCTGTGTCATTAGCGTTTCACGTATCTCCAGTGGCTGAGACCTTGCAGGGCTCAGTAATGAGCGTAGCAAGAGATTTATGTTTTGTTCTGACTGAGAGGTCACCTCGTTCTTCCTGATGTTCGGGATGTTCCCATTGCCACCTTGGAAAATGGCACTGTCTGATTTGTGCCCAGCCTTCTGCTGTGCTGGCAGGGTAAATCCTTATTATTCAGCTTTGGGACTCTCACTGGAATCCTACTTTGCGCCTTGATTCTTATACGCGTCTGCTTGGGATGAGAGAGGAGAAGCAGCATGTGAAGAGCTCCAGTATCTGTTTCTTGTTAGTAGACGTGGAGAGGCTTTGATTTACTTGGTTTATTTTAACAATAGAAAAACACTTTTTCTAATTGTCTGGGACTTCGTATACCATTTGTGCCTCTTCCAATATTCAGGCTCTGCAACTCAGCCTTTCCCAGTTATGAGTGACGGAGTGTCTGACAGGATGTGAACCAAGTTAAAAGGCGCACGGAAGGTTCTGAATCAGAGTGTTAACATCGAGGGGATAGCGTCAAGTAAATGGAGCGCAGCAGAGGCCTTGAACCAAGAGCTCTTACTCTGTGTAACTGAGGAGTACAGTGTGAACGTGCCCATGGACTAAGCAATTAGTTTGTGTTGATAGTCAGTGTTAAAGGAGTCTGTGCTGCTTTTGGGTATAGAAAGAATCAAAAAGGTAGGGTTTTACTCTTGTTTCGCTTATACAAGATCACAGAGCTGCCTGGATTCAATTTAACTGCAAAACTCCTCTTACATATGCAGGACAGAGTGCTAACAAAGGACCAATTGTGCACATGCCACAACATTGTACCGCTTCCAGCAGTTGTCGCAATATGAAGGAAGTGAAAGCTGCTAGTTTATTCAGATGACTGTTCCTCTTTGCTACAGAAATGGCAACATTGCTTCCTGCAAAACTTGATCTTCTCTAACACTCTCTTTAAAAAGATAAATCAAAAATCCCTAAAAAACCTCTTTTAGTAAATTTGGAGACCCTCTCCTTCCCTCTCACTGCTTTATGAATTTCCAGACCCTCCGTAAAGGAAAATCCACTGTAAAAGGTGACCGGGTGGCTTGCGTGGCGGCTTGCGTGACATTTCCCCTTAGGCTTCTGAATGGTCGGATTGCTGTGATGCGAGATGTGCTTTGTAATGCAACTATTCTGATGGTTCGCTTCACAGCTGAGGCGAGCCACCATTTCAAACCCCATAACGGGAGCCTTGGAGACGGCACATTACAGAATTAGCAAAAGGTAAGAGAGCTCTATGCCAGATGTTTTGGGCCTGTAATGAGCGTGTACGTTCCGCTCATTACGGGGAAAAAAGAGGTGGTCCAAAAAGACAACTTGGCTTTGTAGTCCACCACTTTATTACATGCAGATCTGTAACAGGCTGTTACTGCTGAGTTTCTCAGTCTTTTCCTTCAGCGAGAAGTTCTGGGGATGTATTTTGTTTTCTTTTTCTTGTTTTTTGGTCGCTTTCTCTGTGTGTGTTCTCAAAATAGTGATCTGTACAAGCAGCAAGTCTCTACGTGTGGTGTAAAAATTACACGATGCTAGAAAACATTCAGTAGAATCGAGATTTAAAATATTTCCTTTCCCTTGCTCTTCTCACCAACCAAAAATTGTCCTCCCTTTCCTTGTAAAATGTAGCAGAGCAGCTGAAGCGCCTTTACACGTGTAAGAGAAGCTTTAAGTTGTTTCCGTGCGTGTCAGCCGGAGTGGTGTGCAAAACGGACTTTCGTTAGTCACACAGCATTTAATTGGCTGAGATAATTCCCCCTCTCCTGTCTGGGCTCTTCTACTGACACAAATCTGGTAGAACACAAGCTCATTTTCACTGCCTCCTGGTTCTTTCCAGCTTGTCTATGAAGTCTTGAATTTAGCCGATGTTTTCCAAAATTGGCTGTCTCTAAAAGCAACCCCCTGCCCGCCCCCCTGATGTCAGTAGTGATGATTAAAGACGGGCTGCGCGTTCCACGTGCGCTAAGCCAGAATTCTGAAAGGACTTAACTTCTGGGTGAAGGGGAATCGTCTGTGAAACTCAGCATTGTAAATTATTTGCAGGAAGTCTCTAATTTAAAACAAAAAAAAAGAAAAAGGAGGAAAAAAGTGAAAGGACAATCCAACCAAATTTTTCCAACCAATTTGTTTTGATTTGGACGTGGCAGCTACAGCTTCTGTTGCCCTTCTAATATTGCTAATTGAAGAGCATTGCATACCATCCAGACCAATCGGAACCCTTTCAAACACCTGTGGCTTGGCGCAAAAGCGGCCTACGAGGTGGGTAAGCCTTGTCCTTTCTCTTTTTGTAGCTGAGCCGTGCTACTGTTCATGACCCTGAGACTGGGAAACTGACCACAGCACATTACAGAGTCTCTAAGAGGTAAGGGGACGTCTGCCAAAGGGACACCCAGGCTGAGGAAATCTGTCCTGAGGCTGCACCGCTTCATCTCTAAACTGGGGGCAAAGAAGGGGTTTTGCGTAACTTTTCTGTTCTTAGTCTGGCTTTAGAAGAAAGAGAATGGCCTAAAGCAAATGTGGCTGGCGTCTAACAAAGCGAGCGTCCTGGTGGAACAGAGAATAGCTCTAGATGTTAGGGGTGGCCACGATGGACGGTCGTTCTGCTTGGCATGGCTTGTGTGGCGTGACTAATGTACTAAAACATGGGGCTCTGCAGCTGAGCTTCGGTGTCGGTGCTTGCGCTTAAAACCGATGGGCTGCTGCCGTTCGTGTGTGTAGTGCAAATTAAAGCTAACCGATAATTTTTAAGAGTTTCCTTGCTTAAATGATTGAAAGTAAGTGCTGCTTTAATAGAAAACTAGTGTTCTTTCAGCTTCTTTGAAGAAATAAACCCTGAGATTAGAATGGCTAGTGGCCTAAGGGGTTTTATTTAGCTATGAATTTCTTTAAAAAGATAAAAGTGTTTCAAAATGCTGTATCACAAGAAGTTGATTGATTCAAAAATTATTATAACTAATGGGAACTAGAAAACCGTTGTAGCTGAAGTCTGGTCCTTAAAGCCATGTTTGCCACAAGTAGTGGCAAGTTGAAAACACTTATTTTTGTGCATTGAGAACTGCCTCGCACCTTCAGCAGCACCATCAGAGCGCTCCTTTGGAATTGTTCCATGAGCTCCTACACGTTTGTGCCTTAAAACCCCCTCCAGAGGCCCCCCCAGAACGACTTCAGCAACATACGTCTTCCTCTTTGACACGTGTTGCATCTAACTTTTAGGTTTTGTTTTTAATTTCAAAGTCTGTCCATGTCTTATCTTGGTTATCGGTGACTGGGTGTTTTAAAGAAAGCGTTTGCTGAGTCTCAGGGTTTGTCCTCTGTGATGCAGACCCATTTGGGGCATTAATTGAAGAAACTGATTAATCCATTTGAACACAGCCTCATAGTTTCTGTCAAACTTGATGGCCTAATAATAGGAACTGGAGAAGGTAACCAGATCACTAATTGAAATAAAGATGCATAATTGGCCCCTATTCAGATGATCCTTAGTAAAAGGACTTAGATTTATTCAGAGTTTTGATTTTCCATTAGTGGGAAGTGTTATGTCTTGAGACTCTTGCAGGTGTCACAGTCAGAAAAAACATCACTAGACACCACCCATCACTAGAAGCCGATTCCCCCGTGAGCGTATGCAGCCAGGCCCTGTTTGCCCTCACCTTGGTACTGGCTTTGTGACACGACTAAATATTTCTTCTAGGGTTTTAATCTGGAATTAGCCATGCACTGGTTTAGGTTTGGTGCTCGAGAAGGTGGCACCCTGGGATGGACTTCCAGCATATCTAAGGAACTCACAGAATGAAATCACATTTTACTGAGCTGAGTTTTTTTAATTCCTTATCTCATAAATGAAATTGGAATTGCAAAGAAACCAACACATTGCAAAGATGATTTTGGAGGCTGGGAACAGACTTGAGGATGGAGGAAGACTTCCCTTCTTGTGCTTCCCCTTGCCTTTGCATTCCTCCATGTGCAGATTAGTGAGGATGTATATATTTTAAAAGAGAATTTGACATCTAAAAACTATAGTAGGAGCCAAGAGCTTCCCCCAAAGCCCCCAAGCCAGACTGCTTTAGAAGGATCACGTTATTAATGCTGGATCACCAAACTTCTCTTGCAGAACCTCTGCTAGAAAGATCTTTTCCTTAGAGCTGCTTGAGCTGGTTTGGATTCCAGATGAATCACGACTCCTGAAAACCAAAAAAATGCTCGCTTTAGTTCTTTACTAGCTGACTGCTCTCCTCTTTCCAACATTCTTTCCTAGCAAGCGCTCTTCTCAGTTACCGCATTCCTCTCGCTGAGAGGGCTACTGTTGGCTGCGCGGTATGTGGCAGGGCGGAAGGGGCACCATGCCAGCGCGGACCCGGCCCGGCCGCTCTGCCTCTGCTCTGAAAGCAGCTTGTTTGGCTCCCTCCTCCCAGCCGCCAGTCGGAGCTTGTAGTGTATGATGTTAAAGTTTCCACTTCAGAAATACCAGTCTGGGATTTTATTCACTCCCTGTTGCATCTCTACTAAGAGTTTTTACGTACTAAGTACATTCTAGAAAGTTTTTAAACAGAAGTGACAGTATTGTGTGTGACCGTTATAAAAGCAGCATTGAAATGCTGTGGTGCGGTGCTGGTGTAGCTGTGACTAAGGACGTGGTATCAGACGAACTTTTGGGCACACCAGCCCATGTAAATCTGGACAGTTGTCTGTTTATTTTTCCTGATACCTCTTAGTCTAAAATTATTTCTGCATATAAGTTTTATGCTAAAAAATTATCTCTTAATAGGATACCTGATAGTATCATAAGTGGGAGAAGTCAATGTAATTACTGCTGGCTGTTTCTAATGGATATAAAAGCTGATAAAAAGCCAGGTCCTGGTGTGGGGAAGAAGAAGAAATCCCGCTATGTGAATTCAGCACTGATGAAATCCTTTCAGTTGCTGTAACATAACAGCTTAGTGCATGGGTGTCTTTTTACAAAGCCGCGTGGGACACCAAAATGCTTTGCTTTGTAGTCTGGGAATTTTGGCTTCTGGAATGATCAAATCCAGAATGCTTTGCATGCAAGTTAACTTGTCGGGTGAGCAACTTAATTTAACAAATTGAACAAAAGTCTAGTGAAGAGTAGAACCTTGTGTGCATTTATTGAATTGTGCTGAGCCTTGGACTTGGAAGAAAAAAGTTCGCTGAGTGCAGTTTAAGGCTGTTAATTCTGCATAATATATATGCCACGGGTGAGGGAGATTTTGGTGTGTTTTGGGGTTTATTTTTGATAGACCAAGACGGCTGGGCACCCAGCACAGGGTTCTGTGGGCCCTCCCGAGCCCTCTGCTCCCACAGATTGTGTGATGTGACAGGGTTAAATCTTAAACCCCACTTAACTCTTGACACAGAACTGGTCAGAACTACAGGCCTCCCCCTCAGTTTTGCTCAGCACTGACACTTGAAATATGGTTTCCGTTCCTCCACCTTTTATAGACTATTTTTAAAATACATCTAATACGTAGTGAAAGGGTTTGGATTGCTTGGGAGCATTACCTGTTCAACATGGCTGTGGAGCATGTGGCTGCAGAGCTGCTTTTTTGGGGGGGAAAGGGGAAAATGCTTCATAATAAGTAGTCTCCTATCACTTTAAATCAAAGAAGGTTGCATTGTAACACTTCCTTATACTAACAGCGTTCAGAAGTGGGTAAATCTGTGTATGTGTTCGTGCAAGTCTGTCTTGAGAAATCCCGTTTCTTTTATCTATAGCTCATTTGTCATTTAAAACCCAAAAATGCTCATAGAGATTCTGTAACCTGTGTCAGTGCCTTGTGTCATGTCTCATGCTACTGTTCCTCCCACGCTAAGTGTTTTGGGGTGCATTTTTTGTTTGTGTGGGGGTGTTGTGTTGTTGTTTGTGTTTTTCTATTTGTTTTTAATACAATTTTTATATGAAAGAAAACAAGCTTAATTTAGTATAGATGTGAACATTCATTTGAGTAGCGAGATTATTATGTACTTGCCAGCGAGACTCTGGGCATTTTGTCCGACGGTCTTATAAGAGCAGCAGGAACCACTGATGAGCCCAAAAGGCTGAGTCAGAGGCCGGGAAGAAAAAGTAGAACTGGCTGTGTCCGTTTTCCTGCAAAAAAGGGGCAAAATCATCAATATTCGCATCCATATTCGCCACTAGTAGGGGAGTGCCAAGGTAAACAGAGAAGAGGCCCAGGCAGGTGGTGAGTGTGTCAACAGAGGGAAGAGGAGTAGGGGAAATGAAGGTGAGCACATAATCATTAGGTGAGCAGATGAGTGGTTAAAAAGAAAAAAAAAAAAAAGGCAAAAAAAAAAAGCCAGTGAGTAGATGAAATTGAGATTTTTTTTTTTTTTTTTTCAAAATAACAAAATGTTTATCTTGTAAAGAGGTGAAAACCGCGTGTTTGTTTCCATGTACAAAAGGAGGTGTGTTTGTGAGTGTCCCGTGGGGATGCGCTTGTGCCCTTCTCTGCAAACACTGGGGCTGTGGCTGCTCCTGACGGCACCGCCTGCCCGGAGCCACATGGCGCTTCCGACTGCGAGAAAGAACCGCTCAGAGCAGAGAGGGCTGCAGGCGGCAGCTCTCCCGTACAACTGCTGCTCCACCTGCTCACACCTTCCTCTGCCAACCAGTTTGCCGGTTATTTTAAATGCAATGCTTCTAACTGTAGAGTCCTGATTGACCGCAGAAGGCAGACATGTTTAAGATGTCTTTGCAGCTGTGAGCTTGACTTTTGACATTTATATTTAAAAGAAAAGGTTGGTTGTGGGGTATTTTTTTTGTTTGTTTTTTTCATTTTTCATTTTGTTTGGTTTTGTTTGTTTGTTTGGGTTTTTTAACTTTTCCTTAAGTTTCTTTGTGTACCTGAAACATCTGCTAAATACCAAATTTGGTTTTGTAATAGGCTGTTTTGGTAGAAATCGTTCAACAGGGGAAGATTGCTAAAGAGTTTGATGCGTTACTGAAGTGTTTTCAGAGTGATTTTTTAGTACCATGGCACAGGTAAGTAAGGGGAAGGGACAGATCCAGCACGGTCGCCCGTCAGTGCGGGACATGGTTCAGCTGAGTTACCATCACACAGGCTCTGCAGATGCTAAATGAAGTAACTCACCTGTTCCTTTCCCAAGTGCTGCTTCAAAATGCATCAAATGCAGGGTTTAAATTAGCTTTTTGGAATGGTAGGAGCAGAATTGGTTTGTGCCTGTTCTAGAAGACAGCTTGAAGCAGATTTCACTCTTCAGAATGTTTTCTTCAGTCTCGTGGTAGGTCAGTTATGGGAATGAGGGCCCTTAGTTTCAGAGCTCCCTTAAGCCAGTGCTCTAAGTGTCCTTTCTAGAGAACAGGCTTATTAAATGCAGGCCTTTGTAGTGTCCTGGAAATACTTCTGATCATCCTACCAAATTCTTGAAAAGTATGGAAAAAAAAGTCATCTCCAATAGGAAGTAATTCAAAATGTTGCATTTGTACAGCTAGCTCACTGCCTTCTTTTATTAATATGTTTGTTTTCCACTTAGTGCTTGGCTGTCGGGATACGAAAGCCCTGTGGTGTCTCGCATTAACACGAGGATACAGGACCTAACGGGACTCGATGTGTCCACTGCAGAGGAACTCCAGGTAACTGTCAGGACAGTTCTGGTGGTGGCTCTGGCCTCGTGTGCAGCACCACGCTCACCGGCTGCTGGTTTTGAGGTGGCCCCAGGGGCAACTAATTTGGTGGCTGTTTTATTCCAGACTATTAGGAGAATGAGTGGGGTTTTTTAACAGGGAGGAAAAAACAAAGTTGTCTTTGCAGAGAAATAACTGAAACTCCTGCTGTTTGTTGAAGTGGATGCCTTGAATCCATTTTATTTATACTAATAGGACTTGGGTTCATTGCTGCAGGGTGAACCTTTGCTGCTGCGGTACTTAGTGAAAAGTTTTGCTTGACTGATACTTGACATGGGAGAGAAGGGCGGTTTAGATTTGCCATCAGTGTGTCTGGTGTCGCCATAGTGCAGGAAGGGCTGACGGTACCTGTATCAGGTTAATTTTATTTTAGAAGGACTTATTAATTTGCTTGAGGCTTTTAAATGAACAGCCATGTCACTGATTCTGAGAAAGTGTTAGTACCTAGAAAGCAGGACGCCTTGAAAAGTGTTCCTGAGAGAGGTTGTGCTTCTCTGCTGCTGCAGCAAGACTCCTGGTGATAAAAGCCCAAGCATCTGCTTGAAAATTGAGGTCATGATTACATAGAAGAGATGAAGAAAAATCAATCAGCAGAAAGAGCAGCAGAAAGGGCAGCAGATCCTCTTTATTGACATAGAGATCAAAAAGTGATTTAAACTTGAATGATATTAAAACGCCATGACCTATTTTGAAGAGAATATAGCCTGTAAGGCTTCTATAGAGGGAAAATGTTTTTCTCCCCTGGGGAAGCGGCAGATTCCTGGTGCAGAGTACGCTGTGCCAGTCTCAGATGTGCTGCTGCTCTTGCAGCCAAACCTCGTGGGACTCCTCAGGAGTTTCACAAGTGTTGTGCTCAGGCTCTGTGACCTGCAGGTCGTTAGATCAGACAGCAGCAGGCACTCAGAAATGGGGGAATGTTTTTACCTGTTCAGCCGGGGGCAGACAGAGGAGCTTTCTGGGAGATCTGCCCTTGGGGAAAGGAAGGTTCAGCTGTGGCTTTGCTGGGAGCTGGTGTCCAGTTGAGAATTGCAGAGGCAGGTGGAAGGGCTGAGAGCCTAAAGCTCAGCGTCAGGTTCTGGCTCTGAATCCGGGTGAAATCAGAGCGACCTGTGAATAAACCCGGTAGGACTTTGCTGCATTCAGTGCGGTTTAGCAGGCAGAGACTTGTAGATTCCTATAGCTTGATTTTAAAACTTCATCTATCAACAGGTTGTAGATGGTGGTCAAATTCTTGTCTGGACAAAATACTGCTTTACTAGATGTTGTGCTTCTCCTTTCACTGTAGGTAGCCAACTACGGAGTAGGAGGCCAGTATGAGCCTCATTTTGATTTTGGAAGGGTAAGTCCTGTTTTCTCTCTCCACCTCTTTCTTCTTCACAAGCACTATGTTTCTCTTTTTCAGGTGGCAAATTATGGAGTGGGAGGACAGTATGAACCCCACTTTGACTTTGCACGGGCAAGTAAAGAGATGGAGGAGAGATAGTCACCTGGTGAAGCCTGGGCCTCTTGGCTGTGGCACAGTGTTTATTCTTTAATGTGTATTAAATTTTGTAGCTCTTCAACTTCTCTAATCCCTGGTAGTGGAGAAAGCCCTCTAAACCACCAGCTGAACTGATTCATGTTTAAGCATTACAAGGCTTTTCTTCAAAAACAGAATTTAAAAGGAGTTATTCAAAGGACATGACTGATCATTCTTAACAGAGCAAAAGTGCATTAACTTGATTGTAAATCTGAGGGAAACGTTCAGAAATATTCTAGCTGGCCAGGGCACTGGCCTCGTAGAGCCATTTTTGTTTCAAATCACCGAAGGACAGACAGCTGAACTGAATAAAAATGTGGTGTATATCTTGTTCTCCTGGCGTGTGCAGAAGGTGACGGTGGCATCAGCTGCCGTGCATCCCTGCAGGTCCCACAGCCGTGTCTGCAGCGCAGAACGTGGCTCTAAGACAAACTCAGCTGCACAGTGAGAGCTTAATGCCCTCTTCTGTGAGAAAGGCTGCGTAGGGAAAGTCGCAGGGCAGCTTACTGTGTAGGCCTGCGATGCAGAGAGAGAACTTCCGTCCCCAGAGCCCAGACACAGGTGTCTTGCGTGCTGGTGAAGAAGTTTTGAAGATGTAAGTGCTCTCTTACTGTAGTTTACATGCTAATTGCCAGTGCAGGCCTGAAACTGGAGAGAGCCTACCAAGGTCTTTTCATCTAACCACCCTTTTTTTTCCTTTATTTTGATTTAAATTCCCAACTTATTTCTATTCCAGCTTAAATTGCAGACTGCTGGAAATAATGCCACTGAATTCAGTTGGTTATTTATTGGGCATCCTTGTGTGATTTAACACCTTCAGATTAACCTTACACTGTAAATCCAAGCCACCAACTATTAATCAGAATCTATGCTCTGTAAGCACATGCTCAAAAGCATTGTCAATGATTAATGGTTTTTGTTTGGAAATGCATGGGTTAATTTCTGGAGCAATGATTGATTGCTGAGATTTGAGCACAGGCAAATAGGGGTCACACATGGGCTGTGAGCCGTGATAAAAGTCGGTCTCATAACGCATCAAAATGGGTTTTTCTTCCTGTAAGTCAAGTGATAAAAGCCCGTTGGTTACCTCACTGGGCTCTGGGCTGGTTGGTTACCCTGGGACAAGCTCCTGCGCTTGGTTCCTTCCCTCCTCCCAGCTGCAAGGAAAGAGCAACACAAGGGAGCAGAGGAGCAGGGACCAACCTTCCTGCTCAGAGCCTGGGGTTGAGGAGCTGCCCTTGCTGTTCCTCCTCTTGGCCAAGGACAAGAGGGGCTAAGTGAGAGTAATTCAATATAATTAAGTCTGTGGCTGTGAAGTGGATTTATATACTCATTTTCAGACAGTACAGTTGTTCTTACCCATTAGTCACTTGGGCTTATGCCTTCCCTGTCCTAGAGAATTTTAAAATGCCTGGTTTATTTAAATTAATAGATACAGTCATTGCATTCTCCCTTCATTCCAAATAGAGGGACTGAATTAATTTTCCTGCATGAGTTTGCTGCTGGCTCTGCAGCTGTATGTCATTGGCTCCTCTCAATCAGCAAAATTAAATGCTTATTAAATCTGCTTGCTTTTATTCACAGAAAGATGAGCCAGATGCTTTTAAGGAATTGGGAACAGGCAACAGAATCGCTACTTGGTTGTTTTATGTAAGTGATATATTCCTGTCATGTGCTAGCGCCAAAAATATCTATCACTGCATATTCTATTCTGTTGAATGTTTTCACTACATTTTTTTTACTGAAGTGACTTGCAAATGAAGGCAGCCACTAACTTAGCAATAACACACACCGGGTCTCTTCTTACCTGTAAAGTAATGGTTCTTCATGTGTTCTTAAGGAGGATTTGTTCCTCAAAGGTATCATCAGCTTAGATTATTTGCCTGTCTGTTCATTTTTATATTGTGTAAGACTTCATAGCGTGCTCATTGCCAAAACACTTGAGTGTGTAACACTCAGGGACAAGGCCGGCTGCGGCACTTTGAACACCATGGGAGGGTTTTCGTTGAAGGCTGTTAATCATGCAGCCTTTGCTTACGAATTGGAAGGTAGAAACGAAGTTGTTAAATAACCTAATTCTATTTTAATAAAATGTGACGCTTGCAGCTTACCTGTGCCTTTCCCCACCTTTCCAGATGAGCGATGTGTCAGCAGGGGGAGCTACTGTCTTTCCCGAAGTAGGAGCCAGTGTTTGGCCTAGAAAGGTGAGCAGGGTTATATCCAGTCTAAACATTTACAAATGAGTTTGTATAAGGAAGATGAGAGCAGTGGTCATGGGAGCATAGAGGTACTTACAACTGAACAGTGCCACTGGAGTGGTATTGGTGATTCCAAGGGCCTCTGACGTTCTGTGTGTTAATGCATAGTTACGTTTTGGACTTAACTGCTTCTAATGCTTAGACTGCAGAATGTTACAATGCTTCAAAACACATTTTGAAAATATGCAAATCTGTAAGTAGGTTTAGTCTTGAGGTCAGTAGGGAATTCTCCTCCAAAATCCCATGTTCCTGCTATAGTTTTTCCCTCAGAAGTGTCACATATAAGGTCTGTCTTTCCTGGCCTTTCTAAAGCTCATTGGAGTAGAATTAAATTGGTTGAGAATAATAAAAAAAATAACAACAGACAAATATAGACACACAGAATGAGCCAAAGGAGATGAATTCTTTAGGAAAAGAAATGTTAGACTACAGAAAAGAACTGTCTGTTTAAAAGGAGCATCTGAAATACAAATACACATACCTTGGCCATGTTCAGTAGGTTGGTGTGAGAGCACCTGTTGCACGGAGCACAACGCTGAGGGTTTCCACTGCGTTTTCCAGGGCACAGCTGTATTCTGGTACAACCTCTTCCCGAGCGGAGAAGGAGATTACAGCACGCGGCACGCGGCCTGCCCAGTGCTAGTGGGAAACAAATGGGGTAAGTGTCCTGCGCCTCGTCCCCGCTGCCTGTCACCACATGTCTGGGGCTCTGCTGGGGTTGGCTTCATTCGCTTTATTCCCTGTGCTTCACAGTGGAAAAAAAAAGCAGCCAGAAATGAGGTCCTACCTTATATACTTAATATCTCTCTATATATACACTATATTATCTATATTATATATAGTAGCATTATATATATTTTTATATGTATATATACACACACAAGTATAAAATACATTAATACTATATCTAATAGCATTTTTTATATATAATACTATACCTACTTTAAGTCTTTTGGCAGCTTCTAGAATGTTGTATTTATTAGACCCTCTTGTATTTATTACACCAACTTCACATTTGTCTGGGTGTATTAAAATACTTTAGAAAATGAAGATAATCCTGTGCTTAACTGAAAGCTGGCCAGTAGCATAGATTTAGCTTCAACAGAAGCATGACTTAACCTGGTGCAGTGATCCAATATATTGATGTCTTTGCAGTATCCAATAAATGGCTCCACGAGCGGGGACAGGAATTCCGAAGGCCGTGCACTTTATCAGAGTTGGAATGATGCAGACTCGTCCTTGGTCTCCTGCGAATCCAGCCTGTGTAAAATGCACACATCTCCTACAGTTTACAGTCGACTAACACTCCACTACAGGTTCAGTCTTCAGCTACACCGGTGTTTCATCTGTGGACAAAACAAACATGCTTTTAGTTCCCTTAAAATATCCCCTTAAGGTTTTATGAACAGAATATATTGAGGTCTATGAGTGTTACAGAAAAAAGAAACACAAAAAGGACAAAATACAAATCAGGGCCACAACTACGAGTGGTGTTGTGTGTGGTGTTCACTTCACCATCGCCCCTCCGATGGGCATGGGAAGAGTGTTCACTCTGCGTCCTCCCGGCCACGCTGCTCCACTGAGGGCGGGTGGTTCAATGGGAGGGTACCCGAATTAAACCCCTTCCTGCTCCTCTGTTCCCAGACATTCGACTCCTTGCTTTTCTCCAGTGCCCAACCACTGCCGTTGAGAACTGCGGGTACGGTTTGTGTTTCTTTGGGGAATGGGTTATTATTGTGTTTTTAGCCTGTTTTTCCACTTTCACAAAAGCCCTGATTTTTAAACTTGTCTCCTCAGCCTCTGTGGTCAGTTTGGCTCTTACCTTTGAAGACGTGAGCCAGCAGTTACACACGCACAGATGAGCTGCTCCCCCAGTGCTGTGTCAGACACAACAATTCCAGCCCGCCTTCCCACCAGTTTTTTCTTTAATATTTGTCCACATAAACAAATGCTGCTTTTATTCTGTCTTAGTAGCGAACTCCTACATCTGTTCCTTGGGCAGCGGGGATGGGAACATTACCTTCTTCATTAATCAAAGTAATTGTGCCTTAGGACACTGGAATTTCAAATTGGTTATGAGGTAATACATAGTCCTCCCAGGCCACTCTCCACCCTTGTCCTCCCAGTTCTCAAGGTTTTTGTGAGAAAGAGATGGCCTATTTATAATCCTCAATCCTTTTTAGATGCTTTTGATTTTGCAAAAGTTCTTTTGTGCTGTGGATGCCGAGCGCAGGGCCCCAGCAGTGACGTGCTCTTACCCACGGATGCCACAGAAGGTGCCCACTCTGGACGGTTTGGTGTCGCTCACCTTGCGGGGCTGTGCGTCGTGCCGCCTCCCCTCTCCTTAGCTGGCGCTGGCCCTCAAATCGGTGGGAAGGGGCCTTGTCCCAAGGCTCTGGTGCTGCTCACGTCGCTGCTGCTCTTCCCAGCAGCCGTTCTGATTCACGCCGCCCACGCAGAGCCGGCGGTGCTGCATGGGAGGAACTCGATGACTTTCAGGGACTGTAGTTGGTGACGAGCCATCCCCATGCTGAGATGAAGTTGAAGCCTCTGAGGGAGATGCGACTGTGGCTGCTGTAGCTGTTGACCTTTGTCCTGCTCGTCCCCAGCACAGAAGAGTTCGGCAGGGCGGGGAGAGGCCGCAGGGAGGTTTTGCTTTCCTGAGCCGGTTCTCTGCAACAGCAGGATTTTTAGCAAAATGGCTAAAATATTCCACTAGTGTGAGGACAAGAATCAGAGTGAGCTGCACCAGACTCTACCTAAACCAGTCTGATTTTTCTGAATGATGATGGTTTTACTGATTCAGGGGTCAGGCCTGAAGTCTTTACCAAGGAAAAAATTCCAATTGTAGTTAATTGGATTTTCTGCCTCAATAAAACCTTGAAAATTGAGCCAAAAGGTAATAGAAAACAACTCTTAACATGTTAGAAATACCTCTGGAACACTGAGAATGCAGTTTAAGGTACTATAGGTTGAGAAACTGCAGACTTTCAGAAGACACTTTAAAATCATTGCTGGAAAATGCGTTGTTAAATTTCTACTGAGCCTGTTAGCAATGGGACCTACCTAACTGTTTATCCTGAGCCCTGCACCTTCTCGCATTTTACCTGTGCTTTTGGCAGATGTGAAACACAGTCCAGCCAGTGCTTACGGAAACAAATAAAAAGAAAAACCAGAAGTAGCTCCACCTCATGTCTGTACTGCTCATTCATTCAGAACCGCTGCTACACCACAGCAGTATCTGATGTAGACAGATTCAGCAAAGAAAAGGCAATCAGAGCTTATTTTTGATCACTAAATTGTAATAATTAAAAAAAACCCCATACTGACCTGAGTTTTCTCCCCTTCACGCGGTGTCGTTCATCTCCATTGCTAACCATGGTTTTCTCTTTCCCATCTGTTTTACTTCCTTAAGCTCCAGAAGTAACTGTGGCTGCAGGTCCATCCGGCCGCTTCCTGCAAATACAAGAACACGATGGACAATGTGGTGTTGGGAGTCTTTGGGGCATTAATTTTCCCTCAGTAGCTCCAGGGCATCTGTAAATGCTTTTAGAAAAGCCAATCCTGCATAGTTAACAAGCATAATTCTTTTTATCAACATGTTGCTACCATGAGCACATTCAGAAAACAGCAGCTCGTTGTGCTATTGCAGAAAAGCTTTTATTTTTCCCCTCAAGTGAGCAGAGGACTGACGACACGTTAAAATAATTGAAAGCTTAAAACTGTAAAATTTAAATATTAACTAAAAATATTACTGACTGCTTTAGGTACTGCTGTAGTGGAAGAAAACAGTATGGTCTTTACATGTCAAATGAAGAAAGGAATGGCCGCAGCAATGAGAAATCACAGCGCTATTAAGCAATGGAGGGCTGTTTTGTTTTCCCCATCTCTGTTCAACCAACAGCAAAAGGTGAACTTGAGAGACGTTGGGGAAGTTTGCTCAACAGTTCCCTCCCCTCAACTGCCCATCCTTCCAGAGTTAAACAGCATTTTAATGACAGGCTCTAAGAGGCGTCACTCGGCCAGTAAAAATGGGTTAGTGCACGGCTTTTTAAAGCACCGAACTACTCAATGACTCGCAAGTCTTGGGGGAAGAAAAATAGTTTGCCTTGTGACAGTGGAATATTTCACTTAGTTTAAAAAAAAGATAATCCCTCAAAACTAAAGCTCAAGTCTGCTGAGGCACGTCAGATCAAAGCGTTCAGATTGCTAGAAGAGAAGGGGTAAGCTTAATTTTTTTAACTGCAGACAATCTGTATTTCCTCTTTTCTCCTGTGCACACCTGTCCGTGCACCCAACGCTAACTGTGAGGGGTTGCACAGGTGCTGCTGCTTGCTGCCTCACGCCTGCGTTTCTCAAAGGGCTTTTGGATCAAGAGCGGGGCTCCTGTGTGAATCTAGTTCTGTATTGACAACCATTTGGCTCACAGTGACTGACAATTGAGAAATTGCCTTACTATTAAGGACTTTTGTAATAAAAATTTTAATGTAAAAAAAAAAAAAAAGGGCTTAAAATAAAAGCCACTGCCATTAGCAGTGAAAAATCCTCCACATTAAACTCCCTTCCTATGTGGCTGTTGTAAATCCGATCTCAGGCTGAGATTTTTATCACCGTATGTGTTTCCTGGAAACCAAGCTCATTTGTTTCACTCCATCATCTAGGCAGGCAGGTGCAGAAGATGCTCATACCACAAATTGCTATTAAACACGTTCTCAGACCCAAACTTGGCATCTCAGTTGGAAACACACCATGCTATGAACTGCGGAGCGGTGGGCAGATAATCCCGGGCTGGAAGCACGTTGTGCTCAAAAACTGGCGAAAAGGAGCTGACGTGCTGGGAGGGAGGAGGGCGGCTCAGCCCCTTGTCTGCCTAACGTGCTGATTTATGGCAGTGGCTGGTGTGAGATTTAACAGTGACATGGGAACTGCACGAGCTTCTGGCTTGAAACTCAAAGCAGGCACAGCAAAGGGGCAGCTGCTGAGAGACCCTTCTCCAGGGATGACAAATCCATCCATTTCCTGAAGCCAAGAGATCATAGTTCTAGGGAGGGGAAGAATGATCAGAGCATCCTACAACAAGACGCCCCCAGCACGACAGGAGACAGCACTTACCTGTAGGAAGGTCTGGTTGATGGCTTCCACAATCAAGATTTCTGCAGTTCATACGCTATGGCTGTTCCTCTGTTTCACTCTTTCAGAACAGTGGAGCTCATACTTCATTTGTGGGCATCAGGAACCTGCGAAAAAGCACAGCATGGGCTCGTCAGAAGCCTTGATCCCTTTGCCTGTGGAATGGAGCCTTGCGCTGCTGATACAGCACTTGGCTTGCGGCTGAAGAACTGCCCTCCCCCTTCCCCACGCAGCTCATGTGCTTGCAGATTTGGCAGCCACAGCATAGGAAATACGGCTAAAGTGTACCAGCATTTTTTTAATTTTGGAAATGTGAATCGATTCCATCCCAGGCTACCCCACTCAAGCTGCTACGCTGCTGCCGTGTCCCGCTCGGCAAGCTGGGCCAGCACCAGAACACAAGCAGCTGAGTGGCACTGGCCTTTCAGAGGACAGGGCTTACTCCAACCCTCTGAGCTTTTTGGGGTGTTTCCTCGCCCCAGGTGGGTAGTGGCTGAAGTGGGGCTGCCCCTTTTGGGTAGATGTGGCCATTGAGCTGGTATTACCAAGCCAGCAGCACAGGGGCTTCATGTGACGAGATGCAGGACCAGAGCAAGAACTTGAGTGCAGCTCCCTCAAGGACCTTAACCACCCACCCGCCTTCCTGCAGCCGCTGGACTCCGACCTGCCTGAGAGGGACTCGGGCGTTTCATCATCCAGCTACATTTCCTGTTCCAATAACCAGTGACTCACTCAGCTCCCAAACCAGGCTTGGAACCAACTGCAGATTACCCACTAACCTTAACCACAAGTGCCTATCGTCCCCACTTTAGGCTGAGCTTAAACGTAGTCAGCTCTGCCTCCGTTTGCAGGAGCTGCCAAGAGTCTGACAGTGTCGCTGGGACTGACTGACACATTGCAGCCCAAGGGCTGCTCTAAATTTAAGCATTACAGAGTCAGAAATGAATGCACAGAGTCAGGAGCTGCTCACCCCGAGGTCAAGATGAGGTTCAGAAACACCAGTCATCAAGAGTTCACTGTCGTGGCAAACAACATCTGTGTCTCCCAAATCTTAAACGAGAGAAAGATTGGCACAGGGAGGGGGTATCTGCAACCGCGGTGGGTCAGACAAGCTGCAGGTACCCGCTGTGCACACCTGCTTCACCGAGCCCTCACTTCTGCAGCTGTTGAGCAGCAATTCCCCGAGATAACTGTGTGTGGGGGGAGGTTTTGTGTAGCTGTTGAGTATGGATAAGGATCATGGCTGAAAACATTGTGACTAGTTCAGCCAGAAGAAGACACATTCAGAGCAGGGGGAACTGCGATCTTCATATCAACGATGAGCTCACGAGCCACAGATCAGGCCGGCTAACTGACCGGAGATGGAGGATGTGGTGGAGGGCACATAGCCCCATCTCCTGATATGCCCAGCCTGGCAAACAAAGGGGAAAAGTTGAGACCCCTTTATCATGGCCCAGGGCTTGTAGAAACTTGATGATCTTTTGCAATCACCATTTCCCCCTGGATTTCTGCACAACACAAAGGGAGACCCTCAACGTGGTCCAGGACTTGTCCAGACTTTCCCTCTTTGACAATCACCACTTCTGCCCCCCTCCCCCCCGCCCCGAGACTTTCCTCTACTCTGGGAGCTATAAAAAGCTCACCCTAAAACAGCATGGGGGGGAATACCAGTCTCACCTAAGGGCCTGTCCAGTCTCACAGGAGGGAACACCAGTCTTCACCAAGGGAATATCAGCTCGGCCTCACCCAGAGAATACCAGCACCGTGAGGACCCTCACTCTGAACCAGACATCGGAGGATGCTGCGCTCCCGACCCCAGCATCCTCGCCGTGGAACACCAGTGCCATACATCATCGTACAAGTCCTGTCATCCACACCATGGGGCCATAAGAGACTGGATCCCTCACTCTTTTCTTTTTTCCTTTCTCTCCGCTCTTTCCTTCTCCTCTTTTTTCTATACCCCCATTTCTTTGTCTCTCCTTCCGTATACATATTACTCTCTTTCTCACCTTAGTTTTCCTTCCTTCTCTACCACTTTCTTCCTCTCTTTCCCTTTTGAACATATAAGGGTAACACCACCTTTAAGCTCTGCTGTTGATTTCTGGTTAAATTTCATATTATAGCTACCGATGGTTACCAATATACTGCTCGTAGTAGGACTTGTGCTATTAATGTGTTGATAAGTTCTGTTATACCTTTGCCAAGTCACCATTCGCTGTAACCAATATTTCAACAAGTACCTTTAGTAAAACTCACAATTGAATTGGACCCCGGAGGTGATTGTCTGTCATTCACTTCACATAACCGCGCAGAATTAACCCAGAGTTAACTCACACGTGGTCTCATCTGTTGAGTCAGGGCGCGTGTCACGTCTAGAGTTAACTCACCCCATCTGTTGGAACGGGACAGTAGCGTTTGTTAGTTTTACTCAATCCTCCATGTTTCCTGGTCTTCGGATCGCGAAGTTCGGGTGCAACCAAGCTTCTTGCAGCTGGACTGAAAATGTATCTGGAGACGAATCGGCGGGGGGATGGAAAGAAGCAGCACTAAGGAAAGAGGATGGCGCATCCCCAGGGCAGGGAAAAGGGGCTGCCACATTTTGGGAGAGCACCTAAAGATTGCTTTTTCATTCACAAACTTTTGCTTTGACACAACAAGTGATGAATTTGCAGGGAAGTTTCCAACTCCTCTTTCCCAGGCTCTGCGCTTTGCCAGGTGCTCCCCCCGCCCTTTTCCACTTTCCTAACTATTGTAATTCTGACTGATTTTGCAAACAGTCCCCTGCAGGCTGCATGTCCCGCCTGGCGCAGCATGGACAACTCATGCAACAGGCATTTTGCACCCTCTGCAGTCCCGCCAGCATTTTTTCCGTCTGTCCACGTTCAGCAGCACATGGATGAGCCACCAGGGACTACGGGATGACGAAGAAAAGCCGCGTTCTGGAAGTGCCTCCAGAGCAACCCTAAAAGGCTCCGCAAAAAAGCGTGGCACCAAGTACAGCCACCCAGGGGTTTTACGCTGTGTTTCCAAGCTATTTCTGAATAGCTATTTTGCTCTTTTTTTTACATTAACTGCTGCCGGGCCGTTTCTGAGGGTGGAGAGCACTAGGGCCACAAACCAGCACATCACGCAGGGCAGTGATTCAGCCAACAGAGACAGAGCACGGGATTGCTGAACCCTTATTTCCCTTTACTGGGGCTCCTTGACAACAAATTCAAGGGACAGCGACCCATTTACCCCCACGACTGACAGGCCCAAGCTCTCCAGCCCTGCCCTGCGAAGTGCTTTCACAGTGGAGCCCTCACTTCACGAGCGTCTCCACTGCTCTGTGCCCGCGATGACACCCTGTTCCACAAAGGCTCACCAGAGGCACAGACTTGCTGGTTCTCAGGCTCGGGAGAACGAACCATCCAGTAACAACCTGGCACCTCTAGCTCAACCCAAAACATCACCCTAATTTCTCATCAGGCACTGCAGCGCTCCATCTCTTCATCTGCAGCTTAGGCACTGCCAACCTCCCTTACTGATGGGGTCTGCCTCTCTCTTTGGGTTTATCTCCCAAAAACCAGCGCTTGTTTGAGGATCCCTTGGGACGTCCTGCACGCTGTAACTCAGCGTCCTCCTGTGGGCTGGGACAGCAGCTCCGGCTATGGAACAGTGTTTAGAGAGGCACCACACAGGCATCAGCTGTGTCTGTACAACCAAATCACCTCTGCATGCCAACATGAGGAGCCCCCACGCCCCCTTCTGAGGGGCACTGAGCACGAACGTGGTCAGCGGTGGGCACAAGAACAGATGGAACACAAAGGCAGCAGCTTGCCCCGGCTTGTTTGCTTCTCCTCCCCACTTCTTTGACTCACCTGTTGGAGAAGCCAAGACTCAGCTGTGGTCCCTCCTCCTCACCCCACATCGGGAGCACAGGACGTAGGCCCATATGCAGCAAGGCTCAGGCACTCGGGCGCTGCAGAGCTCTGGAGTTCCAGAAGTACCAACGCGGCAGGGCTGAGTCTCCTGCAAAACAATAAAACGTCAGAATTTGCACTTACGTTTGCTATGCATTTGAAAGACCCACTGCCTGTCTCCTCTTTGTCCCTGGAGAGTCTCTGCTCAACAGCCTGGCCAGTCAAACAGAAATGGCTGCTGAAGCTGGCCACTGGAGTCCACAGACATCAGTCCATCTGCTCTTTCAGAGGGGCGGTGTTGTGCTGCAGCACATCCATAAAGCTTTCCAAGAGCAGCCAGAGCCTTCCCATGCCGTTTCCCTTCTCTATTCTTGATCAGTAGTTTGCGCTGTCTTTTGCTGTTGGTGTTTGTTCTTTTTTTTTTTTTTGTTGTCACACAACAATAGCAACAACCAGCCATCTAACATCAGCCTTCGGGACTCCCATCATAGGCCAATATTAATCTATATCATTGATCCTCTAACTGGAGGGGACTCACCAAGGGTTTGCCCCAAATGCTGTGTTTCTAGACCCAGACTTGCAGCAGCAACACCCACGATGCCCACCAGCACCCTCAAGCCAGAGCAGGACAGGGTGCTCCCTGCCACCTGTTTCTGTCCCAGGCACGTCCCTGCCAGGCAGCCTGTTCTGGGGGTGTCAGCCCTGGGGTGCTGCAGGTTTTGTGAGGAGTGATGCCTCACAGCACCCAGGCTGGGTGGATGTCTCATCCCACCCCATTACATGCCTAGGAAGAAGGCAAGGGGTGCTCCTTATCCTCAGGCTGCTCATGATCCATTACTCCCATTACCTGAGCAGCAGAAATTCTGGACAAGGAGATACTCTTGATCTCCCAGCAGGTTGGGGAGGGAGAGGGGCAGCCCGTGTGGTGCCGGTGGGGCAGGTGGAGGGTCCCCCGTGTGCCACACAACCCAGCCAGGCCCTGCTCAGCACCCCAGGGACCAGTCCCTTTGCGGGAGGCTGAAGCCCCAGTGCGGCAGGGGCTGAGCCCACTCCAGCAGGATTGTGCAAATGCAAACCCTGGTGTTTCTCTGTGAGGCGAACTTGGTCCAGATCTCCGCTGTGCACTTTGCACTCTGATTGCGGTGACCTCATGCTGGGTCCCTCAGCAGTGTTTAAAGTCCAGGGGAGACGGGAACTCACCTGCCTCCTACGCACAACGGCTCGGTCCCCCTCCTCCCTGCCTGCACATCTGCCTGGACGGGGGCTCTGGGGCCTGGATCTCGACTGCAGCATGCGGCTGCTTTTCCAGGCAGCGGTTCTGTGCCTGACGCTGGGCTTGAGGCAATGCACCGAGGAAACGACACAGGAGAACACAGTCCACCAAGCTCCCCGAGCAGAGTCACCCTATTCAGACTGGGGCATCGAGACCATCCGGGACAGCTTTGAAACAGTCAACAGCTACTTCGACTCCTTCTTGGAGCTGCTTGGGGGAAAAAACGGCGTTTGTCAGTACAGATGTCGATATGGTAAGTGAACCTCACTCCTGCTGCCACCCCTCTCCTCGCCCTTTCCCCTCTTTCCCTCTCGTGTGGAAACTCACAGCACTTTCCTTCCCCAAGACCACAACCAGCTCCTATCCGTGACCTGACCCCTGCGCTGCTCGGCACCAAAAAGTCACACAACTCCTCTGGTAGTGCCAACACAGGCACACCAAACCCTCCTGTTTTCCTCTCAGACTGATCTTGAAGCCAATGCTCTGTGTGCAAGGGGACAAGTGGAGAGGATGCGGGTTTTACAGGAAGGGCACAGAGGTGATCAGGCTGCCTGGAGCCCTGCAGAGAAGGAGCAGGGTGGGCAGCGAGGCCCTGGAGGGGAGAACAGGTTTGCAGGCCCTGCGAATCTGACTCAGAGGGGGTTGTGTCACCAGCAGCCCTAATCTCAGCAACCTTCGGAGTGTCATTATTCAGCAGTTGGCTAACAGCATGGGCCAGAAGTGGGGAGATAACAGCAAGGTACACGAGCGGTCACCACGGAGGAACCTTTAGTACTCAAGGTAGAATGAGGCAGCTGCCACTTGCCTGGACTTTAGAGTGATTTTACTAAAAAAGAAGGGTTTGGTTTGTTCTGGGAGCAGGACAAAGGGGGTGACATCTCAGGGGGAGCAGGCAGGGCAGGGGACTGGGTGTGCAGAGCTCTGGGGAGTGCTGAGCAGGCAGAGGCACCAGCAGCACCAGCCACCAGCAGGATTCCTGCTGAAACAACCTGTTTGGGAACAGCAAGGAGGTTTCCTACAGACTGTGTCCTCTCCCCGGCCTCCCACAACCGCCCCCTCAGCAACAACCGTCCTCCGTCACCTCAGCTTGCCCAGCCACAACTGCCAGTCAGCCCTTTTCCCACCACCTTCATCCCATGTCCCTAGTGCCAGCCTGGGCAAGATGCTGGTGAGCAGGGAGGCAATTTCGACCCCTCTCCTTCCTCTTCATAGACACAGACTCCATGCTCTGGAGAGATCCCACCGACTCAGGTGCAGTCTGCAGACATCACATTTCCTCCCAAACACGGGCTGCACGCTATTCCTCTCCAGCCTGCACAGGGCTGTCTGTAAATGCTCCCCGAGAGACGCAGCCGGGGGGAAGAAGCATCTCCCACCCTGCCTCGGCCAGCAGCGAGGGTGTCGGGGGCAACAGATGCTGCAGGGCCGGGACCCCAGCTCCCTGTCAGGGCAAGAGGGCAGGTGGGCCACCCTTAGCCAAAGTGGGGCCACAAGGAGAGTTTTAAATCAGCCTTAAAGTTGTTCAGTTTGTTTTGGTTTGTTTCTAAACGATGTTTATACATCTGTCCTCCCGCTCCTGCCAGCTCTGCTCCCCAGGCCCCATGCTAACAGCAAACAGGGAGCAGCAAGCCAGGCTGATATTCAGAGCTCGTTTCAGGGAGCCTGAGGACTCACCAAGTCCTGGAGAAGTCATTGCTCTTGGGCACATCCCGAGGCCAGGACTCTCCCTGATCCTGCACTCTGGGCAGGGGAAAAAGCATCTCCATGGAGCGGTGCAAACACTTGCCTGCTCCCTGAGAGCATCCCGCATCTTACTGAAGAAATGTTTTACCTAGAATGGAAAACAAACGAGCACGTTGTTAGCCCTGTTCTCATCCTCTGCTGAACAACTCATTAACCACTGGCTGGAGGAGTAAACTATTGAAAAGTTGCCCACCTGCCTCCAAGAGTCTTTCTGGACCCTTCCAGGACCATTTGTTCATGCTGGTCTCTAGCACAGACACTGCAAACTGCAAGTGGAGGGGACGTAGCGATGATCCCAAACCGGTGAGACCCAGTCTGTGCTCAGAACAACAAACACAAACCATCTTCATCATCTTCCTGCTGAATCAGGGGCCAATTGCTTTTTCCCCAGGCACAAAGAAAAATTATGCTTTCTACTCCCTTTCATTTCAGTCAAGAGACACCGATAATAGCTTATTTTGCCACGATAAAGGTCAGGACTCACCTGTGATTGCCACATCCATCTTCAGTTGAGCACGTAGCACTTGGCTGTTCTGGCTCTAGGACTCTCCTCTTGGTTTTTCAGCAGCTAGTGAGGTCTGAAAACAAACAACTTGATGGATTACTCCCTTAAACCAGGACATTAGGGTTACACTCGCATTTGCTGGCAAATATCTCCTTCTCCTCACAAAATCTCTTTCTTGGCATCTTTGTCGGGGGGAAACAGCCTGAACTGGAAGTAAATCTCTTGATAGCTTCCTTCAGCTGTCTGGCCAGGCAGGACTTCAAAGTTTTGCCCAACATTTGGTCCTGGGCAGGGGGGGAGGGGAGGGTGTTACGATGAGGAGGAACATCCAGGCTGTGGGAAAAGAGCCTTTAAAGCCAGACTCTCCACATAGTGCTAGAAGGCTGTGGTATGTGCAGCAAGATCTGCTCAAAGCCTGCGGTGCAGTAGTAACAATGGACCACTCAAAACAGCAAAGAGCCCCAAGATCATCTATTCACCCACCAATACATTCACTTCCCGCTGCCAGTGTACCAGTACCGCAGTGCCTGAGACCTCCTGCATCGCCAGCAGCTGTTCCAGCCAGCTGGCCATTTTCCAGTCTCTTGGCACAGCTACAACAGCCTGGAGATATTAAAATGCATTAGGGAAACGTGCTTCCCATTATAAACTCAACTTCTCTCTCCTCTAAGGCCGTGCCAACGAGGCAGTGCCCTGAAACAGATCTTTTTCCCAAGAACAGGCTTCCTCAGCGATGCTTCTATGCATCAGCATCACTCCTCAGCGTGGGGCTGGGCAGGGCCCGCTGTGCTGGCAGCTGTCTTTGGTGTCCCCCAGCGATGGCCTGCAGCAACCACACAGACCGCAACAGGCCCCTGGTGAAACGCCACTAGAAAACAGCCAGAGTGACCCTCCAAGTCCCTTCCCTGTCGCAGACCTGTCCATAATGAAGAGCAAGCAACGAATGATGACGAGAGCACGGAGTGGAGGCCCATGGAGAGTCAGGAACACTGATTATTTCTGTTTTGCTTTTGTTTTCCTGTTAGCTAGAAAACAAGAGGTAGGAGAGAGGTTAACTTTGGTGTCTCAGACTTTATCTGCTGAGAAAGAGTTCACAAAGGGGCACTTTACAAATGATTAAGCTTTGTTTTACAGAGAGGAGGGGGCAGGTTTCCTGCAAGGGCTCATCTTGAAGGCAGTTCAATGTTTTGTTGGTCACCACAATTCTCAAGTCAGATTTTTGTTTCCTCGGGACAACTTTCTAAGACATTATAATAGCTGTAACTTCGGCTTAACAGTTTTCTCTGGAAACTCAGCTATCTCCATATCCCCAGGCAGTCTCACTTCTACTGCGGCTTGCCACCTTATCCCATTAATTGACAATATGCTGCAGGAACATAACTTAATTGTCAATATTACAAGCAAGTCATTAAAACTTGACCCCATCCTGCAAAATCCACTTTGGATTTTGAACTTTCCTCTGCCTCATCCCTCAGTTCAGGAACATTTAAATTCTGAGTCCCAATGCTCATCCCCTTCCAAAAGAACAACTAGACTGTACACTGCACTCAGACCTGGGTGCTCATTGTATCGCACGTGAGCCTTGGGTTATATAGATTCAGCCCATATATAGACATAATTCCTTCTCTCAATAGCATAAACATGAAAATAGCATAATGTGCAATGTGTTGTGAGCTCAGAACTTACCTCGCATCAGCGTAACCCAACGGACTTGAGCTATGTTTTGGTGCGAAGATAATCCTATAACGATGGCGTGCTGCAACCAACTGATTTGTGCCCTTTGTCTACCTGCTCTAAATAACAATGCTTTCTGCACTAAAATATTACATCTGGAGCAGATCTGACCTATTCAAAAGGGGCCAAAAAAGGTAGAAACACAGTAGTAACTGCTGTACTGAGAAACCCTTTCCCAGAGAAATGCCATCACCTGGTGGTAACATCAACTAGAGGCTTTATCTTGGCTTGCAGACAGTTAAATCCTTGGTGCACAGTGCATTTCTGTAGGCTTGAAGAAAATTGGCTATTAGCATCTCACAGCTGGATGGGATTTCAGTTTGTTGTTTATTTCTTGCAAATCTGTTGTTTAAACAAAACCTCTCTGGCAATTTTTTAATTTAGAAGGTGATGGGAACATTCCTACGTCAGGCCTTTTGAGGCGTTTGCCTGTGAGGGCTTCTCAAGAACACAGCAGATCTGTGGTTATATTAACCACTGGTACTTTAGGTACCTTGACAGAAAAGAGTGTCCTGAAAAATTAACAGTGCTGACAAGAAAACAGTGGAAGTGTTTATAAGAACCCAACCCTGCCTGAAGGGCTAAATTAGATCTATTTTTATGTCTATATAAATTCTCTAGCAGTGCTCAGGGAAGCAGAAACTTAACCCTAGAGGTGATGGGCTTAGAGAAGGCTCAACTCACACATTTTTTTGGTTGGAACATTCACACAGCTTACAAAGGTTCCCCAGAGCAGAGTTCAAAGGTCTTGTTTTAACACCTCGTTTTGCAGCCGAGATCTTCCTTTTGTAAACCCAGTTGGGCCAGAGCAGAACCAGCACTGAACACAAACCAAGAGACAGTAGAGAGAAAGCTGACTCTATGCCGGGCTGGTCTCCGTGACTTCTCCGGTGGAGAATCCTCTTCCACCTTTAAACAAGCTCCTCGCACAGCTGAGTCAAGCCAAGTAAAGTAGAAGAAATTGCTGCTGATCGCCAGCCATCTGCTGGACTCTTTCTACACTGGATAACTATTCACAAAGGAAATTCTTGCTCCTCTGTGCCTAAGAAGCACACTTGGGGAGAGCAGAGAAAAAGGGACAGAAATTATTTGTAAAATGTGGCAGTGCATCACCACCTGCAGAACACGGACCAAGACGACCTCCTGCTCCGAGCAATGTCAGACACGCACGGTCTAGCACAATTTTGCAGAGATCCATACCTCACCAACACTCTGAGAATGAACTGAGGATAGAAAGAAATGCCCTTGCTAAGCTAGTGGGTTAGCTGGTGGTTTCTTGGAGGAGTTTAAAACCCAGCCAAGGAGATCCCGGTTGTGCGGAGCTCTCAGGAAGCACGTGAAAAAGCTCCTAGGAGATTCGGGAGGTCCGAGGCACTAACTACAGCATGAAGGGCTGCTCAACCACACAGTCCAATGCTGCAGAGAGGGACTTGCCCATTTTTAAGAGCTGGGGAGAGTCTCAGACCTAGGGACTGAACTCAGACCATTTTATACATTTGAGAAGCACTGGGGACCCAACTTACGCACAACCCAGTGCTCCAGTAGCCATGCCAGAGGAAATACAAGCTAAGCCAGGCTGCTGAGCCTCGCCAGGAGTGAGCTGAGAGCAGCCTCAGCCAGTGCTAGCACCTTTCCTTCACTCCTTGCATCTCCTGGAGGAGAATGAAGTGTTTGGAGATGCAGGCCAAAGGGGAGCTGCCTGTCACTCCTTGCTTTTTGGTGCTACTCTCGGGAAGAATGGTGTTCCTAACATTTTTCCTTTCTTTCTCAGGGAAGGCTCCAATGCCGCGACCTCACTACAAACCCCAAGAACCCAACGGCTGTAGCTCCTATTTTCTGGGGCTCAAGGTACCTGAAAGTGTATGTACTGCCGCAGCCCCCATTCCCAAACGATGCGGTTCTCTAACCACAGCAACCACCTCATAATATTGGGGAGGGAAAAGGCTACACAGTGACTGTGTGACGGCTTCTCTTGGTAGCTGAAGCCAGAGCTCTGGAAAAGCCAGGAAATATCGCTTAAGAAAAGGGGGTACCCGGCCAAGCAGAGCACCATATGGAGAAATGTATTTTATCAAGGCCTTGAGCAATCCCGTGCCCTTGTGATAGAACAGGGAGCACGTTCAACACTGGGCAGCTCAATGACAGAGCATGATGTGCAAACAGCAATACTTGAATGCATTCTCCATACCTGGCCCTTCATCCCCTCCCATGCCTTTTGCCTTTGCCAAGGACTGAAATAAACCTGTGGGGTTTATTACTGCACCCACTTGTTATTTTAAAAGCAATTAATATCAGAATCACCAGGAAAAGCACTCCCATGAGGCTCTACGAGCAAGAATTACTATTTAGCTCATGCATTACTGCTGCCCATGAGGCCTGCAGCACTTAGGCTCTGAAAAACCCTCTCTTTACAGCCCATTTTTCATGTTAGAGTAATTCCTGAAACTACATTTCATTGCAAACCTTGTGAGCATTTCTGTGGTCCCTCCTCCTTATGCAGGCAGTCATGAGCGCTGAGCGCAATGAAGAAACAATTCGTCTCCTACATACTACACGAGAAAGGCCAAAAAGAGGAAGAATTTACAACAAACCAATGAGTCCAGTCTGTCCGGTCGACAGGCCTTCTGCCCCATCACCCCCATAGCACCTCTAAGCGAGCACAACTTCCCTGCCCGAGCTGTATTTGTGCTTGGCCTTGCAAGTGCATCTGTGAAAAATTAGGCATTGATAACACTTGTAGCAGATTTATTAGGCCAAAAAAGTGGGACTTGTCAGGTTGGGGGAAAAGGAGGAAAGAGAAAAGGGGCCTTTGCCACTGCTGGCAAGGACAGGACGCTCTCCAGTGAGCTCTGCCAAATGAGAACCAGCAAATGGTCATGGAGGGCCTGTTCCCCATCTCCCTGCCAGAGGTGACAGACAGAAGAGAAGCGAATGTGGTCTGTCCTGTATTAATGTCACCACTTTCTTTACATGGTAAGGGAAAAGCATGTTTTCTCTCCTCCTGCCCCAGCTGTTGGGGGTAGCTTCTGGAAAAGAAGCCAGCTGCGCTCTGCAAAACCTCACCCAGTTGCAGCTGTTTGAGCCTGAGGCCAGGAGGCAGCCATGGGACACTTCTTTTCTCTCCCCAGCTAGATTTGGGCATCCCTGCCATGACCAAGTGCTGTAACCAGCTGGATATTTGTTACGACACCTGCGGGGCCAACAAATACCGGTGCGACGCCAAGTTCCGCTGGTGCCTCCACTCCATCTGCTCCGACCTCAAGCGCAGCCTCGGGTTTGTCTCCAAGGTGGAAGGTAGGCTTCCTGGCTCGCAGCCCCTGTGGAGGGAACAGGGAGGTGAGGGAGGGCAGGCAGCCCTTTTCCTTGCCAAAAGAAACAAAAGTCTGCAGTAGGGAGCAGCGCATCTGTCCTGTGCTTGTCACAGATGAGCTGAGTGAGAACACATGGTTCTGAGATCTGCACACACACACTCTTCTGTCCCAAGACCGGACACCTAGAATTATTTACATTTGGAAAACATTACAAAACACATGTGCAAAGAAGGAAAAAGAACCAACAAAACAAAACCCTGGAAGCAATTCCTTCAACCTTTGGATGCCTGCTGTGAGAGTTCAAACTCTTTCACAGGAGATCAAAAACCCTTCCAGAGCCAGTAAGCTACACGCTGAAACCTGTACATGGCCAAGGGCCAACAAACTGGGAGAGCCAAGGACAGGGGCTGTCTGAGAGCTGGTTCACAGGTAAGAGATGACGATGGCAGCAGGGACACACCACAGCATGGGTGGTGGCTGAGCCGCTGTAGGGAGGTCTGGATGGCTCAGGGGCCCCTGTGCTGACAAAGATCTAGTGACATGTCAGCAGTTCAAGAGCCACCCTGGTTTTGCCTAAGTTTAAAGCCTCAGTCTACAAGTTTGAGAAGAGCTTTTTGGTAAAGGCTGCGTTTGGTAACCTCTGTGAAAGAGTGTCCAGGCCACCAAGACAAAACAAAGATGCGGCCTGAGATACAAGTACTACAGGCCAAGTACAGCCAATCTTTTATGGTCATCCTTATCCACAGGCCCACTCTCCTTGGCTGAGCCAAGCCACCCCTGGCTACAGTCAAGCAGGACTAGATTCCTCCAGCATCTCTTGGTTGTCTCAGGAAGCACGAGTGTTGCTAACATGAACAAACATCTGAGCCATCCTCTCCTCCCCTTGTTCTGCCTCCTCTCGCCTTGTGCTCTGTACCTGCTGCTCCGAGGAGCTCCTGTCACACAGTTCTCCGCCACCATCCCAGCTCTTCTCTGGGATTCCTTCCCCTGAGTCAGTGGGAGTTCAGAGACAGCAGGCAGGGGAAGAGCAGCTGCACTCCCTTCACGTGGGCACAAACATCCCAGCTGCAGCAAAGCCTCAGTTTTCCCACTGACATGCTGCCACCTCTCCAACTGAGCAGACTCCCAAAGCAGCAGAAGCAGAGTGAGTTGCTCAGAGAGGCCAAGATGAGAGGAGACAGTCCCAAAGACCTTCCCAAATCTATTACACATAGAGCAGTCGATATTAGTGCCAGTGAGTAAGCTCTAAAAGACCTAGCCTTAGCCCATTTTTTTAATGGCAAGCTGTTTTGGGCTTATTTTGGGGAAGAGAAGGGGCTAGTAGTAAGGCAGACCATAACAGCTCCACTGTTGCAGCTGCAGTAGGATTTTTCATGCTGGCTGGCAGCTGGCATTGTACCTCCCAAAAAAGCAGGAAAGCTTGGTTAGTAGTGGCTATAGGCAACGGAGGGGAGAAGGAGCCAGGAAAGGCAGTATCATGGAGGTCTGCTGGGACACCTACTTGTTAAACAGTGCTATTTGCAGTGCCGCACATGGTCCATCAATGAGAAAAGCCTGAGAGAGGCTAGAAAGGAGGGGGGTTAGGGAGAGGGAAGTTAGTGCCAGATTGGTGCCACCCTAGGGAGAAGAGAGCCCTCCGTTCAGCAGAAGGGAACCTCTGGATTTAGAAAAACCGCAACACCCACGCTTCCAACTGCAAATACCACACAAGTCAGTGCAGGGCTCAGGCTAGAGGGCTTCCACCCAGCCCTCAGACAGCCCCAAGTGCCTGTTACTCACCTCCCTGATCTTTTCCTCCGCTGCAGCTTGCGAATCTGTCGCAGACACCGTGTTCAACGCCGTCTGGACCCTCGGCTGCCGGCCCTTCATGAACAGCCAAAGGAGCGCCTGCATTTGCAACGAGGAAGAGCGAGATGAATTGTGAGGAAGAGCAGACACCCGGACTCCACGAGCCTGCTGCAAAGCGTCCCCTCTCTGACACCGCACCTCAGCACAGCGATTTCTCTCTGGCCTCGCATGGCACGGGGGGACTCGGGCCAAGCAACACACATCAACTACAGCTTTTGGGCAGAGGCAAGCAAAAGGGGAGATGGCCTGTGGCTATAAGAGCAGTGGTGCCTGCTGTCCACCACAGATGCAATTCAACAGTCCTACCCCTTTCCAAGTCCATCGGCCTGAATGATCCGATGCCAATTTTCTCTACAGCCTGATCAGGAGAGAGAGACAAGATGTAGTGATGGTTATAAACAAGGGGCTTCATTTGTTTATTTGCCTTAGACACACGTGTATTAGCTCCCCTAGCCCCTTAACTCCCTAATTTGCAGTGCAAGGCATTAGGTTTCTGCAACCCCTGAAAATCCCAGTGCATGGACACATTATTTACATTTTTCCACCACTGGTGACAGACTGAAGAAGAGGGGTAATTTACTTTCAGTATGTTGCTCATACCCATCCCTGGCGTTCTCCAGCCTATCATTATACACCCTGAGACAACTGCTCATTCAAATACTTGTTGGATCCCCAAAACGATCTAAAACATCCAGGGATTCAGTAAGCATGAGAAGGACTTCAAGTGTGTTTGATACAGGCACAACTCCTCAAATATGGGCAGAAGGGAACCAAAGCTCATCGTGCCTGAGATGTGAAATCCCAGCACTCTCCCATAGTCTCAGGAGACAAAGCCACTTTTCTTTGGCAGCACCATCCAGACCTATTTAATTATCTTCCTCCTATATCATTATACAAAGCTTTTCACTTAGGATCCCTTTTTATACAAAATGGTTGGGTGTCCACCTCCAGCTTTTGCACAAGAGAAACAGGAGGCTCATGGTTGCTTTGGATGAGATATGCAAAATCCTGGAGGCTTATCTGTCAGGCGGGGCAGGGCTTAGATGGTACCTTTGTGGGACAGAGATGCTGCCAGCTGAGGAGTCATCAGTAGTCTCAGACAAGCATCCTTTCCAAAACACAGTTAATGCTTCCATCTGCTACGGGGAGCTTTTATCGCATGCAAAATTAGGGTTTAAAGTGGTCTATGGAATTTCATCTCCATAGAACGTTTGCAGACAGCTCTCATCTGCGTTTCTTGTTGAAAGGAAGTTGCTGCTGGGTGCGCGTGCGATGCCACATAAATACTTCAGTGTCTTCTGCAAACATATTTATGGTTATGTTCTTCCATCTGCCACAGAAAAGCTGAGGCTACAGAAGGGTGATTTCACAAGAATGGAAAGAGTTCATCTTAGTTATTTTTCTCCTAGTTTGTGTTTAAATGTATGCACGGAGCTATAAATTATTCAAGCCTCGTATTCCTGTTCTTGCCAGTCATCTTTGCTTTACAGTGAGCAGCAATGAGATATTCACCTGGCCCCAAACAGACTGAAACACCAAGACCCTACTGGTATTAAGACCAGGAAAATGTAAGTGACCACATGATGGGTACTGGGCTATTTTCCATTAAGGAGGTCCTTAATTTACACTGATCAGACACAATGACATCCTTTCCTAGCCATGCTAATTCACTGGAGAGTGAATACCGCATTGCCAGGGTTCATTGCAGTGTGTCAATCAGAGCATGAGGCTGCACAGACAATCTGATCACCTGTCTAAGAAACACATATTTTTGGCTAAGAATGGGAAGGAAACATTTCTTGCTCCAGACACTTCCCAAATTTTGTATTTTGTTGGTGAAATGCTGCCTGTTGACAGTTCTAAATGTGAGCATACTCTTACGATTAAATGACAAAATTTAAAAACAATGACAACAATCTATCTTGTCTACGCTCAGTAGCCGGCTGGCTGGCAAACGTCTTAAAGCATTTTATAGCTCAAGTGATACCAGGTTAAAGCTAAACCAAGCAACTGACAACAGATGATGATATTCACTGGAGAAATGGAAGGGTTCTGAAAAGAAACGATCTACACACTGAGGCTTTGGAGACACCACGAGTATAAATAATCATTTCTTCATGCTTTCAGACCACCATTCATCCCAAAACACTACCGACTGCTACATGCAGGGCATTAGTGCATTTTCCTCTCCAAAATTAAGCTGTGGTAATCTGAAAAACCCCATGAGCAGCTCTACAAAGAAACTTTTGAGCCTGTAAGTGGTGGCAGGGACTCAAAACACCAGATAATCCTGCATGGGAGAAAATCAGTGCATGAAGTACAGTAAAACTCGTACAGCCAAACTAGAAACCGTCTTTGCTCCCACCCTGTTCTGAACAAGACAACGACACTGTGCTCACCCGACGGCTTCCTGTCGGTGGGATTATTTGCAATTCTTGCTGATGTTCAACCCATTTGGTCAGCGTGCCCTCTCCTACCAATGGTTCCTCAAACAGCAATCTCCACTTCTGCTGAGGACATAAAAGCAGGGACTGCGACAGTATAAAATACATGTTTCCTCCCGGACATCCAATGTTGAGATGTTTGCTTTACATCCTAAGAGAGAAGGAGGTGGCAGCAGCCAGAACAGCCACACACGTCGGGCAGCCCTGATGCAGCTGGGATTTTGAAGTACAGTTGGCTGTGTTGGTCGGACCCTTGGGAGCTCCAGCGTTTCCTCCCCTCATTACTCTTACAGATAATTTAACTAAAAAGTTGCATGCATTTGTCAGGAAGAACCAAATAATGTGCACAATAACAGAAATAAGCCAGGAAACGAACCTTTCCCTCCACCGCTACCCCATGTCCCTTTCACACGAACAAGGCTGCACAGACAATCTGATCACCCATCTAATAAACACATATTTTTGGCTAGGAATGGGAAGGAACTCCAGTTGCCTCTCCAGAAAGCACCAGATAATTAATTTCATTGCCTGGAGTTTTTTTCATTTCCTTTTCATCCGTGTATGGTTAGATAACACATGAAAAGTGTCTTTCCATTATATATTTACTTATCATCATGGAAACATTTGCATTTATTCTAACACACACACACATGCACACATGTTCCCAAACTGGAAAAGCAGCCCTAGAACCATTTAGAAAAATCCTGAAACACGCAGCCCATCACATGCCCGTTCCTCACTAGAATCTCACTCACCAGAGGAAATAAATCTGTGAAGTGGAATATCACTGAGGTGATTTGTGTCTCCCTTCTAAGTGCTCCCTTCAAACAGACTCCTTATTCCATTTGAAAGCAGCAACCAATTTTGGTCTAGGCAGCAATTTGGCTGCTTTCAGCTGAAGTAGAAAGTGGGTAACATAGGCTGGGGGGACTTCTCACCTGCCAGGAGACTGCGAATGCACACAGTCACTCAGACAACGCTGCCACATCTCCTGCCACCAGGCTTGCTGGGGACAACTGTCCTGAGGACTACCCACGTTACAAATGATTGTTGTAAACACCTAACGAGCATTCCTCTAATCCCTCCGTCAAAGCCACAGCCTCTCTAGACCAGGGTAATGCAGTGCAACCTTCAAACAAAGACTTGGCAGCGTCACACTTGGGAGCGGGGGGGTTGATAAATGTTTAATGGTCTTTTTCTTACAATCAAGATGCTATAGCACTTACAAAAGGCACCACAGTTTTGATGCGGGAAGAAGTGGGAGAAAAATAATGATACACTAAATGCAAGAGTGTTAAACTGCACGCAATCATCAAAAGACACTAAAAAAAAAATCAAGTTTTATTAAATACCTTTTACTACTTAGAAATAACATTTAAATGTGTCTGTGATAGATCTGAGCTTTAGCTGCCTGTAGCAACAACCATTTTACAGCTCCAAGGATCTTACATGTTACGAGATATATATTTTTATACATATTTTTATTAATGCTCATCCAAAATCTCAGCTTCAGCATCATTCACAGAATTGCATAGCAAACACGTTCAGCTATGATACTATTTGTACTGTCTGATGAAAGAACGGCTTGAATAACATTTCTTTAGTCAATGAGAGGGTCCTGTGGAGCCTGCAGACGGATACGGGGAAAGACAAAGTTGGGTAACACTTAAGGCCTGCAAAGCAATAGGCTCCCTTCAACCAAAGGGTTGTTGGTAAGAAATGCAGGTAAAAATCAAACTGTTCTGCAGTCCAGGTCACACTCAGTGTGCCAAACATAAATCACAAATAATCACCACGCAGTTAGGGAAACAAGTCCTGAGGTTCAAGTGGGGCTTTACCAAACACCCCTTGTTTCTCAAACAACCACAAAAAAAGGCATTGATAAGGAAGGTTGGTCTTGGGCAGAGATGCTGCTCCAGTGGGTGGGTTTTAGTCGTCAAAATCTATTCTGATGGGGCCACCTGTCAGGATGTGGTTTGCCCCGCGACCAGATTCCTCCTCTTCCTCCTCCTCAGTCGCAGCCGACCTGCGCACCCGCCTCCGGCAGCCCTGGGCGCAGCGAGAGCTCTCGTCCAGCGCCCCGCAGACGAGGATGCGGCAATGCAGGAACACCTCCTGGAGGGTGGCAAGACAGCAGGCCAAGTCAACGCGTGGTGTTGGGAATCAGAATCCATTTCAATAAGGTCTTTATCCACTGTTGCCATCCCCAACCAAACTGGCTGCTCCATTTTCTTATGCGCCCAGGAAAGGGGACATTTTCTAAGTGCCTGGCTGAGATCTTAGAGCGTGGCATCTCCTTCTCTGCAGACATTCAAACCCGCCTGGACACCTTCCTGTGTAACCTCATCTGGGTGTTCCTGCTCCAGCGGGGGGATTGCACTGGATGAGCTTTTGAGGTCCCTTCCAATCCCTGACATTCTGTGATTCTATGATCTGTCTGTTAGCCAAGGGCGAGACACGGAATACGAAAGCATGAAATTATGCTCCAGAGGAAGGGATGAAAATGTCCAGAATAAGCTTGGAAATGCTCGCATGAACTGGTAGGAGCTGCATGGTAGGAAGCAGGCCAAGAAGGCATGAAGGCCCACAAGGAGATGGAAACACAAGGAAGAATTTGATGCAAGTTGAGAAAACATGAAGCTAGGAGACTGAGGGGCAAAGGAGGAAAACGCAGGTTGCTGAGGGCTAAGACTGGTAGCAGTGGGGAGAAGGAGAACACAAAGCGCAGGCAGACAGCTGCCTTTTCTCTCAGCACACTAAAGGATTGCTGCTCCCTGCCCTCTAAATGACAAGGAGAATAAGCAAGACCCCTGCAAGCAGCAATTAGGAAAGGAAATATTTGTGAATGGTTCGTTGGTCAATGGTGAAAGTTTGAAGCAAAATCCATTGCACAGGCCAGGAGGATGCAGGCTGGAGGCAGCAGTGGCAACCAGCCGGCCAGGCAACATTTCTGAATTTGGAAAGATCTCATCTGTTTTAACCCTCCCGAGGCTCTCCAGGAACTGGATAGGCAGCTTTATGCCTTTTGGAGCAAGCAGCATTGGTTGAGCATCACAACAGTGACAGAAAGACCTGACTTCTTCTAGCACAGAAAAGCAAAGGTATTTGCATTAGGAAAATGGCATTATCCTTCAACTCTCCTCCCACTACAAAGCTTCTGCCCCAGTGCACCACCAGCCTGGATGGCCTGGTTTCACCTGGAATTAAACAGTACAGGAGCTTTGTATCTGGAAACCTGGTATCTATACTCACAAGAGATGGGGAAAGATATAAGATGGAAGAGATTCAAAACTGTAGACTGTCATGTTTTAAAGATAGGACACTGCGTAACGTGCCTAACTCAACAGGTTTCTGTTTGGTGACTGGGAACGCTTTTCTCTCCCAGCATACAAGTCCACTAAGACTACCCTATAAACAACAATTATTTTAACCTGCTATCGCAGTGACGTTCCACAACTGTCCTTTCTATTTTATTTTAGTTGTTTTCATCACTCTTTCCTAAAATAAGTGTGTCGGGCTCCTGAAAGACACAACTGCTGGGACGGGCAGAGCAGCATCTGCCTTGGGCCGACCATTTGCACTCTAGTGTTAGCCAACTCTCTGCTGAGACTCTTCAGTCAGATCAGGGCTGATGCAATATCTAATAGGTGATTTTGGAACTTACCTTGTTGTCTTTGCCCACAAACTTGAACACAGGAACCTGGAAATGCTTGGCGAGATGGTCCTTTGACGTGTACTGCTTCACGGAATCATCAGAAACGCAGCTGAGGAAAGCAGAGGAATAAGCTTTAATGGGTTTCCCAGAAATGGAAAGAGAAAAAACATCCCAGCCTATTCAGCCAGAGAAAGGGGAGGAGGTCCCGGCTGTCTCAGTCCATGTTACTTCCTCTTTGGTCACAGGAGAAAATTGGGGAACGATGGGTAAAAAGACCAGTGATGATAATGGCATCTCCAGACATGAACAGCTCAGGACAAGGAGTTGGCAGGACACAGTCCGGTCCCCTCGGCAGACGCGCTGCCAGAGAGCTGCAGGCACGGCTGTCCTCATTTCACCTTCCTGTGCAACGGTCTGCAGTGAGCAACACAGTATATGCTGTATAGACAGTATATAATGTGTTACGTATGCTCTGCACATACACGTATTTGTACATAAATCACACTTAAAATGAATAGGCTGTTACCCATGTTACTAAAATATCACAGATGATACTTCTAAAAAACCACGATCTATCTTGCTCTAAAACATTTATATTTTTCTTCCCGCTGGACTTGATCAGACACCTCAAATTCACCACAGCTAAAATTAATAATTTCCATTTCTCCATCACTAGCACTATAGAGTCATGTGAGAGGTCACAGAACTGCAATAAAACAAACCACTTTTATAAAAAGTTATGTTTCAGGTGCAGTCTATTTATAAACTATTACAGCCTGTTTACAGTTCGACAGAGAAACAGTCAGACAAAAAGTTACAGTGGTTTGATATTTACTGCTGCCTACTGCAAAGCTGTAGCCATGTTGAGAGGCCCACGTGCTGCTTTTGCGTTCCATCTTTACACCAGAAATATGTAAGGCGTTGTCAGAAATGCTGACATTTGACATGTTCAATTATTAAACAGCAGCAAACCCCACATCTATACGTAGCTCTGCTTTCACAGAACGCGCGTTTGGAAATCTCTATGCTTTTTGGCTGACGGGGCTCCGTGGGTGAGAGCTCTGCCATCCCTCCCAAAACGGTCCTTCTCTGTGTGCAGTAGAGCAGTGCGTGTTCATGGAAGCACTAAGTATTGGTCTGATTATAACGTTATTCTCACCACCACATATTTCTGTAGCTTTTCTAAGCCAATGGAGGTCACAGTCTGAAGGGGGATATCCCTGTCTGCAGCACTTGTCTAGTTAACTTGCCCTGGGAGGCATAGATGAAAAGGTATCCAAGGGGAGCTAATAAATTAAGACTGTGCATCTAGAAATATTGACATAGATTCCTTCCCCTTGAGGCCAGACACTAGATGTAAGTTGTTTAGGATAAGACTGCTTTTAAAAGTAGCATTCCTGAAGGCATCTGATTGTCAAGAATGACAGTTAAAGATTTTTCATAAGTGACCAGCCAAGCTTTGGGGTCATAAAGTCAACTCATAGGCATGTCCTCACTTGCGAGCATAGAAACTGTGATGCTTCTTGGACACTGGCTCAGAATGACTCCTAAATCCCAGGTTCTCCAAAGGTTCTTTGCTCTGGTGGCAAGAAACCTACTGGTTTGGGGCTAGGGAGAGGGAAGATGGAAGAACAAGGAAGAAACGGGGATACGTGGAGCCAAGCATGCTGAGTATGTCGTGCTGCAACGCATGAGAAAAAAGAGCTCAGAATCCTCCCTGGTCAAGCCCTGTTGTGCTGTGCATGGGGCCATACCACATCCCACCCTCTCCTAGGAACCCCCCAGCCCCTGCTTCCCACCTCAGAGAGGTGAGAAGGCAGCAGGGAGCACAGGTATGGAAGGAAAACGAGTGACTCAAACGTCCCTCTCCTGGGCAGAATGTGCTCAGGTCAGGAGCAGAGAGCGGCTGTGCCATGGGAACTGTGCTCTGGCCCTCTCGCTGGCGGGCTGTAGGGTAGAGAGGAGGGCTTGGAGAATGAAATCACCACCTCGGCCGCCCAAGGTGGAACAAGACGAGCCTTGCAATGGAACTACCTTAAGCACATCATGCTCAGATAAATCACAGCTCCCGGCCACATCGCATTACAAGGGATTGCCCTCAGCGACACAACCTTGCTCTGATGCCCCAGGGAGCTGCAGTGTTTATCGCCTGTGCAATCAGTCAATGCCTTTTCTTTATTTTTGGTTTGAGAATAACGAAGAATGAGATGAGAGCTGCCTTGGGGCTGACAGGCTGGGCTAGCAGCAGTACAGGCTGTCACAGAGACAGCAGGGAGGGACCTAGGAAAACCCTGATTTCCAGCACGGTCAAATCAGCATAGGGAGAAGGTTGAGGAGTCCCAGAGAAAAAGGCTCCCACCTCTTGCCAGCTGGAGAATTAACAGGGAAAAAAGCAGGAGAGGGAATTTTCCCATCCTCAGGCTAAGGTATATCCCCTCAAATTTACACAGTGTTTACCTCTGGGAGCTCCAGTTAACTCCTGCAGGCCTGATGCTACATAATCAAACATTTAAAAATCCCATCTTTATTGCCTTGGGCTTTTGGGCCTAGGTTGATAGAAAGAAATTGGGTTATTACAGAACTGTTTGGAACAGGGAGAAATCAGCAGCGTACTCAGCTAATTTTACTTTTTAATTGCCGCGAGCACGCAGAGAAAACAAACTCCAGTTAGCTCAATGGCAGATCATCAGCCTTTGGTCTAAGTGAGTGGATCCATTTAAACACAGCACAGATCAGGGGGGCTGCAGTGATGGCTGGAGAACCGAGCAGGAGGAACGAGGCTCCAGTCCATCAGTGAAGTTTTAATGCCCTCTGCAGGATAATGGTACCAAAGGGGCTGCTGGTGCTGTAAATCCTCTGAGTAGTGCTGCGGTAAATTCAAGATATGACATTTTCTGCCTTCTCCCTTCATCTCAGGTTTTGGCCACTGGTTTGAATCCCACCATTTTCAGTCAAGGTGGGAAGTGAATGCATGTTTGGAGCCTTGACTGTTTACAGAGTTC
Source organism: Patagioenas fasciata (assembly GCF_037038585.1). NCBI lineage: Eukaryota > Metazoa > Chordata > Aves > Columbiformes > Columbidae > Patagioenas > Patagioenas fasciata. The sequence continues at coordinate 7,369,606 of NC_092527.1, forward strand.
GCAGGAACAGCCAAGCCAGGGAGTCAATAAATCAATCCTTCCATTACAGATCTGCTTATAAACCCCAGAAATGCCAGGAACAGAACTGCAGCCTAGGATGGAAGGAAAGCAAGCTAATGCTGAAAGCTTTGTCAGAAAGAAATGAAAAGAGTATTTTTGTGTACTGTACTCTGTAGAACCCTTTTGCTACAAGACAATCACGTAGCACTTGTCACCACCAGCTGTAACGGTGGGTGACAGCCTGGCAGCTGAGGAAATAATTGTTGTCCTCATTAGATAGTTTGGCAGACAGAACAACGGACTTACATGAGCTCTCAGTCCCTTGACTGTTGGGCTCTGACACTTGGGTATGTCTTAGAGATTACTGTGGCTGGACTTTCCTCCCTAGAGGGCAGCAGACTGGTTTCCAAATGCGACATTTCCACAGAGTTGTCTGGTTAAGCTGCCAGGCACTGCTGGATGGAAACACTCCACAGCAACATTGCACTGTGGCACTGTCACGTTAGCACCCATCAAGTGTCTGAAAAACAGGTTCATCTTCGGAGTCACAGCAGAGCCCACAGTAATGACACAAAACCCGTTACACTGAACCCACAAATCCTTTCTGAGTTTTTTTTACTAGCGTATCCTAGAAAGATCACTAAACACAAATGCCTCAGAAAATTACAACCAAACTGAGAGACCCTAAGCTTACTGCATTGACAGGCATCAGAGAGAGAGAAAAGCAAGGGGAGCTCCTGAAGCTCCAGCCAGAACCAGCCATGGAGTCTTCTGGCTCCCGTTATAATAAAGCCATTATGAGAAAATTAAGACACTTGCTCCAGTTGCTGCAGCGGCTGCGCGGCAGTGGCATGGAGCCATCGGGGGGTTATGCCGATTGGTTTGGCACTCTGCAGGCTGGCAGAGAGAGGACATCAGGAAGGATATCTTTTCCGCTGGAGCCAACTCAATTATCCACAAGCCTAGTTAGAGGAAAATATGTCCTGTAAAGGCCACGCTTGGAGTAACTTGTTTCACCACCTCCTGCTGTTTCTCCCAATCACTTTTGATGGGAGAGGGGCTTTCAGCTTGATGGCCTGGCTGCTGGTTGTTGCTAGGAACACAGCAGACAGGCTTCCGTAGAGAAGTTACAGCATTTCCTGCATCACACAGACAACGTGACTTAGCTCCCCTGCCAGTTACCATCTAACGGCCAGCAACGGAGGGAACAGTGAACTCACCCATCTTGAATCAGGTAGTACTTCAGGATCTCATCGATTTTAGAGGTGGGAGTGGCAAAGCAGCTCTCAACCAGTGTCTCCAGTCCATTGACGTGTACCAAGGGTTCGATCCCGAAGTACAGAGAGTCCCGAAGCTTGAGGGTGGGAGGAGCACCCCTGTAGGGTTCATCAAAGTCTTTGTCTTTGAAGATCTCAAGAGTGAAGGGAAAGATGCCCTGGTTGCGGCTCATGATTTCCAGGGGGGAGTTCTTGAGGTTGGGCACATAACCTTCAGAGATGGTGTACCGGCGTGGGAACTCGCAGGTCACTGGGATCAGCAGCTTGCTGGTGCGGACAATGATGTCCCCGTTGCTTCCTGGAGTCTGCTTTGGCAAGCCGGTCACTAGATTGGTGGCAATGATTTTATCATTTATTACCTGCAGCAAAGAAAGGAGTTTAAGGGAAAGAGGAGATCATTGAGAAAGACGTCTCAGTTCAGACTAGCAGCCAAGTTTACCTTGTTCAGGAAGCTCAGACATAAACTAGCCACTGAAAGTACAGCTTGTGAACTCATATGCTGTGACCAGAACGATGCTCACCCTCAACTACAACCTAAGGGCCTCTATCAGGTTGCTGTCAACTTTGATGCACTGTACTCCTGCATGAAGCAGAGGAATTTGCTTCCAGTTGCTACTCATCTGCTAAGATGAGTTCTCCGGTTCCTGACTGGTTGCCAGTATAACTTTTCAAACATTATTGGGGAACCAGATTCTGTCTCAACATGAGGGTAAAGAGTGATACCATTTGTGCTTTCTGCACCAGAAAGACAGTGAAGCTGCCTCTGTGAAGTGCTGGGCGAGCAGAAAGGAGTGCCCATGCTGACAGGCACACACCACTTACATCAGCTTTATTCCCCAAGTAGGTAATAGCCAAGTCCCCAAATCTGAGAGACCCCAAGAGAAAAGACAGCAGTGGGTATACATACATCTACAACAGTTCCGCAGGACTTCAAGGAGAAATGGATGTTGACGTGAGTGCCATTGGACACTCCTTTGCATGAAGTGTTGATGAGAGAAAGGTCCAGGCCTCCAACCAGGTCCTTCGGGATGCTCACCTCAATAGAGCTGGACTTGCACAGCACTGGAACTACGAGAAAAGTCCCCAGAATAACAGTCTGCACTACACAACTATGAGGGAGTATCAGGGAAGTAGGGAAGGGCTCTACCAATTACTGAGAGGGGAAAGAAAGTGCAGTCATATGCGACCTTTAAGGTACTACCTAAGCACAGTAATCTAACTACTTGTCTTGAATTCCCATCTACACAACACAAACATTGCCCCAAACTCTCCTGGCACAGAGATGCCACAGAAGACGACGACGATGACCGCTATACTTGCAGCAGACACTTAGCTACACAGTATTTCCAGCTATACTGCATACTCAGTAGAGGTTTGTTTGATGTCTCTTCCACCGCTGTGTCCTGGGAAGAGCCTTTCGCACATATGGATATTAAATTCACAACACTCCAGGCAATGCCATTTTTAAGACCCTTTATCAGGTTTGACATCAAAGCCAGAACATGTCAAAACAAAGCAGAGTAAATCCATGTAGATGTCAAGCTAAAATGGAAGCACCTCAAGATACCATACAAATATTTTTATAAGCAATAAACCCAGCTCTGACAAACAAACCCAATTATCTCATTCATTCCAACCTCCTTCCAGCCTTCGAGTTTTATTACAGATCTCCATGTGAACTTTTAAAAATTAAATTCCATTACATAAAAAGTAGACAAAACACAGATCGGACAAAATGAAAAAGGAAAGAAGGAATAATCTTCAATAAAAAAGTAATTTATATATAAATTTTCCCTGGGTGTACACATATCTATTCAGTTAGATACAGGACAAGCAAATATATTCTGGTCTCTTCTCAGCCAGAAGAACAACCCTCTTCCAGAATTTCCATTTACCATATTTTAAAATCACATGACCAAACTTTTCGCAAATATAGTTGTTCCCCAAGGTTTTTCCTAAAATTAACTAGAGTCTCAATCCTTGACATTCATATCATCTGCCTTCCCTTAGTTTCGATCAAGTTAATGATGTAATCCGGTATTTTGGATCTTGGATACACGGCACGCTGCTAAAACACGTGTTTTGCCCCCCTTAAAAATTTATCACGTCCCAGCTAAAATATAATATTTATATCAGCTACTGTGTACCTGCAGGGAGTCTTTTTTATTAAAAGTTGATCTTTTCAAGGTGATATGCTAAAATGCGTGCAGTGTGTCCAAAGCGATGTGCTCTCATCATGACATAGCTGGTTTAGAACAGAAAATTTAAGAATTACCTTAACTTTTCCTTCATCCGCAGTAGAAGGCAAGTGGGAATAAGCGAGTGGGACTAACAGAGCATGCCAAATGGCAAAGCTCATAATGAGACAAAGGGACTTTGAGAAGATGGTGCAATGCAGAGATGAATATCCTTTGGAGAATGGATTGGTTCTATTTGGATTTAAAGCTTCACTGTTCTAGTGACTTCTTGATGAATAAGAAAATGTAATGTTTTTATAAAGGTGTCATTCAGGGCAAGAGAATTTGGATCCCAGCTGCAGTTCTCCAAAGTTCAAGACCAATTTACTTCAGGTTATCTCTGTTTCTAAATTTCTTTGATTGGCACAAAGGGGAAGAAAGAGGAGACACCTACTTAACCGCTGCTCTGGTATTGCAGGAGCTGTCTGTGTGCACTCCACCACCTGGGCACAGAAACAAGCAATGAAACCTGTGAGCAGATCCAATTTTGTTTCAAGCCAACTCATCACTATCTGGGAAAACACTCTGGGAAGCTCCTTATAGCGACTGTCTCAGAGTAACTGGTAATTCAATTCAAACCACGCTAGGCATTTGTACACAGACAAGTAATCAATACCGAGAACAGTGCTTCAGTTCTACCAATTTAACAGCGGTGCTGCAAGCAGAGGTACTGCGTGGTTCAGCACCCAGCAGGCCTGATGCCACCAAGACAGGCTGCAGCAGCACCGCAGGGAGAGCTGAAAATAAGCTGGTGTGGTAGCTGTGATTCTACGTAAACACCTTATTCCAGGAGAAGTGACAAGGTCCTGACTGCCAGGACTGAGATGCCCGGCAGAAATTAGTTACCCTGGGCATCCAGGAATCTTCTTTTAACTATGATTTCTTGCATCCCTTCACAGAGCTGCACTCTCCTGCCTTGCCGTCAGCCTCCATCTCTTGCATCCCTGCCCTGGGCTCACCCCAGCCTGCATGGCTCCCGAGGGTCTCACCCATGTCTGCCAGTCAAACGTTTCAGTTCTTCACCCTCATACACCGCAGAGCATCTCTAAGTGCTTGGAAAGCCTCCTCATTACTGCTTTAAACTCTGCTCTGCACCAACGCCTGCAAGTCCAACACTCATTTTGCTGTCTGCTGTTATTGGCACCATGTTCCTAGTCCAGCCTGTGGCTCCTTCCCTTGGCCGTTCAAAGCACAGCTGCTTGGAGCAGGGCTTATCTTCTTGTACAGATTGCTCAGCAGAACAGGCTCTCTGGGGCTGGGGAGCTCCGAACACAAATAAATACACCATTGTACCCTGGTTAGCCACACACAAGGCTTGAGCATGGGAGAGGGGAGAAAAGCATTTCACTATCACATTTCAGAAAGGGGTGAGGTACTAGAACAGTCTGCAAAGTTCCAAACATTTCCTTGGCTGGTATCTTTGTGAGAAAATTGTAGCCAAGGATGTGATTTCTTGTGGAAGATGATTAATGTTTGTTCTGAAGGTAGAGACAGTGCAGGGGGTGGTTGATAGGCTGCAGATCCAATTGCTTCAGGCAACTGTGCCTGCCCTGCATTGTTAATTGTATCACTATAAACCTGATTAGAAGCCATAAAAAATTGTGTGGTACAGTTCCAGATATATTCTGACATATCTGCTCAAAATTGCAGACCACTGCGTGGGGACATAAATTTAAGCAATCTTGCTTTATGAGATGCCATATCCCGAGCTCCAGCTTGGCACCCGGCCGTGCTGCTGCTCTCATTAGCAGCCTCAGAACAAGGAGAAACACTGGCTGGGAAATGCACGGCCTTCTAACCCTGTTGGGGTTGCCTCAGGGAGCCAGGACTGAAGAACATTGCTCTTTTTTGGCCTGTATCCATCAATCAGACCTTCAATCGGTAAGTATAATCACAGCTCTTGGAAATCTTCATCTCCTCCTCCCCACCAGGCTCTGCTGGAGCAGTAAGCACTACCGAATCCCAAGTGTGCAGTGCTCACCCCTGAAAACAATACCCTGCATTTCTAAAAAGCTTAAAAAGCAGAAATATCATCAAGTAGAATCCTTCTGACCTCCCCTCTGAGGTATATCTGCCCTGTTGGCCACCAGGAAGTCTGGATCTATTCCTCTCACTGATGTCTGGGTACTCTGTAACACATCAGACCACAGGAGATTCTGAGCACACCCAGTAATATCAGCTCATTGGTATTAACTAAAGCCCGAGTGAATTAGTCCATGGCAGGCTCCCTTTAATTGCATTTTAGTCCAGCCCATTAGCAAGTTCCCATGGAGATGTCTGAAAGCAACCACACACATCCTTCACGGGCCCACCACGGCAGAACACAAGCAGAGAGCTATAAGGTCTGTCTCTACCAGAACAGTACTGCGTCTCCTCCAGCTTTGTGCTGAGCCTGATAGCTCTGAGAAGTGGCCAGGCAAGTCAGATGAGGCCCCCCAGAAAGAATTACCCTGTCTGCCTTTTGCATGCCCACATAGGTCTCTTCAACACACAGTTTTGACTTAATGTCCCTTCAGCATCTTCTCTGTAAGACCTTTGCTTTCAGCACCTCAACGGGGCTTTGCTAGCTGTGGGATTATGAGACCCAGAAGAACCTCAGGTGCAAGACTGTAAGAAGTCATTGCATGAGGAGCTACAGACCTTCTGCTTAACTCTCAGTGCCATCAGGAACTTTTCCCTCATCCTTTACTCCATGCTACGGAGCTAAACTGGCACCTAGGAGCCTGGAAGTATTTGCAAAGGAAATTTCATTCAGCTCTTGCAACCCAAACCAGGGAACATGTTTATTTTGTGTGCATGCTATAGGTGCAAGTGAGGAAGCAAGAAGGATGCCCTGCATACAGGAATAAAGTTCTGATGGAAGGTCTTCCAAGGATAACGTTGCTCTTGCCTCTCTGCAGCAGAAGCAACAGTCAATTTTCAGATGCTACCCCGGGCACTTTTCCAAGGGAAAGCAGAAACTAGTATCAGAAACAGTTCAAGACAAAGGAATGGTTAATGGAAAGGCTACCTGGGGAAAAAGACCTCTCTAACCCCCATTCTTGGAAGGGACTGAACCACTTTAGTCGAAATTTTAAAAGCCCAGTTTGAAGCATGCAAAATTTCAGTTCCAATAGCATAAAACTGGCAAAGGCATACACAGCTGAAGCAGAGCAATAGGAGATGTTAGCAATCTTCATTGTAAGCGAATACTGCCAAAAGTGTCTGTGATGCAAGATGCACCCAGCTGGGTCCTATGTGATAAAAAGAGCAATGTCTCCAGGGTCTCGGTTTTAGATGATCTGTCATTAACTACAAAGCTCCATTAACCACACTGGAAAGGACAGACTAAGAGAACACAATAAAAACATGAAGAAAAGTTCCTTGAGACATACTTTTGACATTCACGGAACAGAAGCTGTCAGAGATTTTGCTGACCTACCTTGGCAAGTGTGGTTGTCTTCTGACAGAACAAGCCCCCTTGGGCATTCACATTGGTATCTGTCCTCCACTTCAATGCAGGTATGACTGCAGCCTCCATTGTTATTGTGACAGCCTTCAATTTCTGAAAAAAACCAAGGAAAATCAGCGCATTCTGTTCTGCCAGCAGCTACGCAGGCTCCAGCATGTACTCCTGGCTGACTAACAGTGTGACCAACACAGACCTCAAAGGCACCAGCACAGTGAAAGTTTGCTTCCAAGAAAATGCGCTGGAAACCTATTTTTAATGGTACAATTTCCCACGTTTACCATTTTACCATGAAGTTTATAAGGAATTCTGTGAAAAAGCTTACCAAATTCAATCACAGGCTATAGCTGCCATACATAAGGTGGCTGAATAGGCAGTCTTCAGCTTGGCCCTTTCTGATTTCTGAAAGATCTACTTAAACTAAATTTTTATATTGTTTCTTACTTCAAAAGGTGGGTGAAAAATCCTCTTAAAACTTGTAACATGCGGAACCATACTCAGTCCTTTAGTCAGCACCTGAATTAGAGCCCTGGGATTTGCAGGGGAGGTGTCTTGGGGAGGAGAGATTGACAGGCAGCAGCTCCTATCCCCACCAGGGAAGACCAGAGAGAAGATGACACGCTCTTGGTCTGTGGGCTTCCCAGTTGGGATGGAGGTGGTGACGCTGGATTCCTGCATCCCCGCTTTGTAGGCTGAGGACAAAACTCTGCTGGTAGGGCTTTGTTTAGCAGGAATTCTCTTAGTTTGTGAGTTTTAGGCTTAGAGGCTGGCTGCCCTGAGGTGCATTATCACAGGGACAGAACAACACAAGTTCACAGGGTAAGGCTGATTCCCTTCCTACTTTTCCTCAGTTCTGAAGTGCAGAGGAGAGAGGGCAGCACAGCCAATAGAAGGTTTTGTCATGTCTTTTCTTACATCTTTTCTCTTCAGGTGAGGCATCTCTCTGAGGATCTGACTTCTCATGTAAAAAATTCCTAGCCACTACAGCTGCAGAAAAGAACCTGAAAGCTCATCCAGATACATTCTGAAGACTTGAAAATGTAAGGCAAGTAAGGTCATTTCCAGCTGTTGTTGGCTTTCTGTTATAAAGAAAATAACAGGTTGTTTTTAAATAACCTTCATTACTTTTTTTAAACCATTTGGGATGCTGAGTAGTGCTAGATGTTCTCAATAAAACAATAGTACATATAACATAAAGAATATTTCTCCCTCAGCTGGCCATCAGAAATGACTGTGTGGTTTTCACCGAAATGTTAAGAAAAGAATGAAAATCCCATACTAAAGCCTGCACATAGTATGGAAAACAACAGCCTGAATACTCCACAAGAGTCAAAGTAGTGGGTGAAGCACTGCAAGGGAAATTCTGAGATACTCTTAAGCCTCCTAAGCTTCATCAGCTCACATTATCAAGCTAAAGCTCTTGCATTTGTTCTTTGTAGCAACAGCTGTCGGGTGGCTCACAGTAAATCACATACTCTAATGGCTCACAAAGCTGAGGACACATCTTTAGAAATAAAACTCACTAACAAGATTGTAAAGGTCCCCAGCAGCAGTGTTACATTTGGGAAAAGCACCATCCTTCTTACAGAAGGAGAAATTAAATGATATATCAAAGGCCCTAAAATCCAGCTGCAGGAACAGCAGAAATAAATGAGTGTCCAAGCACAGCCTATTCCAGCCCTGTCAGATGAGTGCAGCCCTCACGAATAAAAACTGTCACGTAGCACAGCTGGTTACGTGACAACCCACCAGCTCAGTGCTGGACGTGGAAGGGACAAAGCCCACAGATCACTTTTGGCCCCACATGACCAGTCCTTCAGGAGCGCTCTGCTCAGCAGTTTTCCTCAGGGAAGTGTCTGTATGAGGGATGTTTTATTAAGAAAGCTCAGACAGGAGATTTTCACAGACACGAGCTGAAACGTGCTTCGGTATCATAGAGGGGGAAAACAGGGACCAAAACTGCAGCTTGGAGCCATCTGTCAGTGAACTATGAAGAAGAGTGGAGTCCAGTCCAAAAATACAACAGCAATCCCTCTCTCTCCCTGCACCATGGATGTCTACCACACAGCAGCTAACGTGAGGCTGCATGCAGGCTGCAGATGTATTCGGTTCTGGCAACTGGTAGCTCAAAGGCGAGGCACAGTTATAGCTATTACTCTAGTCTGAAGTGCCACAGGATCTGTGAATATTCCACACAGCAGCTTTGGCTGGGAGGCACCATGGTGCTCTTCAGAGCTGACAACAGAAAACATCAGGCACAAGTCAATTTTTTGCTGGGTTTTCATATTTCTGCTCGAAGATGTTTGTACATTGTTAGTGACAACAGATCGAACCTACAGTTTGGTCTTTAAGCTCCTGCTAAGCTTCCTGTCTAAACTTAACAAGGGTTTTCAACCTGGCTGTGCCACCACTGTCAGTAACTGTAGCAGCTGCACACGGCAGAGCCCACAACTGATTACTTGCAAACAGTCAAAATGCAGCCCTAATTTCCAATCTAGCTTCTGTCTACAGCCTGGTACCCCTTCTCCTCAATCTCTATTCCAGGAGGGCAAGCGACCCTCATGCTCTAGTCTAAAGTCTTGGCTTTACCCCACACCTAAAGCCCACTGTCAAAACGCGGCAGTGCTAAATCTGCCCCCGCACAACTATCATACAAATCTCCAGAACCAAATCCCAGCATCTCCAGCAATAACCAGGTCTGTCTGGACAACCAATCTTTTGGATCCACTGCTGCCTCTGCTCCCATGGAGATAAATACAAGCAAATCCTAAGAGGAATGAACAAGGCGGAGAGAACAATGAGGAGAGTCCTCTCTGCTTGATTATGGTATTTCAGTAACAACCCCACAAGAGTGATATGAGTGACATTTAATCCCAGCTGCAAGGAGCCAAGGGAGAACCAGTGCTGCAGGGGAAGTGGAATGATGTACATAGTTTCCAGCAGACTTTGATAGTTGAAACCTCACCTTCACAGGTTTTCCCGTCACTTCCCAGTGTGCGCCCGATCCCGCACTCACAGCGGTAGGAGTTCTTCAGGTTAACACAAAATTCGCTGCAGCCTCCGTTGTTCTGCTCACATTCATTTTCATCTGCAAGAAAACCTCACACTGTCAGAACGTGACCCCCAGTAAAGACAGGGCTGGCAAAAAGGGGCTGGTCAGACCGTGCACTGGCTCTCCTGGCCTCGTAATGTGGATCAGGGCAACAGAGGTGAGTAATCCCCCTTCTCATCCTAAACTATTCCCCACTTCACTCACAAAGACATTAAAATTAAGTTAACCTGACTTCACTGCATGGTAAAACTAGGTGAATATCAGAATCAGTCAAAACCAAAGCTCATCTATTTTTGTATCACATCTGCTACTGCTACGTGTGGCCAGCTATCCTACAGCAATTTTAAATTATTCAACTCTTACTTCAAAATAAAGATGCAAGAACGAAAAACAGCTGCAAACTTATAAACAAAGCTGAAATCAAACCAAAACATTTTAAAGAACCCCATGAAGCCTCCCAGAGAAAAGTCATGTCATGAGGAATTTCATTGTTTCAGCTTATTGCCCCAGGTCTGCTCCTCGTCCCAGAAAGCTCAGGTGGTTCTTGCAGAACAGAAACGTCAGCTCAGCATGGTGAGACCTAACCCAGGCGCTGGTGCCCCACAGGCCACCACAACCATGAGCTGCTCAGACACTACCAAAGAGGAGACGAAGAGCTCAGTTCTGAGCTACTCCCTCTGAGGACTCGGCTCCTTACTGCCCCACAACAGCCCCCTTTGCTCTGCACCCTCCACAGAGCCGTGGCTCCTGCCTCAGAAGCTCAGAAGAAAGAGCAGTGCCTGAGCTGGCATTCCATGCTTTCTGGAGCCGACTCTGGATAAAGGTTGCAGAATAACCTTGTAATAGGCCTGGACTGAGCTTTTATAACCTAAAGCCACTTATCCATGAATAGTACTTGTGTCACGTTTCTGTGCTGGCTGCATTCAGCTCTAGATTAGAGCACTCCAGGGTGCTGAGGGTTTTTACTGAGAAAGAAGCACACCAGACACTTTTGAATCTCTCGGTAAAGCTCTGAAAACTCCCCTTAATTTTCTCCGTTTTAAAGGCTAAAGCTCCTCTATGCCTGTCTGCCCTTTTGTTTTTTTTTGAAGGTACTTTGTTCTCTGAGGTTCTCATTCTTCAACCTGATTTAATCTCTGTGTGCAAAGAGTGAATCAAATAGAGAGGAAGGGACAGTCATTGCTATCGCTGAGCCACAAAACTAATGATTCCTCTTAGGTAGGCCAGAATGCTGAGGTTATCCATTAAGGCTCACATGGGGTTCCACCAAAACAGCTTCGAAATTACCATTGACTAGAAGTCAGCAGCTTAAAACCAAAAAGAAAGAAAAACATTGTTTTAAGAGACAGGTCAGAGATGAGCTCTCTTAGCTGTAAGCGGTCCCACACATACACAGTACCTGCAGCTTGCAGCTGGTGGTGTCATCTCTTTCCACAAGTGCCATGAATTGAATATTTTTAGCAAAAGAAATGGCTAGTACCCGGCTTTGGGAGGCAGAAAGCAAGTCCAGGAGACACAGAGAGACATTTCCCTTTACACAGATGTGACGGGCTCCAAACTTTCCCTTCTAACAATAAAACTAAAGCTGCTTAAAAACAGAGGGTGAGGAGGGAAAGGGCTACTGGCAAAGGCACAGAGATGCTGTTAGAAGGTCCTGGAGTCCTTCATCTAGTGTTGTACCCAGCAATGCACCTGCTGGGTCCTCCAAGCTCTACAACACACAGCAGATCTATCCTTGCTCTTCCTCATCAGTGACAACCAGCACTTCTGGGACACAGGCTGGTTTTCTTAAGACTGGGTTAGGAGAGTGCTGAACCCCTTTTAAACGTGGCTGAGTCCAACATGGATGCAGGTATTCAAGAGGTCAAAGATGATGACAGAGTTGGTGGATTCATGACAGAAATTCGAAGACTTAATCTAACCCCTAAGTAAGTTTGCAAATGAAAATATAAGTTAGGATCAGCAGTTCTGCTCTGGGATTCAAAGCATATAATGTACTGAAGAGAAGTCAGCCGAGCATGGGGAGGGTTCATAGACAGAGCTGCTTAACATTACTGCAGCATCTTCAGCCACCCTCTTGGGATGAGCTGGGAAAGGCAGAATATTATCTTGTCTCTATAGGAAAGGCATAGGAAAAGCTAACACAGATGTGTTTGGTTTCTCTGGGAGGCTGACATGGTTGCTCTCAGAAATACGACTGTGCAGTTCCTCGGCACAACAGAAAGATGAGTGAGCCATACAAGAGAGGTAAGTAAATCAGTGTGATTATTACAGCTGAGGCGCTGGACCACCAGGTTATTAGGAAGAGTGCACAAATCCTGCCTGGTCTGGCCATGGGGAGATGAAGGCAGGTCCAGCACATGCAGGCTCAGGACTCAGGAACCCTGCAAGCCTCCCTGCTGCAGGAAATCCTTTCCTGCATGTCTGCCACATATTTATTGAGTGCTGGTGCTTGTCAAGGGCACTTCTGTGCCTAGAAGTCTTACAGACAAGCAGCCAATAAATGCTTTTAGTTAGCTGAGAGAGCCAAACCAGCCACTCAGCTGCAGAGATGTGGGGCAGCTTTAGCAAAAACATTCTGTAGAATCCGTGTGAGCAAGTGTAAATCTGCAGCAGGGTCAGGCTGCCCTCTCCACAGACTGTAACGACGGTGGCCCCTACTCTAATGCCCACAGACATGAGGAGTGTGAAGACAGAAACCACCCGCGCCTGCTTTGTCAGCTATAGTCCACATGGAAGAAACCCATCTGCTAGGCAGCCCACAGACACAACTCTGCTCTCAACTTCTCCACCAAATCAAGCCTCGAAGATGAGATCCCACTTCCCCCAAACACTAGCACCCCTTCCTCCCTCCGCGCCACCTCTTCCTATCCGTCAGTGTGGCTTTACAGCTCCTCAACGGCCACCCCTTCCCAGCCTCGTGAACAGGACCTTGTCACACTGCCTAAAACCACTGAGGTTGTGCTGTGACCTGTAACCTCCTCAAACTCAGTTCCAGAAGGACAGGGAACTGCTGGAGAGAGTCCAGCGCAGCCACCAAGATGCTGAAGGGAGTGGAGCATCTCCGGTGTGAGGAAAAGCTGAGGGAGCTGGGGCTCTGGAGCTGGAGAAGAGGAGACTGAGGGGTGACCTCATTCATGGTTATCAATACGGAAAGGGTGAGTGTCATGAGTATAGAGCCAAGCTCTTCTCAGTGACAACCAGTGATAGGACAAGGGGCAACAGGTTCAAACTGGAACACAGGAGGTTCCATTTAAATTTGAGAAGAAACTTCTTCCCGGTGAGGGTGGCAGAGCCTGGCCCAGGCTGCCCAGGGAGGTTGTGGAGTCTCCTTCTCTGCAGACATTCAAACCCGCCTGGACACCTTCCTGTGGAACCTCATCTGGGTGTTCCTGCTCCATGGGGGGATTGCACTGGATAAGCTTTCCAGGTCCCTTCCAACCCCTGACATTCTGGGATTCTGTGAAACCCCAGGCCCTGGACAACACCCCACAAGGGCAGTAAGTATGATGAAGCTCAGTGCACAGCCCTATGCTGGCCAGCAAAACTTTTATTGGAGAAAAGAGGCATTTGACAGAGCAGCTGAGAGGAAAGCTCTAACAAGAGACTGCACAGCCTTTCTTGAATGTCAACGAGGCTGTACCGCAATCTTGCAAAGCCTCTGCTGTGACAGTGAAGCGGCTGTCTTCAGCAGCTGGACCATGCAGAAAGCAAACCTGGCCTCTGACCACGTGTGTCTCCAGAGACACCCAAATGTATTCAGTCATGTGATGTCACAGCCCATCCTGTGGGGAGAGAGCTGGAGCCAGTCACAGAATCAAAGACCTGTTCTAGGCAGCAAGGGGGAAAAACTCTCAGGATACTTTTCCTTTTTTCTACTGCTTGGTAAGACAACAGAGCAACGAAACAAAGTGCAAAGAAAGCATCAGTAACTGACACAAGTTATTTCCATCCTTACCAAGACATGTCTGTCCATCAGGTCCTAGTGTTGTCCCCAGGGAACACGTGCAGTCACTGGTGTCCAGACAGGAGCCCTGGCAATCCACCACATCACAGATGTCATAAAAATCTAGGGCACGACAAGAATGTTGTCAGCACAAACCACTGAGCGTGCACAGAATATGCTGTATTTGTACCATCAGCGTCGCCCTGTATTGAGTCCATCAGTTACAGATCTAGCCCACATTAGGAAAGCTGAACCAGTGAAGCTGATGAGAAACAATCTAGTTTAATTACTGTAAGTCAGAGATGCAAATTTTGGCTTTGGTAGCATGCCAAGACAAACCACAGGGCCCACAGAGAGCACTAAATCGCTGCGGCCAGGTCAGCTACAGGAGATTTCTGCTGGTTGAACAAAGGCCAGAATTCATGGAGGTGAATCGATCCATTATAGACAGGTCAGCACCCCCACTGCGTCGCCTGACACGATTCGGGGTGAGAAAGGCAAAAACCATTCACCACCTCTCTCGGATTTGTGGATGTTCACTACCTCTCTTGCACCACAGGGACAAAGAGGTTTCAGAAAAGGGATCTCAGCAGTTACTTACGGCCACAGTATGCATGGAAACAAACGCTTGGCTTGGTTAAGTGATACACGTAGTACCCGCCCGGACACGCCTTGACATCAATTGTGGTATTCCAAAGGCAGCAGTTCCCGTTGAAGCTGGCGCAGGCTTGGCGTGGGACAATGCCATCCGACTCTCGCGGGTGGCTGCCGTTCAGCCAAATGGGAGCATGGGTGCCGCAGTGGTTCTCCGGGATGCAGAAGGTGGGCATGGCATCACCAGCCATACCGGTGAAGCGATACCACTCCCCATTGATTTGACTGTCACAAGTCGGCTGGCCGTGGGAACCATTTATCTGATGATCCGTGTTCCTCCAGGGCTCATTCAGGCTGATGTAGGCAGAGCAGGGGTCCAGGGCTGAGACGTGCGACAAGAGACGAGAGAGAACATCTGGTAGATATCAAATCAAGTTGTTGACTGGTAATTGCAAGGAACTCACAACAATTTCTTTTTCTATTCTTGACTTAAGAGAATCATTATGATAGAGATCCATGGGGAGAAACAGCGATACAAGCTGATTGCCTTATGGAAAATTTTGACAGCTCAGCTTAAATGTCTTGGAAGAAAAAATAAATTAACAAAGCTCTTATAACATTACGCAACTGTCCGACTTGCTGTTTAGTTGCTGTAGAGTATGACGGGGGGAAAAGTACCATATAAATAAACTCTAACCCAGAGGGTGATTTTGCCATAGGAAATATGACCTGGGAGCGCTGGATCAAGCCTAGGACATCCACCCTTTGGTCAGGTGCTAACTGAGCAACTGCAAGCCCCTCCTGAAGTACAGGTAACTCTCCCACATGCCTTCAAATAGGTTATGCGGCCTTTCTAAAAATCCATCCATAGTCCATGGTCAACCCTTACAGTTAAGTTGCTATAATGACAAGTCAGAGACTACCTTGCAAAGCACCATTTAAAATATGAGCTGCAAGACATGCAACAGGAATGTCACCTTCAAGGTGCACAAAGAGAAAATATTTCATTTCAATTATTAGAGTCCTATATAATCATAAGTCATCTCTAAGCATAATTTATCAGGTCCTACTCAATTCAGGGCACAATTTTAAACAGCTAAATACAAGAACTGCTATCTCAGGTCACAATGAAGTTGATCTACAGCCAGCAGGCTGTCTCTAACCAAGACTGCACGCTTAGGGAGGTGAGGTGGGAGAAAGACACCCAACTCCATTTACCTGGGGTTTTGTTCTCCACTGCTTCTCATCCAGCACATTCATACCAATGTGAGATGAAAGAGCTGTAACTCAAAACCTGCAGCAGGGCCAGAGAGAGAGGTGGCAGCCCCCTATATCTATAGATCCACTTAGATGTGCCCTGGTCTCTCCCTTCAGAGACTCTGTCCCCCAGTTCCTTCTCTGCCAAATATTAATTATCTCTACAATTCACTGTACCTATTGTGGTTTTGTGTGATGTTGCCACCTCCCTGTATCTAAAACATCTTCTCCAAATCTTTTTATTTATCATCTTAAAACCTAGGGAGCATGAAGGTCTGAATTAGGACCTTCTAGGGAGCAAAAAGTTCAATTCTTTACACAGTCACATTCCTTGCAAGCCCACAGACTCTCCTGATCTCCCCAGGAGATCAGATGTTTGTGAATGAAGTGAGTGCACCAAGACAGAAACACTCAGACCTTCTGGTACGTGCATGTCTGTTCATGCAGCGCTCGAGGACTGCGTCCCTTTTCAGAGGCCTTTCTGAACCATCTGCAAACAATTAAAACATAAGAATACCATAGGGAATTAAAAAATGAAGAACTGAAGTGCTCGTGACATTTTCAGTCATCTCCAAATTAACTCTGATTTGGCAGCTTCCTCACTAAAAGTCCAAAGGTTTCGTTTTCACTTACATTTAATACCTGATTAAGCACCACTTACCTGTGACTAGCTATTCCCTATTAAGCAAAATGAATGTTAATACTGTCTTGAGTAAGGAAAATTGATTACCGTTTGCTAGAAATTAGGCTAATAAAACCAACCCTTCTGATTAAATGCATCTCAGCCTGGAATACCCTCTACTTTCCACACCACATTTCTTTTCAAGTTCTAAAATCACTCTGTTTGTTTTGTTTAAACAACAGAGTAATGCAGCTCAGGTGGGGGGAGATGTTATATTGTTTCTATTAGAATGCTCTGGATAGAGACCATCCTTCTTGGTTAATTATTTTGATTTGCTTCACTGACTTTAAAGTAGGAACTACAAGTGCTTCAGAGAATGGACTCATTTAGCTGCACCCTCTGTAAATATCTGTCTCGCCGACGTGCTATCTTGTGCCTTCTCACAAGCATAAATCTCTCTTGACAAACACCCTTACACCATCCTCAGCCACAGACATGTTTTGCTTGGCCTCCAATCCAGCATAAAGGGCAGGAGCAGCTGCTGTAGTTGTATGAGTGCTGCAGAGCTGCAGGCTGGCACCAAGGGAACGCTCAGTGCCGAGATACGCAGAGGAGCAGACTCACACCACAAGCAGTCCTCGGTTCTGAGCAGCGGAGGGGGAACTGCAGCACAAAATCTTTAATGAGACTCACCAGGTAATTGCTCAGGAGCCCTCAATTTCACCTGCTTCCCCTTACCCACAGACAGCAGTGACACCGTTAGATCCCATCCTCCAAAAGCTTGCTTAACTTCTTGCGAGAGGACAAGATGGGTCCTGCTTCTTCTTGGCACAAAAAGGTTCTGCTGGGCTTCCCTGAGCGTAACTCACTTGGTTTCCACAAGATGGTTTAGTATGGCCTCAGGGTGAGTCACTGACTAAGTTAAAAAGGTTTTTGTGTTGTTAAAAGCCAAATGAGGCGAAGCGAGGAATGTCCTGTCAGCTTCCCTGCTGGGCAGTGCCAAAAATACACACACTCTCATTAGCTTTCATATAGTATAATTAGCTTTATGAAATATTCTTTGTAGTCAGACTCTGAAAACACTCATCTAGGAAGATCACATTGCCTCCCAAACATTCAGAAGATAATTTAAAGTAAAAATCTACCAAGATGAAGATACAGTGGCTCAGAGGGAACTGTAAGAAGGCATTTTTGGGGAACGGGGTAGCACACCCTCCCAATCTTTCATTTCTCTGAGAGCTTCGGGCAGGAGAGAAGGGCAAGCAGACAAGCAGAAAAAGTAGACAGTGCTCTTTCAAAAGCTGCAGACCCTCAACAGCTGCCCTGGGACTGCAGGGCTGCCCGAGCCACCCTCCCTGCAGACAGCGAGCAGCCTTTGGCAGCACAGCCTGCTGAAAACTAATTGGAGATCATAAGAAAAAAAACTCCACAAAAATACAGAAGCAACTAATCAATCTCTCATCTCTTCTGCCCAGACAATGAAACCAGAGGGGTTTTGCACAAGACATATAACTGTCTCCAGCTCCCTCGGTTTTTCATTTTTCTTGCCTCCATTTTTTCCTCCCCAACGCTTCTCGCGTGGCCCGAGCAATTCAGCGTGACGAGCATTAGCTACGAAGGAGCGCCTTCCCATTTGTAACCTTGATAATATCATTAGTCCTCTAGCTGACGCACCAACATATACATTGGATGACGAATTGGGCTCTAGCAAGCATTCCTAAACCCACCGTTCTGCAGAGAGATTAATCCTGTGTGTATTGTGTAAAGGGAGGTCTCAGCCCTGTCACAACTAAGCAATGAAATGAGCAGCACTGCATTATGACACTAAATTCAGTTCAGATTTGTCAGAGAAGCAGGTGAAAAAGTAGCAGAATAGCTACTCATAGAATCTCCCCTCCGAAGGGAGAAGAAAATCCCACGAGTGCCGTGGCAATAGAGATTTTCCCAATAAAGAAGCTTTCATGCCCTGTGACAGAAAGACCTTCCCAATTGGAAAGCATTTCACTTCACCTTCAAAGAGAGGATATTTCTCATGTTTTCCAGTCTTCCACCTAAGAAAACCAAGGCTCAACATCAACCTTATAGACAGCAAGCAGAATTAAGCTTGAAAGCAATGCCTCTACACTCACCCATTGAAGACACCGGCTGCAACCGGATAACGAAGCAGATACAGAAAACCAAATACTGGAACATCCCACTCAGCCAAGGAACAATTCCCACTCGAGTAACCGAGGCTCAAAAGTCCTTGCACAGGCTGTGGCTCTTGCAGCCTTCCTCTCGGCGGAGCTTCTGACCCCAGGCTTTCTGAAGAGCAAGTGTGATAGCTCTCCTAGAAGTTTATCACAGGAAGAAGCTGAAGGGATGTGGGGTACAACTCCAGCCTTGACCTTTGCAGAGCAGCTCTACTCCTTATTGACAACTTACCGATCATTCTTGTTTTTTGGACTCAACCCGCTATTGTTTTCTGGCCTGGCTGCCCCACAGTGACACCTCCACTATCTTATCCGGAGAAGAATTCTAACTAGGGGACACCCGGACATCCCAAAAGGATGGAAAAGAAGAACAGATGGGTGCTTGTTGTTATCTCTGCTCCTTCCACAAGTCATATGACTGCATGGCTCCGCACAGGCAAAAAACACCAACCAGAGAGCCTTAACTGCAGGAAATTGTAGCCAAAGGAGGAGAACTGAGCCTTCCAAGCAGAGCTACAATGGGAACATCAGTCAAAGTGAAGGACTGGTGTCCCATAGGGAAAGAAGCTGTTCCAATGCTACACAAAGACCCTTTCCACTCTTGGTCAAACATGACCATTGCAGTGAGATTATCAAACAAGGCAAGTAAAGACATTTTTCTACAGTAGTCTTATGACCTATGTCTTTAAAAAACAAAGACAAGCCAACAGCCAAGAAACTCAACATTACAGAATTAACTTCTAAGCAAAAGTGAGTAATTGAGAATCTCTGTCTCACCGGTCCAGCCCAAACCAGGCTGAGCTGCAGGTCATAACCCCACGCTCAGGCTATGGATGAGATGTAGCACGCTGAAATCCGTTCTCCGCTAAAGCAAACCAAGCACCACGACTAGCAGTGAGAGATGCCAAGGACAACATGAATAAGCAGAAAGGGACCTTCCCTCTCATCCCACGAGCCAGAACTCTTATTATAGAGAATAGATTTAAAGCTCTGTTTTTAACCTATACACATCCACAGGTCCCTCCCTGCTTATGAACAATGGTCTTACAGTTCTCTCCCAGAAAATTATCTACAGCCAGAAAGCTCCCCAACAGCAAAGAGTACACTGAAGCCCACAGGAACAGCACAGCCAAGCAAGGGGAGGCATTTCCCCATTCCCTTTACATCCTGCATTTCTATAGCAGGCTGGCATAACAAATAACACCAAAGCTGATGTACTAGCTTCAAATCCCAGTAGAAAAAAAGCAGCTACGCTATTTTCATAACCGAGTTTGCATGAGATGAGGAGCTAGGTATTCGCCTGCTTTATAGATATTGTACATTACAGAAAGTTCTCAATAGGTTGTCTCTGCCTGGGTGTTCCCCTGGCAGCAAAATGCAATATGCTGTTGTGCTCCACCCCAGCAGATGAATCTTTTCCAGTGGTGAATGACTCTAGGGAACAACAAAAGCAGCTTTATAAATACTGTCATTGCTCCCACCACCACCATAAAAAAAAAAAAAGAGAGAGAGAAAAAAACCTCTTTGTAGTTATATTATGCTGACAGCTGAGCAGTACCAGAGAAGCTTTTTTCAACAACAGGAAAGGAGAACAAATTCACTATGCAAAGCTAACAAGGCAGATAACCCTCACAAGGTGATTATGTGAATTCCCAGAAGAGAAACTAAAATTGAACAGAGAATAATACAGCAAGCCACAGGAAGTTCTGTTTTGCCATTTTCATTGAGAAGTTGATTCATACTTAAGATCCTGGGTAAATAAAAGTGACAAGCTTGAATTGAATTTTGTATTTGTGTTGGAATTGTGTGTATTCCTCTGAACCACTTAATTATGAGCTGCTTTTATCTTTGTAGGTGGTATATTAGGCCTGACACCCGTCATGTTTTGACAGTTACACGTGAGTGACAGACAACTGACAATTAACATGGGGAAACGAACTGCATCCCAGCATTTTTGAGCCTCAAAGGTGTCACAAAAAGGCCCTATCAAGTTCTCCAAAGGGATTAAAGCAGGAGATGCCCCAGGATTCCCAGAGATGACACTGTCCAAAATCACCATAACATCTCATTTAAGGAAACAGTCTAAAGCTGAAGTAGATTCCATGTGCTGCGTCCAAACATTTTTGGGAGCCACAGGAAAGGCAAAGATGATCTCAGTCTTCTGGAAGAAGCACTGCCAGAGGCAGCTCTTGTATCAGCACTTGCTTGCTGCTTTGCAAGTTATTTCAGGTGACATACATAGCTCCAGTTCCCCCACAAACAACAGTAGCCTGTATTACAGTAGACCACGGCAAATCTATGCCTAAAGGAGCTGGAGAAAGTATTCCTGAGAAGGGAAGCAGGAAAAAGGCCCAAACAACAGAGTGACAGTGATATTAAAATAGAGGCCTGAGACTTTACTCTGATACTCAAAAAGATAAGATCTTAACCTGCTGCTGTCTCAATCTGGGTTATGTCTATTCTTAATGCAAGAAAGGATGCTAATTTTGCAGATGGCAACCACGCTTTTCATCCCTCCCAGAGACTTGGAAGGCTTCACCATCCTTCTGCAAGGAAATCTAATTCTTCAAAGCATTGGCTAGGTTGGAGAGCCTCGTACTGCTTGCAGTGGGCTCATGAATAAAGCGCTTTGGTGCCTGCTGAAGCCGGTTTTTATCAGAGCCACCTCTCAAGACACACCAACATTTGATGAAAGCACGTGAACAACAGCTCCTGGTGCAGGAGTTAACGCCTGTGCTGCCTAGAAGAAGCAGACGGAAAAGCTTATCAGGGCTTCCTGCTGTTGAGAGGAGAACCCAACGCAACAGGATCCCTGTCTGCGATTGATTTGAGGATGTACGTTCACAATAAGCCTTGACAGGCTGCAGAGATGGATCGCACCAATGTCAAGGACTTGCAGATAGGCCTGGTTGCTGTAAACAACTTGTCCCAGGACACGGTGCAAATGGGAAGGGCTGTTGAGATCAGGGAGTGAACATGAGTTGGGTGAAGTATGAGCAAACTCAACAAAAGAACCAGTAAAACACCGAGACCCCATTAAAATCAGACAAGTACATAACTCCTAGTGAAGAGCAGCAGTTATTTCCTTTCCTGTAGTGGTGCCCTGTGACGCAGAACTCGGTGTGTTGAGAGTGTTTTTCCACAGGTCCTATAGAATTCCATGTATTTTCCACAATCCTCAGTTTCTAGATGTAGGAATTGGGGCATACCCACAACTACAAAACTAGTCAGGGGCAGAAGGAGGAGCAGGACCCATCTCTTATAAGCTCACAGAGCCACAATGACACAGCATAACACCAACTTCTGTACTTCAGGGCTTAGGTACATTGCAAGTGTCATTTCCACTCCTGTATTTTATTGTTCACCCCTTTAACATCAGTTAATTTCCATTACTGTATTTTACTTTTCACCACTTAAATGTCAATATAGAAATAATGATTTTTTTTTTTTTTTGAAGGGAATAATTGGAATCACTTGGGATAGGTAGAAGAATACTTCAGATATTAAAAGCTCCTTCCTATGTGAAAATAAAGTCATACAATGCGGCACAGAGGAAAGCAGTTTGTATTTACAACTCCACACAAAAAACACAGAGGAGATTAAAGAAATCATTCCACTGGCTCAGACAACCTGACCAGCTCAGGGCAACTCAACCAGCTTTAATTGACTGACACAGTGCCAAGGTCTGACAGCCAGGAACAGCTTCAGAGCATCACGCAAATCCTCTTAGAGCCAACGTGGAAGCATAAGAATTTGCAGCAAGGTGATCATCGTCACTGCCTGCCATGTAGGAAGGGTTACAAGGGAAAAGTAAAAGGGTTTCTTCTTTGCTCTTCAGGAAAAAGGAGCCATGAACACCTGCCCTGGAGAGACTTGCAAGGCACAGCCTCCCAGGCATAGCAAAAAGGGAATCTAATACATTTCTCCAGACAACTTGGAACTTGACATGTTTATTTGAAAGTTCCCTCACAGAAAGAGAGAGAAGAGAGGTTAAGCAAATGAATAACAAAATTGCTAGAAAAAGCAGCATCTGAACACTATAACGCACTCTGCTGTTCGGCCTTCACATCTTACATTAAGATTCAGGCAGCACTGTCTGCTCTGGATTGCTGCCAGTGGGACAGGACCCTATTACCTGCCTGGCTCCCACGCATGAAATAGCGACTGCAGGAGAGTTTGTTGATGTTGATGTACAACAACATGTATCAGGAGAGCAAACAAACATCTCCCTTCCCTTCAGTGCTTGCATTCAAGGGCAACAAAAGCAGCAGCACTGAGTTTCAGGTTTGTGGCATGTCACCCACCCTTTCGGGTAGAAGGAACAATTTGTGCAGGAACAATTTTGTCACAGCGTTTTCCAGTATAGGGAGTGTGGTGCCAGATGTCAAAGTCTTCAGTTCTTCTGGATGCTAAAACGGAGGAGTTCTTATGCAACTGTTCCAAACAGTTTGTCTAGGGAGGGCAGGGGCTCATCTGTACACAGCAGTAGACTACGGGTTTGTCAGCATTGCTGAACTCAATTTCAGCAGTGATTAAAGGCACATCACAGATAACAGTTCCAGCCGCTCCTCTCTGGCTTTAAAAAACACTGGAGAGCTGTTTGAAGAACTGGCCAATCATGGCATTTTCTTTTTAAATAGTCAATGGACACGATAAAAAGCTTCCAGCACCAAACAGCTCATCCTAACATCCTATAAAGTCCGGACAAAGTACAGTCTGGTTCCCGAAGTTAACGAACAAACGATACATCACCATGACAAATGAGGCCACATTCATTCAAGGGCCCAGAAAGAAAGTAACAGAAGCTTAAAACTTCAGTTTTCCTCTGAAACAGTACTTGAACGCAATATAGAAATACACTGACGCCACTCAGTACACATTTGAGGTTGCTGGGCATTACATGCCCATATAGATCCTGCAACCTGCCACATGTCTCAAGATTTTGTCACAGCCTCCTCATGGAGCTACTATGCTGGTCGAACAAAGGCAGATCTTTGTTAGACACAGCATCTCTACCTCTACCTCACTACCTCAACTGCTCCTGAGATCCCTGTGTTACGCAGCTAGGCATGGCAGCAAGATCTCCATCCGAGCTTCTTCGGGAAAGCTATTATCTGCACCACCACGGCCTCAGTGATGTAAGGTCAAGAAGAAACAACCTAAACGAAAAGAAATGGAGGAAACTCAGCAGAGCTGCCACACATGCAATATTCTCTTAACTGGGGAAAATAATGTTGTTCAAGAGCACCAATTCAAAAATTGAATAGTTATTTATTGTTCCAGAAGTACATTGCTCTTTTATACATATTTCATAAATGATACAGGATTTTACACATGTTCAGAATTCTTTTAAAGAAGGACTTTTCTCCATGCTCCCTCCCTCATCCCAAACACGCACCAAGGATTCAGCTACAGGATTGTGTTCATTATTTCCCCTTAAAACTCACCACACAAACAGGATAAAACAGATTAAAAAAAAAATAATCACACAATGTAAATCAATTGAAAGACAGAGGAAAAGAGGGAGGGGGGAAAAAAACTAGAAACATGCACCCATTCGGTCCAACATGCCATTGAGTGAGAAGAGGCAGCAATCCCAGCTGTGTTTCCACATCTGCAAGGCACCTGGAGTCTAGTTAATACTGATTTGTTTTTTATTTCCTAGCATTTGGGTTTTTTTTTTTAAAAAAAAAAAAAAAAAAAAAAAAAGAAAAAAACCAACACAAAAACAACAACAAAAAAAACCAAACAGAAGCCTCTTTTACATGACACAGTGAGGAGCAGTAGTGAAACATCAAAAAAGCAGCCAGTCTTTCTGCAGATAAAGCTCAGTGCCCTTCTCCCACCTTCATCCTGTCTCCACAGTATTTATCAGCAGGATGCTAAACCAGACTGACCTGCTTTGAATGAAGAGATGTTTTATCTGCTTAGAAATCAGCCAGCCTTGGCTAGAAGAGAGGGCAACAGGTTGACTTTACTTCCTCTATTTCTTTTAGCTAAGAACAAGAAATGTCATTAGCCACTCCTAAGAAATTCTGACCTGTGGGTGCAAAGTTCATTTAAAGCTACTTAATTAGGGGAAAGTTCTAGAGAACTGAAGTAGTTCTGTGTCCTGCACTGTAAGAGCCCTGGGCTTTCAAAAAGCCTCTGGGCAAGGAAAATGCTTTGACCGCCTTTGAGACCTTTTATCCTGTTACACAAGCAGTCAAATATTAAGTTTAATTATTCCATGGGCCAGAACTGTTCATTTCAGCAGGAATCATGATTCTGCGACAGTTTTATAATCTTTTAAACCTTCATAATTTCATAGTCCAGGTGGCTATCAGATTTGGGGCAGGAAGAGGGGAAATATCCCTCCCTTAAGACTGAATGGAAAAAAACCTCTCATGCAACGCTGCCACTGATTTCTAGAAGGAGCTCAAGGGCACTGGGACGCAAAGTTTATATAGTTATTACAGAATAATCCAAAATACCAATTATCAAATGTCCGGAAGAAAACTCGCTCCTCCTCTCACTTGGCTACAACCAGTCTGTGCTACAAATAAGGAGGAAGGCAGTGGAGCACATGGGGTGGGCTGGGAAGGGGAAGCTCACGGTTTTCCAGTAGAAAGCAGTCTTGTAGTAACCTTAGAAAAGAGACCAGGGCTGACCAGAAGTGTGCGTGTTAATGGCGGTGGAGTGCAAGTTCTGATCACCAGCCATAGCTCCAGGTGGCTTGGATTCTTTGCTCCTTTTATTTTTTTTCTCCTTTATTTTTGTTGAAAGAGAAAGAGAGATTGGAATCAGGTAAAGGAAACTTTAAAAAGCTAAGCAGGCTGCTGGTGTCTTATCAAGAGGCAGACCCTGCAAAGCTGGAAGAAGACACCCCTGCACCCCCAGCATTACATTCTTTTCACACACCCCCCCACCCCGCAATCCTGTATTTGTACACAATTGCCATTCAGACGGTTTTTAAATGTGACTATTTGCCAAGCCCTTTTCAGAACTAACATTCCACAATGTCCCATCTTCAAGGTTTAAGAGATTTCCCCCCTACAGTCCTTTGTCTTGATTAAAGGTAAAAACCCTTCACCCCCACACCACCTCCCAGCTTCCACCTGCAATGCTTTAATTAAAAAGGCAAGAGCTATGAACAGGTTTTTTGCCGGGGTTCAGAGCTTCTTTGCTGATCAGTCCTTTTCCTCAATCTGCTGGATGGGCAGGTGAACCTGCAGTGGGTCTCGAAGCCTCTTAAGGTCCAACTCTGCCTAAAAGTAAAAGACACATTATAAAAGAACAAGCTCTCAATACACCTTGCCCAATACCACTCCACTTTACAGAACGGAACGCTTTGCCATAGTTCCTTGTTTTTCCTGTCCAGAATGAAAGCATTCAAAAAGTAAAACAAAGTCACAGGCTTGTATTTGGGAAAACCATTCTCAGCACTTCAAGACATTTGCTCTGTACTTCTCTCAACTTGTCCACGTGCAGCCACTTAGAAGGAATACGGCAGGCAAGGTTTGATCCCCATAAAACCACTGGAACCCTTTACAAAATATGGCTAGATTAATGGGAACGGTTGTTTCTATAAGAAAAGCTCCATGAAAATCCAGTCACCCAAGGGTACCCATATTCAACATGGCATGAGAAAACGCAGAAGTCTTTGAGTTTTCTCATGAAACCAAGAGAGCCTAGTCCTAACCTTCCTCTGCTCCTCATGCAGCTCCTTCTCCAAGGCAGGAGGAGAACACAGCTTGCCCTGGATATCCTACACTGTCACTTCCAGAGCCTGGGAATAAACAGAGAATGATCCGGAGCAGTGAAAAAGAAAGTGGTAGCTCTGCTTTTTCAGCCTGTGCCATCCTTCTGCAGAAAGGCTCTCAGAAACACAAGGAAAAATCTCTACCCGTCTCCTTTGTTAAACAGATCCCACAATGCGGACAGTCCGCCAAAAGTTTCTGTCTCTAACACATGAGAAATCTGTTCCTGTTGCTTCTAACAATACAGCTACATTTTTTGAATGTTATTTTCCAGGACTGCAACCCAGTGCACTGAAGTGCTATGTCAGGAAGATGTTGACTGAATGGATGCCAGGCTTCACTCCTCACTAAATCCATCTGGTGTGGAGGAGCTGAGGAGGAAATCTTGAATTAGGCTCCTCTGAGGCATGAAGTGCCTGAAGCAACTAAAGATTTGCCAGCAGTTTCTAAAAGGCCCTTACAGACAGATATAGGTAACCATTTCATGTTGATTTACACATCCAGCAGTTCTATTCCTGGGCATATCAAAGCCAATTCAGTGATTGCACTGGGACTCTGACAGGAAAATGGGCTGAAAACTTCAGATACACCCATTCTTATTTGAGGTGCATCTATTAATAGCAGCTAAGAATCAGCAAGCAGTAATTTCTTTATCTTATTTCTGGAAAAATTCTTGTTACCTGAGCAATTGCATCCTTGAGTTGATTGTATTTCTCTAGATCAAATCGTGTCTTTTTGGCTCCTTTATGGAAAAATAATAAGTACTGTCTGTCTCTAGCTTCTGGATAAACATATTCCTAAAAAGACAAAAGGAGAGAAGATTGGAACAAAGCCACAACAGGATGCAACACAGGCTACTGTTAGCACAATACATATCAGATGCATTTCAGGAGCATGACTAGTTTCTGTCAGTGAAGGCACACGACCAGACAGCATTTTTTAAGGTCACCCAGTGCCATGGGGTGACCCCAATCCAGCAGCTGAGCCCCCGCCCAGTCACTCCCTCCCTCTCCTATAGGCAGATGAGGGAAAATAATCAAAATGGCAAAACCCAAGAGAAACTTCGGAGTTGAAAACAAACCCCAACAACAGCTTAATAAATGAAGGAAAAAAAACCAACGCAGAACAGTGGTGCAATAGCAATCACTCACCACCTACCACCAGCAGACCGATGTTCAGCCAATATCCGAGCAACAGCTACTTCAGAGAAACTCCCCCCAGTTTAGTGCTGAACATGATGTTATATGGTACAAAATATCCCTTTGGGCAGTTTGGGTCAGCTGTCCCAGCTGGGGCCTCTCACAACACCTCACACACCCCCAGCCTGTACCCGGGACTGGGGCGAGCAGGGAGAAACACCCAGAAACACAGGCGGCCTTGAGGCTGTTGAGCAATAGCAAGAACATTGGTGCATTCTCAAGGCTGTTTCGGTCACAAATTCGAAACGTAGCACCGTAAAGAACATCAACTCCACCCCAGCCAGAGCCACTACAGTCGGGCATTTGCTTCTCCACCACTATAATACACTCCAGCAGCAAGTTACCATCACCTCCCTTCTGTCCCAAATGTGTGAATCCTTCCAGGCAGAGAGAACCAAAACGAACATGTCTCAGGGTTCCAATACTGACAAGTTTTTGGGGAGAAACAGAGGGGAAAAAAAAGAGCTATAAATACTGGAATAAACCTTTGTAAGATAGTCCTTACTCTCTTTTTCGTAAGGTCATAAACACGCAATGGCTAATTGAAGCAACTCTAGATGCGGATGAGTTCATCTCTCAACCAAGCGATGCGAGCGAGAATAAGAACCCAATACCACAGCTTTCACCAGCGATGCTCTACTGGAAAATTCACGACTTTTTAGAGCGTGTAGATAACTCAGAGCAGCAGAGCTGTTAGCACCAAAGCCCACACACAGCCCCTACAAAGCGCAGGTCTGCTTGCTGAAGTTAACTCTCGCTCGCTCTGGAACATGGCACAGCCTCTGTGCCTGCTGTGTAGCCAGGGATCAGAGCTGCCTGCTGGAAAAAAGCTGCATTTGAGTCAAGCCAGCCCTGAAACACTGAGATTTCAAGGTCTGGCTGAAGAGTTGCTAATTGATACAGATGGCAATCAAAACAATAGATCTGAATTCAAACATGCCAGAAGTTCCAACCACGCTTAGTGGAAACTATTGCAGCACATGTCCCCAACCCCTGAAATGATGCAGCTGACAGGCCCCTGGGACACCATGCTGGAACACCTGGAGCAACTGTTTTGATGGTCTTGTGACAGTAGAGTCTCTTTGAGCCTGCCTTCCTTCATTTTTTAGGTGAGACTACGAAGTTTAAACAGGAATGATGAGAAAAAAAAGCCCATATGCTAGAAAACCCACGTAGTCTGTTACAACTACAATGATCCAGAGAAGGATCTTTCATCTGGATGGGAGGCCAGATCCAAAAAACCCTTGAACAAAAGCATTTCCAACACGATACCTGAACCTTTGTCTCTTTAAAAAGGCCAGAGAACACAGAGATGTGTTCTTCCTTGAAACTCAGAAGGTACCTCATCCACACACAGTTCATTTGGGCTGATAAATCACAGCACTTGGAGGTCTCCAGTGCAAGTCAACGTGTGTGATGCTGCGTGCATGTGTGAAGAAACCATGACCTGTCAGCAGACAATCCTGTATAGCTAAAGCAATCAATTACAGAACATACATATGTATTTACGGTAAGACAACCAGAAAAAATCAGCAGTGACCACCACCAGAGGAGCCCACAACCACACACCACCATCCTGGACAGCACAAATTAAATCAAGTGGCATCTATGTTCCAAAAGAACAAGGAAGGGGCAAGGTGACTTCTAACAGACACAGTTTTCCTATTTCTTTAGGGAGCAAAGTTCATAGCAAGTCTTCTACTGAGGGGTCAACATCAGCATGACAAGTCCTACCTGGCGAGTCATTACGAAATAAGCATACATTGCCATGGCACTACCATAGGTGATGAAATAGGTGACTGGTTCCATAATGTCCCAAGAATATTCCCACCAGGTGAGGCGGGCCAGAATCCCAAACTGAGTGGCCATGTAGGCCAGGCCTCCCCACAACACCAAGGTTGTCCTCTTCTCTGCTTTCCTGCTGAGCTCCATCCTTACCTGCAGGAGACAGAAGTACATGCCTTATAGTCTCAAAAATACTTTTGCCAATATAATTAAGAGATAATGTAAAAATAACAGCTTGTATTTATATTAAAAATCCTACGTGGTTTCATATGTATGATTTGAGTTTAGGTTATGCAAACAAATCCAGACTTCTTTTCTATCAGTATCTTGCCATCAGACATATTTCCCCGAGCATGTTCTGGATACCTTGCAAAGCTGCTTACTTATCTATGTTCAGAGAAGTTCTGCTGCATTAGCCCCGGTCTTTATTTACTACCAAGTTAATTTCCAAATATATAAATCAAGGAAACAAAACACTTCCACAGAAACACACGTGGTTTGGTACACACTTAGCGAATCTTCTGCTTCAGTGATCAAACTATTCGAAGCATACCAGGCATCTAATTAAAACCCTGAAATAAATGAAGGATGACTTCAGAGGATAAGTAAAATACAATGAGAACCTCTTACTTTTTCTAGTGGTGCTAGTTGCTCCTTCAATTCCTCTAGTCGCCCTATCAGCTCCTTCTCTTTATTCAGCTGGTGCTCCTCAATGCACAAGGCGGTATACAACTGCTGAACCAGTGTCTTGACATCATTCAGCATCGTTGCGTTTTCATGGCTTAAGAGCTCTAGGGAAAAAAAACAAAGGCTGCTTTATATGCATTTATCCACAGAATTTCTCATCTATTCTTCAGAAACTGCTACTAGTCTGCACAAGAAATGCATGAAACTATCTTTTCAACAAAGAAGTATTTGGAAGAGCTCCAGCACTCTAAGACAATGCTATTTCTTCAAAAGAAAACCAAGGTTTATTATTGGGTATTCCTAATATAAGATAAGAAAAATGAAAAGAGATCCATGCTATTAGCTTGCCCAGGTATCAACAGCTACTTCTGATCCATAATTATATACAAGACTTAACAAAGACAAATGAATAACTAAACGAGGCCAATCCATCACATCAGCTGTTGAGAAACAGCCAGAATCTGTCAGCAATCATGGTTATCAACGATGGGCAGCAAAGACCTGGCTTAGTGGCCCCAGAACGTGCAGTCTTATGATAATTATTTGGAGTAACAATGCCGGGAATTGTTTCTCAGCACTCTGTGGGCTACCCCATACTGTGATGCCTACAAGACAATGGAATCGTCTCTCACAGTATATTTAAATAAAGACAGTAACAGGGCCACTAGAGGAAAATGCCTTTATCCCTGCATTTCAACACAAAAAGTATTCCTAAAGAAAATCAACTTGTAAAGGATTTATGACTAGAGGTATATTACACACTCCATATGAAAACAAAAGTTTCAAATTAAAGCAAAAGAACTTGACATTAGCGAAATAATCTAAAAAAAAAAAAAAAATATATATATATATATATATATATATATATATATTTTGTAGCATCCTTGGGCTCGTACCTTAGGTCATCTTCTCAGAATAATGAGTTTACCAACATAGAGAGCAGAACTGACATAGAAAAGTTGCAGGAACCCATCTAGACTTGGCCTGCAACTCTCATACGAGCAACAAGTGAGAGAGTTTCAATTGATTAGAAGCTACAGACAGCTTAAGTTTTAACACCAGCAGCTAAAGGGAAAAAAGTGCCAAGGCAGAACACACCATATCCTCTCCAGCTAAAGGGCTCCTGCTCCCCTGTTGGGGGGAAGAGGTGTGTGTGCTCCTACTGAAGTGACCATCCAAAAGTACTGAGCACTTAAGATTACAGTGTTGTGGCATTTCCATTTCAAAATACACAGGGTGATTCTGTAAAAATGGAAAAACATTAGCTGAAAAGTTAAAACAGAACTAATCTCAGTGCCTGGAGCACAAGTCTGATGAGGAACAGTTGAGGGAACTGGGGCTGTTCAGCCTGGAGAACAGGAGCTGAGGGGAGATCTTATTGCTGTCTACAACCGCCTGAAAGGAGGTTGGAGCATAGAGAGTGTTGGTCTCTTCTCCCAAGTAGCAAGTGATAGGACAAGATGAAATGGTCTCAAGTTGCAGGAGGGGAGGTTCAGATTGGATATTAGGAAAAAATACTTCACAGAAAGGCATTGGAACAGGCTGCCCAGGGCAGTGGTGGAGTCACCATCCCTGAAGGGGTTTAAAAGGTGTTTAGACGAGGTTCTTAGGGACATGGTTTAGTGCTACAGTTAGGTAAGGTTATGGTTGGACTCAATGATCCTGAGGGTCTCTTCCAACTGAAATAATTCTATGATTCTATTTACAGGCACATTCATTTTAATACAAGCTAACTATAGAAATCTCCATGGCAAACGAATCAGAGGCAGCTATTTCACGTAACCTAGGTGATCCCAGAGCTCACCTACCAGCACACAATGGGCACATCTTACAAGTGAGCCAACCAAAACCACACCAACTCATTAACACAGACCTTGCTCTCCCAAACATTAGGTGAGATGTATGGACCGTCTTACCTTGGGACAGCAATTTCTCCAGTGCAGAAATAGACACCATGTTTGCATTCTCATTCAGTTGTGAACAATAAAATGCTGTAATACACTATAACTTGCCTTGCAAAAAGCTCCTCGGAAGCTAACTACACTGACAG
Organism: Patagioenas fasciata; assembly: GCF_037038585.1. Lineage (NCBI taxonomy): Eukaryota > Metazoa > Chordata > Aves > Columbiformes > Columbidae > Patagioenas > Patagioenas fasciata. The sequence continues at coordinate 7,401,691 of NC_092527.1, forward strand.
AGGAAGGTGGCACACATCAGCATGTCTCCCTAGAAGCCAGCCACCCGGGGTAGTCTCAGACCCAAAAGACATGGTCAGTCTCCTGATTTTTGATCAATCAGCTTACTTTAATGTGTCATCTTATTCAGGTTACTCAAGATGGTAAAAGGAACATCAACAGTTCCCTCACAGCTTTTGCCTTATAAATTATTTTGTTTGTTATCTACTGCTTGAAGAGAGGCAGGCCCAAAGACTAGGGAAAATATCCAGATAAATAGGGGAAGGCATTTTCACCATCTAACCTCAACTGGATGTGCAAGTCAAGTTATAAATCCACCCTAATTTGTTAGCCTGTCTACGTGGCTAAAAACTCCTTTTAGAAAAATACTGCTTCCAAACTTGGCATTTTTGCCTGCAACAATAACAGAACTATGAGGTAGAAAAAAAATCCCCCATTATCTGTGAGCTAAGCAACGAGCAGACCAACGTTTCCCAAACTGGCCCTTCTGTTTAAGTCCTCAGCCATAAATACACAAGAACCAGGGGCTTTTAGAAGGCTAATAGGTTGTCTAGGAGAAAAGAGTAGATGGTAGATGAAAATACCAAGTTCCTGCCACTGCCAGTAAATCTGGAGCGTCTCAAAAACTTCTTGCAAGTTTTCACATCTTGAAAGGTACACAAGTACCCAAACTCCCGTTATTTAAAAGCATTTTCTGATTGACTTGAAATAGGCTGGTTTCCCCTGCTATTGGACTCTTAGTAAAGTAATCTTCCAAGAGCAGAGTCTCATTTATTTCACTGTTTGTCAGTTAACAGTTCCAAGGTTTATTTGCAATTATTTAAAGTACCACACTTAAAATGAAACAGTGTTGACTGTGAGGTGAGGGAACAATTGATTCTTCTAAATCAGAAAACGTAAGTTTCAATCTAATTCTCGTTTTGTATTGTACTCCTTGAGAATGAGCTAAACTAAATTACTTCGCTGTTATTAGAAAAAAATTCAGAAAAAGTTAGAAATGGAAAGAAATTACATTTCTTCATTTATTCCTTTAATGGGTGGTACTGGCTTTGAGTAGAACAAATATTTGCTTTTCATCACTGACTATTCTGATTATGTGGATATCACTAAATCAGATTCCAAGGGCAGGATTAGAAACTGCAAGGCTTCCTTTAGAAATAATATCTCATGTTCTTGAACGAGTGAAATAAACCATGCTGCCATTAAACAGGGAACTGAAGACTAATTTTTTTTTTCCTGCTGTTTACCAGAACCAGGCTGCTTTACCTCTCTTTGGTGGTCTAACATGGTACGTGACATCATTAATGATCAGTTTGAAGTCATCCAGCAGAAGCAAATCTATGCCTGTGGAGGCGGCGACACGTGTGCCATCTGTAAGGCAAACACAAGCGACTCATTAAAACTGTTGAAACAAAGCACCCGAACACGCTGTGGCTAAGCTGTAAAGCCATCCCAAATGCATTTTCCTACAGAGTATATTCTTTGTCAAAACTGATACATATACTGGGAGACCTTATAATGCCAATACCAGCTGAGCTATGTGTGCAGCTGCTTTTCTGAATTCGTGATATTTGGGGTCATCTTATAAAAAGAAGTTCCCTCCATCCCACGCACTTCGAATACTTTACTATGTTTTGCAGTACAATCCACTTAAGTGATCTTCATCTCTTCCCACTGGCCTTAGAAATTATTTACATCTCTGGTACGAGACAGCTTTGACATCACTAACCCAGCGAAGACCTCCCTCCCAGGCCAAGACTTTTAAGAAAATGCCTCCTTTGATGGCACTTTCATAAGACATCTTAAGAACATTTCAGAGCTTTGGTGGCTCACAGACATATAGCAATTGAGCAATATGGTGACGAAAGACATGGAAAACATAACTGGGTTTTCATAGCTCAGCAAGATATTGTTTCCTTTGTATCATCTTTTACACCCAGTTCTTTACAAACCAATTAGAACACCTACATCGGTAGCATAGCTCGCACCTTTCCTACTAAATAGTAGAAAACTCATCCAAAGCACCTCCAGCAGGACTGGAGTCTATGAGCTCAGCATTAGGAACGTTTTCCTCGTCCTTCACTCTACAGTCAGATTTCTTTGGCAGACCTGACTACACAGAGATAGTTAACAATATTCCTACTCCGGGAATGGCGTTTCTACCTTCTACTTTTCCAGGAATGCCACCATAGTAAACTTACATTGAAAAAGCAAAAGGTTGGATAAAGATAGCTGGCAGGCGAGTAAATCAATTAATTTGTAAACGACAGTACCTGCTGAGTAGATTGCAACCCGATCAATTCCTCGGTCCTCTGCTTGCAGCTGTTGTAAGAACACACCGACGGAGTCCGAGATGGGTTTAAGCGTGAACTGGCAACGTTCACGCCGGGATGGAAGATTTACAGAGATCACAGGTAACCCGTTTTGGTAAACCACCGTCACTTCTACAAGGAACACAAAAATATAAGTTTATCGTTAAAAAATAACAAGTATTCTTTCAATAGTTTTGTACTTGTCTCATGGGGAAAGAGGCAAACATTGGTAGAGCTGAACATATAACAGACTGATTTTTTTTGGTTAATCTTTTATCAAGAGATGCGCACATCAAAGAAAAAACTGAGGGATGTCACTCCCATTAACTTGACGGCATCTGTTAAACTTCCTGTGCTTTGCAGAGAAGTAAAATACACTTATTCTAATCACAATCGCACTGATACTAAAGGCAACGTGATATCTGAAAGCCACAACCTAGCAGCGCAGTATGTTTTGGTTAGTTTTTGAGAATCAAATTATTTTGGCCTATGGAAGACAAAACACCGAGCAATTTTATCAGGATTTATAGCCCAAGAGACAATGTCAGACCATGTATATTAGGAAACACCAAGGAAGAACCTACTTTAAATGTTTTTATTTTTGTTTAGTTCTGGTTTCCTCCTCTTTGTCCTGAGGCAACAAATCTTTAAGAGAGCAGTCAGCAGTATGAGGTTGTAGAACAGCACTCTGAGTTTAAGCTTCAAGGTCATTTCATCTAAAATTCATAGGATCAATACGCTTTGTACTCCAGCAGACGTTACTTCCCAGGTGTAGATAAAAGGACGTTTTCCATTTCTTTAGTGCTGTCAAGAGCTTTTTCAAGAGCATTCTTAAAGATTTCAGTGCACCTTTCTAAAATTGACGGTAGCGACCTGCGTGAACTGTCAGCCGGTTTTTATTTTAGTGCCAGAAAGACAGCCCACTCTGTGCAGACATAGAGAAGAGAAGGTAAGAGTTTGTACTCCCCAAGCCCTCTACTGAGTCACATGCAGTCAAAATTCTCCCTAAGTGGAGAAGTTACCAAGATATAGAAGCACACCTAAAAAGGATTCACATTGGATTGCTGCGTATTTTCCTTATGTAAAAACGTAAGGTCTTTTTTATCGCACAGAGCATTTGCCGTGTCTCAAGGATTGTGCAGTCGCACCCACCCACACGGCATCTGGCTCAGCGTTCCCACCTGTTGGAGCTCTGGCCAACTATAGGAACCACACCGTCTACTTCAACTCGTCTAACTCATGTATTGATACACCAAGTCAATTTAACCAGCCAACCTCAAAACTAGTTGGTCAAACAAGTCAACATAAGTAGAAATAGAAGTAAACATTGTCATTTTAACTACCAAAGGAAACGATTTCTCAGCATGCCCCTGTTAAGAAAGTTGTGCAACCAACAGCCTTTATTCTTCTCCTTTCAGTGATTTGCTGCCAGATGATGAACTCATTTATCACAGGATCATTTGCATATTAGGACAAGTCTTGGGGCAACATGCCTCTCCAAAGAGGGGAGCTGATGGATGTTGAGAAAAGATATGCCAAGTACACTTTGGCAAAGCCAGAAGAGTTCTCTTGGGCTTTTGAGTTTCCCCTCACATGAAGTGAATCGAGCATCCAAGGGCTTTTTCCACTCTTGTGGCAGTTTGCTTTCCAGTGCCAACAGAGCCTGGGTGGAAGTGACCAAGTACAGACATCTAAAGTGACTACAGCATCCCAAGAGGTCCCAGTATTTGGAAGCTTGTAAGTGCCTATTTCTCCAGACTCTGACACCTTACAGGATTTTAGTAGCTTTAGTTTTCTGATTAGAAACTCAGAGACAACAGTGAGATATTTACTGGGGGAAAAAAAACCCTGCCAATTTATGAGGACAGTTAGACAGAATTTCAAGCTCCTTATCAGCAGCTGCTATGACACAAGCATTTGCATTCTTTCACTCAAGTATTCGAGCAAGACACTGCTAAGAAATAGATTGGCATTAGCTACTTTGGCGATAGCAGGCTCAGGAGTGCTCACCATGTTTAGAAGCTTAAAACAGTCACTTAAATATTGAATTTGTTGGTTCTGTGAGGGGCATACACAACATTAACATACGTACAAGACATGAAAAACACTTATCTGAAATGTTACCCTCACCATACAAAGAGCCAATTCATTGTAGAGGAGAACAGATAACAACGTTAGCACCAACACCCTTTTGTGTGTCCCAGTTGGTACAACACAAGGATGCAGCTTTGGAGGAAGCACCTGCCAGCACCAGCCCTGATGCATTTTAACCCTCCATGGACCAGATGGAGATGAACGCAACAGGTCAGACTGCACCAAGAGCTATGGATGCCGGCAGCACACACAAAACCTTCCTCAAGGATTTCCACCTCAGGTGAAATGCTGAAGACCAAATTATTTCTTTCAGAGGACAGGGACAGTAAGTTTGGAATTACAGCTGGTTTACATTTACCTTACAAAAAGCTTGTAAAAGTAATTTTCTCGCCTAATTCACTGGTGGGGAAAGTCCATAATTCCAGTTGATCCTCTCAGCACCTCCCACACAAGTAATGCCTGGTCAAATTCTTACTGCTTTAGAGAAGGAAGAGCTCAGAGGTGAATAAAAAACAAAGTAATAATCCAAAGGACATGTCAATAACACAAAACTAACGGACAGCAACAGACAGCTCCAGTAAAAGTTATTAACACAAGATGCTATGATGCAGCTGTCCCCATTGCCCTCCTCCGCTCTGCCAGCCCGGTGGATTGCCTGCATGAGGGTAATTACAAGTTCCTAAGTGGACAAAGAGTTTTGGCATTTCACTAATTACAGAGCTAACATTTCAGCTAATCTTCACTGATTACATTTCAAACAAGTATTTAAATACATGAGATAAGTAAAAGAAAGTAATTGCATACAAGTGTGTTTTGCTTACATTTACAGACAACTTCAACCTGGCCAGGGATGCTGCTAAATAAGACCGTGGGAGATATTTAGAAGCTTTACACGCTATATTAAGCATGAGGTTGCTTTGAGGTATGAATTCCACGCGAGCACCACAAAGTTTTGAGTCAACCATATGTGCACCAGTAACAGGTCATTAGTATTTTTAAAAAACACTCCTGTTCTTGCATAAGAACAACTTGAGCAACACATTGAACCAAAATAAGGTACAATAAAAAGAGTGTGGCCAAAGAAGTCAGTGTTGAACATTTACTACTGGTGAAGGTGAAATTATTGCAAGAAACAAGAAGATATACTCAAGCACAATATGAGAGGAGGTAAAATCCAATCAGGCAAGTAGCTACACAGTTGCATAACCCTCCCAACCTTACATTTGTCCTCTACACTCCTATCTATTTAAGCCTTCAGGTTATTATTTTGAGTTCTCCGCAGCAGTCATGTTCTCTTTGTGTTTGCACACAGTCGCTTTATCCTGGCATATAAAGCAATTGAGCCCTTGACTTTATTAGCTTTCAGGCTTTATTAACAAGCCTTAATGGGAAGAGGATCCGCTAAACATTTGTGTCAGTCGGCATAAGCGTTCAGTCTTTGCGCACAGCATGCGGATGTTAAAGCAGGCAGAGATCTCAAAGCCACTGCTTTCTCTTTGCATGCTGAGATTTTTCAAGTGCATTCTTTTGCTTTACATTCTGAAAATGTTATTAAAAAGTTTACTGTCTGAGCTGTTTCAGGATTTATATAAAGGAACAAAATTGCCTTGGCTTCACAATTTATTTACTGCAGCAAACAGTGCTTCAAGTGTTTGAGCAAGTAGCCGGTATAAGCTGCACTTTCATCACATAAAGTTAACAAGGCACACAGTACCCTGAAGGGCAGGGATCACAGAGACCTCACAGCTACATCAGGAAAAAGTCTGGTCAAAAAATGTGGACAGTTGCACGCAATGACATCCATCTTTATAAAGCTTGTCTGGTTTTATAGGAAGAGTTCTTAGAAAAGTTGCCCATTTCCGCAATTCTTCCGGACTGACTTTGGTGTCTGCCACTTCCTTGGTTCAAAAGTAGATTGCCTCCTAGTTAAAAAAAAACCTTCAGCAGAAAAGGGGTCAGGAAACATGATTTAAGCCGGGGAAGGCAAAAGTGAGCCAAGAGTTTGCCCGTGTCGATACTCACCATCAGAGGGCACTACTGTACTGCAATAGACCACTCTCACGCTCTGCCAAGGAGAAAGCCTCTGATGCACCTAAAAATACAAACACAGCAAAAAAGGACAAATGTTCAGTTCTGGCAGAAGCCCAACGCAGTGGCACCTCCTGTCCCCCCCCCTCACCATCCCCGGTCCCAGTGCCTGTGCTGGGCATCTCCTCCTGTCCACCACAGGGGTACCTGCAAACCGGGAGTGCTTGTCATGAACAGCATCATCTTCCACCATCTGCCACCCAGCAAGGACTCCCCCCTCGGCCAAGTTCACCGCTACACACCCCGCTCTCAATGCCCAGAGAGACGGAACATGTCACGCAACAGCTGCGATTTTTTTTTATTCCTTCCTTAATGTAAAAATGTATTTTTAAAACCACATTGAGTTAATCAGTTTAAAGAAATCAGTTTAATCAGTTTTAAGAAATCAGTTTTGATTACTACACAGACATAGGAAGTCACATAAAAGCATCAGTCTTTAAGTATAAGCATAACAGCGGGGAAAGGTTGGGGATGAAGAGTTTCGTTCTCTTAGACTGTTCTGTGTGCTAACATGTATTTTCTTCTTGCCCTTACAGAGGGAAACCGGACTCTAAAATACAAGTAGTAAACATGCCTGTTCATGGAAGAACAAATTGTTCAAGATAACAAACAAAAACCGCGATACTAGGCTGTAAAACAAGAGCCTAGTAAGAAGAAGAAAGCACGTGAATGGTTCATATGTTCTGCAACTTTGGCAAAGGACTGATTTGTTCAGGAAGATCTAGAATCTGAGCGATTTAAAGTCTGTCCTCCAGGATAAGTTATACTAGTTATACACTAATTCTCCCCCAAGAGTGAAATTGTAATTCTAGCACAAGAGAGCCCAATTAGAAAAAGACTAAGGCACACCAACTCCCATCTGGTTACGGTGATGTGTATTTCAGTGACTGGCACTCGGATTTCTCAACACTCACAGTCCAATATGGGCAATCCCATGGCCTGGGCTTGCTTTTATTTGTTTATTTCTAAAACGCAGCTGACAAACCTGCATTTCTATAAAGGCATCTCAGGGGTAGGGCTTGTTGATTTTTAAGTACATTTCTAATGCAATTTTGCAAACAAAACCCAGGCTGTTAAACATTTCTCTGCCAAATTGTCCAGACCTCCATATTTTGCAAGGTTGCTTTAAATAATCTGCTTGAAATAGATTTATCTGCTACTTCACTCTTCTTCTGAAGCCTGCTGTGCAAACCCAGGATAGTTTCGACTACACTTGTCTTGAAAGCAGGACCTACGGCCCAGGTGGTCAGTGCACTGACAGCTCTGGAAATCCACTCTCATTTGTGCTGTATTTACATTCTGTTTTTCTCAATCCCGACAATCAAAATCAGTCAAGTAAGTTTCCATTTTCTTTCTTGCATTTTTTCAGCTTCCCACAGTGGAGTCAAAAAGGCAGCTAACAGGAAAACAGAAGCAGATTTAAACAGATGTAACTGAAGTTCAGTGGGAAGTTGAATGTTCTGGCAAAAGTAACCTTTAAAAGAACCCCTGTACATCAGGAACCAAAGGGCAAATTTGCCTTCTTAGGTTTGAAAATAGCAAGTTGTCTGGACTGACAAACACCCATGTGCTACTGCTGAGCAAGCAGGATCCCCCACCCCTGAAGATTTAAAACTCGAAAACACCAAAGCAAAGCACAGATACAGCCTCACATTCTGGACAAATCAGGCTTCACTGCCTTGGCATCACTATTATATCATGAAAAAAACCCAGAAGCTACACCACATCTAAGCCAGTTTTCAGCATGAAATTGTACCCGTGGAGGGGAAGCCTCTCTAGGCAGTTGAAAAGACAAGACCTTTTCCTATTTGAAACCAGCAAGTTCAATTTTAATCCTTCTGCAAATAGTATCGGACCAGATGCAATAGTGGGTAGAATTTATACAGTGACACACAAAACCGTTTACATATGTATTTTATGGGTTCCCATGGCAGAATTGGTACTTTCAGGTACGTGCTTTTCACTGCTTTACTCTTCCCTTTTACATGGCATTAATCATCTGTTTGTGTATATACTGCACACCAGATTTGCACAACAGCCCAAAAGATTTAGTAGCATTGTTTAGAAAATCTTGAAACTCATTAAACCCAGCATTGCCAAATAGCTATATAGCTGAAAGGTATCAGTTAGTATCTCTAAAGGCTTCGCCTTAAGGCCATGAGCATTTGACAGGTATAAGCTGGCTCAAACACCTCCTGCCCTCATACAACACAGGCAACACCAGGGGAAAAGGCAAAATGGGTTGAAAAACAGGGCATGTAAGCTGACTCATCAAAAAGCGGATGTGCCTCCAGGTTTAAGCCCGTTGGTAACCCTTCCACCCTGATTCAGGTCTGAATCAGCTCTGTTTCATTAACCCCACAGCAGGAGGGTGCCGTTACATTTTACGGGAAGAGATGGCGGTTACGCTATACGTATCCGTCACTCCTGCAGTTCTGAAGTGCACCGTGCCACGCATGTTGCTGTTAGATTTCGTATCTAAAAAAAACCAGTCTTGACTGGTTTGGAAAAGGAAAAGAAAAGGAGCAAATGAACTCAAAGTCAGCAAAGACTTAAATGACATCTCCTGCCATCCAAGGTTAGTGAGTGAGAGCTTAAGGAATCATCCATCATTTTCATTCTTGAAGAGTGGCTGTTGTTTTAAAGTTGAGATGGAGATTTCAATGCCTGAACCCTTTCTCCAGTGTTTGCAATGCAACAGGTCTATGCATGAATGTGCCAGCAGGCTGAAGCGCAGGACTAAGGCAGTGCTGGAGTGGAGAGGGATTTGTTTCAAGCTTTGCTGACCAGATCTCACCGTCATTTGTCTGCGGATAAACAGTTGACCGCTCGCTGCTTCACCAATGAAGTGTAGAATAACTACATCCAGCTTTCAGCTGGGACAGACTTGTCCACCACTTCAGGAATAAGTGGTATTAGGAGTGTGAAAAGCACCAAAGCCAGACCCCTGAAATCAGAAGCTTTAATCACCAGAGTAACTTTCTAGGTCTCAAGAGAACAGGTAAAGGAATTCACTTTTCACATCTGTTCCATCCTTCCCTTCTTGTCTTACCTGCAGTAAGATGCATGCTAAGAGGCTGGGGGTTATGCAGCAGCTTCGCTCCCAGAATGATTAAGGGATCAAGAAGAAACAAAACACCAAACCAGTCCTTTGTCTAAAACTAACACTCCCTCCAGCCTCGTCAAGCTCTATATTGGACAACCCAAAGGTAAAAATAACAACATCTCTATAGATCCTAGTTTAGCTATGTCAGTCCTACATGGGTGACTAAGTTAATCAAAGCCCTGCTGGAAAAAACAGCCTTTTAGCTACCAGTGAGTGCTCTCTGATGGGAAAAGCGTCAGTAATCCAGCAGAGGTAGTATTCTGCATTTTATGTAATTATCAAAGACAGAACGGTAACAACTTTAGGGTACCAAGTCTCCAAACCCTAATTAAAATCAGAAATGTTGTGCAGAAAACACACACACACACCCCCACACACCCCAGCCCATCCCAAGAACAAAAAAGCTGAATATCTTAATCTAGAAGACAAGTAAAACATGTTGCTAACTCACTACCTGGAGTCCCAGTGACAGCCATGCTGCAGAGCTTTTGTGAAAGACAGCGAATTCTCTGTGTAAAAATTTCTTACCATAGAGTAAAATCTTTACCAACACATTCGCAAATGCCAGTTGCAATGTCTATGTTAAAATTTACAAAGGGCCTCCTTTAAATGAGGCTGCCCTATGTCAGACGTGAAGCAGCTCACCTTTTCCAACAAAAAACAGCTATTTTCATCTGTCCCCACTTTCACAGCATGAAAACCTGAATGTCTGGCCTTGGTCTGACAGGGTTTCTCCTCAAACCTCCTGGCCAGAATCTCAGTGACAAAAATTGCTGTGAGCTTCCCTGAACAACGCAAACTACCCACCTAAAAGTGCTAAAGAGCTCCATTTATTGATCTTTCCCTCACTCCAGGCTTCCAACTACTGCTTGGCCTGTTCCATTTCTCCGAAACAGAACTTTATTTGTAAGTCACTGGGTCTCTTTTGTCTTCTCATTTTGCTTTCCCCTCACGCCAGCTGTGTTTGCAAAGGGGAGGAAACACAGAGCGAAACCACGTTCTGATGAGAAATCTGCTGTCCGAGCTTCACAGATGTGTAACTAATCAAGTCCACTAATATTTCTGCACTAGTACGTAAGCTCCTACTAGATTTGAAGCACATATAACTGTGGCAATACGTTTCCTTCTGGAAACATCCGCGCCGCAACCCATGGAGGACTCTGTGAGGGAGCACAGGGGCGCCTCCTCCTCCACCTCAGTGCTCACAGGGCCGTTCCTCACACTTTCTCCCTTATTCCTCTGCTTTTCCCATCATTTTCCCCTTATTCCTCTGCTTTTTCTATCATCATTCCCCTTTCTCACCTCAGTTTCCCCAAGGCACCATCGGCGGGGCTGAGGGGCTGTGCTGTGTGTTCCCGCCAGAACCTGCCTCTCCTCACAGAGCCCCCAGGCACCCAACACACCAACTACTAATGGAAAAGCTGCAAATAAAATCCTTCACATGCACACCCATGTGGGGCTCTGAGCACAGACAAGACCTTTTCAGCCCTTGTATGAGGAAGACTCCTACAGCAGTCCCTCACATGGGCCTGGGGATAGGGAGAAGACAGGATGGCAGCCCTCACACCCGCAATACCAGCAAAGAGGGATCTTGCTGCTGCCAGCACCCAGGCACAGCCCTGCTGTATTCAAATGCCTCCGTGAGAAACATCCAGAGAGATAAAAATGGGTCAGTCTGGCATCAGAGATCTCTGCCTGCACCTCTCCCCCATTTCTTTGCCACCTCCATTCTTCTCAAGACACCTGGACACCTTTGGCTGCTTCCAGGACCTCCCTTCAGAATGAAAAAACAAATCCAATCTTCTGCTGAAATTGAGCCCAACTTTACCAGACATTTGCTCATCAAACCAGTAACCCTGTACAGAAGGCCTCCTCCAACTTTTTGCTACAGTCTCTGGTTACATTCACGTAGTAAACATTAAGTATTTCCTTCAAGGCTTCTTCTAGAGCCTGGTATGCAATAAAACGGCTCTTGCAAGGGTGAAATTCAAAGCAGAGCACTTTGCTGCCCTGCACAAACCCTAAACATTTGGGCAGAGAGGGGAACGTGGTGGGAAAGCCCTTGTACCTGGGAGCACATTGCTGCAGCACAAATGGGGCAAAGGAGCCCCGCGCCCCTCACCACCATTTTCTCCCCAGCTTCCAAAAAGTCCACACTGCTGCCTTTTTAAAGCATATAGCTTGTCTCCCAGGACACGAGCACTCGCACGATTAAAACCCACTGGCTTGAACTCATTTCTTTCTTTGTTGCTATGCCCTTGCTCACATCCCACTCAAGAGGCCAGATTTTGCCCCGAAAAGAACATTTTGCACCCATTGCCTCCATAGGGGAACACTTCTGCGGAGGAAGGTTGAACAAATGAGAACCCGTCTGAACTGCAGTGCTGTTCCTCTTTGGTTGTGTTATTTTTCTTCTTTTTGTTGTTGTTTCCGAGAAATCAGACCGAGGAGATGGACGCAAAAAGAGACAACGCCAGTAAGACGTGGGAAGCGTTAATCTTTGCATTTGGAAGCACTTTGTACGACCTACACGTTAGCAAACGATCCTTATTTGCCACACTTCTCATTCCTGCCGCCTGAATTTTCGCTTCTTCCAGCATTAGTGCAGAGCTTCATCACATCTGCTAGGGGAGGAACATAAACAGGAGGTGAGCTATAAATACTCCCTTCTCATCCTGCTTCCTTTGCCCATCTGCCTAAAAAGAAACAGGTAGTCCACAGCGTCCAGGAAAAGGTGGGGGTAGGAGGAAGGAGGTTCATTCTTTGCAGAAAAGGGAGGAAAATAAAAAGGATGAAGCAACTGCTCCTCGTTCTTCATTGCACCTTCCTGCCAGGCGTTACCGCCGCTGTGGAGACGCTGCAATGATGAGTTTTGTAACAGGAACATCGCCGCTTTTGATGGCTTTGGGCAAAGCCTCTCGGGGGCAAGAGAGGGAAGAGGAGATAAGGCAAATGAAGTTTTAACAGGTGTGTTAAGCACATTGGGCAAGCAGTCTCTACTGCTTTTACAGGCGCTTCCTTCGCCGCACCATCCACAACAATTCCACCGCCCCCCTCAAAAAAAATACAAAAAAACCCAAAACCCCTAAGCACCTTTTCTCGATCTATATTCTTAATTTTATTGCAGATGTCAACAACCTCCAGGGAGTCACGTGATTCCTACTTCCCTTGAAAGAGATGACAGCCATGGTACACCAGACTGCATACTCCCTCTTCCATCTGAGCTTCACACAGCCCTCCCTACCTGCAGCAGCCAGCCCAGAGCTGGGCTGGAACACCTCCCGTGCCGTTTCTGATGCCAGGGCACGGTTTCGCTATTAATACATTCTTTTCTTTACCGGAATAGGATGGTTTAAATGCCACTTCTTTAATGCAGCCCTCATAGTTACGGGAAAATAAAAAAATGAAAATTTTAATTCCCTTGCATTCCGAAGGCTTGGAAAAGAGAAACCAAACAAAATACCATGATGCATTCAGGCCTGTGTCAGCTTTGAAACCTGAGCAGAGAGACAAGGCAGAGTTGGATTCCTTTCCCTAGTTTCCAGATTCATTTATTGCATCTTCCTGTACTGAAAAGAATGGCACCTCTCTTCTCAAATTAAAGGGGCTTCCAATCCTGGTTTAAAAAGCATTTGAGAAATTCAGTGAGTATTGATCCCACGGATTTCAAGCTGCAGGATTTTGTCACCCTCAGCCACTCACAGCTGAAGATCCTATAACCAGAGAGAAGGAATCAGATGAATTCCCCTCGAGGATTCCCTAAGGGCAGCTGACTGGTTTGTCTGGCTTTTATTTGTTTCTTTAGGTTTTATTTGTTTCTTTGGGTTTTTTGTTTGTTTTTCAGCCTCTAGCACTTATCAGCCTCACTGGGCAATTCCTTTTGTCTTTGTTACAGCCAGTTCAAAAGAAGATCTCTTAGCCTTCTTCTCCCGCCTTGTTGCCATACTGCACCAAACGCTTGCACCGAGGAAAGAGCAGCTTCCTGATGCATCCCTGGCTCTTCCAGCATCAAGAATGAAACAACAAGCAGAGTTATGAAGCGAGATTTCCACAAGCGCAAGGAAATTCCTTCTGCCTCGGTGCGTGTTGGGAAGCAGCCAAACTTGCACCGGTTTTCCAGGGAAACAAACTCAGAAATGAGGGAACTTGCTTTCAGCTCTTGAAAAGAAACAGCAGGCTCTTGCCGGCTTGGGAGTCAGCGCCAGCACATGTACAGCTTCACAGAAGCTTCATGCAACATTCAGCAAGCCACGGCAGCCCAGAACATCTCAGTAGTGGGGGAGTCCTGCACCATCAATTCCTTGCTCATTTTCCTGCAGGAAGGAACCTGGGATTGGTCCAAAAAAGGAACTGGTGGAGCAGAAATGTAAGTACTGTTTGCAGAGGAACACCATGGACAGTAAAAGGGTTTTTACCCAAAGTCACATTAATTCAGTCCAAGCATTGAAGACAAAAGTAGTTCCTTCCCTCAGATAATGAGCCTTACAGGGTAAGCATGGAGACTGAATCAGTTTTAGGATTGAATCCGTTATGAGGCATTTAGTTGGGGAATTTTAAAGTGTTTTAACACTCAGAAGTGCCAGATAAATTTTACCGATACTCTCGCATTCAGTCCAGGTCCCGAGACAAAAATCACAGGTTTGATAAACAGCTACAAATACCTGTGGCCAATTAACATGGGCCAGGTTTCTTCTGCGAGAAATACCAAAGCATAAGATGTTCAGCTTGCGATGCTGCTTTGCTGTCTACGTTCAATTTGCATCAGTATATGACCAGCTGTGATTGGTAGAGCAAAAATCAATCCTTGTGCTAGTCCCACACATGTCTTACCATGAAGCCCTGAAAAATCTTCCATTTGATTAAGAGTGAATGCCTGACATTTTTCTATCTATGCTTTCTGCCATAAAAACCATTACTGTGCAATTCTGACTTCTAAATCACTTATGTTCCCTGGCAAGTTACTGTCATATGAGAGTAACAGAAGGAAATGAAAAAGATTCCAACAAAAATCTATTAACATTTTAAAGCCAATGAAGGAGCACTGTTTCATTTTGCCACCAGACTGCAAATTGAGGAAACTTCTATGCAAATTTAATATCCCTGTATGTTAATGTTTAATATCCTTCAGATATCATCAGATGTACCTTGAACCTGAGGACTGCACAGGATGGCTTCCCAGCTCCACCCCGAGGAAACAGTGCAGGGCTCACCTATGGTGCCCTATCGGCCTATCCACAGAGAAGGAAACTCAGCACAAGTTAAACACAAGTGAAAGGCAGAGACAGATCTTTATCGACATGCTAACGACATCCAGTAAGAACACAAACACACTTACTTTGAACTCCATGTCTAAATAGCAAGTTGCATTCAGTTTTGAAGGTTTGTTAGACTTTCCTCAGCTCACCTCACCCGGCCTCTCTGCGAGGGGAGAGGAAACTGGGGTTGGCCCCTTCTTACAGCACAAGGAACAGCGGTACGGTACCTGATAGCATTTGGTGTAGTTTCAGAAATGCAAACTGAGCAGCGTTTTACAAGCTCCTCAATGCTGCTGTGTTCCAGTTCCAGGCTGGTTAGGGAGCAGACAGAAGAGCCGCTCTGGTCCTGCTCCTCTGGAGGAGGCAAATGTTTGTAATCTGTGAGTCTGCTCCCCAAACCCACCTATTTCCCCTCCTCAGCAGCAAATTGATCTGCTGAACTCCAGTGCCTGCACTGACCATTATCAGGCATCTCTGGGAAGACGTGGAGGAGACCCGGAGATCAAAAGGCTTTTATTTAATTGACCACTGATAAAGGAAATGACTGCAACAGCATCTCACTGGCTCAAAGCTATTCATTCTGGCACCTCCTGCGCAGAGTTACCACGATGCAAAAATGAACAACATAATTATACTTCAACGCCTGTGATTGCGACAGAGGCACTAACAGCAACACTAAGTTTCAGGAAAGCTAATAACTAAAGCAATTGTTTCATCTAACAGACAGTGCTGTCCTCAGGATGAACTTGATCGCATCCTTGAAGCTGAGCGTGGTGGGACGAGAGGATGGAGGCCCCAGCAAAGGGCTCCTGCTCCTCATTAGGTGCCTCTGCAGAGAATGTGACCAGGCCCTCGTCACCGCCAATTAATTCTGGCACTTCCTGAACCTCCCTCATCTCTCTCAGGGAAACCAGTTGAAACCAGGTTTATGGGCACACGCGCTATGCACAAACACACCTTCGGTTTATATAATGATTAAGTAAGTCAATATATTAAATCACTACTTAGAGAGCCTTAAAGAAACAGACCAAAAAACTTCCCTGCACATTTCAATGGTTATAAAGTTATCCACTACCCATATACATGATAAACTAGGATTACAGGGAAGCGTTATGAAAGCAGCTCCCAAACATTTGGTTCTGTTTTGTTTGTCAGTTTAAAATCACTGTTTTCCGATTCTATATCAGACATATCACAAGGATTGTTTTAGTAGTATTTCAATTGAAAATTTTCAGATTGTTGCAGCTCAAGTATTTTCCTTTTGTTTTACAAGTCCAGAAGGTAACATATACTATATATCTCTAACCATCTAAAAACTTTTCCCACAGAAACTGTTGCAACCTCATCCAAAGAATAAGATACAAGGAAGATGCAACAAAAATCAGTTCTCAACAGCCATTTGTGAAAAGCTGATTTGAGCTACTTGCCAAATTATAGCCTTTACGGATCAGAGAAACGCACACTACAAAGGGGTTGCAGTTCATACTCCTTTCCAACATGAGCTCTCAGGCTTAATTCATATTAAAGGACTGAGAAGTTTTGGAAACAATGCACTAGAAAAATGGCCATTTTTCTAGTCATTAACACAATTTAAGAATCAACAGCCCTGGGAAAAGAGATTATCCTGGAAGAGGGGGATTTGGAATGGGAGATCTTTGGCTAGGTTGCTTCCTTAAAGCTTTTCCAAATCAATTAAGCTGGGTTTAATGTATAGTGATAGGTGTTCAGTGGCCTAGAAGAAGGCAATTTACAATTTGGCCCTGAATTACACAAGCTGTCAGAGCCACCTTTACAGTTTGTACTTCCATTGACAGTCCCAGCTAGCTAATGAAAACTGAATCCTCCTGCTCAGGGAAATTACATTTACACATGATATAGAGCAAAAAAGCCTCTGTGGAAAAACCACGAAGGCACAGGCATTAAGGTAAGGACTTCAAAACACACGCTGCCCATCCAAGCACGGAGGCTGGCGCAGCTCCTGCAGAATAGCGTGCTCTCCATACTGTCTTTCCAAGACGCTTTTAAATGCTTTTTCCCTGAAGTAAACAGGCCTGGGAACCAGGACTTTCCCTTGGATCCAATGCTGATTATTACTTAAAGTTCTGTCATCCTTGAATCCCAGGTTTCTTCTCCCAGTCTGAAGAGGCCAGAGAGCCCCTGTCTGCCACCACACAACTGCACCACCTCCCACCCAGGTCCACAGCCTGTGCTAACACAAGCTGGGTAGAAGCCCCCTCCATTTCCCAGGTGCAGACACATCCCTTCCAACAACGTCACCCCTGCCTTGGTCTCAGATGGTGAGTAAACAGCCAAAAATTTTCCCTCTACAACCACCCAAGCAAGTTGTTCAACAGCCCCAGCATCGGAGACAAGTGACACTTGGTCAACGCTGCCTGCATTGCAGGGACTTCACGTGCCCAAGAGCAGGCTACACACACGAGAAGATTTATTGAGACCTTCACCAGGACCAGTTAAGTCAGTCTGGGTAATTCCTTCACAAGAAAAGCTGAAGTTCTATGCTTCAAGGCCACTTCTCACTTTAAGGTGCCATCATCTTAAAGCAGGTCAAAGTTTCCATTTGAGCCTCACTGCAGTGTGATTTTGGCTGTATTGAGTGAACAAACGACAGAGGGAACATGTCTCCACAGCCGACAAACTGGTAGGACTCAGCCTTCCTTTCAAAGCTTGTGAAATCCGCTGCTTCACAGTTTTGCAGTCTTGTACGTACACAAAAATCATCTCCAAAATACATATTAACAAACAAAGAGAAGAGTGATTCAGGGTTAGGACTGCATCACTATCAGTTGCTTTCATCCCTGCCTGCTTATGGTGCTTCAGTGATGGGTGAGCTGGATATCAAACAAGGTGTAAGTGAACCACAATTAGCTGTCATATCTGCTACTTATGATTATTTCCAACTGTATCTGCTAAAAGCTTGCACACCCAGAAATATTCTCCTGAGACAATGAAAGCAGATCCTTCTTATCACAACATATTTTTTTTAATAGTATAGACAAAGCTTATTACTAAAACAAGAGAGAAAGAAGCAAGGCATCATTACTAGTTAAGAGTTCAGGTACCAGGCCCAGACACTTCCAACCAAATAGTTTTTATCTGCAGAGACCAAGTCCCCCGATAGGCTCTCAAACTGATTGCGACAACACGCAAAGGTTTGGCTTTCTCAGCACAGCAGCGAAAACACATTAGCCCTCGAGAAGGCATTAAGACAAGCACTAAAATAGCTGGTTGTGAGCAGTGTAAGTGGCTGCCCAGCTGAACACCAGGCAATTCCGTAAAAGAGCTCTAGACAGAAAAAACACAACTGGTGAGAAAGCAGAACACTGTTTTAGACACACAAACCAGTAATACTTATGTCAAAGTACAGATTAAAGGTTAGAGACCGCTAATTTCTGAGGGAAAACTTTCATGATGGAAACCAAAACCATGTGCTAAGCGTGGCCTGAAAAGCAGTAGCGGGCATGGAATCACAGAATGGACTGGGTTGGAAAAGACCTCAGAGATCATCCAGTCCAACCCTTGGTCCAACTCCAGTCCATTGACCAGATCATGGCACTAAGTGCCATGTCCAACCTCAGTTTAAAAACCTCCAGGGACAGTGAGTCCAGCACCTCCCTGGGCAGCCATTCCAATGCCTGACCACTCTCTCTGCAAAGAATTGCTTTCTAATCTCCAGCCTCAATTTCCCCTGGCAGAGTTGAAGCCCATGCCCCCTTGTCCTATTGCTGACTGCCTGGGAGAAGAGCCCAATCCCCACCTGGCTAGAACTGCCCTTCAGGTCGTTCTAGAGAGTGCTGAGCTCACCTCTAAGCCTTCTCTTCTCCAGACTAAACAAGCCCAGCTCCCTCAGCCTCTCCCCATAGGGCTTGTGTTCAAGTCCCTTCCCCAGTCTTGTTGCTCTTCTCTGGACCCGCTCCAGCACTTCAATCTCTTTCCTGAGCTGAGGGGCCCAGAACTGAACACAATACTCCAGGTGTGGCCTCCCCAATGCAGAGTACAGGTGAAGGATCACTGCCCTTGTCCTGCTGACCATGCTGGTTTGGATACAAGAGCAGCAGAACACAGGAACACGGGTCCCAGCGCCTCTGCAATACCACAGGACGCCGCACCAACTGCAAACGGTATTTTTTTCAGGAACACGAAAACACGGCAAACCCACATGGATGACAAGACCACACGATTTGTCCACAGACAAGCACCATTTCTACAGTGACATCTGGAATAACTTTGTGCTACTATTATCAAGAAGAAGGTTGTAGAGCAAACAACAAAAAAAAATGCTTTGATCTTGCCCTTTCTCATAGGGGGCACACAGAATGACAATGTCAGGGGTTGGAAGGGCCCTGGAAAGCTCATCCAGTGCAATCCCCCCATGGAGCAGGAACACCCAGCTGAGGTTCCACAGGAAGGTGTCCAGGCGGGTTTGAATGTCTGCAGAGAAGGAGACTCCACAACCTCCCTGGGCAGCCTGGGCCAGTGTTGTGATACCCTCACCGGGAAGCAGTTTCTTCTCAAATTTAAATGGAACCTCCTGTGTTCCAGTTTGAACCCATTGCCCCTTGTCCTATCATTGGTTGTCACCGAGAAGAGCCTGGCTCCATCCTCCTGACACTCACCCTTTCTATATCTCTTTTCTACGTTGTGCCTCTGTAATTCAAGAATGTAACCATTATCTTGGAAAAAAAAAAAAATCAAAACCAAGCTACAATTTCAAGAGTTTGAATACAGCACGTGAAATCGCGCACACCTTTCTCTTAGGACAAATTTCTTTTCCCGGTTAGAAATGAAGGAAGATTCATTCCAATTTGTCCACGAACTAATTCTGTTGCTTTTGTCTAAGTTCACCAGATTTTTGGTGGTACTGAGAGGTTCTCAGCACACAGCAGCTGAGAAGGTATTTATAAAGTTAAGCTGTGCTTATTTATGAAATTGAGCTGCATTGGCAAGAGTGGGGAAAACACTGGCCTGTTCCAGCCTTCCCGAATGAGACCTTCACCAAAGCCGACACGAGCCCCGTCTGACACCCTGGGGCTGTTACCATCATGTACTTTGCAAAACACAGTATTTCAAGTTTTTAATTAATAGCAAAGAGATACAGTAACAGTTTCACAGGCTAAAGTGTAGCCTGTTAGGGGCCATTGGTTTGCAAACATTTGTGAGACCTGTTTCTCACAGCAGGTGCGATTTGTTATTAATATACACAGCATATTTCATAATACAGAAGTTAAACAGACCAACATTACAGAGTACTAAGTCTGCCCAGCAAGAACTGCTGTTCTCCTTTCCATCTTCCTTGTCTATTGTAGAAAGAAAAGTTGGATTTAGAGCATTAAATACTATGAGTTTGACACTGTGATGCTCTTCGGCTTACCAGAGTCTCGCCAAAACCTTCATCTTCCAGACCACAGAAAACAGCAAGAAAAGCATCAACTCCAAGACCGCTGAAGAACCACCGACCCTTCTGGTTTCACGGGCTGTTGGGAAAACCAGTTGCCAAATTTGTAGGAGAGCCCATGGTAGCTGAGGCGACTCATGGGAGAGAGTGTTGCCACACACAATTCTTTTTCTACGCTAATTTGAAACTCCTGCTTCGGAATTCTGCACCTTCCACACACAAAGTCTTGCCTAAGGAAGATTAAATAGCTGGTTTCACCAAAGAAGCAAGATCTCTAGGAAGGCATCCTGTCCAAATCGCTCTTTTTAGCAGTGTCAAATCCATATGTAGTTTCCCTGTACATTTGAGTTAAAGGGAGAATTATAGCTGGGTGCTGTATGACTGCCCCACTATGTCTCCATTTAAAATAAACCCCAACACCTCTGACACTTGCTAGTTTAGGAGGTGGCTTATTTCTGGGTAAGAAAAAACAAAGACTTGGTATTAAAGGAAGTTCGATAAATAGAAAGCAAGCCTGCATAGCCCAAAACAGGTTTCAACATGCTTTCCCACACCATTTGCAGCCCAGCAAGAGGCTTAAAATGCTCATTCTGATCTGGCTCAAGGTAACTCATACAAGCAGCAGGGTCACCTTAATGGGGTGACATGAACTCCCTTGTGTGCCCCAAACCTACCTAGAATAGCATTTAAAGGCAACCTCTTTTCCTGCTTCCCTCCTCCCCCCAGCAGCCAGGATTTCTGTGACTCTCAATGTAATTAGGAGATAATTTTAACTCTGTCACTAGATTGATTGCACTGGCGCTTAACTGCGCTATTAAGCAAATCGCTAGCTGACATGTGGTATCTTTTCCATCTGACAGAGCAACGCTCGGTTTTTAATGGGGAGAAGAGGGACTCCAGAGGAGCAACCACCACTGATGCTTCGATTGCACAGGCACACAGCTACAGCTGTTAAATCTCTGCTTGGGAAACTGTATACACTTTATCTTTAACAACAGCAGCAAGACAAGCAGCCATATCTTTAGTCCAACCTGCATGGCATCCTGCATCCAAGGTGACCCACAAAGGACAACACAACAACTAGATATTGGAAGCACCACTGGGTAACTTCAGCAGCAATTCTGTATGTGTGAGCTGTAACAGCCAAGCAAAAGAGCATCAGCTTTTTGTACTTGAGACCCTTCCTAATTGGTTTTTAGAACCCTGAAGTCCGAGTCTTCCCATGGCACATCCGGCAAAGAATACTGGAGCCCATCAGCCCCAACTTACGTGTTTATCACCTTAGGAGAAAATAGAGCTTGTTGGGTCATTCACTGCTACCTGTAAAAGGCTCCTGTGCCTCACATCTATCTGGAAGGAGACTAATTCAAATGAGTTGGACAGTGCAGTGTCTGGTAAGAAGCTTATTTCAAAAACCGCATGACAGCTGGCTAAGTTCTATGAAAGAAGTGTTTTTCCACCTGGTAATTCCTTCAAGGATCCCAACTTAAGTAGTTAAGGAAGCAGTAAGAAATCACTTAACAAGTCATTGTGCCCAAAGTGATTGTCAGAGAATGGAGGAATCATAAACAGGCGAATTCAAAACAGCTGTTTTCTCCTTCTAGGAAAACCTTCTGTCCAAAATATAAATTTGCACAGAGGAACCATTCTGCAAGTCACCAAGGAGCCACAGCTACCGACTTCACCAGCCACCTGCTCAGCAGCTCCTGCCCTCCACACCTGGACCCTGAACCACCATGTCTTTCCTCGTTGGTGGTGTGAGAACGAAAGGCGGTTACCAAGTCCAGATTGTGTAGCAGGGCATTTATAACCACGCCAGCAGGCATTTTGCAGTCTAGCCCATGGCTGAAAAGCACCTGACAGTGCTGTGTTATTTCTGAGCCATACCTTCTTTCAATCAGATCTTTTTCGCTCAGCTGAGCTTCCTCAAAATTCACATCTACTTTGTTCTATAGAAAATTTTCACCTAGTTACTTGGTTTGATTGTCAGTAAATTGCAACCTAAGTCTAATGCTATATAGAAAGAGCAGATGTTGAAGTCTCTATTTCCAAGAAAATGGGCCTGTGACACTCTTGGCTGACAGTGGAAACCAAAGCTACACAAACAGGTCCACCTGAGCACGTCCACTCAAGCAGACAAGTGTCCCTGATCAGCTGCCTTCTGTGCAGTCACTGCTCCTCACCAAGAGTAAGAAAAGGCAAAGAGCTTGTCTGCGGTGAAGGTTGAGATAATAATGGAGGCTTTGAACTCATGTTGGTGTTTGCTCTTCACAGAAGGTACATTTCACAACAGCCATTTGGGTGACTGGCACCTTTTCTTTGCCTCTCCTATGTGCTACGGTACCTGAACAGGCGGAGTGTGATACAGAGACCAAGCAAATCTATTCCATAGCCCTTAGGAGGAATCCCACATGATAAAAATCACTGAAGTAGTAACACAATGAATGCTTCTTACACTGTGTTACCATATTGCAAGAAAAAAAAGGTCCAAGGTGTCTTGCCACAATAGCGGGGCCTACAGTCCCCAACTGTGGAGAAGCAGCTAACCTGGCACAGCTGGGGAACCAAATCCACTTCCAGATGGGCTTTTAAAGGTCTCCTTTAGCAACTCGAGCTTAAAATACAGCACAGACCATCAGTGCTTCACCGATCACCGCAGCAGCTGTTTTGCCTTAACGTGCCAGTCAAGCACAGTGACCAGAGCATCACCGGGCAGTGGCTGGAGCATCTCTGTCCAAGCCACCGTGGCCATGGCGGAGGTGGTCACTACAGCCACGGAACAAACCACACCAACCCAACTGGCACGTTTTAGAAACTGTTGCTGACAGCACGTATGATTTGTGTGGTTACAACAACATTTTGCAAGAGAGTGGTCGTGTTACAACCGTCTGCCACCATCATTTCTGCAGCTGTCATCCGGTAGTGGTTTCATGGCTATCAACAAGAACAAGATGAATTGCAAACTCATGAGCTATCAAAGACGGTGCTATCAATGTTACGGCAGCTCATGGATGTCCATGCCACTAAAACATCAGTAATTTTGTAGAACTCTCCATAAGCTGAAAGAGCAGAGATTTATTTGTATTAGTTTTTTTAATTATGAAAGAAAAATGAAGGGCTTTGGGTAACTCCAAAGCCTTATAACCATTAATACATCAGAACAACAAAAAAAAAATCCAAAGATGAGGGAGAGGACTATTTAACTATAGGCTTATTTTTCTGAACCAGTGTAGTTGTACTGATTTCCCCCCCCCTTAAAGAGAACACCATTCAGTTTACTCCATGTAGCAATCAACCAATACAAGCCAGGCACGCATACAAAACAAGTGAGATTTTAATCCAGCCAGTTCGTACATATTTCAGACGGTAATTTTTAAAACTCAGCTTGCAAACAAGCAGCAAGGGCTACAGTATAAATTAAAGGAATCCTTACAGTCTGTGTAGCACTCTCACCTGACACACAAGAAGGGTCTAAAGCTGCAGTCATACTACGGTTCTAAACAACAGGCCCACTAGTGACCAACACAAAGCAGGGGGAATGAGGCTTTTGAGAGCAGTGACCCACTTGTGTGCAAAATAAACCAGGGACAAGCGCCTTCCCAAAGCAGCCGTGTGTCTGGCAGGCACAGGTGGCGCAGCAGAAAGGGGTCAGTCCCTACAAGCACCAGCTCTGTTGTCACCCCGAACAACCTTCACGAGCTCTCGGTAGCCAAAGCAAGCTGAACATGGAGATCAAACTTCACAGGGCATTTCCACTGCATCGCAAACCCCCGACTGAGTCCTTAAACCCAACGACATAATCACCTTTGAGAGGCGGCAAGTGAGCACATCTTGAAGTTGACTAATAAAGCACCATCATCTGGATTTATTCATAACATCCTTTCAGAGCAAACCTAAAATACAAGTGATACATGGTCAGGCTATGCCACGTATTAGGCAACCTCATCCATTCCATTTGCAGTTGTTTCATCAGCTGTCACCAGTCATCTCCAGACATCTCACAGACCCATCCATGCTTCTGACCTCAACATCTTCACACCACAACTTGTGACATCAGATACTATACATACCCCACTAACACCAGCACTTCATGCCTCCCTACAGACAGCGAGAAATAAAAATAACGCTTTCCCTTTGTAACTGCACTACCGGTCAAGAGTTACGCGGTCAGCATCAAAGTGAAAACTGATGCTGTCTTGCCAACTACCAGTTTTGCCTTAAAATTTGAGTGAAATGTGCCCTTGCTGGTCAGCCTATAGAATAACATATTTAAGAGCTCAAAGCATATTGCACAGGGAAAACAAACCCTGTTTTCCTAGAGAAAGGCGGCAGAAGTAGCAGTACTGTTCGCATGCAGAAATATGAAGTTGCTTTGAAGCAGAAGGCTTGGGATTTGTTTGGGTTTCTTTTTCTTAAAGCTGTTAACAGTGGAAAATCATTTTCCATAATGCTAAATCAGAAACGGTGGCTCAGCTGCAGTTGTCCAAAAGCAAATCCACAGTGGTGAAGCATATGGAAGGATGCAGATCTGCATCAGACTCAGTATGAAGCGAATATGAGACACAAGGATGAAAAGTGAGCTCAAAAGGGAACCGGTTACTAAACGTGAGGTACGAACTTGAAACCTGTTTCTATGTGGCACTGAAAATATTCGTTTGACCCTTAGCACGCCTCATTTCAGGGTTTTTTTAATAGGTCACAAAACGATGTGCAAATGCCACCCCCTTGAATAGGGCACGTGGCTTGAATCCTTGAAGTGCAGCAGCTGAGCCTGGAGCAGACAGCAGACCATGAACAACCAGCGTCAGCGTTTCTTTGCCACCAGTGAGCGAAAACCTCCCTCCTTTAATCTTTTCCTCTTCCCATACACCAGCCATAAGATATTATAACATTTTTGAACTGCAAATCTAATTCACCAAAGGAAACCCATACACACTTCCCCTGTCCCAAGCTTGCAGTCATCTGGACTGTAGGCTGTTAGCAGTCCAGTCCATCCCACTATTGCAGAGGGTGATGCTCTTGAGAGGCTTTCATAACACCCGCCCTCCTCAGGTGCCCTTGCCCCTTGTCATTCTACCGCTCATTGCTTTTTATTGCAATCCAGGGAAACCTCCACAACTTTACAGTAGCAAGGCTGAAAACAAGTATTTTATTCAACTGTGCAACCTCCATTAACTTCTTGGCTCACCGACATAAAAGTTACCACTGGTTCATACAAAGATATCCAAGGATATTTAATGTAGTTAAAATATTTCTGGCACAGAAACGAGAAGAAAAATTGAAGTGTTTCAATGCTTGGCTGAATTTTCTACAATAGTTGAAAAAGTACTTCCTAAGCAAGTTTATCCGTGAGATCGGTGCTTTGTGATGTACATCAACAGCTCAATTAAGCACAAAATGATTACTGAGGACTTGCCAAAAATGGAGAAGTCCCAGTTTGGCCAGTGCAAAACAGTTCCCCAGTACATGTATGACAGTTCCCCAGTACACATATGAACACACGCACTCGGGCTCCTTACCCTCCTGCCTAAGAAGCCATTCAAGTGTCATCTCTGGATTGAAAACTAATTTTTTCTCTATTTATAGTAAAAAAATATGTGTAAACTAGCTGTGTCACTTCAAGTGGCCGCTGCCTTGCTCTCTGCAACGTTCTGTTTGCACAGCACTTAAAGTACTCATCAGGTTCTTTCAAATGAAAGACTTCATGTAGGAAAGAATTGCAGAGGTAACTTGGATAAAGAACAAGTGATTTATCCATGTACATGCACATCAACAGCTTCCTCCTCCTTCAGTCAGTAACATTTCTTCTCCCTTAGGAAGGATTTGACACAGACACCAAGCACAAATGGATTGTCCAGCTCTGAGAGCAGGAAGCGCAGGGGTCAAAATACACTACGTACTTTCAAACCACCATTTTGATTTGTCTCTTGCTCCCTCTAAAATAAACTCCTCTTTTATGCTAAGGGTGAATTCCCAGTGCTACTAGCTCCTGCTTTATTCCCCCAGACTCCTCACTCACCCTTCGCCATCCTCCTAGGACATCAGTATTACTAAACCCGCCAATCCTTCTGCACTCTGTTTTACATGATTTAGCTTTAACCTCTATACGTGGCACTCCTTGGAGCACCCTTTCCTTTGCATAGGAGACACATGATTGTTGGGCAAACAGAATAAACCACAGGGACAAACTTTTTAAAACAGTCCTATAGCCAAAACGCATAGCACATAACTTCTGGTATTACATAGCCTTACAGTATAGAAGAGTAGATGAGTCATCAGGGTAAGATTAAAAGGCACTGGTTTTCTAATATTGCCAGTAAGAAATTAAATTGGTTTGCAGAAGAGACAACTTCTAATCCTCACATATAAGTTCTTCTTGGCCCGTGGATGCTGTCATTTTGATGCATCAGTAGATGCTGGATCAATGCAATCCTACACTTCATATCTTGGAGAATTTGTCTTCCAGATTTGTTTGGGAATTGTTTAAATATTACACAGGCTACAGAAAGAATAAATCAAACCTAACTATTGAAAACAGAGGTCATTTATCTCGCAAGATGGAAACAGAAACAAAAGGCTATGAATAATGCAGAAGCAGTACGATACAAAATATTCAGTTCAGTCTATTACCTGCAGTCTGAAGTGAGTATAAAACAGTTGATTAAATTGGAGAGCAAAAGCTGTTCAACCCAATTACTGCGTAAATATTTTAGAGCAATTTTTCTGTTAAGCCTTTGGAACTCATCTGCCAGCCCGCATCTCACCCAAGGACAGCGGAGGGCAGCAGCCTGGCTTACACTAGAGAACGGCTAAAGCTAATGGGATGGTTTAAGCAAAGACTTCCAGAAGAACACCTGCCCCTTTCCAAGTCTGAGAGGGTGTGCAAGCTGAGGGACGAGCGTCCACGACACGGCTGGTCCTGCTTCCGACAGCTGCTGGGAGGCTACAGGTTCCAGCTAAAGCACTCGGCCTCAAAACAGAGAGCAAAAGCTTGTTGAAGGTATGATTTCAGGTGCTGCTTTGGGTGCTCATCACCCTCCTCCTCCTCCTCTCCCCCACCCTCTTTAGCTATTGAATAAAACCAGAGCCCAGATATCACAGATCATTTCACCTCCTCACTGCGCGCTCCAGCTGCCACAGGGAGAACCAGAGATACCGCAGAATTGCCACCTGATAATGCCAAGGTAAATCACTTAAACCAGTCATGATCCATGTTACCTCCCTTTAATTTGTTTCGGCAAAGTATTGGGCACATAGTTAGATGACTGACTTGAAATTACAGAAAAATTTGTTTTAATTGCCATTTGAACTATAAGGGAGGTATTTCTCAGTGCCCACAGGAGAAACGCAGAATCCCAGAATGTCAGGGGTTGGAAGGGCCCTGGAAAGCTCATCCAGTGCAATCCCCCCATGGAGCAGGAACACCCAGCTGAGGTTCCACAGGAAGGTGTCCAGGCGGGTTTGAATGTCTGCAGAGAAGGAGACTCCACAACCCCCCTGGGCAGCCTGGGCCAGTGTTCTGATACCCTCACTGGGAACAAGTTTCTTCTCATATTTAAGTGGAACCTCCTGTGTTCCAGTTTGTACCCATTGCCCCTTGTCCTATCATTGGTTGTCACCGAGAAGAGCCTGGCTCCATCCTCCTGACACTCACCCTTTCTATATCTGTAAACGTTAATGAGGTCACCCCTCAGTCTCCTCTTCTCCAGCTCCAGAGCCCCAGCTCCCTCAGCCTTTCCTCACACGGGAGATGCTCCACTCCCTTCAGCACCTTGGTGGCTGCGCTGGACTCTCTCCAGCAGTTCCCTGTCCTTCTGGAACTGAGGGGCCACAACTGGACACAATATTCCAGGTGTGGTCTCCCCAGGGCAGAGCAGAGGGGCAGGAGAACCTCTCTGACCTACTGACCACCCCCTTCTAATCCACCCCAGGTACCATTGGCCTTCCTGGCCACAAGGGCCCAGTGCTGGCTCATGGTCACCCTGCTGTCCCCAGGACCCCCAGGTCCCCTTCCCCTACACTGCTCTCTAACAGGTCATTCCCAAACTTATACTGGAAAGAGCAGAATTTGTGCAGAGTCCGACTGAGCCCAGATGAGCAGGCTATCCCTGCCCAGGGTGGAATTATAATTATGGCACTAATCAGGACTATTTTTCCTGAAAGACCTATATACTTGTGAGGAACCTGATGGTAACTCTCAGCCTGCATTTAGGAAGGGGAGGGAAGGAAATATATTCATTAAATCTAATCTTTGATCAAACAACAAAGTTTCAAATTCTCACTTCTTCGGTCCATCTTTCTCCCCAGCCCTTGATACTTAAAAGTAACAAAGATATTTGGAAAAAAGAAAAACCCGCAATTCTACATTAACCCTGTTACTTTTAAATGCATAACCGTGACGAAAAGAACAACATGTTTAAGTGTGAAAAGCACAGATGGGAAAAGGGATAAAGCTTCAGTGTAGGAATTTGGGAGCTGCAATTGCTGCTGGGTCAGTTTAGCCTGAGTTCTTAGCGATAAAACACTCAAGAGCAGCAAGATGACTTAGAACCACTTTTAACCTTAGAAAAGAATAAATGCTACTGGATTTAATCAAGCCTGGTGAGACCTGCCTACCTATTCTTTGCGGCTGGCTTAAGCGATACTGCAACACAAAAATTAGTTTTGGGATATATGACTTTAAAACCAAGTAATAATCTCGAGCTTTAAAAACAAGTCAAAGTCACCCAAGTAGGAAAAGCCATTTTGAACAGTCAGCCCTAAGTATATCCACCATTCCTACTCAATTTTCCTGAAATGCTGCTCCCATCCAGTGCCATGAGCGTTACCTACACTCAGGTGCATTGAGCACATCGTGTTGATTATCTCAGAAAACACAGAGCATGTAAATAGCTATGGAGTTCATATACTTGGATACATTTAAACCAAAGGGATTTATTAAATAAGGCATTTTTACGACTTACTCAAATTGAAGTTGAAATATAAATATCCAAGTCAAATGTAGCTACCATAATGGTACTTGACGAAACAATACTTGAAACACATGTGGTTCATAGCATTTAGATTAAGAAATACAAAGCTACAGCTAACTGTAATAAAAAGAGAGTCAAAAATGTAGAATTTGCAGGCTAAAAACCCCACAACCAGTTACTTTTGAAACTTCCAGAAGAAATATGGAAGGTGTGATGTCTGACTGCCACAGAAATGGAAAAGGAGCAAGATCTAACATAAACCAACCTATTTGTCATGTGGATTAGATAAAAATCTAGTCCTGTGTGCCCCCTGATTTTCACAGGAGTTTAGCCAGCTTCTTATGCAGTTTTACTTTCATACATCATTAAAAAAATAGAGCTAGAGAATCAGGAAAGCTTTCTTGCACAATAAAAACTTACATATAGCTGGGAAAAAACACGGAATAGCTGCATTTCCTGCTGCAAGTACGGAAAATATACTTAACATGGTATACGCAACTTGGACTTTTATAGACAGGAAAGTGATCTTAATGGTGAGATATAATCCCTTCCCCAACTCTGTGTTTTAAGAGCAGCTCCCCTTTTAAACATTAACATTTCCCAGTTTACAAGGATACAGTCATTTCAATAAACTTTAGCATACTTAAGACTATTTACGCTTATTTCCCACCAAAAACAAGTCTGATAAAGTTAACACACATAAAAATACATCTTTGGGCATCCTTATCACAAAACAGTCAAAGCTTAAAGACCTGGCTTCTGATTTTGACAGTCAATATCTTGCATTTGGCTTTACCTGCCTTCTGATCAAAAAATAGAGCTGCAACCACTCAAGAGTAAAGAAAAAGCAAGATGCTGCACTCACTCTGGCAGAGAAAGTCTCCTGCACGTGATAAAAAACAGTCACTGCCCATTGAATTCCACAGAAATCAGCTCTTTCTGTTTGGTCCCCTCACAAATTATAACAAATAAGTCAACACCTTTCAGCAGCCCCGTTATCCCATCTGTCCCACACTTCAGACAGCGACTCGAAATTCAGTTGGTCTGCAAAATCTGCCAGGGATTATGCTATAACGAATGATTTCGAGGGTGTTTTTCTTATGCTGACTGCACTGGCATTAAGTGTGATCTCCAAGCCGTCCATCCCATTCACGCTCTGCTCGGAGTGAGCTGCCTGTCACTCCAGACGCCCAGTACTTTCGGTTGCTTTCAGCAGCGCTTGAGACCTATAAATAAGTAAAGAGCAGGGAATCCCAGTAACGCTGAGGGCTCTGCGATTGCCTTTCCTGCCAGCGATAACTGGAACAAATGTTTTCAACCCAGTACAAGCAAGAGAAGCCCAAACGGGAGACACTCCATTCCCGTGTTACCATTACAAACAAGGTCTTTCTCGAGGGAATGACTCACCGCTCAGATTTCATTCACGCTCCGTGCCCGTCACTGGTTTTATTTTGGCAAGGACAAGCAGAGCACGCACCCAGCGGAGGTTTCCCCGCCTTAAGCTGTGCCCTGGGGAGATCTTGTCCAAAAAAGCCGAGGGAGAGCTCTTGCCTGCGTTCGCAGCACTGGGGGAAGCATGAGGAGCCGTGGTTTGTGTGTGCAGCCCTGCTCACCCAGGCCATGCTGAGCCACCCTTAACACTACTCAAATAACCTGTTTTTTCCCCTACCAACTTGGCATTGAACTGACAAATCCATTCAAATGGCTTTGGATCCCGGCAAGAGGCACCACTTCAAAAGCGTTACTGTACTTAGTGATCACTGAGTATAAAGATCTTGGGGGGCGGACAAGCAAGACTTCCATTTTTGGATTTTTAGTTATCTAATAGTGATTCTGGGGACTGAATCTCATGTTTTCGCATCTCACCATCTAACAGTCTTAGCGATACAGAAATTGCCAAGTGGGCTGGCTTCCGAAACAGCAGCAGCGCTGCCCACAAAAATTCAAAAGCACTAGAATAGCAAGTACCCTGATAACAAGGACAGACACGTTCCTGGCCAGTCCAGCTTCCCACTTCCTATAGCCGTGGCTATAACAACAGAGGTTGAATAAACCCTGTAGCATGAGAGCTCAGGCATTCACCTGAAGACAAACTTGTTCAATTTCTGCCACAGAATCCCAGAATGTCAGGGGTTGGAAGTGATCTGGAAAGCTCATCCAGTGCAATATCCCCGCTGGAGCAGGAACACCCAGATGAGGTTACACAGGAAGGTGTCCAGGCGGGTTTGAATGTCTGCAGAGAAGGAGACTCCACAACCTCCCTGGGCAGCCTGGGCCAGTGTTGTGATACCCTCACCGGGAAGCAGTTTCTTCTCAAATTTAAATGGAACCTCCTGTGTTCCAGTTTGAACCCATTGCCCCTTGTCCTATCATTGGTTGTCACCGAGAAGAGCCTGGCTCCATCCTCCTGACACTCACTCTTTCCATATTGATCCCCATGAATGAGTCACCCCTCAGTCTCCTCTTCTCCAGCTCCAGAGCCCCAGCTCCCTCAGCCTTTCCTCACACGGGAGATGCTCCACTCCCTTCAGCATCTTGGTGGCTGCGCTGGACTCTCTGCAGCAGTTCCCTGTCCTTCTGGAGCTGAGGGGCCACAACTGGACACAATATTCCAGGTGTGGTTTCCCCAGGGCAGAGCAGAGGGGCAGGAGAACCTCTCTGACCTACTGACCACCCCCTTCTAATCCACCCCAGGTACCATTGGCCTTCCTGGCCACAAGGGCCCAGTGCTGGCTCATGGTCACCCTGCTGTCCCCAGGACCCCCAGGTCCCTTTCCCCTACGCTGCTCTCTAATAGGTCATTCCCCAACTTACACTGGAACCCAGGGTTGTTCCTGCCCAGATTCAAGACTCTACACTTGTCCTTGTTATATTTCATTAAATTTCTCCCCGCCCAGCTCTCCAGCCTGTCCAGGTCTCTGGATGGCAGCACAGCTTCCAGTGTCAGCCCCTCCTCCCAGCTTGGTGCCAGCAAACTTGCTGATAGTCATTCTATTCCCTCATCCAAATAACTGATGAATATATTGAATAATATAGGCCCCAGTACAACTGAAATTCCTTGGTTGCTTTTGTTTTTTTTAAATAACACAGGTGTCTTTGCATCCCAGAAAATCCGACTGCTACATTACAGACAAAACACGAGCCCAAGGCTGCCTCAGCCTCTCCAAAAGGTTCAAAGCGCTGTACCCGAACCGCCGCAGTGAAGCATTCCCCGTATTTTGAACCAAGCCAACTCTGTCAGCAGGTTGGCAACTTGATTTTTTTGAAATTTATATAGTTTGCCAAAGAAAACACAGCCAAAGGGCACGAGGATCAGAATAGACGCCCACCCTCAAGATGCCTCCATCCCAAATCCTGCTCTTTCCCCATACTGGATCCGGTAGTACAGCAACAGCAGCCACACCATGCAGAGAAGACACTAAACTTGCCCCATGCTGCTGGTGAGGTTTTACTCATCTTCCAAACACCAAAGTCCAAAACCTCAGACTGTGCAGCACCGCCAAGCTCTGCCTTTGGGAAATACGAATTGGGTACCTTCATTATTCTATCTGATCTGACAGCTTCATTTTGATCTTTACTTGCTTAAATTTCCTGCAAGCCACAGCTCTTCAGCCTTGACATTTATCTCCAAGACACACACCTTGGCGTTTTGTGCGATAAGCAAGTTTGAGGCAGAGTCATGCCCAACGGTGCAGCCAATAGGAAATCCAGGGAATTAACACTTCATCTCCCTCCTGAGGCTGCATTTTAAACAAGATTAAGCTTTGGCATCGACGTATCCCCTGCATCCCTCCCCGAGTCCCCGCCGCTTGCTTGCCAACGCATTCCCACAGCCTGTCACCATGTGGCATCCAGCTCACACCGCCCTTGGGTGTCTGCGGAGCATTTTGCCTTCAGAGGAGCTTTAGGAAGTTTCTCAGGACCAGTCCATGCCAACGCAAACACAGATTACAGGAACCCTGACTGCCGTTCCTATAAAGTATGCCTCAATTTGGATGAAGCCTTGACTACCTGAGTGCGATCTGTCGCGTTACCTTATTACAGAGACCCCAGGTCATGTTGCTGCCCAAAGGGGCTGCCTTCCCAAGCTCAACTATCATTCTCCCGCAGGGACCATCATCAGCTGGAAAAGACAATCAGTACAACTGGTTGCCCAGCCATGCGACCACTGTTTCTCTTGCTTGTGGCATTTGGAGCTGGAAGATGAGAAATACCCCGTATCAACCCTGCTTGCACCTGGGGCTGATGTTCTCCTCCTAAATAGAGATTAAGACTTGAATTAGTAGAAGCATAACCTTATTAAGCACTAAACCTCTTGCTGGCAGATGTTTGTTTGCATTCATCCTTGCTCCCCGGTGAAAAATCACATAAGCACAACCAAAAGCGGCACCTGAAGCTTGGGATTCCTTCAATCGAATAAGACTAAGAAAAATGAAAGCCTTGAATATTGTGTTACCTGGTCAGCAGTATTCTGTTCTCCACGAAGGCAGAACACCAGTTCCTCAGATGAATTTTCTACCTTTACTTCCATAAAAGCACAGCGGTAACTTTTAGCCCTCACAAGGACATTACCACGCGGCTGGGTCAGACCTTTGCTTTCCTCATTGCTTAAAGATCACCACGGTATTGGTGAACTGTTCATTTCAATTAAAGCTCCACTGTTAATTTGGGCTGGTTACACTCACTCTGGACTGCAGGCAACACATAGACACACACAGAAAAGCTCGTTTGTTCATATCAACCCCAACATCACTTTGTAATAAGCCCAAGTTTGCAGCCAAATTCCCCTTTCTTCAGAAACCAGCGCATTTTCTGCCAGTATCTAACTTGACCTTTCCCTTAGGCAGAGGACAGTTTGTCAATCCTGCAATCATCTAATCAAAATTAAACCCATATTAAGCAGCTTCTTCAGCTTCCTTCCCCCTGCAAGTTCAATGTTAGGATTACTCAAAACTAACCCCTCTTCCCCCAGCCCAATTTCCCACTGTTCAGGGTGCAAGGAGACACAAAGCACCTGCCGTTCAGAGGAACTGAAGTGCTGTTACCTGAAATACAGCTACTGAATTTCCACTGAAGAGATGGGTCCTGCCCATCTCAGCTGTGTCCCCAGGCTCGTCTCAGCCTCCACTAACATTGTAGTCGCGTGCTTTCCAACAGCTAGAAAAGGCAGAAGGTCTTCATATCCGGATGCTGGGGCTTGGATTGCTAAATCTGCCGGCAGCCAAGTAACAAAACTCATTCACGCCTACTCGCTTCAGTCTGCAGGTGTGCGCTGAGACACCAGCTCACCATGAACATCCCATGAAAACACAGCTCAAAGATACCCAGCACCTGAGTGCTGACACAGTCGAGTCATTCTGCTGCGCCTCTCCGTTTTGTGTCACCTACAAGACTGAGGTTTTCCAAGAAAACATACACCTCAAATAATAGCGGACTTGGCACAGGGGGGTTTGACTTGGGGGAAAAGAGCGTGCCAAGTGCCCCCAAGTAAACAGCTTGGGCTTGAGTTTTAGGAAGCCAGACTTGCAGAGGAACAATGTTTTAAGGTTTTGAATTCTTGCTGTGCTCAAAATAAGTTAAAACTACTTTCAGTACACCTCCAGGTAGCTTGTAGGATGAGCCAAGGGCACCTTTCTTCTGCCTCGGTTCCTGAGAAATGCCATTAAAGCCAAGCAAGCCACGAATTTCTGATAAACTTCAGTCTGAAACACCAACACGAATAAATACAAATCTGTGGCCACCAGCCTTTCCTCCAGTGCGAGACCCACCTAAACTCTTCAAAACTTTTTGGTAAGTAATTCTTTGCAAACAACAAAGCCCAGCAACTACTATCACTGTGCTCCACAGTAAGGCAGCAGCCTGGCTTTGGGAACCTCAGGCCAAGAGTGGAGCTTCTTTTATTTACCATAATTTGATCTATTTGACAGATATTTGCCTGGTAAAATCAGAGCAGATGTGCAGAACACCCGAACCATGCAGAATGCATAACACAAACCTCACTCAGCAATTCAAGTAAGAGACAAATCACAAAAAAGTCGGGTTTTATAAAAATAGAGTATGTATTCCTTTCAAAAGGAACCTGTTAGAGACAAATTATCTGGTACACACGCAGGAAAGTGTTAAGTGCAGCTTGCACACAGGCCATACAATAAATCATCCAACCCACGCATCTGCTGGCCAGTTACCCGGCTTTGGTACCACACACATCCCAGCACCTGCTGGAGGCAGAATAGTGCAGCATGGGCAAAGTCAGATTCCAATAAAGTTGCACCACCAAATTCCACAGGGTTTGAAAGCACACAGACCACTCTTGTCTCCCACAGATGTGTCGAGCATCCTCAGGGATTTCGCTGATTAACCTGCATCTCACTATCAGGAACATTTGGCCACAGTGCACAATAAAATGCAGTACATTTCAGAAAAGCAAATATCCTCGCACTAATTCTGACACTTCTAGAGTCATTTTTTCAGTGCAGATCCTGTATTGAATATATGCATAGTGATACTGGTTTGCTCCTACAGCCTCTGACACTCAGATTTGTGTTGCAGACAGTCTAAAATCATATACAATTGTATTTTGTCTACAGATAATAGAATGAAATTATCTAAACACATGGCTATAGAAAGATTCTCTCATCTCTGCTACACAACATCAGTAACCAAGACAATACTTTTAACATGTGGATGGGCAATAATCTAATTAACAGCGACCTTTCTTCCTCTTACATTGCTCACATGTCAAAATACTTGAGTTGCTTTGAAAAGCGAGATCACAGAATCACACAAGATGACGACAAAAACGGTTGCTCGGGGAAATCCCTACCTATAATAATTGCTTTAACCTGCTGAATCACACAGCGAGGTTCGCATCTCGAGATGGAGAATCCTTGAATGGCGCAATGAGTACAAACAAAGGAATTTTGACACTCTGCGCTGCATGGGAAACAAGTCGTCTTGATTCAAATGCCTCCTTCCTTTTACCTTTTGCATTTACAGACCCCCGGGACAATGGTACTCAAAGCATGTGGTTTCCAAATTCACCCAAGCCAAAAACACTGGGACCGTTCGTTTGAGTCTCCTCATCGCATATGTATTTCCCTCCTTTAAGAAAGGAAGCAGCTGGCTTTCTCCTGCAAATTTTACTACTCCAGTTGCAGCATTTTCAACAGCACGCTCCAAGGACAGCGTAACCCCTGTTTTTTGTATTATTAAAAAGAGAGCTTGCCGTAGAGACAAAGGGCACCTCAGACAACCCGACACGGGAAATTAAGCTCCAGCGTTCAGGCGATACAGCCAACACCGCCTTGCCGCAGGAGCTGGAGGGTTAGCGAGCAGAGCAGGAGATGGGAGATACCCTGGCTGGATGATGCGGTACAAGGAATCCCAGCTCCCCTGGCAACGAGATGCTTTGCTGAGCACATCTCAGCGAGGCGTCACAAAAGGCAGCTTGGAAATGGAGTTGCACCGAGTCCCCATCTCTTTCCGTAGCAACCGCTGCTTGGGGAATCACCTTCGCTGCAGGGAACTCCCCCCGTTCGGCATGGGAAGCACCAGGCGGTTCTGCAGGCTCATTTGCGACACGCTGCGTGTCGGGGGTTCCCCTGATGCTTTGAAATTAGAGCCGTATCTCTGCATTGCATTTATGGCCATAACTGCAGGGAGGTATGGATGGTCGAAAATAGATCCGAGTATTTTTGTCATCAACGCCCCCAGTTCTCAGCGTTCTGCAGCACGCAATACCAACAGATTTATAAATATGGTTTTTTATACACTCCCACCTCATCGATTTTCTGCTCGGAAATGTTGTGCTCCCAGACGTAATTACAACGCTCTAAAAGCAAAAGCAAGAAAATCCACAAAACACCAGAGAATCAGCGTACGGAAGAGACGGCGCTGAAAAAGCAATCAAGTGATTCGAGACCGTGAGAAATCACCCCCACAAAGCAATGCAGACATTCCTCACGCAGAGGTAGCGTGCGTATTTATATAGCACAGACAGACTTTGCAAAACTAGCCTACAAATATTAACCCTTGAGATGCTTTGCATTTATCCATTTTGCTTAGCAAACAAGAACTTCTCTCTGTGAGGAATGTGTCTTTTCCTAAGTGAACATAAGCCAGAGTTCCATTAAAACCGAGTTATTCCTGCAGAAACCATCCACTGCAGCCAAACGCTTCTGCTGTGACTATGGCTGCACAATGAAATCTCCGTAACACGCTACAGTATTTGCTGAAACTAAGAGCTAATTCTAGTTATACACCTATCAGTGTGACATCTATCCACATGTAAAGCTAAGCAGCAGAATTATGAAGACTACATAAGAGAACAAACGCTTCTTTCTGTTCTGACAGAAGGGGCAGAGTGAGTCCTCGCGACTGCATCACGGGTTGTTTCCTCCATCCTCACACATTGTGCTCTGCAATTAATTCATTCTGTAGTATTACTTTTAATTGGATTTACTTGAGATAGGTGTCTGTTTCACCTAAGTGGTGATGCTCAACATGCACAATAAGGAAGGGCTTAAATTAATGGTGTAACTGAAGATTTTCAGCAAATTGCAAACTGAGAAGTCATGATTTCCCAGTGCTGTAATTTTGTTTTGAAACAGGTAAATACTGTTAACATCAGGGGCTTGGCTCTACATCCCAAGCTCAGAAGAACTTCATGTCCTGCCTGAGGCAGCAGCTCCATCACACCCGCTACCCGAAGGCATCCACTGAATTCGGGAGGGCTGAAGCGTTCGTTGCGGAGGTCCCCAGGGTGTCACGCTGGAGCAGGCAGCCAGGCTCCCACGGAGCCGAGCTTGTGCAGGAACGCAGCCACAGTGGGGACGGGAACTGAGAACGCAGCTTCTCATCCATATTCCAGCCGTGACAGAGCGCTACAGGAAGGGCAGGGGTGCAATCAGACCATCGGCAACACCAGCCATTCGGCCTGTGCTTTGTTTCAATAAGCCTATGCAGAAAAAGATTAAAAACACATTTAAAACCCAGCCTTCGGTGCTTTGCATTCCCAACAAATCCATGAGGCGCGCAGTCCTGCAGCCCCCGCGCCTCCCCAAACTAAGCAATGCCATTGAAAAAGTATTTCCCCATCTTCCAGCAGGACAAACCTCTACCTTTGTTGCTTGCTGCGTTTAAGAAAGACAAACTCAAAGATCCACACAGAGTCTGTGCACAGAAAATACAGCTTATGGGACTGTTACCCCCGCAAAGTGAAGTGCAGAAACCCTTAGGAACTGTCTAGATAGAGTTCTCACTCTCCCCTGAAGTCCTCAACTCATTTAACTAAAGTACAACTTCTTGGGCAACGAGCACCAATGTTAAGAATTAAACAATCTACCACACTTAACTCCCTATGAAAACAAGAGGAATTTCGGCAATAAAACAGTGTGTTGACGCACAAAGTTTCCACTCGTCAAGCTCTAAGTAGCATCTCTTTACATGCATGCTCGGAGACAGCAGGAGAACACGACAGGAAAAGCTGCACACAAACCACAAAAACACATTCTACGACTTAAACCTGGCTGTTCATTAGATACAGGCATATTCTGCTCCATTTATTTATCCAATATCCTGTTATATACTTAGTTTTACAAACATCCAGGGAGAACGGCAGCATGACACTGATAAATGGGTAAATTTTAGACACCATACAGGCAAAAAAACAACCTGGGAGGCAAGAAAACAGTACAATACTTGTAATCATTCTTAACAAGAAACAATGTGTCTCCAAAGAGTGCAATTTCAAATTAACAGTATCAATGAGTGTAAGAAAAATGCATATGCTCCATGATGAGATCATGTCTGTCTATAGTAAGTAATTTTATAAGTCAGGGTGAAAGCAAACACGCTCCTGGCCTCACTCTTTCTCCAAGGCTTCAGATTTCCCTAAAGCCGGCAGCTTGCAGGCCGTTACACAGCTGGGGGAGTACGTTCACAACAAAACACTTCATCTGTGTCACAGTGATGATAATAACATCGTGCAAACACAGGGGAAAAACTCACATATTTCAGAGTGAAGGTTACACGACGGGCAGCAAACCTCTCCAAGTGACACTAGCTGCTAAATGTCCCTGGGTCTGTAGCTTTGCTCACAAGCTGTTTTCACCACTCTTGAGCATTCACAAGAGCTTTAAAGCACAGAGACTGCCCAGATCAATCTGCTGCTGGCCTTGCGTTCACCATTTCCCTCCCATTTCGATAGCGGCGAGCCATGTTTTTAGTATGCGGAGGTGGCAAGGCTTGTAAACGCAGACAAAAATAAACTCGGATTCACAAGCTCATAGCAACCAGCAACGCACAAGTTTTATTGAAGCTGCTCTCCAAACATTCAGTCCTACACAACCTATGAATGAAAACACAGCCCTTCTCCTCCTTGGTAAAGAACGGCAGAGCAAGAGAACCAAGACACTCGAGCCTCAGGACAATAAACTTTTAGTCT
This sequence comes from Patagioenas fasciata, assembly GCF_037038585.1. NCBI lineage: Eukaryota > Metazoa > Chordata > Aves > Columbiformes > Columbidae > Patagioenas > Patagioenas fasciata. The sequence goes on from NC_092527.1 coordinate 7,441,373, forward strand.
GCAGGTGTATGAAAGTGGGAAATACACACTACAGCGTCTCACGGCATCCAGTAAAATATTTTCTTCCCTTCGTTCCTTCGAGATCATTCATGAAGCAGGAACTGATCTACAGAATCACTTGTGTCCTCAACTACTAATTTTGATAAGCATTGAGAAAATCTACGCCGGTCCTGAGCAGCCTCAACCACCACCGTCCTTTGGCTCAGCAAACAGCCACAGAACCTGCGGCACCGTGCTGTTTATTGCTAAGTTAATACATTTCACAGAGCCAACTAACGCACTTCTACCCTCAGAGGTGTTTCTGCAGCCCACCAGGTGGGAAACACTGCATTTTCCATCCTGTCTGTGGGAGAGGAATCACATTCATTACTGCAGGTCTACATCACCCTTGCTTTTCATTTCCTCTGAAGTTGACAACTACGTGCCACTGTTCTGAGCTTCTTTGAACGCTAAAGTTATAGATTTCAGGAATGAAATATAGATATAGATAGAAATATAATGGAGAAAAAGATAAAGCAAGCCCTTGATGTGACTACCCTGCCCAAGCACAGACTGCGGTACAGCAGGTGATGCACTTCAAGGCCACCAGCAAATCAAGGGGCAACCAGCAACTCAGGGTACTCACCAGCATTACAATAAAAGCATCTTCCCTTACAGAGCAGAGCTGGAAAAACATCTCAAACACACCATAGAGCTAAAATACAACCCCAAACCACCACACAAAATCAACCAGCCAACAATGTATTTATCAGAGATCACGCAGGTTTATGTGAGTTCCTCAGGTTCGGTTTTGGTTTTTTCTCCTCTCAACTCCGAACTCCGACAAGCAGGTAAGACAGACATCTCTTTGTTCCCATTCCCTATGACTATTTTCACATCACACGACTTCCTAGCTTTGCTGTACCAGAAGCTCGCGCTGTTTTATTATCCCATCAGGGCATCTCTTTTTCAGACAAGAAACCGTCTCTGAATTTCTTTCACTCCCCAGTGCGAGGCTTTGCTAACCTCAGTTCCCTAATGGCAGGCACAAGACACATGAAAGCATCACTTCGGATATTAAACCTGTTTTTTCCTATCATAAAATGAGGGGTAGAGATGTTTTCCACTTAAAGCGCTGCTTTCGTCAGTCGTTTCACTTGTTCTATACGTTCCAGGGAAGTGTCTAGAATGCAACACAAACACCTTCATGGTAAGGAGCAAGGGGAATGCAGGGATTTATTTCCAGATCACCCAGAGCCATCTTCAAGGCTTCATTACCTGGACGAGCACATTTAAATGCCACCTGGTCATCCTGCAGCCTTCACATACATCTGCTCTGCAGAAGATGGTGATTTCCCAACAGATACACCCACTGCAAGCTGGCAGCAGCTTTTTATGGCAAAAGCACAGGGCACAGAGGTAAAAGAGCCATTTGGTCAAAGATTGGCAAATGAGGATAATAGAAACAAGATGACTACGGGATATATCTGAGGATTATAAATTGTGAGCCTTTTCACAGCTCCTTAGATAGCGACTACGGCCTGGAGCTGCCACTATGCTTTCAATCAAATCCAAGTCAGCTGCAGCTCTGATCCAAAATCTTCTTGGGTAGGCGGTTCAGAAAAAAACACAAGGAACAAGCTGCTTTTCCAACGCGTTATTTCTAGCATCCTTTTACTATGGCTTTAAATGGAATAGGAAAGATACCAAAATATTTCAAGATCAATAGCTGTGAAAGAGAACATGGCATTCTGGGGTACAGCTAAATGGAAAGAACAAAAGCACAGATTTCTTCAGATATATTTACAAGAGAAATCTGTCCAAATATATCTCAAGTATTCCAGGCAATTAAACCTTCTTATAATATTAACCAAATCATAAGCTAACTTGGACAACAACGCTATAAAGCTTGATTGAACAACGGGTTTTACATCCATCATTACAGAGTCTGTCTATATCCAAACGTCTTCTGCAGGAAGCTCTTCAATTTGACTTTTCAATGAGCATCCGAGTCAAACCAGAGGCATTTTACATGAATTAACGCAGCTGCTGTCAGTTCTCTGACACACGTTTTAAGTGAAACCAATTTCAATGCCTCACAAATCACCTTACAGACATTTCTACCCCCTGCAGAAAGGGTTGGCTGAATGCTAGTGATTTGCATTAAGGAAGTAACCAGCCCCAGAGGAGATTTTGGTTTCACTTAAAAGATACGCAGCTAAAAGATGATCATTTACTCCAGAAAAAAAAAAAAAAACAAAACACCAAACCAAACTGCTTTATAGCTGTAGCTCCTCATCTCAGTCAGATCTGAAAGAGCAGCTCCAGGGAAGAATCACAGAATCACAGAGTGTCAGGGGTTGGAAGGGACCTGGACAGCTCATCCAGTGCAATCCCCCCATGGAGCAGGAACACCCAGATGAGGTTCCACAGGAAGGTGTCCAGGCGGGTTTGAATGTCTGCAGAGAAGGAGACTCCACAGCCTCCCTGGGCAGCCTGGGCCAGGCTCTGCCACCCTCACCATCAAGAAGTTTCTTCTCAAATTTTAATGGAACCTCCTGTGTTCCAGCTTGAACCCATTGCCCCTTGTTCTATCACTGGTTGTCACTGAGAAGAGCCTGGCTCCATCCTCCTGACACTCCGCCTTTGTATATCTGTAAACATGAATGAGTCACCCCTCAGTCTCCTCTTCTCCAGCTCCAGAGCCCCAGCTCCCTCAGCCTTTCCTCACACGGGAGATGCTCCACTCCCTTCAGCATCTTGGTGGCTGCGCTGGACCCTCTCCAGCAGTTCCCTGTCCTTCTGGAACTGAGGGGCCACAACTGGACACAATATTCCAGGTGTGGTCTCCCCAGGGCAGAGTAGAGAGGCAGGAGAACCTCTCTGACCTACTGACCACCCCCTTCTAACCCACCCCAGGTACCATTGGCCTTCCTGGCCACAAGGACCCAGTGCTGGCTCATGCTCATCCTGCTGCCGCCAAGACACCCAGGTCCCTTCTAAAAAGAGGTGCTCAGCAGCTTTCCTCTTGTGTACATCCATAGTTGTCCATACCTCACTGCCTTTGTCCTTCTAGGAAGAGACACCCCATCCAATTCACATGCTCTGAATGACTTGCACATGCACGAGAAGTGGTTTTTGTTAGATCTGCTCAAGAGTACGTTCAGCATCTGCTCTGTGCAAGCTGCACGAGCATCACCGCAGCCCGTGACCCCACTGTCCCCATTGCCGCACTGGCCACCGCTCCCAGGGACCTGGGACTTTCCACACAAGCCCACACACAGCCTGGGACGAGCGCACACAACACAAGGCGGTGTCGAATTGAGATTGCTTTTGAGATATTTATAAAACAAGCTACACTGAATGGGAAACACAAGAATATACCCCAAATCATTCTGGTGTGGGTTTGTAAACGATTTTCAGTGGCATACTTAACTAACATCACATATGCACATTAAAACCATCTCAACTTAATTCCCCTTTCTCATGATAATCAAGGAAAGCCTTCTGGAAAGTAAAATTCTCTTCTCATACACTTATGCAGCACAACCTTACAACCTGATATAATCCCATTACACCGGCTACAATGTCACCAACATCTTGCACTGTTCTACAAAGACCCAGATTTGAAGGTAGTTCTTTGCAGCTTGTACAGGAACATTAGCTTCCAGATCAAACAGTAAACCACAGCTTTCAGTTCTTGTACCAGCACGAAGAAAATATTCAAGTAAGGCAATAATTCTTGTGCCATCCGGTTGTGTATTATCACAACTACCACCCGCTGGGCAGTTGCACCCTGAGCCACCAGCAGCTCAGCAGAATCCCAGTGCCCCCCAGCCACCATTTCTCTCCTCCCTTTTTATGGCCAAAAGCAGAACCGTTCAGTGTCAAGTCACCTCTGGAAAGCTTGAGAAGATGGTCTTGACTTCCATGATAACACACTTCTACCCTGGAAAACACTGAGTCTTCTCAACACCTACTAAAACACATGGAAAATAAGGACACCCACACACACTGTGACTCTGCCCTAAAGCCAAGGGATTTTTAGATCGCTCATCTTGGATATTTTTTGGGGGTAGCATCTATTTGTGCAGTTAAATCTGACAATGAGAATTTAGCCACCATCTTATTTCCACTAGTTCATACAAGATCTTGGAAAGGACAGTGGAAATTAATGTATGGCAATAAGTTGCTACAGTACACTCTTGGGAAGCAAAACAATCTTCAGCCAGTGCTGCTTTGTGAAGCAACTGGAGCTGAAGCCACTTTCTCCTCCATGTTCAGTCTCCACCAAAGATGACACAAGGAGGTTGAAAACACTTCTTTGTGACCATGTTTCCCTGTTTCTGTAATACCTCTGATAGCCAGGAGAGCAGCTGCAGGCTGTTCATGCAGCTCCTGTTATGTTGCATCAAGGAAGGTTATTCCCTTCTTCCGCTGGGCTCTCGCCTTCTTTGCACCGGCCATGGAATATACAGATCTGTGCCTTAGCATGGACAGAAACGTGTATTTCCATACATTACAGACAGCGCAAAACACTTGATATATGGCAGTTAGCTCCTCGGCAAGCTCTGCCATTATGTGAGCAACAGCTCTTTGTCCAGCTTGCTCTCTTGGACTGTTTGATCACTCTGATGCTCTCACATTATGAGGCAGTGTCAGCAAACTGCAATTTTAGCTTGCTTTTCATTAAAAAGTTTCAAAAGCCATCCAAGCCCTTTCCACATTATACTTTTTGGGTCCCTGGTGGCTCAGCTGAAGACAGAACACCAAGCTGAAAACCATCCAGTACCATCAAAACCAAGCTCCCATTAGAAGGCATTCCCAGTTGCCAGAGTGACTCACCCATCGCTCTGCTAGCATGGAAACGCCAACCACGGTCCAAGACAAACTCCTACAGGGTCAGAGATACCAGAAGCCAAATTTCTCCGCTGGGCAACTGCCTGCCCAGTCAAATAATGATTTTTCTTTTAACATACTTCATTAAATCTCCCATTACAGTCACCTCCCTTTGCAAGGGTTCATGTGAAACTGTCTCAGCAAGCCACCTCCTTCTGAGCATGAAGATACTTATCCAGTGACAGCCTTTTAAAAAATTCTGTATGATAAATGCCAATTGCAAATAACACTCCAGAGTAGTAGCATATGGCAAAACATAAAGAAGGCAATTAGCCCATCGGCTTTGTCTTTTATCTAAGCAGCTTATAAAGAAGCAAGTCTTGACATCTCCTCTCATAGCAACCAGGACAGGGTATAAGATCCATTATATTCTGGGCTGGCCAAGATTAGAAGAGCCCTGTCATGAAGGGCCAACATTTTAAAGCTATAGTCATTCCTAGTATAGCTTCCAAAACACACACCATGGTTATTTATTCTAAATACACTTGACGGAACTCACTTCAGGTGAACCATTCCTGTAAATGAAGGCATCTCCAAATCAGAGGAGGAACAGCATTAGCACTGTCCTCATTTGGTACGTCTGTAAGGTGGAGAGTTGGGTCACGCTTTAATCATTTTCACTGCAGCCACTGAAGGAGGAAACTAATGTCTTAAGAGACAAATACTTCCACGTGTGATTTGTGAGAGAAATAACCTGCATGTAACAAAACTGAGAATAAACAGATCTGGAAATAGCGCTCGCATTTCATTTTGCATTTGAAGCTCTGAGAGGTTACCTTTACCATGGCAGTCTTCCTGCTTTAAGACAGAAATAGAAAAACTGGCCTGATTACGCATTTTCCTCAATAAATAATGCAAAATGCCTACGTAGTTCTGTGAGCGGAGATGCAAACCCAGGTCACTTAGGTGAGCATCCCACCTACTACAGACACGCTACAAACAGCTCTTCAAACAGCCACCCCTGCCCAGCAGAACCAAGCCCCAGTAAATCTTCACATCACCTCACCATCATTACTATCATTTATAATTAACGACACGCAAAAAGAACTTACTATGCAAGTCATTACAGAAAAAAAAATGGCTAGCCTATGTTTTGGAAAGCAGAGCACATCAATTCCACCATTAACAGAACCGATCGCATCTTGGTTTTTACTACAGCCAATTTTACGCACTGATGCGCAAAATAAATCTCTGCCCACTAATGAAGCTGCAGAGAATAATACATTTTGGCTGTAGGAAGAGCAGGTGTAAGATTTTTCCAGGGGAAGGGTGACAATATGCCTTGGAATTTGCCACACATGAAGCTACAGCTGCTGCTCTTCCATCCTTGCTACTCCACATGCTCAGGGAAGGACGGGGGATTACTGCAGGGTGTTTCCAATTGCTGAATATTAGTCAGCACAAGTATTTAACAGCTCCAACGTACGAAATCAATAGCTTGACCTCTGCTTGAAGCCACACTGCTCCTGCATGATGTCGGGTGCACAACTGAAACCCCCAAGTTTCCACAGAGCCCAAGGTGCAGTGCAGCAGCGTTTGTATTGGTCTGCTCTTCCCAGCAAGCGCCGAAGGGTACGTACACACCCCTCCCCTGCTAAAAAACTGGTGAGGGTTTCGATTGCAGGGTGACAATAAAACCCTGGCAGATGTATTGTTAACCTCCTCTCCTCCCTTCCCACTCAGGACAGGCGATCAGGAGGGAAAGAAGGACAGGCAGAAGAGAGCTGGAAAAATTAAAAATGTTTTACTAATGCTACTAATAAGAACAGAGAAATTAATACAAAACATAGAAAACCAATCCTGAAAGTCCCAGCAACTGCAGAGCCGGCACCCAAAGTCCTGGACTGGACTCTGCAGCCAACCGGAGCTGGGTTCAGTCTGGCACTGGGCCTCAGTTCGCAGGGACGACTCGCGAGGTCCTCTCCTAACGTCGGCCATAAGGAAAAGGAACAAAGGGACGAGATCCTCGTGATCTCCCACTTTTAGATGAAGTATTCAAGTGAATGGGATGTTATACACAGTTGATCAGTTCCTTGGTCACCTGTTTCTCGTTGCCCCTCTGGCGAGATGTCCATCCATGCTTATCAATAACCTCGTGTTCCATTGCTGTGTTCACCAAAACATGGATCTGGTTCTCCAGGAAAATGCAGTTGATATGAAGCTTTAGCTGACAGGCAAATTCACTAAAAGAGAAACTTGTTTCTTAACAAAACCAGGACAAATACCTAGAAAGGCATCTTGCCACCACTGTTGTTGATGGGTAAGACGGGTGAACTGCTAGATCAGGCATCTAGTTTACTGTCAAACTCTCCTCTAATAACCACCAGTTAAACTCCGAGCATTTCCCTACTCGTCCGTCTGGAAGAAACGGCCAAAACAGAGTGCAGACAGAATTCCAGCAGCACAATTTCAGCGACCAGACACTTCTTGCTATGCATCCTCAAGCCCCACAGAGCCAAGACTATAATGCACAGAGCCCGTCTTAGCAGCACGTGTGGCTCAAGCTCTCCCTTCCGCAACACAAGAGCTGTAGAGAAGGGAAACAAAGATGCAGTTTGTCAGGTTACCAACACCAGAGCAAGGACACCGCAAGAAAGTGGTGTTCTGTTTGGTTAACCACCATCTAACACCATTAAACTACAAAAAAATTCAGCGATGCCTTTTTTTTTAACAGGACTCAAGCTTTTATTTTTCTAAGTAATGCTCACGTTACTCATTCCCTTCTCCTTCCATGGTAGAATGCCCACGTCCTCGCTTTTTCTTTATAGTGACTCTTTCAAGCCTCAGCTGTTCTGGATAGTAGCACAATCCAGAATGTCAAACAAAAATAATCGTACTTCAAAAAAAAGAAATATCAAATTTGCTAAACCGCACAATTTTCAGGATGACAGCGTGAAAAATAAGCCACCTTTGTTTTCGCTCTCCAATTCTAGCAGTTTCAGATCTGCATTTCGGGCTGGCTCAGAACCTCTACCGACCTGCATTTCCAAGTGCAAAATTAACTCCAAAACAATGCAGGCATCCAAGATCCAAGCTAATTAGCTTTTTTCCCCTCACCCTACACAGCAAAAGCCTTTCTTCTGGTCTCTCGGGAATAACAAATCGCACCTACATTTGTGCCCAGAATTCTTGCAGCATAGGCTTGTTTCAAAGCAGTGCAGACAATGAAATAGCAAAATGCACTATAGAGGATGCTACAGATATCACAACTGGACGTGAGGTCAATGATCAGACTCTCCTGCATTTCTCACACAGCACGTGAGTTGAGGACAATCAAAACCGCCACTTGGAGGCAACGCAAAGAGCCGACAACCTGGATTTAAAGCCTTGGATGTGGTTTCTGAAGCCAGGATGGTTTTATTCCTTTGTTACTCCAGTGGTTTCTTAACAGAAATCCTGAAAGCACAAGACAAAAACACCTGACACGCTTAAGCTATTTCTGCATTTTCTCAGTGTGCAGAGCCCTGCAAAGGAACTAAACATTAATGTCTCAACTTGCTACACAGATAAATGTCATAACAGGCCTTCAGTAGAATATTACCTGGTGGTATACTGTTATTTGTTCCTCAACATTCTATGTCACGACTCATGGTTTTCAGGGTACAATTTATTATTACAGTTATTCAGTGTAATCGAAGCCTTGTGGTATGTTGCAAACCTGTATCGTGACCTTTTTAATACAAATAGGAACTAAGTTTGGGGAAAAAAATCTGTTGACCCAAGGGCAACATTTTAGTCCCCACAACACTTTCCCCCATTCTTTTTTTTAATAGAGATTTTGTGTCTTGACCAGCTGCAGACATTTCTCACAGGATTAGAGCGTTCCATGCTTTATTTTAGAACGCATTACACTCAATTAGCCCCTGCACATCCCGCAATGGCACAATATCTTCATTTTTGGTCACATCTGCTGACAAAGCAACAGGTGCGGGGCGCTGCCCAGACAATAGCAACTACAACCCCTTGCGCAATCCGGGTCGCTCCCAAAGCCACAATAAACCTCCAACTCCTGTCAGCACAGCGCATTATTCATCACAACACACATCTTTTCATAGATACATTATCTCAATGACCAACAACCCTTGCACTCAACTCTTCTCCCTGGATCTTCCGTGAGACCGTTTGAAGCCAAGATTTACGAAACCGTGACGCTTGACTAAAAATACTCCTTATGTGCAGTATCGTGTAAGAACTTTAAAGCCACAAGAAAGCGCGGTATCCACAAAAGGCAGTTTGTCATGAAACAGGACACATCAGTGAAGAAACAATGCCCCAGTGCTATTCTAGTAAGTTCTACACACTCGTTTATTTAAATGTATAGAGGTTAACTGATTCCAATCTTTTGCAGAACTCCTAATTTAGCACCGCTAAGCCAGTACTAAACTATTGTCTCTGAAGCGCTGTTCATCATGAGTCATTGGAGCAAGAAGTAAAACCTCACAGCAGAAGGACTGGGCAAAGCTCGGGGAACGCAAAAAGCCCTTCCCTCCCTTGTCATCCGCGCACGGAAGGCCAAAATGCCTTGAGTCCTGTTAGATCTACCAAGCTACAAGATTAAGACATTTCTCCAAGTACGGGTTATATCCACTCAATTTAGAAAAGGGTGTGTTATGAGGTCAACAAATTTCCTTTCCCTCTCCAGGTAAAGAGAATAAAGTTCCTATCTCCAGCTACAGAACAGGAACAAGAATGTTCTCTCCCCACTTTTTTGGGAAATTCTGAGTCCTCATCACTTCCCGCAGTGTTCCAAGCTTAGAAATTCTTTAAGTCTGAACTAGGGAATACTACCACATGGGGGAGGAATAAGCAACAAAAGCAAGAGGGAGCAGCACTTGGAAAAGCTGCCACCTCTCATAAACACAGGGCACACCAGCAAGGAAACAGAAGCATTATCTTTTGCAAAGATAATTACTTTCTCCAAAAGAAGCAGATGCCATCAGACAGCTATTTCTGTGTGTTCCTGGAAATATCCCGACCTGCTGTATTACCCTGAGGCTTTCGAGGCAGCTGGTGCAAGCTGCGATTCCAGGGGAGTTCAAAGTCTCAATTTGTGAGTCTTCCTTTAAAGAGAAAAGATATTTCCTGTTGATCCCAGAGCATGATGAAGGTGCCAACTCTCATCTCAGGCGACACTCAAGTATCCTTCGTCACTTCAAATTACAGTAGCGCTGCAAGATTGACTCCAACTTTTAAGATGCTGGAATTCACGATGAGTCTTCCAGAGTTCTACTGGCAATATCAACCTTGTTTCTCTCCTTAGAACCTTTTCTCAGCACCAGTGTTTATTTAAATTCAGAACTGGCATGAAACGAGGAACTTCAGTGTTGACAGGAGCTGTTTGTCTAAACAAGCTGACATTACAGAAAGGCTCATTACCTGAATTAACAGCGCACTATCGAATAACCTGGCACTCATCAGGTTGTACAGACGCTTCCATCTTGTTTGGAAAGGTGGAAGCACAGCAACATTAAGATTTCTCAATAATTTTAGAATAGATTACAGTGTCATCATGTCAGAGAAGTCGCGATTACCTGGAAGGAGAGGAGGAGAAAGGCATCACTGCTATCACACCCCGGGAAAACAAGTGTGAAAGTTATCGCTGAGTGACAAGGCCATCGATGATGGGGACGGGGAGGGGAGCACGTGCCACCCGCAGCAGCCTCTTCCCAGAACCACAACCGTTTGTTAGAAAAGTAACATTTAAGGGATGGCTGGTTCCTCAGAGAAACTCAAAGCACCTGACTAGCAAGTCTAACTTCATCCTACTTGCTCGCCTGTCACAAAAACCATTCCTTGGCAAGAGGAATGCAGAGACCATACAAGAGCAAAACGAGCTGGTCTCCATCCTTGAAGATCACTGATCCCCATTTTCTGTATAGCAAAGCCAAGTCTTGCTGCAGCATAGAGACTGAAGAGCCCGAGGCTTAATTCAGTGCAGTACTTATTTGGCACAGCTAGAGAGACACGATCAGGATTGCTATTGCAACCAAGGCACACCAGCACAGCTCAGGCCAGTGAGAGGTTTGTTCCTGCTGTCACGGTGAAATAAACAGGTTAAAAGGTTTCAAAGTTAGCTATTTTCAATATGCACTTAGCAATAATTGTGTATTTTGCTATGTGTACTTATTAACATGAATGTTTTCCGCTTGCCAAAATATTCCCGTGTAAATAGCTCTACAGGATTTTCCAAGTTACTACTACTATGAGCTGAAACCAGCTTTGGCTCCTATCCTGCCTGAGCACGTGCCCATATCACAAACTTCCATCATAATTTACATGGAATAAAGCACTTCAAAGGACTTAACCGCCAGCCCAGAAGAATTTCCTTGTGAAGAAATGAAGTGGAAGTCATTATTAATACATCTTCAACCCACAAAACCCAGAAAGTGAGAACCAAAAGTAAAGAGAGCAGCAGGGTGACATCGTGGCTTTATATTATCTGTTTATTGCCCTGTAGGCACCTTGTTTCTCAGGCTGGTTGCACCGCTCTGCCCACCCCAGCAGCAGTTTGCTGCTTCGTCAAGAGCTGAAGAAACAACAGAAATAAATTGATTAAGTGAGACTTCCCCCCGCTCCCCATAAAGTCTCTTAACAGACACGTAGCGGTGCAAGTTGCTGAAGATCAGACATTCAACCTGCATGAAGCCTCATTAGCCCCCTGTCTTCCTCCCTGTTGTGGAGAATTGTCACCTACAGGCAGGTATGTCATCTCAGGCCATTCATAACGACCAGCAAGAGCCTCCCCGCAGCAAGAAAAATGGTATGTGAATGTCTTTTTGATTCAAAGCTCGGTCATCAATTAAGCTTTTAATAGACAACACAGCATTCTCTAGAAAAATCCCAATATCCAAAACTGTAGAGTAAGTCAGCACTTAGGTCCACAACCCCATGGCAAATATGCCAGCCGGTAAAACCCCTGACAGTCAGATTAGAATGACTGGAAATCACAGAGTTAACCAACGGTTTCCTACATAGGGACACAAGCAAGAAAGCTAAACCAAATTAGGGTCATTTTGGTGTAGAACACCTTAATTTAAGAATTACATTGAGCTTAGTATCACTGAAAATCCTGCAGGCTTAAATTCCAGTTCTGACACGGCAGTTTAAACCTCACCCAAAATTAATTCAACGTAACCTTTCATCCAGCAGCTCATTAGAGACAAGTACTTAGGTGACCAGTTGCCTTAAGACATGAAAAAATATTGCTATATGCAATAGGAACTGGATGCTGCAAAACTGAGTTCAACCTCATCTTCAGGAGGTTCTTCCTGCAGGAAACAGAAGCTCGATTTGCAATATCAGTCGTGTTACAAAAGCACCGGGACGGTTCAGTGGCTGCTACTGCAAAGGAAAAGCCCAGTTACACAGGGACGGTGCTCTGGGCTCTCCTAGAGAAGAAAAAGCCTTTTGCTCAGCAGAGAGGAGAATAAAGGCTATTTAAAGCCCTTTGGATATGCCCAGACCATTAATAATGTTATTTCTTCTCACTGGATACCATTTAATCGACAAGTTTTCCTTGCCTCCTCTTTTTTTTTTTTGTAGACATTTGTGTTTTACAAATGCCTCAAATCCCAGGCGTGTGCGTATACACATATATCTCTAAGCTTGCTATTTTGAAATAAAGGCTGTAAACTCGCAAGCACCTTTGGTACCATGGTTATGAGCTCCAAAAAAATAATTCCCTTTACTGAGAGTTTATGCTGAGATGAATTTGTCCCAAAAAAAAAAAAGCAGGAGTGCGCTTTGGTAGGTCTTCTAACATTTGTTTTTGTAATCATCCAGGTGTTTCAGAGGTTTTATAGACGAGGCACTACATGAATTTCCAAGTGTTGCATTCCTCTGGCTACAAGGGGAAGAAAGAGTGCATAACAACTTGAAAATAACTTCAAACACCTGAAGACAACACTGAACACACCTCCACTGCTATTTTATCAAACCTCGTGTCTCCCGCTGCCTGTTCTTCCCTTCTGCCTCTTGTACCTCAAAGGAAATGGAAATTAATTACCGCAAAGCAAGATTAGACGTGTCAGAGCTCCTAATGATATTCAGATACACTGCACGCAGGCATCCTCACAGACAGGTCATCTCACTGGTGGGGGGGTGCGTTATACCCAATTAAGACTAGATGAAGGGATCTGTTTTCTTCTTCAGGTAGGTGTAGTTCACTTCCCAACCACCTAACGCCTCACGCCCAAAGCACTAACACCATCACTCTGGATCTCTTCCTGCAGCCTATTTATTTTGGCACCTCCATCCGTTTACGCTGGTGGTCTTAGATTTACCAGTCTGGGGACATGCACTGCATTTTTGCTGAGTGCAGGGGACTCTTGTCACCTGTTTCCAGGCTCATTCTGTTGGGATGGGGTTAGGGCAAGGGCCTCTTGTCAGAGGCCTCACGTTCCTGTTTCCAGGCTCATTCTGTTGGGACGGGGTTAGGGCTGATGGTTGGCAATGCTGCAAAGATTTTTTGCTACAGGAGGCAGAGTCAACATTGGTTTAAAACCAATAATTGCAACACCACCAACTGCAATCCCTTCGCTACGGGCTGCCGTTGCCAGCAATACAAAACACAGCCTTTAAACAAACAAGCACTTCGATCCCCGTTTCAGATGCGGCCACGGCGTGTGCGCTGAAGCAGAGATACCAGGAGCAAAAACTCCAGCTAGTAACATTGCTATCCTACAGCCAAAGCTGGTGCTTTCTGCAAGGCTGAGCTTAGCAAAACACTTGCCAGGCACTGGGAAGAGGAAAAATTGAAAGGGATAAGTATATTTGTTACTTTTAAACTCAACTTCCACGCATGCAAGACACCATCAGGTATTGGAGTTTGTCACATGCATGGGGAGGGGGTGGTGCTCTTGCACCAAAGGACGGGGATAAGAACTCAGGTCTAGCACAGGAACAGAAAGTACACAATAGAAATCCAAGGCACAAGAGACCCACACAAGCCCCTTTTTGCTGAACCTGGCCCGGTGAGCTCCAAAATCACAGCGCATCACCGCAACTGGGCCAGAATGTTCTCAATTCAAGTTGCTCGCAATGCAGACGAGCTCGTCACCGGCCTCAACTTCAACCTTTCAACAGTTCAAAAAGCTCCTGAACAGGATATTCAAGTAGGGCTGAGTAGACAGTCACAGGAAATTAAGCTTATATTTTGCTAGAGGGAATGAGCAGCTTCCTTCCAGTCGAGAGCATGTAATTATTTGGCACCAACTGGCTCCACCTCAGAAGCTACGACAGCAGTTGAACTGTCCCTTAGAGCAGGGTAAGCTTATTCTCCCTTTGTCTCAGCTCTGTTGGTTTTCCAGTCCTATCAACTGCATAGCATAATATAAGCTGCCAGGAGGATTTGGAGCTGCGATAACCAACACAACGTTGTGTCCTGTACAAACAACTCTGCAATGCACCAACTACCACCGGGCCACACAAGCAGGACAAGAATCTCAGCACAGCCCAGGCTGGAAGGGACCTCAGAGAGCCCTGAAACTCTTCTCCTGTTTCACTCCAGTATTAACATCGAGCATAACAGCTCAAAATACATCTAGCAGACTCTGAAAGGAAGAAAATTTGTCCTTTATCTGAAGATATGAAAAGCAGATGGTGACCACAAGTTTTATCTCCCAAAAGCAGCATGACTACGTTAAAAACCCAAAGCAGCCCGTTCTCAAGTGCACGGTGAAGTTCAACTGTATCTACACAGAACTGCTTTTATTAAAAAAAAGTTGTTAGGCTGTAGTAGGAAGGACTTCCACGTATTATAATAAATGCAGCGAGGTGTTTAGAAGAGATTTCTTAACAAAGACTATCCAAACTCAACTGCTAGACCCAACATGGCCAACGACAGCAATGATATCTCATTAGCCCACATGGATATTGTTTCTGCGGCAAATTTCAAGCAAAATTCTGATACTGTTTTTCAAGATGGGGACCCCAATGAAGTTTCCTATCCAATATATTTAGAGATGTCATTGTTTTTCCAAGCCACCTCTAGCGAGTAATTTAAGGGGGAGGTTGGTTCGGTTTTGTTTTTAGAATCAGAACTAGTTCGGGCCTCTCTCTAAAGGGTAAAGAGGAATTCACAGCAAGTAGCTCCGGTGCCAATATTTCAAAAATAACCAACTTGCACAATCTCAAAAGCATTCTTATGGAAGCTCTCCTTCAGAAAAAGGCCTTTGAGGATCACTGGGGTTTTGACAGCAAGATCCTTATATGGATTCAAACCACACAAAACCTTGTATACACAGTGGTCGCTGTCATGTCTATCGATAAGAACATGTTAAATGAATGGAAGGCAGAAGCAAAAAGATTCAGGGAGGCCTTGGGATTGCCAGCTTTCCAGCTTCATACCAGAGATACCAGGAGCTTTTGGTTTTATTTAGACACAGTTTGCACAAGAACAAGCTCTGTGCCAAACGAGCTCCCAGCCAGGGATTCACCCGGGAGATGTGCAAGGAGCCACCAAGACGAGGGGGTCTCTGCTGTTCTTCAGAATCAGGACACCGACCTCCAGACTGCAGCACACGTTTCCCAAGCATTTATAACGTCAGCAAGATAAAGAAGTGTCACTCTAAGAAGTGACATTAGTGTGAACAGAGCACTACATCAACAGGAATGTTTATCGCAATGTTAACCAGGCCGCACGGTTCTTTGACAGGGAGCGTGAACTCTTCACCTATTAAAGTCACTCAGCACATACATCTGCACCTAATCTTCGCTTTTCCCTAAAGCCCCATATCCATGAGGGGCAAGATGCGTCCTCTTCGCACCTTTACGTGCCAACGAACCAGCACACATACACCAGAGTATTAAGGGGAATGACGCTTCTGGCAACAAGCTCTAGGCAGCGTCCCTAATATTCTAGTTTCTCTGCAGCTTTATGAGGAAAACACGAACTGAAGACTTGGTGTATTTACTGCATACCAGTTCTGCTTCCCAAACCTCTAAGGAGAAAACTGGCTGGAGAACAGAAGAGCACAGGCATTCTGCAAACACCCGATGTGCCATACAGTTACGTACTGCAGTTGCTTCTGCGCCCCAGACGCTCCTCGTGACGCGAAATAAAAGGGGATTGAGCTTGTTTTGAGGGGCCAGACATGGTGTAACCCAGCTGGCCAGCAAAACACCAAGAAAAAAATTAAACCTCTATATATGTTTTGACAGGCTCTTAACACAAGCTAGCAGAGATATATTAGAGCAATATTACTCATTCTATACTTAGTGGAGCGCTTCTGATCCTGGGGGAGCGCAAAGCAGTCCCCTACACACAACCACCCCCACAATCTCCCCATGAAGAAGGGAGAGCTGGAGCCCATCAAAAGTGTCTAGTTTTAATAGAGTGACATTTTATCAAGCAAAACAGTTTCCTTGTGCAACTTGCCATTTAGCTATAGGTTTATTCAGCATGACTGTAGATGAGGGTGGCAGCAAAGACAACTCAAACGATCATGAAAGAAAAGTATCGCTTGCACATGCACAGTCTCCGCAGCTCAATTATAGAAGACAAAGCAATGTCCAAACATCTCTCACCAAACACAGGGCGAAGAATGGGGAGCAGGAGTAGAAGCAGCAAGGTAACTATTTGGACAGACTTCCAAGAAGCCAACAAAGGATCATAAACTGGCTTAAAACAAACAACAAAAATGCCGCAGTTGTCATTTTAAACCAAGAATACACTTCCATAATGATTTTAAACATTTAATGTGAAAGGGACACATAACTCATTAAATGGTCAGAGCTAGATAACAAAAACCTGTATTCAGACTGAATCTCTTGCTGAAGTTCTAGATTTCCATTACGTTTTTGTGCAACACTACATTAGGCCCTACCAAACACCAGAGCAAGGCACGTAATAACTCATTTTACTTGTCGACAGTCAGATTTGAACATATCCTATCTCACTAAAACGAGAAATGCAGTCATTTGCATTTCCTTTGTCACCTGTTATTTCAGAGACCAAGCATTAAACAGGATTAAATGATGTTATTTTAAAGCAACATCATGATTACAGTCACAGGGGTTCACAGAGGAAATCCATTCTCCACAGGATTTGCTGGGGAAGTGATGTTAAGCATTTAACAATTATCTGTAATATGTAGGTGTTTTACATAAAATTCCACGCTTGGGTACCAAATTTGAATTGGAGAGCTCTGACAGCACTCAGTAATAGAATCTGAAAAAGCTTGTGCTTTAGGAAAATAGTTTTTACGTATAGCAACCTAATGTTGCAAAATAGTTCATTTGGTCTCTCAGAAATAGATCTAAGAATAACATTTTGCTCTCCCCCAATGCAAACACATCAGTTTAAGAGCTTTTTGGAGCAGTGGAGGAAGAGGAGAAGGGAGAGAAAGGAGCTGGATCCACAAACTTAGTGTCAATAGGATGCTCAAGGCTGTGAGCATCTGCAATGTTCCTGGGTGCGTGAGGCCTTTTATTTACAGCTGCTGCGGAAAGTCTGGGCAGGGACAAGAGAAGTACTGGAATTCCTACCTCAGAAACACAAACAGCAGCAAAACGCAAATGTTTTTCAGGAGCCTGTTCCATCGGGAACCAAGGAACAACACCGAGGGGCTGTAAGCAGCTGTGGTTCAGGTACTATGTTGTTACTACCATGTCAGAGCAACTTTGCTGTCTCTTAGATGACTTCACTACTCAGAGGAGAAATCTGAATCCATTTGTTCCCACTAGAACGTAAAATGGCTTGGTGTGACCACTCTGCAGCCCTTTATTGCGACACACATCTGTTCTACCCCTATTCAGCCCTCCCATTGCCCCAGCAATGCTAACAATAAAATCTATATATATATCAATTTCCAGCTGGCAACTACAGCCTTCCCATTTAGTCCACATAAAGCCCCAGGAAAGCACACAAAGCACAAGCGTTTAAAATACCTTTCGTATTTCAAAGGTGCTGCAAAAGAAACAAAGAAATATCCCTCTCACACGCAACTCTGCTGGCTACTGCAAAATCCTGCTAAATCTGAACGGGACTGCAATTTGCAGAGAGCCATGGAACACCGACAAGTCCTGCTCCGCTCCCAGGCTGCTGCAGCACGTCTGTCTTTGCTTCTTGGACACCCAGCAGACTGACAGCAGCCTCCACTCCCTTGGTTACTTCCAGTGTTTAACCCCCATCACAACATCTTCAAGATGTACCACCTTGCCACTAACTGCCAAAGAACTGGAGACATCTGAAGAGGGAGTAACAGCAAAAATATCTGGGAAAGGACAGGTCTCACAGGCACAGGGGACAAATAAGCAGGCAAACAACCTACCCAGAGCATCAGCTTAGCTGCTCGAAATCTTCTACAGCCTAACATCCACTGCACTGCTCACTCTTGGAGTTTAAGTTCCAAATAACCCTAGACAAGTCATGAAGTTGCAGAATTCATAATTCAGGTCAAGAGAGGTTCTCCTGCCCCTCTACTCTGCCCTGGGGAGACCACACCTGGAATATTGTGTCCAGTTGTGGCCCCTCAGTTCCAGAAGGACAGGGAACTGCTGGAGAGAGTCCAGCGCAGCCACCAAGATGCTGAAGGGAGTGGAGCATCTCCCATGTGAGGAAAGGCTGAGGGAGCTGGGGCTCTGGAGCTGGAGAAGAGGAGACTGAGGGGTGACCTCATTCATGTTTATAAATATGGAAAGGGCGTCAAGAGGATGGAGCCAGGCTCTTCTCAGTGACAACCAGTGATAGGACAAGGTGCAATGGGTTCAAGCTGGAACACAAGAGGTTCCACTTAAATATGAGAAGAAACTTCTTCACGGTGAGGGTGGCAGAGCCTGGCCCAGGCTGCCCAGGGAGGTTGTGGAGTCTCCTTCTCTGCAGACATTCAAACCCGCCTGGACACCTTCCTGTGGAACCTCATCTGGGTGTTCCTGCTCCATGGGGGGATTGCACTGGATGAGCTTTCCAGGGCCCTTCCAACCTCTCACATTCTGAGATTCTGTGAAATTCTGTAATTCAGATTCCACATACAACCCCTCTGCCCAATATCATCTGGCTTTGCATCCAGGCTCATCTGAACACAGCCAGATCCACAGGCTGCAGACTGAGCTCTGTACTGAGAGCTCTGGTCAAGCTGTGACCCTCACTGCATAGGGCATCTCTACAAGCAGAACTTATCAAAAAGATTCCACTCACGATAGGGTAGAAAAATGAACAGCAGTAGCACAGAATGGAAATCGTGGTCAAATGTTCCACCAAACTCTTCCCCAGCGCCCATGAGGAAAGTGCATTTCTGATCCTCTATTTCAGGAGCCCCTCTAGTGTAGCTTCTATAAACTGATAGAAGCACCAACAAAACGCCAGAGACAAGAGCTCATGGAAAAGCTGCCCTCAGCTCACATCATCAGTACCCACAGTCCTGCCACCTGCCCAAAATACAGCAGAGGAAGCAGCATGTGCTGAAACCTCAATGGAGAGGAAAAGAGGACAAACACACAAACAAAACCCACAACAAAATAACCCCCCCCACGCAACACACCAAACAGAAAAACCGCAAACAAACCACAACAAATACAACACCTGCACTGGTCTGAACAGTCTCACACTACTTCCATACACACAAATCTCTCTGCCCATCGATAAAGGTCTCCACTTTTGGTAAATCTGCAAGAGAACAGAGCTGCAGAGCCCTGAGGAGATGCCCAGGCACACCTGGAATCACTGCTATTATTACATGTCTAATCTTGATCCTCATTAAAAACCTACTAAGAAATCAATCTCTATTACATTTATTGTTATATGCGCATTCAAGGGCAGGGAGAAAAGGAAAACCAGACAATGCCTTCCAGGAACCAACATCCTCGCCAAGATTAGCAAGATCTACAGGTACTACCAGTTCTCTCATCCCAAAGAATAATTTACTCTGGTATAGTCATAACGAGTGCAAAACCACAGTGTTTACCATCACCTTCCTCCATATGTACATCTGAAGATAAGTTTGCCATTGAAATAAAAGTATGGAGCGAGGTTAGTTCAATGAGCTATACAGCGGGTATTTAGAATATGGTTTCCAGAGCTTGGCTGCAAAGTTCATGTGCACACTGAGCATTAAATCTCACAGCCATGCCAAAACAGTCCTTTGCAGATGAAGTTACAGATCGGGTTCTTGCAAGTTCAGCCTTAAAGGAAATGAACTCACGGGAGCCCAGAGGAACTAAGTGAACTTATTAAGAACCCACGCCATCTGCTTCCTGTTCCAAATATTCCCTCTCAAGCCATTGCTATGTTTACTGAAAAAATATCCTAAGTGCAAGAAATGCAGTTGTGATTCGTGCTGAAATGGTTAATGTTTGTAGATACAACCAATGAGGCACGGGCTCCGAATCTGGAAAAAGGAAAAGGTGGTTAAGTTCTATGTAAGAGTTGTGAAACTTGTTTATGAAGTTACATTGATAGAGGGAACTAACATTTTAAGGGTTAACCAATCACATAATAAGTGCTTACTAACGAACTAACACTTTAAGCCACATAATGAATATCTAGTTTAGAGCTGTATGTAACCAATTGTGTTAAGATAAAACCAGAACCTCATCAAATGCTGAGATAAGAAGTTTTACAGCACCAGCTGTAACCTTGAGGAGACAAGATAGCCAAGATTTACAGTAAAAGGGGGCGCCAGTCTGGTTTCGGTCAACTTGGCAGCTTGGGTTCCAGCCAATTCATCATAATGAGTCAAAAAGGTACAAAGTTCACTGTGATGATGCTGAAGGAGCCTTTATCCAAAGACCCCTCCTCAAAATCACCAAGTGACACTGCGCAGGCACAACAGGGAGAGTCAAGAAGGAGACTATGGAAATGGTTATCTGAGACTCATTTTAATAAGCAGGGAAAGGTTATGAATATGTATAGGTGTTCCTGGGGTCATTATGAATATGTAACATCTTACTGTATTTAAGCACACTTCTGGTTAGAAGGTGCGCGTGTTGGGCGGAGCGAATCCCCTGCGCACCCAGTGCTGTGTTGGTTATGCTTTAAAGAACACTATTTAATGAATCATAGTAAACGTTGCTGTTTATTCATGGAAAAAGCGTAACATATTTATTTCATAAGTTTTGCTTCAATTTTGAACAGGTCTGGTAGGGCAGGAAGGGAAAACAAACACACAAAACACAACACATGCCAAGCACTCAGCACAGAGCAAGTGTCTGGCAAACTGAGCACGGTGTCTTTGACCCGAACAAAGAAAAACACAGTCACAGCTGCAAACAAACATTCCTTTCCTGCACTTATCCCACTGTCCCCATCCCCTTCAGCCCTGTCAACTCTACTGGGGATTCTGGCCTGAAACACCCCAGTAAGGAAACAGGAAAGAAAGAAGAAAGCCTTACATGTTTGTAAACTATGCACTACCCATTTAAAATATAAGTGTAAGCGTTGTGTTACTTGTGCTAGAACAGGTCTAATAAAAACATCTGTCAGATCAAACCCCTGACATTAAGACAGCACCTGGCAGTTCGGTGTCATCAAAAGCGTTCATTTGAATTGAACTCGAGGCAGAGAACAGATGATTCTCCTCAGTGTGGTGTTCATTGGCTTTTCTTGTTCTGTTTGGTGGTTTGTCGTGGTTGAGACGGACAAACGACACAGACCAAGTTCTTCCAGGATGAAAGAAGTAGATGTCATTTACTGCCACAAGTGCATTTTTATACAGTTTGACCAATTCATGTGTCTCTTCACTCTTGGTTACAAGTCACAGCACTAACATCTCACTGGCTATTTTTGCTGTCATCAATGTCACTCTTTCACTCCCTTCTCTCTCACGGGTACATCCTTAACATCTCCAGATACTCCTTTACTCCCATCTTTCTCATGGGTAGGCCTTGATATCTTCAAGGCTAATTTCTGTTCCCATGCCCATGTCAGGGAATCCAAGGACCCACCAGAGTCCCACAGTGGTTTGTCTTTCAAACCATTCAAAACAAGTTCAGTGGATAGGAGTCGGTCCAGCTATTTGCCCTGCTACAAAGTATCAGCTAAGTCACTTCTAAATCATGGTAGTCTGCTAACCTTCAAGAAATAAATCTACCATGTAGGGGACAAAAGCATTAAGTCCACCAGATATTAGAGAATCCTGCGATCCAAGCCAGGAACAGACAGGAGCCATAAGAGACAGAGCATCACCCAAAAGGCTTGTTCATTCTGTTCATCTCCAACATTTAAACTGGTTAGAGATAAGACAGGTTGCAGGCTCACACTAAAGACTTCGCATGTTCTTACAGACTGAAACAGTTGCATGAATGCTTTTGCATGTTTCCACTCAGCATAGAACACAGCAAGAGACTCATAATTATCCAAAATAAACAACTGGTACATAAATACAGGCCCAACCTACAATTTGAGGCTATCAACAGAACACCAGCACAAACCCTGTGCTTCAACCACTCGTGATAAGCAACAGACGCCACAACAGCCAAGGCAGCACCGGAGAATGTATGTAGCAATACCAAGTTAATTGTCATAGTATCCAACGGTTCTACAAGTTTGCCACATCAAATAATGCCAAGAATGTAAATTTATCCTCCAGCACCGTTCCTCCGGCTCTTGCTGTTTATAGACTCCAGCGCAAGTGATGAGGCTATAAAATAACTGCCTCGTTACCACCTGCTCAGCCATCAGTACACCGCGTATCTTCAAAGAGAGGGAAAAACACCCCAAGAACGCACGTATTGCCAAACTGGCTCTGGTGACGCGTGCGACGTTCTCCTAACAAAACATTCCTACCACGTTCTTCTAACAAAACATTTGTACCACATAGTATGCAACTCAGCCCAGACTAAAAGCCATCGGAAGGAAAGTAAGAGTCAGGCATAGTCACAGCTAAACGAGAAAAGCCAGTTTTATCTGCTACTTTATTATTTTTCATCGAAAAACATGGACATTCAATATGTTTTAAATCATCTATCAGGTTAAACATCAGGAAGGCGAATAACTTGATTGTTGAGACCCACCGTGCGGTAACCAAAGATGTTTTTCTGCCCAACAAACACCTCTAGTTCAGAAAAACTCCCCATGACTTCCTCCCTTCCACCTGGTTGCCCATATTGGAAAACAGATGTAGTTTTGACAGCCTCGAGAGGAAAGGGCTACCGCATCCCTTCAGCATTCAGCCGCTTAACAGCCACCTAAAGCAGCATTGCAACTCGGAGAAAAACAACTATGATAACAACTCCCCAGAATCTGCCTAGAAAACAGCACAAACACAACCACAGCTAAGAGTGAAGACTTTAAATAAATAAAAGCTTGCACTTGGTCAAGTCAATTCCCCAGCAAGACAGGAAAGGACAGGCTCAAGATGCAGAGAGTAGTTTCCAAATGAATGCAGTTATTACAACAGAATCCCAGAATGTCAGGGGTTGGAAGGGCCCTGGAAAGCTCATCCAGTGCAATCCCCCCATGGAGCAGGAACACCCAGATGAGGTTCCACAGGAAGGTGTCCAGGCGGGTTTGAATGTCTGCAGAGAAGGAGACTCCACAACCTCCCTGGGCAGCCTGGGCCAGTGTTGTGATACCCTCACCGGGAAGCAGTTTCTTCTCAAATTTAAATGGAACCTCCTGTGTTCCAGTTTGAACCCATTGCCCCTTGTCCTATCATTGGTTGTCACCGAGAAGAGCCTGGCTCCATCCTCCTGACACTCACTCTTTCCATATTGATCCCCATGAATGAGGTCACCCCTCAGTCTCCTCTTGTCCAGCTCCAGAGCCCCAGCTCCCTCAGCCTTTCCTCACACAGGAGATGCTCCACTCCCTTCAGCATCTTGGTGGCTGCGCTGGACTCTCTCCAGCAGTTCCTTGTCCTTCTGGAACTGAGGGGCCACAACTGGACACAATATTCCAGATGTAGTCTCCCCAGGGCAGAGCAGAGGGGCAGGAGAACCTCTCTGACCTACTGACCACCCCCTTCTAACCCACCCCAGGTACCATTGGCCTTCCTGGCCACAAGGGCCCAGTGCTGGCTCATGGTCACCCTGCTGTCCCCAGGACCCCCAGGTCCCTTTCCCCTACACTGCTCTCTAATAGGTCATTCCCCAACTTATACTGGAACCTGGGGTTGTTCCTGCCCAGATGCAAGACTCTACACTTGTCCTTGTTATATTTCATTAAGTTATTCAGCTGTAAACTTGTTTCTGCAATTATTACAGCTCTGGCCACCACACCCACCGGCTCCTGAGTCACAAACATCCACCATCGCAACCTCAGCTTCAAGCTGCCAGGAGCTTCTACACACGGGGAAATGACATTAAGACATTCAGTCACTGAATTGTAGTGTTGACTTCATAGTTGTGTTTAATCACCCTTTGGTAGGTCTCAAAATACTGCACAAGGTTGAGTAGAAACTCTCATTCTACACCTTGTACTGACTCAGTCACTCAAGAAGAGCATGCTCAGAGCTCTAACACACAAGTCAATGATAAATACGCTTTATTAGACTCTGAAGTTTTTATATACAGTTAAAATCTCCCCAGAAAAAAAACAGGCATATGATGAAATGACCAGACTGGTCTCCAGATCAACCTCATCCAGAAATGCTATGGCAGTTTCCCTCATCAGCAGATAACGAAAACCTGTGAAAACACATCTTAGTCACAGTAATTCATATCCCATTCTATAGTTCTACTCAAAGTTCATCAGTCATTGCTAATCTTAAATAAGCACAGATTAATGTCACTTTTTGAACAAATCCTATCTAGTTCCTCCCAAATTATTCTTCAGTCTTCCCAATTAACAGAACGAGATATCAAAACCTACTGGGCTTCCAAATCCATGGTACAACATTTCAGGCTATTCTCAAAGTATATTAACAGTTCGCACCTTTGATCAAACTTTAGGTCTCGCACAAAGAGAACAAAGATTTTCCTTTTGCCTTTTATATGTTATGTAAAAAGCCTCAGAAGTTCATTGCCATTAACAGAGACCGAAACTTGAATCTGTGCTGATATTCAACACCTCCTAACATACCTCTAACAACTGAAACCTTTTACTAGACTTTCAGGTTTTGACTTTCATGCTCGTAAACAAAAGCCTGATCAAAAGGGTAAAATACTGAAGAGGTGAACAAAAAGATAGCAGCAGAGAACAAGTAATGTGGCGGGGGTGGAAGGGAAATGGTGGAGAACCTCAGACAGGAAAGAGTTTAATTGAAGTGTGGAAAGAACAGTGCTGCCAGACTCCAAAATTACATTAGTTTGAACTAGAAGCACACAGCCCCAGAACACAGGCAGCTCAAGACAAGTGAAGATCCAGTACAGTGGCATTAAAATAGAAGATAAGAAAGCAAAAGCAGAGTTGTACACTGGGATTTGTTTTGTTTGAAGTCATAAGTCAACGCGTAAGCCAGATGATATTGGGGCAACGCTGGCACCTTCCTCACCTCCCCGGGCGAGGGCAGAGAATTCATTCTCGACACATTTAAACACCACATCAAATAAAGGGAATGGCTGATCGGTGAAAGGCAAAGCCATCACCTTGGGCTTCTCCACAGGTCAGATGAAGGGGTGAGGAAGCAGCTAAGGAGGCTCAAATCCAAATGTGGTTGTAATTAATAAAAGCAAATCTGCTTCCTTCTGCCTGCAGGCTGTTTGCCTCCTGAGGCCACACCTGGCAGAGCCAGTTCTGCTGCGCACACCCAGCGCACAATGGAGATGTCTGGAACCAGAAGAGAGTGCAGGAGAAGGTCCGTCAGATGGGTAGGGGTATAGAGCATCAGATGTGGAAGAGGCTATGGGACACGTACCTATAAAGAGAGGCTAGAGGGTGCTCAGCTTGGAGAAGAGACCCCTACACGATCCGACCCATCTCCTACTGCCTAAAGAGGAGCTGCAGGCAATTTGGGGGTTGCAGAGCAAAATCAAGACACAAATTGTTTCAACCAGCATTCTCATTGGCACAATAAAAGGTGGAAAAGCTGCCATGCGAGCTGCACAGCAGCAGAACGAGGCGGCCCAAAGAGGCAGCTGAATGTCCACTGGCACAGATTTTCCACAGCACAACTGGACAAGGCCTTAAAGCGACCTGATGCTGCATTAAGTCCAGCCATGCTCTGAGTAGCTTAAAGCTGCCAACCCACAGAGGTCTCTCCAATAAAAACTACTCGTCATTTTC
This sequence comes from Patagioenas fasciata, assembly GCF_037038585.1. Lineage (NCBI taxonomy): Eukaryota > Metazoa > Chordata > Aves > Columbiformes > Columbidae > Patagioenas > Patagioenas fasciata. The sequence goes on from NC_092527.1 coordinate 7,467,351, forward strand.
AACAACTCTTTAGGTTTACTGCTAGTTAACATTCATAGGGAAAACTTGCAGAATTTGACCTTTTTCCAGCTTCAGCACTGACAAAACCATGAGAAGTATCATTTGAAATATCTTGACATCCTTCAAGACGATAAAATTCTCAATTCTAAAAGTTCCTAATGCAAAAGCCCCAAAGAGTTTGTACTCAGACACCTGTGCATCACAATTAAAAGCACCACCCACCTATGATGTTATTTGTCACCTAACAGGTGTGATTAGTCATCTTTGCCTATTAGAAGATGAGCCCCACCTGAAGGCGTTAAATGGATGCAATTTCAGGTCAGAAGAAGCTGCCTATGGTAACTTTTGAAAACCTTGATACCACCCACCCCCCGATATTGGGATTTATCCCAGTGCCTTTTCAAAATCTGCTTGTACCTTTTGCTTTGGTTTTCACTCCCTTCACCATTCAAATGGTCACACGGCTACCAAAATCTCCCCACTCAGTCCCCGTGGGTCACTCATCCAGTTCTACAATCCCAGGCTTTTCTTGGAATTACTTAGAAACGCGCAAGAAACCCCACACATAGACATCTCGTAAAGAACTTAATTTTAGCAAACAATGCTAAAACAGGCGATACCATCACTGGTTCCAACAACAGGGAGGACTCCTCATCAGTTCTTGTTAAGGTTATTAAATCTGTATGTGAATTTATCTCCTCTTTCTATGCAAATGAACATTCAGTACAAGGCAAGCTCATGGAGGACTTCGAGTTTTAGACTTCTACCAATACTCATTCCTGCAGAAGCAGCACTCCTGGTTATGCCTGCATGGTATATACTTTAAGGCCTCCCACAGACTAGCATGTTCTTATTCCCTTTGGAAAAACCCACAGATTTCATTTATTTAGTTGACTTAAATTGTGTCATGAGAAAAGCAACTTTACCTTTTTAATAAAGACTCACCCAAAACATTTGCCAGCAACATTTGTTTAGACTTCTGCGTCTAGCAAAATCCAGATAACCCTGCCTACACAATAGGTGCCTGTAGAATTTTTAAGACTGACCTATTTGTTAGCTTGAAAACCAAAAATAAAACTGACTTTGCAAACAAGAGGGAGGAATTATAATTTTAGATCAAATACTGAGGGTTTTGGAACAAAAAAAACCCACTAAACAACATGTGTTAACCTGTTTATCAATGGAGCACTTAGTACTTCTGGAAGAGCTCTATAGGATATTTCCCACCACACATTCAGGAAACATCAATCAAATGTGAGGAAAGAAGAAGAGGCAAAGTTCTTCCTTCCACACAGGCCAGAGTTCCTAGATCTATAGACTACAAAGAGCCATTATAGATGAGCAACAGAGCAGAGCTTTCACCCAGTAGGTAACAAATGCAATGACAATTAAAAGGTGAGCATTGTGTCACCAAGCCACAGACCCGCTGGCTCTATGGGACAGACACAGCTCCAGCCATGGCAAACCCCAGCAGAAGGACAACCAGAACTGTGCTAGCCATGTGTACAGTGCATGTATAGTCATTTAAACCCCATTCACTAGGAGGTACAACTCTCAAATTAGAAGAGAAGGCACCAGCTTTTACTCAAAACTTGACCCAGAACCAATTCCCGACACTCAGCATGGTCTTAACAGACAGCTTTCCTTTCTTTCAAGTTGGGTATCATTCTGTTTTACCCTCGCAGATAGGATACACATCCAGGTTGTCATTTTTAACGCCACAGCCAGCACACTATCACATATAATGCAATTAGCAGGTAGAAATTTGTGCAGCGTTACTTCCACTTTATCCAACCACTTGCCTGCTGCAAAAAGCTGTTCTTTGTCCCTTGCCCTGCCAGCATAAAAGGCTTATTCTGATCCCAGTCCACACATCAAGTGCTGGTTGTAAAGCTTCCAAATGTTTTCTCCTGAATGAGACACTTTGCATAAATTTATTACTTTCATCAAAGATGAAAATATCCACGCCATAGTTCTCAAGTTTGCTATGTACTCCCTTTGAGGAAAGGCTGGAAGAGAAAACAAGGCTTGCAAGGCAAAAACTCTACTTCCCCCAAGCAAGCGTCCTGGTGGTAAATGGTACATTCTTTCTCCACAAAGAGTTTCTTATTTCCCCCAGCTGCTGAGTATTCACAACACCCCAAGCACTGGCCCAACACGTAAAGATTAGAGGGTTTGCAATACCAGATAATTACAACACAACACATTAAGTAACTTGGAAGGCTAATTCCAGCCGAAGCCCAAAACCCTCTAGGCAGAAATAACACACATAACTCACCGTGCACTCCATATCGAGGAAAGGGAAAACAGATACAACGCCGAGGGAGGTTGTGGTGCCCTTTGTCTTCCCCCAGGATCCCCTGGGCCCTTCCACAGCTGCTGCTCATCTGCATAATGAACACTGAGCGCCTTGGACGCCCAATGCAGGAAAGGAGCCCTGTGGGCCAGGTGGGACTTGTCCCTCCAAACCCACCACCCTCCACCTGCCCTTCTCTACCCAGCTGGGTTTGCTCTGAGAAAAGCTGCTAAAGGGACACAAAAGGGCAACAAGGCACAGCAGAAGGGAGTCCACCACATTCCTCCTTGTTAATTGTATGAATTAAAAAAAAAAAAAAAAAAAAAAACCACACACAACAAAAACCAATTCCCTTAATGCATTAGTAAAGTTCTTCATTGGTTTAACCTGCATCCAAAAAGTTTGTGGATTTTTGCCATAAAACACCGAAGGTTTGGAAAAGGTTTACTAGACATCGAATGGAGAAAATGCACAGATAAATAATTTGATGGTAGATGCAATTCTGGAAGTAATATAAAACTCCCTTCCTTGTCGGTGCTGGAAAAGCTTCCCCAGCTGGTAACCTCTGTGCTGCATCTTCCTGATGAACATTTGCATTTCACTTATCTGCAGCAGCCACCACCCTGGCATAACCACATTATAACAACATTGCATACAAATCAAGCTCCTACCTGCGTGCAACCGCGGCCACGTGTGCAGATTCGACGCCACAAAGATACTTCCTAAAGCGCAACATTAATATTAACAGTATATTCAAAGAGGTGATTATTTTTTATTGCCATGCTGCAGTAGGCATGTCAGTTTGAGGAAAATGAACCGCTGATACGATCTCTGAAAAAGAAGGTTGTGTATTATGTATTATGCTATACATCTATATGGAGTAAACACGACTAATTACTTTTTTCTTTCATTTAGCGGTATTAAATAATTGTCCATTTCTGTTTAACCCTAGCAAGCCATGTGTAAATCAATCCTGTACCGAGCAGTCCGGCATGGGTCTGTAGTCAGGGATGCTCCCCTACACCAGTCCGATTTATGATCATCTTCTTTCCAGCTCACACTTGCAACACAAACTACTCCACAATCCCAAAGGCGGTTTTAAAATGGGAACAAATAGCCAGTTTAACATCATAGGTCAAACATCCTTCAAGAGGCCCAAGCAGCATGCCATTTACTTCAGTAACGACTCAAAGGCCACCATTCAAAGGGCAGAGATACTTAGAAACTAAACATTTACTTACAGAAAACATGAGAGAATCCCCAGCGCCGCCTCAGCCTTCTCTGAAAAGCCCTTTTGCATGCAGACAAGGAAGGATTCATAGAAGTAAATCATCTGCCTGCAGAGGAACTGCAGAAACTCCATACTCTGAGGCCTCTCCGCCGGCGGCGACTGCTGAGCCAGCGTGAAATGAGTGACATTACAGCATCTCCTGCCTCTTAACCCTTGGGAACTTGTCCTGACAGCTGGGGAAGAGCCAGCTGGTCATTCCGCGCACTTTTACTGACAGAGGAACATGCAAACAGCAGCTAATGAAGCACAGATACAAATGCCTTCACACCTCTACGGCTGAAAGGGAGAACAGAGCTGCCCTCCAACCCAAACACCCTCTTTTCCCACAGTAAACAGATAGAGATCTGAGCGTACTATAACCGTAACCACAAAACTGGTGAGGTTGTGTTCAGTCCAACACCGCAGCTTCATGAGGGATGCCTTGCGAAAGAAACAGTTCTTTGCCAAAAAATGCTCTCAAAGAAACCAAAGCAAAAAGAGTAATTCATGGTGACCCTAAAACTCAGAAAACACAAGTCGTTTTCTGCTTGTTTGACTGTGGAATGGGCAAAATGTAAAGAAACTTGCACTTCAGTTTCCCACTGTACAAACAGACATGAGGCGCTTTATCTTATCTGGATTTATAAAACAAGAAGCAAGCCAGAAACGTCTGAGGCTCAACCTCTGCTCAACTCACTTCAAGCGGCTTGTTACGATGCTGACGGCGTATCCATTCCATCCCAGCAGTCCACCAGGTTGCTGCTTTACTGATGGTAATTCCATGTTCTTTTTCTAAACTCGGACAATCTTCACATAAATACAGTAAGATAAGATGTTGGAAAGTATGGATCTTCAACTTCATATTCCAAAAACTCAGTTTCAACAAATTCTAAATGAAAACTGCCCCCAGAGGTTTCAGCCTCTTGAAAAACTTCCCAGTTGTTCACCAAGAATTAGAGGGGAAGTAACAATTCTTTCCTAAAATTATCAGTGAGTGGGATGAGTCAACCACTGATGCTCTAAAACATCATCACTTTGGGTTTGGGACTTTTTTTTTTTTTGCTATTTTGCTATTTCACATGCACAGCTTTTTTCTAAAGTTAAAAATTAGCAAAATGTAGAAATAGAATCCTAGAATCCCAGAATGTCAGGGGTCAGAAGGGCCCTGGAAAGCTCATCCAGTGCAATCCCCCCATGGAGCAGGAACACCCAGATGAGGTTCCACAGGAAGGTGTCCAGGCGGGTTTGAATGTCTGCACAGAAGGAGACTCCACAACCTCCCTGGGCAGCCTGGGCCAGGCTCTGCCACCCTCACCATGAAGAAGCTTCCTCTCAAATTCAAGTGGAACCTCTTGTGTTCCAGCTTGAACCCATTACACCTTGTCCTACCATTGGTTGTCCCCGACAAGAGCCTGGCTCCATCCTCCTGACACTCACCCTTTGTATATCTGTAAACATGAATGAGGTCACCCCTCAGTCTCCTCTTGTCCAGCTCCAGAGCCCCAGCTCCCTCAGCCTTTCCTCACACGGGAGATGCTCCACTCCCTTCAGCATCTTGGTGGCCGCGCTGGACTCTCTCCAGCAGTTCCCTGTCCTTCTGGAACTGAGGGGCCACAACTGGACACAATATTCCAGGTGTGGTCTCCCCAGGGCAGAGCAGAGGGGCAGGAGAACCTCTCTGACCTACTGACCACCCCCTTCTAACCCACCCCAGGTACCATTGGCCTTCCTGGCCACAAGGGCACAGAACTGGCTCATGGTAGTAGCCAGTATGCAAAGACAGATTATGGTTTATGCCATTTTGGACATTTTATGGCACTATATACTCCGTTTGGATTTGTTTTTTTAAAACTTGGTAGAAGACAGAAGAAAAAGGAGAGGACAAGGAGAACACAGACATCATTGAATCATCACCATTGAAGGCTATGGAGCTTCAAGTCAGCACTTTATATAAAATTAAACTCCCCAGCCACTGGTACTTAGCCTTTTCAGCACAGAAAGCATTAGTCACAGTCAGTGGCTCTACAGAGAGGCACGGTACCTCAGAAACACCACAATGAGCGCTAGAGAGAAAACAAGGACTGATGTACAAGGTGAGATTGTACCTCATTAGATGGGCACCCCTTTGAAGGTATAGGAGAGGGCGCACCCAAAATTCAGCAGCAAGGGTACTTCCAGCGTCACAGGGGCTGGAAGGAGCTCTCGGCAATGAAAAGAGATGGTGTTCAGTCAACTAAATAGGTCACAAGGAGCATTCACAGCTTGTTTCAGAGACCCAAAAGCAATTTTCGTTGAAGTAGCAGCCCACAGGCAATAGCTGTATTTTCTTCTGCAGGATGCGGGAAGATTCCCCATCTCGTGACAGATGAAGCTTCTCCAAAGAGACAACGTCCTGTGCTCCAAAGAAAGCACCAGACACTAGATCATAACTACACAAACTAATGCTAACGTACATACAGTCCAGGCTGCAACGTGAAGGTGTCTCTGATAAAACCTCTTGCCCTACTTAGAGCTGAGGAATGCAACTAATAAGAAAAAAGAAAACAAGCAGCTTTTAGTAGGAAAGGAGCGTCACGTTGCTAGCTGCATGTTTCATTCAACTTATCGTTATTATTTATTAAACAAATTATTCTCATTTCTACGTGAGTATTACCTAAAAGTAAATGCTCTTCAGGAACATGAGCTAAAGCTGACAGAACAGCAGCTCATTTGCTCTGTTCACAGGAAGGCATCACAAAGGCTTATCTTCCCGTTCAACCTTTGAGCTTCATAATTCAATCCTAATTACTGCGTAGAGGGAAAAGGACTTAATGGCTGCTCAGAGCTGTGGGTAGAAAAGCAGCGAGTGTCTACTCAGAAACTGGCTGTTTTTCTCCTATCAGATTATTTACCTGCAAAAGCCACATCACAATTAAGCCTGTAAACAACAATTATAACCGCTAAAAGTTAAGACGTTTTAATTTGAGTTGTGTAGGGTTACGCTCCTTCAGGAGCAACTAATAGCCCCACAATAACTCGGTCATATTATTCTCATAGCAAGGATGAGGAAAAAAAGCCCTATAGGCAGAAAAATAAATGTTTAGCAGTGTAAATACACTATTAAGTAAGGGGGGGAAAGTAACATTGCAGCAACAGCACTAGAAGGACCAAGTGGTAGGTAAGAACAGCATCTTTGCACCAAAGTTACCAGACTATAAATCAGGAATATAATAGAAGTCACTGAAGTGCTTTGATGTGCCATCAAATTTCTGCACTTATAGTAATAATAATGATAGATTGCAAAGTGGAATATGAACAGATGACAATAGTCCAACCGCATTCTATTCTTCATCTATTTGTTTTCCACACATCGTTTTCCATTTTCTGCCTGGAACTCTTCTCCCCCAGCCTGGAAAACAATTCGCTTCCCAGGGACTCCCATTGATTTATACGGATCAGCAAGTTATCAAGTTGACTTTCAATATTGCTCAACTTGAACTTCATTAACTGATTTTCAAAAAAGATCAAGTTATTACACTTACAATGGCCTATAATATTCTTCCGTTTGGCAATGAATTCTGTAGATATTTTCCCCGGTGAGAGTTGGAAGGATTTTACATTCAGGTAATATACAATAAATCCAAATGTCTCTACCAAGAAATTGCACAGATTTCCAGTGCTTATCTTATGTTTATGTACCAGCTCTTCACACTTCTCAAACCCCAGTAGAAGCTGATGGGCTCAGCAAAATACCATTGCAGTAGGCGAAAAGACACAGTAACAATGACAACAAAATACCTCTTTTCTTTTTATTTTAACCAGTTATATTTATTCAGACAAGCTAGAGCTCTTCATTCCTAGAAGCTTCAGGCTGGAAAGCTTGCAGAGCCTGCTAACGAGGATGGGGAAAGCCTCATAATTCAGCGATTACCACGGCTTACAATTAATATTGAGGTGCAAGCTTCACCCCAGCACAGAAATAAAACCAGAGCCGGAGAGCGGAAGCTGTAAACACAACTCAAAATGCAAACTCTAATCGCTTTAGATTAAATGAGTTTCATGCGTATTATTAATATTCATGGTGCTGGCTAGCCAGGCAACAATCAGAGGGGGTTTTTGCCTGCATGTCACTGGGACGGAGACAAGGGCTTGCTGTACTTTTTGGCCAAGGTGACTCAGTAGGGACAGATGGGAGTACTGATGTGCATCCCCGGCGAGGTGCGGGTTCACCCGGTTTCCTCAGACACCCGTGCGGTCTCTGTGCACTCTGGGGTGTCTCTCAGCATCACCAGAGAGATTCAGCTTTGCGCCTGCAAGCCACGTATTTCCACATTCACGCGGCAGTAAGCAAACATGTAAGCGTTGATGAGTCAGAATCCTGCTTGAAGTATCATCAGCTCTAACCTGTGGCTAGAAAAAACGCATCCTGAAGGAGGCAAATACAACTCCGTGCTGCCATCAAACCTGTTCATTAATGAGTTCGGGTACACAGCGGATTCCACCTCATGCAGAAATCCATGCGAATTGTGTAAATGCTGCCTTGAAAAGTACCGTGGCTCTTCAACATTGTAATTCCAAGAACAATCAGCCCTCTACGGTGCACTCTATTATATAAAAAGTCAGGTTAGGTTAACCATAGCAGTTTGGCTTTACGAGTGATGTCAAATCTCCTAAAGGAAAGTAAAAGCATGGATGTTTTTACCTCTACATAGTACAAACTTCAAAGAATGAGTTAAGAAATTAATTACATCTGACTGACTACAATGACAAACGATTCCTTAGGAGAACAGAGCTCTTGTTTTAAACCCTGAAAGCAACACTGTTCTAAGCTCAGGTGTTCTTGTCTGTTCCTCTTCACTGATACTGAATAATTCGGGAGACACCCAGTTCCTAACCTTGAGACTCTTATCAAACTGGAGTCTGATTATTTTTCAGCCCAAGAAAAATAAAGCAGCAGCCTGAATCTCTCATCTGAGCCATCAAGAGCAGCTTTTACTTCCACGCTTGCCCAAGAAGTAGGTCATGAAAACTGCACCTCCACCAAACTCACTGTCCTAGATCCAAAGCCCTGCTCCTCTGCTCAAAGTGGAGCTGTGCGCTACCAGCACGGATGGAGCAGCATGTCCTGCAACACATATCACGGCCATGGCACTGACCACAAAAAGATGCTATATGCACGATGCTCTAATTACAAGCAGAATTCAGGACAAGAAAAGGAGTTGTTATGTAGAAAAAAAGCCTGAATGGCATACAGGAACAGTCAAGAGAAGCAACCCACCTTTGGAGAAAGATAACAAACAACATCTGTTCAAAATGCTATTTACAAAACATGTCATTTCACCAGTGCTGTGTGGTACTAAAGCTTCTCTCAAAGCCCTTTCTTGCAGCATCCTTGCCAACTGAGAAGGCCATATCTGCATAGGTTCATATCCTGCCCTACTCATTCCGGCTAAATAATGAAGAGGAGTACTTGGTGAAACTGTTTGTTTAGAATTACTCTCTTGAGCATTAAATGCCAAAAGGAAATATGGAAATGGTCACTCCTACACACAGGAGTGACTAGCTGATTCAAAATTGTGATTTATTTTTAATGGGTACGTGTGCAAATCTGAGTCATGTTCTTTATCTTTTGATAAAATTATTCTGAAGATAAAATTCCTGCTGGACACCATCATTCTATTCAACTTCTTGGTGAGAGAAATCTGTGGCTTTTTGGCTTCAAACCAAAGCTCTGGTTTGGACCATCAGCTTCTTGTTCCTGAGCAATCGGACACACATCACCCCACCAAGCAACCAGGAGCAGACGTTTCAATCGTGTAATGCTTGCTCCCTTCAGCAACACTTTTCCAGGCATCATAAAAACAAGGTCCATGGCGAGACTGACTGGAAACATTTCAAAACCATTCTCCTTTCAGAGCCTCGCCTCATCTGTCTGACAAGGACATTTGGTGAATAATACAGCATTGTAACGTGCTTTTGAAGATTGCGAGAAGTCCCAGGAACAACCTTTTAAATGGTGAAAAAAGCTCTGTTAATGAAAAAGCTTTCAGGGACAAAAAACGCTCCCTCAAAGGAGCAAAGTTACCTGCTATCAACCGACCAGCACCGGGCCCTTGTGGCCAGGAAGGCCAATGGTACCTGGGGTGGATTAGAAGTGGGGTGGTCAGTAGGTCAGAGAGGTTCTCCTGCCCCTCTGCTCTGCCCTGGGGAAACCACACCTGGAATATTGTGTCCAGTTGTGGCCCCTCAGTTCCAGAAGGACAGGGAACTGCTGGAGAGAGTCCAGCGCAGCCACCAAGATGCTGAAGGGAGTGGAGCATCTCCCGTTTGAGGAAAGGCTGAGGGAGCTGGGGCTCTGGAGCTGAAGAAGAGGAGACTGAGGGGTAACCTCATTAACGTTTACAGATATAGAAAGGGTGAGTGTCAGGAGGATGGAGCCAGGCTCTTCTCGGAGAAAACCAATGGTAGGACAAGGGGTAATGGGTGCAAACTGGAACACAAGGGGTTCCACTTCAATTTGAGAAGAAACTTCTTCCCAGTGAGGGTATCAGAACACTGGCCCAGGTTGCCCAGGGAGGTTGTAGAGTCTCCTTCTCTGCAGACATTCAAACCCGCCTGGACACCTTCCTGTGGAACCTCAGCTGGGTGTTCCTGCTCCTTAGGGGGATTGCACTGGATGAGCTGTCCAGGGCCCTTCCAACCCCTGACATTCTGGGATTCTGATATCTTGCAGTGGGCAGGTTGCAAGACAGGACCTTCAATCTCACATGATGCTGCAGCCAACATGGAGTCTGGATGTTCACATAACACTCCTGCTGCCTTTACTTTCCTGGAAATAGTCTGAAGGAACATGCCCTCTGCTTCCTCAGTCCTGCGTGACGCGTGGCACCGACCAGAGCCTGAATGAAAGCCAAATAACACTCTGTTTTAAGTTTTCTGAGCAGTTCATAAAGTACAAGAGCGGCTTATCTGGAGCTTGCAACACAAAGAGAAAATTCTGTAATACATTCCTTTAACTCGGAGGTGAGTATTTGGAGCTTGTTTCATTACTATCAATATACATCATTCGTAATGTGTCTTCCTTCTTAAGACAGAGACTAGATTTGGTTCTTTTGACTGCCTTACACCCAAGTCCAAGAGGAGAATCCTACTCTCCTCTTAAATACAATATTCCCAAACTCAGAGGAAACCACACAGCGCTGCCCTAGTGTAATTAGCAAATCTACTAAATATTTAGACAACGGAATTCCTGTTGTCACTGCCTTCGAAACAAGTCCCTCGATAAGGGGAATAGCCATGCAGCAGCAGCACTCCCACAGGAGCTCCTTGGGCGGCAGATGCTGTTGTACATCACCAACACGCCTCGCTCCGTCATCCCATCAAACGTTCAGCTCCCTCCTTCCCCTCTGCAGGAAGCCAAGAGGATTTCCCAAGTCACATGATAAATTAGGGCATTTTCATTCCAAAAAAGGAACCGTATCTTCTTTTCCCCCCTGGGAAATCTCAACATTTTTGCAGTTCACTGTTATTTCAGGGGAAAAAAATTCTCTACTTCCCATCTATCCCTCGCATGAGAATCTCTGCAATGTTTCAGATAGATTCCAAATTAATTTAAATGACTTTTAAAAGGTTACTGCTGCATCGCATATTGACCGTGTCTGAGTTTTGTCTAGAACCAGAAAACAATGAACAGGATACAATAAATCAATTTGTTCTCAGTGGTGAGTATTACGTACATAACGACAATAATCACACAGGGAAAAGTTATACACAAAAACATCCTCCAGACCCAGCTATTGCTTTCTAATGTACAATGTGAAAAATTCCTGTGGCACTCTTGTGCTGTTTGGACAGCCCATTTTCTCTTTAAATCTCTGTTTTTCAGAGTAGTATTTAAAATTGTCACTTTTGGAGTCACTTTGCCAGGCAGAAAACTCATATCACTTCAGTCCCAACATCTAAGAAAAACGACTTGCGTAAATTATGAAGATCTTTTTTAAAATGGTTTAAGTGGAGAGAGTAAGTCTATTTCCTCTAACAATAATCTGTCACAGCTAATTTCTTTGAGACATACCTTAGAGTCCACTATTCTGATTAAATTTCACAACCTGCATTCTGGCTGATGAACTTCCATTTGCTATTCATCCTACAGATTTCAGCTGCAAACCAAAAAGAATGCAGCATCATTAGAAGTCATTTTGGGCAAAAGAAAACGAGAGCTTAAGACGATAATGATCGTGACTTAATGAGGGGGTTTACAGTCCGTAAGTCAGGCAGGGGTGTGGATGAAGGAAACCACGTAGAGGAGCAGATGATGAGGAATAAACGGTCCCGGTTCAGCAGACACCACCAATTCAGTGAGCAAGCCCATAGGTCAAGGGAGCAGCTCCTGCTCATTGGCAGCTCTATCTTTTGCAAATCGTTGATAAAGCCATGAATTTACACAGACTATATGGCGGGTTTTAACCAAACAGTTCTTCAAGTTGCTCTTCCAGCCATTTCCAAAACATACAAGTCTCAAATGTAGAAACAAGCCACGTCCACCACTACATTTAGGGGACGCATTTCTCCTTAGCAGCTCCAAGGTATGGTAATAATTGACATGAGCTCATCCAACTAAACTCACTATGCAGCTTAAGGAAATCTGACATTCTCATAACAAAATAAAACAAGGCAAGCTTTGCCTAGCTCAGTGCTTTTCAAGGTAGTACAGTGATGCAGAATGGAGAAAACACAGAGCAACTTCAGCCTCTTTTCCAGCAACTGACCCAGAAAATCGGAAAATGAGTTGGAAATTCCCCTCACAACCCGGAAGGAAACGATGCTGTTTGCACACCCTACAGTCACTTCGCTGAGGAGCTGCCTGCTGAGCTTCCCCACCTGAAATCGCACGTGTTGATCCAAGAAATGCGGTTCTTTTGCATTCCTCCTTCCAACCTGTGTATGCCAAGTAACTGAAGCGAAATCCTCCAACGAAGGCGTCCTCAGCTACCTCTACACTGCACAGCGAGCAGCTCTGTGCCATCCCCATCCGACGCTGCGCTCAGGTGTCCCCAGCTCCTGCACAAATCCAGAGCAACAAATCCCGCCCCGAGGTACGCTGAAAAGCCAAGGTTTAGTGCTTTTATCTGGAAAACTTTCTCCCTCACCCCATTTCTACAACCTCACACCACTCTGAGTCCACATCAGCTTCAGATAACAGAAGGCACAGCAAGTTACAGATGTATCTCGGGACCTGCGTGACGAAAGCAAGCAAAATAGTTACCATAGCTTTATTCCAAAATCCTCTCAAAACAGCCATACATTCCACAAAGCTTCCCCTAAGCCCTATCAAACTTCTTAGGCTATGACCTCCGAGTGAATTGCTTTATTCCCAGCAGGCTGCAGGACAGAACTCAAGACTGACCATCACCCAGAGGGCGTTTTGTGGTGGTTGCTCCTCGGTAGATCCTTTCTAAGCAATCCATCCAAGTGACATTTGAGTTTTAATTATTACGATACGCAGTTTTGGAGATGTGACAGTTTCCTGGGCACAGGGCAGTCCCTCCCGGGGAAGGCAACAAAAGCGAATTGCTGAAACAAGCTCGTTTGCCTTGGTTTTTTCCCCTCTCCTGCTTATGCAAGTTGTTCTACATTTCCTAATTCCTTAAGAGCTGCCAAGAATGCAGAAAAAGATAGCGGACAGGCCTCGTATTTTACAGGAGACAGTGATAGCCCATAGGCTTGTCCTACTAGAAAGTAATTCCACATCACATTCAAGTGCTAAATATTTTCATCTTCATTAAAATGACATCTCATTGTGATGATCAATTGAGACCTTAATAACAGGAAGAAAATCCTTTGCCAAAACTTTCACAGAAAAGGGCCAAGTCATTTTCTTTTCTTCATTAAATACCCAAGGACAAGACAGTCCTTAAGGCTCGATTGCTCCAGTTCGCCCTCAAAAAGCAGGTGCTGAAACACGATGAACACATCAGCAATATCACAGGCGGCCTCTCACCCTGAGAGCACTTGAGGGATCAGAAGGGTTTCTCCATGGCAAGCAGAGAGTGCTGAGTTTCACCCAGCAAAGCCCATCTGGGACGGTTCCTCACCCTACAGGGGCCACAGGAGCAGAATGCAGCAGTTGGGATCTTGGAAGAACGACCACCACATGACACTGCAAGTACTTGTAAGGTGTAGTTACAATTAAGTGCTTAATAAGTAAGAAAATAAATTAAAAAAAAATAATAATTCAGTCACCCAAAATATAAAACCATTTCTACACTGACCCGCAAACGGGAGTATAATTTAAATTACAGATCCACCTCATCTCAATGCTGTCTTATAGAATGGCAAACAAGTGGCTCACAGCACAAATCTGAAATGAAGTCATAGAAGCTACATTTTACTCTCAAGACAGGGTGGGACCAAATCTCAGTTTCATCTTTAGATGAGACTAAAAACAGCTTTAGAAAACAAACAACTTTTACTCTTTATCACATTTGACTCTGGTAAGGAGACTTAGACCCATCCTGTCCAAAGTCTTAATTATTCCCACAGGCTGAGTTATAAACACAAAAGCTAGCATCATCAAATAATTGTCCAAAAACCCCATCAATACCTACTCCTTTCTGCACCACGCTCCTCTTTTGCATACAGAGAGCCCCAGAACGATGCTTTCCGAACACTACCAAGTAAAGGTTTTTTGTATTCACTGAATGAGCAAGCACATCAAAAGCTGCAAAATGCCCCTTTTTTAAATTCAAAACTACTTGTTCTCTGTAAGAATGAAAACAATTGAGAGAATATTTTAGCCACTTTCATACACCAAGAAGTACTTGCTGGTCATTCCTACGTTTTTGTTTATGGAGGAAAAAAATCCAATGGTTTCCTTTACTTTTTAAGTGTTCTGCTGGGTTGGTGTTTTCTCGTATTGCAGTTCAAGCCGCATCCCATCTTGATTTCCAGAGAGACAGCAGATTCACGTCCTCCTGGCCTGCAGCACGTGTGCCACTGCTCCTACGGACGTCCCAGGCCGGGAAACACTGAAGCTCAGCGTGGGCAACACGTGCAGCCAAAAATCCATCGAGAATAATTGTTTTATGCCCCTGCGAGCCACTGCGCAGCCACCAGTTCTTTGGCTTTTTAGTAATTCCTTTGAAAATCATCATCAGCAGTACGCAAGGGCAGGAAAATGGGAGTTCAAGTTAATTAAAGCACTCGGCCAGTTTCCAGCAAAAATACAGACTCCGCACCAAAATGTTCTTCCAAGTCTGGCCACCCTTGCAGCCCATCGCTGCCGCTAAGTGAGCCTGGTGAGCCCCACGCTTCACCTTTGCCAATTAATTTGTTTCAAGAGATGGGCAACAGCAGAGGAATAAACTGTTGCTTGTGCCAGCAAGGGCTTGAGGTGGTTATGGGGACCCAACAGGGAAATTATTACCACACCACTAAGAAACAGTCTCTGGAAGTTTACGCTGCAACAGTTTCAGCCATTGCATGATGAAAATACATAAAAAATTAGCACTGAATACACATTGTATCTATGCCAAAAATAGCGCCGGTACAGCACGGTGTCCACGGCATCATCTTCCCAAGGTTTCTCACCTCCCAGGACACCTTTCCTTGGCACAGAGCCCCCTCCTCTTTGCAGGGTCCACGCTCTATAACACCCTTAATACAGGGCTACCTGCACCAAATTCCTGACCTGCTTCAAGGATTGATGGACACACGTAATCCTCGTCCTCGCCCGGGGCAGAGAGAAAACCCTGCAGCTTACCCGACACCTACTCGAAATTTGACTGCGGTTCCATTAGGTTCAGTTTTTCCTTTTTAAGCTTAGAAGTTGTCGCTAGGAGTCATTATTCCTGATCTACGCAGAATGGCCAGGATTAACTACCACAGGAACGCCACATACAGCCAAGTCCTTGATTTTCGACAGATATTTTTTCCAGATCTGAACCAGCTGATTACCTACTGATCCAACACAATCACACATTAAGAAACACAATAACAAGAGCCTCTATACTTCACGGGATGAAAGCCATGAAGCTTAGGCATTCAACACACTAAAGCAGAGCAAAAATAGTCCTTTGTCTACCACTGTATATTTGAAAAACGTTTATAGCTTACTCCTTTTGGAAGCTTCTTCACAAAGGACTGCTCCCCAGCCTCAGGGCAGCGCTGAGTTTTTGCCATGGGCAGCTCACCCTCAACTCCTGGAACAAACAGAAGTCAAAGAAGGGGCTTCCCTAGCTTCATAAGGAAGTTTCCTCTGAGAAATATCCACTTTAACTCTCTCTCCACACTCCTCTGAGGCAAGCTGCCTAACAGGAAGAGAAGGGCAACTTTTGTACCAAGCGCCAGAAATTACTGGAGGCCAACGGCTTTAATTAGCAGGCAGCACTGTGATTGATGGCTGCTGTGCTTCCCACCAGTTTATAACCTAGCAAACACCACTACACTGAGAAATGCCGCCTGAGCGCCCACCGAGCACTTGGCTCCATCCCAATTCCACTCATGTTGCTTACGAAGCCCGTGCACAGGACTGCATGTTTGTGACCAACTCGTGCTTCTCCATCCTTTGCCACTTCTTGTGCGTAGCTGGCCTATAGAAAAAGACACCACGCACAATACTTTTTTTCCACCTCCTCTTGCCTGCTGATACTGACTCTTGGCATTTCTGGTCTTCTCACCAGCAGAAGTTAACTTGTTCTGATTAAACAAACTGCCTCTCTCCCCTCCCACCTTCAGGTAAGATCTCACAGCAATGCATCAGCTCTCCACATCTCCCTCCCGACCAGGACACAAGTACAGCACTGATTCAAAACAAAAACCAATACTATTGATGGTTTGCTTTATGAATTATTCAGCCCTACTCATCACCAAAGCTGCAGCCGCCCCCCCAGCACAACAACCCCTCCAGCCTCCTCTTGTAGTCTTCCCCCTGCATGTGCACTCACCGACTCTCCTCTACGAGGCTTCTTTCACTCTCGTATATGTTTAAGCAAGACTGGGAGAGATCCAACCTCTGCTGCCTCTGCTTTAAGTCCATTTATTCAGCTCTAGCATATTCTTCCAACAGTATGGACCCTCCAGCCCCACTTACTACCTGGTTATGCCAACCAGCTCTCTCCTTGCCCTTTGCAGTCATCCTGCAAGGAACAACATCGTCACTTTCAAAGGGGAAATTCACAGATATCAGCAAACACTCTCTCCTGCCTGCTTCTTCCTATTGCAAGATCAATAAGTTAATTTCCCATTCAAATTTTCTGCATCCTCCTCCCGCGATCTCTTGCCCAGCAACTAGGACAGAATGAGAAGATTCGCGGGGTTCTCCATAACCCCACTTCCATACGCTGATACCACTGACCTTTCCCAAGTCTCTGGGCTTTCAAAGCTCTTACAGAAGCTTCACTCCAGCCGTACATCTCCCAACATTGCTGTATTCCCATCTGAACCTTCATAAACCAAGTGTTTACTCAAGAGTTTGGACCTTCTTGCCCTCTCTACTGTTTGATGTTATCACCACCTCATTCTTTACACATCTGGAAGGGTTGGTTAGTTTGTTTTAAAGCCCTGTCCTCTCCCAGTAGCCTGGTCCATTGGTCCAGGCTCTTCCAACATATTTTATATCCCTTTCGAAAGAACTCATCCATAAGACCATTTAGCATTTCCACCCTATTTCAAGAAAGCCCGTGTAATTTATTGCCTCTGCTAGAAATCAGCCATCCTGAGAAGTAACAGAGTAGAATTTATTGTATTAAAAACAATACTGCACAGACATACCTTATATAGTCACTCTATTAATTACACCTATATTATACAAACTCTCCCTACCTATTTTCCAATATAATCTACAGACTCAGGAAGCTTATGCAGTTCAGCCCTATCACAGAGTAGGATCAATTCTTCATCAGCCATAACTGATTGATGCAAATCTAAACTGCCCTAATCACCTCCAATAATGAAGATTGAACATATCTCCTGGGAAATAATTCAGCATTTCACTACTCACCGTCAGTAAAAAGATTCCCAGCAGCAAACCAAATCCTTCTTCTCACACTGTAAGCCCATAACTTCTCCTACCTAACACAGATTTTCTGTTTTTCTGCTTCCTCTTTGCAGCAACCTCCTTTTGATTTTCTCTTTAGTATGAAGAGCTCCAGCTCCCACAATTTCTCCTCTGAGATCATTTATTTGGCAGCCCTCGGGTTCCTACTCTCTCCCACCAGGCCATAGTTTCACAAGTGCAGCATGACGGAAAGGATAACTTAGATTTTCTGGGAGAAGATAAATAGAAACACTACAGGTGCTGTAAAGAGGAACAGTTAGGATAGTGGGTACCGACCTGATCTGTCCAGGCTTTCACTTGGTCGCTAGTTTCACACAGGCGCTTCACCATTCAACACCTACTAAACCAACCTGCATATGACCTCCCTATTAAAATAGAAGAAAACCACCCAAACTAATCACAGCAACACCACAGATGGCAAACAGCCAAGCTGACAAAAATCAAACAGTGTAACCCAACCAGTACGGCAGGCAGAAGAACTTTCTAATCATCAGTCCATGGGACACGTCCTTAATCCTCGAAAGAAAAACCAAGAATTTCACGTGCTCCTGTGCGTGCTCACACTTCAGCCACATCCACTCGGCTCAGGCCACGGCAGCAGCGAGGTATCCCAGGCAAACAGAAGATATGCGAGATATTTTTTAATGGTTGTTTTTAATCTTCTTGCGCATTTACTGCCACACTTAGCCCGATTAGTGAAATCAAGCATGAATCAGAGTCTCTGTTAAATTAATCACAAAGGTCAACCTAAATTTAGATAAATAATTTATTATTTTCTGGGGCAGATACTGCTTAAAAGCAACAACTTACATGATAATTACAAAAGCTGAAAAGGCTGTTCCACACCTGACCAGAAAGCAGAGCACTGGTGGCCTCGCTTGCCAGGCTGGTATTTACAAAGTCCGAAGTCAAACGTTGCAGAAATCGCACTTCACACATGCGAATGACCACACTGCAAATATGGAACTGATGCCACTGAGACACTTGATACGGACAGAACCTCTGGCGTCCCCTCGCTGTGAAAACATACCGACAATGTTAGAGACACCACCGGCACCCTGGAGATACAAGGCGCAAACACTTATTTGCTTTTTAAACAGCACCCTCAGGACCCAGCATTATATCTGCTGTTCCAAGGAAGCTCAGAGCGCTGCTCCGTCACCTGATTAACAGACATTTCAGCGGCTTTAGGTAGTTTCACAATCAGTTGCTTCAGCAAAACAAGTGAGCGACAGGTGCACACCTCCGACGGCAGCTTTTTTATAGCCGGCGATAAAACAGATTGTGGCAAAAGCTAGATGAATATCCCACGGTTACATACTGTTCCCTTAGTTTAAAAAGAAAAAAAAAAAAACAAAAAACAAAAAAACAACCTCACGGTATTTTTAGCAAACCTCTCGAGCTCCAAGATGCAAGCTGCTGCCTTTACGGGCGTTTTTTCCCTTTAAGACACATAGTAAGCAACGCGTGTGCTGTCAGTCTGCTGGCAAAGCCATTAAACGTGCTTCTTCTGCGGGGGAAGCAACAAAAACCAGCTTTATTTGGGCACACACGTCCCCCCGCCCCGAGCACACCAACCTCAGAGCGGACCCGGGGACCCCCCGGTGCCTCTCCCCCGGCTGACCTTGATGGGGGGGCGGCCAAAAGAATTGGAAAATTCTTTTATAAAAGGTGAAGATGCGCTGGGCACTCGCTGTCGCCCGTCCCGGTGCTGTCGCTCCGACCCCCTCCCCCAAACGCCGGGAGCTGCCACCTTCCCCGACCCCCCCGCGGGCTCTCGGCGGCCCCAGGCGCCACCTGGCGGCCGCGCCCCGCCGGGACTCGACCCCCGCCCCGGGAGCCCGTCGCCGGTACCGCGGGCTGCGCCGGGCCGCTCCCGCGTTCTCCGGAAAGCGGAGGAACGCGCTAGCGGGACGCGGGGGCAGCCGCTCGTTCCCGGGGCGGCGCGGCGGCGGGAAGGAGGGCCGGGGAGCAGCCCGCTGGCGGAGCGGGGCCGGGGGCTCGGCTGCCGCCGCTCCGCCCCGCTCAAGTTTCGCCCGGCGACGGCGCTAAGAATAACACACAGCTGCCCGGGGCCGGGCCGGGGGCCGCCGCCTCCCGGGGAACGAGGGGGAGCCGGAGCTCCCCCCCGCGCCTCCCCCGCCGCTTGTGCCGGCACCGCGCCCGCCTCAGCCGGCCGCCGCCTGAAGGGCACGGCTCGCGCCCCACTCACCGTCCTGTGTCGCTGCTGCTGGCGGCGCCGCCCCAGCGCGGGGAAGCAACCGGCCGCCGTCAGCGCGGTGGGGCGGCGGCAGAGGAGGAGCGGCAGCGATCTGCCCGCCGTGGCCGCCATCGCGCCGCTGGAGCCGCCTCACGCTGCTGCGGCGGCGGCCGTTGCTGCTGCCGCCCGGGCGGAGGGTGAGGGGAGGGAGGGACAGGGAGCGGCGGGGCGGGGCCGGCCGGCGGCGCCGGCCAATCGGAGCGCCTCCTTCTCCGGCCCGGGGCTTGTCAAGCCCAGGCGGAGCAGCCAATGGGCGCCGCGAGGGTGCCCTATCCGGAGAGGCGATTGGCCGCTGCCTTCCCTCCCCTGCAAGTGGTGGGCGGGGCCACGCTCCGGCTAGAGGGCAGGGAAAGTCCCCAGCAAGGGGCGCCGCGGGGCGGGACCGGCCGGGAGGGGCGGGGCCAGGCCGAGAGGGGCGGGGCCAGGCCGGGGTGCAGGGAGAGGATGGGGTGCGGGGAGGTGATGGGGTGCAGGGAGATGATGGGGTGCGGGGAGGTGATGAGGTGCAGGGAGAGGATGGGGTGCAGGGAGATGATGGGGTGTGGGGAGGTGATGGGGTGCAGAGAGAAGATGGGGTTCAGAGAGAGGATGGGGCGCAGGGAGGTGATGGGGTGCAGGGAGGTGATGGGGCCCAGGGAGGTGATAGGGAGCGCCAGGGAGGGGGACACGAGGAAGAGGGTGCAGGGTGACAGGGTGCAGCAAGGAAGGCCACAAAGGTGCAACTATGGCCGCAGCATGGCACAGGGGTTTGGGGTACCGGGCCAAGCTGACATCCCCCTCACTCCCCTCACCAGTTTTGATGAATGGTATAAAAAGTAGGTGAGCAAAAATAAATAAATAAACAAATATATATATATACACATTACAGAGAGGGATGTACATGCGTATGTGGTGGGCCAGACCAACAGTATCTGGACTACATAAGTAATATGTGCTTAGCTGTTTCTTGAAAGGTGATTTATTCAGATTATTTTCCTTAGAAAAGACTTTTTCCTTCTGTCCGGGAGTTGTTACAACACTGCCAGCAGCTCCTTTTTAATTCCTGGGAAGGAATAGTCCAGAAGAGAAATGAGCCCATTGCTTTTCATACTGGAAGCAGACCCAGAATTGCTCATTAGAAAATGGAGCTTTAAAAAATATTAATGCACAAGCAGTTCCCATGTGCAGTGATACCATCACAGCTGTGACAGAAATGAAGTGCTTTGGCTTAAAAGTAACTGTGATCCTGCAGTATTATGATTATTTTTTGAAGTGGAAGAGCCTGGGTGTTCACTGTGTGGAGCAATCGGGACGTACCTTCTCCGGGGAGGATGCTCAGGAAAGGAGAGTCACTGGAAATCAATGGGCAGAAAACTGTGACGAGGCTGGAGGTTGCCGAAAACATCAGGAACACATGAGCTGAGAGATTCCGGGTATTATTTACCACCCCTGTTTGCCACAGAGACCTCCTGAAAATACAGACGGAAGCACGACGGAGTGATGGGGTGACACGGATGCGCTTCAGCCATCACCCACACCATTGCAACACACCAGAGCCCTCCTCCTTCCATCCCCACCTCTCTCCAGTGCTGCCTTCCCCAAATCCTGCCTTCACACCTGCCCAGACACTGAGGGGTTTCTTCACAGCTTTTCCCCGAGCAATGTCAATTTGGAGCCACGCAGCTCGGCCCTGAGCAATCCTCTTCATTTCTGGCTGGGTTTTCCTGCAGGGATGGTTCTTCCTTCCTTCCTTCGCTGGCTGGGAAAACATGGTTTAAGCCATAAAAACTCAGCTGTGTCCCTTTGGAAGGATTTACCCACGGTCTTTCCAGTGTGGCATGTTTAGCACTTCAATAGTAACTGGCTTTTCCTTGCAAGATGAAGGAGACCTATTGCAGCAGCTGCTCTGAGCTCCACTGCTCAGATCAGACCAAACCTTTGCTCAGCCTCTGCTCGTTGTATTTTCCTCTTCTTCCACGCTGAAAATTGGCAGCAGGATTTTTAAAAAAAGGCTTTAAAATAGGGATTTTGTACCTCGCAGCCCTCTGCGATGACCCCTGCAGTTTTCACACTGGAAGATGCTCCTGGGGCACATCTGGCCCAAAGAGCCGCCTCGTGGACCACAGCCAGGGTGTCCCTCTCTGGGGACATCAGCCACTCCCCAGCACGGATTTAAAGCTTCAAAATGGCAAAACTGGCATTAACGCAGCCAAGAGGAGCTGGAAAAGGGAGATCAGAAAGGCAGGAAAGGGGGAGGAAGGAAGTTCCCAGCATGGGGAAGGTCCCAGGGAGGGCAGAGGATGCAGCCCCAGTAATGTTTTGAGGCAGAGCCACGTCTGCAAGCCATAAACTACCCAAACCAGCACTTTTTTTTGGCTGGGTGAGCAGAGACACGTTAAGGATAAGCCCATGGTGCCCTCTCCATGGGCTTTCCTGTGTGGACTCAATGCTGGTGGCTCCAAGGGAGGGCAGGAATGGGGAAAACCGACAGACCCTGGGCTGCCAGACCTGCCCCAACTGCCCCAACTACTCCTCCAGCCATTCACACCTTTAGATATTTATTTCTGTTTAAAGAGGAGCTAGAAGTGCTCACCTAAAGCCATATTTTAGGCAGAGCTTAAACATTTCCAAGGAGTATTTGACAGAGGTGGGGGAAGATGGGCTGTGAGCAAAGGCCGAGGGCGGCAGGAAGGCCAATAAGTCATTAACAAACCCATGCTGAGCATGTGGGAACTCATTACAATGCATAGAAATGTGAATTAAACGTGAGCACTGAGATCAATACCTCGTGCAATCAAAGGAGCCGGCAGGGAATGGCTTCACAAGAGTGCAGGGGGCGAAAAGGGTGAGAATATTGGCACCAAAATGAAACCCTGTCTTTTTAGGTCAAATAGCTCCTGGTACCCTGCTAGAACCATCTTCCACTCTTGGAAAACCTTGATAATAGAATGTATTTAACAAGACTTTCTCCTGGTACTTATAATTACAGCTGGCTGAATATTGGAAAGCTGTTCCTGAGAAGAATTGATGGGGAAAAGCACACCAGCGCTTGCAATTAATATTATTGCTGTGGGAAGGACTGAAGTGGAAAGCTAAAGCCTCAAAACCTCCATCAACCATCCCAACTGCTGACAGAGGCACAGATGCAGTCCTTCTGCAAATAAAATACTGATTTAAGAGAAAGCAAGTGTGCAACGAGCCATAAGCAAGCAAAACACTTTGGCTCAGACCTCAGCAAGCCCCAAAGTGCTCAGATTAAATAAGATGGCTAGAAACAAACAAACAAACAAGCCCAAAATGGTCGCTTAGTCTGTTGGCTCATGGCTTTCTTTGTGTTATTTAAAATTATGATTTACCTTATTTTATTCCTGTAGATGTCTGGGGCTGCGATACTTGCAAAGCCCCACAAGTGGTGGTCAATGCATGTGCAAAATCCTGCAGGTGCAGCCAAGGTGGGTGGATGAGGAAATTCAGGTGGATACCAGGTTCAAGCACATCTTATCACCTTTTATTTAGAAGAAAGGCTGGTGCTTTCAGACTAACACAGATAACAGCACAGCCGTGAGACCAGGGGACAGAGTCTGCCTGCCGGTAGAGGAACAGCATCAGCCATTTCCATAAGCTGAGCACCACAACAGCTGCTCATGGAGCAATAAGATGTGATGGGGAAATGCCCCTGGGCTGCACAGGACAGTGGTCCCTGTCCCCTTGCAGAACCTCCAAAATAAACCCCCAATTACCCAAACACACCAGCATTTGCTCACTGTGCCATGTTCTCCTCCCATCTTTCAGGTTCTGGTGTCTCCATCAGTAATGGCCAGAGCTCCACATGCTGCTGCACCCCAACCCCTCCAAGTCTCTTTTGCATCACCTTAAACCTTGCCAAAAGGTTAATCCTATAAATCCCTGCAGCGTTGTCTCTGCATGAGGGCAGTGGTGGGGCTCCCCAGAATCCAGCAGCCTCCTGTGTTCCTGAAGAGCAATCGCTATTTATGCCTCCTGAAAATGTGTTTTTTAATGGGGGTTCATTAAAGCCTGAAGGGAGCCAACCTAAGAGCCATATGGAAGCAACTAAAATTAAAATACCTAAAATTAGCCTCCCCAGCAGTGAATCCTCCCTCTGATCTGGATGCCAAGGTACACATGACCCAGGCATGCCTTTCTCATTTTCCCTTCCTGCTGCCATCCCATTCCTGAGGCGCTGGGCACCGCCCCAGGACCCGACGTGCCTGCCCGTGACCCCAGAAACATAATATCCCTCCACTGGGTTTGCCAGGATCCCTCCCTTGCTTCAAAAATCAGCCTCCAAGTTTACATTTTGGGACTGTCCCATCTGAGCAAGGGCTAGAGAAAATGATGTTCCCCTGGTGCTGCAGGAATCATTTGGGATGGGGAATCCCGGGCATTGCTCTATCCTGGGAGAATAACACTTATTCTCTCAAATCTCAGTTGATGATGACCCCAGGCCGTGTTTATTTTCGAGGTGTCACATTTCCTTCCCAGCTCCTTTGTCATCCAAAAAGGCCCCTTTCAGGTGAGGTGTTCGGGCACATGCTTTCTCTATGATTACTTGAAATCACAGCATTGCTGGGCTGGCGTGGTGCCCTTGGTGCTGCTTTCCTCTCCCATAAATTGTGCATGGGAAGGTTTGTTGTGTACCAGCTCCAGGGAATGCAGGATGGACGCTGCACACAGGATCCACACATCTTCCTGTTCTTTGGTAGGAGATGAAACCACGCTGGGGGGTGTTTCCACGTGGAAATGTGCTGCACATGTAATTTTCCTCCCTCTCCCTCCCCCTCTCTCTCTCTCCCTCTCCATCTCCTCTCTTGTCCCATCTTCTCTCCTTCTCTCCTTTTATGTTTTCCTTCCTTCCTTCCTTCCTTCCTTCCTTCCTTCCTTCCTTCCTTCCTTCCTTCCTTCCTTCCTTCCTTCCTTCCTTCCTTCCTTCCTTCCTTCCCTTCTTTCTCTTTCTCTTTCTCTCTCTCTTTCTTATCTCTCTCTTTTAAATCTCTCTCTTTCTCTCTTTCTTTCTTCCTCCTCTCCCATCTTTCCTCTTGTTCCTTTCTCCTTCGACGATGCTTTTCTCACCCAAGTTCCCCGTCCATGCGTTCCATGGTCAGGCAGCCCCGTCGATTTGGGGCAAAGCCCTGCAGGCACATGAAAGACATGCAGCAGCAGGGCACAAATCTGGTTTGTATCTTGATTAAAGAGGGGTTTCCTACGTGTGGGCATCATCCTGAGCCCTTCCCAGTACCTCCCCAGTTTGTTGTTTTGGGAGGCGTCAGGCTGGCAGCTCAGTGGAAATATTTCCCCCAGCGTTTTGTAAATATTATGGTCAATAGAAAAGATAAACCCTCCCATAAAGATTTTGTTTGCAAATTCAATAGCAGAGGGAGGAAACCCACGCAGAAATAGGCAGACATGGTTAATAGTGCATGGCCATGCTTGCGCGCACAGCTGGGAAGGTGAGGGATAGTTATGACAGGCCATGATTGCAGTTTAGTTGCTAATTCGGGTCACCCAGCATTGTCAGCTCTCCTCACCACCGTGCTGGAGCAGCAACCATGCTGGACCCTGCAGAATTACCTGCTCACGAGACACATTCCTCACGAGAGAATCCTTTTGGTTTTTAAAGTGAGTTGTCATCAAAAACACAGGGGATTGCTCAGCCAGATGTGCCAGGAGGAAAACAAAACAGGCTAGAGAAAGAAGTTCAGTTCATCCACTGCCAAGGCATTTGCAGT
The DNA here is from genome assembly GCF_037038585.1 of Patagioenas fasciata. Lineage (NCBI taxonomy): Eukaryota > Metazoa > Chordata > Aves > Columbiformes > Columbidae > Patagioenas > Patagioenas fasciata. The sequence goes on from NC_092527.1 coordinate 7,492,938, forward strand.
TTAGGGGATCATACTGGAAAAACGAAATTTTCTGCATTTCTACAGTGACAGAAAAGCTCCCTTTCTTCCTTGTGCTGGGTTTCTGGATCTCACAGAAGGTTTTTCAGCGCCAAGGGCACCTCCATCGCCTGTCAGCTGCCGCTATGGACGTGGGTGAGCGGGGAGCCCCTCCGGTGTGTGAAGCATTTGCTGGGGGGGAGAGAATTACCTATTGCAGAAATAAAAATGGGGAGACTTAACAGGGTATGGCAGAAATGGCCAAGGCCTTGCAGCCCCCTCAGACCGTATAGGCAGCTGCCTCAGCCCTACACATACATACCTCAGACCCTGCATATAGACCCTACAAACCCTGTGTATAGACTCTTTCAGGTCCTGGATTTCTAGGCTTCTCAGACCTTACATATATGCACTCCTGAGACCCTTTTCAGGAGCTACATATAAGCCCCTGAGACCCTTGTATATAACAGTGCCTTCCAGACCTATAGATAGGCTCCTCATACCCTACGCACAAGCTTTTCAGGACCTACAATATATAGACCTCTGAGACCCTGTATACAGGTCTTTTGAGCCCCATATACAAGCTCTATACAGCACCTGTACAAATGCTGTATATATACAACAGCAAATGCACACATCACAGGACCTATATGCATAGGTCCCTCAGACACACAGGATTTCCAGGACGTGCATATAAGCCCCTGAGACCCTACACACGGGTCTTCCAGGACAACTGTAGACCCAGGACAACTGTTAATACCGCCCGGCAGTGACAGAGGTCTCGCCCCTCCCTTTCACAGGCCACGCCCAAGACCCCACTCCCTCGTCCCGAACCACGCCCCTCCCGCTCAAACCACGCCCCTCCGGCCCCGGCCCCGCCCTTTCCCGTCCTGCCACAGCCCGCGGAAGCGCTGCCGGGGCCTGTGCTCCCTCAGGCGGGGCCGGTGGCGGCGGCGGGGCCGAGCTGAGGTGAGCGCGGCAGGGAGCGGCGGAACAAAACGAAACAGCGTAGGGGGGACAGCTGGGCGCGGTCCTTCCGCTAGGCCCGTCCCCTCCCCTCCCCTCCCCTCCCCGGCGGGAGCGGGCTGAGGGGCGCAGGCCCGGGGGCTGAGGGCAGTCCCCCTTGTGGTGCCTAGGCCTGCAAGGAGCGTTTTGGGGTCGAGTCGCCGCTCCCGCGCTTGGTTTATTGTTGTTGTTGTTTCCTGTGGCATTGCCGGGGCTGGGGTAGTTATCGCTGTGTGTTACAGCCGACGTCGAAGCGGTTTTTCTTTAATAGCGGTTTGTTAAGCAGCTTTAACTTCACCGAACGACCCAACTGCGCGTAACGCGCGGTTTGTCTGTGGAAAAAGGGTGAATTTGGGTTAATAAATCGCTGAGGGTATGGAAAGGCCCGTTCTTTATCCTGACAGGACTGAGAAATACTGTGTTTGCCTTTAGTTTAACGAACTGCATGGGAAAGACAATAAATCTGAATGTGTTTCGTGGGGTCTGGTGACTGGTAGTGGGGGGTGGTGTCAAACAAGGCAGGATTTTTGGAGGCTCTCTCCTCTAGAAACACACTTGAATTAAAGGCCTGGCTGTTTTAATCAGCTGTGTGACCATTTTTTTCCCCCTCCTGGCTTTATTTGGTGGGCAGCATGAGGTGAGAGCGGTAAAATGCAGAGCATGCCTGCCAGGAGGGAGGCTGTGTGCACCACAGAGTTACAGTCTTTTATTATGTTTCCTTCTTGTTTTTTAGAACACGGCCCTGCAATTGCTGAGAAATAATCCCCTGTTCCTGACCCACAAGCTGAGGGTGAATACGTTTGTGCTACAGGTAAGGGTGGCACTGCTGCCTGCTGGGCAATGCAACTTGCAGCATGCTGCTCTTAGATACCTTTAGCTCTCCTGAACTAATAATCTGTCTGATATTTACCCTCAAGTCTGCTCTGCTTGGAGTCACTCTTGTTCTGAAGCGTTCACCTGCAATTTTTCCCTAAAGCTGTAGGAAAACAGGTTGCCTTTCTGCAGTGTGAGAAGTTGTGTTGATGTTCGTGTTGGAAGGTGTGAAGCAGGTGTGGGAGTGAGCTGTGGGAAAAGACCGCTGCCTGGACATTAGTTGCACCAATTTAATTATATGGCTGAAAAACCACCCAAACCCAATGCAACTCACTATTTTTATGCATTCAGTACAAACTTATTTGGACATAAGGAGGTGTCTTGGAAAAAAAAAAAAAAAAACACAAAACCAATAACCACACAACCAAAACTAATTGAAGATGTTTAAACTGTGTACATTTGTTCATCTGGAGCAGCAAAGCGTTTCTTGGCCAGCCCTGAGGTACAAGGTGAATGTGTTTTAGCATAGTTGCTGTCCACTTCTCTGGGACCCTGGAGGGGGTTGTGGTGGGCACCCGTTTTGGGCAGCAACTTCTTTAGCCAATATAGGTGCTGCCAGAAGAGGGAATGAAGGGTCCTGTGGCTTATAACCATCCTCTTAAAGTTTCTGGTATTCAGTAGTACATAAGAAAAAGTATAATGTGCATATCTTAAGCTCATGTAACCCCTTTTCTTTGTTTACTTACTGAAATGGCCTGTTCTCTAAGTGACCCGTTTTCTGCAGAAGCTTTTGTGGTATACATTATGCTTCCCAAACTAAAGAAGTTTGAAATTTCATGTTCTGGAGGAAAAATAATGGTGTGCCCTGCTTACATCATTAATGTTTGCCTACTGGGGGCTCTCGGGGCCTCTCTGTGCCTTTTTAGCCCTTGTGTAGCCTCTGTCTATGTGTTCATGTTGTGCCTCTTGGGCTGGGAAGTGAAATTCCCGGGTAACCTCATGGTAGCGTTTTCAGAAAGAGATTGTGCTGTTTTCCTTGGGTGGTTTAACAGGACAAACTGCAAGACTTGCAAATCATTTGAAGTCTCAGAAGGGCTTTGAAGCAGTTTCCCGTAAGCATTACATTTTTCAGGTGATATTTGAAGAAGCCATCAGCTGTTTTTAGATCTAGAATGTGGAAACAACCATTTTTGCATTTCTTGAGGAAAAGAAATTCTGTAGCAAGCATGTTTGGTTTATTATAAAAACGCGTTGCCGTGTGCTGTTCTTTTTGCTGCAGTAACACTTTCTCAAATGGATTGAGCTGGGGCGTAGAAATACTTGTTTTATTCTTCCCTAGTTTCCAGGGGCCTTGCTGGTACACAGTATTTTAACACAGTGCAGTTCAGTGGGAATGAGGATGCTTGTGAACAACAATAAAAAAAGCATAATTGTTAATTACTTCTAGCTGGGACATTGTGTTAGTGAAAAAATAATTTGGTGTAAGTCTGACTTTCGATCTGGTGATGCTGTTTGAGATCATTCAGTAGGAAACAGTTACCCAGGGTTGTGGAGTTTTGTAGCCAGCGTTCTATGCCTTTGAGAAGAGTATTTTGACTTGTTTAAAAGCAGAAGAGTTTTGAGAAAGATGTGTTGCGAGTGGTATGGCGATCTCTTAATGAGGAGGTGTGTTTCACACTCTTACTAAGAAATGCAAGGACTCAGCAAAATCCGAGTGCCTAAGCGCATACCATCTGAAAGTGTTTGCAGGCTTGCCCCTTAGTGAAATATTTAAAATACTGTAAAATAGAAAAAATAAACACCTTGAGTGTTCGGATCATGCGTTGTTTCGCTGCGGCTCCTGTAGCGTTATCCAAGAAGTCCTTGGCTAGTGAATTCTGGGTTGTCTTTGCCTTGTAGCTGGGAATTTTAAGTAGCCACGTGTGTGGGAATACACGGCCAAGAGCAGGCCAGCCACTTGTCCTGACTTGTAATAGCCCTGAATGTGTGACCTTAAATGCTTTGCATCAACAGCCTCTGATTCATTACATGGTTTCCCTTCTGTCCCTGCAACCTGGGACAGCTTGTCACCCTTCCTCAACCCGCTGCAAAACAAATCAGTGACTTAAAATAAACAACCAGAAAATTATTACTTTAAATAGAGAACAGTTGGCTTCTGTAGGGTGGGGTTTTTACTTTTAATTCTCTGGGTTGTCTCAAGCTCAAGTTCTTGAGTTTTCCTGTTAGTGTTGGAGTTCATAGCTCCTTGAAGTGAAACCCAAGATCCTCATGCAGACAGCAAGAAAGAAGGTCATGATTTGAGATGACCAACGCTGCTGCTGACCTGCGCTTGAAACGTGAGAGCTGTGAATCTGCAGCTTCATGATTTGTAGCGTGTCAGTCTGCGATGCAGACAAAGCTGCTCTACGACAACATGGGAATCGGTATCTATATAGACTGGTTGTGCTATGTACCACCACTTTAACATCTGTGTTTTCATTAGTTCAGTGTAAACTTTCCGTCTCTGGCATATTTGCTTCAAGAGCTAGGAGAGTAGTTGTATTTTTTTTTTCTTCACTAAAATCATAGCTATGGTACAAACATGAGGAAGATCCGCAAGAACCGCTGCGTGCCTTATGCCAGTCGGTGCTCAAAAATGCAGGCGGATTGTCACTGTACTGGATGCTCTGTGTGTGCGCACCAGGTTTGCTGTCCCTAGGAGCTGCCCAGGAGTTTGCCCCCCTCTAGCACTGATGTGAGGAGGTGGTTTTTATTCTATATTTTTTTTAACAGCTCTTTTTACAATCTTTTAGCTATGTCTTTCATTGTGTGCTTTTAAGGTTGCAGTTGCCATTAACATAATTAATTTTTTTCTCTTGGTGGAAGTTTTGGTGGGCTGCAAAACTAAAACAACTCCATCCGCTGGTGAGTGTTTTGCTTTTTGGTTTCATGACTGCAGGGAGGGAGGTGGTGGGTGGTAGCGATTGAGCACCATGACTTATTTGGTCCTCTGCTTGGTGGGAGCTGCCCGACCACCTTGAATGGGGCCAAGGATGTATTGTTGGCTTGTTTATGCTGAAAGCAAGCTCCTCGGGTCGTGTTGTGAAACCACAAAGTACTTGCCAGGCTTATCCATATTTTTTTTCTCTCTGAAGTTCAAGCTAAACTAATCAAGTGTTGCTGGAAAAGCAACTACAGCGGTTCAGACTTGCTTTTCCTTTTTTAGGGGGAACCAGCGCTCTTCTCTTCCCAAGAAATTGCCATCTGGTACATGAAACACAGATGCTGTGACTTTTTTGTTTGTTTCAGTAAGATTTTTATTTAAAATTTCTTAGGATGTATGGCAGCAAAGTGTGGTGCTTTGGGCAGAAAAGGCATTTTCCAAAGAAGCAAGTGGCCATGACTGGGGCAGATGATCTTTAAAAGACAGAATGGGGAAAGGGGAAATTACCATATAGTGATATTGAAACTCGCGTTCTCAGTGGGTTCACAAATCTTTTTCCTCCTTGTCAGAGAGAAAAAGAGTTACAGGCTTCGCCATGTCAAATTCTGGGATGATCCTCTGCTTTTCTGCCTCCCAGAAGAAGTGTTTCTCTGTCTGGAGCTGGACGTGGATCTGCAGATAACTCAAGCCCGTTGAATTGTCACCTGCACAGCCTAGTGAGGCTTCTACTTTCTCCTCAGGTCACTTATATTTTTCTCTTCCAGGATTATTTTCTTGTGAAACACATGTTTATTCATTAAGAACAAACACCTCTTAAATCTGCTGTACTGCTCTGGGATTTTTATTTTTACTTTGTTCTTGTGTTTGTCACCTGGACAAAGGGAAGGAGCTTCAAGGAGGGTCTCTCCATTTGGTGTGAAGCTTAGAAATTCTCAGGAGAATCATGTCCCATCAACACAGATTGTGCAAGGCAAGTTAAATCACTTGGGTCACTGAGCAGCTGTATTCTTGCTGGTCTTAATTTTCTACAGAAAAAAAGACACAAGTGTTTTGTTTTTCACCCCTCTGACAAACCTTTTTTACCTAAAATCAGTGTCATTTTTTTTCCTCCAGCCAAAATGCCTCTGCTCTGGTGTGCCTGCTCCTCTGACTCGTTTCAAAGACAGCCTGATTATTTGGGAATAGTGACTGCAAAAAGAAAATCTCCCGTTGGACTGGTGAGATAGAAGTAGCTCATGAACCAGGGTCGTTATGCTTAGAAAGGGGTGAGGTAAGGGTTTTGTTCCGTTCTCATTTTTGCCGCTCCACTAGTTACTGAGTGGCTTCTAGGAGGCGAGTGTTTCTAGGGAGTTTGTCAGTGCTGGGGTTTCCTGTAATATTTTTTAGGTAGAAAAGCCTAAGGAATAGGAAGAGGGGAACGGAAAACGTTAACACGGAAAAGCAGCATTTAGCACTTATTTCTTTGGGAGGTTATATTTGCCCCTTGAAAAACCTACCGTGCGTTGCTGGAGGCTGACTGAAGTAGCAAGTGAATATTTTATCCTCATCGAAGGTGCTATATTCCATGCTGCTACAGCAGATGTAACTGCTTCATTTTGTTTGAGTATGCTCATTTTTCCATTTGTTTCTCAAAAGCTGCAGTTTGTGGTGTCTGCGTCAGCTCGCGAGTCCTCGAGCAACTCGGTGAACAGGTCAGATGGGCAGTTGCTGTTGAGCTCGCCAGGTGATGCTGCTTCTGCCTTTTTAGTTGACACCAAAGTCTTTATCCTAAATTAACTTTAAATGTTTGCAAGTGTGCATGGGCAAAGACAGTTTTCAAGCAGTTACAGCACAATGTGGGTATGTGGAGCTTGAAAATGGGGTGGGGAGGGATTAGACCAGCTGATAGTAACTAAGAAACCTACATATCCCTTGAGTTAAGTACAACTAGTGGTAAGGATAAGTTCAAGGGAAGAACACCTATGTGTAGAAGTGGTAGTGTAACAAACTGGCTTCCAACTAGCTACAATTTTGCTGTTTTATGTTCGCTTTGTGTGTTACGAAGCTAAATGGATCAATTTGACAGAGTAAAGCAACTCCTGAGATGAGGATGGCATAAGTAATGGAGTCTAAACGGACATCCTCCCGGTAAATTGTTACACTAAATAAGCTGTGTTAATGGCAAGGTGATTGCAGAATACCAAAACATGGTGGTAGCGTGATATTAGCTGGGATTTTGAAAGATGGTATGAAATGCAATAACGTGGCTTTAGTAACAGCTGCATTTGGAGCAGGGTGCAGGTGGATGTCAAGTCCTGGCTATTTGAGGGACGGCACTGATTGTCCCCAGGGGCTGGCAGGTGATGGTTGGGTCTGTAGCTGCGCAGCTGAGGAATGTGAATTTTTCAGGGCTGAGGATTTTAGGAAGAGGTGAACCCTTACTGCAGTGACAGCTGGAAAGATATTGCCAAGCTATGGCTTAGGTTCTGCTAAAGACCTGGCAGCGTGTTATGGATTAACACTTCGTAGACTCTCAATCAACTTGAATTGTGCTCCAAAACAAATGTGGTTCCCCTCTCTGGTGAAATTAATGTGATTAAATATTGGCCCTATCTCATACCTGAGAAGAAATTACTTTTGCTGCTAGATTTCGTTTTCATTCTCGAAACTGATTTATGTGTCCTGGTAAGCTGATAACTTCAGTAATGTGAGTAATCCTTTATCTGAAAATTGCACTGGGTAGAGTGAAAATTTGGAGTTAAAGAAGAAGAGCAGGAGTGGTTCAGTCTCTCTGGGGGATGGAGTGGATCCAGGTGCCTCGGTAGCCGGAGTTCGCCTCCTGCCACCCTTTCTACGAATTACCCTTGTACAAATCTCTCTTACTGGTTTGTAAATGGAAAGCATGGAGAACTGGGGGGAAGAGAAGTCAAAATTAGTAATTTAATCTTAGAGGAGGCAAATTTGATGCTGGGAGGTTTTTTTTCCCCGGTTCATCTATTTTACATTACTTTAAGTATCTCTATATTAGTGTTGATGGTGAAACCCCTCTCCCAATTGCCCTTTCCCTTGTGTCCTGACTTTTCCTTCCCACTGGTTTTATTTGTCATATATTTCTCCCCCCTCTTGCAATTTTTCCTTTCACCCTTCCCAATCATCCTCTTGCACAGATGGAGACAGGAGGGCTGGGTGAGGTGTGACTGACAGACAGGGGCTGAGATGGAGACAGGTGAGGAATCTTCTACAGCAGCTGCTGGATCAGGAGGTCTTGTGTGCTGTGGCAATGGTAAACTTTGCTTTTTAATAAAGAAACGGCTCCAGAAAGCTCTTTCTGTTCTTAGTGACTTGCTCTCTGCCAGTCCCTGCAGAGGTCTTTATGCCCAAGCAATGCCTTGCAAATGCAAATTCTTTTTTTAAGATCTTGCTACATCAAAATATTTTCATTTAAATTTATGATTGATATTCTGCACTACTGTGCAAGCTTACCACATCCTAGTAAAAATGTTTAAATAAAAAGTGCCTGTGAACCCCTCTCTGATTAAAAATTAAACGTCGGCTTATTCAGTTACTGTTCTCACTCTCAGATGCTTGTGCCACCAAGCTCAGCTTGGACATCAAAAAGCTGCTTGAAGTGCGTTTCGTCTTAAAAACAGGGGCTGTCCTGGATTGCCAAAGAGGACTACAAAAACTTCAGTGCTGGGGGTACACGAGTGCAAAGAAATCCCTTTTCCCTGGGCGAGGCTGCTTGGAGCCTTCAGGGTTCAAACTACCAGCTAATTGGGATACTGGAAAAACAGAAGCAAGTCTTTTACATCGTTTTTCAAATATGAAAAAAAGAGAGAGTTCTTATGTGCACTGAAAAATCCAGGGCTGGATTGGGTACTCTGGATGTGGCGGGGGGGAAGAAGCAGAGACCCTGCCTGAATTTCTTTAAAAAAGAGGCTACTGGACAGTTGTTTGGTCAAATAAAATACCCGCATCAAGTAGTACATATATGAAATAATTCTGCATTTCTTCTTTTGAAGCGGTCTGGGTGTCTGGGGTTTGAGCGATGCCCGTTGTGTCTCAGAAGCGGCGCTTTCCTAATGGCTCTGTGGGTTTCCTGGATGTCGAAGATGCTAACGCGTTTGGCCTTAAATGACAGATAAATGAGGTTTAATGCTGTTCCGCTTTGCAGCGTGTTACCTGTATGACAGTGAGAGCTGCTGCAGCAGCTGGGGCACAAAAATGGCTTAAACCACAGAGCTGGGGCACAAAAAGGTGGTGCCAAAGGGGATGGAGGAAGCCAAGATGGGCTGTCGGGTCCCTTTTGGCAAGGAGGTTGGAGCGAGGTGGATTTTTGGCTGTTTTTTTTAGGTTTTTCCAGATGTCTGGGCTTGGAGGAGGGTTTTGCTGGAGCAGCTTATGTTTAGTGGTGGAGCAGACAGTCAGCAAAACTTTGTTTAATAATCTTCAAGGCCCTTGACTCTTCTGCTTATAAAAAACAATACCCATGTCTTGAGGCACAAACGAAAGCAGATTTGTAATTCTTTTCAGGAAAAAGCTACATCTTTCTTTTGTCCAAGGATATTAATTCAACCTCTGAAAGTAGCTGTAGATCTGTTCTGAGCAAGAACTTAAGATAAGACTGGCTTAGCTCTTGGAAACAAAACCATGACCTGTGGGTTCCTTTTAGCAGTATTGCTAGAACATCATGATAACATTTATGTTTGATCTTTATTTTTAGTACTTTGGGGTTTAGTGTGATTTTCATTGGTGTTTTTTCCTCTGATTTTGTTGTATGTTGTTAAAAGAAAAAAATCACTTGTCGCATTACATTGTGCAAGAATTGAGGTTGCTCATTGTGAGCTTTAATCACATCAGTTCTTTGGTGTCTTACACTTTATCTCAGTTTTATTCCTTATCCTGCTGCAGATCACGGTGTTCAGCTTTTTGTTACTGCAGTTCACAGAATCCCAGAATGTCAGGGGTTGGAAGGGCCCTGGAAAGCTCATCCAGTGCAATCCCCCCATGGAGCAGGAACACCCAGATGAGGTTACACAGGAAGGTGTCCAGGCGGGTTTGAATGTCTGCAGAGAAGGAGACTCCACAACCTCCCTGGGCCAGGCTCTGGCACCCTCACCATGAAGAAGTTTCTTCTCAAATTTAAGTGGAACCTCCTGTGCTCCAGTTTGAACCCATTACCCCTTGTCTTATCACTGGTTGTCACTGAGAAGAACCTGGCTCCATCCTCCTGACACTCACCCTTTACATATGTATAAACATTAATGAGGTCACCCTTCAGTGTCCTCCAAGCTCCAGAGCCCCAGCTCCCTCAGCCTTTCCTCACACGGGAGATGCTCCACTCCCTTCAGCATCTTGGTGGCTGCGCTGGACTCTCTCCAGCAGTTCCCTGTCCTTCTGGAACTGAGGGGCCACAACTGGACACAATATTCCAGGTGTGGTCTCCCCAGGGCAGAGCAGAGGGGCAGGAGAACCTCTCTGACCTACTGACCACCCCCTTCTAACCCACCCCAGGTACCACTGGCCTTCCTGGCCACAAGGGCAGGATGCTTATTTTTAATGTCTTTTAAAAGTGAGCGCCAGCTTTCTCGAGTGATCTTGACTTAAACGCCTGGAGCTCTAAAGAAAACACCAAACATTGCGGTGCTTCTGATTAAAAATAAAATAATAAAAAATCATGAAGACCATAAAACTGCAGAGGCAAAGCATGAAAAATTCAGCTTCCAAAGTACCTTTCTTGTTCTGAGATAAGGATGCTCTTATTTTAGGGTTATTATGGCAACTGCCTGTTTTCAGCTCTTTTGGGAGTTGCTACCGAGTGAGCCCTGTCTGGGTGAGCATCCTGGCACCGTCAAGGATGCCGATTACTTGGAGAAAGCGGGTAATTTATCGTTTTTTAGGGCTCAGAGAGAGAAAACATTTACGCAGTACTAAAGGCAGCATTCTGAAATGTTATAAAAAATATCTCCAAGCTCAAAAGTAGGCACTGTGGGGCTTGGTTTTCATTTGGATTGGTTAAATGGTACTGGCAACACTTCTCTTATCCGTTGTATCTTATGCATATAAAGCTGTAATTAGGGTGGGGAACCCAAGTGAGGGCAACTTGAGCTTCCTGGTGAAAATAACACATGCAGATTTTTCTTTGCATATGCAACAGAAATTCATCCCTGGAGATAAAATGGGTACATCAGGTTTGTGTAAGATGGAAATAGTTTTAAATTTGAAATAAGAGCTGTTTTTCATAACAAAATCTGTTATTCAGAGCTGAAGAACACTGGAGAATAGGCGCTGTTGCCTGGCGGCGTTCCATTAAAACTTTAATTTTAAACCTGTTTATTTTTAAAGGAATCAATAAAATGGTAACACTGACTGCAAAGTTGGTTTTTAATATTTGCACAGATGAATCTAAAATGAATGCTATTCAGATGCAGGAATTGGGAACAGCAGAATTCTTCCCCTCGCCATGTTCTTGATTGTACTGTGAAGTCTTCGGACTTAACTTCACCACCTCTTGCCTTAAAGGATATTGAGCTCTGGCACTCAGAATCATCTGCTGAATATTTTGTGTTTCTTCCCCTCTCTAAATTCATGTCACCAGTTCATGTTGGTTTAATTGGGGGAAAAGTGCGGTAAATATTTCACTTTTCATAGCTTTTGCTAGTAAGAAGTGTTTGCGCAGAGCTGTCCCAAGCTCCTCGTTGCTGGGAGTTGATGGTGTAGCAGGAGGGCGTGGTGGCACCTTGTCTTGCAAAAGCAAATAGAACCCAAAAGATGTGCCGTTGTTTTGTAATCTGTGGTTATTCGCTGGCTGGAAATGTTTGAGCAGATCAGCAAGAATGGGGAACAGAAGGACAAAATTGGGCCACTGCTCCCCTGCCCTCCATTTCCTATGTTTTTGCTGGCCTTCAGAATTCTTGCTTCCCATTTGTCTCTGTACCATTGTGTGTGTAGGAGGGTATGGATTCCATTTTATGAGTTTTGACACTTTGAAACTTGCCTTATACTTAAAGTTGAATATAAATGTTTTGCTCCAGGCTAGCTAAAAAGAGATGGAAGAGCAGTAGGGTTTTCTTAAGGAAATGTAAAATGACTTGGTTGGGTTTGAGGGTTTTTGTTTGGTTACTTTGCTTGCCATTTGGTTTAATTTGCCTTTTAGAATCCAGGTATGTCTTTCCCTCTGGCCAAAAGGCTCTTAGTTGCTGTGGTTGCTTGTAAGATCTACCTGCATGTTCTGTGCCTTGGCACTCGAGTGTACAAATATTCCCTCTTAATGCCCCATGCTGGGGAAAGGCTGCAGAGGAATTTGGAAGCTCAGTAAGTAGTTGGGATGTGACAGCAAAGCGTGTCAGCCCAGTGTATGCCAATGCATAATACTTGTAATTTGCTGTTTATTAGGTTACACACCTATTTCGGAACAGCTAATAAACATCTGCTAATAAACAGTTATTTTCTCTAACTTTTCCTATTTTAGAAAAAAGAACACAAGCAAACATCTGGTTGAGGGTCAGCACGAGAACCCCCAAATGGAGACGGTTTGTTGCTCTGTTAACGTACTGTTCCTTTTCGACAGGATGTTTCGCCTTCGATTTCTCCCCATGGCGGTGGGGCTGGCTGCGGCTTCGCGGCGTTACCACAGGACGGCTCATCACCCCAGGACGCGACACAGGCTCGTGGTGGCGGCTTTCGTAGGGACGACTGCAGCGACAGCAAGTGCCAGATTCCTTTGGCAGAGGTAATATTTAAATGTATATATCGATATATATATTTTTTTTAACTCTAATATTTTGCTGGAGACCTCATGCTGCTTTGGTCCTGTGGTAAGTACCTGCGGATGGGTTTAAAATCTGCAAAGCGTTATCGCTTGTCCTTCTGCGTGGAAGGAATGGTTGTTGCCGACTCCCTGTGGAGCTTCTTTGCTGCTGTGAGTAGCCAGAGAGCTGTGAAAAAGCGCAAGGCTGAAGAGTTTTCCTCTGTAGCCATCTTCAGCATGGCTGTTTGCCCTTGGTGGGATTTGCTGCCCAGCTTCATGGTGATGCTACAGGGTCTGTGGTGTCATGCAAAAAGAAATCTGTTGGCTCTACCAACCTGGATTGCTGCTCTGGCTTTCTTTGTGTTCTGCTCACTGCTTCATGTACAAAACAGAGCGGAGGAGCAGAAGGGGACGGTCCATCTCTCAGTACTAAGGTGGCTGCATGCAAGACTCAGGAGGTTTTTAAGCACCAGAGCCTGAGCACGCCTACTCTGAGCAAAGAAGCTCAAAGATTGCTTTTGTAACTGCAAGGAAAAAGTGGTTATTTGTGCTTGTCTGAGGTGACCTTCACTGAACCTTGGGTCTGTGAAATAAATCAAGGACTCCCTTCTCTTCCCTAGGAACGTGGAAGCTGTGTGGCACCAGCAGTGTCACTTAATCTCATGACTGCAATTAGAGTTTCAGAATAAAATCCGTCTTATTTCCCTTCCAATATTTAGGTGATTAATTGCCATCTCTCTGCTCACCTGTGTTGTGGCTAGAAGGCTCTTGTTTTAGTGGAACAGGAGGAAGATGATGCAAAATGTTCTGGCTGTTCCTAGAGCTGTCAAACCTCCATGTCTGCTCAAAGGAGATGCTCAGGCAGAGGAAGAACACAGTGATCCAGCACAGCGTCGTCTTATGCTGCGTTTTGCTTATGATGTGCATTTATGTAGTGCCTGTGTATCCACAGGACCTGAATGCCTCTACAGGATGGCCAGGAGAACACTCCTGTTCAGGCAGGGCACTGAGCAGCGCTTTTTCCACTTAAAACATCCTCAGTGTGACTGTAAAGTAGGTAGGACATTGTGGCCTACGTAACACCGAGTTAATATCTCCCTCCTGCAGCAGATCCTCTTTTGCTTTTACCAGTGGCCAAACTGCCAGTTGTTTGCTTTGCGTCTCACCAGCAGGAAGGTGCTGCCTGCAGCAAAGAGCCACTTGGGTTATGTGGAGTGTTAGGGCAGAGCTGATTTCAGAGACTGGTTTTTGGCTCCTGGAGTACTTGCCTGTTCCTTGGAGGCTCCTGGCCATGTTGGCCGGGCTTGACCTTGCTCAGCTGAGAGCACTGTAGTCATGTTGACACTGTTTAAATAAATGAGGGTTGAGAAACTGTGCATTTCCTTTTATCTTTCACAATATATAAATTGCATGATTAGTCAAGTTTAGAAGTGTAGGTGAATGAAAAAGAAATGTTTGTAGTGGCATCCTGAGTTATTGAAATACTTATATCCTGGCTTATTACAGTAAGTATAAGGAATTAGTTCTAAAAGGTAAATATGTAATATGTATATAGGCAGGGCACAGGGATCGAATAAGCCAAGTGTCACTGAAACTGTAATTTATAGACTACAGAGAGAAATGTCCATGTGCATCTGAGTATATATACTTAGTAGTAAGTGATCTTGATTAATTAAATGTTGCAGCAGTATTTAAATGGGAAGCAGGTTAGGGAGGTTCTTGGTGTAACCAGTTCTATTGGTGCAGCTGGTCTGTTGTGGGGATGACCCGTGATGCTTTTTTTCCTTTGGTTAATGAGGTAACTGTGATTTGTTGTGATAACGAGACTCTCCTGTGCTTGATAATCAGTCTCTGAGGGGTCCCACAGGTCCCAAGTGTGGCTCTCTTAGTATTGCAAAGGATTTCTGTCCCTTTGGCGGGTGACTCAAGCAAGGAATATGTGCCTGCTAATATTCTGCCTTGCCTTGGATGGCCTAGTAACGAAGCTGAGACCCTCCACTGCCGTTGAATAAGGAATGCAGAAAGTCATGCTCTCCTGCAGGCTGTCAGTGAAGTTGGCTTTGAAGGTGAGGGATGTCTCTCTCTCTTTGTTTTCT